>NW_025335123.1:7732500-8982500 GCF_018152115.1 Drosophila rhopaloa | reverse complement strand
ACCACCCGCTGCTGGTAGCTCCCATTGAGGTGGGCCTTGTTGATGGTGCTCCGCTCCACGTCCGTCCAGTAGATGAAGTCCGTGTCGCTGCACCAATCGAGGGCCACCGCATGCTTCAAGTTGTCCAGCGGCACAATCATGTCCACCTCGTTGGGATCGGCCTGGTTGTTCTTCAAGTGCCTCAACCGGATGTCCTTTCGCCGGGCGACCAGCACCAGCTTATCCGCCGTACTCTTGCACGTCTTCCCATCCTCCTTCAGCGACAGTCCGATGGGGCAGCCGCATCGCCGGGACGTCCTGTTGGGCAGGCACAAGTGGGAGCAGCCGCCGCGCAGACCTCGACGATCCTTCTGGCAGCGGTCCGAGTACTCCGGCTGACGGGCCGGATGGTAGGCATGGATGTCCATGGGAAAGTGGAAGTTCTCGTGCACCGCCCGATACCCCTTCCCCGTGATCTTGTCCGCCGCCGAGACGGTCTTCGTGTTCCAGTCCGTCCAGTACATGGTGTCCTCGAAGAGGGTCAGCGCGAATGGGTGCGGCAGGTGGTCACTGAGAATCTTGTTGCGATCAGTGCCATCCAGATTGGAGCACTCGATGGCATGCTGCTTGGCATCCGCCCAGTAAATCTTGCTGTTGGGAAAGTCGATGGCCAGGCCATTGGGCCAGGTGACGCCCTTTGATATGATTACCTTCCGCTGGGTGCCGTCCATGTAGGCGCGCTCGATCTTCGGATTCGGACCCCAGTCGCTCCAGAAGGCCATCGCCTCGCCCGGATGCACCACAATGGCCCGGGGCTTGTCCAGGTCGTACGAGGCGATGACCGTGCGCAGGTTGCCCTGAAAGTTGGACACCTCCACACGCCGGGTGCCGGAGTCGGTCCAGAAGAGCAGGTCGTGGATCCAGTCCACAGCTATCCCGCCTGGCGACTCCAGCCCCCACTTGATGACGTCCCGCACCCGTGTCCCGTTCAGGTATACCATTTTGATGACATCGGTGGACACGTCCGACCAGAACATCAGTCCCTTGCGGTGGTGGAAGTCCAGGGCGATGGCGTTGTGCAGCCCCTTCACCACCGCCGTGTACCTATTGTTGCTGAGTGTCACCCGGCGGATGTCCCACCGGTTGGCCACCAGCAGGGTCATGGCCCCGCCCAGCGCCTTGCAGGAGCGCAAGTCCGGCCGCAGGATGTAGCCCGTCTCGCAGGAGCACTTGAAGGAGCCCATCGTGTTGTGGCACTTCTGCGAGCAGACCGGACTGGTCAGGTACTGGCATTCGTCAATGTCCGTGCAGCTGGTCAACGGATACCAATCAGATTTTGGGGCCAGGTGAGGGCAATCCCATCTACTTACTTGACCTTGTTCTTGTCCATGACATAGCCAAGGCGGCAGGCACACTCCTCCAATCCCGCATGGGTCTCGATGCACAACTGCTCGCACGGACTGGGCTCCAGGCACTTCCGCTCCTTGGGACAGTCCGCCTCGTCCTCGCCGGCAGGACATTCCCTGTGGCCATCGCAAATGTGCTTCTGATGGACACAAATCCTGGAAAATGTAAGTGCGTTGGCATTAGTTTGCAGTCTATTATACTAGTTACTTCTAACGGCTTGAAAGGATGTTGTAAAAGTAATATATATTTTCTTAAGTTTATGATTTAATTTAGTTAACAGAAGGCCGGATCATAATATCAAAACTTTAAATCGATCGGATCCTTGAAAGTTGAGCCCTTTAGTTCAATCGCATTTTTTTCTCAAAACTACAATTTTGAAACCTCTTCTAAGAATGTAAACATACGATTTAAAATTTAGGAACACACTTTCAAATGACAATTTATTTTAAATTTTAACTAACGAAACAAATTAAATGTATGTAAAAAATTCTGAGTTTATACTATTCGTTATTGTTAGTAACTTTAATTTATTGTGACTAACAATTAAATATAATGCAACAACATAATACAATACATAAGACAAGAAATCAAAATAAAGAAAAGGTGCTTGTTTCCGGAGGGGTTTCACACCCCCAGAAGATTGGCCAGGAACTACCCAGTACTCACTTAAGATTGGTAATGTTCTGTTTTGTCGGGCACAAGAACTGCCCCAGGTCGCATTGTAGGTGGCACTCAACCTCATCCTCTCCAGTCGTGCAGTCTGGATAGCCGTCACAAAGCCAGGTTTTCTGCGATGGCAAAAGTGTAGTAGTATCATACTATGTAGATGAAGTGCTCTTGATTGTGGGACCTACCAAAATACAGCGTCCATTGTTGCAGGTGAACTCGTCGGATCCGCAGGTCATCGGATGCTCCGAGCTGAGGCCGCCGCACTCGTTCTCGTCCTCGCCGCCGTCGCAGTCCTGCTCCTTGTCGCACTTCCAGCGCTTCGGGATGCAGGTGCCGTCGGCGCACTTGTACTCATTGGAGGTGCACAGCGAGGGCTTCTGGGGACAGTTCTCCTCGTCGCTCCAGTCGCCGCAGTCGTTGTCCCCGTCGCAGCGGAAACGATTGAGGATGCACTGGCCACTGGGACCTCCGGCGCCGCCCAGTCCGCCGCGGCACTTGAACTCGCCCTCGGGACAGCTGTTGATCACCGCCGCGCACTTGAGCTCGTCGGAGTTGTCGTTGCAGTCGTGCTCCCCATCGCACCGGAAGGCCAGCGAGATGCAGTAGCCATCGTTGCAGGTGAAGTGCTCGTCCGTGCAGCTGGTGCGGTTGCAGTGCGACTCGTCGGAGAAGTCCTTGCAATCGTTCTCCCCGTCGCAGAGCCACGTCCGCGGAATGCAGAACCCGTTCAGGCACTCGAACTGGTCGTCCGTGCAGTTCGTCCTGGCTCCGCAGTGGGTCTCGTCGGAGTAGTCGCCGCAGTCGTCGTCGCCATCGCAGAGCCAGTACTTGCTGATGCAGCGGAAGGTGCGTGGACACATCACATGCAGGCCCGTCTTCTCGCAGTCCCGCTGCAGATTGGGCATCGCATCCTCCTCGGTGTTGCAGGCGGGATTGGGATTCTCATCGCCCTCATTGGAGTCGTGGCAATTGGCGTACGTCTCGCCCGGCTGACTGGGATCGTCCTGGACGAGTACGGCCAGGTTGACGCGGAAGGGCTTCTGCTTGTTACTGGGTCCACCTATAAAGCCATCCCGGCCCCGTGAACTGATGCGATCCACCTCCCGCAGGCCTCCCACTTCGGGGCGACTCTTCTGCGCACCGATGTTGCGGAACTTGGGCGTGTCATTGGAGCCAGTGCCTCCTCCTCCTCCTCCTCCTCCTCCTCCGGGCACTCGCGCCTTCGAGGGCACCGGCGACTCCATGGTGAGCACTCGACCCTCGCCACTGTGGTGCACCTCCTGGCTGTCTTCGTTGTGGTTCTGGTAGGGCGGATAGTTGGAGACGGGGAAGAGCTTCTCCCCGAACTTGCTTAACTCCTCGGACAACTGGTCCTCCCGAGACTCGTTGCCCGTCTCTAGATGCCCGCTCCTGGCATCCGAGTGCAGCTGCTTGTGCTTGTGCCAGTCCCAGCGACCCAGTGCGGTTGTGGGTTGGACTCCATAGTGGGGCGCGTTACGTTTCACAGCAAGTTTTGTTAAGTCGCCGAGACCGAGACCTAACTCCAACGATACACACAGTTTATAAGGTATTCCTTTAGACTTACACTTAAGTGTGGTTAGAAGGCACAATATATATAATATATAGGTATTAAAAGGCCTAACTACTCAAAGAAATGAACAAAAATATTTGGATTTGTGAGGTGCCCCATAATGTAAATGTTTTGATTGGGATTACTTTGTGCTTAATATTTCATACTTATTGCATTACATACAAACGAGTATATACATAAATAATTTGTTGGTAGTAAACACAAATAATACTTCATGTATGGACCCCGCCCCATTTGATGATTTGTCAATAAAAATGTTAAGCTTAATCAAATTCAATATAGCTAAATATTCAATAAGTAAGTAAATTATTAATCAGAACATAACCCATAGAACCAAAGAGCTAGTGTACTAACTTAATTATAAAAACATTGACCAAGACATTTTTTTATCAGCATAGCCTTAAAAAACATAACCAAATCTTATAACTTAATCACTTAAAAAGGGAAATGTTACAAGTGGTTACATATATTTTATGGGGCTTGGTTAGTTTTCTTTTCTGTGTGATCTAAGGACATTGCGTGGGCGTTAACAGTGGTCCATTAGGCGAATCATTTCCAAGCGCAATACTTACAGAGCCACACAAAGCATACCAATGGCCAAAAGGGGAAGGCTGTCAAATACATTGCCAGACATGTACACGCACTCGCCCACTCATAGGCACGTAACTTTGTAGGTTGTCCCGGAATGTAGCGAGCTTTTCTGCCCCACGAGCACTGCTGCCCTGCTATCCGGATGCTGCTGTTACCGTTACTGTTACTGTTGCGATTTCTGTTGCGTTTCTATTAAAAAATGTAAAAGAGAGCGATGTTTTTGGTGTAGAGCGCTTGCGTATAACTTATATATCTCCAAAAGGCGGTACAAGGTATATGTTTTGGGGGCCAACAATTTTTGGAATTGGGGAAAACCTTTTTTTTTTATATATTCCAATTTAGTTAACGATTTTGTGTTTATTATTACATGTATAATGAAGAGTTTTTGTTTTTTTATTTTGTGTGGGGGGGGATTTGATGGTAATATCCTCGAATCCCGCCCACCTGAAGCTGTTGTGTGGCTTACTCTTGACACTGAACTTTTTGTGCGTGGGTGTCAACTCAGTGGGTGGATTAGTTTTCAATTTTTTATACGTACAACTGTTCTTTTGTACTTATATAACTTATACTTTTATTTATATTATTTATACACGCCTTGGTTGACTGTTCCTGAACATTTTTATTGTTACATTTTCCGACTTAATATTAGGACTAAGTCCAACATTAGAACAAATTTAATGCGGCACTCTAAAAAAAAAACTCATTTAACTATGGGTTATAATCCATTTATTTACACAACGTGGGCGGGTTCGCTCGAGTTCACATGGATTTATTTATGGACTGCGTAGTTTTGGCACAAGGTTTTGCATTTCACAAATGTGTATAAAGGTGTTAATAGAGCTCCACGAAGTCCTTTGAGTATGAATATGCGCATCGCACACGCGAACATATGCATATTAAACTGAAGATTGTTAAAACCAATTTGTACTTATGCACTTTTCAAGATTAGTAAGAGGCGGGGGCGATTAACTAGTTTTTTGTTCAACACATTTAAGGAATTATTTTTAAGAAAATTACTTTCGTACAGCACGTCTCCTGTCGTCTTCAGCAATATAGCGAATATAAAATTTCCGGAGATTACAGCATCCCTCAGTCGGAGAACGAAGTCGGTAAACGTGAATGTTAAACTCAACTCTCGTCTCGTGTCCCATTGAACATTTCATTGAGCTTTTACTCTCAGGATGCCTGCTGGGAATCGAGCTTTTGAGAATAAATAAATCTGCCACAGCTTATCCAGGACCAGACCATAGTTAACAAATAAACCTAATTAAAGGGAGCAATATTCTCAATTATGAATGAAGCGAATGTGACGAATAAAGCATCAATATTTTGCTATCAATATTTCATTTGACTAAGTAATGAACTGTAAAATGATTTGAGGAAGGACATCCATAGGTTAAATTTAAATGTAAGCATTTTACAAGTCGCAAAAGCTTATAACCTTAGTCAACATAAAAACAGTTACTCTTTTAGCTTTACTTTATTCAATATTACTTACAGTTGTTTTATGTTTGTACCATAATATTCCTCAAATATCTTTTATTTGCGATGGTTAAAATTTCTAAGTAATAATAATTTCTAAGTAATAATAATTTATAAGTAATAAAATTATTACTTCTTCAGTACATTGCTTTACCTGAAAATCGTGCACAAATGTATAATTCAATAACTCTTCTAATCGTTGAATCAACAACTTAATAAATAAATAATACCATTGATTGTTTCAATGTCATTGGCTGTTAATTTAACTATTTATCACATTCTCGAAGCTAATTTTTGCTATGGTTTATTTTTAGTCGCTCAATTTCACCACAAATAAAATGGTAATTAATTCTATCCGACATATTGCAGGCGGTAACCTCCTGGTCACTACATTTCCGTTAATGGAAATATCAGCTTGCAGGCTTCTTATCAATATCTTATCATGCTTTAACAATTACCAGCTTACACAGGGTTTGAGAGTATTAGACATCTAAGATCTCCGCTCTCTGCAGATTCTTCTAGCACCAAAGAAAAAACTACAACATAAGGTATACGCACCCAATTCCAAGGTTTGAATTGCTGAATTTGTATTTCACAATGAACATGGCCCGCCAACCTTCCGAAGGCCATCCAAAGAATCAGCAGCAATGCACTGAAAATAAACAGAATATTTTTTTTATTTCAAAATCAAATGATAAAGGATTTTTCATATAGGTTTTATTTTCTGTTTTCAATTAACCGACGGGTTGTATTCTATGTAGAATGGATGATTTAATCTGGGGCACCCAAAAAATAATATGTATTTATATGAATTGTAAATTGC
This sequence comes from Drosophila rhopaloa, assembly GCF_018152115.1. Classification (NCBI taxonomy): domain Eukaryota; kingdom Metazoa; phylum Arthropoda; class Insecta; order Diptera; family Drosophilidae; genus Drosophila; species Drosophila rhopaloa. Next base: position 8,975,958 of record NW_025335123.1, on the reverse strand, counting down.
TGAAATCGGTTCATCTTTATATCGAAATGTCTTCCAACCAAACTTTTCTGGACTTTCGGTTGATTTCTGTAACTCTCCGAATAATAATGCTTTAAACGAAAATATATGTTGGCAGGGTCGGCTTTGCCCCATCAATGCTGTAATTTATCCAATGCTATCTTAAAAATATATATTTTTTGTTATCGGTTATAATTAACATTTAAAAATATTTTTTTCCTGTGTCTTCAACGACGCAGTTGCTCCCGATCGCGATGCTTGATAAGCGGGAGAGCGCATCACTTACCGCTTGTTCAAGTGCGTTCATCGGCAAAATTCCGGCGATAAGCTGCGACCCGGAGAGCTATAAAGTTGCCAGCAGTCCGGGCGGCGTTTCAGTCAGATCTTGGCCAGCCAGCGAGAAACACCGCCTCTTCCACATTGCACACCCACAAATTGTACCCCCCGGCCAGTCGAAGTCCACCTTTTCCAGCGGATTAGACGATAAGACAATCATAAACACAGAGATCTGGTTACGTAAACAGAAAACAGAGAGCAGCAAGTCGGGGAAAATGGAAGTGCCGCCACCGCTCGTCCTCAAGCGACCACTGTATGTGCCCAGTAAAACGCTGATGGGTCCGGGACCCTCGAACTGCTCCCATCGCGTCCTGGAGGCCATGAGCAATCCGGTGCTGGGCCACATGCATCCCGAGTGCCTGCAGGTGGGTACCACACAGAAACACTTAACCGCACTGCGGACTTAACAAAAGATTAAAGATACAATATTAATACAAGTATCCAGATTTTCATATATTTTTTTTTTCAATATTTGTTTCTTATTATATTAAATTAAATTATTGTATTAAATCTTATATTTGTGCTACGTATTTGCAAATTAACACTTATTTATTTTCATCAAAATGCATCTAAAGGGTCACTAATCTCAGTCCATATATCAAATGCGGCTAGAAAATAGATTAAAATACCAAACAATATTTTCAAACTTCTAAACATATTCCGCACTGTACTGAGAGTGCTCTATTTGCCTTATCGGGGCAAAGTGAAACATTGAGATACAATTACTGAGATGGGTCAGAGATCTATGGACTTCCAATCGACTGAAACCACCTCATCTTTTATACTATGCAGCACTTTATTTTTTTCCATATAGATCATTCAATCGGAATGATGAAGAATGGGTTAATCTCTGAGAATTCAAGAAAGTAGCAACAAATTAGGTCAATAAATATATAACTTTTTTAATTGGAAAATAATAAAACCTAATATATATTATTATTGTTAGGGTATTCTTATACCCTTAGGGCAAGTTTTGCTAATTTTTAAACCCCTTTCCAAATATTCAAAAAATGGCATTGCAGAAAAGTGTCCAAAAACTGAATTTTTAAGCCCACAACTTTTCTTGCAGAAATCGAAATCTTCTAAATGATTGTGGTTTAAATCTCTAAAAATCTGCATATAAATCTAAGTTTATAACATAATTTTTATGATAACCCGTTTCCAAAAATGGCTTTGCTGAAAAGTCACCTAAAACCTGCACTTTTAAGCCCATAACTTTTCTTACAGACATCCGATTTTAAAGTGGCATACTTCTTAATGATCGTGGCTTAATTCTCCAAAAATCTGTGTTCTCAGCTTGGTTTGTATTTTGGGGTCGATTTTTCGTCATTTTAATGATGTTACCCCTTTCCAAATTTTCGAAAAATGGCTTTGCTGAAAAGTCACCTAAAACCTGCACTTTTAAGCCCATAACTTTTCTTACAGACATCCGATTTTAAAGTGGCATACTTCTAAATGATCGTGGCTTAATTCTCCAAAAATCTGTGTTCTCAGCTTTGTTTGTATTTTGGGGTCGATTTTTCGTCATTTTAATGATGTCACCCCTTTCCAAATTTTCGAAAAATGGCTTTGCTGAAAAGTCACCTAAAACCTGCACTTTTAAGCCCATAACTTTTCTTACAGACATCCGATTTTAAAGTGGCATACTTCTAAATGATCGTGGCTTAATTCTCCAAAAATCTGTGTTCTCAGCTTTGTTTGTATTTTGGGGTCGATTTTTCGTCATTTTAATGATGTCACCCCTTTCCAAATTTTCGAAAAATGGCTTTGCTGAAAAGTCACCTAAAACCTGCACTTTTAAGCCCATAACTTTTCTTACAGACATCCGATTTTAAAGTGGCATACTTCTAAATGATCGTGGCTTAATTCTCCAAAAATCTGTGTTCTCAGCTTTGTTTGTATTTTGGGGTCGATTTTTCGTCATTTTAATGATGTCACCCCTTTCCAAATTTTCGAAAAATGGCTTTGCTGAAAAGTCACCTAAAACCTGCACTTTTAAGCCCATAACTTTTCTTACAGACATCCGATTTTAAAGTGGCATACTTCTAAATGATCGTGGCTTAATTCTCCAAAAATCTGTGTTCTCAGCTTTGTTTGTATTTTGGGGTCGATTTTTCGTCATTTTAATGATGTTACCCCTTTCCAAATTTTCGAAAAATGGCTTTGCTGAAAAGTCACCTAAAACCTGCACTTTTAAGCCCATAACTTTTCTTACAGACATCCGATTTTAAAGTGGCATACTTCTTAATGATCGTGGCTTAATTCTCCAAAAATCTGTGTTCTCAGCTTGGTTTGTATTTTGGAGTCGATTTTTCGTCATTTTAATGATGTTACCCCTTTCCAAATTTTCGAAAAATGGCTTTGCTGAAAAGTCACCTAAAACCTGCACTTTTAAGCCCATAACTTTTCTTACAGACATCCGATTTTAAAGTGGCATACTTCTAAATGATCGTGGCTTAATTCTCCAAAAATCTGTGTTCTCAGCTTTGTTTGTATTTTGGGGTCGATTTTTCGTCATTTTAATGATGTCACCCCTTTCCAAATTTTCGAAAAATGGCTTTGCTGAAAAGTCACCTAAAACCTGCACTTTTAAGCCCATAACTTTTCTTACAGACATCCGATTTTAAAGTGGCATACTTCTAAATGATCGTGGCTTAATTCTCCAAAAATCTGTGTTCTCAGCTTTGTTTGTATTTTGGGGTCGATTTTTCGTCATTTTAATGATGTCACCCCTTTCCAAATTTTCGAAAAATGGCTTTGCTGAAAAGTCACCTAAAACCTGCACTTTTAAGCCCATAACTTTTCTTACAGACATCCGATTTTAAAGTGGCATACTTCTAAATGATCGTGGCTTAATTCTCCAAAAATCTGTGTTCTCAGCTTTGTTTGTATTTTGGGGTCGATTTTTCGTCATTTTAATGATGTCACCCCTTTCCAAATTTTCGAAAAATGGCTTTGCTGAAAAGTCACCTAAAACCTGCACGTTTAAGCCCATAACTTTTCTTACAGACATCCGATTTTAAAGTGGCATACTTCTAAATGATCGTGGCTTAATTCTCCAAAAATCTGTGTTCTCAGCTTTGTTTGTATTTTGGGGTCGATTTTTCGTCATTTTAATGATGTCACCCCTTTCCAAATTTTCGAAAAATGGCTTTGCTGAAAAGTCACCTAAAACCTGCACTTTTAAGCCCATAACTTTTCTTACAGACATCCGATTTTAAAGTGGCATACTTCTAAATGATCGTGGCTTAATTCTCCAAAAATCTGTGTTCTCAGCTTTGTTTGTATTTTGGGGTCGATTTTTCGTCATTTTAATGATGTTACCCCTTTCAAAATTTTCGAAAAATGGCTTTGCTAAAAAGTTACCTAAAACTTGCTCTACTAAGCCAATAACTTTTCTTACAGTTATCAGATTTTAAAGTGGCATACTTCTAAATGATCGTGGCTTTATTCTCTAAAAATCTGTGTTCTCAGTTTGGTTTGTATTTTGGGGTCGATTTTTCGTCATTTTAATGATGTTACCCCTTTCCAAATTTTCGAAAATGGCTTTGCTAAAAAGTTACCTAAAACTTGCTCTTCTAAGACAATAACTTTTCTTACAGTTATCAGATTTCAAAGTGGCATACTTCTAAATATTTGTGGTTTAATTCTCTAAATCTTGGTTTAAATCTTGGTTTGTATTTTTGGGTCGATATTTTTGAGCTTTCATTTTGAGGGTATTAGAATTTTAGTCAGAAGTTGGCAAAAATTGAGAACACATTTCCGACCCTATAAAGTATATATGTACATATGTATATTCTCGATCAGGAGATCGATATGATCTCACCTCCTTTTCCCTGAAAAACTTTGACGTTTTTACCTCTTGCACTTTACAGATAATGGACGAGGTGAAGGAGGGCATCAAGTACATCTTCCAGACCCTCAACGATGCCACCATGTGCATCAGTGGCGCTGGTCACTCGGGAATGGAGGCCGCTCTTTGCAACCTGATTGAGGATGGCGATGTGGTGCTCATGGGCATCACGGGTGTCTGGGGTCATCGGGCCGGTGATATGGCGCGTCGTTACGGAGCCGAAGTCCACTACGTGGAGGCGAGTTTCGGGAGAGCCCTCAGTCTCGAGGAGATCACATTCGCCTTCGAGGCCCATCGTCCCCGCGTTTTCTTCATTGCCCAGGGTGACTCCTCGACGGGCATTATCCAGCAGAACATCCGTGAGTTGGGTGAGTTGTGCCGCAAGTACGATTGCTTCCTGGTGGTGGACACGGTGGCTTCTCTGGGTGGTGCCGAATTCCTGATGGACGAGTGGAAGGTGGATGTGGCGTACACGGGCTCCCAGAAATCCCTCGGCGGTCCTGCGGGAATCACACCCATTTCGTTCAGTAAACGCGCCTTAACGCGCATCCGGAAGCGCAAGACCAAGCCAAAGGTGTACTACTTCGACATCCTGCTGATCGGCCAGTACTGGGGTTGCTATGGCACCCCAAGGATCTATCACCACACCATATCCTCCACATTGCTGTACGGATTGCGCGAGGCTCTGGCCCACTTTTGTGCCGTGGGCCTGAAGGCGGTGGTGCGGCGTCATCAGGAGTGCTCCAAGCGTCTGCAACTGGGCATCGAGGAGCTGGGTCTGGAGATGTTCGTCCAGCGGGAGGATGAGCGATTGCCAACGGTGAACACGATCAAGGTGCCCTTTGGAGTGGACTGGAAGAAGGTGGCTGAATACGCCATGCGCAAGTAAGTACTATTTTTACCAAATTTTTTTTTTTAAGACAATATCGAAGTACTATGGTCACTTTTTAGATCAACCATTTCAATTAAAAGCTAGATTTTCAAACCAAAAGTATTAAATAAATTAAAGCATCAACAATTTTCTATTAAATAAGAAAATGATTAAAATGAGAATCCATTCGATATCGATTGCTTAAGTTATATTTTCATTTTAAATCTTTATCTTAAGTCTATAGTCAGAATTATGAATCAGTTATACCAAAAAAATGGACGCAATCTTATTTTATAATTTGAAATAAACTTCAGGTACAGCGTGGAGATCAGCGGCGGATTAGGACCCACTGTGGAGCACGTTTTCCGGATCGGATTGATGGGCGAAAACGCCACCGTGGAGCGCGTGGACATGGTGCTCAGCATCCTGAACGAGGCCATCCAGAGCAGCAAGTTGGGGATCAAGACCGAACGCTCCAAAATATAATCACGTTGTTTATTGTTTTTTAAATAAAAATTAAAATTTAAATTTATCGCCGATTACCTTCGATAGTGCTGAAAATTCATCGTCGATTACCGATTATAATGCCAGATCGGCGTTGCACCTGTTTTTCTTTTAAATATCGATAAATGGCTGGAATTTTTGTAAATGTATGTTTAGTTTGAAACCATAATAATAATCTTGAAAATCTAAAAAATTAAATGGAGAAGCAAGCACAAATCCTAAGAAATTCTTACGTGCTTCATGCAGAAAGATACTAATATTTAATCTCCTGGAATATAAATTGTTGGAGCGATTGTAATTATGCAGACAACTAGACAAACTTGTAATAAATTTCAACCGATGTTGATGGATGAACTTTCCAGGAACCAAAACAAACTTTTGGGGCAGGAAATAGTGACAAAAATTGCCTCATCAAATAAAACTCGTGCTTCTGCGAGTGCATTATTGTAGTATCATGTCCGAGGGAACTCCAAACCGCTTCCAGAATAGATACAGCTGATCTTGTAGGCATAAATTTAGGTTCCCCAGCCAATTTGAAACCCAATTTGAAGAGTACTTGGCGGAAAACAACGCGTGACATGGGATTCAACTTAGATTTATTGAATGCCGATGAGAAATCGACTCGTCCAAGCACTCACAGACACTTAGATAAAAAAAACAAAAAAAAATTGTACACTTAAATGTTTATTTGTTATCAAAGTCAATGGGCGCACATTGCCCAAATCATTTCATCCATCGTGTACTTAAAACTCTTCCAAATTAGCCGCAAACATGTTTAACCCTGCTTCTGGGCCAACTCGCGGGCCTTGGCGCGCTCCAGCTTGGAGATGCGGGCCAGACTCTTGGAGCCAAGGATGCCACCGCCCCAGTGGCGACGGATCTCCTCGTGGCGCTCGTTGAAGTTGGTCTTCACGGCCTCCAGGACCTTGCCGAAGTTGGCCTTGTCGTTGTTGTCGACGCTGGTCAGGGCGATGGTGGTGCAGGTCTTGCGACGCACCATGCGACCCAGACGAGCCTTGCCCTTCACGATGCAGTAGGGCACGCCCATCTTGCGGCAGAGGGCAGGCAGGAAGAGCACCAGCTGGAAATAACACAAAAAGATGCGTAAAAGAGGAATTAGTTGATGTACTTAGAAACCACGTGGTCGGGGGGTCTGTGTCTCTGGTCTCATCGTGTTGCCCTTAATTCCTTGGCATCATAAGCTTAATATCTTGCTTAGTTACAAGCCTTTCTTTAGATTTTCTATAAATTCGAGTAGTACAAAAACTTGATGTAAAGTCTAAACTAAATAAAAAATTTTTGAGTTCAAAACAGCAATCATTATTCACGTCAAAATGCTTACTAATTGGAACCCATAAATTAAGTGGAAAAAGCTGTTTTATAATGTAAAATGTATTTCTTCTCAAGAATACAACTAACTGCATCGAAACGATAACCGAATTATAGATATAGCGGAGATCTCTAATAGAACACCTTAGCTCAGTAACTAACATAAAGCTTACGCTTTGATCTAATAAATTTTGTCAAGGAATTAAAAAATCAGGCGTCAATTCTCCACATGGCAGCCCCCCGCTCAAAAGAGAGCGGGATGACCTTCGGTTGAAGAAATTCAAAAGTTTACATCATGGCAACGAGACAAAAACATACAAATTTGTAGTTCCACAATCTCCAGAAATATTAAAGTAATTTCTGGGTCAATAATCGAGAATGTGGAAGTGCAAACATGATTGGAGTGCATTATACTCCAAAAAACTCACCTCCAGAGGCTCAACATCGTGGGCAATGACCACCAGTTGGGCTTTCTTCTGCTCAATCAGCTTGGTGACCGTGTTGGTGCCGGCGGAAACGTAGCTGGGCTTCTTCTTGGGCTCCACATCCTTGCCCTTGGCCTTGGCCTCGGCGATCTTCTTCAATCGCTGCTTCTTGGCCAGAGGCGATTCGGGCCGGTACTTCTCCAGCAGCTTGAACAGCTTTACGGCGGTGGTCTTGTCCAGAGTCTGGCTGAACTGGTGGATTGGAGGTGGGACCTTCAGGCGCTTCTGGAGCACAGCCTTTTGCCGCTGAACCCGGATGTATTTGGGCCAACGAACGAAACGGGACAGATCGCGCTTGGGCTGCACATTCTGGCCTGTAAAATTAGAGAATACATTAAAAATTTGCTTTCTAAAACGATTCAAAGTTTGATGGGCTGCATTAACTCTACACGGCAAAGTATTGGTATACAAAATCAGGTTTATGGTGCCGGTATTATGCACAAATGAAGTGTGTACTTCTAAAAACGTGTTCTTATAAAAGAAGGGAGTACTCGTCGCTCGTAGGAACGGAAATAATAAATTCAAGGCTCATTGGAGAAGTATTATTTATAACATCTAATTAATAATAATCAAATTGGTATTATCATGGATTCTCTGATTGCAACATGTATTTTCAAGAAAAAGTTATGAAAAATAATTGAAATTGAGCAATGCGGACACAACAAAATACTCTTGCAGCTTTTTAAAACCTAAAAACAATAGGAAATATATAACTTACCGATTCCGAAGTTCTTGGGCCTCTTCTCGAACAGCTGGTTGACGACCTTCTTGACCACGGGCTTCTTAACAGCGAGTGGGGCTGGAGCCACCTTCTTGGTCACTGGCTTCTTCTTTGGCCTGGGCTGTAATTCAAACACAGATAATATTAATTGACTGTCAATTAAACAGCTTTAGTAAATATAACTTACCTTCTTAACAACCATTTTCAAGCAGTTTCAAAGTTTTCTTCCGAAATAAGCAGTTGCTTAATTGCTAAAAGAGAATTATTGAAACCGTTAGTTTTTGACTTAAGAATTCACAAGAAAGGCAGAAAATTATAGCAGCCAGCAAAACACGTGCAAAAACATCAAGTCACAAAAAAAAATCTTTGTGTGTGTGATACAAAGGGTGTAAACAACCAATTCTCTCATTGAATTTTGCAATAAAATTGAAGAGTTTTGTTTAATTCAAGTGAGCTAACTTCTATCTTAGCAGTTTTTAGTTCTTTAAAGTTTTAATCAATTTTTTTTACACAGCACACACAACCACACATCAACATGCCGCAACGCACATTTTTTGTACAAATCTTTTTAAATTTGTCTTATTTCACAGAAAAAAAAAGGTTTTGGGTATATAAAATACACCTTTTGTGTTGTTTACACCTTGTATTTTCAAGTAGCACCTTTAATTTTGGCTTTAATGCCCACATTAAAAAAATGTATTAAAAAAATAGGGTTTTGCACACATTTTCGCTGGCCACTTCGTTTTTTACAGATTCTTTGGCTTCTATATATTACCTGGGATTAACACGACCACGAACGTATCGAAATACTCGCTGCAAGTAAATTAAAAAGGGATATTTTAAGTACAATTTTTAAGCGGAGCTCGCGGAGCACATGCACTCACCGGAAACGTGAAAAGAAAAAGAAGGAAACGGGCAGTATGTAGAGGTGGTTAGGGCTGTCAAAACATCGATGTCACTATCGATAAGACATCGATAGAGGTGATGTTCAATATTTTAAGTTAAGTATTCGATAGTATTTATTTTAAACGGTTAGCCATAAAAAGATTTATTTAAACAGAGCATTTCAATCTTCATTAAAAAAAATGCCAGCATATTTTGCCTTAATAAAATTTTAAAATTTGTACACTTACCTTGAAAACCCTATCTGCCAGCTTTACTAAACATTGATTGCATGGCCAAGATTACATTAAATCAAAAAGTTGGGGTATAAGTACCTATTAATAAACAATATATATTTCGCATTTATATTGAGACAATATGAAGATAATACCTACAAACGTTACTGTTGAAACTAAAGCCTGGATTATATATCTGAAATTCAAATATTTAATGTTAATACTACAGTGAGTTGTTAACAAGGTCAATAGCGTCAATATCGTTCTTTAACAAGAGAATTTCTGTGCTCAGCAGAACTTTATGATCACTGATCACTTGTGTATTTGTAATCAGTAATCAAGTTTATTCTGCTGAACGCTCGTGATAGCTTACGCCGTCTTGAATTTAATCGGTCTGAAAATTAGTAGTAGTGCCGTAATTGTGTATTAAAAAGCTAATCTCTTATTTTAAAAATAAATATTGCTCAATTGTTTCCGTGCAGCAGCGAAATTCCAGCATTGAGCATAACATTCCTGGTAACATCAAAATCATCTGTTTTTGGTGATCATGTTTTACTGCTGAACGCAGTTATCACTAGCTATCGATGGTTTGATTTGTTTGGCACTATCAGTGGCCAAAGATTAAAATTAAATACCAAAAACAGTTACCGCCACTTAGCGAAGACTTGCTCCTTCCATTAAAATTTAAGGTTATAAAAATATCAATACGAAAATACCTATTAATGGTTACAAAGGGACATGATCCTGTTCTTTTTTTTAATTTAATTTTACGTGTTTTTTGTAGAAAATCACAGTTATTTTATAAATATTACAAGTTTATATATATACTATATACACCCGCTACCCGCTTGTTTTCGGATTCTTATAAAAAGGCCAATCACCTTAAATATTAATATTTATTTAAGTGATATATTGATACAATTTTTCATTTTTTTTAACAAAGGAGTTAACAAATGTAAATGCTAGTACTTAAGTGATCCAAAAATGTACATTATAAAATTTAAATGGTGAGTATTTATTACTTTGGTTGAGCTCTTAAAGCTCGAAGGTTACCCGCTGACAAATAAATTAATTCGATGAAGAACACATCCACCCTCATTTAAAATTGTTTAAAAATAAAATTTGAAATAGATTAAAAATGTAAAAATGTAAACCAAAATATTAAATACAATATAACTTGTAAAGGTTTGTAATCAAAGGTACAATATGTATTAGCCTGCAGAATTGTAAATATAATTAATTTATATATACAAAATCTAGCTAGTAAGAACAACAAAAAATCAGTTTTTTTAAAACTAGCTAGATCTAGATAGGAACTTGTTATGAATTCAGCCCTGGCATCGATAGACATTCAACTGGTGGCGGTATTTGTTGCTTTATTTTCTGTGCAGTATTTTTCTCTGGTCTCTTTTAGCGCTTTTCCGCTGTTGTCTATCTCTAACTCACTGCCCAAAAAAATTTCTCGCCCTGCGCTTGCGCTAATTGCTTTAAAAACCAATTGCTACCGTTAAACGCGAGTGCCAAAGCCCGATAAAACTTAACCGGAGTGACTAGAAAGTGGCCTGCGAAACTGCGGAAAAATGAAAGCCGAGGAAAAACAGGGCTAACAAACGCAGGCCACCATTTTTAATTTCTTTGTTTATTTTGTGCCCATCTTCGCGAGCGACAGAGACAGAGAGTGACAAAGGGAGAGTGAGCGGGAGGAGCTGAATATCGAAATGGAAATGGAGTGAACGCAGGGAAAACGGATAAGATCCAGCGATGGCCAGCAGCGCTGGAAGTGCGGGAAGTATTCCCGGATCCATCGTTTCCGGCGGAGGAGGATCCTCTGCTTCCAGTTGTGGGACCATGGCCTTGCCCCCCAACGGATCCGGCGGTCCGCCCGTGAACCACGCCCACGCCGTCTGCGTCTGGGAGTTTGAGTCGCGGGGCGGCAAGTGGTTGCCATATTCGCCGGCGGTCTCGCAACATTTGGAACGTGCCCATGCCAAGAAGCTAACACGCGTCATGCTGAGCGACGCGGATCCCAGCTTGGAGCAGTACTACGTCAATGTGCGCACGATGACCCAGGAATCGGAGGCGGAATCGGCGGGATCCGGTCTTCTCACCATCGGCGTGCGGCGGATGTTCTACGCCCCCAGCTCGCCGGCGGGCAAGGGCACCAAGTGGGAGTGGTCGGGCGGCAGTGCCGATAGCAACAACGACTGGCGGCCCTACAACATGCACGTCCAGTGCATCATCGAGGACGCCTGGGCGAGAGTAAGTGTTCGGAAGTACTTTTATCTCAACTGAAACCTTGAGATGCTCAACAGTTTTACTGTTAGAAGGCTATAGGTCTATAACGACGATATATAAACTGTATAAACATAGAACACGTAAAACTAATGACCATCTGAATAGGGTATAATTTATCATATTTTATAAAAATGTTATGCGTTATTCGAAATGAACTGCAATCTTGTCGCTCACATAGCAACAACCTTTTCTAATTGGCATTTTCCACCTCCCCCGCAGGGCGAACAAACTTTGGACTTGTGTAATACCCACATCGGCCTGCCCTACACCATCAACTTTTGCAATCTCACCCAGTTGCGCCAGCCCAGCGGACCTATGCGCAGCATACGGCGAACACAGCAGGCGCCGTATCCTCTGGTAAAACTCACGCCCCAGCAGGCCAACCAACTCAAGTCGAACTCCGCCAGCGGGAGCAGCCAGTACAACACTATGCCCAAACTGGGGGACACCAAGAGTCTGCACAGAGTGCCCATGACCAGGCAGCAACATCCACTGCCCACCAGCCACCAAGTGCAGCAGCAACAACAACATCAGCAGCAGCAGCAACATCATCTCCAGCAGCAGCAACACCAGATGCAGCATCATCAGATGCACCATCAGACTGCGCCTAGAAAACCGCCGAAGAAGCACAGCGAGATATCCACCACAAATCTCCGCCAGATACTCAACAACCTGAACATCTTTAGCAGCAGCACCAAGCACACGAACATGGCCACGGCGGCCAGTGCCAGTTCATCCTCTTCATCGGCTTCCTTGCACCACGGCAACCACCTGTCTCATGCCCATTTCTCGCATGCCAAGAACATGCTGACTGCCTCGATGAACAGTCATCATAGTCGCTGTTCGGAGGGATCCCTGCAATCGCAAAGGAGCAGTCGGATGGGTTCACATCGCTCGAGATCGAGGACGCGTGCCTCGGATACGGATACGAACAGCGTGAAATCGCACCGTAGAAGACCCAGCGTGGACACCGTGTCCACTTACCTCAGTCACGAGAGCAAGGAGAGCCTGCGCAGCAGGAATTTTGCCATTTCGGTCAACGATCTGCTGGACTGTTCGCTGGGTAGCGATGAGGTTTTTGTGCCCTCGCTCCCGCCATCGTCTCTGGGTGAAAGGGCACCGGTGCCGCCACCATTGCCGCTGCATCCGCGCCAGCAACAGCAGCAGCAACAACAGCAGCAACAGCTGCAAATGCAACAGCAGCAGGCGCAACAGCAACAGCAATCAATCGCCGGTTCGATTGTGGGCGTGGACCCGGCCAGCGATATGATATCGCGATTTGTCAAGGTGGTGGAGCCACCGCTGTGGCCCAATGCCCAGCCCTGTCCCATGTGCATGGAGGAGCTGGTGCACTCCGCCCAGAATCCGGCCATCTCGCTGAGTCGCTGCCAGCACCTGATGCATTTGCAGTGCCTTAACGGGATGATAATTGCCCAGCAGAATGAAATGAACAAGGTAAGGAAGAGCGGTGCTCTAAACATCCCCAATAAGAGGGAGATAGTATATACAACCTTTTAAAATACTCCTAAACTTGTCGTATAGAACCTCTTCATCGAGTGCCCGGTATGCGGAATCGTTTACGGCGAGAAGGTTGGTAATCAGCCAATTGGCAGCATGTCCTGGAGCATTATCAGCAAAAATCTGCCAGGACACGAGGGACAGAACACCATACAGATTGTCTACGAGTGAGTGTGAATGGATTTTTAGTTTGTCCAGTCTATAATAACCTACCATTTTTATTGAAGCATTGCATCGGGCCTGCAGACGGAGGAGCATCCGCATCCGGGCCGGGCCTTCTTCGCCGTGGGATTCCCACGGATCTGCTACCTGCCGGATTGCCCGCTGGGGCGAAAGGTGCTGCGCTTTCTCAAGATCGCTTTCGACCGCCGACTACTTTTCTCCATTGGACGATCGGTGACCACCGGACGCGAGGATGTAGTGATCTGGAACAGTGTGGATCACAAGACACAATTCAACATGTTTCCGGATCCCACTTATCTGCAGCGAACCATGCAGCAGCTGGTTCACCTGGGCGTGACGGATTAATGATTAGGGAAGAATATCTCCTTCCCAGAAAAACCAACCACCCACCCACCGAAGCCCCTGAAAAGAAAAGAAAACCCTAACCCAGATCACTCTCTTCCATTCGTTAATAAGTTACTTTCTACATAATCTCAGTGTGTGTGCAATCCTCGTTTACTATGATATATTTTTTTTATAGATATATTGTAATAGCGTTCGAGCTGCTCGAACCCTAAACAACAGCAAACCACAATTGCAATTGTAGCTTCCTTTTCGCTCTTCCAATTCGTATTTGTACGCACTTAGCCGATAAGGTTCCGTACATCATATGTATTAGCTAGTTAGTTAGTTTTAGTGATAGTTTCCAAGAGAATCTTGACCCAAGACACCTATTAGTATTAGGCATTATCCTGATTCCTGATTCGATTCAAGCCACGCCACGCCATTCCTCAAGCATTCGAGTGTAAGCTGTGCCAAAATCGTAGTGCTCCCGTTTAGGATATGTATATTGTTGATATAGATAGCATATAACCATCGCCCATCTCTCCATCTCTCTCGGTTTCAAATTTCTCTATTTTTTATCAGCTCTTTATAAGCCTTGAGGAATCCCTTTAGATCGTAAGATGCTATAGGTTAAATAATATTTAGAGAGAGGACTGGAGATGGGCAGATTCGATAGACTTGTCTCACTCGACTTGGCCATTTAATCTCTTCCATTCAGCGAATTTGATGTGATTTTAACTTGAATTATTCATAATTAAACAGAGCCTGCTACGCATATATAGGGAGCATAGTTGTAAATCAGCCAGATATTTCATTATATATACATAAACATACATTTATCATACCGCATACCACGTAAAATATTTTTTTAATTGAAACTTTTGCACACATTTGATGAATTGTTGCTTTCATATTGATATCAGCTTTTGTCCGCGTCACCATATTTGATATGATATGATTTTACTAAGTTGTATTTAGCACTGATTAGTTTTTAGTGTTCATTGCGAATATTCCACAGCAAATTCCACACCATTAATATATGCATATTACATATACAGTACATTTATACATAGTTCAAATAAAGTAATTTTAATCATGTTCAAATGGGTTTTACGTTTTTCAGTGGGTGCGTATCTTTAAATGAAAATAAAGATTCAAAAATTTAGAATTAACAAGTGACCAGATCGTACAAATTTAAAGAGCTTTGATTTTTAAAAGCCTTTTTTGTCAATTCCTTAATTAATCCAAAATGTATCTGGTAAAGTTTAAGCCAAAAGGAATTTGTATTCTGTCTACTAATATTTTGAATAATGATCTATTGATACACCAGATTTCATGGAATAAGGTAAAATTCCGATTGGGTGCTCTTTTGGCGTTTTTTTTATTGCATCGGCAGTTTCTCTGCAATGCAATGCAATTCAAATCAATCAGTTGACATTTTTGGGACTTTCAAGGTTCGTTTTCATTTTCGTTTGCCGTTTAGCAGTTTTCGGTTTCAGTTGCTGCCGTGAATCACTTAAAATAAATTAATAAAAGACAAAAAATCAAGAAAATCAGATGCATTTTTGTCATTGTGCACAGTGCGTGATGTTGGCGATGTTGGTGAAGTTGCTCCGGGCCATTTAAGGCGCAGCGGCAACATGTTGCAGACGTGTGTTGTCGTTGTGTCGCCTCTTCAACTGCCTACGTGCTGACGTCAGACAGGCGCAAGGACAGTGTCCAAAAGTGGCCAATAAAACGTGGCTCAATGGTGGCTTTCACTGCTCCTCCAAGGGCGGTTATCTTTCAGTAGCTGCAACATCGGCAGCTGTTGCTGTTGCAAGGCGTTAGTTTGGCATTAGCAATATTTTTTTTATAACAACAAGTAGCAATGGCTTGAAGAGCCAAAAAATGGTTAAATAAAACACCCTATCCTTGGTTAGAAGTTGCACATGTTGCCGATGTTGCTACTACAGGAAGAACATTACCAATTGTTGCTTTTGCAAGGCGTTACTTTCGGTTTTTTGTGAGATCATAAAGGAAAGGGGTTTTAGGAAACCTTTACAGTATCAAATAGAAAATCCTTTTTTTGGGCCTTGCAGCTGAAAATAGCACATGTTGCTCTTGTTTGCAATTGTTGTTGATGTTGCTGTTTTTGCTGCTGCTCCTGCTGATGCGGTTGTTTTCCTTGTGCCAGTTGCATAAGCAAATGTTTTCCTAGAATTTACAGCATTTCGTGCAATTTTTATTCGATTTTATGTGAATGACGTCGTTGACATTCAACACACGCACCCCAGCAGATAGAGAAAGACATATATAACATATATAAGGAGAAAGAGAGAGGTGGCAAGTGCGTGATGATGAGATCGCTAATAAGGTGGTTTTGGCCAAAAAAAAAAGCCTGCTCCACTGACCCTGTGGCATTCGCGTTTTTTTTTGGCCTCAGCCTCGTCCCGGCCATTTTTATTTTGTGATAAACACTGGCGATAAGGCCATCCGATCTAGCCCTCTATCTACTGTTCTAAATACATATTAAAAAGAAAACCACTTTATCTTAAGCTCTATTATCAGATATACTTATATTATAACCTCTCTCTTTCTCTCATTGAAAAGATAGTTCTAATGTTTTTTTCATACTTTCTTACATTCTTATATTTTTAAAACGTAAAAAAGAAAGTGCTCATTTTTGCACATTAATTTATAATGAATCAATAAAATCCCAAACATAAAGAAAATGTTGACAAAAATCTGGTACCGGTTTTAATTTAATTTAAATAACCACAATTATTTTGCAAGCATAAAGCTGTTTTAAAACAATATTTGACCCCACTTAAATCTTAACTTCAAAGAATTTTTAAGTGCCTGACAAAAAATCCAATTGGCACGCGACATTGGTATTGGATTCGCCCAGCAAAGTCTCATAAGAAAAATATGCAAAGGGTTTGGCAGGCATTGACTTTTGTTCCTGTTTATGTTCTTGGTTTTTTTAATCATTATTTTTTATTCTTGTCCCTGTCTTTCCACTATCCCCCTCCCGCTCACACACCCAGTGGTCATTAGTCATGCAAATGAGCAGGGATTATCAAGTTATTGTGCTCTCTTGCTTGCTCTCACTTTCCTTATCTCTCAGGATCAGCTGAGGCGTGGACAGAGAGATGTATACTCAAAAAAAAAAGATTATAAAAGGGCCATATTTGTATAAAAAAAAAAGTTGTATTATATGGGAGTCCAGGAAGCTATTCATAATTACTTTATAAATATAATCTTATTTTTATTACTTTGAAAATCATTTGGATACGATAGCAGTTCATTGAATTATTATTTATTGAGTTTCTATACTTTTTGGTAAACTAAGTGAACTGTTTTAGTAGACAAATATAAGCTTTATAGGCTACAGATAAGGCATTTTGCTATGGATCCTGTTGATAAATTTTCACCTGTAATCCTTAAATTCCTTGATTGTCTGTTCGATAAATCGGGAGTTGCTGGTGCCAAAAAATAGGCAATGATTTTTATGATTCAATAGGGAAACACAGTTTTGGAGTTCTTAATAGTTTTGGATATTTTTTTTGGAGAAAAAGGCATGCCCATAACCTCAACCTTTTCAAATGATTTTCCGCCAGTGTAGAGAGCGTTGCAGTGGCAGTTGCGTCGACGCCGGCGTTTTGGGCGGCCGAGAGAGCCCGCGCCTAAATGCAGCAACAACAGCGGCTTGCAATCAGTCAAGAGCCTCCGCTCGTGCCAACCGCATCAGCCACGCCCCTCAGCCCTCCGCCCCCTTTCGCCGTACAAGCCCAATTTCGAACTCCGTAATTGTTGCTTAAAAAATCAATTTTAAAGGTGTATTTTTTTTTGACAATGTTGCAATATTGTGTTTTGTTTTGGTGAGATTATTCTTTAAGGTGCATTTTTTTCAGTCAATGTTGCATTTAAATTCGGTTTTTAAAGTGTATTTCTCTGACTGCTTTTGTTGCAAAAAATAGTGTTTTATTTTGGTGAAATATTTATTTTTGTTAAACTTAAAAATAAACATATGTATGTACATATTTTTTTAAATCTCTGGTATTAGTCGCGTGTGACAGCTGCTACAGCAAATAAATAAACCGCAAATCAATCAAACAATCGCAGAGTGGGAAAAGAGTGGCTGCGCCCGCGTTTTTAACCGCGCTCAAGTCGCTGACAACTTTTTGCCGGAGAGCCAGCCGCAATTTGATCTTTCCGTAAATTAAACTATTTACTGTTTAAATATTTGCCAAGTACACAAAAATACATACACTTGCTGCTCGCTGTCGCCTCGTCTAAAATTACAAAAGCCTCGAAGTCGACGTCCCTCTGATAATAAACAGAAAAGTTAGCAGCAACACAGCAGGTGAGTGCAATTGCACAGGTAGTACATAAAGATATATGTATGTAGTCTCATATAATTAACTATATAGAGGGTGACAGAGCCACGGATTGACTACAATGTTGATGGAGGAATTCTAACAGTTTTGCGGTGATTTCTGTGGTTTTCCTGCTGCCTGGCGCCATCTAGTGGCGTCTCAATAGATTTATGAAAAAGTTATGGCTATATGACACTGGTTAAAAACTGTGGTAGCTTTCTAAAAAGTTGGTTAGAAATGAACATGTTATTTTGAAAAGATTTTCAAAAAGCTACCACTGTTGCCGAAATTCTGTTTTTTTTTCTCAGTGCAAATCTGTTTAATACAGTGTCATACTGGCATTATCATATAAGTATGCCTTGAATTTGGATCTATGCTTATTTTGTTTGCCATAAATCTTGAATGACCAAATTCGACTGATTTTCGATAATAAAACGGTTTTTAATTGGCCAACAGCAAAATATGACGGTTTCGTTTTGCCGTTTTGGTAATTTATGAATTTATACGATCGACGATCGGCGTTCTTAGGGCATTGGCCACACGCCAGCCCACGCGATTTGTATAAGGTATGACATACGGATCGTGGTATAAAGTGTATCATTTGGTCTGGCGGACATATCTTTATTGGACCACTGCTTTGATTGATGATCCATAAATGCGTTAAATGGATGTTCGTCTGACGTCCAAATGCTTTGATTTGTGTTGGACTTAGATATTGTATTTTAATTGTTATGGTGGATTATGATTATAGGTTGAAATAGGCAGAAAATGCATGTAGCTTAAAATATAAATGTGAGGAACAATGGTATTGTTTTGATTTTGAGACTGAATTTTAATTTAGGTAGATTTTTGTTGGACAAGACAGTTTCAATAGGCAGAAAGAGATATCTTACTTTAAGTTTACTAGTTGCCGTTGGAAAAGGTTGTATATTTGTATAATCAAAGAAATTAAATCTTGAAATATGTATAAGAAAATCCAAGAAATGTATTCGTTTTTTCTGCCCACTGATCAATCAGGTGGATGTCAATTTGCCACAATTCATTAAGACATTTAGATGACAATTTTGCAGGAGGTTACTAACTTGATCAGACCTTTCTACCTGACCATCTCCTCACCCCTAAAAATCAATCGTGAGGTGCTCTCTTTGAAGCTAGCTCAGTTTTCAAGTTCAATTGCTTGATTGAATGGGGCTCTGGGGCCAACGAGTGTTTGCCCAATTGTGGTTTTGAACTTGTTTGGCTTTTGGCCGAGCATTTCCCCGGACAACCCCCTCCTAACCGCCCCCAGCCCCGCCCCCTTTGACGTATTGTCAGTTGACCGAGCCCGTTGATGCTAACCAAAAGCGAAGCCAAAATGTTGCGGCCGTGCTAATCAAGCTAGCAACTAAAATGCACAGCGAAAAAAATAATATAAATTACATAGAAGAATTAAAAATACCCAGTTAAAGTATTTACTGGAAATGTTGAAGTAATTAAATTGTAATTTGGCAATTTGAAAATAATGTTTATAAATATTATTGTATAAATGGCCTTATTCAATTTGTATATATTTTTACTGCATATCTTAAAAATAAAATTGTATTCAGCAAATGTCATGTAAAATTCAGTTTACTTTTAGGCTACACTTTCAGAGCATTTACAATCCTAACACGAATTAATTCATTCTTTACATATTTACAACATGAATGTGGTTTTTAGGGGAATCCAACACCGATCATCAGTTTCTCTCCATGCAATTGCGATGCACTTGGCTGTGTCATTTTGTGCAAATGTTTTTGTATTTTATGTATATGCAGCTGCTGTCCATGTTTGAAGTTATCCATTTACGGGGGAAATGTCACAACTTGTTGGGGTGTGGAGATCGAAGCGACTCTGACCGATTCTGGTCGATTCTGTCCGATTCTGGCTTGCCTCGTTCGCAGTGCCCATAACACTGATCATGATCGATGGCAATTGATATTACTCAGTAAACTTTGCGGAGCCCCAGGCAGCAGCGACAAATTATAATCATCAAATAAATCAAGCTGAGAAATGTGCAGCGAAATAATTGCATCACCAGCCAAAACAAAGTATCTCTGACCACCCTCTATGGAATTAATCTTAAGTCTAACCTGTACAATCTTGTGTAATATATACATATGTTTGTTTTATAGCCAATCATCTTTGCCATGGAGGTGGAATGCGATTTGGGTGATATACAAAACGAGGAATTGCTGAGGAAAATGGTAAGTTTATTTATTTTAAAATTTACTTTGAGTATTTTAAAGTGTTGTTCTTAAATCTTTATAGTTATAAGCCCTAAGAACATATTTTTACTTATCAGTTATTAGATTCCATTTTTTAAGTGATTGTGGGGCCAACATCTGGCTGCAGTTCATTGCCTCCTTGCCGGACTTGTGTCCCCGTTCCCAGCTCATTGCCAATGGCATTGCCTTTAAAGCCCTGTTTTTCCCCCAGACGACACTTTCGAGAACTGGCCAGAAGCGATCCAGACCATCCATGGCCAGAGATCCACTCACTCGCTTAGTCAGTCCCCGCTAACAGTCCAAACCCAACCCAGTTCAACCTGGCCAAATTGGGTCATTTATGGGGTTGCTCACTGTAGCTCATTTGCCGGCGTGGGCCGCTAGTCGCTGACTTGGCTCAGACATTGGCAATAATCGTTAAAAAGTCGTTAGAAAAGTCAATGGAAAAACGATGACGATGTCGCATCGGGGACCTGTCCTAATAACTGATCTATCTATCTGCATTAGTGAAGAATAACAAAGAGGAAGATGGGCTAGTTTTAAATCGAAGTTTGAACTACCCTTGGATCAACATAGTTAATATTATATTATTATGGTGATTCATGAAAATCCAAAACTAAGGTTAATTTACCAATGATTTCTTATACAAAGGTTAGAACTGTTAGATTAAGTTTACGACATCATAAATTATCTAAATGATTGTTGGTAATGACAAGGAACTCTTAGCTGAAATAAACCTTTTATGATCTTATTTTGTAGGACCAATATTAATGTATTAAAATATCCTAAACAATATAATTATTTTAATAATCAACGATTTAATAACCAAAAGATAGGATGTTAAAGAGTTGCTACTAATAAATCATAATAATCATAAATTATATTATGGGATCCTATATTATTTGAAATAAGGTTTCTAACTATAATATAATACCAATACATTTTTAGAGGGTATAAGACAAAAGCAACAACAAACAGAAAAAAAATAGCAGACGAAAGAAGAAGCAGCAGCAGACGATCGTCAGCCCACGCAGTCGTCATTGGAGAGAGAGAGAGAAAGAAGGAGATTGAGTGAAAGAGTAGAGAGAGAGAGAGAGAAAGACAAATTGGGAGGCTGCGAATGCGACTGCGCAGCAACTGCGCTGCGACTGCGACGGGTGCTGATAAAAAGCCTGTGATGATGACTCATTGGCCATGAATCAATTTCAGCTTTGGCCTCTGAGCCCGCTGACCGCTGATGGCCTCCTCCTCCTTCAATCATTTTTCTCCTTTCTCTTTTCTCTTAGCTATATATTCTCCTTTCCTCCTTAAACAGGGATGGCTGAATAAAAACTAAATATCAACTTTATATTTTTTTCAAAAATAAATTTATTTTTTAAAGAAATTTATAATTAACTACCCACCAGTTTCTCGCTCAATAAAATCAAATTTAATGTAACCATATGGCCTTAGTGTAAATGATTAAATTTCAATGGTGCCTTGGAGATAACAAACTTAAGAGGTGTAAAGCGAATAACACTACCTGAAATGGCAATAAAAATAGCAATCAATAGCACACGATAATTTGCCATGCAAAATCTTATCAAATTCCAAGCAATTTCAAAACACTTTCTAATCTTATCAACTAAAATGTATTTTAATTTAACGAGCGAAGCCAATATGCCGTGCATATATTAAGTTTAAACCCGCGCCTTAAATTTAAAATTATATTTCCACTTCAATTTGTAAATTATAATAATTCGAAAATCTTTATGGGATAGTTTGATCCCCTATTGAGTAGGTCTCTTTTTTGTGGTGCATTCGGGAGCGAGTTCAAGTCACATGATCATCATTTTTGTAGTGATCTTAGATATCTCTAGTTAGGGAATATATTTCTTAGTTTCACAATTTCTAAGTAATATAAAACCTGGTTACCAAGCTAGTGAGTGCATCCCTGGCAGATCAGATCCCGACTCAGAATACAACAGAATACAAGACCCCAGAAGACAGCGTTGGCTGGCCACGATCTCCGTCTCATTGGCCATGAGGCGATTCAATTCGACTTCGAGTTCGATTCGAGTCAATTCGATTCGATTCAGGCCCGAGTCGAAAAATCGCGTGGGTCGCCAGCCGTCGACTGCTGAATAAATCAGTGAGTTGAGCCAAAGTTGAATTGGCACACACGGAGTAACGAAAACATAAAAAATAAATAAGACACCCGCGTATGGCAAATGGCCAAATGCAGCAAGTGGCCAATGGACGGTGGACAGTGGGCCACAAAACTGGACGGCGGACAGTGGGGTAAATTAGAACGACCGTCTAGTCACGACGTCTGCGTCTGCGCAACGTCTGCGCCAACGTCGATGAGTAATTTTGGGGCCTGTTCGAAGACAAATCGTTACGATTCGTTGGAATGGTGGGCGCCAGCGGCTCGAGTGCTTTCCAAAAACGCTAGAAATAGTTTAGAGCTGTATAAAAAAAACACATATGTTTTGGGCTTAAGGTGTTTATTAACATATTGCAACAATGACACCCACCTCCGGCCGCCGATCGAGTGATTTATTATTGCCGATCCGCACGGACACGGATTCTTTGCACAAAAAACCGAAATCGAACACGTTTCAATGCAATAACAGCGGATGAGCAATATACAAAAATATTGATTATATTTGTATTAAACGGAAACAAGGGGAAGGGGGTTTACCCTTATGTGGCAAACTCTTTTGTTCTTTTGTTTTAGCCTAATTGTTGACCAATTGTGCTTTGTCAATATTAATATTTCAATATCAAATTCATTTCAACACAATTTTATGTTAGATACCTCAAGTTTTCGAGTGCTTGTAAATTGGCTTGTTTTTATACAAATGGCTTTCTTTATATGAAATTGGAATTTGAAATTGATCTACTTTTGACGAAGTTTTGAATTGTTAAAGATAGCATTTAAAGACCGCAAACATCACATTCACTTGCTTTAGTTTTTTTCATAGATATGGATAATTGTATACAAATTGTAACTTTCTTAATATATGTTTTGTTTTTTGTTTTATTGGGAAAAACTTATTTTATATATGCCCCACTGTGCGACCGGTCGCGTCATCTTCGTATTCGTCGCTATTTCGTATTCGGTCATATCTCGGCTCACTGCCGACGTCGCTGCCGGCGTCGCTGTCGACGTCGTCTGCCGGTGACGACAGCGTTTAAGCGGCGGCCACTTTAGGCGGCTTTGATTCTGATTGGAAACTTCAGTCTGATTTTGGTGCTCGATCGATTGCAACGTGCCGACGCTCCGTGAAAAACAACAACTACCCAAAACAACAACGCTCAACAACCACAACAACAGTCAACAACGATCGCCTATTTTTTTTTTAAACACATTAATATTAATTTATCATTCGCACGAAATTAAAAGGGAAAAAGAAAAACCCTCAGGATTAGTCACACCTCTTGCCATCAAGTGTTTTTTTAACGTGCTTTTTGCCGGTGCAACAACAACCCAACGAAAAGAAAACTCCAATAACTACAAATCAGCAGCGAAAAGGAGAATTCCCAAATCAAAGAAAAAAACAAAAAAAGGAGGAATACAAATTCTTTTTTACCTGAGGTAATTTTCTGTCATTTCGACCAAAATGTGGGGGATAAAACGTAAAAGAAGCTGCGAACAGGCCGTTAAGCCGTCTCAATCCCCGTCTCTTTTACTCATTCACCGTCTTCGCATAACTTTCACACTTTCGCACAGTTTAGCTTAACCTTTCTTCCCAGCCTTTGCATAACAGTTAGTCAGTAACTGTAGCTATATCTGTACATCTGTTTAATACAGTCATCGTTGGCATTAAAGCGAACCCCCAAGAAAATTATAGCCGACTTAAAGGTAAACAAGTTGGCCCGAGACACCCCCACAATTTATTATTTAACAGGCCAATCAATACTGGCAGTAATTGCGGTGGTTGAAAAAATAAAAAAAAGATTTGCGCACTTTCTTGTTACATGTGAAAATTGACAAGTGCCATCTTTGGTCCCTTACAACGATATTTATAATTCATTTTTTTTAAAAGCTCTATTATAGTTAGTTACAAATTTATGTGAGTTGCAGTTATACAAATGTTCACAATTCTAATTACGAGTCACCAATTGCTGTTATAAAAATCTATTTTCATAACGCCATAAAGTATTTAATCTTGCACTTATAAAAATTCAAATGGAAAATACAGATACTACAGTTAAAATGATTATATGCCACCCAAAGAATATTTTTAAGGATGTATAATTTAGCAATTATCACCGATAGTTCCTAATAGATTGCCAAAATATTGGGATTTCTTGAATAGTATCAAAGAAGACGCCCCGAAGCTTACGCCTGCCAATTAGCGAGTGCTACCTGTAGCTGTTTCTACACCTATTTATATGTATATCTCTAGCTGTATTTGTATCTGTAACTGCGCCAAGTGGCTTGTAAACAAACAAACGGATCTTATCGGGGAATTAGTGCTCAGCTTGTGGGTTTTCGTCGCCAGTTGATCGAAGATCCCAACTAGAACAGCTGACGAGGGCGGGGGCGGGGTTAAATAGAAAGAGTTATACGGAAAGAGAGGGAGAGAGATACTACATATATAGCATGCTAATCGGGAGTGAATCTAATTACTGGCGAACAAGTTTACACCGCCGTGGGCCGTCGGCCTTGGCAACCGTTCTACGCTTTTCCACTTTTCCACCTTTCCACTTACGAAACCAGATCACAGCCGAAAGGGATTTATTTTCGGGGTGCGGGGCTCTGCCCGTAATTAGCCATGGTAATTGCTCCCATTGTCGGAGATAGATGTTCCGATAAATCTTAGCCGCACTCAATATGCAAAACTTTGTGGGTCTATATCGCCGGGGAAGTCTCTCTAAAAGGAAGTTTGAGCTGACTGAAAACACCATCTGTTGTGAAAAATCTATGACTATTATTGGGAGTTTAATCTATTATATTTTCTATTGAAAAGTTTACGAGTTGGCTTAAAGTACTTTTCTTAGGCTCCAATATTTTCCAGGTAAAAATCTGAACTGAGTCATACTTTAACGCAAATTGTCAAATGATATTTTATCTCAAGATTCTATTCCATAAAATTATACTTTTTTTTGAGACTCACAATCAAGAAAATAAATCATTTCTGAAAGCCTCTAAGCAAGAAAAATAATGATCCTCGGGCTCAAGATTGTATGCATATAAGAAAAACTATTAAATGATCTTCGGGCCAGGTAGTATATCGTTCTGATAATCACAGCCTTGACTTGAAATTAAGCAAGCTATAATTTCAGAAAACAGTGCAAATCGTTTTCCGGCCCGCGAAACAAAAACTCCACCTGCACTAATGACTGTGGCTCCGATAATTGTGTGGAATATACGTTATGCATAAAGATATTCACCCCCCGATTCCGTTTTCGTGTATGAGATCATTTCGGCTTTAAGATTAATACGAAACGGAGTTGTTTTTTTATTTTTGCCTCACCGATATGGTGACGATTGCCGGCTATATATCACCTATGGATCCAAGCTTGCATTATAATTTCCCACACGCGTGTAACCATTTGACAGCTGACCATCGATCAAAAAGCCGAAAGACCCAGAAACCGAAAACTGAGTTATTTTATACGTTTTCCCATGGCACAGTGGGGACCGGCTAATGTGGGTCCAGTTTTCTGGGGTCTTTTATATGCAAGCGACAGCCCACGAAAGTGCTCCACTTTTAGAACTCGGTTGGGGTTTTATAGAGCCATGTTTTATTCACCTGGGGCGATGTCATACCCAAAATAAGACGCAAACAATTAACAGCGCAACCGAAAACACAAATAAGTCCACGAAAGCAAACATAAACATGTTTTGCCCGCTCTGTCGGCTTCGCTGCCTTCGTCGACTGAAAATGACACAATTCAAAAATTCTAGATTCTAGATTCTATATTCTAGATTCTGTATTCTGTATTCTCGATTCGCAATTGGGCGGACAGTGGCAATTAGGTCACTTTAATATGCATATGCACACAGTACAGATTGAAGGGGAATCGGAATTGAAGCAAAATTTAAATCGAAATTGCCATAAATATACAAAACAAAATATATACAACAAGTGACGGCAATTAACGCCGGCAGCAAAGTGCAAAGCTATTTTTTCCAGCTGATTGTAGTGCTTTCACTGACAAAAAAATGTTACCTTAATGGTTAACAACCTGAATGTATATTTTTATATTTAAAATTTTAAAGAATGTTAAGACAAATAAGGAAAAAAAACTGAAACTTTTTTTAGTATGAAAACTGTGTTAAAAAAACAAAGCCAATAAAAATTATTTTCATATTATTCATTTCATATAAATTAATGTAATATTTCAATTTTGGAAAAGATCTCTAGATGAAAAACAAGTAACTTTTGCTGTGTGTATGAAAAAACGTTAATCATATAATATGATCTTATAATGTTTTTGACTCGAGATTAAGGATTGATTAGAAATTGGAAATTCACATCAAGTGATAATATACATTTTCCCACATTGCGTATGAGTGATAAACTTTAAGGCCATTTTAAAAAAATGTCATTCAAAAACATTTATTTAAAGATATTTTGATGATTCCAAAAAATCTTGTGTAGAAATTGAATTCTTTTTGAATAAATTTATTAGTATATCATTAAAATAATCTTAATTCATTTTAAAATAATCTTAAGAATTATAATATTTCGCATCACAGTTTTAAGTCGAGTGACCAAGAAAATTTTACTTTGCACGTTTGTACGTATGTATTTCTGTCATTATCATTGAACTTGATAAATACATTATCTATAGGGAAATAATATTCAGTAAAATATGTACTATTTTTAAACTCTTACTATATGCCACTATTCTTAATATTTCATGTCTTATCTCGATTGAAGTGCAATTAAATGAGGAATCATTTAGTCATAAGCTAATCGCAGCCAAGGTTTATCAGTACAGTGAGCACCGAATAAGTGGGAGTTCCTCAGCTGACCCCTTGACCTTCTCCTTCGCGATCTCTCTCTCGTTTTTTTTTGATTTCCTCTCAATTAAGTTTTAATAAATTTTAATTTCAACAACAAAAAGATTTTTGGCGCAAAAAAAACAAAAGTTGGAGGTCAACATTGCTGACACGACAGCTCAAAAATGAAAAACAAAAACAGCTAAAAAGCGAAAAAACTTCAAAATAATTTATCAGCATTCGCACATCAACGAAATCTCGCACGTCACGTCATCAGACAATGAGGGAGCGAGAGGGCGGTAGAGCAAGAGAAGAAGAGAGCGAGAGGGAAGAGCGGTCCATCCCATCATTAGGCCCGCAGTCGACGTCGCAGTAGCAGTCGACGTCGACGCCAACAGGTTGCCGCTGCCGACGTCGCTGCAGAGGTGCGAAATCTGCCGACGCCGCTGCCTCTTCAACTGGTTATCACAGTACTTTTAGAAATTACGTCATTTGGGCAGAGACAGGCACAGAGAGTTACACTGCAAAAAAAGTTCAAAAATATACAGGAGTTTACAGATCCGTTTCGAATTTTTACCCTTAAAAATAAAAAAAAATTTAGCCAATTGCCGAAAATAGAAATTCTGTATTTACATATACATACATATACATAGACGTCGCAAAAATCTATGCTTTAAAACTAGTTTTTTTAGGTTGTTAATCAGACCAAACGAAGCCACTAAATATTCTTAAAATGTTTTTTAAAGCTTAAAGTAAACAAAAGCCAACTATTTTGTATAAAGATAATTGCAGAGAATTTGTTGTGTCTAATCACACAGAGTTCCTTTTTGTCATAACAGACTTAAATAAATTATTATGAAGGCTTAGAATCCTTTATTTTTCCATTTTCTGAATTGCAGTCGGCTTGAAGGCTGGACTTTACTAAATCCATTCTTTGACAATTAAAACATTTTGTGAGTTAAATTATTCCAACATTTTTGTCAGTGCACAAAGAGAGGTAGAGGCTGTGGCAGCGGCGCAGGCAGAGGCGTTTTAAGACGCAGGTCTAGACTAACCCCCACCCAACCACGCGACCAGTTCTTGAAATAAAAAAAAAAACAACACACTCAAGCGAACAAACAAACAAACAAAAAAGAAAAAACAACAAAGCAAAGTTGCAATCTTTTTGCGCAGACACACAGCACACACACTTAGATGCTACTCTCTTTGATTTCGCGCATTTTGTTTTATTTTGTCAATTCGAATGCGTTGATTTGGGCGAGTGAAAGCGCTGAAAGTAATGGCAGCGCCATCTGTCGTTCCGTTTTGTCAGAAAAGAAAGCACCAACTTCGCTATCAATCACTGGGGATGCCGCAAATCTGAGATTTCGCTAATAACTAGGGAAATGGCAGAAACCATAAATCTCTGGGAGTTGCAGGAAAGGTTCGTCGAACAACTAAAACTAATGGTCTCCAGCTGATCTAATTAAAACGAACTTCAACTGGCTCTTCCAAATTGACCACATGGTCATGAGAACTTGAAAATGCCATTATTTCGAGTCTTCATTCGTGATTCTATGATAATAATCTAATGTATCAAAAAAATAGACTTATATAATTAGAAATTAAATAAGTTGAAAATAATTTATGATAACTAAATCTCTTTTTTGACCGCGATTTCTAAATTCAATTATTAAACTCGATAAGCTACTGTAAATGATTTAAATCTTTCTGTTTACCCTTTTTTCAACTCAATAAAATGAAATCACATCATTGTTTGTTAAATTTAACGTTTGAATAATCTTGATATTATTCATAGTTTCCCATTCCTAGTTTCATCCATCATTTACTACTACCATTTATCTGCAAATTATTCATAATTCCATTTCCTATATACTTCCCTTCATATACATCGAGTGTGGAGTTCCATCTGGTTTTAGGAAGTTGCCCATTTGTCTGTCATGTGGCCTCAGTTTGGCTAAAATTAAACAGTTAGCAAAGCTAGCCCCCCTCCCCCTGCCTTCCACCCACTCTACGTAGAGATCGAGGTGTCATTATTGTTAATACAAATGTTATTTGACATGTTTTTCCGCCAAAGCGAAACTGGTCGTTTTGAGGTGAGGTGATATCACCGCTTCAACTTCACTCAATTTGTTTGCTAACGATATTGTGATCGCTACCTCACCACCTCTCTCTTTCTCACCCTCTATAAAGTCTGCCACCTTACTAGATTATTGTTTAAATAAATACGATCGTTCTGCCCGGACCTTTGTTGTGGCCAATACGATCCGCTTATCGGTCAGTTGGAATTGTTCCATGTTTTATTTATAAGCTGGAAACGTCAGCCCTCGATTCCGATTCGATACCGATAAGCTACAAGAAATGCGAGACTCCGAGAATTCCACAGAATGAGGGAGTAACTGGAGTGAATTCCTGCAAACTGAAATGGGACTGACCCCCTGTCATCAAAACTTTGTTTATATTTGGTAAACTGAGGCCAAGCAGATTACACACACTCAAAACTTTTTAATATTTCAAGCTCTATTATTAGAAAAAGGTATAACTTATCGCAATACCATTCCCCATCAATCATTTCGTTCGCCTGAATCATTCAATTTGTTACCCTTACGCTAATCCCAGCCATTTTTGGTCATCGGTTGCTTCTGCCATTGAAATCCGAGAACTTATTGGGGGCGTCATCTTCATCATCTTTCTCGCCGGCTAGAAGCCGACTCGACTCGATTCGATTCGATTTCTGTCTATAAGGCAAGTGGCTGAGTCAGGCGGACTGGCTCTGGCCAACTGCAGTTGTTGTGTTGGCTGACCGGCTAATTGTTAGTGGCCCGGGGCGCCATAAAAGGCGATCCAGCCGCTGGAAGCGACGAGCGTGGGCTCCCTGCACTCCACTTGGACTCGCTCTGTACTCTACTCCACTCGCAGGCACTCAAACTTGAGCACGAGTTCACTTGGCTTAATTGGCTCAAGGACGGGCCTGTCTACAGATACACAAAAATAGATGAACTACATTAGGAAAGAAGTATGGAGACCACGAAAAAGAGCTCTACACTAGACAACAATTATAAGTTGTAGAAAACGAAAGAAAAACGAGGCATATAAATATTTACCGAAGACGTTTTTCTTGTCTTAAAAGCGGTTTAAATATTTTAAACAATATTATAAAAAATACACAAATTAAAATGAATAGCTGGGAAAAAACTCTTGGGAAAAAAATATATATATAATACTTGTCCAAAAAGTGGTTTATTATAAAAATAAATTGCATATATACCAAAGCCATTTTCTAGATAATAACCGCAACATTCTTTCCTCACCCTTTTCAGTGGCAGCAGTCCGAGGACAGCGAACGCAAAAAGCAGATCCGATCGCATCTCTATAAGCTGCGCGAGTCGCGACTTTGCAACCTCTATAGGCACGAATCGGACCCAATGTCGGAGCCCAACGGAAACGGACATGGCAACGTGAACACGCTGGCCGGATACGCAGGCAAGGATCCGTTGGCCACCAGCCACGGGGATGCCCTGCTGGACCAGAACTTCCAGAGCCTCAAGTCGAAGGAGGTCCGCGATTCGACCAGTCCCACTCATGAGCTGCGATTCCACTCGATGACGCTCAGCCAGCCCAATACAACCGGTTGGGATGTGCAGACCTCCTCGGAGGTCAGTCCCGATGGACGGGCCTATCGCACCGAAACTCTGGCCAAAACAGATGGTGAGTCCTGATCCTGAAGAGGATTTCTTTTGCTTGGTGGTAGCTCCTTTTGTCTGGCTAGCACCAAAGCTGACCAAAAGAGACACTTGCTGGCAGTTCGTTGATTGACTGGATTGGATTATTTATTCAAAATCATAAATAGAAAAATATCAAAACTAAGAATAATAAGCTGGAATAAATATAGTTATGAAGGGATAGCTTTAAAAACAGAACTTTATGGTTGTCGATCTTTAAAGCTTTAAGTCATTTGTAGCTAATAGGGAATTAATGATTCTTTATGGTTTTACAAAAACTAAAAGCCATTCCAGTCAGTCATCTGAGTTAGCTGTAAGTGTCCAACCAACCTAACCCCCCTGTCCCTTGTCGGTGAAGTTTTGTGTATAACCCAATTCTGTTTGTTCTGTATGTCCATGTCCACCACTCGACCTCCCACCCAACGACCTCCGAACACCCCGAACACAATCGCAGGCGTGGAGAAGCTCAATGGTGGTGGCCTGGCCGAGTTCAAAGGTCGCAACGAGCAGCGCTCGAGTGCCTCGCATCAGGGCGACGACAAGAACTTCGTGAAGCAGGCATCGGATAGCTCGAAGACCCAGCTCCAAGAGACGGTGGTCTTTGGGGATGAGAACAGCGGTCGCACCGAGATGAAGATGAGCTCCACCTCCACCTCGTCCACCTCCAAGGTGGTGTCCTCCTCGTCCACCGTGGAATACGGCGATGAGCCGCGATATCTGCTGGATAGCCAGGAGAAGAAGCCACAGCAGTCGCAGCAGCAGCAGCACCATCAGCGAGAGTGGGAGCAGGAACAGAGGCGACAGGAGCAGCGCATCCAAGAGCAAATGCAGCGACAGGAGCAACAGATTCGCCAGGAGCAATTGCAGCGCCAGGAGGAATTCCAACGGCAGGAGCAAATCCAGCGTCAGGAACAACTGCAGCGCCAGGAGGAGCGATTCTCGGAGAGCCGCGAGCAGAGCAACAGCACCCGGAATGTCCAGACCCAGCAGCATTATGAGGAGAACAAGCGCTATGTGGATATGGACAAGGCCTCGCCGGAATATCAACGCCATGTGCAACACCTGATGGAGCAGCCCGGCGAGATCATCTCCAATACGGTGGAGTATCCCAAGCCGAATGTCAAGATGATCACCACCGTTAAGCGGCTGCCGGACGGAACCATTGTCAAAAACAAGCGTTACGAGACGGAGCAGCTCACCCCCAGCCAGAACCAGAACCAGACAACCCATAAGCAGACCAACAACCAGAGCCACAATCAAACCCGTAATCAAACCCACAATCAAACCCACAATCAGCGACGTGCACAGGATGTGCAGGATAGTCAGGTTCGCGATGTGGTGGACAACGTGGAGCAGAAGCATGTGACGGAGTCGCAGAGCTTCTCCTCGGTGAAGAAGTCCAGCCGACGTTTCTCCACGGAAACCACCTCGGAAACCGTGGAGGAGTACGATGATCGCGGACAGCCCTTGTCCAAAGTGGTGCAGAAGGCACCGGCACCCACCACCTTACACTCGCAGCCACGTCAGTCGCCGACCAGTGACTTCAGTACCCACGGTTTCCCCTCGGTCCGTCCGAACAAGCCCACCCAGGAGTATCCCTCGCAAAGACCAGCCGCAGCTGGCGAGGAGGTGGTGGTGGTGCGTTCGGAGAAGAGCCGCCAGGTGAAACAGCAGACCAGTTCGCAGCGCACCACCGAAACGGAGGTGGTGGGCGATGATTACAATCAGCCCCAGAGGTCGCCACAGAAACTCAGGGAGGCGCCATCACCTAGCTGGGAGCAGCCCAGCCCCACCAGACGCCAGCCGGTGGATGAGGATTTCAGCACCCATGGATTTCCCTCGGTGCGAACCACCACCACTCGGTCCGATCAGCCCGATGGCGAGGTCTTGCAGACAGCCAAGACGGTGAGTCGCAATCAGAGCGCCAATCGCAAGACGAACACGGAGCGGATCATTGAGACGCAGGTGGAGCATCCACATGCGCCCTCCCACACCACCCACACCCACACCCACTCCACTCCCAGATCTGGAAGTCCACGTCGATCTCAGCCACGTGAGGATTACGGAAACCAGGGTGTGACTTCGCCTCGTGGGCCAGCTGGAAAGCCGAGCCAAACGCGTCCCAGCACCACTGGAGGTAGCAGCACCACCAAGACAACCACCACTTCGGAGCCGTTGACGCGGCGTCAGTTGCAAAAGGAGCGCGAGGTGGATGCCGCCCATCGGGCCTTTGCCGCCTCGCTGCGAAGCAGTTCGCCGGCCGACAGCACCACCTCGGTGGGATCGCACCACCAGACGCCGCGCTCGAGCGTCTCCTCGAATCGCACCTTCCGCCGGGAAATGCGTGAGGGCTCGCACGATAGCCAGGCGCCATCGGAATCGAGCAGGATTAGCTCAACCACTGTGACCAGACACACGGGTGGCCACACCACCAGCAGCACCACCAAGACCAAGACCACCAGGCCGGTGAAGAGTCCCAGCGAGCCGAGGTCGCCCACACCGAAAGCAGGAGGAAATGTGATTACCACCACGACCACAACCACAAGCAGCACCACCAAGTCCAGTCCCAGTCCAGCACCACCTTCACCCACTTCGGCACCAGCCAGTTCCGCACCACCAGGTACGAATTAGAGAAAAAAATGAAAGGTTGAAAACTTTTAATTAAAAAAAAAAAAGAAACCACATGACTATATGCTATATAAATATTGGAACTATGAACTATGTATATGAATGTATATCCTTCAGATAACAAGCTATCACAGTATACGTATACTACCACTAAGCCCGGCGATATATTCTCTCTGCCACCAACTACTCCTCCTACTATTAACAACGAACCAACACTAACCACCACCACCAAAACAACAACCACCACCTCCAACAACCAGAACCACCCGAAACAATCTGCAATCGAAACCGCTACCGCTACCGATACCGATTCCCAGCCGATCCGCAAGGTGAAGCTGAGCGCTAACGAGGCAATGGTGGTGGAAGAGGCACCCTGTGTGCGGCGTCAATATTACCAACTTGGAAACGAGGGGGAAAACCCCGAGACGCCCGAGAGCTCAGGGACCCCTGGTAAGGCTTGAATTCAACCACTACCCGAAAATTGCCAAAAGAAATAAAAAAAAAATCAAGAAACTCTGTACACCTAACTATCTATCTATACTTCTTTATTTTTTGGATTTTTTTGCAAATAAATATACTTGAAACTGTTTACCAAAAAACCGCAACTCTGAAATGTTCAATGTTCAATGTCTTGACCAAGCACAACACAAATTGAAATTGCACTGAATCACTGAAACTGGGAAGCCAAATGGGTTGCAGAGTGAATGAAAGATCTGTGGCCCTAACTCTACTACTCCAAGTCTAACAATTTTTCTCTCGAGCTTTCACTAATGGGTGTATTTGCCATTGCCTGAGACTGAGCCTGTGCCTGCCTAATCCTGTAGAAATCGCCTAACCCTCGCAGCTGAAGCTGCCAACGTAGTTGTAACTAATCCTAACATATTAACAAGGGCTTTGCCATAGTAGACACAACTTATGTACACCTTAGCACACACCGGTTGTAGAAGTAGTCGAGATCACGTAGCGCCTTGCGTCCCCCAGTCTTATGCCCTGATCCGTTGCAGCCAGCAAGAAGCCCCACCCAATGAGGAAGCCCATTGACGAACCGGAGCATCAGCCTCAGCTGAGGCGTAGCTCCAAGTCGCCCAGTGTGGAGCCGCGCACGGTGCAGCGGGAAACGACTTTCGAGGGTCGACGCTCATCCCAGCCCGTGGATCAGCTTTCGATCGATGAGCTGATTCTCATTGAACAGATGAGCGGAGCTCCGGGCCTGCCCACGATGCCTGAGAAGCCATCAGCTAGGGATCAGAGTCCGCAGAAGCCATCACCTAGGGCTCAGAGCCCTGGGAAACCATCAACTAGGGCTCAGAGTCCCGAGAAGGGTCCTGGACTGCCACAGCCTAGGGCAACTCCTAGACAAAGTCCCGAAAAGGAGCAGCCAGCCTTCAAACAACCACGTGAGTTAGCCACTACAGGCCAGTTTGAAAAGCAACTGCCTCAGAGTCCGGGAAAGACTCCTGGATGGACTCAGCCTCAAGTCTCACCCCGTCAAAGTCCCGAAAAGCAGTTGCCCCAAGCCCAAGGTCCCGAGAAGGCTCCTGTAGTTGACCAGCCTAGTGCTTTGCCGCGTGAATCTCCCCATAAACAAATACCCCGAGCTCAGACTCCCGAAAAAGCTCCTGGACTGTCCCGTGTTTCACCCCGTGAAAGTCCTGAGAAGCAGTTGCCCCATGAAATTCCTACGAAATTCCGTCAAAGTCCGGAAAAGGAACTCACCAACCAACAGAAACGAGAGGAGGAGATTTTCCGTAGTACCATAACCACTACACAAAAACGAACCACAAATAACTTTAACGAAGAATTCCTAACGAACGAACGAGATAATCAGAATCAGCCAAACTATGAAAACAAACCCCAGGCCCCAGGTAAATTTGAACCGAAAACAAAACCGCAGGAGGCTATTGAGAGCCCAGATGGTGGATTTATCTCCAAAGGAACTGAACCTGAGACCCAACCAGAAGAAAAAGAGGCACCTACTTATCGCAAGAAAGGTTTAACTCGTCGAGAGACCTTCGAGGATCGATGCCGCCAAATTTTGGGCATGGAGGAAGATGGCGATACTCAGGGAAGTTATACTAAACGACCGGATAACAATCAGGAAAATGAGAATGTTACTCACACCACCATAGAGACCATCGAAGTAAAAATCGAAGATTGTCCCGATGATGATGACGATGATCACCCTCGCCGGGTGACTGAGACATTTGTGGTGCGTACACAGCCGAAAATAAAGGTGGAGGAGGAGCTTCTCGTGGATGTTACCGAGCCAGAGGATGTGGGGATTCTGAAGACTCCCTCTAAAATGGCCCCCAAGGAAGAGGATAGTCCTAACTATCGAAACGAGCAAGAAATTCCCAAAGCCCCCAAGAAGGAGCAGGAGATTCCCAGAGCTCCCAAGAAGGAGCAAGAGATTCCCAAGACCCCAAAGAAGGAGCAAGGTCCTTCTTACGTGAAGGACGGAGAAACCCCCAGACATCCCAAGGAGTTGGAAAATCCCAAGTATCCAAAGGAACAACAAAGTCCTAGATATCCGAAGGAGCCATCAAATGTTGGGTATCCCAAGGAGATCCCCAGGAATCCCAAAGAGGATGCCGAAACGATTCATATTAATGAAGAGACCATTGTCATTAGCAAGCAGGTTTCGAAATCTCCCACTCCTACCTGGTCTCCTTCTCCGGAACGCAGGGCTCCGAAAAACTCCCATTCACCTTCTCCTTCTGCATCACCTTCAGTGTCACCCTCCTTTGGGAGGAAAACTCCAACCAAGCTGGAGTCAAGCTTTGTCACCGAGAAGATCATTGATTGCCAGGGAAAAACTATTGTGGAGAAAATCAGACAGAGGTCGCGAACTCCAAGTCCCACTACAACCAAAAAGGGTACAAAGCCAACCCAAAAGCTGCCGAAAAAAGTACCCGAAACCGAATCGGAACCTGAAAAGGAATCAGAGCCGGAAACGAAGAATAAGACAACCAGTGTGACAATTACGAAAACCGAAACCGAACGTCGCAATTCGCGCACCTCCAAAACAAAGCAACCACTGACGCCCAAGGAGTCACAATCTAAGCTCCCAGCCGCAAAAAGTCCTCGGAAGGATTCGCTGAAGGGGTGCAAACGGGACAGTTTGGTGGAAGAGACACGAACAACTACGACAGCTACAACAACTCGGCAGGTTCGCAAGCCCAACGATACTAATGGTTCACCTTCCATCAAGGATCGTCTTCGCTCTTCGCCACGCAAGCAAAAAACATCTCCACAGCAAACCCGAACACCCACTCCGGCACAATCACGAAACCCTGAAGACGACGTCGATGGAGACTCTACTTCTCCAGATGTTAGCCCTTCGAGGGTGAGTAACGAACGTCGGCGTTCTAGCAATATTTCCGTGCACACGGAAATCATCATTGACCATACGGCTCCCAAATCCCCGAGAACAGAGAGGCGACCTCTAAATAATACTAGTAGTGCTCCCAGTCCGATAAGAAAACTTCCAGTAACGGAGCGCAAGGAGTCGGCTCCCGTGCCACGAGTGACCCGACGCGATAAAACCGAGAAGGTCACGCGATCAACCAGCGAGAATATCATTAAGATGAGCGGTAATAAGCCTCATCCTGAGATGAGTAGCCTAAAGCCAGTTGGTGAAAGAACTCGACCAAGTAAATGCTGCACCACAAAGACGATCAATCTAAGCGAGCAGCGAATCAATACAGCTACTGATATTGAGGGTGTGATCATTGACATTCAACAGGCGAAGAGCTCGAGGGAACCATCTCCGGATAGGATTGTACCCACACCCGTGCCCGCTGAGGTGGAAACGGGAAAGCCACGTTACCCAGATGTCGTGCAGGAGCCCGATGATGAGCCCCGTCGTAAGCCACAGGTTACAAATATACCAATTTTCGAGGAGGAATCTCAAACCTTTGTGGGTTGTCAGATCTCGGAACTGCGCAGCTCAAATGGATTAGAGGAAGATATACTGGACAATCCCACAGTGGAGGCTCCTAAGAGCCTGGACTATCCCGTAAATACTCCCGATACGGACGAGAGTCTGTTGAGTGTGCACGAGAAGGTCTCCCGATTCACTCACTCCGCCGAAAAGGTAATGCAACCACGAGCATCTGCCCCATTTAGCAGGGAGTTCGATACGCACGCCAAGATTCCTGAAAACGATGAGTGCCTGCTTAGCATAAACCAGAAGGTAGACAAGTTCCTGCGCACTGCCGAGAACGTTATCAGGCCTTCTTCGCTCTCTCCTCGACCTGAGATAGAGCGCCCCGGTCTGGAGGAAATCGATGAAGAGCTCCTTCGGGACGATTGCACCCTGAGTGTCTCCCAGAAAGTGCACAAGTTTATCGACACAGCCGAGAAGTTGGCACCTAGCATGCCACAGAAATCGCCACGCTTGGTTGCCAACATTGAGCGCCACATTTCCCGTCAGAGCGAACCAGAGCGAGAGTTGGACGAGGAATCAGAACCAGAACTGGATCGGGATACAGATGTGGAGGATGAGGACCAAACTAGCCATCTGGAGACAGAAGAAGAAGTCAGTCAAACTGTGACCAAAAAGGAAACCATACGGGAATTTAAGCAACAAACAAAGGAAAGCAAGGAAACACGAAGGGAATCCAAGGAAGAGCCAGAAAAGGGACCTAAGAGAGTGCCCCAAAAAGAACCCCAAACGAAGCTCAAGGAAGAACCCGCCAAGGTGCCTAAATATCAAGCAAAGCTACCACAAAAAGTGTCACAATGGGAGCCTAAAAAGCAACCTCAAAAAGATCCCAAGTTGCCCCGAAAAGATTCCTTATGGGATCCCAAAAGGCAGCCCCTAACAAAGCTCAAAGATGAACCTGAAATGGTGACTAAAAGGGAACCCAAGGCTCCACAAAAGGAACCCCAAACGAAGCTCAAAGACGAACCGGAGACGGTAACTGAAAAATCTCACCAAAAGGAACGACCCAGGGATAATATAGAACAATCCGAAGAGGAGCCAGAATACTCTCCCGAAGAAGAATTCGAAGATGAGCCCCTGCCAATGACCAAGACACATACCACAGCCATCGAACTAAAGCGTCAGAAAGATATCCTCAATCGGCCCTCGGTCTTTGGACAGCGCACTTCAGAACGCAAACCTAGCACAACGCCGACTCCAACTAAAGTGAATGGAAATCGTGGCCGACCAAGTCCTAGCACCAGCTTGATTACTGAAGAAAAGAGATCGTACAGAAATCAGGTGACCAATGTGTCTAAACCAGGTTCTAGAAAAACGACTCCATCGGCCATACCCTCTGTCCAATCGCCGCCACCTAAGACAACCAGTATTTCCAAACGAATGGAGCAAATCAGTCAGCAGTCATGGGTCGTCCAAGATGTTGATGTGGACGTTGAGGTGGTGGGACCAGCGCCACCTTCCCACATCAGCGGAAGGCCACAAGGAAAAAGCCCATCCCCAACGTCATCACGATCGCCATCACGATCTCCCTCCCGATCGCCCAGTAGACGCACCTCCACCAATGCGAACACGACCACCACTACCACCACCACTGAGCACCGCCACCCGAGCACCACCAAGTCAACCACTCCCAAACCGACTCCAACTAACCCGACCAATGACGAGCCCGAAATCACACCCATTGAATCCTTTACAGAAAAGAGCATCACCACCACTTACACGACGAACACCACTGGACGAAATGTGGGCAGCCGCAGGAATGTATTTGAGGTAGCGCCAGCCCAGGAAACTCCAGTGGAGTCCGAGCCCACTGGACGGCGTCCCTCGTACATGGATCACACGAAGAGCTCACTGGAGCACATTCGACGCGATTCGCTGGAGATTAACAAGAGTCACTATTCCAGAAAGTCTTCCGTGGAGGACGATTCCCCGGTAGAGCCACGCAATCCCAACACATCCGTAAAGTTCGATGTGCCAAGGAAGACACCGTCGAGGGGTGGAGATGAGCCTAGGAAGGGCTCCCTGAAAGGTAAAGATGACGACTCCGATTTGGAGCTTGAGATCGAGGAGATCTTTGATCTTCAGCGACTCGAGAAACTCCTAGAAACAGTGGCAAGCTACGAAATGCGTCGTCGCATTCGCGCCCAGATGCGTCTCATTCGCAAAAACATGATTAATGCGGGCACGACAACCACAATCACCACAATTACCACCACAACGACTCCGGGAAAAAGTTCACCGCTTCCCAAGAAGCGGGAGCAGAGTCCTGTGGGCAGTCCTGAAACAAAGTCCATTGGCAGTAGCCTCAAGGAAGTGCGCACTACCACGAGTCGTCGACGAGTGGAGCAGGTGGACAGCACTACCGCACCAGGAAAAACATCACCGCAGGGTAAGCCGCCAGTGAAGCCAAGGGAAAGAAGTGCGAGTCCCGCCCAGAAACGGCGCAATAGTCCACCGGGAAAGCAATCGCCCGGAGATAGAAGCACCACTTTAACCACCAAGGTCACGACTAGTAGCACTACCCGAGGTGCTCCCAGTAAACCCGCTCAAGGCCCCATTTGGGCAGATCGCTCCAAGGTGCTGAAAGGTCATGCGACCGTTCCCCAACAAACAAATGGAAGTACTCCACGCAAGGGATCCACTTCTAGCACCACTTCGAGCAGTGGCAAAATCACTCGTACATTGACCAGCTCCAGCACCACCACTAGCTCCAGTAGCACCACCAACTCTCGTAACAAGCAGGGCGAGGAGGACTCGATCACCTCCAGCTATGGTGTGGGACCCACGGATGAGAACGGATTACCCCTATTTGGAATTCGGGCGCTCAAGAAGAAAGCGACGCCACCGATAGAGGAACCCTGTGAGACCAAGCAAGGTGAGTGGGGAGATAATCCTTATGTATTATATAATTTTTTTAATACCCATTCTTGTTTTATACCCAGAAGTCACAGGATATGTGATCGAGGAACAGTTCTACTCGGATAACAAGTCCCCGCCTCGTCACGAGCGCAAGGAACTGATTTACTCCAGCAATGCGGACGAGCTGGCTGCAATTAAGCAGCAACTTCAGGATGAGGATGACAGCTCACCTCCGGAATTGGATGCCCGTGTGGTGCGGGAGTTCAAGAAGGTAGAGTCCCAGCAATCGCTACCGGAGGATGCCAGATATGTGCGTAGGGGTTCGGTGAAGGAGCTCAGCGAGAAGTTCATCCGCAAAGAGTCCTCCTCATCCACCCATTCGACCCAATCCTCGACTGCCCAATCGCTGGTGAGGCATGGGGACGAGACCGAGGAGGATAGCGAGTCTAATGAAGTGTGCAGTGTAATCGAGGCACCACAGATGCGTCAGAATCAGAGCCACATCAGTAGCACCACTCGATCGAGCAATACACGATCGTTTCTTAACAGCAGTGCCGATCAGCGTCAGGTGACCAGCGTGGACGATGTCCTCGAGCGAATGCGAAATGCGGATAATGGTGAGAATTAGAGATTACCCATTTGAGTTTTTAAAAAATTCTTACTGAAATATTCTGTCTTTTTAGTGGAGGAGGCCGGAGATACTAGCGAGGATCGCGAGGCCCGTGCTC
This sequence comes from Drosophila rhopaloa, assembly GCF_018152115.1. NCBI lineage: Eukaryota > Metazoa > Arthropoda > Insecta > Diptera > Drosophilidae > Drosophila > Drosophila rhopaloa. The sequence goes on along the minus strand of NW_025335123.1, from coordinate 8,934,994 downwards.
TGCTCAACAAATTCCTGGGCGCCAGTGTCATTATGCAGGGTGTGGAGAGCATGTTACCGCCTACTGCCACGGGACAACGTCTAAACAGTCAAGGGGTAAGTAAAAAAAGGCAAATAGTTTAATTTTCACTTATTTCAATTGTGTTTTAATAGTTGAGTCTTATATTGGCATTAGAAAAGCATTTTATTTATTTTTGTTCCAATATTTTTGGCCATGCTAAATTTGACACGCAAATATTTAAACCATGTAAATGGCGTAATTGTATTGTTGGTACCCTGTCTTACCCATTGCCGAGAAAAATGATTTTGCAAAGTTATCTTCCATATAAGGTTTCAATGCACAAAAAGCCGTATTTTATTACAGTTTTCCCAGCACTTGTTGCACGTTTTAAGCACTCTTTGTTGTTGCAAGTGCCATGCAAGCATAACCTAACCTCAATGATGCGCGCAAGCACGTGCACGTGCTCGATTAACCGTTAACTGAGCGCGTGCTCTGGCTCCCCAGTCACCCCCCTTCCGCTCTCTTTTCTTTTGTGAGTCTGGTGTGCAACAACCGTTGCTCTCTCCCCACCTTTCACTCGTCCCACTCGCACTTGTAAAACAGCCACTTTGGGGCATAGTGTGCCGTGTGCGTGATGCGATGTGCGAAGAGATGCGATAGATGCGCAATACGCTCGGCTGGTCAGAAAGCTAGAAATACAGTTGGGGCAGAAAAAATAGCTCTGCAAATAAGAATTAACTTTTTTTGTAAGGCAAAATCAAAAGAGTGCATTTAAAAATATTAAGTTACCTGCAAATAATATAAAATAACCTTTACAAAAAAATTAAAGCCTAACATTTGTATAATCATTTTCTTTATTGATAATTTTATATTTAAAAACACAGCACAGTTAATAAACCAACAAACCGGACAAAATAAAAAAGTTTTTATTGAACAAAAATAACATTTTTAAAAACAAGATTCGTTGAAATTGTGTATTGTCATTATTAAAATAAGTATATATATTAGAAAATGCTGATATTTCTACCGCTGCTGTACAACGGATATTAGCAGAGGCTGCAGCAGAGGCAGCGACGCTGGCAGAGGCAGAAGCAGCGCATCTCGGCATCGAGATCGAAATTGTCAGTAGAAACTCAGAGGCGGCATCGATCACTTCACTTGTGCGAAGAACCACGGGCAAAAGAGCTAAGCAAAAATAATAATAAAAGAGTGCCAAGCGAACCACTTGTGTTAACAAAAATAATAAAAAGAAAAGAAAAAGGAGTAATAATAAGCAATAGAAGCGCATATAAAAGACAAGTTTTGTAATTTTTTTTACTGTGCAGTTCTGTTATTATATTATCGTTATATGGTGAACGAACGCGAGTGTCCATATTTGGTCTAACAGCAACATCCCGAGAATCACGAGCAACATCAAAACAAGAGGCAATAGAAACGCAGAGAAAAGCGTAAGTTTCATGTCACTTGTGGGGCAAGATGTTACAAAAGTTAGATGAGGGAGGTGAGAGGGCAAATACTTTTGTCAATTATTTTTAGTGCGCATAATTTGCTGGCAAAACGAAGCATTCCTGTCACGACACCTCAAAATGCACCTGAAAGGCGACGACACCGCCACAGCTCTAAAACATATATATGTACATATATATTTTTTTTTTTGAAAGATCTATATCCACCGATACATATAGCTATTTATACATGTATATATACTTAGAAGTCTGCCGAGATACAGACACGCTCATCTCCCCTAGTTATAGAGCAAATAAATAAATAAATACATTTAAAAACAGAGCAGAGAGCAGGAGGATGCATGAATGAGAGCGTCAAACGTACGGAAAATTTCGACGAAAATAGCTCCAACGACGGGCACTATTTTTACGGACTATACGGACTATGTTGGAGCATTTTTGGGCAACACAATATGGTTGAAGGGGGAAGCGGGAAGCGGGAAGGGGGGCAGCGGGCGGTGGGCATTTTGGGATGGTGCATGTGCAGCGGACTCAGGCATCTGACGTTCCCGTTTCCTCCACTTGAGTGAACCAAATACCGATTCCCACTGATATACACGTATTCCCCACAGCCGATGCTTCGAATTCTCCCAGATATATGCGATATATACACACAAGTCCGTTTGGACGGAACTTCGTCGTGGATATCATCTCCTCTTCGAGAAGATCGGGAATCGTTCCTTCCAAAAATGAATCCCAACACCATGGTTCCAGCTGATTGGGAAGATTCCTGCGTTTAAAATGCAAATTTTTCTTGCATCTTTTTATAAAGTGCAGACGTAGGAAATGTCCTATTTTTATAGAATTATATTTAACTTCAAAGAATTTTTTGAATTGCAAATTTCGAATGTTTAGGTACCAAAATAAACATGTTGGGCGTAAAGTTTTTTTGGTTTTTCACAAAAATATATAGTAGATTTGATAGATATAGATCTGCAAGTGGAATATATTGCAGATTTGATAGTCCAATACCTAAATGTATGGGCTTAATAAAAAGTTATAAAATAAACAAACATTTAAAAAACTGTTATAGGTCAGAAACAAATTATAACCTATCTTGGCAACTACATTTTCTTTTTAAAATACTTTATAGTTGTTTTATTTTTGCAAGTCTTAACATATTATTATAAACTGATCATTTGTTATATTTTCGCCACTAAAGTGAGCTTTCCGATATAGTAGCATTCACTCCAGAACGTCCACTTTACAATGCAAACTCCACGGATCCCCGATTCCAACCGATCGAACTGGAACGTAGAGAAATGCCGTTTCTGTTTGCCATTTTCAGGTGTGCTGTGTTGCTGCCCCTGTACTTAGTTGAGCGTAACATGCAGAGCGGCAAATCCTCAAACGCCGCCTCTGCCTCCTGAGTCCCCCAAAGTCCCCCTTTCAGCTCACCAGCTTTGCGTTCGGTGATTAAGCATCGCCTGCTGGAGCTGCTGCAAGTGCTCAGAGTTGGGAAGCCGGTTTCCATTATGCCCGTATCACACTGAGTTGCGAAGTTCAATACAGAAAACTTGAAAATATGACCATAGGAAAATATGAAATTGCAACTAATATACATGGACTTATTTAATACCTTTAACCATTAATTTTAATAAAATCAAAAGCAACTGCGATAATTTTGCTTTAGTTTTTTATCTTTTAAATAAACCCATTATAATTAAAGGTGTTGTTTTTTTTTTGTTAAAAATATAGCTTATTTGCATAAAAATATCATAGTTTGATCATTGATTATATTAAATAAATTACATTTATAAGCTATGGGCTTTTTTACACCCTTTTAATGAAACTAATAAAAACGATGAGCAACTTTGAATCATAATAAGTCGATGTTTACATAAGAGCACACAAACCAAATATTTTATTGCTGACTTTGGGAAACAGAAAATATTGTTTTAAAATCTTTGGAGGTTTTGGTAACACAGGGGATAATAACTTAAGCCCTGACAGAAACCAAACAGCTGAAGTAGTGAAGCTAATCCAACACAAATGTCGAGTAACGATGTTTTTTCTCGCAATAGAAATCCCCATAATATATTTATATATATATACATATATTTGGTGGTTCAAGATGCATGCTGCAGAATATATGTATGAGGTGTATATCCCGCATATCGTGCTTTGTCAAACAGCATTAACTGCGACTCCCATCGTTCCAATCATTTTTTGTTGGCTGCTCTTCCTGCTTTTTGCCGTTTCATAATCGCTGTGTGTGCGTGTTGGCTGTATCGCCTTTGTCTTTGCCTCGCATTTTGCATGTCAAATAATTTCTCATTTTGCGCGAGCTAAAAATACAAATAACAACACGACGGACAACAAAAGAAAAAAATCGAAAACGAAAGAAAGTCAATTTGGAAACGCAAAATGAAAATCATCATTCTTTCGCATGGAAAATCCGGTACATTTTTTTTTCGTGCATGATTGGTTGTGTTTTTTTTTGTTATGGGAGGAGGTCAATACTGGTCCAATTGTTGTCAAGTACTAAAATACACTGAAAGAAAAATTGCTTTTGACAGCTAGGTTTATATTCTAGCGAATGAAAAAGTAACCACACAATTTTAAGCTTCCTAAAACTTTTATAATTATCTTTTAAATACCCTGAATAAATTTTATTTAACAATTGATTATATCAAATTGTATATTGTTATTGCTTCTAATAGTGCTTAACAATTAACTATTTTAAATTACAAACAAGTAACAGAAAGAGATAACATTTTGGAATTTCTTTGTAGGATTTCCCTATATTCCTTCAAAAATACGTTCTAGTAATTCCCTTTAAAAATTATACTCTTCGATGCATCTAACTTTCTGCTATTTGTCTTTCAAAAGTGCATTTTGTCTTGCTTACTTAAGATTTATTAAAAAAAATAAATGTCTACCCTTTTTAAATACTTTTTTAAAACGTTCTAAAAATTGTAGTCTAAAGCGAAATTTCATTTCAAAAGATAAATTTATTCTTTAGGATTTTTTTGCCTTACAAAAAAATATATATGCGAGGGTAGTAGTTTTAAAATAAGTTTTAATATTTACTTGTCCCACTTCTCGGCAGTGCCAGGTTCCTCTACAAATTGGTGACCATCAATCAAAAGGCTGTCTCTACCCCTTCCACCATTTCACCAGTATTTCAGGCAGTGTCAAAGCCGAAAAAAAGAAGTGTTGACCAGCAGCAATTGCCAACAGTCAATGGCCAAGTGCAGCAGCAACAACGGCTAACTGGCAATGATCGCTCTGGTCAGCTGCACTCCCCATTTCCCCCGCCCACCGAATCATTTTAATTGTTTTCTTTTTGCAATTTCCATTTTGATTTCCATGCTTGGATTGCTGCCCCTCTATTTGTTACGCTTTGGCGGAATTGCGCCAAATAGTTGGCAAGCCTTTTCAGTCCCCCAAAGCAAAAATAACCAAAAATAAACAACAAAAACAAAAGAAATTATTAAAAATAAAACGAAAGAATAAAATTCAAATTAAACTAAGTCAAATAAGTTGAAAATTGTTGTATTTCGTGGCCCACATTTTGACAACAATAACAAAAGCTAAAGGGGCCGGCGGGAATTGTAAAAATGTTTGGCAATTAATTTTGGTTTGATTATTGTTGTTGTTGTTTCGGTACACTTTGTTTATAAGACAACAAAAATATTATATAAAGGTTGGCCCAAAAGAACAGCGAGAGAGGGGGAGAGAGGGAGAGAGAGAGAGAGAGAGAGAGAGAGAGGAAAATATGAGGAACTTTTCCTGAAATATGGTCGACCCGTTCGTTGGATGTGTGTGTGCTTAAATAATTTATAATTAAAAATAGAAACGCGTGTTGCAAGAGGAAGAGCGGGGGCGTTTTCGAGCATGCCGAAAGTCCGTTTTTCAAAAAGAAAATTTCCCATGCCGCTGACCAAATTTGGTCAAATTGTTGTTTATATCAACTACCTTTTTATATTTGGCCAGAAGCAGAGAAAAAGAGCAAACACAGACCATTCGCTTTTCGGCATTTGCGTTGTTTTTCATCTATGCTTCATCGTTAAAACTTGCAGGCCAACGCGTATACTTAATTGCACTCTATATATCTATAAAGACATTTACTATACGTATGCATCAATATTTGGCATCAATTCAGAGGTCCATAAACGCTTTTAGCTGATTTATCTGATGTGCTGTCCATCGGCACAAAGAGAAATTTTATTGGCAGATTTTTCTTTTGGGGCAATTTAAATGAATTTTCGCCATAAATTCGCTGATAACATTTTTATTTTGATGTCGTTCAATATCAATGAACTCTTGAGGGGAACGACTTAAATATATATTCCTGGAAAAACATTTAAAATTGGTTAATTGACAAAAATCTTTGTGGTTGGAATTTTAATATTAATATGTATTCATTTTTAAGTTAAAAAATATGAATTATTAAGGTTATTACATACAACTTTGACATATATAATGAACATTCATTTACATGCGGAACTGGGTAAATAAATTATTTCTTATCTGGCATCTTTTTGCAAACAATAAAGTAAAAACAATGCAATGTTTCGATGCGACATTCCCCTTTGTTGATGATTTTACCTTTGGTCAACGTGCCGTATGCGCACTTTATATATTTTACTTGGGCATATTACGCATACGACAGGTATGCAACGACATTGATCAACTGCTGGCGGAAGCTGAACGGGGGTAATGCAGCAAACAAATGCATTCGAAATCACGGCTAAGGACAAATCGTACTGACAAATTGATTTTTGGTTTCTGCCTTATCACGGCCATCGATCGAACGAGGTGCCACCAAATTTTGTTGGCAACTCTTGGCAAGTGAATAATTGCGCTGGCTGGCGTGGATTCTGTGGCCGGCGAATGTGCTCATCGTGCTTTATTTAGCCAGGCCCCAAACAGCTGGCGTTTGTTTCTCACCCACACACAAAAATTAAATGAAATTTTCCGGTTGATAAACAAAAAAAGAAAGAGAAAAGAATTGAACGCTTTCTGATCTCCGCCAAATCTTCTGTTCTCGCTTTTTTAGGTAAAGACCACACGGATAACCAACACCTACAGCAAATCCGGCAATAGTACCACCAACAAGGTCAGCAGCTCCTCAGCACCAGTTACACGCACAACTTGTGACATCGAGGAGATTTGGGACGAGCAAATCCTCAAGCAATTGGTGAGTATTACCCAACGTAGATCCTAGAATCAGTCGTGCCATCAAATTCAACCCGTTCAACCAATCATCATCCATCCTCGAACGCTTGCAGCTGGAACAGGCGTCCACCTACGAGGAGCGTCGCAAGATCCGTGCACGTCTACGCGAACTTATGGCGGAACGCGAAGGTGAGTGCCCCTTTTGAAATCCATATCTCCGTAATATCCCCCATCCAAACAAAGCCAGCGGATTAGCCCAACACTTCTTCAGCAGCGGAGACGCCAGAGATCTCCACATGGAAAAACGCAGTGATATCGAGACAAAACCGTCTCAATATTGTGTTCTGTATCTGTATCTTATAGATAATGCGCACAGCAACTAGCTAGGCAGGAAAAGGTGAAGTCATTAGGACGAAAGTTAAGCCGTTTATCCGATTTCACTCGGTTACCGTTAGTCTCCAGGTATTGCACTACCCAGCGTTTTGATGTTGGTCATGTCCATTGTTCCTCCCCAGTCGATGAACATCTATCGTTTCCTCGTCGCGCTCCACACATCGTTATCGTTATAGTGCTATCGTTACCATCGTTACTTTGTTGTACTATCTATCGTTTAATGTTGTCGTCGCTCAGTGAAAGTCTCACGTCGAAGACCCACATATAATTGGAATCGATCCATTGTACTCGAAAAACAAGTCATCGATACACGAAGTCTGTTATCGTTAATCTGTTTGATTTTATTTTATGCTCAGATGTACGAATCCGAAGGACTGGTGATGGGAACATAGATATCTTGAGATGTCTTAAAAGCCTGTGAGGCATTAAGAAAAATAGCTGTCGGGTCTAAAGAGTATTCTTAATGCTTATGCCTCGACTCTATTTTTCTTAAGACGTCCCAGTTTTTGAGATAAATCCAAATATCCAATCTCATACACCATTAAAATATTATATTTCTGAGTTACTTAGTTGAGGATAACTTCTCACTTAAGGGACTCGATCAACTGAGCTACTGAGATCCCCACCCAAGTTTTTGTTTTGCTTCATTGCGTTCCTGTTTGCGAGTCTTAAGTCTTTCCAGCACTTTTCTCTATCTCTCTATCTATCTCTCCTTTATCTCTTGACTTTCTTTGCTGCTCCGAGCAGAGCAAAAGAATTTGAAGCAGGCGCCGAAGCAGGAGAAAGAAGAGGAGGAGAGCAGCGCCAGCGAGTATGAGGAGATCATCGAGGAGGTGACCGACTACAGCGACGAGGAGGAGGAGGAGGAAGTTCCGGCCAAGCAGGAGGATCCCAAGAAGGAGGTCACCAAAAAAGAGGTGACCAAAAAGGAGGTGACCAAAAAGGAGGTCACCAAACAGGAGGTCACCAAACAGGAGGTCACCAAACAGGAGGAGGCCAAACAGAGAGCTGTTCAGAAGGTGGATAAAAAGACGGAGACCAAGACCACAAGCCAAGTCACCGAAAGTGTTAGCAAAAAGTTGGCCACAGTTGAGCTGGCCAGTAGCAGCAGCTCCTCCACCACAGACGGTGTCCAGGTGCAGCAGGGTGAGTCCCTGCCAGCAACGACAGCTACGAAAACAGGAGCCACAGGAGCAGCAGGACCAGGCAGCAGCAAGAGTAATAGCATAGGTAGTAGGAAATCCAGTAGTCTTAGCAGTAGCCAGGTTAGCACAGTGGTTAGGGCCAGGGACAAAGCCAAGCCAGATACAATGCCAGTCACGGGATCTGGGACTGGATCTGGAGCGGGAGCAGGAGCACCCAGCACAGCCAGCCGCTTGAGCGTGCCCTCGAAAGAGGATTCCGGCACGGAGAGCGGTGAGGATTTGCGTCTGCTAGCCGCCGGATTGCGTGACACCTTGCAACAGCAAAGTGGTAGCGATGCCAGTGAAGCGAATCGCAGCCTGGTCGAGGAAGTGACCGATGCCCTCAGCCGCCTGGAGAGCAGCCTGAAACAAGGCAAGGAACTAGCCGTTGATGGGGGTCAGCGGCAGGCTCTGCTCGGCCTGGTGGCCCGCCTCCAGAGTGGACTCAGTGCGCCCGAGAAGTTGGCGGAGGATCAGCGGGCGGGGGAGGATCAGAAGGACGCAGATGGTGGTAGTCCGGAACCGGAAACGGACAGTCGGCAATCTCGTTTTGCGAAGCGACGCCAGCGCAACAGTCGGCATACCGTTGGCGTTAGTCGAGAGGAACTGGCGGATGCTCGTCGCTACATGGAGGACATGCTGATCCTGGAGGGCAAGGACTTTGCGATCACCAAGACACCCAGTTCGGGTGCAGTGCCAGTGCAACTCTACCGACCCAATCAATTTGTGGCACAACCCCCGCAGCAGCAGCAGCAGCAGCAGTCAGCCGTCATCACACCCAATGCAGCACCTGTGAATCCCACCCAGAATCAATCTCAACTGAGACCCAATACCAACACCAATCGACGTCCACTGTCCGGCGATTATGCCGTGAGCTTTGCCAGCTACGAGGCAAATCAGAACTCACAGAACTCAAGTCCTGAGGGCAACGGCAACTCGCCCAGCAATTCGCAATCCAATTCGAACTCCAGTTCGAATTCCAGCCGATTTGGTGGTGGCAAAAAGCACTTGATGAAGCGAGCCAACACCATTGATATACCCAAAGCTAAGGCAAAGTACATGGCGGACTGTGATTCGGATTCGGATCTGGAGGATGACCATGGCCCGCATTTGGGTTTGAAACGGGCAGTGCAGGTGAGCGTCAAGAGACGTGTTCACAATGCGGTGCCGCCGTTTGAGCCAAAAACAGAAAACGATCACAAGTTCCTGGCCTTCATCAACAAGCAGAGTCATCAGACTGGCTTGGGTTGGGGCGGCGGTGGTGGACGGAGTGTGTCAAATTGGACCCACAAGTTTGGTAACATCAAGCACACCTTTGAGACGGGAGCTGCGGCCACAGTGACCAAGGGTAAGCCGCCGCCAGTGCCTGGTCATGTGCCCGGATGGGCCAAACAGGAGCAGCTGCATCATCAGCAATTGCAGCGAGAGCAAATGCAGCGGGAGCAGATGCAACGGGAGCAGTATGAAAGGGAGCAAAGACAGCGAGAGCACAGGGAGTTGAGTCAGAGGGACCTGAAGCAGTTACAGCGAGACCAACTGCAAAGGGAACAATATCAGCGAGAGCAAAGCCAGCGAGACCAGAACCAACGGGAACTCTCTAAGAGAGAACAATTCCAGCGAGAGCAGCTCCAACGAGAGCAACTCCATCGAGAGCAGTTGCAACGTGAGAAACTGCAGCGCGAGCAACTACAGCGAGAACAGCACCAGCGAGAGCAACTCCAGCGAGAGCAACTCCAGCGAGAGCAACTCCAACGGGAGCAACTCCAGCGAGAACAACTGCAACGCGATCAAATGCAACTCCAGCAGCAACAACAAGCTTCTGCCGCTGTGCAAATCGAGCGGCAACGTCGCCAGGAATTGGAACGACAACTGCGACTCGAACAGGAGGCGCGCTATGAGCGAGAGGAGCGAACTCGCCTCGAACGGGAATACTACGAACAGCAATTGCAGCGACAACAGGCCGAAAGACAACAGCAATTGGACAGGCAACGCCAGCAACAGGAGCAGCTTGAGCGCCAGCGACGTCAGGAAATGGAATTGCGACTCCAGCAGCAGCGTGAGCAGGCCGCACAAGTCAACAACTTTATTCACGCTCCACAGTCCGTCTTTCGTCCTATTGAAAATGAGACGCAACCGCAGCCCGGTATTTACAAGCCCGTCGCTCAGAAATCCCAACCCAATCCGGCCATTTGGAAGCCTCCAACGCAACAGCAGCAGCCAGCACAGCCACCGCAATCGCAGCAACATTTGCAGGCCAGATCGGCCACATCGTATAGCAACACACCGTCGCCATCTTCAACGGCCACTTCACCCATCGGTTTACCCTGGGTGGCAAAGCCCAAGGTGGATAACAGCGATTTCCGACGCAAGGCGCACCACTTTGAAGAAAGGTCTTTAAGGGACAATCTAGAGCAACATCAGCAGCAGCAACCATCCTATCCCAATGGCAATAATGGTTATCTACAGCGTCACAATTCACTGCGTTCCAAGGCGCCAGCTTTGAGCGAGTTCAAGAAGAGACCATCGCTGCCGAACGCCATGGAACCGGGAACAGTTGCACCACCTAGACAGGCCTTTCAAGCTCCACCGCCACCCACAAATATATCCTTTACGTACGCTGATTTTCCGCCAGTGGCACGTCAACAACGTGGCAATGCCCACAACTACAGAAGTCAACCTTGCCTCACGAGTGCTGTGGAACAGGCCGAGGCATTGACCAATCCGTTGGCAGCTCCGCTAGTACTCACAAGCTCGAATCCCACTTATCTGCCACCACCTGGAAGCAGGAGATTCGATTACATCAGCAGTCCAATCGATGTGGATGTGGACAGTCCACCCAACAGTCCCACGAGCTTCATGACCATGCCCAATCCCACTCTGATGACGGACAATACGGATGATGATCTCGATTTGGATTCGGACAACAATATGCTGGAGTATCGGGCCGAAACGAAGGTGATGCGAAAGCCACGTAGTCAGACAGCTGTGAGAGTGGCGGACAGAAGAAACGCTCATATGAGCGATGACGAGGTTTACGGGAAGAATTCAAGGGCGGCCAAGTCCCTGCTGTACACGATGAAACAGCTGGGAGGTGGTCCTGGTAATCAATCGGCCCAAGCTGGCAATACCAACCAAAGGCGGCAACCTTTGACTGCTCCCAGTTCACCGAAATCGGGTTGCCTTTCGCCCGATGGTCGTCAGTACCAGGCGCCTCTGGTGGAGCCACTCTTCCCGCAATTGAGCACCTTTGAGGCCAAGCGACAGCCCCAGTTCACCACTTCGCCCATGTCCACGTCGCCTGCAGTCAGCATGCCACAGATCAACTACCAGGCGAATCCCACATATACACCGCCAAGAACCAATCAGGATGCCAATTCCTATTTGGGTGAGACCCACACTTCCTATGTGGTCACCTATCCCGTGGACGATTCCGGAGATGAGCCCGAACAGGAATCTATGGCCATGTCTGTGACCCAGCGATTGCGTCGCGCTTCGGAGCACTCCAATGCCAGCTCCTCACTTTCACTGGGCAGCACCAGTTGGACAGCGAATCCGGTGCACAATACAGTTCCCACTGTGGGTTCCATGGGACCTCCAGTGGATCGCAGCACTAAGCCGCAGATTAGTCAGCCAATGGGCCCGAAGATGCCTCAGCAGGCTCCTCAGAAGAAGTCGCAGCAGGTGACTCAGCAGGTAACTCAGCAGGTTCCACAACAGGTTCCACAGCAGGTTCCTCGACAGGTTCCTCAGCAGTTACCTCAGCAGTTACCTCAGCAGATCCCTCAGCTGATCCCCCAGCAATTGCCTCAGCAGTTACCTCAGCAGTTACCTCAGCAGATCCCTCAGCAGTTGCCTCAGCAATTGCCACATCAGATCCCGCAGCAATTGCCCCAGCAGTTACCCCAACAGTTACCCCAGCAGTTAACCCAGCAGCTAAGCCAGCAGTTGCCCAAGCAGTTACCTCAACAGTTACCCCAGCAGTCACCTAAGCAGCAGCTACCACAGCAGTTACCTCAGCAGATCCCTCAGCAGATCCCACAACAGTTGCCTAGGCAATTGCCTCAACAGGTGCCACAAACTATAACCAACAATCTGCCTAGACACGCTCCCAGGCTTAGTGCGCGTAGTCACACCATCCAAGGTGATTCCGGCTACGATAATCGTCCCCTGCAGAATCGTGTGATGTCACAGCAAACCCTTAACTCCAGCATTATCAGCAGCAACAATAGCACCACCGTCCAGAAGCAGCAAAAGGAGCAGCACATCAGCGAGCTGCGCCGCAAGAGTTTGGGCAATGTCCTGGAGAGCAGCCAGAGGAGTACCTACTTTGAGCAGGAGTACAAGTCGTCGGCACCACCAGACACACCGGATATAGTTAAATCCTCGCTGCCGAAGGAGAATGCACCGCTGTTAAAGAAATTCGGGCCTCCTCAACGCCACCACTACATGCCCAATTCTTATCAGAGTCCGCAGCTGAATAAGCAGGGAAATAGCAGTAGCACCACCACCACAATAACCAGCACCACGGTGGTGCAACAGCAACAGCAACAGCAACTTCAACAGCAGCATCAGCAAATCAAGCCGAGCATTGTGGAAACGCCAGCGACACCACAGCCACAAGTTCCCCCCGAAGACGAGATACCCCACAACATAGTGTTCAACAATGTGAGCGCCTTCACCTCGATGAGCCGGAGGAATCACGAGGAGGATTCTCACCAGGGAGCGCAATCGGGATCGCGGGTGAATCGTCTGAGCAAGTGCGATTCGTGGAACCAAATCTGCCAGCTGCAACAGACGGCGGGTCCGAGTCCGGCGAAATACAATCAACCCGGATCTCCCAGCGAGCTGAGACGCTCCAAATCCGGACACTCCCTCGCTGTGCCGAAACTCTACGAGGCGGGCATTGATAAGGCCCAGGTCAGTGAGAAGCAGCGAACGGTGGCTGCCTACTTCTCCGGTCAAAAGTCACCAACCGGCGGCCAAGTGGAGGAGTTGCGCACCACGACGATGACCACCTCCGCGACATCTAGTCGAAAATCGGCCATTAATCGCACCAAGACGAGTGAAAAACTCTCGGCGGCAGCTCGGAAATCACTGAGCTCGCTGACGACGTCGAATGGTAACGTTTCCACCGCCGGTCTGGGAATGATCCGTGGCGGTGGCGGCGGCGGTGGGGCAGCCATGATCGGTGGTGGCCTCAGTCGCAGTGCCACCATGCCGCATATCGCGAATCTCAATCTGCTGGACGAGAGCAATGTGGAGGATGCCTTCGAGCAGCTAATGATGGGTGCCTAAAATTTACAAAACAATAATTAAACAAATAACAAACAGTCCAGCCAACCACTCAACCACTCAAGCCAAGAATTTAACCCACCCGAAAATATATAAAATCACACGCATTGAGGCATTCCAGTTCGAAACTGGATGAGAACATAATCAAATAATAACAAAAGAAAACCAAAAACAACAAAAAAAAAAGAAGAGAAAAGCAAGAAAAAGAAGATATACGAAATCGAATCGAAAAATCGACATCGAAACGGAATGATAACTGTAACTTGTAACGGCAACTGTACTGATTAATGTTTACTGATAAACTCAAGCGCTACTGTTGAGCCTAGGATTAGCTTTGTTTTAGTTAAGCCCCACCCACCCAGAACCACCTACCCGCCCACTTTCCCTCACTTTTCCCATGTTCGATTTGAGTTTTGTGAAGCAGTTAGAAAAACGCAGATAACGACTGAGGGCCAAGCAGCAATAGTTAAAAAGTTCAGGGACCACAGGCGGTTTCTATTTCCTTTTTTTTTCAATTTTGAAAACACTACTTACACACACACGCTCAATCGCGATAATAAACAAATAAGAAAAAGAATTGTTTGCTGCACTGCGTCCCAATGAAGCCCCAAACAACAAGAACAACAACATCAACAATAGCAACAACTTGATCAATATTCCGAGATTTGTGAGTTGAATATGAAAAAAATATCAGATGCACAGAATGCCAGCCTTGAAAGCCCCTATTTTTTCCCTTTATTTGCCAGCGCCCTTGCCCTGCCTTGACTACCAAAAAATAAAAAGGATAATAATAAATACATAAAATATTGCTATACCGCCCAGCAGCAGCCTAACAGCATAAAAAACCACACACATATGAAAACATAAAGTTGCAATCAAGATAAAGGTATTATCAGGACTATTTAAATTTCAATATATCTCAAACAGTTTCTAAATTTTAGAGATTAAATAAACCCATAGGTAAAAAAGACTTTTTAAAGTATTGTATAAAGTAGACAAGGGAATAATGATAAATATTGTCCTTTCAATTTATTTACTATTAATACGTTGAGGTTGAGTTTTTCAAAGTTTTTTACTAGGTTTTAACGATCCTAATTTGGCATATGCACTTATTTATATTATTCTGTTTTGATTACGTATACTTGATATTTTTACGTATACTTGATATAACTATAAAAAATGTCTTTGCTTTATTTAAAGCTAATATTTTACAGACAACTGTATGTGTTTCATATGTGTGTGTGTGTTTTTCTTGTACATATTTGTTATTGCCTGAAAGTTTTTACTCAGCCAAGTGTGGAAATGTAAAAATGCGTCGACTTTTAGCGCTTATCCCCATTTACACTCCCCTTACGTTGCGTTACGTTACGTTATGTTACGTCTTGTTACGTTTTGCTCTTTTGCTCGTTCGTTCGTTGGTTGATTGATTGATTGATTGATTGACTGGTTGATTGGTTGATTGGTTGGTTGGTTGGTCCAGCAAGGATTCAAAAAAAGCATATTACAAAAATTGAAAAAAAAACGGAAGCAGCAAAAAGAAACCCCCTATGTTGTCCCTCCTTTTTTAATCGACTGTTTCTCTCTCTGTCGTCCCTTGTACATATATATATTTCTTTTCTTAACACCCCAGCACAGATGAGATGAGGAAACAGTGTTTTTCGTTTATTTTATTGATCAGTTTATTTTTTTGGTTTTTATCTATGTCTATATATTTTTGTCGATCTGCTGATCTGCTCCTGTTCCCTGTCCCTCAATTTAAAGCATGCTGTTCATTGATTTTTAGCTGTAACTGTAAATACATTTTGTGCATGACTTTTTTATAAATTCATTGTTACACAGAAAAAAATATGTACATTGTAAATTATGTACAAATGAACTTAAAAAAAAATATTCAAAATTTAATCTTAATAGAAAATACAATAAATAAATAATAAATAAGTTTAAAATGGTTGCAAAAAAAAAAGTAAAATGTATATGTTTTTGTATATTACTTATGCTGCAATACTGATAAAGTATGTTTAAAACAATGATGTCCATTCAAATTGAGATATATATTTTCTAAGTTAAATGATTATTTTGAATTACTTGTTTTAAGTTCGAAACACTTGATATTTAGCTCTGTGTATATAAGTAACTAAATACATGAAAACAGCCATGGACAATGAAAGCACCACCACCACCACCGCCACAGTCATATCCACACCATTAGCGACGGTTTCTGATTGGTTTTTTGTGTGATTTCCGTAGCGCGTTTCCTTTCGTGGGGACTACACAACCGCACACACTGCGAACAAAATCTTGCCCGTGTTTGTGTGGCAGCTTAAATATTTTGCCAGTTTGTTTTTTGAATTTTGCGTAGTAGCTGTTATTATGTAACCAAGAAATAAAAACCCTTTAAAAACAAATATGTTTTTGTGCTATTTTCCAACACGTTGCGTAGTGTGTAAATGTGTTGCCTGCCCAGATACAAAACACATGTAATTTTGAATAACCCAAAGAATTGTTGATTACCCAAACAGATTGATATTTTTTGTGTAATTGATTTTGTGCATGCCCCAGAACTAATATATGTAATTTGTTTGCTTCTCTTTTTTCTTCCACCTGCTGCAAAAAAAAAAAAAAAAAAAACCAAAACCGCATCCCTAAAAAACTCTATTCACACAGCAGCCCAGCACAAGAGCTCCTCGACCAGCGAACAGCGAACGGAAACCAAGTCCAAGGATGGCGGTGCCACTATGACCACAACAACAACAAAGGGTGAGTCAAAGGGATTGGGTAATTGCATATTGATTAATTTATTTATTATATATTTTTGTAGTTACCACACGCACTGTCAGCGGTAGTGCTGCCTCCAAGAACATCTCGCCTTTGGCTAAATTCAAGCAGCTGGACAAGCAGGCAGCCGCCCAGCAGGCGCAAAAGTAAGTCAATCCCCCACCCACTTATTATTCAGATTATTCCATACATATACATATATATATATATATACATAAATCGACGAGCATACAAACATAGACACACATATGGTAGCGAGGGCATACATACTATACACACAAGCCAACATTTGTGCAGGTCACCCATTCAATTCAAAAGGCAGTTGGAGAAGCAAGCAGTGCCTAATGATTGTGCCTTTATGACACTAACTTTGTTTTAAAAAAATTAAAAAACCAAATGTTATATCACTTTAGCACTAAACAAGGCAGAAAGTTCCTGCATACAATTTAAAGAGGTTTTTAATTTAACCATGTACTTTTATGTGGAACTTGTAGAGTGCCATTAGGCATAAGATTAAACATTTTTTTTCAGAAAAGCTTATTTAGTCTTCTTTACCATGAGGCTTATGAGTTTTCTGTGTAAAGAATAAAACTTGATTTTATAGAAACTCCATTTAAAAAAAAAGGTGGTTTAAAACACTATTTTAATGATTGCTTCTCCAAGCCTTTTCCACACACAATAAAATAATTCAATTGGTCGCACACTTACACAATAGATGGATACAATAAAATCACAATCTTCACCCCCCCTTTTTAACATACACATATGTACATATACGATCTCTGGTGTTGGTTCTCTATGGAAGTGTGTTGGTAGTATCGTCTCCCCAAAAAAAACCTGAAATATCGATGTGCAAAATCAATATCTGATGATGAACTAGTGAAGGGAAAAGTGATTTCGCTTTCTGTACATAGAGCACCCAACTGTCTCCCTCTGTTATTCTGGTTAGCTTATGGAAACTCGATCTTCCCTTTTTTTCTCTTCTCCTGTCTATCTCTGTCTTTTTATGTTTTCCTTCGGCAAACGAAAAATTCCAACCAAACCAAACGTAAAAATTCGTTGACAGAAAACCAAAAACATCGCGTTAGTTGTTCCATTTCCCAGTTTTTTTTGGTATTCAAATAATTGTTGTTGTTGTTTCTTGCTAACACAAATAAAAAAAAATTATATATACACCCATACACAAAAAAAGATATACAAAAAACAAACACTTAACACAAGAACTAAAAAATCAAACAAAAAACACACGAAAAAAAGAAAAAATATAAGAAATTAAGAACAACATGAAGATGAACCGATTTTGTGTGAGTTTCGCTAAAACGTCTGCAATCCTCCAACCTTGACTCATTTGTTCAGATCATCTCCAACAACAAGCACACCCACGACCCCCGGCGGTTCGGCACAACCGTTGTTCAAATTTACCGATCCGGCATTAAATGCGCGCGCCGCCACTGTCAAGGATCAACTTCTGCAGTGGTGTCAGCATAAAACGCAGGAATATGAGGTATCCAAAACCTAAACCAAAAAAAAAAAAAAAAAAAATCCAAAAACCAAAACCAAGCAAGCCCTAAAAATATATGAAATGCCGAAGCCACAGCCAATATTTGTTATCCTTGCCATTGTTTGTTATTTTTTAATTGCACCTGAGGTCAAAATAATAGCGGTGACAAAAAGGTTTTCAGAGAATGCAAAAGTAGGAAAATGAAAGAAAAAAAATAAATAGTAAACTAGAAACAGTTTGCTTGAGAAATACATGTGAACTACTTTTTATCTATCCAAACATAGTTCTTTGGTCAAAATAACAAAGCTTTATCGTTTTTATTGTTAGTATTTATCGACTTTGTCAAAATTAAATAACTCTTATAGTTTTCTACATCTTTAAGATATTAGAAATTCGGAATTGGTTTTATAAGATTATTTTTAAGATTCAAGATTGCATTTAATGAAAACCATGTCTTATTTTGACCCCAACTGCCACTATGACTTGTTTTTTTATCGTTTCTTTAGTTTTGCCGTTCGCTCCGATGTTATTAAGATTTTTAATTTGCCATTTTTAACAAATCTAACGACAAACCGAAAACAAATACAGCAACAAACAAAATAAACAAAAGCAAAAACATCTAACAGCGCCTAACTTTGGCTGAGCTTAAAAGCTTTCTCCAATTCTCATACACGCACACACACTCAGACACACACACATACACGCTCACACCCGCACACGAACACAACTTACGAATGATGAAAAAGGAAATAGAAAATTGAAAGATGGACGCCATTTCCATTTCCGTTTACCGCTTTACGCTGTCGATTCTTATCGATCACTGCTTTTCGTTTTTAATTGTTCTTATTTTTGTTTTGGCAATTTCGCTTAATCGCTGAGTTATCGCCGCTGTTGTTGTTATTGTTCCGACCTAGCTGACCCTAGTTTTACCCACTTACAGCTACCTAGTTAGTCTAAGTTAGTATTGGAGGCTGGAATCTCGCACTAAATGCTTTTGCTTTTGCTCCAAGGGCCATTCAATAAAAATAAAAAATAAACCAAAATCAGCCAACCATCTCAAAAAAAGTGCGCTCAATCATTATTGATCACCACTGATCACTGAATGCAAATTATGTGTGTGTTGTTTCGCAGAACGTCCAAATAAGCAACTTTAGCTCGAGCTGGTCAGACGGCTTGGCCTTTTGTGCGCTGATACACCATTTCTTGCCAGATGCATTTGACTACAACACACTAACCAAGCAGACGCGACGACACAATTTCGAGCTGGCCTTCAGCGTGGCTGAGTAAGTATACGCACCGTGGAGTGCCCTGAAATGCATGCTATAGCTAATTTAATAATGTAGCACAACAAAATTGCAAGAATCTGTACATTTTTACTTGCGGAAATCCTGCACTTAAGAAAATCAAAATATATTATATTTAAGAACAAGTAAAGTAAAGTTGGCCTTCTAGCTTTCACTTAAAAATTGTTTTTATTGTTTACTTAATATCTAAATAAAATTATTAAAAATAAACTATTTAAAGCCATACGATTTTTAGATAATGAATATCTAAGCAAGAGTTTGTTAGCAGCACTAAGAGAAAACAACATATGTTTTAGATAATTGTTCTCTAAAGACTTGCATTTGCTTAGATAAATCTCGAAAGAGATATATTTGCTACTATGATATTGAAATTTCTGTGATGACTAATTAATTTCTTTGTTATTTCGCAGTGAGAAGGCTGGCATTGCACCACTGCTGGATGTGGAGGATATGGTGGAGATGAGTCGCCCCGATTGGAAGTGCGTCTTTGTCTACGTCCAGAGCATATATCGCCGATTCCGGAACTGTCAGTGAATCCATCGAAAGCAGTGGCAGCAACAGCAGCAGCAGCAGAATAGTCCAAATCCAAATCCAAATCCAAGTCAACTCAACAGCAACTGCAGCAACTCATTAAATTTTAAGCATACACCACACATCCCCTTTGGCATTTCGTGTTAGCACACACCCCATATACGAGTGTATATCCGCATAACCCACAATCCTACATCCATATGTGTAAACCCAATTCTAGACCCCGTCATCCTGCGAATATCTAACTGTGTAATCGGCATATGTATATTCTTCAACTGAAGCGCAAATGGCTCGTCGAACGTGAACAGCCGACTCTTTGTACGTTTTTTTGTGTTTGTTTTACCCTTTTTTACTATTATTACGATTACGCATTATTATTTGTTATCGAACTTGAAGCAGAAACTATGCAATAATTGTTGATTTATATATTTTTTTGTCATAATTTTAATTGTGGAGAGAAGAAGCAGTGCAGTTACTAACCCTGCTGGCGGTCATCGACATTGGATAAAGTATTTAAGATACGCTCGATGCCGTCGCTCACATTGATGAATTACTGTAATAATAAACATATATTCTATGTACGTACGTGTAACGAGAACGAAATATTTACTAACCGATGGCATTGAAAAGGCCGCAAAGAAATAAAAAAAAGCAAATGAATCCCAAGTTCCTAATTTTTGGTGGTCTACAAATATGGTGGAGAAATACGAAGGCTCTAGATTAGATAAAACCATTTAAAAGGTAACTGTAAGATTCCAACATAAAAGACAATCGATGTGGAGTTAGAAACCAAAAACTGTGCGATATGCAAATTTGAAAAGTTTTGCATTTGTGGAAAGGTGTATAAAATGTTTTGAAACATTAAAAATGGTTTTGAAGAAATGTTTTAAAATGTATGTTCCCAATTTAGCAGAGCCAAGAAACCTTAAGGAAAAGACTCTTTTCTTTAAATCATAATGTTTTTTCTCTTTTTTTATGGGGTAAATCTAGATAAAAAAGCAAAAATATAGTCGTTGAACTTGTAGACCAGTGTGCCTTTTGTTTCTGGGCAACGCATGACATATCAGGTGTGCTTAGAAACACGGTGAAAGTCTAGCGTTTAAGTTTTATGTAAGATGTCGCAGTAAAATTCGGTGTAGAAATTTGTAAATCAAAATTTGGTTCGTAACGCACATAAGAACACACACGCCTACACCGCCAAGCAGTTCAACAGACGTGCAAGCAGTTCAAAGGCGGTGCAGTAGCAACAATATCCCCGCAGCAACATGTCGCATCATCAGCACGTTATTTCGGAGTCTGCCGCTTTCCGTTTGCTAAATGGCTTGGTGGCCACCGGCAGTGCCACGCCCCTTGCCGTTCAACCGCCTACCGCGCCACCAGCGGAAGTCAGCTGTTCGCCGGAAATAAGTCCGCCGACTGGCCAATTGCCCGGTGGCACACCCACCGCCTCGATGGCCGCGTTGGAAATATCGTCGGCGCGCCAAAGGATGTTGCCACCGATAACGCGACGTAGTTCGCAGGAGAGCGTCCATTCGGCGAACGAGAATGGCAACTCGTGCCGCATCTGCCGCTGGAACCGCAGCGACATGGAGATCATCAAGTGCCCGTGCAGTTGCAAGGGCAGCGTGGTAAGCAAGGCTCACTTCCGGCATTTCTGTTTAAACAAATCCGGTTTGGGGGACTCCTCTTCGAGATTCACAAAAAAAATGTATGAATTTTATTATCTTTCTCTTAAAATCTCTTTAAAAATTGAACTATCAAGTTAAAATTGTTGGTAAAAGTTTTTAAGAATTGAAACGTGATTTAATATTTATAAAAATCTTTGATGGTTTATAGCTTAAAAATACGAATTCTTTAGTAAAAGAATCAAAAAATATAAATGTGATTGCGAATGTCTTAGAAAAAATCCAGGGTATATATATTTAAAAATGCCTTTATTTAAGGAATACAATTAACTGTAAGTACGATAGAACTTTGTGAAAAATTCGAACAGGAATCCTCGGGAGATGATATCGAGTTTCTTGGGCTTACGGGATCTAGGTGACCTTTGCAGGGTTTCATCCATCTGAAGTGCCTAAAGCGCTGGATTATGCACAGGCGGGATAATCGCTGCGAGATCTGCAATGCGGTCTTCGACATCTCGGAGGAGCGTGTTAGCCTGAAGCAGATGATGCGAACCTTCTGCTGCGGTCGCTGTTGCGGCCTGATTGTGAAACACCTGCTTTTCAGTGCCTCGCTGATGCCACTGGCCCACATAATTCTACAGCAGGTTAGCACTATACCATACCAGTTAAACAAGGACATCAGGATGTTCAATAATATTTTTGTCTGGCTCACAGGTTCTGCAGTGCATGGACAATCTTAACCAAGGCAGTACCGAGCAGCTCACCGTCCAGGAGGTTTTTGTCGCCTCCTGCGCCCTGCTCACCTCCAGCGCCCTATTCTTTCACTTCTTCGAGTTCGTGACCACCCGCTGTCTGCTCATCCGGAACATCCTGCGCCACTGGTGGATGTTCGGCAGCACCTCCGACTTTGCCCTGGTGGAGATCGAGGACGACTCCGTCGATCTTTTTTGATGAGGAGAGGATAATGGGCCATGACAGCCGACGATGAAGAAAGATGAAGGACGGCAAAGGCCGTAGTTCATGTGCTTGTATTTTCCCACCGACCATGAACATCTTAGATGATTTCACCAAGATCCAGTAATAACAGATTTCAATATTCAATAAAGTAAATTCCCAAACTTCATCCGAATCACTTCTATTTATGCGAACAAATATATTTATGACATTCAAAAATAATTATTTCTTCAGTATCGAGTGGCTCTAAGCTAATGGCTAAAAATAAATATTGATATTGCATGCACCCATGGTTATTAATTCATCTTGTTGAATTTTTGTTAATTAATAAAATTAAAAAACTATGTTATTAATTCAAATATAAATATACAATATATATGATATCTAAGGTGCTCTTCACATTGCCTCGAGTTTTCTAACTATCAATGGCCTTGTTTTGATTTTGATATGGAAAGTAAAAAGTTTTTGTTATCCGTTAACTATATTTTTCGGCCCTTTTGACTTTTGCTGGAAACAACTGTGCAAATAGTGATCGGAATTTGGGCTACAGGCCAAAAATTACACAATTGTTTACTCCCTAAAAGAATTTAGACATTAATAGTTTCCTATGCTAAACATATGCAAGAAAATAGAGTTTAGCTGCAGCGTGGATGGTATCTGAAAACATAAAATGGGTGGCACCTTATTTAAAAATATACTTCCCGGGGAATTTGAAGGGTGCACGGTCACACCAGAAGAAACCACCGTTCACCGACTATCGAAATATCGCCCCGAAGTGAAGCCTTTCAGCAGTGGCTATCGATAGGGCCTCTGTGCTGGTTGTGCCACCACTGGATTCATCGTAAAAAAATAAAATAAAGAAAAAGTGCCAGTAGACTGGAGGACCGAAAAACAATTCCCAACGCATTAACCGTGGGCGAGTATTTCGACTTTAGCTGACGGCCCCCGACAATTAGATGTATTCCAAGTTGTGTAAGTGCCAAATAAAACCCAATTAAAGCGAAAGCAAAACAATCGCAGCAGCAAAAGCAAAAGCAGCGAAAAGCAAAAGCAAAGCAGCACGCGGACAGCGACGCTGGCAGAGAAAGGAAAACCAAAAACAGAAAACCGAAGAACGCCTCAAAAGAAAGTGAAGTGAAGTGCAAAACACACTTGAAAAAACCGGATAGTTTACGGGTCTTTCTGCTTTTTTGCTTTTGCTATGCTTTTGTTTCGCTTTTCCTTTGTCTCACTTTCTTAACAAACAACGGCACGTGTGCGAATGCAATTCCTACAAATATCGGACGAAACCAAACTTGTTGCAGAGTGCCACGCCTCCCGCGAGTCCCCGCCCCTCTAAATCGATAAAACAGCGATAAAGTTAACAAAAACAAAAAGAAAACGAAAAGAAGAGCGAGATGGCTGGCCAACAGCTCGTGGCCCTTCTAAATCCCAATCCGAATACCCCGAAGGCCCTCTACGACCTGTCGCTACAGGCCCTGATCGGGAGTATGAACACCAAGGTTCCGGCGCTGGACAGGATCAGCCGACTGGCGGAACTGCCGCGCAACCTGCTCATCGATGTCTACGAAATGGTGAGTGCTATCGTTCTGCTCCATTTACTTACCCCCCATCTTTCTTAAACGATCCCATTATCATAACCAGTAATCGTTCGAAGCTGGTATGGGGAAATACCTGGCTGATTGTTATCCAGATAGCCAACTAGTTCTAGTTGTTAAAGCCATTATGTTCTAAAGTTATGATTTCGATATTATAAGATTTAATCCTGGAAAGCTATTTCCATATGCTTTTTTATGTTTCTCGGAATTATGGTTTCCTAGAATCTGAAAAGCTAGTAAAAAATTATGAATTTGTTTTGATTATTATCAGGCAAACAAATGTTTTAGAATTATGTATATTATTATTATATATTAAAATAATCGCATTTATTCTTTCAATGTTTATTGTAAACTCTTATTGGAGTTAAGAATTTATTCGGACTGGAATTATGCATGTTATTGGCGACATAAAAGATTCTTGGAATTGATCACCTTTATTCGGACTCCAATGCTTGGAGTTGGGAATACTTTTTGTAATTCTATAAAGATAAGAAATAATATAAATATTCAGGATCGTTTTGGATATCTTTAACGATACCTAGTTCAAAATAAAAAACTACCTTCTCCGTCAGCGATCATGGCGATTACAGCACTTGTTGGGCCGGTGCTTATCTCCACTCGCCGTCCGAATTTCGCCACTGGCAATTACCATTCTCCCGTACTCATTATCAGGGATTGAGGGGGGTATGGCACTTGTCTGTTTGTGTTTGCTTTTCCGCTTAAATTGTTTACACCCCGCCAGTCCGGCCTTTAACCCTAGAAAGAAAGACCTTCGGCGGATCGGACAGGGGAAATTGCCTATAGAGTGGTAAAACCTCTTATAATCATTTCTGATAGGAACTTATTTTTGGATTTGTTCTATCGAAACGTTAATAATTTTTATTAACATTTTTTTTTTTTTAAGTCGTATGCAAATTGTATTTTTAATGCAAAATACATAGAAATCTTCATAGATTTAGTTTTTAATTTAAAACATAAAGTGATTTACTAGTTCTAAAAATGTTTTATCTCATTAACTCAGCAAAAGGAATACCTATTAACAATATATGAATGTGTAGGCCTTTTCAAGAAAGTAAACAAAAAACAGGGTTAAGTAATTTCTGTCCATCGATCAATGTTTATTATGTTTAAACATACAACAGATCAAGTAATAACCTTCAAATTGCGGCACTAAACGTAGCTATTTCTTGCTTACAATTTAAAAATCGCCATTCTAGGAATTCAATTCTGAAGGCTTCACTGTAGACATACTGCTGAAGGTGCATACCTTCAGATTGATTTCATTCGGACGAAGGAAAATAAACTCCACAGACCCACAGGTGGTTGCATATACATAGTTGGCCAGCCAAAGTTTTCGATTCCATACATGGATTGTCATAATAAGTGGCAATTACAGTGTAAATTATAAACAGAAGCGACAATGAGGGGCATCTAAAAATAAACCAACCAGTTGGATGGGTCCAGCGCCCTTTGATTGTCCTGTTCGGAAATTGTAGAGCTCTACTGGGATGGGAGATGCAATGATGCATAGAGAAAATGCTGTGGCGCAGCTGCTGGTGAAGAGCCATTGAACTTGCTGATAATGGCTAAGCAAATTCCATTGTTCGCTGATTGGATGTGTCTTTTCTCCTCTTGTTTACGTTACTTTTTGCTAGCTTTTACTGAAGTCGTAACTTTTCGTTTCATAACTAGGATTCTTGATTTTCCATTTTATAACTGAAACTTAAATTATAAAAAAAGGAGATCCGAATTAAAACATTTTTTGCTTTGATGTTTAATTGTAATGATTTTATTGTATTAAAGTTTTTACAATATATGTATGTCTCTTATGTTTATTTAGTATTATAACTTATTTTGTAATAATTTGCAGCTTAGCCTGTGTTTTAAATTATAAATAAATCAATTTTTTTAAAACTTAAATAGGGAATTTACCTAATACATCTTTTATGTTATTAAAGCTATTACAGTATTTATTTTAGGATCATTACAAACCAGTTTTAATGTCTTCCCCACAGCTAAAGATGTCCATATGTGGTTCCATTAAACCCTATGTTTCTTCCTCTCCATCCACAGATGTCGCAGCAGGAGTCCTTGAAGGACACGTTGCTGGAGGAGTTAGCCCAGCTGGAGGTGTTTTCGCGACTTGTTCGCTACTCGGCTGCCCGCAGCAAGTTGCTGCGCATAATGGCCTCCCTTATGGCCAGCAAAAAGATGCTGGCCCGGCGACTCAGCGAAAACTATGTTTCGCGCTATGGGAGCCCCGGTCAGGAGGACGAACTGAATCAGGAAGCGGTCGAGTCGGACAAGCACCGGGATCAGGGACCACTTGATCGCTCACCCGATCCCAGCAAGCTGCACATTTACGACGGGGAGACATCTGATAGCACTAGTGCCAGTTGTAGCGAACTCATGACCATACAAGTGGACGCCGAAACCCAACAATCCCAAACCACTAGCACTAGTGCCAGTTGTAGCGAACTCCGTAGCCAATTCATTACCATACAAGTGAACGCCGAAGCACAACAATCCCAATCCCAAACCGAACTCAGCGTGATTAATAACTCGGCCCTTGAGGAGTTGCCCGCCGTTGAGATGCAGGCCATCGACATGGGCTTGCGCCTCGGATCGTTCCTTTCGGAGGCTGGATGGATGCAGGAGAGCATATTCGTGCTGGCATGCCTCAATGGAAGACTGAAGCGTCTGCCGCCTCACAAACACTGGCTGGAGATGCGTCTTGACTGTCTACAGCGGTAATTAAGTCATTTATTATATCAAGTAACCCTTAATCAAACTATCTCAATTCACAACATTTCGATTTGATAATATATTTAAATGTCGTATCAAAAATGTTCCATTTTTTCATAAGCATTTTTGATATATATTTGTTTGACTAAAGAAAAATTAAATTATTTACATTTTTTTTGTTGTTTTTTTATATAAGCTTTTAAAGACCTTATTCCAATTTTGTGCACTGACTAACTGGAGTTCCCAATTTGTGTAAATGATTCAGCTCTAAATTTTTATCTACAAAAATAAATGAAAAGGCATTTCCTTAATAAGATTAGTTTTATTTTCTTTTCATGTTCTGTCACTTAGAACTTAAGATATCAAATTTTGCTACATTTCATAATTTTCTAATGCTATTGATAAACTTGTTTAAAATATTATATATGAAGGAAATATTTGGAAACTAACAAGACATTTTTTTTGAAGCCTCCTGTACGCAGAGTCGGCGCATTGTAACTTCAAGCTGGCGCAACGCACCTACGACGAACTGATCGGCTTGAACAGATCGCTCAATAGCCTTGTGCCCGCCCAGCTGGTTGCCATGGCCTACACCCAGATTTCGGCCATGTACTTTGCCCGCAACGAGTACAACTACAGCCACATGTGGAGCGGTCTGGCCATGCGATTTCTGAAGAGATCTGCAACACCGCGGTGAGTTGTTGTCCCTCTCCCTCTAACCCGATCTCAATTGCTGATATCTACCTTAATCCGGCAGCATCACCATCGACGTTCTGCGTCAGGCGGCCAGGGCCTGTGTCGTCAAGCGGGACTTTGCCAGGGCCAATCTGCTCATCTGCCAGGCGGTGCGACGCGCTCGGTAAGCACATCAATTTAGGGATCTAGCATTTCTTCCCCTTCTCTCTCTGATCGCTGATTATCGACCAAAAAGTCAATAAGTTTTAGCCAAACTGTAAAATCATTATAAACTAATTATAAGCTATAAACAATGTCCAAAATAATCAAACAACAAAAAAGGTTTCTGTACATATTTTAATATGAACATTTATTCTAAAAAATAATATAATCGAGTAAATTCCATTTTACCGCAAAAATTTATTTTGTGGTTTTCCTTGTATTTTTTTAAGTCCGTGCTATTTAAATAAAAATTGCAAATAATGTGTTCATCCCAATCGAAATAAAAAGATTTAAATTAGGTTAGCCAAATTTAAAATTTAAAAAGTAAGCTGAACGAACAATTTTTTAAAATATTTTGGATATTTAAGGCCTGTTCAGCTAAAAAAAAAAGTTTTCGTTTTGTATGATTTATGCATCATCTTAATATCTTGCTTATTAAGGATCCCTTACAAGCCTCACTCATTCTTCTTCTCCACAGCAAACACTTTGGACTTAAGCATCAGAAGTACGGCGATGCCCTGCTGGACTACGGATTTTTCCTACTCAACGTGGACTCTGTGTTCCAGTCGGTTAACGTCTACAAGGAGGCGCTGGCCGTACGTCGTGGAATCTTCGGCAACATGAATTTCCACGTGGCCATCGCGCACGAGGATCTGTCGTATGCCTACTATGTCCACGAGTACAGCACGGGTGACTTTAGCTGTGCCCAGGATCACGTCGACAAGGCGGTTAATATCATGAAGAATCTAGTGCCCAGCAATCATCTGATGTTGGCCTCGGCAAAGCGCGTTAAGGCGCTGCTGCTGGAAGAGATTGCGCTGGACAAGATGGCCGATGGCATGGACGAGGAGGACCTGCTGCAGCAGTCCGAGGAGCTGCACAATTTCGCCCTGTTCCTCTCCCTCGAAGTGTTCGGCGAGGTGAATGTGCAAACGGCGAAGCACTATGGAAATCTGGGGCGTCTATACCAAACGATGAATCGCTTCGAAGAAGCGGAACGAATGCACCAAAAGGCGATCAAAATCAAGACGGATCTGCTGGGTGCCTTCGATTACGAGGTGGGCCTGTCCATCGGCCATTTGGCCTCGCTGTACAACTACCAAATGAAGAAGTACCGCGATGCCGAGACACTCTACCTGCGCAGCATTGACATAAGTAAGTATATATGCCATTTTCTCTTCTCCTAAATATGGGCTGTATTATTAACTAATCTACATTTGTATAACAGGTCTGCGTCTGTTTGGACACTCGTACTCTGGTCTGGAGTACGATTACCTGGGTCTGTGTCACGTCTACGAAACGTTGCACGACTTTGAGAAGTATTTGAAGTATGCGAACACACTGGAGAACTGGCAGATGCTGCGTGGCCAAAACTTAACTCAAAATGTAAGTAAAACCCTCAAATCTATATTTGCACTATTGCAGATTTTTATTTATTTCTATAGAATGAAGCTAATTGATTGATTTTCTTTAGAAATCCAGCTACCCCGCCATTGAGGAGGACTATTCCATAGAGGAGGTCAAGAGCAAGTTCGTCAGCATGTGTACCTGCAAGAACAGTCCAACCCGTTCGGTGCATGCGCCATTGGAGTCGAATTTGAACTGAGATGGGGCTTTGGGAGTGGGAGCGGAAGTGGAAATGGTAGCGACGGATGAAGAAGAGGAAAAGACAGTTGCACCCGCACTAGCAATCGCAATCGCACCCACACCCCCGGCGTCGGATGGCACAAACTGGAGGGCAAACTGCAGCAGGAGCGGCAACGGTGACAGAGGCGGCAACATCTGCAGTTTGTCTTAGATAAGAGATTCGCATATGTTAGCCCACGTTGATTAGACAAAAAAGAAGGAGCATCAAGGATCGACCTATGTGTGTTCTAAAAGGATTTCTAAGTGTAGTTGATAGCTTATCTCTCTCGCTCGGTCGGCACTTATAATCATTACCCCCGCTCTGTTTACTGTATTTTTTTCTTTGTCATTTCCATCGAATAAGCCCCGCTGCTATACTATATTTGTTAAGTCTTACCGAGTGTGGGTCAATTCAACAAGCGTTCCGTTGTGTTCCAGCCGTCATCGAATACGTCCAGTACCCTTAGATCCTACAGTTTTCAAGGATACCCAGTCCTGTTTTTCAGTCAAACTTCACCTAGGCTAAGATGTAGTAGTATTGTTAGAGCTTCGGTTACCCGGCTGAATGGGAGATCGTTGAGCGATTTTTTTTTTTTAAATGTGTTCCCCACGTTTCGGCCCATGTACAAACGTTTAATTTTTTAATGGATTTTCACCTCTAATAATCTACTTTTGTATTTTTTGTTTGGAAACTTAAAGAGAAGGCCAGTCGCCAGAGAATAAACATAGCTTTCGTTTGGCTTTCGAGAGATGTAGAGAATAATAATGTACTCCATTTTATTTTAATTTCCACGTTTGTTAGAGCGTTTAGAGCACAGAACCACTCGAAGAAAAATGTTGTATAGAGCGCAAGGAGTAAGCGTATTGTACAGTCTAGGCCCATTTAAAATGATATAATATATATTACTAATACGTACACATGGAACATGCATCAAAAGTATTGCCTCAGCCCCTAAAGTTAAACAAAGCAACTGGAAAGCATTGGCGATGGGAAAGCGTTGTAAATAACTCGGGTTGAATAATGCAGCTTCCAGTTAAAAAAGGTTTATTATATATAATAAATAACTAAATAAATAAATAGATGCCTACCAGTAAAGACAATTTATACTATTAACATTTGCTACCTAGAGCGATACTTATAAACAACATTGTAGTTGCAAAACTCTTTTTGGCATAACTTAGCGATTTAGTTTAAGAGCGACGTCGTAAATCTCAAAATAAAATGCCTGCAAACATAAATGTTACACTCTGTATTTTAACTGCGCTTCTAATTCGAAGCTAATAAATGGGTTTCAAAAATGATTGAAATGAATGAAAATTAATGTAAGATTGGTGTCATTTTTTTATTCAAAATTGAAGAAGCCTATTTCAAATGCAAAAAATTGCGATATCGATGTGGACAAAATGTGACATAGATTTCGATAATAATGGTTGGCAAGAGTTGCCGGGTTTGGTAAATAAGCTAACTGTATGTTATGGAATTTAGCTTTTAATCTCTATCACACAATATTTATGTTTCAATATTGTTAGATACAGTTAGGAACTAGAGCGGAATACCCGGAACCAGTTGAGCCTGTCCGTCATTTTTGTTAGTTGTGTAAATTTGTGCGCGTGGAAAAGATGGAGAATACGCTATTTGAGAATGTTAAGAAGCTCTACGACCACAAGCTTTACGAGTGCGTGATTCCAGTGGTAATAACCGATTATAACCAAAAGCATTCCACATGTCTTGCTGGTGTTATTGATACCCGACGCTTTGCAGGCCAAATTGCTGACTACGGCGCTGAAGAATGATCGCAATGTTGCCACTTTGGAGATGGAGTACCAGGTGCAGCTCTTCCTCAGCAATTCGCAGTACAAGGAAGGCCAGCATCGGGCGGCCTTGCGGCACTTTGATGACATGATCCACCAGCGTCGGATGATGGCGCGCCACAAGAACGCCTGTTTGCTGGCCATCGAAAGTGCCTATCCGGAATTCGCCGAAGTGGAGCTGCGGCGACGGGCCGCCGAGTGCTACCGCGAGATCGGGAATCCCGAAATGGCCATATCCACGTTGCTCCAGGTGCCCGTGAAGTCGCGCACACCAAGGATCAACCTGATGCTGGCCAGGCTGCAACATCACGGCCCCGGTCTTGGGTGCCCCAACAAGGCGGAGGCCATGCACGCCTACAGGGAGGTCGTCCGCGAGTGCCCCATGGCGCTCCAAGTGATCCAGTCCCTCTTGGAGCTGAAAGTCGACGGCAACGAGGTCAACTCGCTGGTGATGCACGGTAGTGGCACTGATAACACTGGCACTTGATATACCGGCTGGGGCTATAGCCGTCTTTAGACTCTTACCTTTTTTTAACCCTAAATTAAAACCCCTAAAATCACTTTTGTATCTTACTTCTATTAATATTACTTTTCCGATCCCTTTTCTAGATATATGTATATAATTTTGAAATAGAAGCCTTCAGCTAGGACTTTTTTTTAATCTACTCCAAGTACTTATTTTTTCCAATATAACTTTTCTAACATTTCCCGATATAAGTCCTCTTCTGTAATATATTCATCATATTTTTTTCGAAACATACATCTGTCTTCTTTTACTTTAGTTTTTATTTTTGGGTCGATTTTTCGTCATTTTTAAGGAAGTAACCCCTTTCCAAATTTTCGAAAAATGGGTTTGCAGAAAAGTGTAAAAAAACTGCACTTCTAAGCTCATAACTTTTCTTACAGACTCCCGATTTCAAAGTGGCGTACTTCAAAATGATCGTGGTTTGATTCCCTAAAAATCTGTGTTTTTAGTTAAAATTTTTTTGTTGGGTCGATTATTCGTCATTTTCAATGATGTTACCCCTTTCCAAATTTTCGAAAAATGGGTTTGCAGAAAAGTGCCTAAAATATGCACTTCTAAGCTCATAACTTTTCTTACAGACATCCGATTTCAAAGTGGCATACTTCAAAATCATCGTGGTTTGATTCCCTAAAAATCTGTGTTTTTAGTTAAATATTTTTTTTTGGGTCGATATTTCGTCATTTTTGATGATGTTACCCCTTTCCAAATTTTCTAAAAATGGGTCTGCAAAAAAGTGTTAAAAAAACTGCACTTCTAAACCCATAACTTTTCTTACAGAATCCCATTTCAAAGTGCCATACTTGGCAAAGCTGCGTATGAATCTTAGTTTGTGTTTTTCTTTTTTTATTTATGATCGAACCCCTTTCCAAACAATCACCTTTGTGATTTCGTAGGTCTAGGGGTCCTATTTGCAATTGAAAGTACGATACTGATACTCTCCGCACTTTCCCCGCCCAATCAGCTGCCTCGGTGCCCGGAAACTTCGACTGGCTGAGCACGTGGATCAAGGCGCTCGCCCAGATGTTCGACTGCAAGCACTTGGATGCGGCCGGCACCTTCCAGAAGCTGCAGGATACCACCTCGCTGCGCGGCAACGAGCACCTGATGACTGCGCTGGGCAAGTGTCTCTACTACCACGGCAACTACTTACAGGCGGAGCAGTTGTTCTCGGCGACGGTCAGTGCCAATCCGGACAACGTGGAGCTGATCGGACTGCTGGGCGTTGTCCGGGGGCAGGAGGGCCACGGTCTCAGCAGCCCGGACATGGATCGCCTGTACGCCCAGGTGACCCGCGAGCGGAGCTACTCACCTGACCACTGGTTCGCCCACGCCCAATCCATGTACGACTCGGGCAAGTTTGAGCGCGGCCTGAGTTTCGTGAAGCAATGCCTGGAGGCGGACCCGCGCCACCAGGAGGCCCTAATCCTGCGCGGCCGGCTGCTCAACTCGCTGGAGCTGCACAAGGAGGCGGCGGAGGCCTTTCGCATGGCCCAAACTGTCGCATCGTATCGATTCGAGGTCTACAGGGGTCTCTATCACAGCTATTTGGCCCAGAAGCGATTCAAGGAGGCCCATGCCATGTGCAACTGGACACTCCGCATGTTCCCGAACGCGCCCAGGAGTCTAACGGTACGATTCCCTAGATATTCCCAGGACACGATCCTTAACAGGTTCCCATTCCATCCACAGATGTTCGGTCGCACCCTCTTTGTCTCAGCAGATCCGATGGTTAAGAAGACTGCCCGCAAGTTTGCGGAAAAGTCCCTGAAGATCGATCCCAACTACACGCCGGCGGTGGCCTTAATGGCCGACATCTGCCAGTTTGAGGGCTCACCCAAGGTGTCCATTAAGCTGCTGGAGGATCACGTCTCCCTTTTCCCGCAGACGAATCTGTTCACGGTTCTCGGGGATATGTTGCGCACGCAAAAGGAACCCATCAGGGCCTTGGAGTATTACTACAAGGCATTGGGGTGAGTTTACCTTGGGAAACAGTCCTACATTTTAAATCATCGTTTAATATCGTATTCAATATTTCAGTAAGGATCCCAAATGCGAGCGAACTTTGCGAGGAATAAGTCTATTAAAGAGCTCCAACTCGCTTGTCATTGAATCGTGTGTCCTGGACGAAGGTGGGGTCACTAAGGTGAATAACCAGCAGTCCACTGGTGGATTGGCAACCCCAAATCTGGAGTGGATGGGTGGCGACTGTGCAGAGAACGCTCGAGAGGCATCCTCCTCACCGGCCGCCAGATCAGGTCAGGATGGCGATGGCGATGGCTCCGTTTGGCACGACGTCGATGCGGAAATGAGTAACTTTAATTATGACGGTCATTAAGACTGAACATTTGTGAACAGCTCAATTTATATATCATATGCCATCCCTTATTTACATATTACATTACACAAAATTTGTACATTCATTAATGTTAAAAGAACCCATACAACTAATTTAAGTTTCCGCGCCATGTAGGGGAACTAGTTTTTTTTTTAAAAACTGGGAAGTGTGTCTTGCAGCAGTCAGACTTTGACAGAGCTCATCCGAAAGCAACTGTTAATGACTGCTGTTATTTCAGAGAGAACTCGAGAGCGAAATCACACAGGGGCGAAGCGAGTGGGGAAAAAACCCTCCATCTCTTCAAATCAAACCGTTTTTCCAAATACACAAATTAAGTTGCTTTTGATCGCCTAGTTGTTCGGAAGTAAAACTATTTTAAATATAAAATATACCCAACTTTTTTCTCTTTTCGTTACAAAAAATGTCAGCTTTCTTTCAATAATAGTTATCATATGCTTGTGTTATTTAACTACAATAGATTTTAGATAACAGAGCTCTGATTTAATTTAACATAAATAAAATATATCCTCCTCTTATACAAAATATATATTTTTAATAAATCTTTTATTAATTAACCCCAACCAATATCTTTTGCTTACGTCCATGTCACTGTTACTGTCACCATCAATAGGATTAAGAGCGAGTCAGCAACTATCTCTTGATATAAAACTTCTGTTATCGAATTGTGGCGCCAAAATAAATTCAAAAAGCTTCCCCAAAATAAAAATTCAAAAACTATAAACTAACTATAAACTATAGTTAATTAAAAAAAATAGGAATCAATATTTGAATATGGTTAAAAGATACAAATTATTAATCTGATATATTGATTATAGTAAGATACAATTATTTATATTTTTCTTTGTTAAAATTATTAAGCAATTTTTCGTTAAAGACTTAAATGTTTAATGCCCATGAAAATGAATAAACTTAATAAAATTACACTAAATTAAAATATTTTTTTCTTAAGCGGACCAATTGCTTCTATCTATTAACAGCGGCTTAACATTGCGAGAGAGTGCTAACAGCGACGCCAACGTCGACGTCGCGAGAGAGCAGCAACAACGCTGGCAGAGTCTATATAAACGGCAGCGCGCAACCCATTTTTTTGAAATTTTTCAACCGACACCGCGCGCTGATGGTTGTGTTTCGGTTTCCGTTAAATCTTTTCAAAAAACATTTCGAAAAATATGCGTTAAATTGCCGGGAAAAGATATCACAAGATGATATTTTATTTCTCCTACGAGAATATATTGTTATTATGATAGTTTCATAAATTCCTCACAACCCAATCGTTTTTGGGCCGTGACGCGGGATTTTTTGTTTATGTTCAATTGAAAACCTGTGTCCGAAAAACCTTTTTTCGAAAAGAAATCGCGAAGTGAAGTGAAATATTTAAATCGCATAGTGCATATTAAAACAATATATTCGCCATATTGATACTGTTTAATATGATTTGATCTAGTACGATGGAATTTTTCTAACAACTATTACTCGTTTAAAAAAATAAACAAAAAATTTGCATAAACATCTAGCGATTGGCGGAGATCTTTAAAAGGTTTGTAGGATAAACAAAACAAAAATTGCGGAATATTTTAAACAGATTTTAAGATAGAAGAATTTAGTCATTTCCCTTTTTATTCGACGAGGCCCAACAAACGGTTGATTTAATCAGACACTGCGTTTATCAGTGGAATAAAAACAAATGGGAGCGTTACACATGTTTGGTCCGATTGTGGATTTGTGTTTTGTGTTTGCCTCGTCGCTCTTTCGCTTTTCGCTTGATAAAGCGCAGAATAATGTCTCGAACACATGCCCTATCGAGTGGGCCAGAACATCATGACATATCGTAGTATCACCCACTTTTATCGGCCACACGCACTTGTTGATTTCGGCACTTTTTGTTGCACTTTCGGTTGCAGTTTTGTGTGGCAATTTCCTAGAACGCGGTTTGTCATGTCAACAAGAATGGCAATGTTCCCTTGGCTTTGTTTGCTTACTGGTGACTTTCTCGTGGTCTCCGGTCTTCTGCGAAATCGACTGATGAATAACATTAAAATCTGCTGCACACCATAAATTTAAAGACCAGCCCCGCTCGAAACCCCTCGCACATCCGCCCTTCAATTCTTTGGCTGGCTAATTAAAAACAATAAGGCAAAACGATGACAGGATCAGCTTACAGATGCGGGCCTATATTTAGTACAAATTAAAAGATTTATTAATATTCAAGCTTTGCAACCCTATTTCCCAAATTGGAAAAAATTGTATTTTTACAATTATAAAAATATATAAATGGTTTACATTTTTCGAACATGTTTTTATTCAAGAGTCGATAAATATTATGAATAACTTTACTTGGAAAGAAACCGTTTTATATTGTGTAAATATTTTACTGGTTTTAAAACCCCAAAGCTTAACAAAGATTTAAAGTTTTTAAAAGATTAGAAATTAATTTGCATTGATATCTAAATTTTGTAATATTGCAAATTAGTGATTTTTAGTTGTTTCGTTTTTAAAACTTATAGATTTTGTTTTGCAATTAAATTTAACATAAATATATAAGTTGAAATAAAAATGTTCAAGATATCCTTTTTGAAAGATACTATTATTTTGCCCAAAGCTGTGTGTATCTGTGTGTTTATACTTGCATGTGTGTGTCAACAAACAATTTACAGCTGTTTACGCCTGTTGGACGCCCGCGACAACAACAAAAAGAGGTTTAAGAGGAAAAAGGAGTGAAATGAGCTCAAAACTCTCTCTCTCCCTCAGATAAATTGAGAGAGTGAGAAATCCCATTGTGTGACTGCCAGTTTTTAATTTCTCAGGCCGTCAATCGCCGAACTGATAAGGAAAATGCTCAACTGATAAGGGGTAGCTTTTACACATTTTACACACAATGAGTCGAATGTCGCGGGTCTTGAGTTCGGGGTCTGGAGTTTTAGTAGAGCCGTTTGGGCTGGGTCTCCATATGTTTTCCCATGGCATATAACGGTCGAAAACGCATGCGCCTCCCTTCCCACAGCCCCAAATTCCCTTTTCCGTTTCCCTCTGCCATCCCTCTCGCACTCACGCACACTAGCACACAGATAGTGCTTATGGATTACAATAATTTCCAGACGGCGACATCGAAATCAATGCACAGTGGTTGCCACATTAATATATCCCCCCATCGACCTCCCACTGCTCACTAACTGGGATTTTATTGGCCTACCATTAAAAAGATCTGACCAACTAATGTGGGAAACTGAATCCTAATGAAATTAGCAACAACAGAATTTAATGGCTGTTAAAAGTTATGGAACTGTCAGTTTGACAATTAAACTTTATATTTATTTATATTATTTGAATTGCTTTAGATTATACATGAATCACATATATTTATCACTCTCGTATAAATTTTAGGAATGAACGCAGAGCTCAAACCCAATATTTTTACTGTGGCTGCAATCAGTTTCAAAAATAATGACACTGGGGAAATTTGTTTGATATGTTTCAATATCACTTGCAAAGCGCAGCAGAAGCTTCTGTGACATAAAAGAATGTGCTATTTGTATATTTTCATCTAGACATTTTATGGATTGAAATACAATATTACTTGTTATAAAGGTTTTATTTTGTTGTTATTAGTTTATTATCAGCATATCTATCGTTGGTATTGGAGTGTTATCATAATAAATTTTGTTATTGGTATATTATCATAATACCGTTTGTTGGTCTATAAAATAAGCAGTTTAGATACGATATTCCCCTGTATTTCCTGTTCTTATAACGGTACCAGGTGATATATGTAGCTCCACTGTGCCCAACTATTGTAATGGGTTTTGCCTTCTGCTACTCCTTCCTGCCTCTCCTTTTCGCCTCTCTCCCGGAATAGTTGGGCAAGGACTTGCGCGGAAGCTGTCGGCAAATGGGGGGAGGTGGGTTTCCATTTCTCTGGCTTGCAACCCTGGGCCTCTGTGGCAAAAAGTCGCAGGATACTGCGTTAGTCTTCGGTCATATGGTCGTCCGTCGAGTTGCGGAGTTGCGGTCTCGCGGAGTCGCCTTCTCGTCTCGCGGTATTCGCGTCCACTCCAAAACATCCTGTGCTACTAAACTTTCCGACTTCCCTTCCGTTTCCATTTTTATTCTACTTTTTTCTTGGTGTATGGTGTGTGTGTGTGAATTCAAGTGAATTTTGCGACAATAAAAACATTGTTTATTTTCGCATAGCTGTTGGTTTTTTGTAGCACACTTAGCGCTATAATAACGTGCTTCCTTGTCTGGCCGATTTTTCGGTACCGCCTCTGCCTTCGTCGCGTGCAGAATTTACCGTAAGTTTTTGGCGTTATTGTTGCTGTTTTGGTCCGTTAGG
This sequence comes from Drosophila rhopaloa, assembly GCF_018152115.1. Taxonomy (NCBI): domain Eukaryota; kingdom Metazoa; phylum Arthropoda; class Insecta; order Diptera; family Drosophilidae; genus Drosophila; species Drosophila rhopaloa. Next base: position 8,896,916 of record NW_025335123.1, on the reverse strand, counting down.
GTGGCAACCATCGATTTGCGTGTCGCGCAGCCAAAACACAGAAATCCAAAAATCCAAATCAAATCGGCAAAGAAAACACAAAAAATAAAAAACGGGGAAACAAAAGAAATCAAATGCCAAAATAGCAATTCGATTGTTTGAAATGGGAGGGAGAAAGAGCCAAAAAAAAAAGTAAACAGACAAACAAACAGCACAAAATAATAATTATTATTATTATTATTATAGCTGGGTTGTCTGCCATTGGAACTTATCGTTTTATCTGTCTACCGATGATATGTACTATACACACAGACATATACATCTGTGCCGGAATGTGCTGGTGTAAATCATAAACATAAGGCGCATTCAATTATAATTCCACATGCAACGACACCCCTGATAACAACAATGAGCACTATACACTATACCCATCCAAACCAAGTACCCCCCCCTCCAACTCCCCCGATCTTCGGCATGCATATATGTAAATATAAAAAATATAAATGAACAACAAACTGCGACAGCTCAGTTGGTCCCATAGCTTATGGGGTTTATCTGAAGTTCCACTTACAGACCGACAAATGACAAATGGCACGACACACACACACATACTGTATACACAAATATATATCCATAAAATATGTCATACGAGCAGGGATAAGGCAAATAATAATGGCCCATGCAGATCCAGTTTTAACCACTTAGGGGTAGACCAATTTATGGCTATAGAACTCAACAACTGCCATCGATATGTGCAAGTCAATCGGCGAACAAAGAGCCAATATTCCTTTATAGCCGTGTTTAGTGGGAGATAAGAAAGTAAGGCACCATACTTGAAATGTTGTTCATTCCAACAAATCATTATAGTGGTTAATCGAGATATGGCCATTCTCTAACTGATCCTCAGCTTAAAGGGCTTATGGTCAGGCTTAGATAAAGGACAAGGCGATAAGGTATTTCCAGGTATTTCTATGCATAAGAGCCTTTAAATAACAGATGCATAAAATGATTTATCGGTTTAGAAATCACATTCTCCTGCAAGTTGTGCTATTAGTCCCCAATTAAAATATGTGCATTGATTTATTTGCAATACAGCTTCCCCTAAAAGCATTTGATGCACAAAAATAAAGTAGTCTTCATCAAAAGATTATTTATGATATCCTGCATGGACTTGAGGTCCATGGTTCGCTTTAAATAAATACAAAATCTGAGTCATAAATCTTTCTATGAACTTTCCCGGCATCGCAAGATGTCTGGCCTTTAATTACAGAACTTGTGAATGTTTTATGGTGGTAATATTATTAATTCTCCCTGCCTGAATTTTGCCCACATTTCCATGAGTCATAGTTTGGCAGGCCACCCATCGTGGTGGCGCCTCTTGAATTGTTTTTTATTTGCCAGGAGATTGAGTCACGTCAGCTGTTCTAATGAGTAAGTGGGAGCTGGGAGTCGAAGGGGTGGCGGTGGGTGGTGGGTGGTTGGGTATCGGACTGACCTTGGCGACCGCATGCGCAGGCATTCGTCACGCACCCGAAACAGGCAGGAGATTCCCTCCAAAAGGTCAGAACAAAACTCTGCATATGCGGCATTGACCTTGCCCAATTCTTACCTGGCCATGAGACCCTCTCACCCGCAGAGCGGCCTTCGCGGGAAAAGGTCTGCTGCAGTGCTCAAGGTCCAGATCCGAGCCGAGCCAAGCCAAACCAAACCAAACAGTAGGTGTCAAGCCAACACTCAGAACGATAAAGATACAGCCAAATATTGGTTTTCGATTCGATGGTCTCTCATGACTAACAAATCATGAAATGTGAACGTCATAACACAGCAAACATCTACTTCTGAATTTCAACGGGGCAAGCAATACGCGAGGATGTTATATTATTATTTAATAATAATTGACATATTATCAATTAAATTTTAACCATTTTCAAGAGATACCCTTAATATCAGAGGGATAAATTCATACAGTTATTATTACCTATAGAGGTTCTTATGTATTTTTAATTTTCAATAGGGGAGAATTTCCTGAGCTTGTTGTCTGTAAGAGGGACATCTGATTTGGAATAGTTGGAAAGTACATTGAACAAGTGTGTTATATTTAGCTATTTATAGACCCTAGAAGGTTACGTAATTCCCGGGGAATACCAAATACCGACCACAGGACACACCCATATATTCTGTGGTGACGGTTCCGTTTTTCAATTGGATTCACTGGCGGCTTGCGTGCGAATTTTCGTGTATTTGGACTTGGTCGTGGTGTTTTTTTTTTCCAACTCTCTTGCCATTTCCGCTTGTCAGACATTTGTCAGCTTTTAGCTTATTGCCAACTTCTGTAGCCGAAGTCTATGAGCGATTGCGAAACAAGCCTACACCGATTGTGAGTCTGAATATGAGGCTGGGGATTGGACTGGCTCTGGGTTTTGGGCTTGAGTTTGAGAGTTTGAGTTTGAGCTTGGGTTTGGGATTCGGATTCGGATTTGAATTGGGTCCGAGACTTTAGCCCACCTCGGCATGGTTCCGTTTTCGTATTTATCAACATTTTAGCCGTTTCTTTTCGCTCATTTCATCGCATATTTACGTAGGCCATTCGAGCCAAGTTAACGCCTTTATTTATTGACGTATTTGTTTAGACCACCGCCTCTCTCCATATTTCCATCTCCAGCTAGTTCTCTGTGATGTGTGGAACGCTCACTCACGTTCAATGACAAAAAGCAAATAAAACTCCATTTACCGTTTTCTACTTACGTTTCTGATGATGTCACACTCGGCCCCATAACTGAAAAAGCCCAACTATATATGCATATATCATTTTCGATTTCCTTTCTGTCCCCCAGGTTCCGGCCCCCTCTGAGGAAAACCAAACAGAAAAGAACAACAACAAGAAACCGAACGGCGGCGAGATATCAACACCAGATCGGTAAGTTCATCGAAGGTCGAGGGAAGTGTTAACTGTGGGGGGGAACTTTTTCGGGGGGAGGGATCGTAAAAATCATAGGAACTTTCATTGTTATTCGAATGTTTATATAGTTTGCTTGGAGATAAAGACTTTGTTTATTTTTAATAGGGTTGTATTTCTAAAATATATACATAGTTCCGGGTATTTCAAAGACTGTGTGGATTTCCAAAATGTATTTCTGTAGCATATATTCTATATTTTTTTTTTTTATTATTATTTTTGTAGATATCTAAATGGTCTTTAAAATGCCAATGTTTTTATCCATCCGAATGAATAAAAACTTAATTTTTGGTTGGATAAAAGTCCAAGGTCTGCAAATTACTCAACATTATTTGTAGTTTTTAAAAGACATTGTTAGATAAACTTTTACTTAATGAGTCATTGTGGAAAAGTCCTAATGACTGCATACCTTTAATAAGAACTCTTCGTTCAAGCATTTATTCCTGAAGAAAAAACTACTTTTATCTGGCGCAAAAATGATCACTTAATGCCCGATGACCATTCGCGATCTAGAAAGAAATGCGAACCGGCACTAATCACTTTGGTTCTGGGAAAGTGTTCCGCCGCGACGATGTGTGAATCATGTGGCTATAAGCATATATGCCCCGGGCTCTATCAATCGCGTATCTCTTGGCCATGATAAAAATATACGATCGGTTTCGTCACAGACCGAGATGACGACTTCTCTGGCTGTACAAATATCTATATATATATATGTACTTAGCTATATTCGTGTGAGCGCATTTTCGGGGGATTATGTCGTAGGTCAGGAATTGTGAATGTGCGAAAGAAATGCTCGTTTCGAGTGGTTATGAATGGGCAGACCGCCAAAGAATCTGACTCACAAAACACGGCGCTTCTTGGGCTGCATTTTCTGTTTCGGTTTCGGTTTTGGTTTCGGTTTCGTTTTCGATTTCGTTATCAAGCGTTTATCACCCCAATTGGCATTCGACAACTAACGCACAACAACGCGTATCGTGGTGCCAAATTCATTCATTCAACGATTCAATGGCGACGATCGATAGCTCGGAAGTCGATTTGTCGTCGTTTGTCATATCGACCACCCCCACCCCCCCACACGAAACCCCTTCGAAAATTTCAATATTTATGAGTATGCAATCGCTCCTAGTTGCTCAGTTCCTCAGCTCCCAAAATGGACAGCCGAATCGACGTCAGGCCCCCATCTCCGATCAGTTTTTGGACAGTTCATTTATTTATTTCGACAGGCGACGGCGGGGAGAGTGTGTCAAGTGATCGCCAAAGGGCCACAAAAGCGGCTGAATACCAAATACCAAATGCCGAGCATTCAAATTGGGGTTGGAGACAGTGGAATGGATCATCGATCAGCTGGCAGTTGATCAAACACAGATAGCAAAGATGACAGGCTAAGGGATCCCAAGGTGAATGGGAAATGAGGCGAAGGTGTGTGGGATCCTCGAGGAACAGATCATCAGCGCTTCAAAAGGAAATAGGATCTCGGGCATATGCAGGTAGTACTTTTCGGTATTTAAAATAGATACAAGCAGAGGATCATCGGACAAAGGTACAAATTTGTACCTAGCCAGAAGAATAATCCAAATATATTTTACATGCAATTTGAAATGAATTTGGAATGCAAAGATAATAAATCTTTTTACTCAACCAACCAAAATCATTCTGAGATCTTTTTCATCGTAGAAATAATAAGGGAGTTAAGCCAAAAGGATTTACTAATGGATTTGAAAAAGGATCCCAAAGGCATTTAATTAACTAATGTTACAAAACAAATCCCAAGGATTTCTTGCATTGGAATATGATTGATTTTGTAATGATCTTCTTACTTGATTTAAAAATAAAGTTTATTTTGATTATCTATTATAATACCAATATCTTTGATTTATGATTCCATGATCTGTCTACCAATCGTGTGTTTCAAATTAAATCTATCTTACTTTTGCTGATCTAGTGATCTCTCCATTCATCTTTGATTCACAACTCTTTGCGTGTTGATCGTGAGGCATTCGCCCGAGGCGATCTTTTGTCTCTTTGTCGCCACTGCTCATTGAATTAATTGCACACAGAGTCGCAACTTAGTTGGTCCCATCCCAACCCGATCTCCATCTGCATCCCCACATCCACATCCACATCTACATCTATATCTATATATCCAACTGCATCTGCATGTTGAACAGAAGAGTGATTCCCAGGCCCAGGCGCCTTGTAAATTTAGTTGTTCGCGCACGCAATTTGCTGGCTCGCAGATGAGATGCTTGCTGTGGTCATGAACCCGCATTGTAGTTGCCATTTTATTTGTTTATTAATTGCTCAGCCCCTCTCGCCAGCGGTTGATGGATGATGTGGCTCCGTCGTCCCCAGCTTCAAATCCATCTCCGTCTCCATCTTTATATCCATCTTCAGCTCCGGCTCCATGTCGTTGGCATGTGGGTTGTGGGTGAAATGAAACCATTCAAGTCGACTGCCTCTGCCGTCGCTTGATGACAATGAAATGCTGAAGTTTCACTTGGATTATGCCTCAACTGCCATGAGTATTACGCAGTTTGATCTCGCATTGATCTCCGGGTGATTTGCCAGGCAGAGATTCGCTTAGAGATTGAGATCTCTTACAATCGATTCTAATCGCTGTATCACTGGATCAGTGAATTTCAATCCTTAAGTGATCTTAAGTGGTCACAAAATATAAAGATCTTTTAATTAGGAAACTCCTGGGAAATATGCTTTCCTTTCTGATCTCAAATAATCTGTTGAAAAGTCTTGGGCGAGCAATGCAATATATATAGTTAATTGTTAAGTATATTCCATATACTTATTTTATTTAGTTCAAGAAGAGTAGTTTCTTATAATTAAAGCACTGCCCCCACACCTTTATTTATTGCTGTCGAAAAATCAAGGCAACTACGATCTACGATCATCAGTGTTAATCTCTACTTGATCTACGATCATCAGTGTTAATCCCTACAGCTTTAAGAATCATCAAGCGATTAAAAGCATAAGTTGAGATCATTAAGTGAACATCTAGACCGCCACTCTTTAATGTATTCCACATCTGGCAAAAATTATTAGAACTATCCCCCGAAACAGACAGAGTTTCCATAGTTTTTTGCGATCTTTAGCGATCGCAAAGCAGGCGTGAAATCATCGTTATTATGATGATTAGTTTTTTGCTCGGCGGCGGGCATTATTATCAAATTAACACGGCGCTTCACAGACCCATTATCCGAGTTTATAGAAATTAGGGGTGATTTCGGGGGAGTGGAAGCCAAGCGGATCCGATTAAATGCCTTCGACGATTGTCGCCTATTAACGAAATCAACTCGTATGCGGGCGGTCTGATGGTGGGCCTAATCAAAAACGTATTTATGAGATACGACACACACACATAAGATACTTATGTACAGTATTTAGTGGGTCAGGGGTGCCAGCGGTGCGTACTTAAATTTCATTACATTTAATGGCGTTTAGTCATCAAGGGATTATTATTATTTCTTTTTATTTATGTACGAGTATATGCCTGTGATTTTTTGCCTGGACTGTCGAAAGTTTGTCAGAAATTTGGATGGAATGATAATGCTGAATGGGGGGCGACAAGCGACAAGCGATCGAATGTCCGAATGTGATCACAGCTCGAATGCCAAATGGTTGCGCATGCGCATTTTCGGGCCAGCGAATTATGAATCGAGATGCGATGGGTTTTGCGACTAGATGAGAGACTGTGAACCGAACCGAACCAAACCGGACTGGACCAACCTGATGTACGGAAAGGTGAAGACAAATTGGGCAGCTTACATCATGAGGTGTGCGTTTTTTTTTCTGTTTGGTTTTGTCGTTTGTTTTTTTTTTTATTTTTGATTTTTTTGCACCGTCTGACAGAAAATATATATCGCCCAAAGGCCCGGCAATTAAGAATTTTTGTCTTTGGCCTGGCCTTTAAGCTGATGTTGCCTGGGTGGGCGAGAGATGTGTGTGATGTGTGTGTTTACTTGTAGTTTGAGTGGCCGTAGTTTGTTGCTCATTAAGTGGCTCAAATGGCAGTCAGAAACTGTTGGCCGGAACCAGGCGGCGAAACCCAAGTCGGCCAAGAATCATTATGTCAATGTCGGGTCCCCGCCCCTCTGACTTCGTGCCCCGACATTTAATTTGCTGTTTTGGGTTACCTCATAAGTCAACCCTCGAATCGCGACTTGCGACTTGCGACTTGCGACTCTTCGCACTTGAGCCCGAAGTCTTTAGAGGTCTATTCTCGGAGATTTGGCAATCGAGTCCGAGTGTGTCAAGTGTCGATCGCCTTCGTCCTCGGCCACTCGAGTCAGGAAATCTGAAATATGAATGCTGAAATCAAAAATCAGAGATCGGATTTATTCTTCTTTTTTATCCCCTGCTAATCCCACTCTCAGGGGAAAAAAGGCTCTTTGTTGGAGTTCGGTTGGTTCGGGAGGATCGTTCGGGGTGAAGAATGGGTTTTTGAGTTCGGAACTCAAATATCCATGACTCGGCACTCCTTTCCTGCTAAAGCCAAGATCATCCATCAGGGTGGCTGGAGTGCCTAGATCAAACGATCGATCGGCTTCGATTGAATCATTATGCCCTGATGATCCGATGCGATCTTGGGCATCTCTATTGTCTTGTGCATAATTTGTAACCAAATTTAGTATGTCTGGAGCTTAAGGGAATAGGTTCATAGGGTTTCTCCTGTTGATCTGTGATCGGTGATCGGTGATCGGTGATCGGACTGCGTGTGTGGGGCCTCGCGTCTCTCGTTACGATCGCCTAGCTGCAGGGGATAATTTCAGTTAGCTGCGTGCTCGTCATTGATTGGCCCGATCGTAAAACCGAAGCGTGCCTGGTGCCCTGCCCCCTCGGCTAAGAGATCATCCAAGTTTTTTACGATCGCTTTAATGCCCGCTGCCTTGGCTCCCCGAAACCCCACTGCCCACAACCCATTAAAAAAAAAAAAAAAAAAAAAGACAACCTCGTACCTTGATTGACCGTACGTTAGATGGATCATTTAATTTAAACTATTTATGGATATTTTATGGCGAGCGATTTGCATTTGGCCAACTTTCCATTTGACAAAATGAAACCAAAACTGCGCCTTCCCCCATCAATGATTGTGGGGATCATGAATGGAATGCCATTTAACGACGTGAGAACGGTGGGAAGATCCCAGAGAGCGCTGCAAAGATTATGGAGGTGATGGATTAAGAGCTTGACAAGATCATTGAGGAGAAGCCTCTATAAAATTCTATAATGGTTTCTTAAGAGTTCTTAAGGTCTAGTAAGCTGGGATTATTGAATTTTGAAAAGCCAGGAAATGTAGGAAATTACATAAAAGGAAGGGAAAAGGGGATCATGGAGAATGTATTACAAAAAATGTATAGGAGAATCACCAAAGGAATTGTGGAAGAACCCAAGAAGATTAAAGAGAGGATATGTGAATCACACTTAGGAGTAATCACCACAAAATATTGAAAACGCCAAACAAAATTTCAGATTAATTGTAAGTCCGAAAAATTGCAAAAAAGCTGAAACACAAAAACTGAGACCTTCCAAGGCTTATCCCCTTGTACTCCTTCCTTGGAAGACCTATCTAACATCCGGTGTCGAGATTGTGTCATCCATCTATCAAGCCATAGTCACTGGACAAACAAACACAAACACCATATGCCATATGGCAATGTGAATCAAGCACAAACAGTTGAGGCATTAGCTCTGTTTCTGACAAAGAGTTATTTTATCTTATCTGGTGTTTACGTACGATTTTAGTTCGATTTTGATTTGGGACTGCAGTTCGCTTTTGATGGGGCTCGAAACTTTTGGCTCGCTGTTTACCTGCTGGAGATGTCTGGAAATGGGAATGGAAATGGAGTTTACGAGTTCATATGGCCAGATGTACACATCCAGGGCATAGCTATACGCATATGTATGTTGCGCCCAATTGTTGATTCTGCTTCAGAAGATCTTCTTCATTTGCAAAGACCAAACAAAACAAAAACACAACTTTCTGTATTGACTGGGGAACTTTATTTGCTGCTTTGGTCGTATCTCTCGACTTGTATCGGTATCTGTATCTGTATCAGTATCCGAATCTGCTTCATCTCTCAGTGTGTTTTTATTGTGTTTACACTTGACTCCATCATGTTGCTGGTGCCTGGGATTGGATCGTGTTGAAAAGTCTTTGCAATTAGCACGCTTTCAGCGCATACCAAGCACTCGCTATTGGGTCAAGGTTAGTGGCCCATCCCCAGCCCATCTCTAGACCAACTCTAGACCCCCTTTCCGATCCATGAACCCCACTCCCAACGCCAGCCAATCCATCTTGCCAGCCAAACTATCGAGCTGTTTGTATTTACATTTATATTTGTATTTCTATCTGTCTGTATCTTTTCGCTGTGGGCGTAAACACACGGCAAACAACTTCATTTGAGTGGAAATCAGACAAGAAGTTGTCGCTGTTGTCGTCCCAGTTTTAGGTTTTTAACTTGGTCAACCCCCCTCCCCCTGCCCCTTTGATTTAGGTCATGTCGGGTCAAATGGCTAACTAAACAGTTATGCTGGAGCTTACGAAGGTTCTAAATGATAGCGCCATTCTACTGACACATATTTGAGCTTACATCCAACTGATTGTTCATTAGTTGACTCAATTATTTAACTGCACTCTCTGCACTATGTACTTAATGTTAAATCAAAATAAAACATCAAATAAAATAAAATACAAGATGCCTAAGTTAGTGAGGCATTTCAATCACTCCACCATATCTAAATAAACCCGATTTAACTGCTTTATTTCTGCAATTTATGAGGGCATTACGTTTTGACCGCAGCTGTAGCATAACTTCACGCCTTCTGCTTCGGTTTCTCGGATCAATCCCATTCATTCAAGAGTTTCGACTGAACTACCCTATGCGTATCACTAATTGGAAAAGAACGCAGCATCTTGGTTGAGCAAAAGATGGAAATGGAAGTGGGAATGGAAGTGGGAATGGAAATGGGACTGGGGATGGAAATGGAAATGCAGTCGGAGATGGTAGCTGGAAGTTGATGTCAAAGTCGGGGACCTAACCCCTATATAAATGTGAATGGCAATTCATGAGGCTGGGCATTCGTTGTATATATAAATCTATATATACGGATTTATATGCATGCAGCTGCCCTTCCTCCTCCTCCTTCTCCTCCTCATCCCCCTCTCCCGTTTCATCTTTTGTATGCTTCCCAAGTCCCCAGTACCCAGTACCCAGTACCCGGTTTCCAAGTTCCAAGTTCCCAGTTCCCCGATTCTTTCCGTCTTTGTGACGTTAATTAGAACGATGCACCATGCGTGGCTGCTGGCGGGGATTGCCATTGGGGGATTGCTAAGAACGCGACGAGGAGTTCTCCTCCCGACTCTGCAGATATAGCTTCTGTTGGATTAACGGCACACGTGTCCGCATCTTGCGCTTATTTATTACCTTTCAGCACCGACTGAAAGAATTTTCCCTTTTCTTTTTTAATGATTTTTTTTTTTTCATCTCTTTCGGTTTTCACATTTTTGATTTGATACTCTTACTTCTGAAGGAGTTGCGTTTGTTTGTTGTGCGGTTTTATGATCATTTTGTCATAACCATAATATGAAATGCATAAGCTTTTGAGTATTTATAATTCCCAATCTGAATTGATACAAGTGTATTGTTGTGGTTATTAATATTTATTTATTTTTATTAAATAGTTATTTATTTTTATTAGGCACTTCAAGGGTACAAGCTTACAGTTGTGGAAACCATTAAACTTTACTTAGAGCTACAAATTTCTGCCATATGTAGTCATTAAATTCCCCAAGGGCATTCAAACTTCGGTGTGAAGAGATTGTTTATTTCTGCCCCATTCCCAATGGCTTCTAATGTATCGCATGTCGGACAAAACGATGCGGACATCGTTCAGTGCTCTCCCTTGAATTCCTCGACGGGTGCATTCCTTGTGTGCCAAAATAAAATAAAATACAGCGTTCTGTTGAAAGGTGAAGATCCGGGAAAGGGATAAAGGGGATGCGGAACGGACCAGACCCAAGCAATATTCAAGTCGTTCAAGCGCGAACGGGAAAATTTCCGCACATAAATATTTTCCAATTGAGCAGGCCATGCAGTTTATTGGTTTTCACTTTTCAGCCCTTAACCTCAGCACAGCCACCCCATTTCCCCCCTGTATTTCTGCCACCCAATCCACCTCATATCGTCTTAATAAATCTTCAATCGCTCTCGCCTCGATTCTTTGTAGTTGCAATTTCAATTGCATAGTCGTGTAGTTGGGGGTTAAGTGGGGGTACATTAATGTATGACTGGTATCCACATCTATTTCACAGCTTGAGAAGACTCGTTCTTCTCCGTTCCAATTGCCGGAAATTATCGTTTAACGCCTTTGGCATATGTCTGCTTTACCCTATCGCTATTGGGTATCATCAGTTTAGGGATAAAAAATAACCTTAAAAAGGTTTAAAAGAATTTATATATGTATATAAATAATTAACAGATAACAGTTTAAAAGTTTTCACTTTCATTTATTTTGCCTTTTAACAAATAAAAATAATCTGAAATCAATTTAATAATAGTAAATCTATATATGTACATTCTTAGTTATAAACACATCAATAAATAAAGTTAGCTTTCGATAACCTACATGCATATGTATTAGCCTTTAAAGGCAAAATTCATAGAATATTTAACATAATTTTGCCATGTCTTTAAATCTTTGCTTTGCGTGTCTTAAAACCACATTCTTTTGTAGAATGAAAAGTGATGGCTACAAATCTTTGATCTAATCTGTAAGTTGTGATTAGCTTAATTAAGATTGATGGATGGCAAACATGCTTAGAAGGTCTGCAAATTTTTCACGAAGTCTTCTCCTAACTTTGTTTTCGAAATAAGGCCTTGATTTTAGTTTTTAAAAGTATTAAATTTGTACATTCAATTATTTGCTAATCTACTGTTTTAATATGTGTTGTTTAATATTTTGTTTTTAGTTGGTTAAAAATTCGTTCTTTACGCTATTAAATTTTCCCATTCTTGGATTGACTTCTTTTCTGTGTACTCACCAACGGAGTCTTGTTGGCCCTGAAAGTTTGGACTTTTAGTGGCTCCAACTTTGAAAATCGTCTGGCCCCGCCCCTCTACCACCCCACCGCCCCCTTTAAGTGCGTTTTCCAATTTGTTGTTTTTCGTATTAATTAACAAGGTGAACGCGGCGCGAGTGTTGATAGGTGACCGGTTTTGGGGTCAGTAATGGGTTAATGGCTTGCTCATGTCTGTTTGTTGTCGCAGATTTGTTTAATTATGCCAAGACATGTCCGTGGGTGTTCGTGATGAGGGTGGAGGATGGAGGGGGTTGCTTTATCTATGCTCTTTTGAAATTCTCTGCGCATGCGCAACTCAAGAACAGCAACAACATTGCAACAACAGCAACAACAACAACAACAACAACAACAACTGCAACCTGTCAATGTCGCTGCAAAAAACAACTATGAATTACCTTTGACAAAATGCCGACAGTATACGCCCCCTCCTCATTCCGCCCCTTGGAAGTCCAACGATTTCGATTCGTTTCAAATTGCAAAAACAGCAAAAAAACTAATAAAATAAAAAAAAAAGTAAGTAACCAACTTACTCAAAGTGCATTAAGTACACACACACAGAGGCAAAGATACAAGTACTCACACAGAAAAAAAATGTATTAATTATATATTTGGATGTACGTAAAATCGACCTTCAAGAAATATCATTTAATATTTTAAATTTAGATAGCCTCACAAAATGAATAAGGGTCCGAGTTCAAAACCATGCACAGTTAAGGGAATTTTTCAATTAAATGTATACTATTTTTGATCCTTGAATGTAAAATATATATTAACATGGATGTTTAAATGGTTTCAGCTTGAATATTGTAATAAACGTAATCATTAATCGCAATATCTGACAGATTTTTTCCTGTGCAGAGATACACACAGATTTATGCTTGTTATCAATATAAAATGCATTTTTTTTCTTCTTCTCCTGCTACTCACATTTGCATTGCATAAAATTTGCATAAATAATTCCATTTAGCTGCGGCAACAACAACTTGAAACTAAAGTGAGTGAGTGCAATAAAAGTGATGTGTCCCCGAACGGTAATCACCACCCCCAGCACCCCGTAGTATCCACCACCCCGGCGTACAGTTGCTCCATCCGGTTGCAGTTGCATGTTGCATATTGCACATTGCACATTGCACATTGCCAGCAACGTATGTTGCAACTTGCAAGGCTCAAAAGTGTTTATTTTTCTTGGGGTTGGGGATGTGGTGAAAATGTCTTTATTTTTACCCAACGCATGTTGACAGATATGGCCAAATGATGAACAAAATGTGAGCCAGGGGTTTGGGTAAATTCGAGGGGGAAAACCTAAGGATTTGCCCGAGGCAAAAGATGCGAGGGTGAGATGATGGCATTTGGTCGGCACTTTTCCTTGTTTCCATAATCTTCTTAGCTCGCCCACTTCTTGCTGTTGTTCTTTCCCTTATTTATTTTCTTGTTGTTTCCTTTGATTTGGCCTGGTGTATCCTGTTCTGCTTCCAAGTTTAGTTACCCTTTTCTTTTTTTTTCTTTCTTTTTTTCTTTTTTTGTTTTTTTTGCATTCTATGGGTATTTTTTTCTAAACTTGTTTTTATACTAGTTCTTTTTATATTACCTGAACAGTGAATTACGTTGGATTTTGTAAAGATTTCAATTTTTCTAAGCTGGAATAAAACCTTGGATACGGCCAAACAAATTTGTGAAAGTGCTTCTAGGAATTTATATTTCGTCCCTTATTTAGCACTACCAATCACAGTGTCCTTATCGGTTTTTGCAGTCCAAGACCCACTCTGTTCTTTTCCACCTTCACGCTGTGAGTTCGAGTCCTTCTACAGCTTCCTACCACTTTGGTTATGCCATGTAAATCGTTGCCCTTTTCGCGCCCCGCATTCTAAATGTTCCGCCTCATTTTGTGGGCGTTGCGAATTCTTTGTTCATTTATCGGCTGCGCAATTCGTTTGGGCCATTCCGACGACCATTCGTTACGACATTTTCTGGCGAGCAATGGTGTATGGTGTGGCATGGTATACCTACCCCTCCAGGGGGTTCCAGTAACTATTCCCAGGCACAAAAACACACAGCTCACGGTCTGATATTTGTCTATACTCATCTAGGCATTCGCTGAGTGCTTCTGTAACTGCCTTGGCAATTAATCGATTAGCTGGGCACATTTATTTCGCATCTCGCATTTCTTATTTAAAAGTTGTTATTTCTATTTTTTTTACTTTAGCGAGGCATGGCGAGGGAGATGGGGGGAATTGGGGAGGTTGGTGGCGCCGCCGATGCCTTTGTCGCCTCTCCTGTCACCATTAACGATCGCCCAGCAATTTGCCAGTGAAATATGACGGAACAATAATGATAATAGTGCACTGGGCGTTGGTCAAGCTCAGCGAACGTTTTTAGAATGCGAATTGGGAATGATCGAAGGCACTGAGATACAGATACAGTCGAATGGCAATGCGGAAATGCCTGGTCTGATCTATGGTCTTTGTCCATAGATCCATGTCCAAGTGTCCAAAGATCGATCTGCAGAGGGAGTCGTGGGTCGTTCTTCGCCGGGTGGGTGTATTTATCTATCTATCTATCTATCTATGTGTATCTGAAACTGGAGCGCAAAGGAACGCCTTGAAAGCGTGATAAATGAGCGCTGAAAGCATTGATCAATGAAATTCGCTCAATAGGTGCCGGTGCCAACGAACTCTGTTCAATTGTGGTTCAATCTGTTGGAGCTACCAGCAGAAATGGAAACGAGCAGAGCCTTGAACAGATCAGCGAAATCAACAGACTTCAATAGGAACTGGAATTGCAAAGAGCAATGTGTCAGTGAGATCATTGATCAGGGAGCAGGAACTGTAGCTGCAAAAGTGATCGATAAAGAAAATGAATGACCCACGCGGTATATGATTCTATTCTGTTTGCGGTTTCAATAAGTTCATGTTTATTTTTAGCGACCATTGACTTTTAATATCCCTTGTCCAGCGCTATTTAAAGAAATAGTTTTAAGATAATAAAAATATCATAAATATTATACAAATAATCATATTATCATCTGGGTAGAATTTTTCCCTTGTACCGATCTCCGATAATTGCTGCGTTGTGGCGATCAGTGATCATTAGTCCCTGACTTCAATTATTGTCTCATAATCGATTTGCTCCAACATTGATTCCCAAAATGGATCTCGTTGGGGGATTTTCAATGATCAACGATTGTTGAGCGCTAATACGAACCCAAAACGGATCCAATTATGTCATTTAATTGATCCGCACAAGTTCATATCCGTGTAATTTGTGCCAGTCTCTTTTGCAGTATGTCAAAGTTAAGTTGATAATGCGATCATCTTGTATAATGATCGTGCAATGGACTCAATTTCGACTCGGCAAACATCATCAAAAACTAATTGATTGTAGGCACCCCTCAAATTGCCCCGCCTGCTGATCACCTGCTGTGTTTTTTCGTGTTTTCTATTTCTTTGTTGTTTATTTTCGAGAAGTAGTGGGGGGGGGGCTTTTTGACAGTTTCGAATCCACTTGAAATTTAAATTACGAAATCGAAATTGAAACTGGCCCAAGATTTTAGTGCGTTTCAGCATCTTTTGGATCCGTGGGTTTCTGGGGAGAAGGGGGTGGGGATTGGTCTTCTTGGTCTAGGCCATTTGTTTTGGGCCATTTGACAAGGCTTGGCATTCACACTAGCTTGGTTTTGTTTTAAGCCCTCTGTTTGATTGCCGGATCATTATCACAAAATGATGTTGTTTGGCTGGCTGTTTTAATGATTCGACGTGAACATCATCGCGTCCGATGTCTTGGGTCGCAGCTTGATCAGTTGTAATTGCTCTAACCCTCTTTAAGGGCCCGTCATAAATTAATTTAAAGCGTTTTGCCAGCGCACCAATGTGAAATCGAAAGTGAATTTATTTTCAATTTCGTTAACCATTATTGAAGTGCGCACATGCGCAGCAATTAAGTCTATTTTGTAGCTCTATCGCTATTGTAACTACCCCCCCCGACCCTGACTAAGGTCATTCGATCGATCGTTTCGGCTCGACTCGTCCACAGTTTGTCGCTCATTCGTTTGCCGTGTGACTAAAAAAAGACAAACACTAATTAATTGTTCTAAAAGTGACACAAAAATATATCGCCTGCAGTCGCGAGATGAAAGACCTTTGGCGTTGAGTTAGTGTTGCGCCTCTGTTTGCTTTTTGGAGCCACAAGGTTAGCCATAAATAGCCCTGGGAAGCGAGACTCCCAACTAGCTCGAATGGATCATTGACACTAGCGGATATTTTTAGGGTACCCCACACCCTCCTCTTTTTGGGGGGAGGAACTCTTTTTTTTTTTTTTTCTATTTTTTTAAGCGCCCAGTGGGCCTCTAAGATGCGATCTACAATCGTGTGTTTTGTGTGCGGATAATGATGATCAATGGAACCAATAAACAACAAACAAAACAACGGCGACAACAAACAACAAAACGCCCAACACTCATGCCGGAAATTGTAGAACGTGTTTATGCCACAATTTCAAGTTGTTAAGCCACGCACAGAGACAGACAGACAAAATGCGTCAGACGACGACAATGACAACAACAGCAACATGCGATATTCGTGCCAAAATACAGATACAGATACGAAGATACATCCGAATACAACAACCGTTTTTCTACCAAGAAGAGCTCAGTCTCCCGATTCCTACTTTTTTTTATGTAGACTCCACCTAGAAGCAATCTGTAGAAAGCGAAACTATCTAACAGATGCACTGAGAAAAAGTTAGCAATATTAAATTGATTTCTATATAGTGTGCACTACGATTAGGTTTACACATTTTATAACACATAATATTAATATATCAATAATAATTTAATGATCGTTTTTTCGATGCCTCAAAAATTCCCAATTGGTTAAAGCGGAGATTCACAGTCTTAAACACAATAAAATTGAAGAGAAGATTTTCCTTGTTAATTTTTTAGTTTAGGACCTTCTCCTATGGTAGCCATTTTATAAATTTTCGCTCAGTGCATACACGCTCACGCACAGCATAGAACCCAGCTGAACTGGAGTGAACCAAACTATAAAGCCCAGCTCCAACTTGAGCCGAGTGCTCCATTCATAAATTCTCCATTCAGATTTGGTTCGCCAGCGTTTCGTCTGCAGATCACGTGCCTGCTATCAAAACAGATCGGGCGGCAAAGTAAGGAGTGGGGCATACATACATAGTACATAGAGTGGGGAGCAGTTGATTGAACCGATTCGTAATAACGTGGCCAGACTCACGATCGAATTGAGTTGTTTATGGAGGTGGCACGTTGACATCAACGCCTCAAAGTCGCCCCATCATCTCCCACTCCTTTTGGCAGGTCCACCAAGACAAAGTCCAAGTCCAGCTTGAAGTTTGGATTTGTTTTCCTGGTCGTTCGCTGCATAAATTGGAGTGATCCATCGCCGTGTGCGTGTCGCATATCAATTATGCCCTCCGCCAGCGGAGTTCTTCAGTGCCAAAGACAGTGCGTTTCGCCACAGTTAAGCCCACAGATATTGGATTACTGCCTTTAACTCATTAACTATTCCTTTTTTAATCATTTTAGCCGGATAAGCGTGGTATTTAAAAGCTAAGCTATGATTAATAGTTAATGTATTAATCTAATTAAAAGCGAACTTGTATTTTAAGCCAATACAATAGGGTTTTGTTTTTGAATTTTTTGCAAAATCCTCCATTACTTGAACGACAGGGGATTTTCGCATCAAGGGATCCGCACAGTTGTCCCCCGCTATGTGCTCCAGTTGCTCGCCGTGGCCTGGTTCCTGCTGTGTGTGCGTCTTGACCTCGTTACCAGTGATCTCAGGTGATCTCAGAGTCGGAATCGGAATCGGAGTTTGAGTTAGTTGGTTGGCTGGCTGGCTGGCAGCAATCAGTCCGTAAATGGCTAATTAACAACAACGCATAACTCTCACCTGGCCAAAGAGCTCGGTAATGGTAATGGTAATGGAAATGGAGATGGCGCATTGGAGGTCTTTACGGACCAGACAATTGCCAATTATGTGCAGGTCCAGATCCAGTTCAAGTTCCACGTCGAGTTCTAGTTACGGATTGCAGGTCTAGTCCGAGATTTGCTCTTGCTCTTGCTCTTGGACAACTACAACTCGGTGGTTTCCATTTCAAAATCCTAACGACTTTTGTTCTTGGCCCCCGTTATTGTTTCCGCTGCATATTGTCATTGGATATGTGGCAATTGTGTCACACCACTTGGCCACCGAGCTTGTCGCTTGGCCAATGTCAACTGTCATTAGATAGTCGCCCCATCATAATCATTGCCTCTGGAACGGACAGCTCCCACAAGGCAGCCGATCGTAACGCTTTAATATTCTACTGGGATTATCCCAGTTCCAAATGTAACCCCACCAAGGTCCCTAAAGTATTCGCCCAAGTTAAGTCCAGATAAGAGTGTAGAAAATTGAAAAGTGTTTCAATAGATATTTGTTTTAACTACGTTAGTACGTGGTAATTACGGAAATTTGAGAAATAAAATGTATTGGTGCAAATTTATTTAGTATGTATGCAAAATATTCAAATTACAGTTCAAGTTGGGTATTGATAATAATAGTAATAATTTACTACCTCAATATTTATTCTTTAGTCTTAGCCTAACCAAAAAACATAAGTAAATAATTCTAATAGACAATAATACTAAGGGAATATCTGCGATTATTATTTTAAATTCTATTCGTCAATGCTTAGCAGTATAAACCCTGATTCCTAATAACTCATAATTAAATCGTTTTTTATTGTTAAGTTTCTGCATAGGAATTTTTAAGTCTTAATCGCTTCTTAGAAGAACTTTTGCATGTCATGAGATATTATAACCTATTAGTTACTTTGTATATCAAATGCAGGGTGCGATGGATTTATTTATTTGTTCTGGCATTTCATCGATCGGTTTCAAAACATTCCGAGAATCGGGAAAGGGTTCGAGAATCAGCAAAATTGGAATTTATGAGGGCATATAAATCTTGTTTGCATATACACGTAGAAATTACAGACCAAACCGATTCGATTTCTGCATAAATACTGCAAAAAACAAAAATATCCTTTTTTGGTGGATTCTCAGAAGACGCTTCGTTCCGCCCCCCTCCCTACACCCCGCTCTCCACCCCCTTTCCCAAAAGTGTGAGTGAGATGGCGACGGCATTAAGCCTGATTAGGCCGGGCCAAAAAGAAAGGCAACAATAAAGGCACACAAAAAAAGAGGGAAAAAATCATAAGTGATGGCGGGGCGAGCAAAAGAAAACAAAAGTAAACCCGGCACAAGTTCAAGGTCAAGAGCGGAGAAGAGAGTGCAGAAGAGAGCGGAAAGCTGCGCTTCAAGTCTGTCACACTCACACACACGTAGAAAAACAAAAAAAACCGAGCGAAAGGTGAACATGATGCGAGTAAGTGTGGGGGGGCATGGGTGGGGGAGGTGGTTAGAGCGAGAAGGCCAGAGTTGTGGAGCAGCGAGAACTTCGCAGCATCAATACAAACATAAAGGCAACTATAAAAAAGTACAGTCATATTTCGCTGAGTCGAATGTGACATCCTTTGTTAAATGGCCGATATGATAACAAATTTTCGAAAATTATAATAAACAAAGCTAAATTTCTACACAAAAAAATTATTTAGTAAACACGTTTAAAAGCGTGATCAAAATGATTACTTTAAAAACTGATTACTAAGAGTACATGTTTGATATACAGTTTTCTATATAATAATTCGTGAGCATATTTCGAACTTTTCATTTTCCTTTATTCAACAAAACGAAGTAAGACTGTTTAAGAGAAAAGAATCAGGTAAAATAGCAGCCGGAACGCAACAACAAAGGCAACAACTTAAAGCCATGGTTAATGAAAGTCAGACAGTGGGCGGAGCAGAAAAAAACGGAGAAACATTAGAAGTGGCAAGGCAGAAAAACGCTTGCAATCGCCGCCTTTGTCCCTATTTTGCCACCGTATTCTCTCCTTGGCCAAAAGCCCACTTTAACGCACTGAATTGCTACCGCCATTACGTCATTGAGCGTGGAATAATATTAAGATACATATGTACATATACAATATACATATATATATATGTACATTCTATACCACGATCATAGTCGTTGGGTGCCTGTCTGGTATCTAAGTCTCAGATAGTGCAAAAAGCTTTCTAGTTTGTTCAATGTAATCCCCACATTGACTGATGGATCTACTGATAAGATTTCCGAACACCCTACTATCATAAAACTACATATTTTCTTTTGCTGAACCATAAAAAAGCTACATTTATTTTATCGGTGAATCCATCTATGGATTTCAACCACTTTGAAATAACTTCGTAATGGTATAGACCTAGAAGTATTGGGGTGATAGCATCCTATTAAAAAACTTTAAATTAAATGAAACAAAATTAATAGATATTCAAAGTGCACACTTAAAGAACTAAACCACTCCAAAATCTTTTACAATTAAATGAAGATATAAGAAAGTTACTCTCAACAATATATATAATCCAATAGCTGCAATTATAAAAAACCTCTAGAAATAAAAAAAGCTGTAGCTTTACTGGTTTGTGTGGAAGCTAACTGTTTAGCCAGAGTTTTATATACATAGCTCCCTATAATTTGGCGTAGGTCATTCCTATGGTCTTCAAAGTTGAAGAAAGGCAGTGCTACACAACTCCCCCTTGTTGCTGTCCCGCTCTACGTTCTCGACTGTCCATCTCTCTCGCTCGCTCTTGAGGCAACCCACACTGCGCAGCTGCGACTGCGCAAATGACTTTGAGTTCGACTCCGACTTGGAGCTACGCTATTGTTGTTGTCATTTAAAGTCTAATCAAAACATTTGAAGTTACTTAAGAAACCTACGCAGCTTAAGTTGCGTTTCTTGTTTCGAATTCTTAACTTGTCGCAGCTTTGTCTTTGTTTGCTTGTTTTTTTTTTACATTTTTTTTCTGATTTCTTACACAGACGGAGGCAAAATAAATTGTAAATTAAGTTTCTGCGACATTTCTACAAAAAAGCCGGCATTCAGCGACAAGTTTTTTTTGTAGCTGCAGTTCTTTAGATTTCGTTTTGTGTTTTCTTTGCCCTTTCAAATGACATAGCGACTTTAGAAGGTTAACATGTGTGTGATTGGAAGTTTGATCTACTTAAGGCCAGACGAGAAAAAAAAAATACTTCTTTCATTGTGCTTCTCTATATTTCTTTCAGCTTTTTTTAGTTGTGGAGCTCAATTATTCAGCTTTGGGTGAGTCAGTTTTCTGAACTTTAGTTTTGGCCCGATGCCAGTGGATTTCCTTACTCGCTCATTGTACCCCCTCCCACTCTCGTAGTCCCCCTCGCGTTGCTCAGTTACTCCAAGGTCGTCGTCCTCCCACACACGCCACCCACTCCGCACTCCGATAATATTGTCAGGCGACATCACCGTCAGTCCACAACATCAACTGACTTATATATATACATATCTATATAAACACAAAAATAACACAGTGGTTCTGGAATGCAGGAAATAGAAACCATAAGAAATGTTAAAAGCTTGCAGATATATTGCAAGAATAAAATAATATTGAATAAATAGCAACCAAGTGCCATTTAAATCAAATAAATGGCGCTTAACGTGAAGCCATTATTAATTTATGGTATTATAAACATAGCTCAATTAATATGGATTGCATTTTGCAATGGCTTGTTTGTTTAGAGAGCAACACCAATATTGACAACAATCGTAAATGTATAAATTCAGAAAACCATTTACGAATTTCATTATAACATAAACATAAATAATGTTTAAAATATAAATTAATTTTAACATGTGTCAAAATCACCAAATTAATAACATGTTCGATTTCTATAAAATATGCAATTTTTTTATGGTACAATGTTTTATAAATGTGAAATACAGAAAGACTGCCGTAAATCACCTTGTAGCTTAGTTTTTTAATTTATAGCTATTAATTATGATAAAATTAATTCAGGGATGCCTGAGATAGAGTTGTGTAGATTTTATTATAATATTTGCATGCAATAAACATCGTTTCATGGTTTAAAATGAAAACCACTGTAAGTACATTCAACCTAATCTATGGTAGAACTTTTTGCCGTACTATATTTTTTGATTCTTAACTATAAAATGGCGGCGCCGGTTCTCCTTTTGTCTACCGTCTATTGATTTAGCCGTAAATGACGAAACGAACCGGAGACAAAGCGTCAAAAAGGAAACTCCGCCAAGTGCATTTAGCCAAATGAGCGGGGAAAATGCGGAAAATGATGGAGAAATAGGGATAGTGCCGACATTTATGGCAACGATGTCTGATGGCTCATGATGGAATATAGGTTGGTATGCGACGGGTGGAGGATGACAATGCATCAGCAGACAAAGGAGCCAAAAGGGAACGGTCGGTCGCAAAAGGAGCCAAACATTCATATGGGTATACGTACATATACGATAAGAGCATATGCAAAAGAGGGCGAAAAAGGGGGAAACTTTGGGAGAGGCAACTCCATTCGAGTGCTGTGTTACCATTGTTGGCTCAATGGCTGAAAATGGATAGATAATAACTTGTGAAAATAACTTTTGCACTTGAACGAGATTTGAAATGTTGCTGTTGAATGGGGAGCACTCAACGAAGACACACTGCATCCAATCCATTTCACATACATGGGCACTGTCAAAATCATGGTCCATGGTCCACATGCTCCACATTCGACACTGAAATTTCTGACAGATGCGAGTGCATCAAGTTCAGATGGTTTCGAGAGAGTTCGGAGATGGAGATGGAGATGGAAATGGAGCTGGATGTGGATGGCTGGCTTGGTAAAGGGGTGGCGATGCGGAGTGGGAGTGTGAACTGCACTCCCATTGAATGTTGTTGCTTGAAACGAAATCGTTTCGATTGTCGCTTCAAGTGTCATTGAACGTTTGGGTGGCATAAAAGGAAAATATGGGGAATGAGCTGTGATGGAGAAGTCTCTTGGGCATACACTGGAAAAA
The DNA here is from genome assembly GCF_018152115.1 of Drosophila rhopaloa. Classification (NCBI taxonomy): domain Eukaryota; kingdom Metazoa; phylum Arthropoda; class Insecta; order Diptera; family Drosophilidae; genus Drosophila; species Drosophila rhopaloa. The sequence goes on along the minus strand of NW_025335123.1, from coordinate 8,873,920 downwards.
CGCTTTGGATTTCTTAATCAGATTTCCATTTGGATCTCAAGTTTATAAAAGAAAGATTTCCACTACCCCTTAACTTTTAGTTATTGTAAAATATGTGAAATATTTCTTGTTCTTAAAACGAAATTGTTTTTCTTTTCTATCATTGTTTTACTGTTTCATAAGAAAGCCAACTGTTATCATCAGTTTCTATTAATTACTTTCTCAGCGATAAATGCTGTTGGGAACTATAAGACCATAAATCAAAAGTATTGGACTAAAGTGACAATTAGTATAATAGTTTATTAAGCACTCATTTTTCTAGTGCTTTAATCAGGCCTATACACTGAATAGAAACAACCAAAAAGCGTCGAGTATCTCTTGGATATGCAATAGATACTTGATATCTTGTTTCGTTTGCACTTGAAATCCCCATGTGTCTCGCATTACTTTTCTATTGGTCCATCGTATATCGATATACCAACACCCCCCCCACCCAATTTCAGCATTGTGAAACTCTATCGCATGACCCAACTACAAATACAAACTCTATCTCTTTTGCGACGTTTGTAATTGTTAATTGAAAAAGTCAACAGCAACAGCAGCAGCAACAACAAAAAGATTGAATTCATTACTTTTATAACATATTTTCCATACTCACTGTTGTTATAGCCAAAGCAATACGTTGTTGTTGCTGATATCGCTTCACACTCTCGATCACTTTTACTGCCGTTCGGCAATTCACACTTTACCATTGTCAAAAGTTGGGGAAAAGTGTTGAAAAAATACTCGAAATATTGAAGAGTTGTGGTATCTCATTAGTTCGTTTGTTACATGCAGTTTAAAGAACTAAAGAAACTTCTGCGAGATAAGGAAATGGGACAGAAATAGGAATAGCAATTGTGTAATAGATTATTTAATAAGAGCAATCAGTCTTATCAAATTGCAACACAAAATACTTTGAAGAAGAGCTCGAGAAAGTTACAATTAAATCTAATTCTTTAATTTATAAAATCGAGTCATCCGATTTAAAGCATATACAATTTACAATTGAACCATAACATCTCAAAAGATAACAAGTTTATAGTTATATCACTTGTATGGCTACTGAATATGTATATATAAGCAAGTACCTTAAAAATAGAAACTGTTTTCCTACGATAGACAAGGTCATATTGAACACTTACTGCATTATCTGATAATGAATTTATATGAGAACTCATCAACTCTACAGCCAAAAGGTCTGGGAACTTTGATTAGATAAGGGACATGTTTCTATTGAAAGGCAATATGGTACACAGCGGGAAATGTGGGGGAGTTGTGATGACAATTTCGAATGTGGAAATCGGCGGTGGCCAAAATACAAAAATACAAAATAAAAACAAAAGAAAAACAAAAACGGTACGGACACATTCAATTACCGGACTTGGCGATGGGAGGAGATTGGATCGCATTGGATTGGATTGGAATGGGACAGGCCTTATATGCGAATTGATGCCGACGACGCATCCTATGCAAAATGTGTCTGTTGTTTATACATTTCGCTGTGTTTGGATGCGGATTTTTTAATTAAATTCACTTTCAAAAATACCGCTAATCATTCGAACAAAAGGCCACCGAGCATTTGCATATTTGTTTGTCTCGAAAGTTTTGCGACTTATTGCGTTATTTATTTTTTTTTTTTTTTTTAATTTTCAGTCATTTTCTGGCTTAGGTCAACAGCAGGGGGGCGTGGCATGTGAATAGATTGATCGATCTAGGCAAAGATTTTCGCAAGTGCGAAAGTGAAATCCGGGGATGAGATGCGGATTTGGTCAAATGGCCAAATGGCCAAATGCATAAACCCCCCGCCGTTGGGCAGGCCCGAGGGTTACTATTTTGGTCCATCAATGGCCAGCAAATTAGCCAACACACATGGGTTTTTGTACTTGTCCGAATCCGAGCTCGAATCCCAATCGCAATCCGATTCCGAATCCGCCTGATCATTTTGAAGAAAGCAAAAAAAAAACAGACGTAAGTGGCCAAATCGGTGCGCCTTAATTAAGACCAGCCTCATCGGGAATGAGGCGGTTACGTAAGCACTTAATACAGCTCCGGGGACCAACGGATCCAATAGCCAGGCGAATTAAATACACAAAACATTTAAAACACACGCCGAATGGCGAATGCCGAATGCCGAACAGCGGAATGCCAATGGGTATCGATTTTAAATAAAGCTTTGTTCCCACTCTTTCACCCATTGGCTTTTTTATTATTACCGATCGCTCCTACAAGATTTCGACCTGGCCCAGCACCTTGGCCCAATTATTGTAAAGGCAGGTGCGGCAAAGGTGTGGAGTTGATTCTGCTTTCGCATTAGAAGTTTTTGAATGAAATCGGAAGATTTTGTATTAGCAAACAATAGTAGTAAAAATAGGTCCTATTCAAAATGTAGCATCATGATTAATAAATTGTAAGAGACCCATTGGGCATACATATTTACTATTCAAGAGGGTTCATCGTATTTATTATTAACTTTAATACATGTTTTCCTTTTGGCCTGAGAGCGTTTCGAGCGGATTAATGAGGGGCGGGGGCCAAAACAGAAACACCAACCTGTTCTGATGGCCCAAGGTCAAATCCTGTTGCGGCATCCTTATGCAAAGATAATTCGATAAACGCTTTTGATAAGCCATAAGTTTTATGACTGGCCTTGGATGGCAATTGCCAGTTCGTTTCTCGAACAGGCGATCCTCCTCGACATTAATCTCCTTCTGGCCGAAGTTCACAGTTCAATTGGGCTTACCGCTAATTAGTCGCTCCAAACCGACCTGTTAATGAGCTAATGGAGGGGGGGGTTTGTTGGTTGGTTGGTTGGTTGGTTGGTTGGTTGGGGACTTTGACTTGGGTGTGATGCCATTAACCTGGCGCCCAATACCCACTGTGCTTTGTAGAGGTTGCCGTGCTGCTGGGCTTGTCTGAGGCTTTTTCAAGTAACCGACGATTGTGTGCCGCGCGCGACTCACTTTTATGTTTTATTTATTGATTTTATTTGTATAACTTTTGCAGTTTCTGCTGCCCCCGGCGGTGGCGGCAACGTCGGTTGTTGCCGTTGTGGTTTTCAGTCCCATAATTATGTCAGCTGCAGTGGCACAATCATAAATTTACGCCGCTTTGGTGCAACAATTTTTACAATTTATTATCCACTTGCTGGCAATCTGATTGCATATCATCAATCAACAGGCCAGCAAGTTTCAGCTAAGTAGTTAGCGAAATTCTTGCTTTTTCACAACAAAAATCGCTTAAATACTTGTACAATTTTAATTTATGTTCCCTTTTTACATTGCAGCTTAAATTCGAACCGAACCGAAACGCTAATCCGAACCAGGCGCGATGCACTGCAGCCAAAAGCGTAACGAAAATCCGAAGACCAATCTTTGCTAGGGTCGTCCGCAAATCCCACACAAAGCAAATACAAAATATAATAAAATAATTAAAAAAAAAAAAAATAAAATCGAAATTGAAATTGAAAGCTACGGCAAAGGAGCTGTGAATAGAATTTTAAGAGGATTCACAAAAACGCGACGATGGCCATGTTGGAGGCAAGGCCGTATAGGCCATTCAAATCCAGCGAGGAGTATCTGGAGGCCATGAAGGAGGATCTGGCCGAGTGGCTCAGCACTCTCTATCCGGAACTGAGCATCAATGCCGAGAACTTCATGGATCGACTGGACACAGGCGTTGCATTGTGCAAGGTGAGTCCCAAAAATGTATAAAGAAAACTCACACATTTCTCCATACGATGGCATCCATCTGTGCCACACACACACCCACAGCTGCACTCTCGACACTCTCCAAGTGCTAAGAGCTCGACAGATTTCCATTTCATCTTTATGCCTCGGCTAAAAAGCTTCTTACCTGGCCAACGGCACTCCAGCGGGAAAAACGAGGTCACCGGGGGTTCATTGAGCCAGCTTAGTTGCTCAACCGAAAGCATTTGTGAAAAGTTCATAATTTAAATGAAGCACTGAAGCAATGGTTGAAATGGTTGGGGAAATAAGCCAAGGGGCAGGGATAAAACAAAAATCGAGGAACAAAAGGATTCCGTCAAATGAGCATGGGCATTTTAAATTTAAGGTATCAAGTAAATTAACCTAAAAGCTTTGCTATTTGCTAAACAGAAAAATAAATAAATTGAGGCAAATAAAAATTATTAAAAAATGTATGGCTTTCTGTCCAAAATAATATACTTTAAAGAAAACAGAAAAAAGATATTGTTAATTTCGCACCTTAGTTTATTCAAACGAAAACTTTATTTTTGAATTCGAGATCAAGTTGGCCAAGGAGTTACAATGTCATATGGTGTATGGAGTTTTCAGTTTCCCTAGTCAGTCGCACATCGATCGCACACATGGAAACATCTAAATTTTCTACGCTCGTTTCACGATTCGTATTTTCCAAAACTTTATATTTTTTTACTCAATTTGTAACTTTTGGTTTTTCGGTTAAAATATCGGTTAAATTGTAAAAACTTCGCGTTTTTAACTTTGTATCAATTAATACGTGCCTACACGTCATGATAAAGTGGAAAAATGTGTTGCAAACGCGTTCGGGCAAAAATGCATGCAGTTATTCGCGGATGGAACTTCTGCAGTGGGTGAACTCGACCCTCAAGAAAAACGTAAAGTGCCTGGAGGACCTGGGAAATGGGGCCGAATACTGCATGCTGCTCCACAAGCTGCGACCTTCGTGCATCAATTTAAAGAAGGTCACGATCTATAAGAAGAGTCGTACCTACGGCATGGATAACATGACATTGATTAGGAATGCCCTCTTGGATGCGGGTGTGAATAAGAAGATGGAGCTCGACCGCCTGGCAAAGCGGGGCTATCGCGAGAATCTGGAGTTCGCCCAGTGGTTCAAGGCCTTCTACGACTTCAATGAAAAATTGATGCTAGATGAACAGTTGCGTATTAGTAAGGAGAATGAGCGGGAGGAAGAGACCGCGGAGATGGAACCAAATGTGGCAGTGGTGGCGCCAAGAAACCCTCCACCCCCTACTGTACCCCCTGTCGCTGCTGACCCTCCTCCCCCTGCCGCCCCTGCTGTCCCTGCAGTTACCACTCCAATTCCATCCCAGAATGTGACAGAAAACGCTGCAGATGAAGCTCCTTGTTCCTCCAGGGATATTGTTAATAACATGACTGAGAGTGCCCAGTCAAATGCAGAAGTTTCCAGTGATCCTTTGAACCCATCTCTTATCCTTAAAATAGCCAAGCAGATAGTACTTATATTTGAAAAAGGCAGCGGAGAATCCAATACTCTCCAGAGGAAGCAGCCGAAGCAGCCGACTCGCCGTCCTCTCCCTCGAATTCGATCAGCATCTTTTCGCCCTAATAGTTTTGAAAAATCACTTCGCCAAATGCAGTATAAAAGAAAATTAATCGCAAAGGACTCAAAGATGCTAGCTGAATCTGAAGGCGAATTGATCGGTCAAGCCGCTCAAGAAGGTGAACTAATCCAGGCAACAAGCGAATTGGACAAACATAATATTGCAGATGATGAACCCATCCAGGAAACAAGCGACTTAGGCGAACAGAACAGTGTAGGGGATGAACCCATCCAGAAGTCCAGCGAATTGGTCGAACATGACATACTAGATGATAAGCCTTTTCAGCAACCAATTGAATTGGGGGATCTTTACATATCAGATGAAAACCTCATACAGAAATCAAGTGAATTAGGCGAAGATAAAGTAGGTGATGAGCCCATCCAAAACCCAAGCGAATCGGAAGAAATGAACACATCAGATGATGAACCTATTCCAAAATCAAGCGAATTGGATGAACTTAACATGACAGATGATGAACTTATTCCAAAATCAAGCGAATTGGATGAACTTAACATGACAGATGATGAACCTATTCCAAAATCAAGCGAATTGGGCGAACTTAACATGACATATGATAAACCCATCCAGGTTATTTTAGCGTCCCAATGCGAAAGCGGATTGGTCACTCCAGATAATGAATCCTTCCAGGAACAAAGCGAATCTGAAGAGAGCAAGATGGATAGTTTACCAGGGATAGAGGACAAGCCAGACGAGAAGGAACTAGAACTGGACTTAATAAAGGAGTGCAGTGATGAAGAATCGTGCGATGAGAATCTGGAGAGCTTAGATTCGCCTACAGAATGTAAATGGTATTGTGTTGAGATTGGTGGCAAAACTGAATGGCGATTTGGTAAGGCTATAAGCGCAGAAAGGCCTTTGGTGCGGCACAGCAGTTCCGATTCAGATTCCGAGGCATCTACTTGTGATAGAAAGGAGTGTGGACAACCAGTTAATGAGCAAGAAGAAAATTCGATTATCGCAGAAGACTCTCCTTTGCTTGATGAAGACCAAAAGGAAATCACCTTAGAAGGTTCTAAGGAAGTAGAGGAGCCAGTTGAATTGCCTGAGAAACAGGAGGATCCTATTGGTCAAGAAATCGAACCATTGGAGCAGAAACCAAGTCTGGTTGATAATGAAATGGAAAAAATCGATCTTTTACTCCTTAGTATAGAACAAAATCTGAATCTATTAGATTTTTGCGACGGTGCTGCAGAAACCCAAGAAACCGAAATGGATATGACCCAATTGTACAGTCGCTTAATAGAAGAAGAAGTGGATATACATTCACCGAAGCCAACCGAGGCTCTCCCATTAATGGATGAAACTGATGTCATGCAAGTTGATCTAAAGGAAAAACCAAACAATGATACTACAGATTTGCCACCTCTGAAGCTAACCCACTCTATGGAAGACGAAAAATCCTATCCAGATAAGTCGCTTTCCCTGGAAACAAAATTAACGGAGGGCAGTTTAATATATAATTTGCTTGATCAGGTCAGTCAGATGAATCAAATTGAACTTATCAAGGTGCAAAATGAAAGGAATTACTTATCGTTATTCGAGGCTATTCCATACAAAGATAAACCCAATTCTAGGCCAGTGAATCCAAGCGACAGTGAGATCGGGGACTCTTCAGATTTCACATCAGAAATGGAACCACATCCAACCACATCCAACTCAAATAAAACAGAGCAATTCTATCAAGATCGGTGTCACCCGTTGCAAATTATATTGGTCAAGGAACAAAAGAAAATACGCCCTTTGGCACGCAATATGTTTGATCACGTGTATCGGATGGCCAAGAACACTCCACTTCCGGATGACGAGCCATTTGATCTAGATGATATTCGTCCAATAACCCCGCCATTGGGTTATGAAAAAACCTGGGAAAAGATCACGAAAGAGCCTTCGTTATGTAAGGATGCCTATGTCTCGCCAAAAACCAGAGACGTTTTGGTGCAAACACCTCAAGAATCTAGTGAGCCCTTATTTGCAGAGAATAGCAAGTCAGCTAAGGAACTTAAGAGAAAACGGCCGAGTGAAATGGATCATATTAAAATTATACTACCAAAAAGAGCTCGGTTATCAAACAACTTGTCCTTAAAAGTAGTTGTTGGTGGCCGCAAAACCAAACCATCGATAAGACGGAATTATCAGAAAAGTAAGTTTACAGATTCTCATCCCCTTTTTGCAATGCGTAATGGTCGCTTTGAATTGCCAGAGTCGACGAACTATACTTCGGTTCCAAAACCAGAATTCAAACCACGTCTTGAATTGGGCAAAGAATACTCTCATGATGTGCCAGATATGAATTCATCTAGTAGTTCCAATGAATCCACTTTCCGCAAAGACCACTCTAAATGTATTAAAAATCTATTGGAAATGATCGATCTGCAATTATGCAAAACTCCTTGCAAGATTGAGTTGCAAGCGTATGGTAAGAAACATGAATGGAAAAATGTGGAATCGGATAAAGAGTTTTTAAGATCGGAAAGTGACAAAAGTGTCCCATCTAATCTTATCGCTTGGTCCTGGACTGCCATCTCTGGCAATATTTTGTTGTTCATTTATTGGGATAAATACCGAGAGGTCTACGAAGAACTTTTCCGTAACGTTGATTATATCGTTTTTAAGCAGTTTAAGAAACTATTTGGGGAAACACTATTCCAGAAAAGGATTATCAATTCCTCGACAAAGAGTGACCGCCGAACTGAGCGCAGAATGAAAAGGAAAATAGAGGACTTGCAGCTCAAGATCAAGCAGGCAGAGGCGCCAATTAATCAGGAATCGAGTGTGGGGGGATCATCCTCCACTCTGTTCACTTCAAGCTCCGAACTGGAGTACAGTCGTCCCAAAAAGGACGCCGTTCAGATGAGGATCTCGCAGATCTGCGAGAAAATACTCGATGCCCAGGACCAGTTGGAAGGATGTCGCCAGGATGTGGCATGTTTTAAGAAAAAGCTAGATCGCATCCGCTATGCATGCGATAATGTGCCATCCACGGGCAGAAATGAAGTTCTGAATATGCTACTTGCACAGGAGGAACATCTGACGGATCCCATTTATCCCCAATAAATTGTTCTTACCTGTATGTTGTACCTATGAAAATACATACAGGCTTGTTACATAATTTGCTATGCTGTATGGTCTTATTTCTTTGATCCGTAATTCTATTCGCTTGGTTTGGCTTTTGGTTTTCTGTCTTTCTGTTTTCTGTTTTTCACTCTTTCAGTTTCGGTTTGGCTTGGTTTGGTTTGGTTTGGTTTGGGTGGCACATGCCACAGCCTCAGCCCCTGCCCCCTCCCCCTCCCCCTCCGCCGTCTTTTGGCGCTGAGTGGCGCCAGTAGCACCCGACATCGTCACGCTGGAGGCCAATAGCAAGACCTCAACCCGCAGACAATTTGTCTTTGCTTGTACTTGTACTTGTGTTGTTGCCCCGCTGTTGCAGTTGCTGTTGCAGTTGCAGTTGTGTTTTTCCCCCCAAACCCCTTCTTGTTTGTTTCTGTTTGGTGGACCCGTATCGGCAGCGAGATCGCCTTGCCCCCTTTGGTGGTCCCTCCTGCTGCGCCGATCTCTTAGTTTTTGTTATTTGGCAGGAACATAGCCAAGAATCCGCAGAACATTAAAGTTGTGGCATAAAAATCATAAAATTAGTGTTGGGCAATGACAATCACTAACCATTGGTTTGTTAACTATTTAACTAGCATTTTCAATAAAAATATGTATGAAATAATATTCCAAAGAAATTAATTATATTTAGAGCAATTTTGTATTTTTTATTTACTCAGAAATTAGTGATTTATTTGTACAAAATTATGTTGTAATTTTGATTAAATTTCTGTAATCAAACTTTAGTCAAATATATTTGTACAACCTTTCTTACAAATTAAAAACATATAAATAATTATTATGAGATTGAAGGTAAAGGTTAAATAAGATTTATTATTTTGCATAATTATTTTCCACAGTAAAGAAGTACTTACAAAGTATGTACATATGTTTACTATTTTGTTCCTATCAATTAAAGCCTTTAATATGAAGTTATCATTCATCTGTTATATTTGTGGGCTTGGTTACTGGATAAGTGCTAAAGGTAACGCTGTTTTTTATGCGGTAAGTGCCGACTATCCACTCCCCAAACCACTGTAGCCACACACAGCGATCCACAGTCACAGCCTCACCTGCGCACACCTCACCTCGGATCTCTCCGGGATCGGGGATCTGGGGGATCTGGGATCTGGGATCTGGGATCTTGGATCTTGGCTATTGCCCCCCTCTATTCCCCAATGGACTACCAAAGCAACTCCACCCCGAGGCGAGTGCTCGATATGGTGATGGATATGCGTGCAGCATAATCATGAAGTTGCTTTGATCTTCTGTCTGCGCTGTCTCGAAATAAATGAAATGACTCAGACACCGGCGGTGGGGGAGGTGCACCAGCCAAGGGGAAGGGGGACCTGAGGCTGCCGGAAATGTCATAAGCATAAATATAATTTTTGATAATTGTGTGTGTCGCGAAGCGTTAATGGAACTTTAATTGAAACTCCGGGATAGAGACCGAGATCTTAAAGCGAAATACAAATCTCGTTGAATGGCCAGCAGTTCTAGTGCGATGCAGTGCGATTTGATGTCTTTATCGTTCCAACGACGATCGTAATTACGACTTGATGGCCACTTTAAACGAAGGGTGGTCCACAAGCAGGGGGAAGGGGAAGGGGGGGGCGTACGTACTGGGGGCCAATTAGCCAAAGGAGATCGTTAGCTGTACGACGATCATTAGCGAATTGTCTTAACGATCTGTACAGCCAATTGCTTGCCAATTTATCTAGTTAATTATACGGATTTTCTATAGTTAGAACTCCGCGCTTATGCATGCATGTTTTTCACTAGTCGTTTTTTTTTTTTTTTTAGTTATTTCCTATATTTTTGGATGTTATGGTACACCCCCTCTGTATTCTCCATTAAGCAACTTTGTTGCCGAGTGTCTTCCGTTTCTTGTTTTCATTTTGGGCACTTTGTTTGGCTTTCGTCGTCGGCTAATTGAATTTGATAAAAAGCCAGCGAATGCTTTTAATTGACCAAACATTCGGACACTCACACAGTCGCAATTATTCGTAGATAACCCAAAGGGGGTCAGATAGTGCTCTCCTTTGGGTCTTTGGACTGAGAGAGAGAGTGGAGAGTGGTGAGTGGAGAGCTCTCCACTTCCGGCAGCGAAATCCGAACCCGTATCTCCAAATCTCTGGGTCTCCGGAACTGGGACAGTCTTCACTCGCGAATTGAAACACATTGAAGATTAATGGTCTAAAATTATGGACGAACCGGATAAATAATGAACTGGAAATGTTGAATAAAATCAAAGGTCAGCTAAGTTTTATTTGCAGAATCGTCAAGTATACAAAAAGGTTTATAAATTGTAAAATTTTCGATAATATTCTATAACAACGAAGGGTAATGTTGAATTGCACAGGATGTTAATGTTCAAATGAATCTGCATCTGAAATATTAAAAACAGAATTACTGAGCTATTTTTCAGCAGCTTATTTGTATTCTTTTGTGTGCCATTCAGGTCCTAGGAGATTAATTTATCTAAACAGTTGCCTTTATGATCTCTTTTTCGGCATTCAGTGTGCCATTCATCATTGGGTGCTGAATTAACTTTCATTAAAAGGTAAAATAATACCGCCAGTATCCACACTATTTTCATTTTTGCTTTGAACTGTGATTGCGTGTTGATTATTTCAGAGTCGATTTGCTACTGATTTCGGACATACGACGGCGGCATAAATATGCTCATACTGCCCCCAGATAATCATTCTTACTAGAGCTTTTTTTCAAAACAATAAAATTATAAATATGTTTGTGTCTCAGAAGAGAATCACTATCCCAATGTGCCAACAAAAAGTGGTAACAGCGTGTGATGTGGACTCATACCTCTTCTTTGAAAAGTCTTGAATTGTAAGCTTAAATGGGCTTTAAGCTTAGAACACGTATGTCTACTTTTAGATTATCATGATGTTCCGAAATATAGACCAATTTATTATAATATAGACCGATAATGAAACAAATATATTGATGACCTTCGGGGTTTTTAAACAAGTCACCGTCAATTCATGCACGTTATCAGCAGTGGGAATTTAGTCTCAGTTCACCATAAAAAGATGTTATAAAAACCTGATCTTTTCAACAAATATGCAAATGATAATAATATTTCTTTATAATAAATTACTATACAAGTTTTATTTAAATACTTTACGTAAATACCTTTAAGTTTGTAAATAAATAAATTCAAAATCATGATTATTATTAAGTTTTATATAAACCTACATTTTTGCATTTTTACTTAGGGCACTACGTTTTTATTTAAATAAACAAGAAATTTGACAATTTAGAGTTAATAAATTGTTAAATATTATTCAATTTAGGTTTGTTGCTAACAAATTAGTCGACATGGCTTCATAATATTGGCATAGACATTATAATGAAAGGGTATATCAACTTCGCCTTGCCGAAGTTTGCTTCCTTTCTTGTTTAAAATACTATTGCCACATTCAATCCAAACATTATTACATCTGTACCAATATTTTACTTATTTACAATAACTAAATAACTGAAGACATATAAGCATTTACATGCCAATAAAAAAACTAATGCGGGATTGGGATATCTTTTGCATTTGTTAAAATGGTATTGTATACGATTAAGCTCAATTTCATATGCGATTATCACGTTCAATTCTAAAACGATTACAACTCTATAAATATTTTACTTCAACACTAAAGAAACAAAAAGTCTAGCCAACACAGAAGCCTTTAACTGACTGCATTTGACATTTCGCTTTGCTTGACAAACGAAAATTGTAACTTATTAGCTAGAGGTCGTAAAATCATTACAAAACGCTAGCTGAACTTAACAAGAAAGCAGAAGAAAATGGGTAAGACAGGAAAAAAACTGAAGAAGGAAATGAAAAACGAAGTTTCTAAGTCGAAAAGGAAGGATGGTGTGGCTGTTCGCCTTCCTCCGAAGAAGACAGCTGGCGAAGCATCCAATCCGAAGGATAAGAGGGATGAGAAGCACCAACGGTCCAGGTTTTCAAAGTCATCCATCTCGAGTTCCCGCTCTTCCTCGTCCTCTTCTTCGAGCACTTCCTCTGGCCCGAATTCAGGAACTGCGATCCAGAAGACCAAGTCCAAAAGCAAGAACAATAGTTACTCTGCCAAAACTAATGTCCAGAAATTCGGGTTCAGAAGTCGGAGCAGCAGTGAATCTCAAGCCAGTTCCCAACATTCGGAGGGGAATAAAAAAGTGCCAGGACTCAGAAGCGCCGTGGAACGCGTTTTCAAGCCTTGCCGCTCAACCAATCCTTTCAGGACCAACAATCCCAATCCCAATGGCAGTGGCTGGAATAGGCGTTCCCCGACCAGAAGCCGCAGTCCCCATCGGGTGTCCAATCCCTGGAGGCAACGGAAGAGGGAATCGAGGTGCAGGACCGTTGCGCCCTCCAAAAGTCACTTTAAGAGGCGTTCGTTGTCCAGAAGTCCGAAACGCCGGCGCACTGCCAATCGCAGCAATAATCCTTGGAGATCCTCGCGCAGCCCAAGGCGGTCCAGGCAATCGATGCCCAGGTTGAGCAGTCCCCACAAAAAAAATCCCTGGAAGAATCGAGACTCGCCCAGGAGTCCCAGTCCCCGTCGTGATCGCAGTCCTGGCAAGCGGAAGGATCTGGAGCAGAATAAAGCGGAGGTCTACCGCCGTCGCCACAAAATCACATTGGCCAGCATGGATCCGCGACCCATTCCGCAGCCCGTGATGAGTTTCCGCCGCACCGGATTCGACCGGAACATAATCCAGCGACTGAAGCAGCAGGGCTACGACGCACCCACTCCCATCCAGACGCAGGCCTGGCCGGTGGCCCTGGCGGGCAGGAACTTTGCCATGGTTTCCAGTGGGGGCACGGGCAGGACATTGGCATATCTGCTCCCCGCCCTAATGCACATCCAGCTGAGGCGACGACCCCTTGTCGTGGTGCTGACGCACTGCCGCGATGTGGCCACAAGGATCCACAATGAGGCACAGGACTACAGTCGTCCCCGAAAGCTCGCGAGCCAGTGCATCCTGGGCCAGTTGAGCTGCAAATACGACATCACCTCGGAAGGCTGCCAATTCCTGGTGACCACACCCTGTCGCATCAAGGACATCCTGAACGGGAGTGGGCAGGCGCTCCACCTGGATCGCTGCTCTTATCTGGTGCTGGACGGGCCCGACCGGATGATTGACATGGACATGGAGGAGAATATGTGCCAGCTGTTGGGGACCATGCGTCCCCATGCCCAGTTGGTCATCTCCGCAGCCACGTGGTCGCGCAGTCTGGAGAGGATGGCCCGCAAATACATGCGTGATTACGTACTGATCCAAATGCCATCCGGCGGATGCGGCAATCAGCCAGGTGGAATCCCGGACATACGCCAGCGGGTGGAGGTGATGAAGTCGCGCAACAAAAAGCAACACATCCAAAAGGAGCTGGCTGCCATTTACGATACGTGTGAGAATCCCGGCAAGGTGGTGATCTATGCGGATACCAGCAAGCGCGTGGACGAACTGGTGGGCTACGTCCGGAACCATGTGCCCTGCGGTGGCATCCACAGTGGACACAGTGCCGCAAAACGGGCTGACTTGGTCCGCGATTTCCGCGACGGCACCTACAACATCATCGTGGCCGAGAACTCAATCTCACGGGAGCTGGACATCTCGGGCATCATTTACCTGTTCAACTACGACTTGCCCCCGTCCATGGAGGAGTATGTCCAGCGTCTGACCGGAACGGGATGGCTTTCGGGCTCCACCGATTGCGAGGCCATCAGTTTCTTCACCCATACCAACTGCAAACTGGCCGAGGCTATGATAGAACTGCTGGAGCGGTCCAAGCAACGGGTTGATCCGCTCCTGATCAAGATGGCTGAGACAGGATCAGACCGGGTTACCAATCGCAACCGTTACTTTAACGTCAACGTCAAAGCCATCGCAATCGAAACCGCCAGCTAGGTAACATTTAACGAAAAACGAAAACCCAAACCAGAAGCAAACATTTTGATGAAATGCAACCCCCACCATCTTGTATAAATACTAGGTTAACCCAATAAATGTTTATCGATTGCCTTGGCCAATGCATAGCAAGTGGAGTGTTCGGTAGGGATTGAAAAATGGGGGGAGGGGGGGTGGGGGTTTGAAGGGCAGCGAATGCACGTCCCCGAAGAAAGTTGTGCATCCAGAGCAAAAAAGACGTGACGTTATGGAATTGAGAACAGGAAAAAAATGCATAACAGCCCATCAATATTCAACAAAGGTATTTAGCCTTAGCTTAAATCTGTCACGACATTTTTAGTATAACATTTACATATCCATCTCATGACAACCAAAAACAGTTCCACAAAAAAGATGTAGCTAAACAGGACATCAAATTACAAAATGGGAATATACGAGAATTTGTAAGATAAGTTGTCATTAAAACTGGGTCTTATAAAAGCTAGGGATCATTTCAGTTCGAGATTGTTTTTTCTTAAAAATTTGCTTAAAATATATTTTACTTGTTTAAAACTGATAAAAATTATTTTATCGTTCATCTTTGCTACAGAAAAAGGTTATTAAAAATATAAAAACAAATATGTACAATCGCTTACCATTTGTATATATAAAAAAAAAAAAATTTAAATTTAACGTCTTGTTTATTCCAAAATTAAGTAGATTTATTGCCAGCCATTGAAAAAGTATTCCAACAATTAGGGAGCGAAATCTGATTTATGCTACAGATCGTTTTCCATCGATATTAGTTTCGTAAATTGGAAAAATACAGCTCGATCTCGAATCGAATCGAATCGAATCGAATGGAATCATTTGGCTTCTGTCTCCGATTTGCCGGTTCGCCTACCGTCCGACTCTGACATATATGGGTCAATATTATCTATATCCCGTCCCCCTGCCCGTCCCCTCGCCCATTGATTGCCGGAGTTATTTAGTTGTTTGCGCCAAAAGCAAATGGAAATGAATCAAAATTCATTAGAGGTGAATTTATTGTGTTGGCCATTTGATTTCAGTCTCAGCCCAGATCAAATATCTGGCCAATCGATCGGGTGGGCCGTTGTCCGTTTGCCTGATTGGGGTGTGAAGGGGTTGTACATATCGCGGCTATATCACCGACAGATATCACAGGTGGCTTGGCCCACAGCTGAGTTTTGTTCAAAAAAAAAACTGCACATATATATATGGATATATATATTGTAAAAAAGGGGGCGGCGGGCCGTGTCTAATCCGATTTTGACTTTATTAACGGTGCAATTTGTACCGACAACTGCCAGACGGGAACCAACTGGCAGCCCAAACTCCTAACTCTTAACTCTTTTAACTCCGAACTCCCGTAGACTGCAAGCCAAAGACCCCGAGCGATTATTATTTATGGCCGCGAGTGTTAGCCCCCCCCACCACCGCCACAAATTGTATGCTAATCGCTTGGACCCCAAGACATTGGCAGCTGTCCCAAGTGGAACTGGACATGTGGACATGGGCACATGGGGACATGGAACCCGGGGGACCTGGAACACTCGATTGTTTTCCTTGGGTACTATGAGTGTGCCTGATTTATGGAGTGTCGCTGACTAATTTGAAATCTTTCGAGGGGTGTGGGGAGTGGCAGCCTCCAGTTGAGTTTTCCCAACTGCAAATGACCATTTCTAGGGATCGCAGAAAAGCGTGACCAGTACAAAAGTCGCTGAAATCACTCACGATCGTAACTGCAGTTTCCAAATTTAGAACCACAAAGGTCAGCGATGAGGGGGCGAAGTTGGTGGGATGGTGGCCAAATAAAAGCTATCAATACAACAATCGATCGATTTCGCTGAATCATCACGGTAATTTTAGATTGCAAAAAATGTTTCTAAATATTGGAAACCGGGATATGTATGGTTATATAGCAATTAGAGGCCCGTTTTGACTTAGCTTTATTTATTTCTTAATCTAAGTCTAAATTAGGCAATCGCTATGATAGAATGAATCAGAGATCTTTGACATTATATTTTATATTTATGAATACAAAATGTTTTCACATTGATGATCTATAGAATTTATGATCCTTAGAAGAGATTTATTTAAAACGTGGCTCTTAATTTCGGGTTATTGCGCTATTTAAATGTATTCTTTGTACAGATATTACTATTTATTCATCTTTTCCTGATCTGGTAATTCGTTATGAGCTTTTACTGACCCGAAAGATAACGATAAGCACTCACGTATGCCATCCACTTGATTTGTATCCGGCGGACTTGCACTTCAAAGACAAGGCCGCCAAGAGCAACATCCACCCACTATCCAATACCCCCTCCCCCTCCCCTTAGTTGGGCGGTTTCCACGCACAGGATGGATGTCAACTTCTTTTGTCAGTGCAAAAAAAAAAAGAAACCTAATAAAAGCAAACCGAAACAAAAGAAATACACTACTTATGCCATCACAAATATTGTGAATTGAAAAGCCAAATATGAAAAGCCGCACAGCAAACACAGCGCGATACGTGTGTCGTGTCAGCGACGTCAATGTGCCAAGTCCAAAAGCCTTATAACTTCAATAAGCCAAATGCCCAAGTCGGTCCGAGATCTTGCAGTCACGTTTGCTTAATAAAATTAATATTTACATATGTTCCGTATTTACACACACAACAACAACAACAACAAAGGCTGCCCCCACCGAAAGTGGACAAATAGCCAAATAGACCGGCATGGCCAGGCAATTTGCACGATCCGCGTAGCGCTGAGATCCCCTCGAAACCCCAGTCCCCAATCCTCAATCCCCAATCCCCAATCCCCACCCCCTTCCCCATTTCTATCCCCCAGCACGCACCATAATTCGTCCGTGATGATCTCTGTGTACGTTAAAGGGGCTTTCGTGATCCGTGATCCATTGGAGAAAACGAACTGGCCAATGTGGTAACCGCCGGGTGACTCATTCAGTGCCAAATGGCGATAAGGATCGCTGCCAAAACGGAAGTCCGCCGATCGTGAGCCAATCGAGGAGAGATTTCTCAATGGCCACCACTCAATTTTGGGGGACAACCACTTCCACTGTAAACTGAATTAAAATAATTAAAAAAAGATCAAGCCGGATATCCTCGAGAATGATTTAAAAAATAAAAAAGCTACGAGATCCTTAAGGAACCAATGATATTTCTAACAGATACATTTTTAATTGTATTATTTGTACTTAAACATATGGCTCGGACCTTAATAGCATAAATAACATGTGCAATTTTATGCCTAGAACTATTTAATATGATTTTCTCATTGAGTCAGTTGTTATGAAATTAAAGCAAGAGCTTTAAACATTGCTTTAGTTGAGTTGGTAATAGGTCTTCAAATATATGAGGATCACCTTAGATTACCCTGGAGTTTTGCTAATGGAGAACTCATTTCTCATCGTTGGCAAACAGAAAAGCCGTAATGCTTTTCTCGTGTCTCTCTGTTTGGATTTTGGCAATTCGAAACAGGAAACACACCAAATCGAACAAATTGGACAAGCGCGACAAACAGATCTCGACATTTGTGGCTTGTTCTGAGTCGGACTCTGTTTTCTGTTTCTGTTTCTGTTTCTATTTGTGTATCTGTATCTCCATCTGTAAATCCATATGTATCTGTATCTGTATCTGCTTTTTTGCAACTAGCCGTAGTGCTGTATTTTGTCAGTCTCGCTCTCACTTTGGTGGCAAGACGAGAGCTCGCACATAGATCGGCTCTAATTTGGCCAGAGTCTAAATTCAAGTTTATAACTAAATATGCGCCAAGTAGGCACAGATCATTGTGGGAGGGCCGAGGGGGAGGGGTAGGGGAAGGGGAAGGGGGGAGGGGTTCTCGGTATAGCCATAGCTCTAGCTAACCTCGATTGCGTTTGCCACATTTTTAACAACTTCACCCACATTCAAAATTCGTTTTGGCTTTGGCCGACAACAACAGCAAAAACCAGTTCGGTTTATATATATATATATTTTTTATACCCTTGCAGAGGGTATTATAATTTTGGTCAGAAGTTTGTAACGCAGTGAAGGAGACGTTTCCGACCCCATAAAGTATATATATTCTTGATCAGGATCAATAGGGGAGTCGATATAGCCATGTCCGTCTGTCCGTCTGTCCGTCTGTCCGTCTGTTTCAATACCGTTTGCGAGCTCAGTTTAAAAGCTAGCGATCTGAAACTTTCACAATCGTCCTAAAACATGTGTACGCAGATCAAGTTTGAAAATCGCCCCGATCGGACGTCTATATCCTATAGCTCCCATAGGAACAATTGGATATATCTTGCAAGAATTTATGATATTTCGAGCAGTGTAAAAGCTATTGACATTAATCTTTACAAATCATATTTTTTTATGCATACCTTGATCAGGGTAAAAGCGCGTGACGATCGGACGTCTATATCCTATAGCTCCCATAGGAACAATAGGGTAAAATCGGTTAAAATTTAATGATTTTTAGGATATTTCGCGCAGTGTAAAAGCTATTGACATAAATCTTTCCAAATCTTATTTTTTTATGCGTACCTTGATCAGGGTAAAAGCGCGTGACGATCGGACGTCTATATCCTATAGCTCCCATAGGAACAATAGGGTAAAATCGGTCCAAATTTGATGTTTTTCAGAATATTTCGCGATGTGTAAAAGCTATTGCTGTACATTTTTTCAAATCGTATTTTTTTATGCATTCCTTCATCAAGGTAAAAGCGCGTGCTGATCGGACGTCTATATCCTATAGCTCCCATAGGAACAATAGGGTGAAATCGTTCCAAATTTGATGATTATCAGAATATTTCGCGCAGTGTGTAAGCTACTAACATAAAATTTTCCAATTCTTATTTATTTACGCATATCTTGATTAGGGTAAAAGCGCTTGCCGCTCGGAAGTCTATATCTTAAAGGAGATAGGAAAAATTGTTAAAGGCTGCGAAAGTATCCCTTTTGTATATGACATTTTTGCAGTATAAAAGCAATTGACTTGAAACGATGCAAATCTAGTTTACTTATGTATACCTTATTCCTTTCGCTACTTTTTCACTTTTAGCAATTTCGTCAAAGTCTGCAAGGGTATTAAAACTTCGGCTTGCCGAAGTTAGCTTCCGTCCTCGTTTTTTTTTGGTTTTGGCGTCGAATTCTGCCACTTTTGGCCATATCCAAATGCCCATCTAGCTCTGTTGTTGGCGTCTTTCTTTTGTTTCACCCAATGTCTCCCAGCCCTAGAATCGTTAATATTTTATTATATCTTCGGCAGCTGTAATTTCCCCTGACCTTATAAAGCATACCCTCGAATTGACTTGGTCATTAACAACCTGATCGTTTAAGTCCGTTAAAGGAAATAACCCAGCTAATTAAAGGGGTATTTAGTCAAAATGATGGTGATTTATCTAACTTAAATTAGTGCGAATTAAAAAAGAAGTCTAAAACGGGGACTTTTAAAAAGGAGAAAAAACAGAAATTAACATTTTTATTAAAATTTCTTATTTATATATATTGTATGGTTTCGAAATATTTACATATTTATTAAATGCTTCTATAATATCTTATAATATGAAATGCTATTAGATGGACATTTTACACGTTTGATTAATAATTACTAGCAATTAAAAGTAATTAGTGTAACTCTTTCTTTTTGTACTTACAAAAAGAAACTCTAATGGGAAAAATATGTTTTTGTTTTAGAAATATTTTTGTCGTGAAATCAGTGAAAACTAATACTCGATTGTCTCAACATATGGTTGCTAAAGGCAAACAATAGGCCCCGTTACTGGGTTAATTGGATTGGAGCTACTCGGATTTCCAGAGCACACACTTGTTGCCATTATTACCATTTCCATTTGCGGACCCATTGGCTCCAAGTCAAGCGGAAGTTGTTGTTTCTAATTTAGTTTCGCAGATATACTTCAGCTCTGCAATCGTCATCGACAATCGCGAATTCTGAGTGATCTCATCGATTCTGCCGAGCTCTATCGAAATTGCCAATCGTCAGGGTCGCGCAAAGTTTTTCCCACACACACACAGTGCAATAAACTTTGGGTCAAAAAGAAGAAAAACAACAACAAGATACATCGAACAAGAACGCCTTCTATGGGCATTATGGAAATACCGTTACCAAGATCAAAAGACCTCCGAGCAGGTGAGCCAAACTCTGCGGATCCGATAGATCGATCATTGTTGGTTACCTGTTACCTGCAGAAATCATTTGCAAGCGAATCGATCGATCTATCATTGCCAAAGCCATGCCATATAAGCAATACGATTGTGGGTAGGAAGTCATCGCCATGGGAGAACCTTGAACCCAGAGAGACAAAGCCGCCGATGGAACGGCGTTTGAAATATGATTTTGAATGGGCCGCGGACAGTTTTTGTGATTTTGATTGAGCTCCCAGATTTCGCGGTTTTTTGTGTGTGGGGCCAATCGATGGCAATCAGCGGTGAATTAAAAAAACAACAGACAAATATGAAAATAACAGTTGAAACGGCGGCAAATCCGCTTAGCAAACTGTCTTTTGCACTCTGAAGAAATCACAAAGGCGTCTGTGTAATTGCAAAAATCAACTATTGTTTTGTACAGTAAAGACTGTACATAAAGACTGTTATGGTACAGTGTTTCAAGATATAAGCATCATTTTTTATCCATTTAAGCTTGCAAATTTTCTTATCTGAAATCGCTGTACATACTTTAATAAATGTCTTTATTTAAGCTTTTTCTAGTACTAATTTTCTAATGGAGACCATTTAAGTTTCATTATAAGATTAAACATGTTTTTTAAAGGATTCATTGAAAACTGGTTAATAGAAACAATTAAAAAAAAGTTTTTTTGTTGATTTAAAAGTTATACAGTTCATTCAAATGTTTCAGGATGATTTTCATTTTTTATCTCGCAAAACTAATTAATTCAAATAAAAACTATTAATTTCAAAAGATAATTATTGATATTTCTGAGATAACATTTTGTTGCTGGTTAACTTTTATGAAAGTTCATGTTATTAAAGCTCCACAGTTTTGCGCGCTTTTATTTTTTGCGTGAGTTTTTTTGCAATGTCATTTTATTTATTATTTGGCTGCTGCTGTTATTTCTGTGCGCTTTAATTTTGTTTTATTTAATTTGCCTTTTGCGGAAGCAAAAAATGCTTTTTGCACTGGCTGCGTTGCTCTGCCTCAGTCGGCGGCGCAGTCGACGCCCGCACTTACGTCGTCGAAATGTTACGGTACAAATAATGCGACAGAGTTTCTTTCTGCTGTTGCAGTTTATTTCGCTGTTTTTCTTTCCATTTCTTTGCAATTGCTTTTAGTAGTCATGTAATGTTATTAACGCCATATTGACATACTTTTGTGCACAGGCAAAAGCGCAGAAAAAAACTAGAGAAAAATCTAAGCTAATTACGTGACGTTACGTTACGTACCTGTAATAACGCCCTCTCTTTTTTCGCACACACCATCTACAGTCGAACTTCCATTAATGAACTTCCCTAGATCAAAGTCTTCATAAGTCGAACCAGTTGTAGATAACTATTTAAACGTATAATCAATTCAATAACAAAAAGTATATGTTGGTAGAATTTTTCTTGGCACATAATGGTTTAATTACTAGAAGTTATACTGTACTTCTTCTTCTTCCGCCTCCTTTCGCCTCCTTGCTGCCTTCTTCTTCTTCATCATGTTCTTATTCCGCATCAACGTCACGTATTTGCAATATGAAGGGGGCGTGGCCAGATTGAGTGGGCGGTGGACTACAGGTCGACCCACTTTCCATCTCTTTCCGACCCAAAGTTCTATTCCCATGGAACAAAAAGAAGAATATGAAGAAGTGGGAACCCATATGGATAAGAAGAAAAGAAGAAGAAGAGTCATGTTAATTGCTTCGACACTTGACTCTGAAGAGGCTTAGGTGGATGTGACTGCGGATGCGGATGTCACTTCACTAGGTTAGATGGATAGGAAAACAAACTAATTCATATACATATGTACATATGTAAGTTGCATTAAAAAGGGAAAGACTTTAGACCATATTAAAGCCTACAAAAATTGATTATAAATTGTGTTAGAATTTTTTGTTTGCCACATACTACACCAATAAAACCAAATTACCTTAGTTAATATCTTTTAGGTCGTTATTAATAAACTTTGGAGGTAATTTTGATACTTTTTATTCCATTGAATTTGTTGGAAGAAAAACTTGCAAAAGGTACAACCGGATCTAGGATCCATTTTATTTACTAAAGTTTAGTCAGTTATCAGATCAGTTATAAATACATGATTGTGTTTTTCATTGTTTATTAGGTTCTGTAGTCCAGATAAGATAAAAATGAGCTAGTTTATTTATTTTTTCCGGTGTCCCAATATCGATTTATCAATGGCAACCTGCACTTGCACTTGCTCCACCAACGGAAGACAACAGCAACAACAAGTGGCACGTGCTCTCGCTGTTGATGCAAGAAAGTTTTGATGTCATAATAACCATTTCCACAACGGTCCACCCCCTCTTTCTTTATTTCTTTCTTTCCTTCTCCTTTGCCTCAGTCTCAACTGTCGAATTTCGAAAGTGAAAATGTGATGCTGCGATTATCAAATATGCATGTGCGTCCGTCTCTGTCGCGCGCCACTCTGCATGCATTATTCAGATTTAGACTCGGATTCAGAAGAGGAAGAAGCCAAACAAACATTGGGAGTTGAGCTGCAGTTAACACTCGCTTACACATAGATGTACATTTCTACATACCCACAGCTGCGGTCAAGAAAATAGGTCTGAAAAGGAACCTGTGAATTTTTGCTGCCACGGAACAAAATTATAATGTGCAACATGCATAGATAGTACAATGCCACTGGGTAGATCATTTTACTCTGTTACAGGCACAAAAATTGTTTTTAATTTTTATAAGAAGATATATTTAATTATTAATTATAATTTCTTATAACTATAGGATAACATATGCATTTACAATATCAAATTAGTTAAAATAGAAAAAAAAACCTTACTGTTTTTGGGTGCTATCATTTGTATCTTCACTGTATTGCGTTGAAGCTTCGGTTCTAAGCTGGCGGCCAAAGTGAAACCAAGGCCCAAACAAACTTCGTGGGTAGCCCATCACTCCATGGAGAGCGAGAGAGATGGAGATGGCGACGAAGAAAGAGATGGGGCGAGGGAGATGCATTTAACGCCGCTGGGTTGCCGAAATGGGTTGTGGGCGTCGCAGCTTTACCTTGCAAGCGGCATGATAAGAGGCCAAAGAAGAAGAAGCCAAAGAGGCGATGCCGAAAAGAGGAAGTGGCAAAGAAGGCAGGTTGAAGGGTAAATGCTCTTTCCCAATAACAGGGGAAACTTTTAGTCAATTTAAAAACATGGTATCCTAACATAAAACATTCAATTTGAATATTAGGGGGAATAGCCAAAACATCAGAACATATTATTTAAAAGTTATAAATACATATAGTCTTTAATCCACTCGACCGTCTAACAAATTGAAATTTTACAAAATAGCTTATCCAATTTTAAAAAAATGTATAACATGTATAAATATATCTTAATTATGGTTTCTGATTTGTATATGTTTTGACACCAAATTTGGGTTCTAGTTCTTACTAATAATATGCATATTCGCAATTAGTTCAAGACCTCAATTTACCCCTTTCCACAGATTTAGATTTCCTTGAGATTTGTTAAACGTCAGCGGAGCGTCATCATCGTCGCGCAGTTGTTGCAGTTTCTGATGCCCTTATTTGGGGTTAGGGTATTATGGTAAGGTGAAACAATAAACACCAAATAAAGCATTTGTCAGATATCCATAAAAGAGGAGAGGCGGTAGAAAGAAGAAGAAGCTGAAATAATAATATTGTTTAAATATTAAATTATTACAACAAAGTGTGCATAAATGAATATGGAATGATGCAAATGGGAATGCATGACACGTCGAGACACGACTGCAGTTGCTTTTCGCCCCGAATGGGATTGGAGCTTAAGTTTTTTTTTTTTTTTTGGGCCCAGCGAACTCGGATTGCGGATGACATAACCCCCAACGTCAAATGTGCCGATGGCAAATTATATAGGAGCGGGGAATATGTGGGAAGTAGTGATACACATTTATTTCAAAATATTAAAGGTTTCCCAATAAATATATAAATCTCAAATGAAACAGATTAACTTATTAGAATAAGCCCAATTCCTCCAGAAAAATCTTTAAAATTCACTGCCCTAAAATGCCGTTCACCCCAAAAAAAAAAAGAACACAACAGCGAGAAGAAAAGAAATAAAGTATTGTCGCGACGTTGATCGTTCAACGCCCATTGCAGGTTGCAATCTGGCAAGATCGAGGGAAATCCGGGGGGACGGCCCAAAAATGCCGTGCTAAATTCTTTAGGAGCTTAAAAATAAACCGTTTTCTAGTTTTGTATTTTTGACTTTCACTCGTTTGGCACTCTGCGAAATATTTGCCGTGCTCATTGGGAATTTCTGCATCATCTCATGCTAATGCTTATGCTAATGCTAATGCTAATGCTCTTCGTTCTGTTCCTCTCCTTGCAGCACGCAAATTATGTGAGGCAGGCGGCGGAGGATTATTTGGCCCGGCGACAGGCCCGCAACAAATCGATGACCCGCTCGATGACCTCGGGTCTAGCAGGTCCAATTCTGGCCCTGGGCAACGTCCACTACCTTCCGGCCGCCAAGAGTGGCACCTTCTTCGCCCGCGACAATGTGTCCAACTTTATAACCTGGTGCAGGTGAGTCCTCAACCTTCGATTTCCAACTCAAATTCAAAAAGATAATCAATGAAATAAGTTGAGCACTTAAAATATTACGGAATATTTTTCAAAGATCAGTATTACAATTTTATTAAAAAGTTCTGATCTTATTATGGCTTTATATTGATCTTAAAGATTATAATTTTCACAAGTTGTTATAAACTAAACTCAAAAGTTATACTTAAATATTAAATGGTTAAGTGAATTATTTGAATGAGAAATAATATATGACATATGTAATCATTTAATCCCCGCAGGAAAAGCCTGAAGATCATCGAGTGCCTGCTGTTCGAAACGGACGATTTGATCATGCGCAAAAACGAAAAGCACGTTATCCTCTGTCTTCTGGAGGTGGCACGTCGGGGCGCTAAATTTGGTAAGATTCCCTCAGAATTCCCTTAAACCTCAGGAAATAAAAGAAGTTTGTGTATCAAGATTGGTATGCAAACCAATATAGGCCAACCAATCACTAACTTAAAAAGTTACTTCATTCAAATGTTAATTAAATATAAAATTAATAATATTTGAAAACTGTAAATTCCCATAATCCCTTCTAGGAATGCTGGCTCCCATGCTGGTGCAGATGGAGCGACAAATCGATCGGGAGATCGCCGCTGATAACAAGGCCAATGGTGTTGGCTCCTCGGAGAGCGGTACCCAAACGGAGGCCATTAACTCTGGACATAGTATGGCCACAACGACGACAATAACGACCACCACTGTGGAGACGGATCTGTACGATGACAGCGATGATTCAGAGACCGAGGATGATGGCGATGAGAATCCCGTGCTGATGTACGGCCCCCAGCCCCAGATAATCACCAACGATCTGAAGAGCCTCGATGAGATGGTAAGTGAAACATGATATAAGTAAATAAAATACTCTATCTTATGAACTAAAGTCAGTTCAAAATTCCGCAAATATTCTTTAAAATATATCTAAAAATTGGAGAGACCAAATAATAAGCGTAACTTCTTTCCTTAAATTGCAATGGAGTTAGCAAACTTGGTTTCCGATATCGGATCTTTCCGCTTTTGGTTTTCCATTTTCCCGCAGGGCTTTCCGTCCAAGTTTTGCGTTCCTTCGATGGCCCAGTCCCACTCCCAATGTCCACTTTGGGTTTTCTCTTTTATATTTTGTTTTTTTTTCTGTTTCTGATTTTCCTGCGCTGGCTCAACTCACGATTTGGTTTGTTATTGTTTTGCTTGGGCTGCTGTTGTTGCTAGTTTTCTCATGTCCATTTTTAGCCATGGCTAAGTTTCCAGTTACGAAAAAAAAAGCGGGACCGAAAACAATACCAAAACAAATCAGAAGCAATTGAAACTGGGACTTTGGTTTTTTTATTTATTTATTTATTTTTTTTTGTGGGTTGTTATGAGGGTTTCCCTGAGATTTGCCTGCTGCCATGTTGAGATGTCAAATTAATTTGACAAGATGACGATGTGCCAACAACAATTACAACAATTGCAATTGTCAATGTAATTGCAAGTGTGACGACAACAGCAGCAGCAACAAAGGATGAGGATTGGTCAGGCGCAATGGAAAATCATTGACGGCCAAACTAATGAAAGCCATGCAAACATTTCCTCACGCCGCCAGCAACATTGACAACAGCAGCAACATGAGCAGCAGCAACAGCAGCAACAATGTTCGACAGCTGGGGGATGGATGGTCGCTGGATGGATGGGACATGGACCTGGACATGGACATGGACCTCTCCTCGTCCTCCACCTCCAAAAAATCCACTCCGAGGCAGCCAATCAATTTGTGCAGCAGCCGCAGCAGCAGCAACAGCAGCAGCCAAATCAGCAAATAGCCTCAACAACTTGTCGAAAATCAAATGATGTGCCACCAACAGCAGAAACGAAACAAAAAGAAATGAAAAGAAAAAGCCACGATCATTTGTCGTCTCCAAAAGTCTGGAGCTGTGGAGCTGTAGAGCTGTAGAGCTGAGGAGCTTTGGAGCTGCTGGCACGTCCGCATCGCCGCTGTCTGTCTTTTCGGTCTCCAGTCTCCGGTCTCTGGTCTCCAGTTGCTGTTGGTTAGTTGGTGGCATGCGATTTATGGTTAGGCCAGGATCACATCGCTATCCCCATCGCAATCCATGGCCAGCTAATCTCGTATGCGTCAGAGTCACGCCGATCCCCGATCTTTGGCAGATCGCTGGCTGGATCGCTGGCTGGATCGCTGGCGGATTGTTCAACCCCCCTCCCGCCTCATACACACACACACACACACACACACAGCCGAAAGATTTATTGTCATGTCGGTTTCAGCTTGGAGCCACCATGGAGTTGGAGTAGTAGCTCCATCTCCAGCTCCACCTAAGCACGCATCCCATCCCATCCCATCCCATCCCAAACAGCCGGCGAGAAGGAGTTGCAAAAGTTCAAAGGTGCCAATGCGTTGCTCCTCAGCTCCAAGCTGCCACAAACTACAGTAGCAATGGGTTCGACTCACAGTCGGGGAGACCGCGTTGCTGGCGGAGAACTGCAGCTGGAGGTGGGGGTGGAGTTGGAGCCAGGGCCAGAGACAGAATCACACTGGGCAAAAAAATGTTAAGACCCCAAAGCTTAATATCCGGAATTTAATTTAATTTACTAAGTATAGTACTAAGCTTTAAGAGTTTTAGGCAATTTTTGATCACCTTTCTGCAAAGCATTAGAAAAAGCCAACATAGAAATGTGTCAAAAACAAGGCCTTCCAAAGGCATTCATTTACATTCCATAAACTTTTACAGATATTCCACTTTGAATTCGGTTTTGGAAGTTATGGCTTCTAGAAGTGCAGTTATGGAAATTTTAAACCAAACTGTTAATGCAAATTGATATTGATAATTAAGCCACAAACTCTTAGAGGTCACTTTTAAATCATATTATATTTAAATCAGTCAAAGAAGGTAAGGATGAACAAGTTTGTTTGCTAAATCGGGTTCGAGTTTTTGCAAGTGGAGAATCAGACCCAAAGGCAGGCCAGGCCAAGTCGTCATTTGTTTGTCTGCCGCCGCCCGCTGGGACGGACTGCTGATGGTGGAGCCGATGGTGACTGGTCTTGCCATGGATCCCATGGCTCCCTAGGGCAAGGGTAGCCCCCCCTCGAGGCCCCTCGGTCCTCTCCATTCGCCGCCCCTGCGGATCATTTGTTTGTTGGACAATGGCAGCGCGTGAATTTATGCAGTGAAAAACTATTTGGTGACCCCGATGCTCGTCGCTCAGCTCCTTCGACTTCTGCTTCTCCCCCCCACCCACCTCAACCCTCTTTTTTTTTGGGCAAACTGCAGCTACAAACTGCCACTGCAGAAGTCAGGGAGTTAGGAAGTCGGGGAACTGATCAGGTCAGACTTATGCAATGCTGAGGGTCAATCAAGGGGGAAGGAAATGGAGGATTGGACACTTGGAGTCAAGAGTTTTTGGCTGCAGATCTCTGCGAGTTAGTACAGTGCCACTGAGAACATTTGCTGCTCGAGATGATCGTGTTAAAGGCCCACACAATATTCCCTATCACTCACTGCTCTTAATTAGCCATCGTTAAATGCTAATTAAATCTATATATTTCACTTTAATAACTGTCATCATTGCACGTTTATATGGTCATTTGTTGAAATGTATTTAGCTTGCAATCGACTGTTATGGCAGAGAGCTCTGTAATCACATGTGTTTATAAAATAATTTTACCATATCATCTTAATTGATTCAATCATTAATCATTTGGTACCATAATAATTTATTCTCAATTGCTGTATTTAGGTTTTATCTTTAAAAATAATGTTTTGAATGCAGGGTATCTTAATAATTGAAGAATAATTATGTTATATTAAGTATTTTGTTGACAACAGCAACATAGGGAAATACATTGTATTCCAATTTATTCAAACCATTTTTATTCCTTTACAGGTCAGGGATCTGGTCGAGAAGTGCACATGTCCCTCGCAGTTTCCCATGGTCCGAGTGTCCGAGGGCAAATACCGCATCGGCGACACCAAAGTTCTCATCTTTGTGCGGGTGAGTATTGCAACAACCAAGTAAAATTGGCGTTATCGATCAGTTTTAATGGGTCCTGTCCCACTTGCAGATCCTCCGTTCTCACGTAATGGTTCGTGTGGGTGGCGGCTGGGACACACTGTCCCATTATCTGGACAAGCACGATCCGTGCCGCTGCCGGGCTCAACATCGCAGCTCCGTGGCCGCCCGTCTCGTTCCCCGCCAGTCCCCGAACCACAATCCCAGCAATGGAATCGAGCTCCATAAGGCCCAGGTGATATTCGAGAGGTGAGTCCTTATCAAATCTTCAAGTTATTTAATCGAATCAATCGAAGATCGTTTATCGTTAATATCATTGTGAATTTATCGATGATTTTGCAACGATTTCATCATTATGTACAATATATGTAATGCTATCTATTAATCCAGGTCACCGCCAGCAGCTCGTCGCGTATTCAACAGTCCCAATTGCAATGGGGGATCGGGAACGGTGTCGGGCATGGGAGGAGGATCCACCGCAGCCGGAGCAGGAGTGGTGGGCGTGGCCCCGCCTCCACCGCTCCAGAACGGTCACAGTCTGTCGCCCAATTCGGGAAAATACCGCAGTCGCAGTCCGACGCCACAGCGCAAGTTTCTTAATCAGCAGACGAACGGAGGCGGAGGCGGAATCGGAGGAAGTGCATCATCCGCAACGGGATCCAGCCAGACGGCAGTCAGCACAGAAGCCTCCAGTGGCCAGCTGCTCGGATCGTCCAGTCTGGCCAGGCGCTCCATGTCGCCAAGTCCGCGCCGGCTGATCGATATGCGCAAGAAACAGAGCTCCCTGGACTCGTACAGCAGTGGTCCCAAATCGCTGCCCGGCTACAGTTGCTCCCTGGAGGAGGCGAACGGAGGAGGAGGAGCTGCGGTCGGATCGGCAATAGGCTCTACAGGATCGGGGACGGGGGCGGAGCAGGGTGGCGCCAACAAGTTCGAGAATATCAGCGACAATGGCAGCGAGATCAGCGACGAGGGATACCGCAGCCTGGGCGTCATCCAATCGGGTGCCCAGAAACGCGAGTCCCTGCACAGTCAGGCCTCCATCGAGGACGCTGAAAGCAATGGTGAGTGGCTATCCTAATGGGAATACCAACCCGCATGGCTCATAATTCAACAATAATGCCTATGGTCTGAGTTTCTTTTATAAAAACAAACATTAAGTATCACATAATCATATAATTAAAATAATGAGGATAAAAATCCAATAGCATTTGTTATAATAATATTTATATAGTTTACGTATTTTCTTGAATGTCCAAAAGTATGCCGTACTTTTTACTTTATAGTTATCTAATAAAAAATTTGAATATTTCCAAGAGACTAGAGAATAAGAACAACATTAAATTCAAATTCTTTATTTAAAATACAAATTTTCAGAATATTTAAAAAAATTAAAATTGTACAGTTTCAGATAATTATCAAAAACAATTGCTAAAGGCATCCAGTTGAATTTTAACAAAACAATGAAATGAGTTTGATCCTTCTAAGCCAATAAATTAAAATGGAAATTAAATAATTTAATCAATTTCATTTAACTTATCCCCTTTTCAATCCGCAGCGCGTCTGGATCAGACCTCCAGTGACTCGCAGATCTCGCCCTCCGATGAGCCGGCGGAGAAGACAGCCGTGGATATTCTGGAAGAGGAGGACCTTGGCAGCCAGGACCGTGAGGAGGAGCACGAGGACTACTCCGTGTGCGATGGCCCCCAATCCCTGCCAGCGATTCTCAGCGGGGCCCACAAGCTGAACGATAAATTCGAGCAATCCGGGATCTTCATCACCGACGACGAGATCACCGTGGACATGGTGCCCAAGGCCGAAGATCAATCAGTGACCCCAGCTCCCGGAATTCCGACTCCCAATCTCAGCAAGATTCCACGCTCGCCACTGGCACAACGTCGTCGCCG
Source organism: Drosophila rhopaloa (assembly GCF_018152115.1). NCBI lineage: Eukaryota > Metazoa > Arthropoda > Insecta > Diptera > Drosophilidae > Drosophila > Drosophila rhopaloa. The sequence goes on along the minus strand of NW_025335123.1, from coordinate 8,842,862 downwards.
GAGCATCGATAATAGTACATGCGGCGGTGCCGGCGGAAGCCTGCAGGATTTGAGCAGCCGCTCGGGACTACCAGCTCCGGCTGCCTTTAGCCGAAAACAGCCCGTCTATCGATCCGTGCGAACACGCCATTCAACGGGTGCCACGCCCACTCCGGTGGCGCCGCCCCGATCGCGTCAAGCCACCCAGTTGCCCATGGTGCGGGATGTCACGAACACATGGAGTGGACGAGCCACTGGGGCACCGAAGCGACGACCTCCCTGCACCGCCGACACCTTTGTGGCACCCACAAATGGACAGGCAGCAGGATCGGGATCGGGATCGGGATCGGGACCCTTTGAGCGGAACGGCAAGGGACGCTCCTCGCAAATCCTCTACGACAGCAATGGCCGGCGGGTGAGGAGTGGGGCACCGGGATGCACCAGTTCGCTGACCACGTCGCCAGTCAAGAATCACGCCTCCTCACCGCTGGCCCAACAACTCCTGGAGGCGGCCAGCAGCGCGAAGAACGATGCCCAGATTCTGGAGAAGATGAAGTCCCTACTTTCACGCTATGCGGCTGGTAACCAAGCGAAAGCGGGAACAGCAGCAGCAGGATCAGGAGCAGGACCAGCAGCGAACAAGATCAACAGTAATGGCAAGAAGACGCCGGTCTACGAGGACTTCACCACGGCCTGGGTGCACAGCAATGGGAATCTGGAGCGATCGGAGAGCTGTTCGCCGCCAGCGAAGGCCCGATCCAAGCGAAGTTCCGCCGCCAGTTCCTGCGAGAGCAATAACTCCAATGCGGGAACGGGTGGAGCGGGGGCAGGAGGAGCAGGATCGTCCAGTGTGGTGTCGCCCAGGCGGGAGAGGGGCATGTCCAAGATCCCGGCGCCAGTGCGCCACCATACAGAGCTTTACTAGCAGCGCCGGAGGACGCCAAGCGTCCAGGTCCGTTTCCAAGCCAAGTCGAGGGTTTTTTGAAAAGCCTCCAAGCGAGCAGAGGAGCAAAGCGATGAAGTGGAGTCGAGTGACTGGGGATTGGGGGTAGTACATACATCTATGTATAAGATAGGGTTAAAGCCAAGCTGGAATTGTCTGCTGCTGCTACGGCGTGTGTGTGTGCGTGGAGAGCAGAGGAAGGATGAAGAATCAGAAGGGGATCCATTGAAGGAAGTAGAAGAACCATTACAAAATGGGCGATCGAAAGGTAACCCTTTAAAAGATTTAAACCCAGAAGACAGTCTATTAAATGATGGTGCATCGCAAGATGAGCCATAGAACCTTTTCCAAAATGGAAAGTCATAAGGAAAACCATCTCAAAAGACAAAGAATCGGAGGTGACCCCACTCCAAAATAAAGCCAGGGGAAAGCCATAGCTATAGGATACCCAAATCAGAATCAGGATCGAAAAATGTTGAGTGAAGAGTGCGAAAACTGAAACTGCCTCAAAGACAGACAGGTCAGAATCCCTAGCAGCCAGAGACCCCAAGCATATCCCCCTTATAAACAGCTCTCTATCTAAGTAACTTTTTTTCCTTAACTCAACTATAATGAACCCCCTATACTCGTCGTTATATAAGCTCCCTACGTTATGAACTCTCTTTCCGTGTAACCACTAGGCGCAAGCTCCACTTTCCTTAAGCTTCATATTTCCAAACAAGTCAGTTACAACTTTTGTGACTTTATAGAATAACTGCATTTTCGTAATTAAAATCAAAAGCATTTGATTTGTATTTAAAGCTAGCGTATTAACGAAGTTATATATGAATTTCGGGACACCCCCAGTTGGCTTTGATCTGTGCTGATCTAGGGTAATGAATTAACCATATATACAATCCAAATTTGAGACTCGAGTAAAAATTTTAAATCAATTTTTTGTCTAGAACCTAGAACAGGAATTTTAAATCTACACAAAAGCCTCATGCAAAACAATATTGAATATATCTATTAAAAAAGCATACACACACACATAAACACACACACAATCGCATATACATAGACGAAGCATAAATAGTTTTCTAGAAATTTTTAAAGTAAAGCCAACAAAATTCTTCAGATTCGATTTGTAGCGAAGCCGAATACATTTATTTTTGTACGCTTGATCAGAGGAACCGGCGGAGATCGTGGGATCGGGAAAGAAGAATAGCTTTTAGACAACTCGACTTTTACAGTATAGCTATATATATATACAAGGAAGATTGGATTCGGTTAGAGGGATATATAGCATGCATAGCTAGGAAATGAGGCGACCGCCCCCGCAAAACACCTCCGAAAAGTGGGTGCTCCTTGGTCTGGAACTCCAAAATCACGCTCTTCAAACACACAAGCCTGCACCACCAAAAACACACACACACACCCACACCACACAAGGAATACAGTGCGTTTCGGAACTGTAAGGCAGATCCAAGAGTTTAGTTCGAATTTAATGACCGTTTAATCACACTACACTAAAATAGACAACTGTATCGAATTACCTTAGTAACTTATAATCAAAGCGATTCGATAACAGCCCCAAAACGCATTGTTATTACCAAGCATACTTTATCAAACACATAAAATATAAACACAAAACAAGTAAAAAACGGTCACAAAAAAAGGAAAATAACTGAGAAACTATAGCTTTTAATGGATATCGTAGAGCGAACGAACGAACCATAGCATAATTTTCAGAACCCTTCAAATTTATACAACTAAAAACACACATACATATACTGTATGAATATTATTATTTTTTTTTTATTTAGCTTTAGCAATGTTAACATATAGTTTAGTACATCGTACCTATGATCATAACTATATAGATTGTAAATTGTGTTTGTCTAATTGCCCCCATGTTGTATAGTTCTTATGTACTCGTAAAATCGGCCTTAATGTTCAGTCTGTCGATACCTTATATCAGTTTTATATTGAATTTTTTTTTTCTTTTTTATAATTTCTATTTGAATTAAGTTGCGTTTTTTTAGCTTTTTATTGTACACCAAATGATACCAATTTATGTATAGAATCGAAGTGGCGAAAGAGATCGCAACCAAAATAATTAATGATTAATTGTTTAACAATTAAATTGTTCCAATACACACACACACATATAGACAAAAAACAATACACATACACACCTGATCCGTGGTGTAATTATAATTATAGAGAATTAAGCAATTTGACCGATTTGCATGCCAAAAGGTTGATAACAAATCGAATGAAGAGAGGAGGAGATTGCACCACGGGTTCTCGAGCGCTGGCCATGATGAGCATTGCATCGCATCGCATATAATATATATATATTTGGATATATATCGCAAAACATATAAAGTGTATTTTAAATACAGCTAAAGTGTAATTATCAATTCATTTCAAAAGCAAACTAACTATTACAAATGGAATAGATTAGACCGCAAGGGTGTACTCTAAGCGAACCAGCAGCATAATTGATTTTAATCACAAGAATTTAATTAATAAAAGCCTATATACAATTATATAAAATCCAAAACAACTAATGGTTTTAACTTAATGCCCTCGTAGGGCTTTTATTTATCCACAAATACACATTGTGCTGGAATCAAAGCAGTGCCTAAGTATTTAGCAATACATGAAGTCGGTTGGGCGGTGGGTTATATTATCTAGAGATCGCCGAGAGAATCCAAGCCGCCACCCGTCTCCTTACCAAACTTGGCCTTATCCTGACTCTCGGTCCAGGCCTTGGCAATCATTTGCTTCGTTTTCGAGTCACCATCATTGTACATCTTCTTCATGATGTTTACAAGCGCCGATTCAGGATTATCGCTATCCTTGCTCATCTCGGTGTCCTGTTTTTGCTTCAATCGTTTCTGGATGGCTGTCAACACGTCCCAGTTCTCGCCCTCCTTGGCCTTCTTCAGATAGATAGCCACCATGTCCGTTTTGATCTTGCGATAGCTCTTCTCCACATCAATTTCATGCAGCAGATTGTTCACGCTGAGCCCAAAGTCCTTACCTTGCAGATTGCGCACATGCAGCTGGAGTGAGGTTGTCGTGTAGTTGACGGTCACATCCTCCTCCGAACAGCCCTGCACGCCGTTCAGCGTGATGAAGAGCTTTACAAACTTGGCGCTCTGGTCCCAGCCGTAGTCGGTCAGCTCGTGCAGATATCTGGGGGATGCAGATGGGAGGATTATAGTGCAGGCTTAAGCAATGGATACTACAGTTTTATAAACTTGTAGTAAATTAAAAGTTTATAAACTTTTGCAGTTATAAAAATAAAGGTTTTCCTTAAGATGTATTATTCTCAGGAAGGCTAAAACGTTGAACTTACTAAATATATCAAGCAGTATATGGTGAATGGGTTTACCTTATGCATTCGGTGTGCTCAGGAATAAAACATATGCTTAATCACACACACAATGAACGGACATAATAAAACTACTACAATGCACAAGAATATATACATATTCTTTAGAAAGTACACAATTATAGAACCCTGTAAATCCTTGTGAGCAACGTGACTATCGAGATACATATGAGTTCAAGACCCTCGTGGGTATGGGAATCCCTGGATTGCCCAGACTTGAAGCACCCCGGCGCTCACCTCTTGGCATCGCTAGATCCCGCTGCCTTTCGCTCCGCCGCAATGCGCGCCTTCATCTCCAGGTTGACGATCTCCCGTTCCGCCTCCGCTTTTGCCGTGGTCAGCACGCCTTTTACGCGGGCGCCTTTGGCCTGCTCCAAAAAGGCCGCAAACTCAGCCACATCGCTTTTAAGCTGTTTTACAAGGGGGTGCATCGTTAGTCAAGTAATAACACATCTGGTTACCAGTCAGACTTACCTGTTCCAGGGCCATATTGTCTAGATTACCAATAGCACTGACTTATTTCGTAAATCCGCAGAAATTTCGAGCAACTCAATGACGCCGGCCGCCGCACTAAATGTTCTAGAAGACGAATAACGCGTGGATGAGATGGGCACATTGCGGAAAATACTTCTTATGTATTTTTTGGTATTTTTTGTAGGCAGACTTATAACATAAATTAACTACAACCAGACGGGAACACAAAATATCCTAAATTACAAGGTTAAGATAAAAAAAATGAATAAAAAATGTAATAAAGAAGTTATTCGTCCCTAAAATATACAGGATTCCTTGCAAAAAAAAAAACCGGCAGATTATCGATACCAGATTTTTTAATTGATTTAGAAGTACCTTCTCAAACCACTGCTGATTCTTGGCGCACTTTTGTGCGTTATTTTTTGTTTTTTATTCAATGGTATTTAACTTTCAGTAAAACAATAACAAAACATTAAGAATAGGAAATTCATAAAAAACTTTGATTTGCTATATGGAAACCGAACAGGGTCCACAAAAGTATTTATGTATTTAATGAAAGTGGACATGATATTAGTTTTAAATCGAGCTGGATTGAGAGGATTCAATAGTTAAATTTCACACGCAAGTGAAACCAAGGACAATAAATTTTACAGCGCATATGCCGAACTTTCCCACACCTTTCACTTCCGCTGTAATGGCGATTTCCCGCCAAGCGAGTGTGACCAGTTGGGGATCGCATGACGTTTCGGTATTCTACTCGCAAAAACGGCAAGCACACTTATAATTAATGGCCTCCGTCGCAGTCGAAAAAAAACCATCGATGGTACCGGCTGGACTGAAATTGAACCATCGATATTATCAATAGTGCCATCGATGGTTTTATACCAAATATCTCGCCGAGACAATACGACCCAGTTAACGTGCTTTATCCAGGGAATCCACTTCTCACCAGCGGACGCTGCGCCACAGCCAGAGTTCCGGGATTAAAGGGCGGCGCAGCAGGTTCCGCTATTTGGGATTCCGGATAGAGAGAAGGCATCCAAGTGAGTAGGCCTTGCCGGATAGGGCAATGCCATCAATCACAATCAATCCACAAAACAATCCCAACTGTTCGACACCCCTTTGGCTCTATTTAAAACCCAAAATTGCATTAAATTTAAATTATCCGTGTACTTTTCAGGCCAACAGTCCCCGCAGTAAAACAACTGAGACACAAGCCGATGCCCAGGAGTAGTCTGCTTCTAAGATATCCAGTTAAAGCGCCGGATAATGGCCGATCGCGTCTTGTACCAGGAGTTGGCAACGACAGGCAATCACTATCGCCGCCCCAGGTCGGGAGTGGGGAGTCCCAACATGGTCTATGCCAATGGGGGAGGATCCTGGCGAGCAGCTCCAAGGCAACAGCAAAGGCAGCAGCAGCAGCTTCACCAGAAACCAAACCCTCAGCCGTTGTTCAACAGTCCAGCAGCTGGAGGAAGATGTCTGGTGAAACAGGAAGAGCAGCCTATGGACCCCACAGGAGCTGAAATGGTGGGTTTACCGGCCACTCCGAGAACCACTAAGCAAGCGCGCAATAAAAGCGAAGGTGAGCTTAATAATCTAAAATGTTATAAACTCCAGTAATCCCTGTACTCTGTCCCCGTAGAAGCCATCAATGATCTCCTTGTGCGAATACCGGACATTGGCCAACTGTTCGATGTGCACAGCCGGATTGGTAATGGAACCTTTAGCACGGTTTTACTGGGAACTTTACGGCGGGAGTCGCATCTGCCGGACAGTCTGCGCCGCAAGTTTGCCATCAAACATCATATACCCACCAGCCATCCGGATAGGATAATGAAGGAGCTGCAGTGCATGACCAAAATGGGGTAGGTCCTCAAGTTACATATCCCCTATTCCCGATTATCCTTAGAATCCCCTGAAATGTATACACCCACGCTCTTTCGTCCTCGCCTGCGTCAAACGCCGTTAAACGACGTCAGCCGGTAGCCGCTCCATCTACGTCATTGCAATTTATTTCGCCGCACGAACGAGCGAGATGGGGAGACTATAGCGTTCGTTTATTGCACTTTCACACGCCATTCACGTGCCCATTTACAGTTACATTGAAGCCCTCTCGCTCTCTCCCTGCACAGAAAAAAATTCACTTCTATTTATATATGTATATATGTGTATATATATTTACATTTTTTAAATGTTTATATGCGAATAATTTCAAATCTAGATAAATTCCACATTTGTTTACGTGAAATGGCATCTGCCTCTGCACAACGAAAAAAACCCACTTGTTATGCTTAGGACAAATATATATTTATATTTTTACCCCATTTCTTTGTGGTGAATAATTAGTCATAATAAATTATACATTTATTTTATGTTAAATTGTATAATAAGCTAGAGCCGTAGAGCATCTAAAAAACCATCGAAATCGTTTTTAACATTTTTAACAAAGGCCAAAAACTCCATGTGGTAAAACCACCCAGCTCAAAACCACCACTGTCCAGTAAATTTTTATATATTACTGAGCTTTAACTATTTTGATATAAATATATCAATATCAATATCAATGATATAAATATATCAACCTAATAATATTAATATGCTGATAAAATCATTAAATTAATTACATTTACCCAACTTTTTTTTTCTGTGTGGCAGATGTAATGTTTGTTTATATCACACATGCGTGGTTTCGAGTACAGACACTCGCATATCCTGCAATCCCAGCCGTCTGTTATCGATTGCCTTTCCCGGCACGTCGATTAGATTAGGCCGAATTCGAATCCAAATCGGTTTAATACCGCCTCGAACCGGAGGAGTTAGGGTATCGTCGTCATTGGTCAGCTCATCAGCCGGCTGTATAATTCACCCTCTCCCAAAAAAAGAGAGGGAAAGTAAGTGGGCAGTTTGTGTAGGCGGCGTTGCGTGTTTGACATTAGCCGGCTGCCCGGCTGCCCCCTGATTACCCATCTTTTGCCCCTCGAAGACCCATTCGCCTGCTGCGATTTTGTGTCTATTCAAGCAATTTGCGCAAATTCCGCAGACCCAATTGCGTCACAGTCGATGATAATTATGACTGGGCCATGCCGAGTGCTCCCTCACGTATTCACGTATGCCGTATACCATTTTTCGTATGCCCATCGCCCAGTTCGCAAATCGCATCTTCCATATCGCCCATCGCTCACCCATCGTGTGTGCTGTGCAGTTAACTAGAAGATATGCTGAACAAAATATTTTTCAGAAATATTATTGTACGAATACTAGTGCTTTTCTCAATCAATAACTAATTATTTTATAGTTGAATAAACATTTTTTTACAATAGTAAAGAAAATACTACAAATTGCAAAAAAATTAGAATTGTGGATTTTGACCGAAGGAAACTTACAAAAGGGGCTTTTACCAAAATATTTATATATATAAAAATGATCAGAATTTCAGAATTTAAAGTTTTCGTTGTCAACACCTTAATACAAAAAATAGTAATTTTTTTATTTTAAGAAACATTGTCTTGAAAATAGCTAAAAATATGGGCTTCACTGGTTCTGAGTGTGACGTCGAAGCGCCTCTCTCTCATTATCTCTCTGTAACAAACAGACATGGTGGGCGAAAATGTGTAGGCGAAGAAGGGAAAGCTGGCTTGAAATAATCCGGCTGTCCAATTAAATCAATCCTAACCCAGGATTTTGATATATAAATTGTTTTTTTTTTTATTTTAGAATATAACGTTTGGGCGTATAAACTAACTATTATATCAAACAAAAGCCATATGCCTTTAAGACTAGTAAAAAACAAACAATAGAAACAGATTCGTTAATTTAACCTTATTTAAATCAGAAATACGTCACTGCTTTGAAACACAGTATTACAATTTCCAGAACTAATTTAAAAAACAAAAATCTTATGTATAATCGTATGAATTCCCAGATTGAATTGTATGTAAAATCGTCAAACTGGTCATCAAATTTTTCTCTTATCTATGGAATCCAAAACAATCTATCTAATCTACTGTTTTTCCGCTCTATTTCGATTTCCAGGGGAACGGATAACGTGGTGGGCATCCACTGCTGCCTACGATGTGACGCCTCTGCCGCTTTTGTGATGCCCTATATGGCTCATGACCGATTCCATGATTTTTACACGCGGATGGACGTGCCCGAGATCCGGCTATATATGCGAAATCTACTCGTGGCCCTGCGCCATGTCCACAAGTTCGATGTCATCCATCGTGACGTGAAGCCAAGTAACTTTCTCTATAATCGTCGCCGCCGTGAGTTTCTCCTGGTCGACTTCGGCCTGGCCCAGCATGTAAATCCTCCGGTTATGGGCTCTGCTGGAACTGGTGCCTCCTCCGCTGCCAACAACAACAACAATAACAGTAAGCGACCACGCGAGCGGGAAACAACGGAGGCAGTGCAGCAAAGTGCATCTGCGGATGCAGGTTTGGGTGGAGCTGTTAAGCGTATGCGTTTGCACGAGGAATCCAGCAAGATGCCCCTGAAACCGGTAAACGATATTGCTCAAAGCGAAATGCAGCCGCCGGCCCTAGATGGCTCCAATCCCGTCCAGCAACAGCCAGTGCAGCAGCAGCAGACACAAGCGCAGATGGATCAAACAGCCTCCACTGCATCCGGGAGCAAGTACAATACAAATCGGAATGCCTCCGGAGCGGCCAACAACGCCAAATGCTTTTGCTTCGCAAATCCATCGGTTTGCCTCAATTGCCTAATGAAAAAGGAGATACATGCCTCTAGGGCAGGAACACCTGGCTATCGACCGCCTGAAGTTTTGCTCAAATATCCGGATCAGACCACCGCCGTGGATGTTTGGGCGGCAGGTGTGATTTTCCTCTCGATCATGTCGTCGGTGTATCCGTTTTTTAAGGCACCCAACGATTTTATTGCCCTGGCCGAGATTGTCACCATATTCGGGGATCAGGCCATTAGGAAAACGGCTTTGGCCTTGGAGCGCATGATTACATTGAGTCAGAGGTCCAGGCCACTTAATCTCCGCAAGCTGTGCCTGCGTTTTCGCCATCGTTCCGTTTTCAGTGATGCCAAGCTTCTAAAGAGCCATGAATCTGTGGATGGAAGGTGCGAGGTGTGCAGGAACTGTGATCAGTACTTCTTCAACTGCCTCTGTGAGGATAGTGAATATTTGACGGAGCCACTGGATGCCTACGAATGTTTTCCGGCCAGCGCCTATGATTTGTTGCACCGCCTGCTGGAGATAAATCCTCATAAGCGGATCACCGCCGATGAGGCACTGCAGCATCCGTTTTTCACAGCCGCCGAGGAAGCAGAGCAGGCGACGGATCATGATCAAGTGGCAAATGGAACACCGCGAAAGGTGCGACGGCAAAGGTATCACAACCACAAAACGGTGCCCGCCACTCCAGAGCAACTGAAGCAACAGGTGGCCCTTGACCTGCAGCAAACGGCCATTAACAAACTGTGAAACTAGTCCTCATACATTACATACACCACACAGTCTCGTCATTTGTATATAGAGTATACCCGTATCACATATCACGATTGTACATACATATATAAACAACACCCATCCGAGCACATCTCATATGCACCCAAAGAACTCGTCCAGTGTACAGTGTCCAAGTGCCCAGCTCGGCCGCATCTACTTACCTCAAGCTGCAGGAAGAAAAACCAAATGAAGCACTCAACCCACATATATTTATAGAAAACGTTTCAATCATGAACAAATAGAAAGGAATACAAAAAAAAAGAAGAGAATGATTATGAATTATGGCCGAATGGCTTGAAAAGATTGTATAGATTAGATCCGCAAAGGCAACCCAAGTGCATGACCACCGACCAGTGGCAGGAATTCCGCACTATCCATCATGTTGAATAGTTCGAATAGTTTAAGCTAACCTAAGTATTGCATTGTATATCAGAAAACCATGTGAAGGGGGATATATAAAGAAGCAAAAATATATTTATACCATGAAGTATGAGAACTGGTTTTTTTTGTGGGGCTCCTAAAGAAATTCAATTATTATTAGAAGTGTGCCACTTTTAATTTGGATATCTGTAAGAATAGTTACGGTCTTAGAGCAATTTTTGGTGCTTTTCTGCAAAGCCATTATTCGAAATTTTTGTATCGAAATGTCGAAAAAATCGACCCAAAAATAAAAACCAAGATTTGAACAACGAATTTTAGGAAATTAAACCAGAATCATTTAAAAATATATCGGATTTCTGTACGAAAAATTATGGGCTTAAAAGTGCACATTTTGGTAACATGTTTGCAAACCCATTTTTGGAAAATTTGGAAAGTGACGAAAAATTGACTAAAAAAGTAAGAAAAGTTATGTGTTTAGAAGAGCAGGTTTTAGGTGACTTTTCAGCAAAGCCATTTTTCGAAAATTTTGAAAGGGGTAACAACATTAAAATGACGAAAGATCGACCCCAAAATACAAATCAAGCTGAGAACACAGATTTTTGGAAAATTAAGCCACGATCATTTAGAAGTATGCCACTTTAAAATCGGATGTCTGTAAGAAAAGTTATGGGTTTAAAAGTGCAGGTTTTAGGTGACTTTTCAGCAAAGCCATTTTTCGAAAATTTTGAAAGGGGTAACATCATTAAAATGACGAAAAATCGACCTCAAAATACAAACCAAGCTGAGAACACAGATTTTTGGAGAATTAGGCCACGATCATTTAGAAGTACGCCACTTTGTAATCGGATGTCTGTAAGAAAAGTTATGGGCTTAGAAGGGCAGGATTTTGGTGACTTTTTAGCAAAGCCATTTTTCGAAAATTTTGAAAGGGGTAACATCATTAAAATGACGAAAAATCGACCCCAAAATACAAACCAAGCTGAGAACACAGATTTTTGGAAAATTAAGCCACGATCATTTAGAAGTATGCCACTTTAAAATCGGATGTCTGTAAGAAAAGTTATGGGTTTAAAAGTGCAGGTTTTAGGTGACATTTCAGCAAAGCCATTTTTCGAAAATTTTGAAAGGGGTAACATCATTAAAATGACGAAAAATCGACCCCAAAATACAAACCAAGCTGAGAACACAGATTTTTGGAAAATTAGGCCACGATCATTTAGAAGTATGCCACTTTAAAATCGGATGTCTATAAGAAAAGTTATTGGTTTAAAAGTGCAGGTTTTAGGTGACTTTTCAGCAAAGCCATTTTTCGAAAATTTTGAAAGGGGTAACATCATTAAAATGACGAAAAATCGACCCCAAAATACAAACCAAGCTGAGGACACCGATTTTTATAGAATTTAACCACAATTATTTAAAAGTATGCCACTTTAAAATCGGATGTCTGTAAGAAAAGTTATGGGTTTAAAAGTGCAGGTTTTAGGTGACTTTCCGCAAAGCCATTTTTCGGAAATTTTGAAAGGGGTAACATCATTAAAATGACGAAAAATCGACCCCAAAATACAAACCAAGCTGAGAACACAGATTTTTGGAAAATTAGGCCACGATCATTTAGAAGTATGCCACTTTAAAATCGGATGTCTGTAAGAAAAGTTATGGGTTTAAAAGTGCAGGTTTTAGGTGACTTTCCGCAAAGCCATTTTTCGAAAATTTTGAAAGGGGTAACATCATTAAAATGACGAAAAATCGACCTCAAAATACAAACCAAGCTGAGAACACAGGTTTTTGGAGAATTAGGCCACGATCATTTAGAAGTATGCCACTTTGTAATCGGATGTCTGTAAGAAAAGTTATGGGCTTAGAAGGGCAGGTTTTTGGTGACTTTTTAGCAAAGCCATTTTTCGAAAATTTTGAAAGGGGTAACATCATTAAAATGACGAAAAATCGACCTCAAAATACAAACCAAGCTGAGAACACAGATTTTTGGAGAATTAGGCCACCATCATTTAGAAGTACGCCACTTTGTAATCGGATGTCTGTAAGAAAAGTTATGGGCTTAGAAGGGCAGGATTTTGGTGACTTTTCAGCAAAGCCATTTTTCGAAAATTTTGGAAGGGGTAACATCATTAAAATGACGAAAAATCGACCCCAAAATACAAACCAAGCTGAGAACACAGATTTTTGGAGAATTAGGCCACGATCATTTAGAAGTATGCCACTTTGTAATCGGATGTCCGAAAGAAAAGTTATGGGCTTAGAAGGGCAGGATTTTGGTGACTTTTTAGCAAAGCCATTGTTCGAAAATTTTGAAAGGGGTAACATCATTAAAATGACGAAAAATCGACCTCAAAATACAAACCAAGCTGAGAACACAGATTTTTGGAGAATTAGGCCACGATCATTTAGAAGTATGCCACTTTGTAATCGGATGTCCGAAAGAAAAGTTATGGGCTTAGAAGGGCAGGATTTTGGTGACTTTTTAGCAAAGCCATTGTTCGAAAATTTTGAAAGGGGTAACATCATTAAAATGACGAAAATCGACCCCAAAATACAAACCAAGCTGAGAACACAGATTTTTGGAAAATTAAGCCACGATCATTTAGAAGTATGCCACTTTAAAATCGGATGTCTGTAAGAAAAGTTATGGGTTTAAAAGTGCAGGTTTTAGGTGACTTTTCAGCAAAGCCATTTTTCGAAAATTTTGAAAGGGGTAACATCATTAAAATGACGAAAAATCGACCCCAAAATACAAACCAAGCTGAGGACACCGATTTTTATAGAATTTAACCACAATTATTTAAAAGTATGCCACTTTGTAATCGGATGTCTGTAAGAAAAGTTATGGGCTTAGAAGGGCAGGATTTTGGTGACTTTTTAGCAAAGCCATTTTTCGAAAATTTTGAAAGGGGTAACATCATTAAAATGACGAAAAATCGACCCCAAAATACAAACCAAGCTGAGAACACAGATTTTTGGAAAATTAAGCCACGATCATTTAGAAGTATGCCACTTTAAAATCGGATGTCTGTAAGAAAAGTTATGGGTTTAAAAGTGCAGGTTTTAGGTGACATTTCAGCAAAGCCATTTTTCGAAAATTTTGAAAGGGGTAACATCATTAAAATGACGAAAAATCGACCCCAAAATACAAACCAAGCTGAGGACACCGATTTTTATAGAATTTAACCACAATTATTTAAAAGTATGCCACTTTAAAATCGGATGTCTGTAAGAAAAGTTATGGGTTTAAAAGTGCAGGTTTTAGGTGACTTTCCGCAAAGCCATTTTTCGGAAATTTTGAAAGGGGTAACATCATTAAAATGACGAAAAATCGACCCCAAAATACAAACCAAGCTGAGAACACAGATTTTTGGAAAATTAGGCCACGATCATTTAGAAGTATGCCACTTTAAAATCGGATGTCTATAAGAAAAGTTATTGGTTTAAAAGTGCAGGTTTTAGGTGACTTTTCAGCAAAGCCATTTTTCGAAAATTTTGAAAGGGGTAACATCATTAAAATGACGAAAAATCGACCTCAAAATACAAACCAAGCTGAGAACACAGATTTTTGGAGAATTAGGACACCATCATTTAGAAGTACGCCACTTTGTAATCGGATGTCTGTAAGAAAAGTTATGGGCTTAGAAGGGCAGGATTTTGGTGACTTTTTAGCAAAGCCATTTTTCGAAAATTTTGAAAGGGGTAACATCATTAAAATGCCGAAAAATCGACCCCAAAATACAAACCAAGCTGAGGACACCGATTTTTATAGAATTTAACCACAAATATTTAAAAGTATGCCACTTTGTAATCGGATGTCTGCAAGGAAAGTTATGGGCTTAGAAGGGCAGGTTTTTGGTGACTTTTTAGCAAAGCCAATTTTCGAAAATTTTGAAAGGGGTAACATCATTAAAATGCCGAAAAATCGACCTCAAAATACAAACCAAGCTGAGGACACCGATTTTTATAGAATTTAACCACAATTATTTAAAAGTATGCCACTTTGTAATCGGATGTCTGTAAGAAAAGTTATGGGCTTAGAAGGGCAGGATTTTGGTGACTTTTTAGCAAAGCCATTTTTCGAAAATTTTGAAAGGGGTAACATCATTAAAATGACGAAAAATCGACCCCAAAATACAAACCAAGCTGAGAACACAGATTTTTGGAAAATTAGGCCACGATCATTTAGAAGTATGCCACTTTAAAATCGGATGTCTGTAAGAAAAGTTATGGGTTTAAAAGTGCAGGTTTTAGGTGACTTTTCAGCAAAGCCATTTTTCGAAAATTTTGAAAGGGGTAACATCATTAAAATGACGAAAAATCGACCCCAAAATACAAACCAAGCTGAGGACACCGATTTTTATAGAATTTAACCACAATTATTTAAAAGTATGCCACTTTAAAATCGGATGTCTGTAAGAAAAGTTATGGGTTTAAAAGTGCAGGTTTTAGGTGACTTTCCGCAAAGCCATTTTTCGGAAATTTTGAAAGGGGTAACATCATTAAAATGACGAAAAATCGACCCCAAAATACAAACCAAGCTGAGAACACAGATTTTTGGAAAATTAGGCCACGATCATTTAGAAGTATGCCACTTTAAAATCGGATGTCTGTAAGAAAAGTTATGGGTTTAAAAGTGCAGGTTTTAGGTGACTTTTCAGCAAAGCCATTTTTCGAAAATTTTGAAAGGGGTAACATCATTAAAATGACGAAAAATCGACCTCAAAATACAAACCAAGCTGAGAACACAGATTTTTGGAGAATTAGGACACCATCATTTAGAAGTACGCCACTTTGTAATCGGATGTCTGTAAGAAAAGTTATGGGCTTAGAAGGGCAGGATTTTGGTGACTTTTCAGCAAAGCCATTTTTCGAAAATTTTGAAAGGGGTAACATCATTAAAATGACGAAAAATCGACCCCAAAATACAAACCAAGCTGAGAACACAGATTTTTGGAGAATTAGGCCACGATCATTTAGAAGTATGCCACTTTGTAATCGGATGTCCGAAAGAAAAGTTATGGGCTTAGAAGGGCAGGATTTTGGTGACTTTTTAGCAAAGCCATTGTTCGAAAATTTTGAAAGGGGTAACATCATTAAAATGACGAAAAATCGACCCCAAAATACAAACCAAGCTGAGAACACAGATTTTTAGAGAATTTAACCACAATCATTTAAAAGTATGCCTTTTTGTAATCGGATGTCTATAAGAAAAGTTATGGGCTTAGAAGGGCAGGTTTTTGGTGCCTTTTTAGCAAAGCCATTTTTCGAAATCTTTGAAAGGTGTAACATCATTAAAATGACGAAAAATCGACCCCAAAATACAAACCAAGCTGAGAACACAGATTTTTGGAGAATTAAGCCACGATAATTTAGAAGTATGCCACTTTAAAATCGGATGTCGGAAAGAAAAGTTATGGGCTTAGAAGTGCAGGTTTTAGGTGACTTTTCAGGAAAGCCATTTTTCGATGATAGAAATGACGAAAAATCGGCCTACATTCTTTTGAAATGTATACAGATTTTAAGCAGGTTTTTATATTAAAAACATATAAACAGATTTATATATGAAACAATAGTTATATTTATAGTAAGCAATTGAAAGAAAACATAGTTTTAAAGGGGAAGGAAAGAGTCCATTCCCCGGAGGACTTAACACTAAGCTAGATCAGAGCACAGGGTTACTATTCCATTTAGGTTTCCATCTTCTCGGCTTTCTTGCGCTTCGTTTTGGATGTGGATGGGGATTCAGCGGCATCTGTACCTTCCGGGACCTCCTCCACACGAATCCTCTTGCCGGCAACCACATCCTCCTTGGAGGGCTGTGTTTCCATGGCCCTCTTCTTGGGCTTCACGAAGCTGCCACGTCCCGCGGCGCGTTCCGCCTCCTCGATGCTGTAGGGCTCGACTTCCAGGGCCTTGAGCCGCCTTTTGTGCACCTTGGTGCGGAAATGGGCCTGCATGGCGGTGTCGTCTATGAAGTACTTGGCGCAGTGGACACAATAGAACTGGGCGAATCCCGGCTTGTCCAGATCCACATTCTGATTTATGAGCTCACCGCTCTTGGTGCGCAGATCATCATCAATCTGGTCCAGATCACGACGACGATTACGCACACGCCATCTTCTTTGCAAATGGGTATCCCCATAGTGCATCTTCTTACGCTTCGTTACCATTCCCATTTTGCTGTTTTTTTTAAATTATTACTTGAGCAAAAAAAAAAAAAAACGTTTGTTTTGGCACGTGTTTTGGTTGCAAGTGTCTATTTAGCTGAAGTAAGTTGTATAGAGTTTTTCTATATCCTGTAACTAATCAAATCAATAAAATGGTATTTAAAACAATTAACTGTACTGAAAATTATACCTTTTTAAACTAACTAAACAAGATTCTTTAATTTTAAGAAATTTAATGCGCACAAAACAATGGCAATCTAGCGATAACTCAAAAATATCGATAGACACAATACCAAAGGTGTGTACACACTGGCTCGCAGCTGTTAGGATTTTTATTAAATAAATACTAGAAAGTTAAAATGAAATAACAAAAATGTATTTACTCATAAGTTTTAATTCCAATTAATTTACTTGTTTATCAACTTTAGCTGCTTTAAGCATACACATTTAAACTAATGTATATGTCATTTTTTAGTGCCTTTTTGTATCCAGTGCACTTTTAAATTAAAATAACATATGTTCGCTAATAGTTCATCAACAATCGTGCGAACAAGTTGTCTGCGGGCGGACGTGGTGCGCATTTTGTTTTGTTTTTATTTATTTCCGCAGGAAGTATAGTAAGCCTGGCCTGCAGTTTTATATCCCTGCAAAAGTTTAATAGATAAAGTGCAATTGATTAAAAAACGAGTGGGGGAAACAAACGCACACCCATAAACTCGCGCACACACATGTGCGATTGGATAACACTGTGAAATGGATCGGGTCTTACACTTGCAAAAAACGATTGAAGCAATTATAGCAATTGTTTTTGTTGTTTGAGATGCTGCAGCCGGCTATTGCTATCTCTTTTGTTCGCAAAGCTTAGCATTTGTATATCATGTATGTGCGTTCGGCTGGGATTTTGTGCAAAAAGCCAGAACAACAACAAAGTAATAAACAGAAACTCTGATTGCGGATAAAAGGGCGGTGGGGAGCGGAATAAGTAGGGGGGTTAAAAGGGAGAGGGACAGCTGCTGCAACCATTGTACTAAACAATTGTTGGTTTATTGGCATTTATTGTTGACTCTCTGTTTTAAGCTAGACATTCCGTTGAATTCACTACTTAAACCGGCACTATTACAACATTATTACATCTAGAGCAGCAGCAACGACTTGCCCCGCCAATTACTGTAAGTAACGTAAAACAAAAGAAAGAACAAATAATAATAATACCTTTTAACAGAACAAGAACAAGAAGAGCCTAACAACTCTTATCGATAATCAGCGATTGCATTCCGATTGTGATTATCAGTTGAAATTGCTTATCAGTCAATTACAAGCATAATTAACCGACTATCTGTGTGTGTGTGTGCTTTGATTGATATACGAATTTAGATCAACAAACTCTCTCTTCCTCTCTTTGTCTCTCTTTTCACTATGATATAACAGCTCCCCATCCCCGCCCTCAAAAAAAAAACGTACGCACTAAACGAAAATAAATGCTCTCGCTCTCTTATTTGTTTTTGTAATATATGCCAGTCACGATTTGACATTTCGCAAAGGTGAGAATGTGAAGTAAAAAGGATTGAGATTTCTTGCACTAACATCGTTCAAAAAGATCAGCTGATAAACCATATGTCCATGCAATTACACAGAAAAAAAATGTAAATCGATATATAATTCATTTCAATCTGATGAGTTGAAAGATATTCCAATAAAAATTATATATTTTTTTTAATATAAATGTAATAAAAAATGTTAAAGCTTAACTTTCTTTTATTAAAAAAAAATTGTAAGTTTTTTTTTGATATTGTACACTTAAATTTAACCTGTGTAAAATGTTTGTCTGTATAATTAAATCCAACTTGCAATTCTTATTCGAATCGGGCTAATTTTTTTTCTACGTAGCGGGATGGAATTGCTAATGCAAGCGACTAAAAGCGAGAGTGTTAGAGAGAGGGAGGGAGATAAAAAGAGAGAGACGTCCAACCGGTTTAGTCTTTCGTTAGTTTTAGATATTTAGTTATCAGAGGCGCATTAAAGGGGGATTCAGCTCACACCCCCAGAAACTCTCATAATAATAGACTATGCAAAGGAATAGCCTATTATTTTGGGGGGTTACACAGAAACCACAAACTTTTAGACCAAACAAACTCTAGCTTTAAAATAAATATTTTCTTAAAGATAAGGAAACTTAAATTAAAATATTGTTGAGTTGACTGTAGATGAATAGATCAAAAAATTACAACAAAAAGCTAATTAAATGAATTCCAAAACCCTTTGACCACTTTTATTAAGTTTAATTTATTTAAAGATTATCAAGTCTAAAAGTATCTATATTTTTATCATAATGAGCATTTACATTTTAGTTTAGATCTAAATAATTTGATGTACATTTTCTTTTATGATATAAATTTAACATTATTAACTTTTTATTTGTAAGATGTTTGATTAAAAAATACCCCTGAAAATGTTTTAAGTAGCCACCACTGTTCAATAGATATTGCAAAATCGAAAAACCATTGCTGCATCCAAGAGTAGTAATTATGTTTTGTATGTTCTCTTTTGACGTGTTATTTTGAAAGTCTCTGGTTTCCGTATCAATCTTTGACTGCCTAGAAATACCGTAACAAAGCTAATTTTCCTTTCGTTTGGGCCAAAAAAAAAACCAACCAACCAGTTGACCAGTTGTGCCAGTCCAGTTCAGTTGGATCACTATTGAGTCCATCGCTCCAAGGCTAAACCATTCCATTCCCCACCAGATCACATAAAGAGGTTTTAAACGTGAAATTAAGCTCGGCACTGCACTCGACTACTTATTTGTATAAAGATTTCGCCGCTCAGAATAAGAAGAATTCCAGAGAAACGGGTTTTACATCGGGTATTCTAGACACGAGTGTTTCTAACGCTTCGTTGTGGTTTTGCTATTTATTTTTTATAAATGAGATTAATTTCAAAAAAAGAGGGGAGGAGTACGTGTTTTAACGTTTCAATACAATCTGCGAGTGTGTTCGTTTGCGTTTTTCCCGCAGCTTCATTATAATTCAATATTACTGAATATTAACTTGTGAAATAATTAGTTGAACTTTGGGTTTTTTTTAACGGTGTGTGAACTAAATCTGTTTTATTTCAAATAATAAGAGGTTAGAGGTTTCTTAGTGTCCCTGACCTCGTATCAGTTGGCATTTTTGTGCCCCAACCGCACTTCCTGCATATCAGAACTTTTTTGCCTTGCATGCCACAAGTGGCTCGAACATATTTTCCTGATTACTTTTGTAAAGCGGTCGCAGCACCTTATCACTAAACTACGATATGAACTAAACACTCGATTGCGGTGAACCACAGAGACAAACAAAAGTTCAACAAAAAAATACAAAACAGGCAGAAGTCACTGAAGTACCCAGCTTGATTCGTCTGTTTTAATTCAGGTTCGTAGTGTTCCCAATTGCAGAAGTGGAACAGCAGTTGGAGGAGTAGCAGGCGCCCCATTATAATCCAGGTTAATCCAAGGTCAGGCGTGAGTCGGGGGAAAGTGGGCGGTACGGTTTCCTCTTTATCCGGTGGGTGGGGCACGTGGAGTTATGTCTGGTATTTTCATTTCACTCGCACTTCATTCCCTCATTTCGCATTTAGCATTCCTTTCAAAGATGTGAAAGGGAAAGAGCGGAGGTTGGACTGTTCGGAGATTGACTTTCTAATTGAAATAATGGTTTGAATGGGACTTAGGTTGGGCAGCTGACCCAAAACACACTCTCAAAGCAACCTTTCGATATATGTATGTCGAAATTTTATCTTATGTCTAAGATTATGGCTATATGGATGGCTATATGAAAATATTTTATGCATTAATAAAAACATTTTAAAAAGATCGCAATAACCATGAGCTTTAGTGATAACTTTATAATATATTTATTTGTTTAAGTTTTGTGCCTTTCATTTGGCAATATTGATCTTTAAAACAAGATAGAGTTTTGGAAACACATATTTGGTATTGCAAAGTTTTGATCTCAATCTTAAATTCTTTAAAATTCTATATCAACGAATGTCAAATATTAAGCTACGTACCTAATAGAGGTACGAAATTACTAAAGCATCACAACGTATGGTAAACATTATTTTCCTGATCTATTATTTTGCCCGCAGTTATACGTACATTGTTTATTGTTCACTTACGAGCGGCAATCATTTAATGCGACTTTCACTTCATTCTCCTCCGCAGTCATTAATCGCAGATCCACAGAAGAATCGAGCGCAGTAAGAAGACAAACCTCCAGCAGCAGCTATGGACCACGCCCATCACAGTGCAGCCGGTGTTGGTGGGTTTGGGTTTGGATACATCCGTTTGATCCGTTTCTGAGCACTCCTTGATAATTCACAGATCACTCGATGATGCATCACGACCATGCGGGTATGCATCACGATCACAGCGGAATGGGAGCTGCAACTGTTACACCTGATCCTGCATCCATGTTTGACCTGATTCCCGACACCAACGATTTGCATGCGGCCCACGCGGGTCACGCAGTTCACAACCACGGCGGTGGGTCTGGCACGGGAATGGAGCACATGATGCCCATGGCGGTAGGAGAACATATTCCAATGGGAAACACCCTCTCATTACCCATTTAACATCCACAGTTCCACTTTGGATACGACGAGACAATCCTGTTCTCCTGGTGGCACATCGAAACGGTGGCCGGTTTGGTGGGCTCCATGATTGCCATTTTCCTGCTGGCGCTGATGTACGAAGGTCTGAAGTACTACCGGGAGTATCTGTTCTGGAAGACGTACAATCTGCTGGAATATCGTCCGGTTACGGGGCCGCAGCGAAATCCGGAGGCGCCGCGTATACCATCGCCAGCGGCCGCAGCTCCCTCGCCCGTGCAGTGAGTTCCGGAGCTTTGCTTTTGATTACCCATTATCCATTATCCAAAGGGGCGGATTTTCTTCCCCTTTAGAGTTACAGCATGCTTTTTGCCCTCACCCCTGGCCTTAGCTTTGTATCTACTGTATCCGTACTTGTTGTATATATTAATCTTAATGCTTTCTTCTTTCTTCTCGTTTCGTTTTCGTTGCCGTTACCCGTTAAATCGTTTAAATCCGTACCGCTACTGCCCCATCCTGCTCCATCAATATATATCTACATATCATCAATGGGCGCCGCTCTTCATTTGTAAATTGATCCATCACAAATACTCAATATCAAAAACCAAATTCATACCGTTCTGCCTCGCTTCGCCTCGCCTCGATTCGTTAATTTTTGTATAATTGATTATGTGATTCACGCGACCGTAATTGAAATAATTGTAACTCAAATCTGATTCTGTATCTGCATCTGCATCCGCGAATCGCATCCGCAATCGTGTGGTGTCCCCCCCGGCACGCTTCGATCGATCCTTTTTAGATACGTGGGCGAAGTTGTGCACAAGCAACCGTAAGTATCGCTCCATATCCCCCCATTTGCCCACCCCAAACAACCAATATGTATTCCCACCAGTCCCTGTATAATCTGTATGCCTCACTTAAGTTTGCGTTAATTTCCAATTTCGTTGGCTATCTGATATGTCCGTCCATCCGGCAATTAATGGGAAAAAACTCATAGCAGCTGTTGCTCGGTACTCCATTTCCCCTTATCGGTTTTCAAATTGCCGTTTAATTTGTACAGATATCTGGAAGAAAATATATAATATTACACTTGGTTACACACCTGTAAACAACACACAGTAGTTCAAGTTGAAAATTAGTTTAGAACCTAACCCTAATTTATTGGTAGCTTAATCTAACAATGCAACTTTAGAGCAGGACAACCCCAATGACCAACACGAAGCCCCGAAGGATCAGCGCTATACATATAGTCTATTTTGTATTGTTTTATACCGTTTTGTTCTGTTCTGATTTTTGTGACGTTCAGTTATGTACTTTCTGTTGTCCTGCTAATTTTCTATAAATATCTGGATGGTTTCGCTGAAACTTAACGTAAATCTTTCAATTGCTGTATAGACCTTCGATGCTGTCGGTTAACCACCTGCTCCAGACACTGCTGCATGTGATCCAGGTGACTTTATCCTTCCTGCTCATGCTGATCTTCATGACCTACAACGTGTGGCTCTGCCTGATGGTTGTCCTCGGCGCCGCCGTTGGATACTTCCTGTTCTGCTGGAAAAAGTCGGTAATCGTTGACGTCACCGAGCACTGTCACTAACAGAGGACCACCGAAAGCCTCAGTCGCCGATGTCTCACGGAGGCGGACGCGGAGGAGGAGCAGCTGTCCATCTAAACGGAAGGCGGAGGCGTTGGTGCTAAGCTGGAATTCCCGGAAGCTCTCATCCCCACAGAAAACACACTTCTATACCCCTGCCACTTGCTACTCTCTGGGTATTAGCCCCATAACTAACTTTTAAGCTAGTTAAAACGATGCGGCGGCAGTCTGCACAGAATATCAAAACCATTCAAACTCCGTCAGTCGCTGCATCGTTTACAAATAACTTTAAATCCCGACATCAAGATCAACTGTGTAAAAGGCCCGTTCGCAGGGATTTGAGGGCATTCGTTTTAAGTCGAAAGTGTATAGTATAAAAAAGAACAAATTGAGCGACAGGCGAGCGAATTGTATAAAGTTAAGCAATGCAAATATAATTGTTTTCTGTTGGTACTCAATCTATGTTCGCAGGATTCCTCCAAAAGCATATATTTTTTTTACATTATTATTATATACCATTTTGTATCCTTATTAAAAGATTATGATTATTATTATTTGGTAATAAAATCCATTCTTTTTTATATTTCACTTCTGTTTGTTAGCCCCCACAAAAGACATTTTTGTTAACATTGGCTTCCTTATGAAATGTTGTACGGTTTGCGAATGTGCTCCAGTGCGTTTCAAAAGAGTAATTTGGTTGCGGAAAAATGGGCATATCCCCGAAAATCCCAATTAAGATGGTTGACATTGATGTTAAACTTGCATTTACGTGTTTCAAAAACAACTGACATTACTTTGGGCTTGATAATTGTTACAGCTTTTTAAACACTATCATCTAATTAATTTTAATGTGTTCCATTATTTTCACAACGTATATTTAATAGTTGTCTGGACTCGAAAATTACGGATTGCAAAAACAGGCGTTAGGCTCATTAATTGTTTGCTCAACTCGAAAACGGCTGCTGTAAATTGCTTTCCTAAATGAACGCAATAGACTTTCAAACCATGTCTTAAAATGAGTTACTTTCCCGAAACGCACTGTATCCAGCATAGCGTACATAAATAGATATTGTAGATATTAAACTAAATGCAAATACATACAGTAAACGGAAACAAATTTATAAATATTATTATTAAATCTACTTATACATTAATAAATATACAAGCAGAATATTGTTATAACCGAAATGGAACCAGTCTTTGAAATATAAAGTTTTGGGAAGGGAAACATGGGTTATTATTTTAAAGCGAAATTTAACAAAAATTATATAGTTTTTAGTTTTGATTACCTTAATACCATGTGCAACATATTGACAGGATAAATATAAATATATTTTTTTAAAGCGAAATTTAACAAAAATTATATAGTTTTTAGTTTTGATTACCTTAATACCATGTGCAACATATTGACAGGATAAATATAAAGTAATGTGTTGTTAAAAAAAAACATACTTTAAAAAATTTAATACCGTTTACCTTGCTTGATCTTATTTATGATCTTTAATTATTTATTTACCTAGGAAAGGTAAAAATAATGATTATAAAGAAAACAACAGATTTGATCTTATATTGTGGATTTACTTTGATCTTTATTAGAAAATTATTGCGAGTCTCTCGATAGAATGTTGTATCCTTACTCATATCGTAATTCATAATTAAAAACATCTTTACATGACTACAGGCGATTGATCAAATTTTATTGATTGGTTACACTATACTTAATTTCGTAATTTTTTTAAACTCTTACTTGCCCGATGGGAATTCAATTCAATTGATTAATTTGCTAGTTGATCGTTGTAACAAAAAACGGGGTTGATGGATTAGTGGATGGGATCAAGGTTTTTTTGTGTTGAGGTCCTTGCAGGAAAGGGGATAAGGAGCTCATTTTGTGGGAACACTAAACTTAAGCGGCCCATACATTAATTTATGTACGGTTCAAATGATTCAATATTTAACTGACAACTCGCGCGTCTTCGATTACGATATTAAGATCGAAGGATGGGTGGAGTAATGGATAGTGGAGTTATAATATAATATAGTTATAAGTAGATGAGAGAAATTGAAATTCACCTCGTTTGTATCATGCCTAATACAGTTCTACACGAGTGTCTCTTTCTGCCTTCTCTTTCACTCTTCTCTCTCTTTCTCTGATCACTGATCGTTCGTTGATCGCCGATTGATGATCGTTGATTTTGGATTACGGATTACGGATTACGGATTACGGCCGCCTTGTCTGTCGTGAAGAAACATTTATGTGGGGAGGTGTGGCATAGAAGTTACCTGGTTGGTTCTTCTTTCTATATATACATATATATATCTCTCTCTCTCCCTCTCTTTATATATATCTCTCTCATTCATTTCTACATTTTAGGGTTACGTTCTTCAGTTGGCGGCTCCTGGAATATGTTTGCAGAGAAAAAAATGTGAGTTAAGTGAGCCAGATTAAAAGTTTGGGGGCGGTAGAAATTGGGTAGCGTAGCTTAGACTAATTTCGAGCTGATCGTGTAAATAGATTTATAGATTCAGAGTTCATTTAAGTGTGTTTTTTATTATTTAGCGTGGCACGAACAGTACAGAACATACATCTACGATGGGTTCGTCTTTTGGCTCTGGACAGCGATTCAACCTACGGCTGATCGGGCCACATCAAAAAAATAGTCTTAACATATCATAATTTGGGAGGGTCGGGGGTCAGTCACAATTTACCTGTTGGTGAAGAGGAGGGGAACATGAACATACACTTGTGTATGGGTATAGGAACTCTCGCCCTCTCTGTCTGTGCTCTGTTTGCTGTCTCCCTCTGCTCTGCCTATCCTTGTGTTTTTATTGATTATAATTTAATTCGATTTAGCAATTCAATTACCTCGTGGTTTTTCGTAGGTGTCTTGGAATCTTGGCTTGAAGATTTCGCTGGGGTTAGTTTTTTTATCTTAAGAAATACGATAGTGCAGGGTGAAGGGAGGATGGGAGGGGCAGTACACCACAACAATGAAATAAGGATCCAAAAAAAGGGAACATTGAGATACGACGGCAAGCCGACGCCTTAAGATCCCTCTTCAAATTAGGCACTTTTTAACTACTTTAAACTTGGTATTTTTTAATTTGGGAAACATAAACAATATGTCATGATAATAAGGTTTCTTAAACTCCTGACAGTTATCAATTATTTTTTAAAATGTGATACAAAATACATAGATACAATAAAGATCTTGAAGTTCTGGCAAACAATAATTAAAGCAAATACTATTCATTAATGATTTCTATAATAATTATGTAACTTATTTAGCTCAAAAATCTTTGGAAAGGGATCATCGGTTGGTTGGGTTCATCGATTGATCAAATGTACCTGCAATCTGTCACTCAGTAGTAGCTCCTTTCACTTTCTTACTTTCACAGTCCGTCACTTTTTATTTTTTGGATTCTGGCCAAGGTACTACGACTACGTACCTCCACTTGGGAGCTCGAACCCATCCCATCGCACACAAATGACCCAGCAACCCAGTCGCCAAGTCAAGCCAAAGGAACATGCAGTACCAGTCGCTCTCTCTAAGTCACTCTATATAGTACTATATATACATTTATGGATTATGGTATATGGTTTATGGCGTGTGTACTCGTGTTTTCGGGGGTGTGTGGGTGTGCCGGGGGGATTGCATGGAATGCGTGTATCTGTTTCTGTTGGGTTAATTAAGCGCAAAGAGATAACAGTAAGGCTTGGTAAATACCTGTTTCAGTCACTGTCCCACTCACAATTTCAAGGAAAACGTCCAAAGAACGCTCCGTATCGCCCTAATCCTCTGCCTATCTCTTGCTCGTAACGATATCATATGTGCATATATATGTAGGTATAAACCGGATGGTGGAACGCTTTGCAAAATCTCTCTTAGAAATTCATTGATCTGTATAACAAATTAAACCTAAACCTGACTTAAACTGCGTAATGGAAACAGTCTAAAACACTATGTTATTTAACAATAATTATTATAAGTACACTATAGAAGCACTCAAAAATTAACCATAGCCTAAGATATTGTGTATTGTATTCAAACGGCATTCTTTTGATATTTTCCATAGGCACAAGAATTAAAAACAAAAAAAGGTTAAATGACGTTTTTTTTTCAAATAAATTGCGCTTTTATCAAATATCATAGGTTAATACTTTGAAAAAATATATATACAGAAACAAATGAAAGCAGATGAATTCATAAATTTTGTATCCTTTGCGAAGGTAAAAACTTCAATTTTATTTATTATTGTAGCATTTAAAAATATTAAATTTTAAAGAGGTTGTATTTCTTTAATCAAAGAAACAAATTGGTTTTAGTGTTTTAAGAACTGAAGCAGCATTATATACCATAAACAATAATATAAAATTAATTTTAAAATACCAATTCCCATCTACAGCTTAAAGGGTCACTTCGTAGGTCCGTCTGTTTATTTAAAAAGGACCTGGCCTTCGTGAAATCCTTGAAAAGATGTTAGCCCAACTGGGTACACACATTGAGGGGGGCGTGTGTGTACACGGATATAGATCGATTTATAGTCGAGTTATGGTACGAAACGAGTATGTCTACAGAATGTGGAGTGGCACAATGGCGCCGGAGTGTTACTTTTTACTGGTTTATCAAGTGTTCGACTCACCTCAGCGCACTCGTTCTTGCCAGCTCAGATACTGTTTCTTTTTTACTGTTTTTTATACATATTACTTTGAAAATTGTGTTAATGATTTTTGTTTTTTTTTTGGGGTACCTCGATGCTGCCGTCTTTCGCCACGGCAGCTGCAGCTTACGGATTATGGATTTGCGAACACATAAGACTGAAGACTGCAGATGGACGAGAGATTGTGTTCTGTTGGTCTTGATCATATTTAGTTGTGTAGTTTCGTTTTCGGGCTTTGGGAACAGCTCCTGACTTTCTGCTTATGATTCTATGCGTCATTTACTTGTAGTGTTTGCTTTTCACTTGGTATATTTCTGTTTTTGGTCTCTAGTAGCGGCTGCGACTCCGACTGCGGCAATGTCGCTCGCGACTGTCGTGGCGGTAGTGATTATGGTTGTGATTGTGGTGGCTCCGGTTGCTTCGGTTGCCACCACCGCCGCCTCCTCCACCTCCGCCTCCTCCTCCGCCGCCACTGCGCGAGTATGAGTGATGAGAGCTGTGGTGCGACTTATGGTGATCTGGAACAATAAAGTTATGGTTTAGAAAAGCTGGTGTGCCGTGTGCAAGTGCAAGCGCGACCCTGGTCTCCAAAAACGAATCGGAGAGCTGGTGTCGTGGGGACTTACGGTGACGCCGATCCGAGGGCTGACGATTCTGGACATAGTCGCGACTCCGTTCCCGGTATTCGTTGCGTGGCTCGCTAAAGAATCCAAAAAGAGGAAAATTAGTGATAAGCGAGGATAAAATATGCTGAATTCATAAATACTTGAGGTACAGCCAAGTCGTAATTAACAAAAATATCTCTTAGCATTATTACTATAGGTATAGAGAACACTGAA
The DNA here is from genome assembly GCF_018152115.1 of Drosophila rhopaloa. Lineage (NCBI taxonomy): Eukaryota > Metazoa > Arthropoda > Insecta > Diptera > Drosophilidae > Drosophila > Drosophila rhopaloa. Next base: position 8,814,378 of record NW_025335123.1, on the reverse strand, counting down.
ATTCATATCCAATATTTTATGCACCTATGTTTAAAAACAATAAAATAAAGGATCCTTAATGAGAAATGGATGTGATTTAATAAAAACAAACTGGTACAAAACTATACGAATTATTAATTATACTTAGCAGGTTTACATAAAGGTAGGATTCCCAAAAGTTTACTACACTAGGCAGGACTGTTTATATTCGTATATAAAAACTATTATTTTATGTATGGGATTCTATGACATCATATCGTATTAAAAAGCATCTAGTCAATTTGCATTCAGTAGCCATGTGATATAATAATCCCAAAGTAAACAAACTTAGCAGCATTACTCATAGTCACATTGAACGGCAATCTGCCAAGTTTGTTGTAATTAACTAGGAAAAGATCAAATGAATTCTTGTTTTCGATTGTTTCTATAGGATATAGGGTCTGACATGTCTGGATTAGCTGAATAACATGCACAATCTTTTTTTTTAATATTTGACTTTCAAATACTTCCATGCTGAAGTACTCGCGATTTGTTATGCATACAAAATAAGCACTATTGGTCCAGTCTATAAAAGATGAAATTGTTTTTAATGTAATATAAACCTGATGGTCAAAGCTTTTAATGAACCAAATTTATTTACTATAAGCTAATAAGTGATTTGTTATCATTAATGGACTCTGCTTCTAAAACTTGACATTAAAAGTCCAATGGCTAAAAAATATATTTGAATCCCAATTATATACTTACCGCCTGTTGTCGTAGGAGTGGAAACGCTGCACTCGGCACTCCCGCCGCCGTCGATCTTCTTGCTCGCGCTCCTTTTGCCGCGCATCGTTGATCTCGGCCACCGCGTTACGCAGCTTGGAGTACCCCAAATGCTGTTTGCCCATCAAATGGTCCTCGATCCGCTGCTGTGCATCCCCAACGATCAGGAAGGCCCCGCAGATCTCGCAGACCTTCATCTGTTTTTCGGGCAGAGCATCGTGCGTCCAGCCAGCCGCCTTGCTTTCGGTCTTCTCCGCTTTGTCATCACTGGCTGTTCCAGTTGATTCTCCCTCCTCCGCAGGAGTACCTCCTGCTGCTGCTGCCGAACTTGGAGCAGCCTCTGGAGCTTCATCACTAGTAATGGCGGCCGCAGGAAGTGTGTTTGTGGTTTCCTCGCTGGGATTTGAGACAGGACTGCTAAGCGCCGGCTGCAGCTCATCATCCGGTGGCCTGGTCAAGCTAATGCTGCTGATAGCCTTGTGATTGGCCTCGTGCTGCTGAACCAGTTGCTCCTTCTCCTCCTTGAGCTCCTCGCACAGGGTCATCAGATCCTGCGCCTGGTCCACGTCTCCACGAATGCCCGCTTCTTCTGCTTCGGAGAGAAGCTTATTGATTCTGGCATTAAGGTTGGCCAGTTGCTCCTGGTGCCTGCTCAAAGGAGCCGGAGCATTGGGCTGATCCCTTTGCATTAGGAGCAAGCGCTGCTTGCCCTTTTGAATCTTTCGATCGACATCGTGCAGCATGACGTTGCAAAACCGGAGGAACTCATCTTCATATTGGCGTTTCCTTTGCGAAGGACGAGCATCTTCATAGAGGTGACGGGCCTCCTCGTCGTGGATGCGGGCGCAGGGTCCCAGATCCGCGCGGGTATTTATAAACAGATCATGTGGGCAAAACTTTACGTTGTAGAATTGGCAGAACTGAGGGCAAAATATACATTATTAGGTGGTTCCCCAGGATGTAAACTCGAAAACCTCACCTCTGGATCCTCCCAGTTGACCTTGGCGCCCGCCTCCGAGGGATGAAGGTTCCGATTCCTGCCCATCAGCTCATCGAGCATTTGCCTGGCGGCGTCCACCATTTTCCGAGACTTCCTTGTCTTTGGGTTCCTCAATTCAAGGGGTAAACTGTAGAGGGGGTGGTGGAGCAAAGCGGTGCAAGTAGTCCAATCCAAGTGATGCTTCCGATTCCAGTGGTGCCGCACCCACTTTTATGGCCTGGATGGTGCCTGCGGACAGGTGCAGGCACTTAGAACACGTGTAGAAAGCTCTTTTACCGACAATTTCGCCAAAAAGAATCAATAAAATTCACGAAATAAAATTCGTGTGGTATTGAATTTGTGCAGCGCAGTGTGACCGTCGCGGTACTTCGCGAAAATCAACGGTACAAAGACATCGCGAACCGCAAATGCGCCATTTGAAGAGTTTTTGAAAAAAGTTTAACTGTAAGCTCATCTTAAAATTTTTTTAAAATCGCTAATTATATGGCTGTGAGAGAGTTTATGAAAACATATAATTAGTTCTTTAGATTTTCTGCAAATTCCCATCGCTTTCCACTTGTATCAAAGTCTTGTATGAGGACTTAAATTATAAAAGAATTCTTAAGCTTCTTGTTGTTTGACGATATGTTTGTATATCATTTGGTGAACGGAAAAATGTCAGAAATTTGATAATTTTGACAAATGCTTAAGTGACCAGAAATTTTAATGTTTTGTCTTGCTAAAACTTCCCTAATTTAAACGTATTTTATTGTCAAATCAAAACATTAAATTTTTTATAATTTGTAGCAACAGATAAATTCAAAATATTATATCATGAAGTGATTACATATATATAAGACCTAATCCGTCCTGGAATTCTTGGAGACATTAAACATTCAAAAATCTCAAAAATTGTTTATTATATTATATACATATTTATATTTAAATTACTATCTGTACAAAAGAAACCAGGGCTTAAATAAATAAATTAACTATACCACAAAATAAATTAAATTGTCAACTAATGTGACCTTATAAGAAAACTAAGGAATAACGATGTGGCAGCGCTTTGCCTGCTGGCGCTGCCACCCTATCTCAACTGTCAGAAAAAGGCGCCAAAAATTGGCAAAGCACGCAGCTGTAAACAATTGCAAACGCAAAATTTACCGCGTCACCTTTGCGTTTATTTATCAGTTTCAATCAAACAGTGAACCAAAATGGATGTGGCAGATGCTCAGGTTGGCCAGCTGCGCGTCAAGGATGAGGTGGGCATTCGTGCCCAGAAGTTATTCCAGGATTTCCTCGAGGAATTCAAGGAGGACGGCGAGATCAAATACACGCGTCCGGCGGCCAGCTTGGAATCCCCGGATCGCTGCACCCTGGAGGTCAGTTTCGAGGATGTGGAGAAGTACGATCAGAACCTGGCCACCGCCATCATCGAGGAGTACTACCATGTCTATCCGTTCCTCTGCCAATCCGTTTCCAATTACGTGAAGGACAGGATTGGCCTGAAGACCCAGAAGGATTGCTATGTGGCCTTCACGGAGGTGCCCACGCGGCACAAGGTCCGGGATCTGACCACCTCCAAAATCGGCACCCTCATCCGCATCTCCGGCCAGGTGGTGCGCACGCATCCTGTTCATCCGGAACTCGTATCCGGCGTCTTCATGTGCCTCGATTGCCAGACGGAGATCCGGAATGTGGAGCAGCAGTTTAAGTTCACCAATCCCACCATTTGTCGTAATCCCGTCTGCTCCAATCGCCGGCGCTTCATGCTGGATGTGGAGAAGAGTCTGTTCCTGGATTTCCAAAAGATTCGCATACAGGAAACCCAAGCAGAGCTGCCCCGTGGATGTATTCCCAGGGCCGTGGAGATCATCCTGCGTTCGGAACTGGTGGAAACTGTTCAAGCTGGCGATCGGTATGATTTCACAGGCACTTTAATCGTGGTTCCGGATGTGAGTGTCCTGGCGAACGTGGGCACCCGGGCGGAGACCAGTTCCCGCCATAAGCCAGGCGAGGGAATGGAAGGCGTGACTGGTTTGAAGGCTCTGGGCATGCGGGAACTGAACTACCGGATGGCCTTCCTCGCCTGCAGCGTTCAGGCCACCACAGCCCGCTTTGGCGGCACGGATCTGCCCATGTCGGAGGTCACTGCCGAAGATATGAAGAAACAAATGACGGATGCAGAGTGGCACAAAATCTATGAGATGTCCAAAGACCGTAATCTGTACCAGAACCTGATTAGCAGCCTGTTTCCGTCAGTCTATGGCAATGATGAGGTAAAGAGGGGCATTCTCCTTCAGCAATTTGGTGGCGTTGCCAAGACCACAACCGAAAAGACCTCGCTGCGTGGGGATGTCAATGTTTGCATCGTGGGAGATCCCAGCACGGCCAAGTCGCAGTTCCTCAAGCAGGTCTCGGACTTCTCACCCAGGGCCATCTATACTTCAGGCAAGGCTTCCTCTGCCGCGGGCTTAACTGCAGCTGTGGTCCGCGATGAGGAGTCCTTTGACTTCGTCATCGAGGCGGGAGCTCTCATGTTGGCTGACAATGGCATTTGCTGCATTGACGAATTCGACAAGATGGATCAGCGCGATCAGGTGGCCATTCACGAGGCCATGGAGCAGCAGACCATCTCGATAGCTCGCGCTGGAGTTCGAGCCACTCTAAATGCCCGCACGTCCATTCTTGCCGCCGCCAATCCCATAAATGGACGTTATGATCGCTCCAAGAGTCTGCAGCAGAACATCCAGCTCTCCGCACCCATTATGTCACGTTTCGATCTGTTCTTCATCCTCGTGGACGAATGCAATGAGGTAGTGGACTATGCCATTGCCCGGAAGATCGTTGACCTGCACTCGAACATCGAGGAGTCCGTGGAGCGTGCTTACACACGCGAAGAGGTCCTCCGCTATGTGACTTTTGCGCGGCAATTTAAGCCGATAATTGGTCAGGAGGCCGGTCGCATGCTGGTGGAGAACTATGGCCATCTGAGGCAGCGGGATACAGGCACGTCGGGGAGGAGCACCTGGAGGATCACCGTGCGACAGCTGGAGTCCATGATTCGGCTGAGCGAGGCCATGGCCAAGCTGGAGTGCTCCAATCGCGTGCTGGAGCGACATGTCAAGGAGGCCTTCCGCCTGCTAAACAAGTCCATTATACGTGTGGAGCAGCCCGACATTCACTTGGACGACGACGAGGGCCTGGATATGGACGATGGCATTCAGCACGACATCGACATGGAGAACAATGGATCAGCGGCCAATATTGATGAAAACCTGGACACCTCTGGCAGCGGTGCTGTGCAAAAGAAGAAGTTCACGTTGTCCTTCGAGGACTACAAGAATCTGTCCACCATGCTGGTGCTTCACATGCGTGGCGAGGAGGCGCGCTGCGAGGTGGAGGGCAGCGATACAGGCATCAAGCGCAGCGACGTCGTTACCTGGTATCTGGAGCAGGTGGCCGAGCAAATCGAATCCGAAGATGAGCTGATCTCGCGGAAGAACCTCATCGAGAAGCTGATCGATCGCCTCATCTACCACGACCAGGTGATCATTCCGCTCAAGACATCCACGCTGAAGCCGAGGATCAAGGGTGTGGGCCAGGATGATGAGACGGAGGACGATCCCCTGCTGGTGGTGCACCCCAACTACATTGTGGAGTGAGCACAGCCAGACACCAGTTTATTATACCCTAATTTACCTAGTTAAGTTTCTGTTTCCACTTCTTTGATTTTTTTTGGTCATCTAATTAATCATTGCATTTAGATGTAAGTTTAGAATTTAAAGACTACCAAGCCAATTAAGCATTATTTGACCCGTCTGTGGTCAAGTTACTTTGAAAATCATTCATGTTTTCGCCGAAATAAACGTTCATCTAAAGTTTAGCTTGGCTTATTTTTATTTTTGGGCGCCCTCATTGAGCTGAGTTTATAGGTAATAAGCATTGATTAATCAGTGTTAAACTCTTATCTCAAGTTTAAGTTGGTTTCTTTTCATTTTAAATGGTGCAGGGCACTCCTTTGCTAATCTGGGTCTCAAATCTTTCCATTAAAATCATAAAGCATTGATCTGCGGTCAAAAGTTTAGTTTCCAAGTCTTTCATGTGTTCACCGAAATAAACGCTCAACTTAAACTCAGCTTGGTTTCTTTTCATTTTAATTGTACAGATGCGTTGATAAATTGCCTATGAAATAAAAACGAGGCCCGCAGAGGGATCCAGAGGAGGTTGCCTTCTACTTATCGAAGGTGTAGTGCTTGACGCCATCGCCAGGATATTGCTTGGCGGCCACGGGGCGGTACATCTTCTTGTCCTCCAGCCAGTAGTAGAGGGCCAGGCAACCGGACATCACGCTCAAGAAGACGATAAAGTAGTACGAATTCTTGTAGCGCGGCTGTTCCGCCTGCGACCAGCGATCTTCGCTGTACAGATCGTGATCCGCCGAGATCTGCGGGTGGAAAAAGTATGTATCTTTGGATATCTATGGGACAGAGATGTGAGTGATCCTCTTACGGGCTCGTGCTGATTACGCTTGTGCTCCGGATAATCCCAGGGATAGTAGCTATCCTTGGCCTCCACGCCCAGTCCACCGCCTACTTTGGGATAGTCTCCATAGCCCAGGCCATCGTCCGCATATGGTTTGTACTCCTCCGGCAGAAGGTAATACTTCTTGGCAGCGGCCAAGCGCTCCTTCTCCGTCTGTGGAAAGGGTGCCGGCTTATAGTCCTTGTTCCAGCCAGCCACTAAACGGGAAAAACTAGTTTTAGACAGAGAACAAAAGTTACGTAAACAAAACAGAGGCGCAGGTTGTCGGGATTCCTGCTCTTCCGGATTTTCACTTACTGCCGCGTACCGCCTGGCGAATCATGGCGGGATTGGCGGCGCATAGCTTTTGGGCCAAGCACACGGATTTCAAAAACGCCGACATTGCAGGCTCCTCGTTTCAAAAAAAAAGTTTGCAATTTTATTTCCAAAGTCAAACAGCTGTTTGCCTGCGGATGGCCCTCAGGCGATAAGCAGTCACGGACTATCGATATTTAACAATCAAAAGTTCGGGTGGCCAATACAAATTTTTTGAAAAAGTTTAATGCTTTCAAATTTTGAATTTTCTTACAGTAATATCTTAGTTCTCTATTAGGTATTTTGCATTCAAATATAGCTGCATTTAAATATTTACAGTTTAAAAATAAATTATGTCATATTGCTAAAAAGTAAAAAAAAATGAATTAATAAGCGGCCAAGACTTAACTATGTATTTCTTAACACAATTTACAATCTGTTTTATTTCCCTTATTTGTTTATTATATTTAAAAATTACCTTTAGTTATAAAGATTAAGGCCCATTTAAAAGCTTTTTAACAATCATGAACATTTTATCAATAAATTTTGAAACTTTAACTTTTAAACTTAAATACACCATTAAAAAAAACCTATATTTTATACTTAGACCAGTTCCGCAATTAATCATAGTATTAACTTTTCTTTTAAGAGTTTTAAGATCTTGGAAAATTTGTTTACAAATCGTTTTATAAATGTATTATAAATATTATTTTATTTTTCACATTCTGTTAATAATGGTGAAAGATCTTTTTTCCTATGATAAAACTTGAGCAACCATCGATAATACTTATCGATAGGCCATAGAGTGCACCCGCGCATCGTTGTTTTTGTTGTGGTGGGCTCGTCCGTAAAAACTGATCGGCAAACTTATTTATTAATTACTAATTAAGAAATAAGCATAAAGATGGTGCTACCGTTATTGCAGCGTTCCAGTCTTCGTGGCGTTCAACAAATAACGAAACCCTGGGCGGCTTCCATTGGAAGCTTGCGTCTGGTAAGGATTTATACAGTTTATATCCATTTCCCTCGGATATGCCAAATATTGCGCCTTATGTAATGCTTCTTTTGCTTATGAACCACATAATAACATCAAAAAGTGTCGACACAATAAGAAATAAACAAAAGGAAATGCAAAATAAAAGTTTATTGAATACCGGCGTTTCGTAATCATTATACAATGCAAATGGAAGTACTGCCTTCCAGCCCCTGGAATACTAGTTCCAATTCGCACACAACTTCGACCACTTGTGGACGAACTCCAATTCGATTTTCGAATGACACTCCAATTGGAACTACTGCATTGATTTTTTCACTCAAAATTCTCACAAATCACATGGTAAAAAAAAACAAAACAAACACACCGCGAAAAAAAACTCGCGGAACGAGTTGTAATTCAAGAAACTGCCATTCCCCGATTCTTGTTTTTGGCAATTGAATTTTAAACCGGTATTGTATGGTTTTATCTACATGCCGACCACTGTTATACACTCTCAGGTACTTCTGATTGCTCAGATAAATATATAGTACCAGATAGTAGCAGCAGGAGGGCATAAATTACACTCATAACTCCAGAGAAAATGCTGCATCTGCATTTATCACACATTGGTGGCCAAACAAATAAATTTATAACACTTACCATATAATTGTTATCATCGAAGATTGGGCCTTAGACTCACAATTGTTCTATAACACAGTGATGGTAAACATAATAATTTATTAGAATTTTATTTAAAGAACTGCGAATTTTTAAAAAAATAATTTTTGGATTATTCCAAAAGTTATTAATATCTAGAAAAGAGTGTTAAATATAACTCTACTCTTTTAAGAAACTCCTTTTAAATAAATTAAAATAATCAGTTAAAATATCTATAAAAAAACAACTTCGACAAAATAATTAACATAATATAACTGAGTATAGTTACATACAATTATTCTAAAAATCTCTTAACGTAGTAATTTTGTAACTTGAATTTAATTTGAATATTTTTTAACAGGATAATAAATAGAACATGTTTCTCTTAGGTAATTATTTTAAAAGAATAAAGTAAAAGTATAAATATAGTAATTTGTAAAATAATTTCAATGAAAACGATTATTGCAAAAGTCCATAGCTTTATCCGTTCACGGTGCTATTAATTCGCCCCCAACTGTTGTTTGGGTGCCAAATTAGCGAAATACCCCATGTCGGGCCGGGTCTTCAGTCCCCTCCAGAACCGCCCTCTTTTACACCTCCACAATTCCACACTTTTCGTTGAGAGCGCTCTTTCAAGAATCTGTTCGCTGTTCACTCGGGTCTTAGTTTTAAAGTCGCCCGCTTATCTGCCTCAGTTAACTTTGAGCAGCAGTCGTCGTCGAGTGCTCGTCCTCTGATTTCTGATTTCTGTTTTCTGATTTCACTCCACTTATCTTCCATCTATCTCACTCACAATGGTCAGATGGTTGCCTCTACATTCGTAATATTCCCCGCCTTTAATCTGGTAATTTTCCCTTGTAGGCCTCCCAGGATTTTCGCGTGGAAAGCGACACCTTTGGCGAACTGAAGGTTCCCGCGGATAAGTATTATGGCGCCCAGACGATGCGATCCCAGATCAATTTCCCCATCGGCGGAGCTACCGAACGGATGCCCGTAAGTATTTTCCATAGTAATTCCCATAATACATCACAATAAGTAATATAATTAACTCACACCTTTCGTATGTGTGTATAATTAAAAAGCTGTTTACAAAATATGACCAGAAGTAGTTGCAAAACCAAATGGGTTTTTTATAATGATTGAAGAAGGAATTCTTCGTGTCATTAATTTTCAAACTTAAGTTTATTGGTTGTTTCATAAGGCTTTTAAGAGTCTTTCTCATAAGGCTTTGAGGAGTCTTAACAATTCTAGTATGGAAAAAAACAAGTATCCATCATTTTGATGACTAAACATTTAGTTTACAATTAAGGTATTACTCAATTATGTTTTATTCAAGCAAAACAAATGATAATTTTAATATATTTCTGATTAAACCTCGATTTTAACATTCAAGGTTTTTAAAAGTTGCAATGTTTAAATTAAGACAAGGTAAAAAAGCGGTGATGCTTAAGATAAAGAAAACAATAGGAATACAACAATAAATTTCAGTTACATGTCTGTGTTTTTTCAAGGTTTTGAAAAGTTGCAATGCAATGTTATTACAAAGTCAGATAATACATTTACAAATACGTGTACAAACATATAAATATCATAAAACACAAAATACCCTTTAAGACGGCAAATTATTTTCTTAACAATAGACAGTTTTAGAACCGTCTTATAATCCTTCAATACGACTTAGAGTTTATGAATATAACGAAGTTGGATATCGTTTTCGATACACCTTCTCTGATGCATCTTCTTTGTCTTATAGAAACCCGTGGTGCAGGCCATGGGAATCCTGAAGAAAGCCGCCGCCGAGGTGAACAAGGAGTTTGGACTGGACAGCAAGGTGAGCGAGGCGATCTCGAAGGCGGCCGACGATGTGATCTCCGGCAAGCTGTACGCCGACCACTTCCCGCTGGTCATCTGGCAGACTGGCTCCGGCACCCAGAGCAACATGAATGTGAATGAGGTGGGTAATGGGTCATATTCCCCTCCTTTGGTTCTCCTTTGTGACCGCGTAACTCCATCGACCAGGTGATCAGCAATCGCGCCATTGAGCTGCTGGGCGGCAAGCTGGGCTCCAAGACGCCCGTGCATCCCAACGACCATGTGAACAAGTCGCAGAGCTCCAACGATACCTTCCCCACGGCCATCCACATCTCGGTGGCCCTGCAGCTGAACAACAACCTCAAGCCAGCGATCAAGACGCTGCACGACGCCTTGCGGGCCAAGTCGGAGGAGTTCAAGGACATCATCAAGATTGGACGCACCCACACAATGGACGCTGTGCCGTTGACGCTGGGCCAGGAGTTCAGTGGCTATGCCCAGCAGTTGGCCTACGCCCAGGAGCGGATCGACGCCTGCCTGCCGCGGGTCTACGAGCTGGCTCTGGGCGGTACTGCCGTGGGAACTGGTCTGAATACCCGCAAGGGATTCGCCGAGAAGTGCGCAGCCAAGATCGCCGAGCTGACCAACCTGCCATTCGTCACCGCGCCCAACAAGTTTGAGGCTCTGGCTGCTCGTGATGCCATGGTGGAGGTCCATGGCGTCCTCAATACGATCGCCGTGAGTCTGATGAAGATCGCCAACGATATCCGTTTCCTGGGCTCGGGTCCACGTTGCGGCTTGGGCGAGTTGTCGCTGCCGGAGAACGAGCCCGGGAGCTCCATCATGCCCGGCAAGGTGAATCCCACGCAGTGCGAGTCGCTGACGATGCTCTCCGCCCAGGTGATGGGCAACCAGGTGGCCGTGACCATCGGTGGCTCCAACGGACACTTCGAGCTGAACGTGTTCAAACCTTTGATTGTGTCCAATGTGCTGCGCTCCATTCGGCTGTTGTGTAAGTTTAACGAATAGTTTAAGCGATGCAGTGGCAGCGGAAAAAGCTTTTATGCATTTTTAAGAAACAGCGACTGCCGCTGCATCGCTTACAATTAGTTCCAAGTATTTATTTATTGACAGTCAAGTAATAAAACCTTTTCTTTCAGCTGATGGCAGCAGGACTTTTACTGCCAACTGCGTGAACGGAATCCAGGCTAACCGCGAGAACATTGCCAAGATCATGAACGAGTCCCTGATGCTGGTGACCGCCCTGAATCCCCACATCGGCTACGACAAGGCGGCCAAGATCGCCAAGACGGCGCACAAGAACGGAACGACCCTCAAGGAGGAGGCCATCAATCTGGGCTACCTCACGGAGCAGCAGTTCAAGGACTGGGTGCGACCGGAGGAGATGCTGGGACCCAAGTAGTAGGCCAACCGCCTGACCTCATTTCACCCATCGCTGTCATCGAAATTCCAGCTTGTCGGGTTTAAGTTCGTTTGTAAATGAATCGCTCGGGAACACAGATCAATAATAACTGAAAATGCTAAAGCAAGTCAATGGCCTAAGCCTGGCCAGACGCAATCTTTGGGTGGCTTGCGGTGGCCTGCGCGCCAGCGATGTGAGTAGAATTGGTGGAAGGTCAGCTGAGAGGGGGGTTTTCACGCATAGAAGGGATATTCTTCCAGAGCGACAGGGGAAAGGGCAAGGATAAAGGGCAGACGAAGTTTCGCACCGAGAAGGACACCTTCGGGGAGCTAAAGGTGCCAGCGGACAAGCTGTACGGAGCTCAGACTATGCGCTCCAAGCTGAACTTTCCCATTGGCGACATAAGCGAGCGCATGCCGGTAGGGCCATCTCCCCTGGAGATTTAGCACTCTACCCCCCAATAATCCTGTACTGTCTGCAGATGCCTGTGATCCAGGCCATGGGCATACTGAAAAAGGCCTGCGCCGAGGTCAACAAGGACTACGGCTTGGACAGCAAGATCTCGGAGGCAGTGTCCTGCGCCTGCGACGATGTCATTTCGGGCAAGTACTACGAAATGGGCCACTTCCCGCTGGTCATCTGGCAAACTGGTTCTGGCACCCAATCCAATATGAACACCAATGAGGTGAGCTTGAGTGCACAGTGATTAAAACTGATATGTGCATACCGACTATTCTAACATCCTTTCTTGGAACTCACCTGCAAATTATATCTGAATTTGGATTTTTTTTTAGATTATAAGTCTAATCATCCCAAAAACGTTGGGACTTTTTATAGCGTTTTACAGATTTAGAGCAGAAGACCAGCATTTTAATTTAATATAATAACAAGAAAGAAAGCAAAATTCAGCAGGCCGAAGGTTATATAACCTTCCATCTGTTTAAAAATTAAATACTCTATATTTCGATTTTGATGTGATATTTTAAATCAATAACGCTTTTTCGGTTTTCTAAAAATTATTATACTTTTCCTGTGGCAACTATATAAAAAATCGTAGTTCTGAAATTGGCTTACATAACCTTATCTCGGATATAGTTAAAAACAATATGTTTATTATTTTTTTTTTCATTAATTTTTTTTGATTTTTCCTAATCTATCGGATATAGTCGTCCGATCCGGCCCGTTCTTTCTTATGTATATATGTATATATACATACTTAAAATTAAGAGACTAGTTTTTGTAGAATCGGACAAACGGACAGAAGGACATGGCTACTTCGACGTTCCTAGATTAGGAATATGTGCTGATCAGGAATATACATATCTACTTTACAGGGCGCTACAAACTTCAGATCAAAATTATAATAATATAAATATCTATTTCCACTTTCCTGCAGGTGATCAGCAATGCGGCCATCAGGATGATGGGGGGCGAACTGGGCAGCAAGACGCCGGTGCATCCCAATGACCATGTGAACAAGTCCCAGAGCTCCAACGATACCTTCCCGACGGCCATCCACATCTCGGTGGGCATGGAGCTGAACGAGAGACTGATCCCGGCGGTGACCCACCTGAGGGATGCACTCAAATCCAAGTCGGATGAGTTCAAGGACATCATCAAGATCGGCCGCACCCATCTGATGGACGCAGTGCCTCTGACCCTGGGGCAGGAGTTCAGTGGCTACACCCAGCAGTTGACCTACGGCCTGGAGAGGATCAAGTGCTGTCTGCCGCGCGTCTATGAGCTGGCCTTGGGTGGCACTGCCGTGGGCACGGGCTTGAACACCCACAAGGGATTCGCGGAGAAGGTGGCCAAGAGGATTGCCGAGCTCACCTGCCTGCCCTTCGTCACGGCGCCCAATAAATTTGAGGCCTTGGCCGCCCGAGACGCCATGGTGGAGGTCCATGGAGTACTCAATACAGTGGCCGTGAGTCTGATGAAGATTGCCAACGACATCCGACTGCTGGGATCGGGTCCACGGTGCGGAATCGGTGAGCTCCTGCTGCCGGAGAACGAGCCCGGTAGCTCCATCATGCCCGGCAAGGTGAATCCCACGCAGTGCGAGTCGATGACCATGCTGTGTGCCCAGGTGATGGGCAACCAGGTGGCGGTGTCCATCGGTGGCTCCAACGGACACTTCGAGCTGAATGTGTTCAAGCCCCTGATAGTGTCCAATGTGCTGCGCTCCATCCGGTTGTTGGGTACGACTTTAAAGGCAGCCTTATTAGTGTCTGGTTTAAACGATGGTTTAAAGTTGGTTGTAAACGCGGTAAAGCGGTTGCAAATGCTGCATTAATGTTTTTTTTAAGGAATTACTCATCTGAATAGCTAAATAGTTTTCATATTCTAAGCGACATGGGCATTTAGGTTGCCCAGGTCCTGTTCTTTAAATGTACACATTATATTAGGCTGCTGCTGCAACGTTTACAACCAGTTTAAAGTATTTATTCCTTATTGCAGCCGATGGCAGCATGACCTTCAGTAAAAACTGCGTGGAGGGACTGCAGGCCAACAAGGACATGATCGACAAGATCATGAACGAGTCCCTGATGCTGGTGACCGCCTTGAACCCCCACATAGGCTATGATAAGTCCGCCCAGATCGCGAAGACGGCCCACAAGAACAAGACGACCTTGAAGGAGGAGGCCCTGAAAACAGGCATAACTGAGGAACAGTTCAAGGAGTGGGTCAATCCCAAGGAGATGCTGGGACCCAAGTGATCCGTCTCCTAGTTACTATCAATGTTGCCAGTTAGATGTAATAAATTTGTCATGTTTATCAAAAGTAACGAACCTTATTATTAAAAGAATGGGATTAAACTACAAAATTGTATACTAACCGCATTTTTTAAAAGCTTATATATATTAAATTTATTTTTGAATTAATAATGTTTAAGCCAACATTTTAACAAATGTTATTAAGCTGCTCTGGCGGTTATATTTTAAATGTAAGGTAAAAATACCTAGTTGGTATGCTCTATTTCTATTATTTCGCACTGAACTAAAAATATTTCTCATTTGTAATTATAACTACATAAACGTTTCAAAAACATTAAATAAAATTTAGTTTTTAAATAATTCTCAGTGGTTTAAGTCCAAGCTAAAACCGCCACCAGGTTTAAGCGACCACTAAGTCGTTATCGATTCTTAAGATTTTATAACGGTCACACTGGCTCCTTGCTGTTTTTAACTTTTTCTTTGTTTTTATCGTGAATTTTCAACTAAATTAGATATTTTCCGATTGCAGAATATAAACACAATAACCAGATAAGCAAGTGTTAATTTTCCTGGTGTGTTTCCAGGCAAATAAAAAAACGGTCAGAGCTAGAAGCGATTATCTAACGACAAAATTGAAACGAAACGAGAATTGAAGTGAAGTAAAGTAGGCGCAGATAATAAAAATAACCAGCCAGGCAAGTTGGCTAACAAATTATCCGTTCCGTCCAGTTTAAAATAGCGCAAAATCGGCCCACACAGGAATCGAAAGAGGACATATTTGGAGCAAAAAAAAAACAGCCCTTTCGATCAACGGATATTGCCTTGTAGTAAAAAACATCCCCTGCCACCCCCTGCAACACCCACGCATCTCAAAAGCCCGAGAAGAACAAAATAAATTTACGACGCAAAAACCAAACAATCGACACCCACGCACCAGCTGTTTTGTTATCGATCGGTGTTATCGATCTTCCGTATGAGCAACAGAGGAGGAGAAGAAGAAGCAGCAGCAAGACTTGAGCCCCAAAATACTTAAAAAGGTAATAGTTGAAACTGAAATTATTATTTGGGGAGTGCTTTAATGTAGATTCCAGTTACAGGCACTTAAAGCCGTGGTCTAGGCGGGCCGAAAAATGTCTGTGAGACTGCTGACCGTGCGACTGATCAAACATGGTCGCTACATTTTGCGCAGCTATTGTAAACGTGATATACACGCCAACATTTTGGACCAAAATCAATTGAAGACAAGAAGCAAGCGAGGCTTTCCCCTACCCTCCACCGCCGCCCATGTGCTGCGGGTGAGTACCGAGTATATTCCTGGTCAAGAGCTGCATTTAACACACCCCAATCCTCGCCAGACAACGCCCCAGCAGGCGGCCAAATCGGTGGTCAATGTAGTGCCCCGCACTTCCGCTCCCTCAACGGGATCGCCACTAAATGGAAGCAGCTCGTCCTCCAGTGGACTCTTCCGCGTTGGCCAACATGCCCGCAAACTCTTCATCGACAATATCCTCAGCCGGGTGACCACCACCTACTCGGAGGATCTGCGCCAGCGAGCTACCCGCAAGCTCTTCTTTGGCGACTCGGCTCCCTTCTTCGCCTTAATCGGTGTGAGCCTGGCCTCCGGTTCGGGTGTCCTCAGCAAGGAGGATGAACTGGAGGGCGTGTGCTGGGAGATTCGGGAGGCAGCTGGCCGGCTGCAGAGAGCCTGGAACCAGGATGAGATCTCCGATACGCTGGACAGCAAGTTTAGTATTGATGACTTGGAAATCGGTCCACCCATTGCCAAAGGTTGTGCCGCTGTGGTCTATGCAGCGGG
Organism: Drosophila rhopaloa; assembly: GCF_018152115.1. NCBI lineage: Eukaryota > Metazoa > Arthropoda > Insecta > Diptera > Drosophilidae > Drosophila > Drosophila rhopaloa. The sequence goes on along the minus strand of NW_025335123.1, from coordinate 8,798,412 downwards.
CTTTAAGAATGATGGTGTTGCTGGTGCTACGGAGACACTGCCGACTGGTGCAGAACCGCCACCGGCAACGCCAGCCTTTGCTCCAAACAGCTGGAGTGCCCACGAGATGATGACGCCGCTGCAGAACATGTCGCGCTTTGTCCACAACTTTGGCGGCTCTGTGGATAATATCTTTCAGTACAGCCAGCCCTCAGCGGCCAGTGATTTTGTGGGCGCCCAGGAGAGGGTACAGGAGCAGCAGCAGGATCAGGAGCCCAGAAGCAGTGCCTTAAATGTGGTAAATTCAAAATTCAACTTCCCAATTTTCCCTTTTAACGGTAATCCCTTCATTTTCAGAATACCCTAGCGAATTCAAAGATTAACAGCTCGGTGGACAGCTATCCGCTGGCACTCAAAATGATGTTTAACTACGACATCCAGAGCAATGCCCTGTCCATCCTGCGTGCCATGTACAAGGAGACAGTGCCAGCGCGTCAGCGGGGCATGAACGAGGCCTCCGACGAATGGGAACGTTTGCTGCAGAACCAAACGGTCCACCTGCCGCCGCATCCCAACATCGTTTGCATGTTTGGTTTCTTTTGCGACGAGGTGCGCAACTTTCCCGATGGCCATTTACTGTATCCCGTAGCCCAGCCGCAAAGGATCAATCCGCAGGGCTATGGCCGTAACATGTCGCTGTATCTGCTGATGAAACGCTATGATCACAGCCTGCGGGGATTGCTGGATAACCAGGAGCTGAGCACACGTACCCGCATCCTGCTGCTGGCGCAAATGCTCGAGGCTGTCAACCATTTGAGCCGTCACGGAGTGGCCCATCGTGATCTCAAGTCAGACAATGTGCTGATTGAGCTGCAGGACGATGCCTCGCCGGTACTGGTGCTCTCGGACTTTGGCTGCTGCCTGGCGGACAAGGTGCACGGTCTGCGACTGCCGTATGTCTCCCACGATGTGGACAAGGGCGGCAATGCGGCGTTGATGGCGCCGGAGATCTTCAACACGATGCCCGGGCCATTCGCGGTGCTCAATTACGGCAAAGCGGATCTGTGGGCATGCGGTGCGCTGGCCTACGAGATCTTTGGCAGCCGGAATCCATTCTACTCGAGTAGCGGTGGGCTGGCACGCGAACGTGGAGAGCTGACGCTTTCGCTGAGGAACAGCGATTACCGGCAGGAGCAGCTGCCCCCCATGAGCGATGCCTGCCCGCCGCTATTGCAACAGCTGGTGTACAACATCCTCAATCCCAACCCGTCCAAGCGGGTCAGTCCGGATATTGCGGCGAATGTGGTGCAGCTGTTCCTGTGGGCCCCGTCCAATTGGCTTAAGGCGGGCGGCATGCCCAACAGCTCCGAAGTGGGTGTTTCTAAAGATCGTTTAACTGTATATAACATGCTAACTTTCCCTCTTACAGATCCTCCAGTGGCTGCTCTCGCTGACCACCAAGATAATGTGCGAGGGTCGCCCGCAAATGGGTTCCGGATTAATGCCAGTGGCCTCCAACGGAAGACGCGCCTACGTGGAGTACCTGCTCATCTGCAGCTTCCTGGCACGCGCCCGCCTGCGTCGCATTCGCGGCGCCCTCAACTGGATCCAGAATGTGGTGGCGGCGTAGGGCCCCGGGAAAGCCTTCCTTGGATCTCGGGATCAAGACCCTTCTACTTGTTACTCTGCGAAAATCAAATGGAAAAGCGTGTGATACCTATATTTTACATATGTATTTATAAAACAAATCAAAATTAACCGCACGCTCTCCAGCCATTTGTCTATTTGTCCTGGAATCGCTGCAGTTCCTGGTTGAGCATCTGCTCCTCACTTTGTGCCTCTTCGCAATCGCTGATCAGCTGCAGGATGCGCTCGTTAATGGTCAGGGCCACCATCTGTGCGGCCCCGGATTCGTCCTTTAGGTCAACCATCAGAGTCTGCACAAGCTGGTGCATCTCCTCGATGCTCTCCCGCGCCCGGTCAAGTACTGCCTCGTCCACATTGTGGGTTGGATTTTGTTCAGGATGCTGAGATTAGAAATGGGAGTTTATTGGATGGCTAAGTGTCAAATGTTCGCAACTACCATGACAGAAGCTGAAATCAACCAATTACATGTATTATCTGCAAATTCGAATGTTTCCTCAAGGGATGGCAACACAAAATCTTCTCTCAGCGATAACGATTGATCGCCCAGGGCTACTCCAAGGTCCAAGTGCTATCGATCCAGGGATGGATGGTTTTTCAAAAATAATTCTAGATATTAACAGGATTTTACTATTATTATTTAATTAATACAAATCGAAAAATTTATTTATTTGTGATTTTTTTAAGATCCTAATCTCAAAGTGTATTCCAGCGTTATGAAATAAGGGAGAATAAACTTTTCTTTAATTTATTTTCGATCTCTGACTTATTATCCGACAAAACAGGTATTGAATATATTTAAAATAAAATAGTAGAGGAACTTTTTATAACTTGATTTGATTAATATTTCTTATTGGTGAAAAATGCATTACAAAACATAACATTTGTAAAAATCTACACTTAAATTTAAAATACAGAAAATTTCAATTTATTTGCCAATCTCCACGCGACTGACGCACAACTTATGATCATAAAACGAGCAGGTGCCCATAATCAAGGCTCCATCGTCCTTATTAGAACCAGGACCCCAATCGGCGCCATAGCAGATGCTCTTGTGCTCCTCATAGGCTCCCAGTAAACACAGGCTAGGATCCTTGGCATCCAGCTGCACCAGGCTAAAGTTGGTGTACATGCAGGCGGCCAGGATAAGATCGGGGTAGGCGGGATGCGGCTTTAGCCGCCAGATGCCTCCGCCCAAGTCCAGTTCCGCCAGAGTTCGCTTCATGGCTCGGGTATCGAATAACCGGAGCTGCTCATCGTAGCTGCCCGTGAGCAGATGGTTTTCGTGCTTCGGATGACTGAGCAGGCAAGTGACTCCAGCCATATGGGCCCGATTCGTCCATGCTCGCTGCTCCGTGCGCAAATCGTGGGCCATGAGGAGCATATCGTCGCCACCACTATACAAGAGATGCGGTGACCAGCGATCAAAGGCACAGGTCCAGGCCTCAAAACCATGAGCAGACCAGGAACGCTCCCGGATTACCTCACCCTGTGGCGAGTACTTCAATAGATTCAGGCCTCCCTTGGAATCCGAGATGGCCAGTTGAATGTGCTGCTCTTCCTGCCGCCAATCCAGGGCCAGAGCCAATGGCGATTCCTTGTGCGCCTCCTCTTCCAGAGAAAAACACGTGCGTTTCTGTAGTTTCTTGTCATCCCTTAGAAATTGATAGATCTCCAGTTGACCCAATGAATTTACGGTGGATAGGAGTGGATTGCCATCACCAGACCAAGCTGGCAGCCACTTCATGTCCAGTATGGCCGACGTTTCGATGCACTGCAGCCGCTCCAGTGCAGAATTTGTGTTACCGAATTGGTATAAATAAACGCGACCTTTGCGGGGACGACCTTTGGGAGAAGCTTCTTCGGGGGCTTCCGCGTCATCCTGGACCAACTGGTAGGTACCGCAGGCAAAGAAGCCCGTTTCCGGATCATCCTCCGGCAGCCACTCCACGGAATCCGCCGAATACTCCGTATCCTCGCTGTGGAGCGTTGTAAACATGTTTACAATCAGCTGTCAAGAGCGGTTATCGATTGTCGATAAACACCGAGCCACCAGGGCTGCGATGGCTCTCCCCACAACTTTAGTCGACCGTTTCATTTTGATCTTATTAGATTTATTTGTTATTTTCGCTTTTTTTTTGCTAATTTAAAAAATTATTAGTTAATACATACAACTACTTAGTGCTCTGTTTACGCGCTACATATTCTGGATTAGGTTTAGTTGATCTCGTCCCTCGCTCGTAGTTTTTAGCTGCATTTTCTCGATTTTAAGTGGTTTTCGGGGCGTCACAGTGTTATTTTTTTCTCAGTGGGCTTTCGTGGCTGCCAGGCATCCGTTTATGTTATTGCACTTGATCCTTGATCTCCGCTCACTCTCACTTTTTACAATATCTCTCTGTCAAATACATCGACTCACATATTAAAAAACATATTTAAAAAAAACTCTTATTCATAACTATAGACAATCCCTACTCCTCGCAGATCACTCATCCTTTTGTGCGTCCAACGCCTGATGCTCTTGGTTTCTTGGCGGGATTGGGGGCCTGGCTATCCACATCCCCTCTAGCGATTCGCGCTGCGACTGTGACGCCTCCGCGATCCTCATTTGGTCTTCATCACGATGATTGGCTCGAGTATCTTTAGCATGTCATTGTTCTCGGGTGCTCCTGTTCCATTGCCGCCGCCAGAACCAGGAGCTCCTCCAGCGACTCCTCCTCCGCCGCCGCCGCCACCTGCTGCACTGGCGTAATCCTTAACCACCTGCAGTTTGCTGAAGCCGGGATGCGCTTGGTGCTGCTGCTGCTGGTGGATCTGCTGCTGCTGGTGCTGACTGATGGTCACCAGGCGGTGCTGCTGGTTCAACACAATCGCCTCGTGATGCGGATGCTGCACCAGCTGCTGCTGCTGCAGGCTGCCGGCAATCTGTTGCAGCTCGTGCTGCTGCAACTGCAGCGGCGGCAGCTGTTCGTGATCGTTGGAGCCATCGCCTACACCGCCGTGGTCCAGTGGTGAGTCATCTTCGTCGGCCTTGACGACGGTCACAAAACCACCATCGCTGCCCGTGCCCGTGACCGAAACCGCTTCACTTTCGTACAACTGCTGCTCGGCGCTGGTGTCCTCTTCCTCCTCATCGTCCTCCTCCTCGGTTTTGGCCCGGAACTCGGTGCTGGTGGCACTGCTGCTGCGCGGCGTGTGGCTGCGCATGCGTCGCATTCGCGCATACTCCGCCTGCTTGGACAACCGCTCCTTCCGCTCGTCCGTATTCTCGGTGGCCCGGACCTGCGCCCGCTTCAGTCGCGCCCGCTCGCTCAGCTTCTGGAGGCGCGTGGCCCGCTGCTCGGGCGTTTCATTGGCCCGCACCGCCCGCTGGTGGGCGGCCATCTTGTCCAGCCGCAGCCGCTTCTCCTCCTCCGTCTCGTATTTGTTCGCACCGCTGCGTCGCGGCGTCGTCACTGGCGTCCGACTATCGCCATCGGCTGTGGAATGTACATGAATCTGGCTGAGCTCCTGATGCTGCTGCGATGTCTGCGACAGTGGCCTGCCGCGCCGCGGAGTACTAGTGGCCAGCTGCGGGGCGGACAGCATCTGGTTGAGCTCCTGCTCCAGCAGGCTGTTGACCTTTAGCTGCTCCTCGTTGGCCAGCGGATTCTTTCGCGGCCTGCCCCTGCCCACGGTGGTGGTCACAATCTGTGGCGTCGCCGGCGGCTGCTGCTGCTGTTGCTGCTGCTCCTGCTGCTGTCCCAATCCAGTCACCGTTAGCGTCGGATTCGCCGCTAGTATGTTGTACTGGCCGCCGGTTGGACTGTTGCCGCCACTTGCGTTCGCAAAGTGAACCGGTGTGAAGGGCGGCGGCACGGGATTCGGTCCGATGCCGATCTGGAAGCCATTGTGGTACATCGGGTAGTAGGCGGTGGTGGTGGTGCCACCTGCACCTGTTGTCGTCCCCGTCGTCACCACGCCCACCTGTCCAACGTTGGTGGCACCATTGCCGCCGCTCGTGGTGTTGGGGAAGGTGGTCAGGTAGGGGAACTGGTTGTACAGCTGCTGCGCCTGGCCCGGCGTCGCCTTCAGCAGCTTCTGCTCCCCGCTGGCGGTCGTGACGATCACCTTGGTCTCGTTGTGGCCCAGACTAACAGACCCGCTGTTATCATTGCCGCCCGCTGATCCCGGAGCATCGTTGTCCGACTGTAAAAAGGGTAGAGGAGTGGAAAGCCAACGGGTAAGTCGGTTTGGTTTGGGTGGGTTATGAGTTTATTAATCTATTTTTTTGGTTTTAGATAATGGGATTAATGGCACTTTATTTTGAAACTGTATGGTGTCATTAATCCTTAATTATTTAGGAAAACAGTTTAATTTACATTTCCTAAAGGAACCACAAAGTTCTAACTAATTTAGATTCGTCTTTTCAATTTTGTAGTTATAATTAATTATTTCATTATTGCAGCAAACATTTGAATAATACAAATAGAATACTTTAATTAAGCTCAATTTAATTTATGAAAAAGTATTTAGATAAAACAAATCAAACGAAGTAGATTCTAAGATAAATTTATGTGATGCAATTTGGGTTTATAGATCAGTCTTTAAAAAGAAACGAGTGTGACAGAGTAAAAGAGATAGAAGTACAGACAATACCATTTCTAAAAAATTTTCTTCCCGCTTTCATTATTAACATTGCTACATTTGTCTACACTCTCGATGGTTAATTTAATATTAATAAAAAATAATAGAAGCAAGAAGAACGATAAAATAAATTAAAAATTCGATTCATTTTTTCGTGGGAAAGAGGTGAAATATCAGTGGCGTTTCCCAGTTAAGAAGTTAAGCCGTTTTTTCTTCCCATTTCCATCAAACTCTTCGAAAATAATGCAAATTCTATATTTTCAAATTATACTTTTCCGGTTTTTATAATTTTTATAGCCAGTTGAATTATCCAACTGTAAGAAAAAATATTTAAGTTTTAAAATATTTGCAAAAGATTAATATTTTACCAGTGTTATAAATTTTCATTCGATTCCAAATTTCTCACTTACTCTCTGCAATTGCAAAAAATCATTATTGTTATTTCTCGGATTTTGGAAAAGTTGAATTCAAACAATTTTGTCAGTTTTGAACAGATCTTTTTAGCTTTGTTATGATGTTAATACTTTCCAAACCAATCAAAACTTGGCCATTTTAAGTACTTTAAAAATTATCGAATCAATTGAATTGCATTTTTCTTAACGTAAAGGGTTTTTGCAACTGTGCCACATATAACTAGCTAATTGACAGTGCTTTCTTTTGTTTTCTGAAAAATTTTGAAATATTATTAATTTCGATGGAATACGGAAGAAAACTGAAAAGTTGCTAACTCATTGAAAACGATGCATCGGCACTTGAACGTCTAACGTTCTAAATAAACTGAATATCAACATTATTACAGGTGTTTCAAAAAGATTTAGAGGTAAGACGTTATACCGCTGCATCGTTTAGAAGCAGGATTCATTGCTTAAATGTGGACAACAGTTAGTACTTGGGCATCTTTAGTTAGACCCCTCTACCCACTCCTTGTTATTTCTGCTGCATACGCACCTGAAGTTCCTGCTTCTTGGCGGCATATTTGTGCGGGTAAAGCTCTAGTTGACCACCGGCGATGCTGAAATGGGGCACATGTGCTTGGAGCAGCTTGGTGGTGCCCTTGCCACCATCATCGCCATAGATCTGCTGCACAAAGATGCTGCCCGATTCGGTTCCCTCGAGCAGGGCAGCTGTGACCTGTTGCTGCTGCTGCCCTGTGATGGTGTACCGCTGATGTTGCTGCTGCTGCTGGAGCTGCTGCTGGGTGATCTGCTGCTGCTGCGGGGTCTGTGGTTCCTGCTTCAGCTGCATGGGTGGACGCAGCGAGCCGGGCGCCAGAAACATGCCCTGCCCCATGTACTCCACTCCAGTTAAAGCCTGATGCTGCTGATAGGCGGCTGCTGTCACTAGATGCTGCTGATCCTCAGTGGGTTGCGGGGTTCCTGCCTCATCTGTTGTCGTCGTCGTCGTCGTCGCTGTGGTGGCCGCCTGGTTTAGATTGATAGTGTGTTCGTTAGTACAATTGGCTGCCGCCGCTGCTGCGGCTGCTGCAACAGCGAGCACCTGCTGCTGCTGTTGTTGCTGCTGCTGCTGTTGTTGCTGCTGTTGCTGCTGCTGCTGCTGTTGTTGCTGGTGGTGGTGCTGCTGGTCCGTTGACGACAAGGAGGATGTCGGCGTTGAGACGACCACCGACGACGAACCACCGTGCACCACAACATGCTTCAATATCTTCTTCTTTTCTCTGACCTTTTTGGCATAGTCGTTCAGTTTTCTCAGTCTTTCCTTGCGCTCCTCCGGTGACTCATTGGCGATCCTCTGCCGCGCCCTGGCCGCCATCTCGGCCAGGCGGACCTTTCGCTGATCGTTCGTCTCGCTGGCCCGATACATGCGCATCCTTTCGGCCAGTTTGGCCAAACGCTTGGCCCTCTGATCCGGTGACTCCATGGCCCGCCGTAGCCTTTGCCTGGCCGCGTTCCTCACCAACCGCATGGCCCTTTCTATGTCGGATTCGTTCTGGCGCCTCTGGCGATTCGCCTCGGCGTTCCGGAGCAACCGCTTGCGATACTCGTCCTCGCTCTCCCGCTGGCGGCGTTCCCGCATCCTTTCAGCATTTCTGGCCAGACGACGCTGGCGTGCCTCGGGACTCTCGTTCCACCTCTGCTGGTGGCCAGTGGCAGAGGCACCAGTTATGGAAGCGGAACTGGCACTGCTCGTGGGTCCCAACGGAGTGGGGGGCTGTTGCTGCTGTTGCGTTTGCTGCTGCTGCTGCTGCAACTGCTGCTGTTTCAGTGGGGTGTGTGCATAAAGCTGGAGGTGCTGTTGCTGGAACTGCAGTTGATCCTGTTGCTGCTGGTGAAGATGTTGCTGCTGCTGGAACTGCTGTTGTTGCTGTTGCTGCTGCTGCTGTTGATGTTGCTGCTGTTGATGCTGCTGCTGCTGGTGTTGCTGCTGCTGCAATTGCAACTGGTGATGCGAGGACAAAGGTACCAACAAAGCTGAGGGATGCTCGATGAGCAGGCGGGCATTGGAGCCATTGATGGCCAGCACATGGGTGGCGTACTGCTGCTGATCAAGTGAGGGCTCTATTTTTATCCCATTGGGATCTGGTTCCATTCTTGGTCAAAAAGCCGGGGGGCGAACAACAATCGAAATTGTCGTGTCTATCGGGCTTGGGAAGTGTGAGGATCAATTGGTTATCGAAAGGATGAGCGCAGCCTTCCTTCCGATAGCTTCGATAACATCTAGGGGCCGCGCGATCGCACTCTCTCTCTCGCTCCCTCCTTGGCTTTTCCTCTTTGTGTTTATTTTGCTATTTCCCACTAGTTATATAAAGAATATGTGTGTGCTGGCGCCGTCACTCTCGCTCTCTCCCTCTCTCTCGTTCTGCGGCGATCGCTTCGCTAACTGTTATTGAAGTCCTCAATCATTCTTTTTCTTTTTTGCTATTGGTTGTTCTTACTTTTTTTGGGATTTCTTTAGCGATTACTTTAAATTTTTTGAAAAAGCGTGCTTCTTCTTTTGAGTTAGTGACAATTGGCGCCGCCGCCGCGCTGCTGCTGCGCTGCCAATCGATTTTTCACATGATTATACACACACCCATGCAGCACGCAGCTCACACACACGCAACTCACATACAACGTATGTACGTGTGTGCGAGTTTTTTTCCGCTCCTTATTTTGCTTTTCGCACAAATCTTAACCCTCTATTTTTTGGGGCCATTTAATCGTAGTGCACTTAGCTCCTCTTACGATGTTAATTAGTGGGTTAAAACACCATAAGCACTTTTATTTGAGCGCCTTTTTAACGAGTTGTCGGCATCGCCTCAATCTGCCAGTTAAATTTTTGCATTGTTTTGATTTTTGGGCAGCAACTTTGCGAATATTAAATCCCACGCACTTGCTCTCCAATCGGCGTGTTTCCTTTACACTCCATTCGCAAGCGAGAACGGCGGGCGTAAAAAACGGCGCTAAATATCCGGTAAAAAATAAAATAACGCGCAACAAACACACATTAAAAAATAACCACAAGAACGTACGTGCGTGTGTGTATGTATATGTTAGAGCTGGAACAGGAATCGAGTTTATTCGATATATCGAGAGCATGGTGTGTGCCGCAAAACTATCGACTGTTAGGGCATCCCGTGATTCAAATATGTTGTGCTCAATCTTTATTTACATCGATAATGGGGAACCTAAAAATTTACTATTAGAGAAACGAATTTGACACCTTCCTATAGCAGCTATAGGATATAGGACCTACCCGCGAAGCATTTAAAAATTTGGCACACTTAATTGCGCACAAAAAATACCATCGCAGTGTAACCATAGTATGCCTTCTAGAAAATACAGAAAACATTTTAATTTCTCTAATCAATTTAAAATAAATACGTTAGAGTTTACCCGCTTGCTTATATTTTGTAAACAAGCAGCAAGAGCCGGGCTTTTCCTATCCACAACAGTTTTCACGCGGGAAAAAAAAGCTTTGCCGACCATCAAAATACAGATGTTCTCGGGCTTTTTTAATTTTCTCCTGCCTCTATTCTTTTTTAAACAATACAATGCATCAAAAACTCGAATTCTAATAAATTAAAATCTTTTGAAGTTCAGTAAAGCTCAAAATATTGTTATATATTTTTTTTCGGTTAAAGTTTTTTTAAAATTAAACACCTACAATCAATAAAAATATAACTATTTTTTTTAGCTTTTCTTCTTTTATTGAGAATAATAAAATAAGAAATGAGAATAATAACTTTTAAGCTTATTCACACCTCTATGTTTTTCTTATTGTATAATAATATAATAGAAAGAATATATTATTTTTATTGTCCTTACTTACCAGCCCTCTAATAAACTTCCCGCCCATTTTCAAAACGCAATATTTAAAAATTGTGAATGCAACTTTATTCAAGTATATTCATTTTGTTATTCTCGTTTTTCCGCTTGTTATGGTTTTTTGTTTTTGTTTTCGTTTTGTTGGTGTTGTGTTTGTTTTGTTGTTGTTGTGTGTTGTTATTGTTAGTGTACATGAATATTACAATACACAAAAATGTATCTCAATCTTAAGTCTTAAGGCAAAAACAATTGATAAACGTATTTAGACAGGAAAAAAACAATTTGAAATTTCGACTAGAACTTAATGGTTACGTATTTATTAATAATAATTAGAATAATATATATATATATATATATATAAATATATATATCATGTGGGCCCGAGCAGAAGTGTCTTGAATCCGTCTAAGGATATGGGCGTGGGGTGGGGAAAGGAGTAGGGAAAGTAGGTGGAAGGATGAAGGATTGCGTGCTATAACAAATATTGCGTTATGTGCCTGGCAACGGATCATGTGTGTATGCATACATGGCTCCAAATATATATATATATGTCTATGTATGTGGGGCTGCCGTGTGTGTATATCCTTATGTGACTGGCGTTGTCCGTTTTGGGTTACATGCTTTTACCAACTACACACACATATGGGGGTTGATTGGCGCCAGGGTGCCTCAGTTGTTTTGGAAAAGTACGATATTTGGATGTAAAGCAAGTGGTTTTCGCCCGAGGATTTGCTGGAAAGGCACTTGTTGCCTCGTCTGGAATTTTTTTTCGAATTTCTTTTTCTTTTTATTTTTATACCCTTGCAGAGGGTATTATAATTTTGGTCAAAAGTGTGCAACGCAGTGAAGGAGACATCTCCGACCCTATAAAGTATATATATTCTTGATCAGGATCACCTCCTGAGTTGATATAGCCATGTCCGTCTGTCCGTCTGTCCGTCTGTCCGTCTGTCCGTCTGTCTGTTTCTACGCAAACTAGTCTCTCAGTTTTAAAGCTATCGAGTTGAAACTTTGCACACACCCTTCTTTCCTTTGCACGCAGTATATATGTCGGAACGGCCGGGATCGGCCGACTATATCCTATAGCTGCCATATAACTGATTGATCGGAAATGCCATAACTTTGGTGTTTGTAAAGTTAGGAAGTTGAAATTTTCTATGGGTTATATATTTGGCCATACAATCCGACCTACCAAATTTCATAAGGATCGGCCGACTATATCCTATAGCTGCCATATAACTGATTGATCGGAAATGCCATAACTTTGGTGTTTGTAAAGTTAGGAAGCTGGGATTTACTATGGGTTTTATATTTGGCCAATCAATCCGACCTACCAAATTTCATAAGGATCGGCCGACTATATCCTATAGCTGCCATATAACTGAACGATCGGAAATGCCATAACTTTGGTGTTTGTAAAGTTAGGAAGCTGGGATTTCCTATGGGTTTTATATTTGGCCAATCAATCCGATCTACCATATTTCATAAGGATCGGCCGACTATATCCTATAGCTGTCATATAACTGAACGATTGGAAATGCCATAACTTTGGTGTTTTTAAAGTTAGGAAGTTGGGATTTTTTATGAGTATTAAGAATGCATCATATCAATAATTTTGGAGAATATAATTTACAGAGTATTCTGCAAGGGTATATAAACTTCGGCTCCGCCCGAAGTTAGCTTTCCTTTCTTGTTTTTTATTGGGATTGGGGATACCTCAGTTGTTGCGATTTTCCCTCCGCTCTTTTTTTTGTATTTACAGTGAGGCACCCTGGCGTTGTAAGTTTCCCGTTCCGTTTTCCTGGGAAGTGGGGGTATTACTGCCTTTTTGGGGGCCCTATATGTGTGCTATGACTATGCTAGGTGTTCATGTGTGTGTGTGTGTGTTCTTGTGTGTCCTGCGTGTATACATAACTATGCGTATATATATTTATATATCGTACGAATATAATGCATGCATTATAAAAATACTTTACTTTACGTTTACGTTACATTACTTCATCATGTTAATTGTTAACTTAAAAAAAAAATTGCCTGGCTTTAATCCTAGAGTGCCTGCTGCCCATTCATCTGTTCTTACTCCGCATAATCCTCGTTATCCTCCTGATTTTTGACTGTTTTTGTTTTAGGCTGTATACAATATATATTATTTATAGATGTGTGTATGTTCCTCAGCCGATCCTGGCCAGCTTTTCAGCGTGGAGAGCGACAGCTCCGCCTCAATGCTTTGCTGGAGAACCAGCTCCAAAAGGTTCTGCTCCATCCTTGGGGACGCCAGATCCCCGTTAGTAACCCTTGAGCCTGTCGGCCAGCGGCGGCTTGATGACCTTGGGCGCACTGGCCCGGGCCACCCGCATCCTTTCGGCGGCCTTGGCCAGCCGCTTCTTCCGCTCATCGACGGTTTCCGAGGCGCGGCGCAGTCGCTGCCGCGCTGCGTTCTTCATCAGTCTTAGGGTTCTTTGTACTTCCGTTTCGTTCTGCCGGCGCACTCGATTCGCCTCCGCATTCTTGGCCAAACGCACCCGGTACTCCGCCTCCGACTCCTTGGACCGTTTATCCCGCATTCGAGCCGCGTTCCTCTCCAGCCGCCTTTCCCTGGCCTCGATCGATTCGTTGCTCCGCCGGCGGGCGGCTTTTTGTGCTCGCGAGGATTGACCCTGCTGTGTGCCGGCTGACTGCTGGGCGCTGAGATGCGGCACGCCGAGATTGGCAAGGCCAGGTACGCCGCCAAGAACGCCACCGGCCTCGACGACAACGCCTGCGGATAAATGATGATGCAGGGGATGCTGCTGCTGCTGCTGGAGGACCTCCTGGTGGGGATTCCCCTGCTGCTGTTGCTGCTGCTGCTGCTGTTGCTGGTGGGGATTGCCTTGCTGGGTGAAGTTCTGGCTGTCCAAACTGAGGACCGCCGTCCCACCCGCTGCTCCGCTATTCGCTGTGGCTGCCGAGGCACTGGCCGGCGCTCCAGAGGATCCTGTGCCCGATCCCGAAACCGATACCGATCCCGAAACGGAGGTGGCTACCGAGGAGGCAACGGCTGCCGCTGCGGCCGCCGAACTCGTGTAGTTGTTGTACTCTAGGAGGCCGCGGTTGCCCGGATAGAGGGCATGGTGCATGGGACTCTCATAGCTGAGGTACTCCGGCTTGATGAAGAACGGATCGCGGGCGGTAAGCGGGGCCGTCGGCGAGTTGAGGAAGTAGAGGCGACTGTGGTGCTCGGTGGTAATGCTCCCTCCGCCACCCACACCCGCGGACATCGGGGGATTTTGTGCGCTCGCCCGCGACGACTCGACTTTGGGATCCTGTTTACTAGTCTCGTTTTCTAGTTACTCCACTCCACTCCAATGTCCTGCGGATGTCCTGGTCGATTTCCCGCGCACCGCTAAGCACAATTAACTGGCTGGCCAAAAAAAATGTGGCGAGTAAACAACAAAAGCGACATAACTAATCAATATGGAAAAAAGCTGCAGATGGTCTGCTCCAAAATAGCTTTCGCGGCGCAAAGCTCTGGGCAATCGCCATTGCGCAGCACTGTATGGGCGGCATTTCACAGCACTGCAGCACTTTTTCAAATTCAAACAGAGAATCAAGAAATACCTGTGCTCATTAAAATATCACAATTTAAAATTAAACATCCCACAAGTTACCTTTAGTTTCAAAGCTACCTTTTTTCCAAGGACCGTGAGCTTATGGTATTGTTATACGATGCAACGGTATATTTTAGTCAATTTTCAAACGCTGACTTGTATATTTTAACGGTCTTAATTTAATTATTTTTGGTGTTTACAAATAAATCTGTAAAGCATAGTAAGCTAAGTAAGATAATAATGTTAGTTTATAATTTAAAAGCTTTAAAAAAAATATCTCTTAAAATTAAATCACATCAAAACTTAAACCATATTTATTATGTAACGAACACTATACTGTGAAGAGTGCTATAATACTTGTAAGTTTAAACTAGTAGAGTATAGTGGAGAATAAATATATAAGAGAATTTACTCTTAAAGTTATTTAAGTACTTATTAAAGACAAGGTATTTTTGTTATGTATCAGTAATTTACAGAAATTGTTTTGTTTTTATTTAAGACTGCAATACATTTAATAAAAAAACCGATATTTTTTGGATGTTAATCTTGGTACATTTTAAAAGACATACACAATTCGGTTATTTGATTTCCATATTTTCCGTCATAAATGTGTCTTTCCTTGAGCATAATTTCTATAAATATAGTTTAGACCTCAAGCCACCTCAAACCTCGTGGCGTCACATCGAGCATGTTGTGGTTGCATGTTCGAGAGCCATTCGATATGAGCAGAAATGCGCTCGTTCGCTAAAATCAAACCATACCATAGCACGAATAACATTTGCAATGACAGTGGCAAAATACATAACTAGTTTTTTAAGCCATTACTTGTGATAAAACATGTATTTTTAATGCCCATATTAAATAATCGTAGACGAAAAAACTTAATTTATAGTGCTGATAAAAACTATTGTCTAATTCAAATAGAATATAAAGTTGCACATTAAGATACACAAAAATAAAATAATAAATTGAATTCAATCGAACTGATAGTGCTCCTAATTATAAATAATTAAAATATATAGGTCAAAATGTGACATCAGTTTTTATTTGAAAATTCAAAAAGTAAGACAAATGCTGTAAAATGTTGGCTCACGCGCGCATCTCCAATAGTTGGGTGAATGGCTGGTGGAATGACAGCATACGCCATGTTGTACCGCATTTTTGTTTTGGTTCTCGA
This sequence comes from Drosophila rhopaloa, assembly GCF_018152115.1. NCBI lineage: Eukaryota > Metazoa > Arthropoda > Insecta > Diptera > Drosophilidae > Drosophila > Drosophila rhopaloa. The sequence goes on along the minus strand of NW_025335123.1, from coordinate 8,783,137 downwards.
CGTAAACGGTCGTGTGTGCTTGTGTGATGCGGCGCCAGTTGGCAGGTAGCGTAGTTTACCTTTGCCGCTCTACAAAAGTCAAATAACAATAATAATCGCAACAACAACAACGACGACAACTGCAACAATAACAATAGGCGCATTCTTAATTGTGTTTACCTTTCGATTGTCATTCGCCAACGTTACATAGACAGCCACACACATATTTGAACATACATTTTATAACTGTGTATCGTCGCGACTCCTCCTTGCCCCTTTCTTCGTCCCCTCTTTTTGTTTGTTTGTTTTTGGTTCTTGTTCTCTCGGTTTTCCTTCAATTGGAATGTGCAGCGAAAAGAAAGGCAAGAAGAAAAGCCAAGCGCAAAGTAAAGAAAAGAACAAATCAAATCAGAGCAGCGGTATTAAAATTTATATAAGCACTAAAAAGCGCACATAACATAATTTACTATTCACACACACAGACAGACACTCAAGGCAACAACTTCAAAAAAGCAGTAATAAATACAATTTTACACATTCACATTCCATTTTGATTCTGTTGTGTGTGAAAAACTTATAAGAGAAAAAAAAAAACAAAAACAACGGCAAATAACAAAAGTATCAACAACAACAACAACAACAATACAGCATAGCAAAGCAGCGAAGTCAACGTCAAAGAAGAAGAAGCAAGATAAATACATAGCAATTTCGACTAAATAAAGGTATGTGCGACGACGATTTTACTTGACTTTATTATTACTATACTCGCAAGAGCGAGATAGCCATATATACTACATACAATCAGAGGCAAACACACATGCACACACAAATTTTCATTATTAGTTTAACTCTTCAATTTATTATTGTTATTATTGCTTCGTATCCCTGTCCCGCTCGCGCGCTCCTTTTTCGCTCTTCTTTTGCGCCGCTCTCTAATTTTCTCTCATTTTTCTTGGCCCTCTCTGCTGCGCTCTCTGCTAGTTCTTATTAAAATAGTTACGTTAAATCAGTGCGTTAACTTGTATTTGTGTGTATGTCTGCTGTCTGTGTCTCTATGTGTCTAAAGATTACGTTTTTTTTTTTGAATATGCCTACGAAAATGTTTAAGAAACTAAGAATGTATGTGTGTCCGTGTTTATTGTTCTTTCGTATTTGATCACCCGCTTGATAAAATAGAGAAAAACAACAAGTCAGGTTAAAACGACGACTATGTCTGTATGTTTTGTATCTGTAAGTGCCCTTGTATATATGTGTGTGTGTGCCTTTGCATTGTACATAAATTGAATTAAGTGAAATTTTTGTTGCTGTTTTCGTTAGCGGAAATTTCTACACCGCATGTTCGTCGAGCCGATCACTAAAAAATCGAACTAAAAATCAAACACACACGCATGCATACCGTTACTCTGTGACAGTTGCGATAAGTTTTTACTTTGATGTTCGACAAATTCTGATTGGAATCTCGGCTGTTATGCAACATTTAGATGTAGAGCTCTCAAAAAGATCTCAACGTATCGAAAATTTATGAAATTCATCTCCACGTCGAGATTGCCACCTAATGTATTTCCCATTAGTTTCATTTTTTGCACCCACAAAATTAAAAGTTCTCACGGAATAAAATCCACTGGCCAGTGTTGCCTAATGTTTTATTTTACTAATTAATATTCCAATTGGATTTTAAATTCCGGGTTGAAGCAGATTTTAATAATGTGAATATCACATTATTTTTTAATGGTCCAAACCAATAATCGATTAAACATAAAACATAGTTTCAAACAACTTGTATAGGTCATTAAATAAGCTCATTTGAAAACGTATCATCAAAAGCTTTTATTAGCAATTACAATTTGTATTCTATTTAAAGTATGTAGCTGTTTTAGATAATATTAATTTCATTAAGTCATAAAAAACAAATTTATTCTGAACTCTGGCTACTCGGCGGATCTAAGATTAATTTTTTCAAACAGCCCACCAGATTCCATGCTACATCACTTGTTAGGTTTACATTAAAAGTATAACTGTGCCTTTAAAAAGCTAATACTTAAACCAGTTCTCTTGACGAAACGATTAATTTTTAATAGTTCCTATGCATTTATGGTTAAAGATTGTATTAAATTAAATTGTCATTGATGGGTATCATAATTCAAATGAGTATAATAACCCAATATAATTTAAATTACTGATTACATTCTTCCACAAAACCAGTAAAGCAGAAAACGCAATAACTTTGTTTTCTGGCGTTCCAAAGGTAAAATATTCCTGTTTTATGCGAGTGATCACCTACCCCTTTTGTGATCCTTTGCCTTGTTATGGCCCTTCCCTTTTTTTTCTATAGCTGGCATTTGCAGAAAAAGAAGACAAAAACCCACTAGACGAGTGGAGCTGCACATATTTGTTAACATTACCATTACCATATCCCATTTCCAATTTCCAAGCTTGCTTCTCTGTGACTCAGAAACAACAACAATAACCAGAGCTCAAATAAAAACAGAAACAACAATAAGGCAACACACACCTAGTTACAGCTGTGCTCAAGTTGTTAGTAGTGAGACTATGTATGCACATAAAATGTCTACAAAACCCTATTTTAAAAGTCGTATAGTTGTTTCCATATTTTGTTCCTTACAAAGATAAGTTATCCAAGTTATTATCCGATCATGTTTTGCGTATATATAATATTTTTAAAATGCTCGCACACCTCACATTTTTGTAGAATTACAAATGTTTTTAGACGTTGATTTTGATATTTAAATAATTTAAAAATTGTTCTATTTAAACAGCTTTGTAATTAAATAATTTATAGTGTTTTAACACTGTTTGATTTGCTGCCATATAACTTTCTTACCAGTGTACAGCATTATCTATAAAAAGTTGCTTTATATTCCTTCTAGACTATTTTTGTTGCATTTTTTAAGACCTGTAAATATTAGTATTATCTATAAAAAGTTGCTTTATATTCCTTCTAGACTATTTTTGTTGCATTTTTTAAGACCTGTAAATATTAGTATTTTTCCGAAGACAGCTGTATTTGGTGGCGCACACAGGTAAATTTTATGAAGAAAAAACAAAGAGTTGCCGATATGCATATGTAACTACTCGAGTATCATTAAATGCAGATCTCTATAAAAGCATAAAAAACAAAGTCGAAGCGGAGAAGTGACTTTTCAGTGCGGTTTTTTATTCGTATCGTTTCGTTTCGTTACCAAGACAAGCAGACAAGACACACAGCCAACAATCCATAATAATCTTCCCGTAATTTATAGTCCAAGACAATTTATGTAATTTACAAATACCAAAAACGAAAGAGACGGCAAAAGGTAGAAAAAAACCAAAGACGATGAGAGCGAATGCAACTGCTGCAGCCAACTAACGATAATAACAATAACGAAAAAAAATATAATAAAAAGAGAGAAAAACACACGGTGGAAAAAACAACAAGGCAACACACACGGCTATAGCAATAAACAGCTACAGCAACAGCAACAACAATGGAGCAGCGCACTAAATAAACAATTCAACAAATTTGATCCGAGGCAATCACACACACATACACACAGACACACTTAGACAATCATAGACAACTCACACGCACATAAAAATGCATATGAATAAAAAATATGTAGGTATGTTTGAATAAAAAATATACGACAAATGTAAGTGCAGTAACAGCAAATGCAACAGCAACAAATGCAGCCAAGTCAAAAAGCAAAACGCAAAGAGCTAAAGGCAAAGTCAATGCAAAGACAGTGCGCAAAGTCAAATGTCGTTTAAGCTCCAAGTTTTTACTTTGTTTGTTTTTGCTTCTCAAGTTTGGTGAACGCATAAAATAAGCAAGTAGTGTTGGGCAAAGACCTAGAACTCGACAATGTGATACCACCTCCCCCTCCAAAAAAAGGGACTATGAGAGATTCGAAAAGATTCGCGCTTCAAAGCTGGTTCTCTATATACAAAGAATAAACTATGTAAAATTACAGCTTACTAATACATTAGTGTTAATTTAGAAACATGTTATTTTCCAAGGCAAGATAATTAAAGGTTTGCGGGATTTAAAGTTCAAGATTTCTGAATGTGGATTTAGTTCAGTTCCAATATCCTGTTGCTTTTCAACTAGTTGTCTTAACTAAATGTGCCAATTATGTTCGAGATTCATAATTATATAAAATAAACATGGCAAGTAAGGATATGTATGTACACACATCTTACAGAAAACAAAATTTGGTTCAACTTAAATATAAACAAACATTTTAAATGCGCTTGAATAGAGCCTTACAAAAAATGATTGCCCAGATGAGCGGATGAACTTATCTATTATATATTAAACTAATTTCACAAATCAAAACAATTTAAGCAAATTTGTACCTTTAAATGTAGAAATGAATCTACCCTTGATACCCCTTATATCAGAATCGTCTATAAAAGTCTAGAGAAAATGTACAACTTGAACCCATAAACTCGCACACACACACACACATATATACAAATACTAGCTTGAATGTGGTAATTGCATTTATTGCACGTGCTCTAGCTATCTCCCTTGCACTTGATATCTCCCTCTGTCGCACTCAAGAGTCAAGCACAAAATGTAAGGCCATAAAAATATTTTTCAAGCTGTAAACTTTTCTATGCTGCACAGTTTCTTTTGGTTCTTTTCTCTTTCTCTTTCTGTGGTTTTCCCGACGACGACGACGACCAAACCGCACCAAACGATCTCCCCGTCCACCTTAAACACCTACCCCTCCGACCCCCCCACCCACCAGACTACAGGGTATCAATCAAGCGGGCTCTTGCGGTTGGAGGATTTCCCCTTGGGACTTACAAATGAGGTCAAAATAATAGTAACCCTGTTCTCATTGTCGATCCAATTTGCTGAATTTATATATTTAAATTCTTACAGAAGTGTCAAATGAATTCTTCTAAAAATGTTTATTAATTTCTCAAGAATTGTACCTACATTTGGGGGTTATAGTTTAGACATTACTACCATGGGGATTATTAGGGAGTATATTAAGAGACTTAAAAGAATTTACCTAATATAATTATTTTGGATCTTGAAATACTTTTATAGTATTAGATTGACTCATAAAAATATACATATCTGCATAACTTTTGGAATTTGAAATGCCTTCTGCTACTATTATTTTGGCCACACATGTGTTTTTTTTTTTTTTTTTGCAACACCGATGGAAAGATGCGGAGAGAGGGCGCTGCATCTTTGAAGCTCTTATGAGCAAGTTGCTGGATATGAAACTTGTCTATTGAGCACTCCTGGTTCTTTCTTTTAGCTGGTTTCTTCTCGTTTCTGGGTTCGTGGTTCTTTCACATCGGCGTTCTTCGCTCTTCGGTTCTCAGTTCTCTTTTCGCTCCTCGCATCTTCGGCTTATCTCTGGCCATTGCCAAGTTTTTCATCTAGTTTTTGGCCTGGCTTTTTGCCCCTCGCTCCCAGGTTTGATTCCTGTTCTTCTCCGGCTATCTTCCCAAGCTGTTTCTTTTCCTTTCGGCACTCCCACCCGCCCACACGCATCTCCTTTTGTGGAAGCGGTCGGTTGACTTGGTTTACAGCCCCCTCGCATCTCTTTTTTTTTGACTTAATATCCTCACTCCATCATCATCATTGCCGCAATCTTCATTATCAGCGCGCTTTTATTTGTTTTCTTTGAGCTTTCCTCTGTACGCATTCCTCTGCTCTTCGTCTTTTTTTGTCTCTCCAATTTTTTGTTATTTTCTTTCGAGTTCTGTAGAAATTTTAATTGCAATATTTATTTGGGTATTTCTGCGAAAAGAAAACCTCAGCTTTTATCTAGGTTTTATTTCTTCGTCTGTATGTATATAATATCGGGACACAAGTTGGGCAAATTGTTTACATAATCAGATAAACCTGATATCATTGGGCTTAGCCATCGATACCGAGCGACTATCGAAATTAATATCTCGTCAACTGTAGCAAAGAAACAAATAAGCAAGCAAACGAACAAACACATTCCAATCTTCTCTTTTTCCATTATAATAGTTGAACTTATAAATGTCTGTTAGTGTTCATTTCCTCACACAGACACAGGTCACTGTAATCACTCGTGTGTGTGTGTATCTTCTTCCGGAGCTATTGTTATTGCAAGTACACGTAAAATTATTGTTCACGTCGCACATTGTCGTGAGTTTGTAATTACCAACCTCACCTCACCTCAATCTCCCACCCTCTTTACCACCGACTATCGTTCATATGAGGTCTTAATATGCAGCACAGTGGTCGCTAGCTAAGTAAAATAACCTGATTAAGCGACTTACTGGTAGTTTAAGATTGGTTATCGACACGATAAGGTTTTCCTAAGATTTCGACAACAAAGATTTATAACATCTTCAACATGAATTAAAAAATTAACACTTATTTTAGCCCTTAGTCGTCTGTAGGTCAATTTAGCTTTCATAGTTTCTGAGATCCAGGATGATCATAAATAAATTTATAGGGTCAAAAGCAGAACCTTCTTCCTGTTTCATTCCTTTGCAAGAATACAATATACCCTTATAATCTAAAGGTGCCGGGAATAAATATTATAAATAAACACATTTGGAAATCGGGCCTTGCAATCAGTATATAATTTATTATTTATTTATGGTGTGAGTTTCATCAACAAATTTCCACTTGTAAAGTCAGAAAACGGGTTATCGTAAGCAGGCACTATCACATTTATAGGAATGTTTTAGTTGAATTGTTGGTTTTTATAACTCGTCTATCTTTAAGATGCAATTTGGGGGCGATCACTGTAGTTGCCCATGCATGTTTATACAGACATATGTCTGTGAGAGTTGTAGATACGAATAATGATATTCTTTTGGGGGCATTGCATAATCAGTGTAATCACTCTGGCTTGCACCCCTCTCATCCGCTTTCTTCTCTCACAACTCCCTCCCTCTTTCGCTCTCTTTATCTTTTTTTTTGCCCCTTAAAACTCTCGCATGCAGGAGGCTCAAATCAATTATGAACACAGCAATTGGTTATGCAAGGCCATGGAAGGTTTTCTTGCACATTTTCTCCACTGCTTCGGGTTCTTGAGCTGTGTGATCTGAAGAAAGAAAAATCAGAATGCTGGTAAGCTGACAGAAGAATTGCTCGGTTCTTGTGCTTCTTTTATTATTTGGAATACTTTCTAAGTCAACGACAGCATTTAGAATTTATCTAGTACTTGCGCACACACGGTACAAATACCGATACAAAAGTTTACTTTGTCATCGCGCGCTGTGTCTTCAATTCTTCTAGATGTGCTTCTTCTGTGTCTTCTCAGCGTTCGTTCTTGTGCTTGTATTCTATTTCATTCCATAGCCATTCCGTCGGTAAATATGCTCACAAATATTAAATTCTGTGTGGTATGTCTGTATGTATAGTAACAACCCACCTCCTACCGCCCACCGCCCACCGCCCACCGACCCCTTGTAACTTGGTCGTTCGTGTGCGGTGTATAAATTTTCTGTGGAACTGTACAATAGCTAAAATAATCATAAAAAAGAAATAACAAAGTTTTAAGTCTCACAGTGTGAGTGGAGGTAAACCAATAAGCAAAAGCAACCAACCAACACACATGTCTTTCCCTGGGATATATGGGATAGTAAGTGTAAGTAGTGTGTATTTGCTTTTCTCGACGCGACTTCTTGAATAGTTGTAGAGTAGAGTCGTTCGGTTCAGTTTGGTTCGGTTTCGGTTTCGGGTTCGTTGGGGTTTTGAGTCGTTTTGAGTAAGAGGTTCGTGTTGGGGTTCGCTTTGGTTCGTTTAGAGCTTCGACTTCGACTTCGGCTCTACGAAATCTTCTCTCTCTCTAGTTTCCTAGTCTTGTCTTTGTGCAGAAACAGAAATCTCGAGTTTCTTGACTTTTCTGCCTGCTTTTCCGCTCGACTCTACGCACTACCCACCACCACCTCCTCATCTTACCCTCTTCTCATAAGTAATAAGCATTTCGTTTGTTATAAAGTTTTTTTTCTTGCTCCGTATTCCGTATATTTCCTCATATGTGTAAAACCGCGACGTTTCCCACCACCATCATTCCGCCCCCCTTAACCACCATCACGCGCCTTTATATGGGTTCCATTTTATTTAATTTTTATTTTAAACTTTAAACAATGTCTGGCTCTGACTTGAAATGGTAATTGATGGAGAGTTGGAAAAGGAGGGGGGGCTTAGCTCCATATGCGGGCCCCTTACAGACATGGAAACTATTCATATACAGTCGAACTTCCATAATTCCAACCACTCTCATAAAAATTCAAGTTTCTTTTTAAGATTATTTATGGAACGCAAACAAGTTTTGTTTCTCGAATTGTTTGTAATTAAAAAGTGGTTCCAGTTTTATAGTATACGTACGCTTTGACTTTGACATTTTTTACTTTGAATTCGTTATAAAGTTACAGAATTAATTAATTATTCTAATTAATTGTATTATATTGTATTGTAATTTGGTTTATTTGACAAAGGTTTTAAATATTGGTTTCCTTTATATTAGCTAAGACATTAGAATAAATAGAACGCCAAACAATATGCAACAATTTTTACAAACGGATTTTTAGCTGCTGTTGGGCTTGTATAAACCTACGTCTTATTGCTACAAGGATATCTATATTAACACCTGTATATAATTATTGTAATTGTTAAAGTATCTACGTATTTATTAAGTAAAACCCATTCAAGTTCACAGCCCTATAAAATACCCTCAGGTATATATGAACCTACAATGTCTCATTGGTTTAACTTTAGAAGTTTGACTGTGTTCATACTTGGTATGCATTATGTTTTTCAAGGAGTATGAGGAGGGTGTTTGGGGGGTAGTACCCGTTGTACAAATATGTATTGCAAATTGCTTTGGTCTTTTTACCAGTTCCAGTTTCCAGGTGCTGCTCTCCCGCTCGCTCTCTGTGCATCATTATGTGAGAGCTTATTCTTGTTCTCTTTCCATGCAGATGGGAACAAAAACAGAGAGATCTTCGCGTAGAAGATCAAAACAGAATTTCAATTTGCAAACTCATGTGCCTAGGATTCTTAACCCCCCATTGCCCCACACAGTCCGCGCCTTTTTTTTTTGGATATGATATTTTGCAAAAAGTTCTCGGGAGGAGAAACTGGTTGAGAATTTTTGCATTCCGTTGCTGAACTTGAATTGCATTTGGAATTTGTTCGTAGTTCTCTGTTGTGCTGTGTTCCACGCATTTTCCATTTCCGTTCGTTCACCTTGTTCTTTCCAGTAGTTGTCTAAGTGGGAGGGGGGTGTAAGTTAAATGGAATGGAAACGTCGATAGTTCGATGACTTTTTGCCGCTGGCTTATCGATGACGCTGGTGATTTATTGATCGAGATGCTTTTATCGATGGAGCGAATGGCAAACTAAAACTTAATTGCTCAACTAAATTACAGCAATTTTCCCCATTCCATAATGAGCGAAAGAGAGCGACCATGAATTTATCGTACTTTGTATGCTTTGTCTTCCGCCCTATCTCCTCTATAACCCTCCCGAACCCCCCCCTTATTTCCAACTTTTGTAGATATAAAGTTTTATTTCATTTCGTTTCGTTACGATTTTTGCTATTATTATTTGTTCGTGTTTCTCTGTCACTGTATCTGTATCTGTGAGATACCCCTGTAACGGTGTGTGTGTATGAATGTTATTTTTTAGTTTCGACTTGTTTTCTTTTGTGTAATTTTATTTTTGTTTGTGCTTGTGTGTGTATCAAGTTCATAACTTTTGTATGGCGACTACGACAGTAAGAATTGTTTTGTTGTTACTGGTGTTGTTTTTGAAATCCACACAATAAATATATGTATGTACGGGCAAGGAGTATGTTTGTATGTGTGCCATTGTGTTGCCATCACTGTGTGTTTCTGTGTGTGTTTTTTATTTTTCACATTTATTTTCTAGTTTGCTCGCTCGTTGTTTTGTTAACTCTTATTTAGTTTTCTTTGCGTCTTCAGCGTCGCTGCCTTCGTATCATTCGTATATATGTCTATATTCTTTTTTTTATTTTTCGTACACACATTTTTCGTTTATGCCCCATTATTAATAAATAGTTTTCTTGTTCTGCTCTGCATTCCCATTTCAGTTTACCAAACGTCGTCGGTACAATCAGAACGTTCCGTTCTCCCGTTTCTGTTTCTTCGATTTTCCGTTCGTTCCGCGCGCTCCTCTCTCGCGTGAGAGAGAGATTGGCCACTTGTTGCCGGCTGAGGTACTCCCCCTCAATATTCCGTTTCCCATTCCATCGATATTGGATTGACAACCGATTGATCTGATCCACCCACTGGCGGAGATTTGTGGAACGACGACGCTCAGTGGAAGCAGAAGGACGAGGAACCAGTGGAAGGCATGCAGTTGATGGCCAGCGGTTACTTCTCCTGTTACTCCTGCAGCAGCTCCATATCCTTCAGTTCCCTCAGTTCCGGTTCCCTGTGTTACAAGCTCTCGCGATGGATAGCGATGGTCAGCAGGAGGTTGGGGGCGGAAGTGCACCACCGCTATGTCGCATCTGCGTCACCACCCACCATCAGCAGCACAACAGCACCACTGCAACAGCCACCACAGTCCTGCCCATGATACCCATCTTCGGCGAAGACGCGCTATGGCAGAAGATTACCACGCTGGCCAACGTCAAGGTGAGTAACAAAAGCTAAGATATAGAGGAGCAAATAAAAGGGGTGGTCGAAATAGGGTGAACAGAAAAAAGGGGCAGCAAAGAGGGTGACCGATTCCGAGACTAAAAAATCTGAGCAGAAGAACAAAAAGGTGACAATAATAGTGGGGTGAATCGAAGGTCAAGAATTGCAGACTTCCATAACAGTGGTCACTTGACAAATAGAACTTGAGTTTGAAAACATGATAGCTTTTCATTGTCAACGAGTAAATTCAGAATGTGCATGCTTTAGAATATGTTTTGGCTGTTTTGAAAATCTAAGATTAGTAAGATATTATCCCAATCTTGGATTTTTATATATTAATTATACTTCATAGACTGTAAAATTGAATTTTCTTACATATTCATGGTACAGTAACAGCATAAGTTTTAAAAAACGGTTTATATGAATTTAGTCCACAAGTCAAGAAACATAGTCAAGTCTATCTAGGGTTAAACCAAGTAAATTAGGTTTTTAGAACAGGTATTATAGTTTACAATTTACATAGCTCCTTATCATCTTTAGATGGTAAACTTTTTGATAAGGAATTTTTAGGGTTGGTTTCATAATGACTGATTAAAATACATTTGTTTCTTTTTATAACAAAAGCAAGCACTTACCTTAGTATAGCTATGTGTCGTAAAGGGACTTAAAAATCGTGTGAAATTTTACTTTAAAATCGCTTTATGATAAAAAAAATGTTTATATTCGTAACGTAATGGAAGATTTAGAAACAAAAAAAAGATTCCTTCTATAACCGCACAACGGGTTGGATTTCTGTGACACCTAATTTTATAGCTAGCGATCACTGTATTTATTGATTGTGAATTGCTAGTTGTCTTTTCTATCCCGTTGATTCTGAAAAGCTTTATCGAGCTGTTTGCATATAAAATCGATCCTAATTTGTATGCCATACGAACCGTTTACGATTCTAAGAGCGCTTAGAATAACATATGTATATAAAAAAAACAATTTTTGGCAGGAAGCAAATTTTTTGGTTTTATCTTATTTGGCAAACAGTTGTGTTGAACGGGAGGACCGAAGTAAAAGATCTTTTCGGAGTCTATATTTATTTTTAACGAGGTGTGTCGACTATTTGAGCCCACTGTTTGTGTGTAATCCAAGATTGTTGTTGTGTTCTTCTTCGTGGAATACTAAAACTAAAAAAAGCAAACACATGAAAGTTATTCACACCAACACAGCCACTCCACGTATTTATTATTCATATTAATTTTCATACACATTCGCCCGTACGTATTATATCTTGTATCCCATATGTGTGTGTAATTTGGAATCAGTTTTCATTGCTTTGTCTTGTTGCTCCACTCCTCTTTGGCCATTTATTCTGTTTATTTGTTCGGTGGAATGGCTTCGGCTTTGGTTAGTTTATTTTATTCATATTGTGTATACAATTTTTTCAACGAGCGTTTCATATTTTTTCCGTCGCAGCTCGATGGAATTTCTTGTGGGTCTTGGTCTTGTCTTGCCGTATTTCGAATTTTGTATTTCTTCATTTCATTTCGTTTCTCTGCTTTGGCTTTTGTAAAACAATTTACCGTTTGAATTGCTGTTTAGAAGTGTTTGTTTTTTGTCGTCTGTTTGTATGTATGACGTGGGCTTAATTCCATACATTTTTCCTTTACTTAACTTTACAATCTTGGCTCTCTTCGCTCTCTTTTCCTAGCTCCATCTAATCTCAGTTGCTCTCCTACATAAACAAAAAAAATTATGAAATTTGTATATTGGAATATTTTCAAACGACATTTTTGAACTTTTCGTAATCATACTTATTATGCTGATAGAATGTAAAAGTTCATTGGGTTGTGATAGCATTTGAACCCGCGCTTCAAAATGATATGATTATCATTTGGGTTTCATGTGGAGCTACTTTTTTCCTTCTGTGTATTCGCTCATTGCCCATTTCCCACTTTATGTTCGGCTTAGACGTTCGTTGGCCCCACGATTCTGGGCTGGTAAGGGGTAAAGTAAGGGGTGAGAGGTGGCACGTGAATGTGAATGGGGTGGCTCTGTGTGTTTTCTTGCCCGTGTGTCTTCGCCCCCTTATTCGCATTGGTGTTTTTACAATTCATGTGCATATTTCAATTTGATTTTCTCCTTATGTGTTTTTCCTCAACCGTTGAAATGCTGAAATTTTCTGGTTTATTTGTGCAATTTTCCCACTTGAGTAAATTATGTTGCCAATTCAAGGAATTTCATGTTGTCTTTTGGCATCCGTAACGTCTGCCAACAGTCTGGTAACGCTCGGAATTGGGATGCCGTAAATTGGGGGGATGCAGATACAGTGGTCCTTCGATTTTAATTACAAACAAGATTTTAAAAGTAAACATTTGGTATAAGGGTTCAAGTTATTGTGAAATACACATGAATATTTAATAGAAGAAGTAAACAAAAATTGTCCTATGAGGAGTTTATTTAAACTATTTCGTAATTAATTTTGTTCTAAAAAGATAATTGAGGCTTGGAGTCATGTGTAATCACTGTGAATCACAATAAACTTTGTTATTCGATTGGCAACATTTTTCCACCGATCTGGCCATTTTGTGCCAGCCGTTTTATTTTAGAAAGGTGAAATTGGAATTTCAAACCAATCGTATATATTTTTTTTAAACATTTTAGATCAGCAAAAACGACACCCTACCGCAACAGGTGTGCGTGGGCTGTGCGAAGACGGCCATTTCGGCCTGCGTGTTCAAAAAGAAGTGCGAGGAGGCGGATAACTTTTACCGCCAGAAATTGAGGCTCCAGAAGATCGAGGGCGCGGATCCGCTGGAGACCAGCGCTGCTGCCGACCAGGCCAAAAGCAGCGGCTGCAGCAGTGGCAGCGGGAGTGGGAGCAGCAGCGCCAGCGGAAGTGGCAGCAGTTCCACTAGCAGCAGTTCATCCTCCTCCGACGAGGACGAAGACAATGATCAGGATCGGGATAATGACAATGAGGTGGAGGCTGGCGGGACACACAAGCTTCTGCAGAATGGTCATGGCCAGGCCATCAATGGCCATCGAGATGAGGACGATGAGGTCCAGGAGGATATGGAGGACCATCACGAAGCTGGCAATGACGGGGAGCAGCAGGAAGATGATCACGACGATCACCATCGAAACGGCCTCGAGTTGAGGGAAACAAACCCTGAGGATGAGGATGATGTGGAGGAGATAAATCCACTGAGTCACCACCACAACGACGATGGGGAGATAACCGTCCATGGTGTGCATCCCAAGGAGCCGTTCGACTTCAACTCCATTCGCCTGATGCAGGAGTACATGCAACATCAGATGAACAAGTTTCCGAATGGCTCCGCCACTGGTCCACCGGGTCAGGATATGGAGCTCGATCTCGACCAGCAGCATCACGACGACGATGATGATGAGGACATGTCGCTCCCGCTGATACCCGAAATCGAGCTTATCACGCCGGGGGATGAAGCGCAAGCGGATCCCTCGAATCCAAATGATTTGGTCAATGGAGCCGGCGTTGGCGTGGTTCAGGGGATGCGGGGACCGGGATTCCAGTGTCCCCATTGCTACCAGATCTTCGAAATGAAACAGATCCTTAAGGCGCACATGCAGAGCGTCCATGGAGCACCGGGACCGGTGTATGAGTGCAGTAATTGCCGCAAGACCTATTTCTACAAACGTTTTCTGGAGAAGCACATACGCCGAGGTCGGTGCGTCAAGAAGCGTCGCAATCAAACGTGAGTTGGGGAGAGGAATTTTTAGTGAAATAAGATATTAAAATCGATTTTTTTTCTTTCAGTCGGCCCATGCAGTGTTCGGATTGCCATGTCCTCTTCCCCACGGGCCACCATTTGGGTTGGCATAAGCGCACCGGGTGTCCTTCGAAGGCGGCCAAAATGTGAGTGACTAGTATATTAATAACGTGAATTCTGAGTATATGGACCCATCCTTTCCCTCATTTCAGGCCATTGCAGCAGCTTTTCAAGCAGAATATTGTGCAGTTCAACAATTTCCCTAAGCGGATTGCCGCCGGAGGAGCTCGCAAGCCCACTGCTCCTGAATTGCATGTGAATAATCGCAAGTAAGTGAAGGGGTAACTAATTTAAATGAATTAACATTACCTTTTCTCATTTCCTGATTTGTCTTATTTTCAGACTGGGCCTGGCCAACAAAAGAAAGGGTCGCACTCGCATCAAGTTGGATGCCAAAAAGATTGCCCTAGCCAAGCAGTTGATACTGCGCGAGGCCACCACCACGGTGATTGCCAACGAGCTGAACATCTCGCGCACCTTCGCCTGGCGCCTGCGCAAAAGTCTGGTTAATGGTGTAAGTCTGCATGAGCGGGTGGTGGATCCATCGCAGGAGGAACACCACCTCCAACAGCTGCAGCAGCACCACCACCATCAGCAGCTACAATTGCAGCAGCATCAGCAGGAGGAGCAGCAGCAGGCTGCCGCTGTTGCAGCGGCACAAGCGGAACGGGAACGTGAACATCATCAGTTGAACCTTTCCTATAGCCACCTTGGCTTGGGCCTTATCAAAGAGGAGCGGCAAGACAGCGAGGATGAAGAGCAGCATCAGCACCATCCCTCACATCATCAACTGGGTCTAGTGGATGAGTGCGGAGCGGAGGAGATCGGCGCTGAGGAGACGGCTGGGTATATGGGTGATGAGGATGGCGTTTGTGACTTGCTTCGCAATGGCTATGACCCCGATCCCGATTCTGACCCCATTGAGCACGATCCCTTCGAGGGCACCGAGAACAACGACCATCATTTGAATGGAGGTCGGACCGGTTCGGTTTCGCCTGCGCCACCGCTACCGCCGCCATCGCTGGGAAGTTCCGGTGTTCCGGTGCCGGTGCAGGTTCATGCTGCCGCGCGTTCCGATGTTGAGGTCTATAAACGTCTGCTCGCGGAGTCGCAGCACTTCCCCCACATCGTGAACGCCCAGCAGTTGCAGATGCAGCAACAGCAACGCGAGAGGGAGAGGGAGCAGCGGGAACGCGAACGGGAGCAACTGCAGCACCAGAAGGCCCACAATGGCGGAATGCCGATGCTTACTCGTTATCCGCCGTCCGTCATGTAAGATTATATTCATGTTAAACCAAAAATCACTTATATAAAGCATTCGAAGACATTCAAGTAGCCAACACGTTTTAGAAATCTTTAACCTTTTCTAAATGAACAACTTATATACAGAAAAATGTATGTGTTCTATAGTATTCAAGAATCCATAAATGTATAAGTACTCTTATCTTACTATAGTCATAAATACTTCAACCTAAATAATATGATTAGCAACCGTTCCTATCGAACCAATTCTTTAATATGTTTGAAGGTAAACATGGCCATCACAAATATCGTGCTAACTAGCTCTTGATTTTATTTGTTAAGTTATTTAAACTTGAATAATATGATTAGCAACAGTTCCTATCAACAATATTTTCTTGTATAGATGAACGTTAATTAACAATTTTAAATTAAATTAAGAATGTAAGCATTCTTTTAATTGTTTCCAAATGTTTAATGACACAAAATAATTGAAAAGATATAGGTTGAATATTTTAATAATTATTTGAATAATTTAGGCATGCCCTGCCCGTCAACCTGTCCCTGCGCTCGATGCCCCACATGAACAGCAACGAGAGGTGAGTGTCAAAAGGGTATTTCACTCAGGGAACATATCCCTTAATACTTAACTATAACTAAACAGCAACGGCAGCTCCAGCAGCAACACTGCAGCCCCAGTGCCCGTTTCCGGCTCATCTGCAGCCTCGACGTCTGCGACGCCAACCGGCAAGAAGCCCCGTAAGCCGAACGTCTTCATCGATGACGAGAAGTACGCCATGGCCAAGTTGCTGGTGGCCCAAAACTCCTCCACCATGGAGATTGCACGCGCCCTCAACGTTTCCCAAATGACGGCCTGGAAGGTGCGCGATGCCATTCTCAAGGGAGTGCCGCTCTCCTACCGCAACAAGCGATCCGATGGCAGGCATTCGGACGAGTTTATCGTAAAGGAGCAGCAACAACAGCAGCACCAGCAGCACCAGCAACAGCAACAACAGGAGCAACAGCAACGCCAGCAGGAGATGCAGCGGCAGCAGCAACAGCAAATGGAGCAAATGGAGCTAATCAAACAGCAACGCCAGCAACAGGAGTTGCTCCTCCAACAGCAGCAGCAACAACAGCAACAACAACAGCAGCTGCGTCATCACACACCAGCGGAAACATCACACTATCAGCAACAGCAACAGACGCCAAAGTTGCTGCATCCTCGTCGCCGGTTAAAGGCCGCGGAACGCGAACTGCGCGACAAGGAGATCACACGCGAAATACTCGAGCTGATAAAGGAGGACAGCAACATTCAGTACTGGAAGGTGTCGGCCCGGCTGGCCGAGAAGGGTATCAATATATCGCCCTCGTCCGTCTGCCAAAAGCTCAAATCGATGGGCATCCACCGGCGCTGGAAGCCTGGGGACAAGCCACCCATGCTGGCCATCAGTCAGCTGAAAGCGGCCACCGTGGCGGCCGCAGCAGCAGCAGCTAGTTTGGCCGGTGTCGGCGGTGTTGTTGGTGGCGCCAGCGCTGGACTGGCCGGCAACAGTTTCGGCCTGGCCGACGACGGCTACGAGCAGCAGCAGTTCGACATGGGTGGGCCTCACTTTCTCAGTGCCTTTACGCGCTAGACGAACGACCACAAGTCCTCCCCATCTTAACTTAGAGTTAAATATTACACGCATTGGAGTGGATCAGAATCGTAGGGCAGCAAGCAAGCTATCGGGCAATTCTTAGGCACTTTGACTTTAAAATTGTAGGGCAAGTTATTCTTTACACTATTCAAGAAAGCATACAAGTCTGGGCAATCATTAAAAATATGTGTTTTAGCTTGGCTTTAGATAAATGGTATGATAAAGGAGTGAAAAAATTAATGGAAGATAAATAACCAAATATCTAGTATATCCTTTTTTAACTAAGTAGGCCAACTTAAATACTTATACTTGGTTATCCAAAAGGAAAGTAAACTAAATCCAATCTTGTTAGTTATTTCATGCAACATGTTTTATTTTCCAAAACTCAAAATATAAGTTCTTTTTTCATAGATAAATGTATTGAAGACCTGCACTTTTCAAGACAAAATACCTATTAATTGTCCACAACTACGATTTTTTAGTTTTTTATTTTTTTTTTTCGAGCCACCCTAATCCAAATGCATAGACCAGCACAGCAACAACAACAACTTGTATTTTTTATATAGTATTTGAAAGAGAGAGCGCGCTTGAAATGTATTTGTATTTGTAATCGATATGAGATAGCATATATTGTATGATTCTGTATTAGATTTATATATCCAATATATATGCTAAGCATTCCTAGAATGTAACACAAAAAAAAACACGCCCAAAAACACGTTCATTCCAAGCGAGGAACATTTTTCCTTTCTTTAATTTCAGCAGCTTCCTCTTCCTCCATTCACACACACACATACACTACACCAACACACACATAGCTGATAATTTTTAATTAATTAATTATTATATTTATTGATCGCACGTTCTTGTGTGTGTGTGCCTTTTAGCTGAGAAATGTATTTAAATTTTCACCATTTTTAATTTATTTATTTTACTCACGCACACACACATAAGTAGTTATTCAGTACTGAACTTTAATTTAGTTAAATTAATGCATCAATCGATAAAATAACAATCAGAACAAAGCAAACGGAAGCAGAACAAACAGCAGCTAGAGAGAGAGTTAAGAAAGCTAGCAACATAAGTGCAATTATAAATAAAACTAAACCTTAAAAAAACAGAAGAATGTTAAATAATAACATGTGACCGAGACAAAAGCTAGGAGCGTGAGAGAAGGGAGAGAAGGAAGAAAGAGAGGGAAAATTGTTTATCCAATTTAAGGCCAAAACACCACTGGAGATTTTTTTAAATTTATGTTTCCAAATGCGTTATTCGGAAGTCATTCCTAGCTTTAAATACACACTCTTTACTGAATACCAACTCTTTCATTTAAAAGCTAACTATTTTTTAAATTTCATAGGCGAATTTTCAATATTTTCATTTGAAATTATTACCATATATTCAGACGATAAATGTATATAAGTAAATTATTTTTAAATCGTCATTAATAAAACCTGTTGATTTTTGGTTAAACAAAGCCTTACACTGAAAACCTGTAATATTATTATTAATTAGGGCAATTAAAAAAACAAATTAATTTAAAAAACTTTTTTTAATACTCTTAGACACTTCCAAAGACCTACCAAAATTTTGTTAACCCATAACTAGGCTGGAAATTAAAAAAACTATCACAGAAATTCCCTCTTAAGAGTGGTAACAGTGGTGTTAAGCTATTACTTTAATAACTCACCTAAGGAAACCGATTCAATGATTAACTTGTGCCCCTTTTTCATCTTTCTTTCTCCTATTCTTGCTCCACATTAAACAGTTACTCCGAATCCATCCTCCAATCAAGCCCCATTTAAGTAAGAAAGTTATGGAAACAAGACAAACGATCAATGTTAAAAACTTCGTAGCCAATT
Organism: Drosophila rhopaloa; assembly: GCF_018152115.1. Lineage (NCBI taxonomy): Eukaryota > Metazoa > Arthropoda > Insecta > Diptera > Drosophilidae > Drosophila > Drosophila rhopaloa. The sequence goes on along the minus strand of NW_025335123.1, from coordinate 8,763,994 downwards.
GTTAGTTAAAAATTAGAGAAAAAACCACAAAAGAACAAAGCAAAAAAAAAGGAAAAATGAAGACAAGCTGATGACTCAGAACTGTATTTATTTACAGCCAATTTTAGGAACATATATTTTATTATTTTTTGTTGTTGTGGATAAAAAGCATTTGTCTGCAATTTATTTTTGTATAGCTTTTAAGGCCAGAAGTTAGAGAAAAAGAGATAGCAAGAAAGAGTGAGCGAGCGAGATTGCGTTAGTGAAGGTTGAGATAGTATTTTTTTTACATTTTTGTACAATTTGAAATTGTAACTGCTTTTTATCAATCAATCAATAAATGATTCCCTCCCTCCACCAACCCGCACACATACAAACACACATACACACACATACTGTGCAAAGTATTTTCTATATTCATTACTTATAAATATATCCATATAAAAAATATATAACATTTAAAGCATACGAAACTAAATTTATAAATACATTTTTTTTGTTTTTTTTTATCGTATTTATTAGCCACAGCTTATAAAATAGATTCTAAAAAATGATTACATTTTTTTGTATGAAATGCAAATAATGATGTCTATGAAATATAATTTAAAGTACATTAAAATATATATTTTAATGCGTATACTCGTAAGGATCCATTGCAAGCAGCATCAACAAATAGAACTGACGTGCCTATGTAGCGATTAAATCTGACTAAACACCCACACACGGATACACCCAAACACACACTTACACCTAGAGACAAGCCGATGTAATGCATTAAATAATCATTCCAAAATGTCATATGAAGGAAAAGAAACAAAAAACGAAAAAAAAATAAAAACAACAACATTTATATATTTTTAAATGAATAAATAATATTTCAAGAATATTCCATTTGAAAACATTGTTTGCTTTTAAAGGCTTTTTTGTAGTGGGACGTAGAAAATATAAAAACTAAATCCTGTCTTTCAAAAAACATTTCATTTACCATTTTTACCATTTTTAACTATCACACAATGTTCTTAGGTTCGACTTTTATTTATTCAAATTTTTGATTTTGTAACTTACTGTGTATTTTTCTAACTGCATATCACATAGGTTACGTACCTATGTATAATATATACCTACATAAAAAACTTATAAGCTCTATCGGAAGTGCAAGTCTGTGTTTGGAAATAGTTCCTAAAAGCAGGCAACCTTTCTGTAAGCAAATCAGCTAAAGAAAAGCTTTTACATTCTTTTTATACTCTTGCAATACACCTTTGTGGCATTCAAAATGGCATACTTCTAAATGAATATGGCTTAATTCTTCAATAATCTGCGTTTAAGTCTTGGTTTGTTTTTTTGGCTCGATTTTTCTTCATTCTTTGTAATGTACCCCTTTCCAAATTTTCGAAAAATGGCTTTGCAGAAAGTGACCGAAAACGTGCACATAACATTTTTTACAGACATCCGATTTGAAAGTGGCATATCTCTAAATGATTGTGGCTTGATTCTCTAAAAAACTGTGTTTTCAGTTTAGTTTTTATTTTTTGGTCGATTTTTCGTGATTTGCAAATCCAAATTCTCGAAAAATGGCTTTGCAGAAAAGTGACCAAAATCTGCACTTCTAAGCCCATAACTTTTTCTACAGACATCCGATTTGAAAGTGGCATATCTCTAAATGATTGTGGCTTAATTCTCTAAAAAACTTTGTTTTCAGATTAGTTTTTATTTTTTGGTCGATTTTTCGTGTTTTGCAATGATAAAACCCCTTTCCAAATTCTCGAAAAATGGCTTTGCAGAAAAGTGACCAAAAACCTGCACTTCTAAGCCCATAACTTTTCGTACAGACTTCCAAATTGAAAGTGGCTTACCTCTAAATGTTCGTGGTTTAATTCTGTAAAAAACTGTGTTTTCAGTTTAGTTTTTATTTTTTGGTCGATTTTTCGTGATTTGCAATGATAAAACCCCTTTCCAAATTCTCGAAAAATGGCTTTGCAGAAAAGAGACCAAAATCTGCACTTCTAAGCCCATAACTTTTTCTACAGACATCCGATTTGAAAGTGGCATATCTCTAAATGATTGTGGTTTAATTCTCTAAAAAACTGTGTTTTCAGTTTAGTTTTTATTTTTTGGTCGATTTTTCGTCATTTGCAATGATAAAACCCCTTTCCAAATTCTCGAAAAATGGCTTTGCAGAAAAGTGACCAAAAACCTGCACTTCTAAGCCCATAACTTTTTCTACAGACATCCGATTTGAAAGTGGCTTATCTCTAAATGATTGTGGTTTAATTCTCTAAAAAACTGTGTTTTCAGTTTAGTTTTTATTTTTTGGTCGATTTTTCGTGATTTGCAAATCCAAATTCTCGAAAAATGGCTTTGCAGAAAAGTGACCAAAATCTGCACTTCTAAGCCCATAACTTTTTCTACAGACATCCGATTTGAAAGTGGCATATCTCTAAATGATTGTGGCTTAATTCTCTAAAAAACTTTGTTTTCAGATTAGTTTTTATTTTTTGGTCGATTTTTCGTGATTTGCAATGATAAAACCCCTTTCCAAATTCTCGAAAAATGGCTTTGCAGAAAAGTGACCAAAAACCTGCACTTCTAAGCCCATAACTTTTCGTACAGACTTCCAAATTGAAAGTGGCTTACCTCTAAATGTTCGTGGTTTAATTCTGTAAAAAACTGTGTTTTCAGTTTAGTTTTTATTTTTTGGTCGATTTTTCGTGATTTGCAATGATAAAACCCCTTTCCAAATTCTCGAAAAATGGCTTTGCAGAAAAGTGACCAAAATCTGCACTTCTAAGCCCATAACTTTTCGTACAGACTTTTAAATTGAAAGTGGCTTACCTCTAAAACTGTGTTTTCAGTTTAGTTTTTATTTTTGGTCGATTTTTCGTCATTTGCAATGATAAAACCCCTTTCCAAATTCTCGAAAAATGGCTTTGCAGAAAAGTGACCAAAAATCTGCACTTCTAAGCCCATAACTTTTTCTACAGACTTCCGATTTGAAAGTGGCTTACCTATAAATGTTCGTGGTTTAATTCTCTAAAAAACTGTGTTTTCAGTTTAGTTTTTATTTTTTGGTCGATTTTTCGTAATTTGCAATAATAAAACCCCTTTCCAAGTTTTCGAAAAATGGCTTTGCAGAAAGGTTACCAAAAACTGCACTCTAACGCTCATAACTTTTCCCACAGAATATCTATTTTAACACATTTTCTGATTTTTCATCCGAAATTTGTGTGACACCATAAAGCATTTTTTATTTGCGAATTAATTTCTTTATGTTTGGCATTTTAAATTGGAATTGTTTTTCTTTTTTCTTTAATATTTCACATATATGACGCAAATCAACATTGGTAATCTATTTTTATGCTTTCTCTTTTACTAGATTTTTCCCCACTTGTCGATCTTGTGCACGTGTTGAACCGTCTCAAATCTTATGTATTATTTTATTTACACACCCCCGAGGGAAAACTTCGGTATTTGCTTGCCTATTTTTATTTGTCGGCGAATTTCTTTGAGTGCTTAACCCAGGAGACATGCACGTCCACTTCTGTTTGGTTTAGTTAGATAAATACATGGGTACTATTGTTGAATCTGTGAGTCTGCGGATCTGGGCAATGTATTTATTTAATTAACGCTAATTCTGGCCTGCTGGCCGGCTCCACGTCCTCGTCAATATTTTTCATTCATTGAGCAAATAAACATTAGCCAAGTCGCGTGTTCTATTCGAAATCCACAGACGTGCGACTGATTAAACTGATCTTGAATGGAATCGAATGAGACTTTCGAGCTAAAAATTAATTTATTGGAAATCTTTTTGAAAGTATTTAAGTAAGATGTATTAACTTTAGTTCCCCACTGCTTATACATTCCCTTGGTTCAAATAAAAAACAATGTCTTTGTGGTTTGTTCTTTTTTTATTAGGTTTTCCTTGTATATATGTAGCGTAACTTGTAATAACGTAACTAAATTTTACAAATATTCTTTCACTTCCTGTGCTTTGGTCCTACATGACGAAAAAAAAACAAAAAAAAAATTGTATATATATGTGTACTATATATGTTATAGAAAAATGGTTTTGATAAATGTTTAATATTTAGATAAAGTTATATACGTATTGGTTTTACATTGGATGCATTAATAATAGCAATAATAACAACAATAACTGACAGCAGGATGGGGGAGTACGTTAGCCTTTGACCCGATCGCATATTCTTCTTCCCCTGGGTTTCGCTTTACCGTTACTCATATCCTCTGCTGCTGCTTCAGCCGGCGCCGGCGCTTGCCAAATATATATATTACTCTCTACCGCTACTACACAAAATACATATCGTACATACAATACATATACATCGATTGCAATCGATCCTACCTGCTATATCTTCTCGCTGGCTTGGGGTTTTCTTTGTTTATCAATTGGGCAAAGGAGTGCCATCCAAAATCTTCTTCCAAATTCTGGGCCTATCATCACTTTTCTTCTCCATATGATGGCTAGATTTTTGTGTGGCTCTTCCTTTGCCCGTTTCTGATTTTTTTTGTTGGCTCGTTTAAATTCCAATAGATAGATAGATATTTGTAGGGTGGATGGGGGAGGGGGGGAGGGGTTGGCGTGTGGAAGGGGCGTTTAAAATTAGACAGACAAAGAAACTCGTTATCGCTATCGTTAAATAATTACTGACGATACAAATAATCGTGTATTGTAGCACACACACATACCATATATACACAGATAAGCCCCGATCCTCTGGCGGGATGGGGACATGGAAATTACTTGTGGGTCGGGTCGTGGTTTTAGAATTGTATTCAGTTAAATATTGCCGATTTTTGAAAGGGAAACTTAAACTAAGCCCATTAGTCTAGCGGTCAAGTTGATATTCTATTGAACGGATCTTAAAAGACAGGTATTTCTTTGAGCTCGATCCACAATTTTATCAAAATATCAACTGAACCGACGGCCCACTGGGTTATAGTTCTAGTATTGTGGTGGGTGAGGGGGGAAAGGGGGGTAAGGGGGGTCTAGTTATAGGTATTAGGTGATTAATTGAGTTCCTTGCGCGTCGTGTTGGGCAACAGCAGGCACATGAGACCGCCGCCGATGAGCAGACCCGACACAATGAACGTGGGCGATGGACAGTAGTTGTCCAGCAGCTGGGCGATCACGATGTTGCCAATGATGCCGCCCAAACGGGCGGCCACCATCGAGATGGCCACGCCGGTGGCCCTCAGTTTGGTGGGGAATACTTCGGTGATGAGGCAGTCGAGGGCCGCATTCGCGGCCGAGATGGCCCCACTAAAGATGGCCGAAACGACCAGGTTCTGAACGGAGCTGCGCACAAAGTACATCAGCGCCGAACAGATGCCGGCGGTCATGGTGCCGGCGATCAGGAAGAACTTCCTGCCCAGCATGTCCATGCCGAGGATGGCCAACAGATTGGCGGGCAGGGCGGAGGCCAGCGATATCAGTGACTCCATGAACACCGACTGGGGGATGTCCGAGGAGCAGGTGCCGTTGTTGCTCTGCTCCTTGGCCAGATTGACCACGTACTCGGTGACGGAACAGACGCTGGCCGATTGGCCCGGGAAGGCCTTGTCGTACTCCTCGAAGCGATTGAACAGCTCCGGGAACCACATCAACAGGCCGTAGTAGCCAATGTGGAATGTAAAGTTGATCGTGATCGAGACGATGGTGAAGCGCAGGATGGGCGACTTGAACAGGGCGCGACTGTGGTCCACCATGCCGCTGACCATTCGGCTGTACTTGTTCTTCACATTGCCATTGCTCTCCAGCAGCTTCTCATCGACCTCCAGGTCGTAGACCATGTACTCGTCCGGCCGGCGCCTCGTGTTCGTCACGAAAATGCCACGGAAAATGGCCAGGGCACGGTCCTTTTTGCCGCGGGTCAGCAGGAATTTGGGCGATTCGGGCAGATAGAAGAGCAGGAATCCCACGAGGAACGAGGGCAGGGAGCAGACCAGCAGGAAGATGCGCCACGAGTTGTACGTGAAGTACGTCGTGGCGAAGCCGATCGTCCGCGGGATGATCAGCCAGGCCAGGCTGGCCACGAACAGGTTGCCAAATGTCCAGAAGGCGGCCATGAAGCTCAGCATGGAGCCGCGCTTCGCCTTCGGCTGGAATTCGGCGAAGTACGACCAAATCACAGGACCACTGCCGCCCAAACTGCAAGATAAGAGAAATGAGGGAGGATTCATTAGTGAGGTTCTAGTCTATCGTTTTGTAATCGAAAATATGTAGCAGTTATCGGGCATATTGGAGTTGTTCAATGTTTTCGATAAATATATCGTTTTAAATTCTATTACATCGAACAAAACTTGTTTAAACTAACCCTTGTATTTTACTTTTACCAAAGAACTAACAAGTTTAATTAGCTTTAAAAAAAACTTGTGCGTATACGTTATTTTATATAAGATTCTTCAAATGTAAATATTACGTATACGAATTACTTCCCCTATATGCTCAAAGTTGCGTATACGTATTTTTTTTAATCCCACGACAAAATCTAAGAAAAAAACAGTAATGATTTATAATTTACGAAAATATTACGAGTCCTTTGGATAATAATAAACACAAAAGTAAAAGCAAATAAAAAAATATATACTTCGCAAAACATTGCGAAATAATTGTAGTCAGTTCGCTCAGGTAATTAGCAAACGATTGGCAAAAATATTGATAAATATGGGTGAGCATGAGGGGAAACCGGTGACTAAGCGTCAATGTAACCCAAAAGCCAGGGGGCCAAGGCCCCAACTGAGATTTTCCATTTGCTTTCTGTGTTTTTTTTTGGGTTGGCTTTGCTGTTTTTCTCTTTTTCGTTACATTTTGGGGCATTTCGATCGGACTTGGGGATTCGAGCCTTTAATTAGCATAAACAGTCACGATATTGCGGCTCAAATATTTTGTTGTTATTTATACCGGAGGTAATTGAATTAACACTTTGCCCCGGGTCCGGGCCCGTGTGTCACTCGATCCACAATCGATCGCCGAGCGATGATCCATGGCTGCATAGAGCAGTAATATCACCTCACCGATTGGGTATTTTTTTATGCCAATACAGCTCTTGTTGGCGGCATAAAGGTGACATTTTTAAAGTATTTTAAAACTTAAATTTGGAAATCTCAGTTATTAAAACTATTTCAGGTAACAGCCTTCTTTCTATCATAATTTACATATGTCTATTATTATATCTCTACGTGTTTGTTTACCTAATTCTAAAAGTCAGTAAATAAAATATTTCGATTTAATCTACACAGTTAATTTAAATGTGTGTTATATATTTTAAAAACTTTGAAAAAACTTGTGCGTATACGTTATTTTATATAAGATTCTTTAAAAAGTAAATATTGCGTATGCGTAATACTTTTCCCATATGTTTAACGTTGCGTATACGTTATTTTTTTTCAATCCTACCAAAAAATCTAAGATAAAACATTAATGATTTATTATTTACGAAAATATTTCGAAAGTAAAAACCTTTTTATTTGAAATCAAGAACTAAAGAAATCTAAAGATTATTTCGGTAACCGATAGTGCATGACTTTAATATTGCTTGAAGTTATTGTGTACAAAAATTGGTGCTCTTTTTTTTATTTCTTTTTTGTCACTTGTCTTTTCTTGTAGTTTTTTTTAGGATTATTATGAAGTGGATTAAAGTACTTACGCTGCACCATTGAGGAACCGGAACAGCATGAAGAAGGTGTAGTTCTGCGAGAAGGACGAGGCGACGATGCAGAAGGCGTTCATGAACGAGATGACGATGAGGACCTTTTTGCGGCCAAAGCTGTCGGCGATGCTGCCCCAGAAGTAGGCGCCCACCATCATGCCGATGAAGATGATCGAGTTCAGCCAGCCCTTGGTCTCCGTGTTCAGGTCCAGGTCACATTCCGCCGACGGCAGGATGAACGACATCGAGATGACGTCCATCTCCTCCGACGTGCTGACCAGTCCGCAGATGGCCAGCAGTATGTAGTGGAACTTGCCATAGCCGCACAGCTCGATGGCCCTCTCGAAGTTGGCGACTATCGGGGCGGTGGGTTCCGGCAAGGGTGCGGACTTCTTGCGACCCTTGTGCGGTTTCCCAGGGCCACCGTGACCCCCATGACCCCCATCGGGGGCATCCCGCTCTACGTCCTGCTGCTTGCCATTGGCATGGCTGTCCGGCTCGTAGCCGCGATTGTCCGCCGCAAACTGATACTCCGGCTGCTTGGCCCCGGTGTTTAGGGAGTACGGCTGGATGATCGCTCGGTTGTCGATGTGCGGATTCGCGTTTCCGGTGGCGGCGGCGTTAACCTGGCCAGTGGGATGGTTGCTTGTTGGGTTGCTTGCTGCGCTCTGGTTGTAGTTTGGTTGTAGTCCAGCTTCTACATTATAGGCTGTAAATAGGGATTAAACAGCGGTAAGTCAGGGGGTTATTACAACGTTGCATAACCAGTGTTATCACTGATAAGTCAAATTTATAATTTCTTTACTTTCGATGTTTTTGGCAAGTTTTTGAAATCATGTACCCCCTAAATAAAGAACTATTTTTCGGGGTTGTTTAAACATTGTGATATAAAACGGAGACCAAAAATATAACTATTTTAAGAATCAAATTTTGTAACTTTTATAATATCAAACATTGCTAAATAGGTTTTTGAAATGAAATTATTATATTTGAATTAACATAATCATAGTTATTCAAATGCAAATAAATAAATTAAAATTATTATTTTAATGAAGAAAATATAAACAATGTTTTCCAAGTTGGAACTTTTGAAAATTTTGTTTTCCTATATTCATTAAAACTTACAACTCAATATAATACTTACATTCGCTTTTGCCCTTTGCGGAATCACCTTCTACCATTCTATAGTTCAGGGGTTTTTTGGCTTCTTGTGCGCGTAGCAAAAAGGAAATTGGGATTACTTGTCGGGGTTTTTTGGTGGCTGTTTGCTCTAAGCTCTGCTTAGATGGGTACAGTTGTGTCTGCCTCGCTTAGCGGTCTGCAATTGAAGAGAGAAGTATCGATTAGCAAACCATCGATCGATCGATTGTTTCGACATCGGGGGAAGTGGGTTAATTTAACGCAATTGGACGGCAATTGAGCAGAATGAATGAACGATCTGTTCGTCGCGCACAAACAACATCGTAATTGATTAATAAAAAATTATGCCCGAAAAAGTCGCGAGCACAGAAATTAACCCAAAGTGCCGAGGGCGTAAAAAAAAACCCCGCATTTGGGGTGACATTTTTATTGATAAATAATTGGGTAGCTGAATTCGTTGAGTATTTGAATGTGGGGTGATAAAAGTATATAGATATTAGGAGTACATTTTGGAATTACAATGGCTTGAGACAGTTATCAATTGCAAGTCCCTTAACTCGTATGTATATTATTTAAGGGGCTTACCCTGTCTAATTCTCTAATTTTAACCCCCATTTCATATTAAATAACCCCATAATTACAGTTATATTAACACAAGATGATACTTAATGAGGCGTTTTTTTTTTGACCATAAAGCTAGCTAATCACTTTACGACACTCAATAATTCCATTTAAGTGATTTAAACAAATTGAAGAGCGAAAAAAGATTATAAATCGATGAGAGAACAGCTGCTAATTAAGAGATTTGCTATTTTCTTCTGCTCTCTCCCGCTTACAATTTCAAATTCAATTCGTGATTTATCTTTCACTTTATTCATTAGGCAGGAGCAACAACAATTACAAATGTGCATCAGATACAAACGATTCGCTTTCGTGTTTGTATTCGCATTGAACCTGAACCTGAACCTGCCGTACGCATGTGCAATGAAGGAGAACAGGAACCAAAAGCGCAACGGCAAATGCACTTGGAGAAAATATAGCTTTTTATCAAATAGAAATAAGAGACACCGACGTTAATGAATCCATTTTGAAATGGAATTTTTAAAATGTAGAACCATTATCATTGGGAAGTGTCTCAAATTATCGTGAAATACTTTATATTACTTATTAAAATTTTTATTTTCCATTAAGATCAGTAAACTAGAATCTAATACACATGATATCCTTTGGTTCAAGTTCTTTTTTGGAAATGAAACTAACAGCCCATTTTGTTTTGTGTCGGAGCGAGTTTTGCAGCACCCAGCTGTCCGTCACTCGTGGATGGCTGCGTTCCATTGCCAGTGCGTTCCGTTCCGCACTCTCTCCTTTTCTCTCTCTTTGAAAGCGATAATCGCCAGCAATTAGCCATGTTTTATTATGAATATATGCTGATTTATGCCCTGGACGACGAGTAAACGCCTACACTTCCGCAAGCCGGAGCCACATGGCCCTTCACCTGGCCTTCGTACCAGTCCCAGTTCCACTCCCGATCCCATTCCCATTCCTATTCCATTTCCCCCCAGCGATGTTCCATCCAAAGCTAATGAAAAAGTACAGTCGCACCTCAAATATGTGGAAAACAATATAGTTAATGGAGCTCTCAACTTTGTTAATCCGTCTTGAAAAAGTTCTAACCATACATAGGAGTACGACTGTAAATCGGTTAGTCTGCTATGCTACGTATTAGCGCCATAAAAAAAGCGTTTCAATCGTTTCCAGTTTGCTGTTTAACAAGTCGCATTATAACGATTGTCTTTTTCAAGCGCAAATAAAGCAGCGCAACTGGAAAAACTGCGTGTGAATGGAATACCCCGGACTTGACTTGGTCCCAGCTTTATACTCGGGGGCCCCAATGTCATCCGATTCCGATGCATGTGTCGGATTGGATGCCCAGGGGAAGGGGTTATGGGTGGACGTGGACGTGGACCGTTTATGGTGCACAGTGCATTGTTTTTGCGCCTTTGCATATATCTCAAATTAATTAGCACATAAAACCGAGAAACGCCTCTAGACTTCGGGGCACTCAGCCAGATGATATCGGAAATAGTGCGGTTCGAAGTCTGAATGAACCCATAAAACTACAGAGTTTAACAAAACATTTGTGAGAATTTTACCACTCAATCGATTACCAAGCCAGTGCGAAAAAAATGACTCAGATAAATTGTTAAGATTCTCTTTAAAATGGAAATGTAAGCAAAACATTTCCAAGCAAGGCGTTTTTAATGGGTATTATTTCAAGTTCGAGGCAGTTAAGTTACAAACACATTAATGTTCTAAACATTGGAATGGAACAATGTCTACAATTTCAGGCAATCCTAAAACCCTATTAAATACTTTATGTGACACCTTTTATTTCTATCCAAAACACCGTCTTATTATTTTTTATGGAAAGGAAAGCTTAGCAATTATCTACAGAAACTTTGTTTCCCTTAAAGGTGTGTTTACACGATGTTCTTAAAAAGTATCATTTGATTTATTGATCAATTGCAAGTCAAACAAACTTTAGTTTGTTGCCGTTTACTTTATTTGCTACTTTTGATATTATTTAAGACTTCTAAATATATGTTTGAGATTCAAAATGATGTGCTACGACATTTATTAAGAAGGGCTGTGCTTCCTGTAACTATATAATTTGGATGATGTATAATATAACTGCCAGCTTGCAGTGTAGAATATTAAGTTAGCTTATTTACAGGTCTGCTAATTTGCCCCAACTTAGTTTTTGTTGATTGGCATTCCATTACCTGTTGGCTTTAGGGGATTGTACTCGCTTTTGACCTGGAGATCTTTGAACGTGGTTTCGCCCGTGTTTCGGGGGGCTTATTGTTTGGCAATTAATTAATTTTTTATTTGAACACGGGTGAAATAAAATATGTTTTTCGCACTGTTAAATATTTGTTTTTACTGCGCTGTTACGCCCTGTATTTTGCACTTGTTTGGTGTTTGTTTATTTATTTATTTATTTCTTTTTTGAATGAGGGTGTAGTTTTTTCGCGTTGTTCAGTGGGCTAAATTTTAGAAAATTGCTTGTCAGCTGAGAGTGAACTGTTTGTGTTTCTGCTTGTAGTGGATCTTGGCGTTGGTGGTGCGCGGAGTTCTCAAAGTGGTTTGGCAATTGTTGCAAACTGGCGAAAACATTAAAACCGTTGGCTGGCACACAAAGGCTGAATAGCAAGGGGCATCGAAACCGATATAGTTACCGATAACCGAAAAAATGTATTTTCTTTTTTTTTTGTTCAGATGCGATATTACGAGCGGTAAGCGGAGCGGTACAGCGGCGGTACTTTAGGCGGTCTCTCGATCAACGTTCGTGCGATTCAAGTGGTGGAAAGTATCTGAGCGGCGCTCGACGCCCGCTTAAATACACCGAAATCGAATCCGCGGAACGGGTGGCAGTGGAACGCGGCTTATCAACCGCTCGCCATTACTGCACCACCCCCTTTTACCGTTTTCGCCGCCTGCCCGTTTCATTCCGCCGTTCCGCGTGCGCGCGCTCACTAATTGAAATTCAAATTGCGATCATCGCCAAGTGTTCGAGCCGCAATTGAAAATAAATTAAATGATAACACCAAAGAACGAAGAAAGCAAATCAAAACAAGAAAATAATGAATAATGTCCTCGATCCGATTGAATTCCCTCAGAGATCAGGTCATAGCGAGAAGAAGACTCAAAAGCCCTCTTATCATACATTAACCTCTCAATCGCCGTACATACATTATGTTCGGTGATCACGACAGTAATATTCCTCTCGAAAGCTGACAAAAAATCAAGAGTTGATCTCGCATTACAATTTGTATATCTATTTTTAAGTACATTATTAAGGTCTTAATTCTCTATTGATCTTCATTGCAATTTAAGTTTTTAATATTGGTTCGATTTTTGCGGACTGACTAAAAAAGTTAATAATAAATATACCCATATGTTATTCATACTTTTTTATGTTTCATTTAAATCTATAAATAAAATAAAACATATTACTAGTCTGGACTGAGGCCAAAAAGTCTGAAAATTGAAAATGTCCCATGAATCAAATTTATGACCTCGAAATATATGTACACCAAAAAACATATTTCCTTGTTCTTTGCCTTAGTTTTTTAAATAATATAAGCGATAAAAAAGGCATTCACAATTCTAGATGAATCAATTCTCATGAGACCCAGTTCACTACTATGAAAATACTCGGTTTTATAACGATAAAAAACCATAAAACAAGTGCATGGGGCTGTCAAATTTAGGGATATTTAATGATGCATATAGGGAATCCTACTGAGCTCTACCTTGATCCCTAAACACAGTTCAGTCGATCCGAGGTGAGTCAAGTTCATTATAATGAAACGTAACTGGCCGATCGGGTGACAAACCCGATGAGCATTCGAATTCGACTTCGGATCCCTTCTGGTGAACAATTAACGGCAACAGGCATCGGCTTAAGTGATCAAAAGAATTATACTTGAGACTTAATAGCGGCATTATCATTATTGTTGATATTGTTACATATAGCGAGCGCGTATATATATGGATTATACGTATTGTTGTCATGGCGATTACTGATACTACTACCACTCGATCGCAGCGAGCAATGATCGTGTAAGCTGGCCATGTGACTTGTGAGCCTCAAAAAACGAAATAAAAGCGCCTTTAAAAACAAATGTGAAGAAATAAATGAACGCTGATCTATTAGCGTTTCCAAAGTGATGCAATTAGAAGAGCTCATTTATCATTATATCATGCGAAATAGTGCCATAAAGTCGATCATCGCTGTCTAATTGCTTAATTGTTTGCCACATTTCGGTGGGAGTTTTTCGCTCAGTGAGTCATTCCTTTTTCTGTGAAGGGGTAGGGATTGGGGGGGGGGTGGAGTGTTTATGGGGGGTTCAAGATCGGGAACAAAGCGAAACTCGAGATGGTCGTTTTTCAAGAACCCATGGAAGAAGACGTGACTCTCTCCAGAGTCAAATGCAGATTGGGGCCTTGCATAATGGGCGATTAGTGGTCGTAGTCGTAGTCGTAACTTGACGCTAATTTCTGGTTGCTTCATTTGGCAAATTATCGCACCTCTGACCCACAGAAGACCCACACAAACTCAACAAAGATTGGATGTCAGTGGGGTGCAGTACGTGTTCTTTGTTCGATTCTCGTTTTTCGCTTAATATTTGCTAACCGTTTGTTTAAGCCGCCCACAATTAATTTAATTAGACATTGTTGTCACGAAACGAACACGGCTAATTGAAAATTATGCTAGATGAGGGACAGCTTAATTACCAACGATCGCGACAATAAAACAACCCTTACTGCACATGTAAACAGACTTTTTTGAAAGCTTGATATTCAATTAGAACAACCTCGTAACGCTAAGAAACCCATGGTTGTCAGCCTGACTAAGAGCGAGATGGTTGTTGTCCGCGCTAAGTTCAATTTGGGGCGTATGTGGCCATGTCTGAGTTTAATCGACAAACAATAACAGAGCCGATGAACACAGATGGTCCTACATATATTGCAATATACACATTGTACATTCTATATGCACATTTATCTGTTCAGACGTATATGTACTGGCTGAATGTTAATCAAACTGCGTGTGCTCGAAACTCGTTCGAATCGGTTTTTTATTTCCCCATCGAGAGCATGTCTCCACATCTTCATGCCATCTTCAATTGAATGAACCAGCATTTCTGCTCTTCTTGCGATCGCTGCACAAACATTTCAATTAATTGACCACTTCCAATTGAAGACAATGTGCGAAACGAAAACAAAAGTCGTCAAGAGAGCGTGAAAATACCGAATAACGTATAACGAATAACGAATCCAAAGAATTCGTAATTCCGAATTGGGTATTCAATAAACAACGGAACGGATGGATCACTCTATGCTTGATAATTCAAAACAAATAAACATGACTAATGCTCCACAGATCGCTGGAGATTTTGTTGCCGTAAGAGTGCGACTATGAGCCACAGTGAACCCTATCTGGAAACGATCCGCTGACCCAGCAACAACAGCCCCGAACTTATTTCTATCCATATGATTCAGAGGACACTGGTTAGGCGGATCTGATGAAATCTAACAGAATTAATCAGTGTTTTTGGACTCCGAAGAATTTCGGATAGAAGAAAAATATGTGTCTAAAAAATGGGAGACAAAAAGGGATCTTTGCGGGATCTAATGGTATGGGTTTTGTAACTAAGAATATATCTATATATATATATGTATATTATGAAACTTTAAAAATCTCACTAACAAATAAAATGAATCATGATGTTTTTAAGAAACAAATTTCCTACTCTCTTCATTTTTTTAATGAGTTAATTTTAAGTACCTCGGAAACTGGATATCTCAAAGGCTTTTAAAAAATTCCAAGAAAAAATAACTATAAAATACCCATTTAGATGAATAACTTTTATATATAAAGTCTATGCATTGTTAACTTTTTATGTGATCTTAAACAAAAAGCCTGCGAATAATTTGGGTTGCAAAGACACTTTTTCGGAGACAAAGTTTGTACTCCCATATACACACTGTGTATATGGGATCCTCAAACGAACTTTTGCCTAACGATTACTTGAAGACTCTTGAAAATTTTCAGAAGAATTTGAAGTACTTCGAAAAAGGCCTACAACCCTTTGGACACTGGAGTATTTGCAAATATATGCATAAATTGGGAACAGGTGTTGCCTGCATTCGTTTTTTCCCCTTTTTTTTTGTGGCCCGTGCGATTTTGGTATTCACTTTGGCAATAAAATTAATGATAATATTGCGCTTTCTTGTTTTGCTTATTCCACTTGTTTTGAGTTTCGCGGGCGCGCGACAATTTAGTTTGCATAATTAATTTATGCATATTTGTTATTTTCGGCTGTTACACTGTATTTTTAAGCGGCAAAAAAAAACAAAACAAAAAAATTGGAATAAAGAATGTGGAATAATGCCCCAGGGCAGTGAAAAATAATTTGTTTTGTGCCACCCTGAATTTTATTTACGAGTAACAGGAAGACTTGCGATGCCTGCTGAATCACCTTGCCCATTGTATTTTATCCTTGGTGTGGTTTCATATATATGTGTGTGTGGGGGGGGGAATTGATGATTGGGGATACGCACCTACTACTGCTGTCCTCGTCGACGATGTCGAAAGAGTGTGTGTGTTTTCTTTTAGAAGAGATTCGATGCACGGCGGTTAGACGAGAATCGGGATGTATAGATCACTGGTTGGAGGAGCTCCACGCGGCTCCAAGAGCGATTGGACAATGCGTTCCAAGTGGCGTTGGGCCGGGGCTTTTATAAGTGCCAGCCAGTCAGCCAGACCCACATCCTCCCCCTCCGAACCCTGCCACGATCCGCCGCCCCCCTTTTTCTCGGGATGCTGACTTTTCGCTCTTTCGCGATCGCACAATCTGAGTGTGTCTGCCACTCTCGGGGGCACTCGGTTCGGTTGGTTCTTAGCTTGTGTACACTCAGCTGCTTCTGCTTCTGTTTCTTTTTTGCTTTTTTTCGCTTTTTTTTTATTTCGCTCTTGACGTTATCGCCAGCGGATCGGAAGCAACAACAATGAACACACACAAAAATGAGATGGGGCAGCATCAGCAATGTCGCCATCCGATGCTTATCACCTGGCTCTCAGCCGCTCTTATCTGACTGCTCTACTCGCAGCCGTAATCGCAACAATGTTTTCGGATGGTTATACAAAAACAAGACTTGCAATCTTTATGGCTCGCTTCAAATGCAATGCTCTTCCTTAATCGTTAAAACTTGTAATTCGTTAATTCTAGGGCCTGCCAAAAATACACATGCACTTTTTGGCGAGGTCCTTCGAGGCGGATCGGGTGCGAATCGGTTAGAAGCGGGTAGGGCTTTGACTATGACGCAGCAATAAACTGATTTCAATTCACTCAGCCATGACAATTTGCAAGGTATGCCAATAATTTTTGACATGGTCTCATCAAAAGTTATGAAGAAAACAATGAAGTGGTAAAAATCTGTTATGGAATATAGCCAGAAAGTAATTTAGTGGACACTGAACCGCGTTCGTTACCCGTAAATAATTTGCGAACAGAAAAGGTTTTGAGCGGTCAATAAAATGTAATGATGAATAGGTCGAAAAAAAAGTTCAGCAAAGGGATGGCGAGGAATCGTGATTTATAATAATAGGCTTAAACCGCAAACAAAATGGTTTTTTCGTAAAACGCATAGGGATTACAATTAAATCGCTTATGAATCGGTTAAAAATTATTTTCGTACCGAGCGAATCGCTTAGTCATGGGCAGCTGGACATGAGAGTGATTTCGAAACGGGTATGAACCAGTTGAACGATCGGTATGGACCAGCTAAAGGTTGACTGTGCACTATATGCGACATATAGTCGTAGTCTTGGCCAAGATGCCACAGACGTTGAATCATAGGAGACACAGGAGGGCACATACCCTTTAGCCATTAACCATTAAACATTAGGCAAACGTATTTTAAATCGGAATCGCAGCAGGGTCCCAAAATTGCGCGTCAACAATATCCAGGCGCTACAGAAATAGCTCTACGAATATGTATTAAATATAAATGGTCATATGGCAAGTGTGCGTGTGCGAATTCAAAAACGCTCTCGCGTTTTTTGTCGCCTCGCATGTGTCGGACGTATTTGCGTGCTGGCCCTCCGCCCCCGCAACTCCCCCTCGGATCCCCGATTCCCGGGCGGCGGCGAAAGATCTACGTAATTTCTTTTAGTTTCATAAAAAAATGGTATTTTTATGTGTGCAAAGGTTTTTTCCGCAGTTTTTTGCCCACAGCCATGAAACTGTATCGAAAAGCTCGTCCAAGATCAGCAAAACGAATGTGTTAGACAGTGTCCATAGCGTATAGATTTGGGGCATAATTGCAAAGTATTTTTATTGATTTGGATCAATTATTATGTTTTTGGGAAACATATATATGACCTTCTATAAAAGTGTGCAAAAATAATTTCGTTTTAATTTGCAAGTAAATGTTTTCATAATAAAACTTGCGCAATGGTCTACAAATTAAAGAAATTATGCCTACTTTTTTGAAAAAAGTTTTGCAGCTTTGAAAAACTAGATCTAGGGAAATGCATAAACTAAGCATATCATTTAATATTTATAATTTATAATTTAACATATTTAAATATCAATATTCAACACTGTTGATTGACAACAATCCATATTCAACATGAGACATTCAATTTCAATATTCAACATGAAATATTTAATCTGCAACTTGCACCTTACATTTTGAATTTTAGATATTGTACTAGTATATGTATACTTTATGTTCATACCAAATGGAACATTTTGAGTTCAAGTTAAAAATGCATGATTTCGTAACGAAAAAGATTGATAGAGAAAACTAAAATTCGAATTAAATCTCATTTCATATAGATTATTTAAATTAAGTAAGTCAATTTTATCTCTTTCAGTTTTTTATTGCAGCTATTTAAAACTATTCAAAATGTTAAGATTTTTAGAGAATAGAAATTTTGATTAACAACAATAAGAATAATAATTCGGAATAGTAAAATTAATGAAAAAGAAAAAAAACTTAGTAAGCCGAATGAATTCAAGGGGTTTGCCTAATAAAGTATCTAAAAAGAATAGCTTATTAGTAAATTCTGAATACTAAAATAAATGAAAACCCAAAGGAATCTCAGTAAGCCAATGCAATTCAAGGTGTTTGCTTAATAAAGTATCTGTAAATTGTGCGGCTGCACGCCGCCAGTGCAATGTGGATCGGCTAAAAATAAGCGACATTTATTTTGTATTTTCGTCACTCATCTTTCGCAATCCGGAGTGGACCCCAAACAAATATTGGCCCAGCCGCCAGCCAATCGCCCAAGTTCAGTGCTGTTTGCCCGGCTGTCATCACTTCCACTCCCAGTTGGCAGTTGGCAGTTGGCAGTTGGTAGTTGGCAGTCGGCCCTCGTGACCAGGCACTCTGTTTTCGTTAACGTTTACGTTTTTTGGACAGCCCAGTGTGTGTCCTTTGACTGCCAAGGCCCAACTCATCTCATCTTCAAGCGCCATCAAAGTCAAAGTCAACCCCCCACCCTGCCAACGTATTCCATCTCATCCCATCCCATGTCACCACTCCTCCTGGTCTTGATCCCTATGTACACTCCACATGTGGGACTGACGTCAGTGGAAATCTGTGTGGACTTTATGAGGCTGCGGCTTAAAGTTTGTTGATGTTTTTTGTGACTGCTGCCACTGGGAATTTATGGGCCACCCACACGGAGATACTCCGCTTATCAGGCATAAATCTGCCTAGCCTGGTATTTCTGCGTTGGAATCTGGAAAGAGTTGGATCCGTTGGCCAACCATCTGAATTTCCTCTTTGAACTTACACCCATCAAGTGTCCACTTTCACTGAGAACCAACTTGAATGCCCAATATATCACTGACATTGCAAATCCCTTATTAATCTTTCATTGGGCCGAAATCATGGAATTGCCCCGGTAGCAAAACAAAATGTGTTTTCCCATCAATTAATGGCGGAAACAAGAATTTAAACTAGTTGACAAGAATCTCAATCATTTTTAGTGCTATGCACTGCACTGAACTTGCCTTGAACTCTCTCCACATAAATAGATTCAAGATCATGGGCATGTTCTTGATTTTTTTACTTCTCCATAAATAGGTGAAATATGTGGGCATGTGTGTGAATTTGTTTGGGTTTCCATTAATTCCATCCTTATTTATAATAACCAGTGGCTAGGAAGAATCTCAAAAGTTATAAACATATTAAAATGGCTTGGGTTTAGATAACGAATAATTAGAAAAATCTCAATGGAGTTCCCTGTTGTCCTTCAGTTGGACAATCGCTGGCATTAGTCCAGCTTATCACCCACCTTAATGATCTATCTTTAGGTTTACGACCTGTCATTTCGCTAAGCCGCAACATTATACCGTTCAAAACATCAACATTATAATTGGCTTAGTGGGGGCTTTTTCCTAATGCTCTTGTTTTGGGGCTCCACTGACGCACAGAGAACTCTTTGGGTCACGTGAATCGAAAGTGGCAAGTCACTTCTGGCTACGCAGTGTCAATGGTCCAACTGGTCTGGAGGGTCCACCCCCACCCCCCACTCTCCCACCCCCTCTCCCACCTCCTACTCGTAACTCCCTCCGAAAACCCCTTTGCTCTTCAATCAGATGGAAACCGAAATGAATGCGCACAGTTCGCGGACTTGATTAATCATTGCATGCTCAATATCAATTAAGACAAGGGGAAAAATACACGATCGGGTCTCAGCATCGGAAGAGGGCTATATACGATGCTATGGCAGGGGGAAAGGGACAGCGAGAGCCTTAGAAAGTGGCTTGGAAAGAGAGAGAAAGAGAGAGAGGGAGAGAGAGAGAGAGAGAGGGCATTCGATGACTAACCATGGGGCTTAAGCAGAAATCAATTCAATGCCCAATTTCAACAACAACGAAAACAACAGCAGGGGAAAAGGCACATTCTGCATTCTACAGTCTACAGGCTACAGTCCACAGGCTACACTCTACAGTCTACAGTCTCCAGTGCGAAGCGGTTATAACCGGTTGGAACCAATCAACCCGCTGAACCTTTAAGGCACCTACGTCACCAGAATCAAAAAGGGGCGACACCAAGATGAGTGCTTCAGTTCCGCAGATCAATTCGGAAGCCGTTCCAGTGGATCCCCAAATGAAGCGAGGAGAATTAAAAAAAAATGTGTAACCTTGAGATAAAATGTTAATTTGAATCATTTTGAAGATGGTTCTATTAAACTAACCAATAAAATATCAGAATCAATTAAACTCATTTAATAAAGAAACCATCCATAAATATACACCTCCCTTGAATCTTGCATTTAAATCGTTATTGTATAAATTTATTCAAATCATTATTTAGATTTTCTTATTAATCTGCCAAATAATGTATCAGAATCATTTAACCCATTTGTTATAGAAATCTTCCATTAATCTATACCTGCCTGAAAATACCATTGCAATGCGCACAATTTTAATCGTTCCTGTATAAATAAATAACCATACATATTTCACACAACAGATATTGTTCATAAATCAAAAATACATTTCCAAAAACGAAATTAAATCATTTCGGATATTGTGAAAATATTGAGTCTCGATTTCGTATTGCATTTTCAGCTATAAACAATTACCCTGTTGTAAACAATTCATTTTAAAAACGTATACACCGAGTACTTGATCTTAGTTTACGGTGGACTATTTATTGTTTTGTATTCGTATTCCCCATTAACTGAAGGTCGTAAATTGACTTCACCGGGAGTATTAACTTTAATATATTTTTATTGTTTAGTAATTTCTTTCTTTACTGAATGTTAATCATCATTACTTAATGGTAAATGGAATCTCGAAATCTTTATGCAAAATCACCTAGATTTTTCTGGTTGCATTGCACATGATCGGAAGCTGTCATTTGCATCAATTGGAAGACGATCTCGGGCACTGAGGAACTGTCTGCTTGAGTGCTTTTCCATTGCAGAGGCATTTTCATTTTGATTCTGATTTTGATTTGGATTTTAATTTAACTCCATTGGCGAAACGGGTTTGTGGCGCCCGAGCAGGTACAACAATGGATTTGTCAACAATTAAAAACTGCCGCATGTCGCTTGGCTCTTTGTTCGCCGCTCTATGCAAAATAGATATCTCAAAAGCCGAAAAGCACTTGTTTTGTTTAGTTCTACGCGGCTTTTGTCTGTGTTTATTGTTTTATTTTTATGTATTTTTTTTTTCTGCCACTTTCTGTCTAACTGTCGCGCGGGGAGTTTGATTTAAAATGTTTATCTGGATTAGGGCCCTGTGGGTAATGTAATCGAGGCATTATATAGCCACTACTGGATATAGCTACTGGAAACACGAGCCATCCGAAGGGCCATAAAAATTAAAACAAACGAACGAGGCCCTCAACTCAGCTGCATGACTTTCGGCGCAAACAAGTAAAACGGTTATACATCCTATATATTGTATATGCACATCTAGAGATATTTGCATTCTGGTGACCCCGAGCAGGCAAAAAAGCGTATTTATAAGACTTCCCACTTAAATGTATTATTTGTTTGCTAAATGCTGGCATTAAGGTGGGCAGAAAATAAAATATAAAACGGCCGGGGGGGGAAGGTTAAAGAGTGATCGACTGTGCTAGAGAAAGTGTCAGATTGGTGACCCCGAGCAGCCTGAAATTGCTTACGTGGCAGGTTTTTGTGAGATTTCCCTGTCTCGTTTATTATTTGTTTGCTAACTGCACAGGTAAAAACATTATTGACGTCGATATGAACTACTTAATTTTCGCACACTGTTCAAATAATCTGAATCAATATCTCATTTATTTTCGTACCTATTTATTTAATTCCCAAGTCCTAATTTGAGAATTAAATAAATAAGTACTAATTATACGATAGCATTAAGTGCAGATACAGATAATATACAATAATATAAAATATATATATTCAAAAATATATTTAATTAATTAAAATGAGTCGAGAGAAGGAATGCGAGAATTTCTTGAGTTTGGAAAGACTTTAATCGGCTGACTTTTAAAACGATTTGTCCTCGATTTGATGAACTTGACTTGACTTGAGTGGTTTGATGGATAGAGGTACCTATAATAAAGAATAGCTTTCTTTTCAGCTGGATAATGTGGCTACTGAGCTTACACAGTTTGCGTAGCCATGTGTATTTAGTATCTACCCCCTCCCCTTGAAATCCGTGATCATTCAGAGCATTGCAATTATGCAGCTAATTGCACAATTAAAGCAGTTGCAGTTGCAGTTGCCTTGCCTCTTAGTTTCGCTTGTTTTTTTTTGTTTTTCGTCTCGACTCGTCGTAGCCCCCAAAAAGAAATAGATCGCTGCACTGCCAGCACAGACTGTATCTGCATCTGTATCCGAATCGGAATCGGAATCCGTATCCGTGTACATCTGACGCTATATCGAGGAACTTTGCACTGACCCAAACCAATTCGAATCGGTTCGAGCCGCCTCGCCGCCCCCCAAAATCGAAAAGAGCGAGGGCGAGGCAGAAAATAAACAAACAAATAAATAAATAATTATGGCGGAGAGCGATCTATATGCGCTTTATTTTAAGCATGCCTCGAAGGAAATGTTTGCTCAGATAAAAATAAAGCGGCTCGCAATTTTCGGTTTTGAAATTGGTCGCGTTTCAGGTTCAAGAACATTGTGCGTTAGAAATAGGCAATTATAGATCACAATGCATGTATTCAGATAAGAAATGGGAATCAAAAAAGAATCTAAATTTAGATTTAGCTATTAAGGATTAGGGACAAGAAATTCACATAAAAAATGGATGGGGTACTATATTGAATTTACAAAGTTAAAAAGTCATTTTACCTCTCTTATCTTGCAGATAGATATTACACATGAAGAGAACGGAAAATGGAATTAAGTACGCTTATCTTGAGATAGTGTATTTAATCCTCAATCATCCGAATTTTGGACACTTCCTGGTATTTTAGGCGCAAGTACACAATTTTAAATTATTGCAAGTATTTGAGATTGTGGCGCCAAAGCTGTCTGACCTTTCTACTTCCTCTTAAATCCCATAGCCAGTCCCATACGAATTCTCATTCTGATTCTGATTCTCCCGAAATAACGACACGTTTCTCTTGTCTTATCTGGGCGCAAATATTTTGATTAAATTGTAATTTCCCTACGATTCCGTTTTATTTCTGTTACAGAGTGCTTTCATCATCAGAAATGCGCCGCTAAGTGACTTAACTTCTTTGATTGCCGCCACATCGCACAAATATTCATGTTTTTCAAGCGTTTTATAAAAAAAAAACGAATCAAGTGCAATCAGAAGTGATTGAATGACCAATTGGGCAAGTGAGCAAGTGGTGAAAAATCAAGAAATCGATAGGATAAATCTATATAGGGGTTCAAAACTGATTTCAAGTCAGTTAAGTTTGAGATTCGATTTTAAGCTACACATCAGTTAATAGCTACTATTTAGTAATTGAGTGTTGTCCCACTAGTCGTATACGCAATTTACAGTAGGATGACTTAAATACTTATTAACAAAGTACCCGAAAACGTAACTTAATAAAAAACGATTAATGTTACAACTTAAAGTCTTGATTGAGCTTTACCAAAAGGATACAAATTGCAATATCAAATAGAATCCAGTAACATAAACATATCGTAAAAAGCTGAGAGATAAATTCACCTTGAACTCACCTCTTCGCGATAGCGGTGGGCGTGGCAATGCAGAAGTCTCGTTATCGACGCCTTTATCCCGTCCTTGTTATCGGTTTTATCGTTTTCTTGCCGATTGAGCTGCGATATTGCTTCCATTCAAATAGTTATCGCTGGTTTTTTGGTGTCGTGGATTTTACCCCTTTTACCCCGGCTTTTTAGGCGCCTTCCTTTGGCTAATATCGAATTATTCGAACTGGCAATTATTTGGCGCTGAAACCCATAGAAGAAAATCAAATATTACTTCCGATTTATCAGGCATCCTAATCAAATCGAAAACCCAAATGTGCACATGCGAATGCGATCAAAAGATCCACACGATCGGCACGTTTCACCCAGTTTTACCTAACAGCCAAAATATAAACAATGCACGACACGTGAATCGCGAATCGTGGATCCTCATGTGGCCCCCAGAAAGCAAAAGTCTATCGTGCGAGGGAGTGGGCAATAGCGAGGGGCGAAAGAGACGGAGCGAGAGGAAAATGTGTTTTGCCAAAAATGAAAATGGAAAAACTGATTCGATCTTGTTTATTTCGGACACCCAGTGGGTGAGTCTGCCTGTTATTTCGATCGCTTTTTAGTACTTATATACTCCGTTTTGTTTATGTTTTTTTCTTTTTCTGTGATTTCTTTTCGTTACTTACGCACAGAAAATGTGCCTTTTGTCTGTGATTCTTTCGTTCGTATTGACAAGCCATTATGAAATGTGTCCCATATCCAAGGTATTGCTAAATTTTCCTACAGCACAAGCGGTTAAAGTTCCCGCTACCCGTTGCAACCGGTTAAACCGGTTCATTTCGAAAATAGCCCTCATCTCTGGAACTAAGAGTTTTCAAACTGTTGCCGAGAGTATTTCCGCCAACAAGTGTCGCCTCTGGTCTATATTTGAATCTTGCATGGGAATATTTGCGTGTTCCAATGACGCAGCACCTTCGAAAGGAAGATATACACATATTTGAGGCCGAATCGAATCGGAAATCAGCCTGAGGTCAATGGGGATTGCGATAGTAAGAGAGTGGCAGGTCTGCCGACAGAAGAGTGTCGAAAGAGAGATGATCGGCTAGAGAAGATCCCAAGGTGGACCAGACCTGTTCGGTCTGGAATCGGGCGGATCAGACCCGCCAAATGGGCCAGACCGCTTTGAGACTGGGGTAAAAATACACACTCTTTCAAGGGGGTCCAAATGCTGACGTTGACATTGGGATGACGTCTCGTTCGACTTGTGGGCAGCATGTGAACATATATATCCACCAGATCGCTGCGTGATGTCGACCAAGTTCGGGCCAAATGAGTTAGCCCAGTCTGTCTGCTGGATTCGGATTCGGATTCAGATTCGGATGCCATTCGGGGAATCGGGTAAACGGGTAATCGGGTAATCGGGCAATCGGGCATTCGGACATTCCTGATCCGGACGGACACGTGCAACCTGCGGAAAGTACTTCCCCCTGCAAATAGCCTATATTTATCGACGGGGCTGTTCCAATTCGAATTAGCATGCAAATACGAGGAGAAACAACGGCCAAGTGAAAACATTCCCACAATTTGAATGCAAATTTCGAGTAAACAAAACCAGGCGCACAATATTTACTTGCGTTATTTTCCATGCTGAATATGAAATGATTTATCAATCAAATTATATGCAAATAATAAAATAGTTCTCCGCCCTATTAATGTCTCTTTGCAAAATGCGATTGCGGGTACAGTCTGCATGAAAGCGATGACCCTTCAACTGCACTACACAAAACTGGATGAAATGGATCCTTACTTTGTGGCTACTTTCCGCTTTGGTCTAAGTTAACTCGCAATTCCATCCGTCCGTCTGTGTTTTATTCCTGTTTTATTTCTCTCTCGTTTTTTATCGATGTTCGGAATTGAAAACAAAGTTTTCCGCTGTTTTTCCAACTTGTACGATTTGTTGATGCCTTCGCGCTGAAATGTGTTTATAATTTGGACTCTTGCCAGGTGCTTTAGTGGTTCGATTTTCTTTTTATTTGCTTGGTTAATGCTTGTTAATTTTTTTGTATATATTTTTTGTTTGCCTTTAGTTGTAATTCATTTATATTGATCTCTTCACGCTCTAGAAACGCTTGCGTGGAAATCGATTTCAATTGGTATTCGCACCGCCTGGGAAATGGGATCGAAATGGGATCACTAAACGATTTATTTTATGTGTAATTTTTATTACGCTTTATTTCGATTCTCTTTTTGTTTTCTTCTTTTTGATCTGAATTTTTTGTATTTTTTTATTTTTTGTATTTTTTTGTAATTTTTGTTGGTGTCGGATAATCGCAGATTTCGTGTGCTAATGTCGCGGCTTGAACTTTAAAACTGAAAACGAACGAATTTCAGATGTTTCGCATTGTTTAGTGCGCTGTGCGAGAGCTCTATTGTTGTTGCTGCCGCTGCTGATGAGCCAGCTAGTTGTTGTATTATGTTTACTACTGGCTAGGTGCAGCACGGCAGCACGGCAGCGACGCCGGCAGAATCCCAATCCCAATCCCAATCCCATTCCCCCGGACACCCCCATCCCATGGACCCCACCCCACCCCCCAATTTGCACAGCCCATTCCCATCGAATGTCTCCCCACAATGGAGCGCTCAATGAGCTTGAGTGTCATCCACTTAGGAAGCGCCAACCACTGAACTCGCCACAACAGTACCCAAAAAAAAAAAGCAGCAAGCAACCAGTAACAACAACCACTACAGCAATGAACTGGGGACGGCGGCAGAGGTCGATGTCGACGCAGATGATTATAATACAATGGACAAGATAATGCGAGCGATCATGTAAATTAGATTTGTCTCAGTTCAGGCGACGTTAGGTGCCGAGTCCGAGTCCGAGTGCGAGTCCGAGCCCAAATCCGAATCCAAATCCGAATCCCAGCTCAAGAGTCCCCAAAGATTCCATAGATCGCAAAAGATCGCAGAAGATCGTAAAAGAAAAGCAGAAACAAAACCTGCCATTTATTGCATTATACCGCTCAAGTGCTCTTCGTTGAGTCCGATGCTTGGGTTTTATTTTTTATTTGCTTGTATTCGGTTTATTTTTTCTTAAGTCTTCAATGGAATTGATATCAAGCAGCTTGTGGGCGTGGCATACCAGAGAATGATTCAGTATGTCGCCCCGAAAAAAAAAGACAAAACAGGGAAGAGCGCTCACCAAAATAATACGAAACGCTGGCCAGAGCCAGAAGCAAAGCAAATTGAAATAATTCAATTAATTTGCATTGTAAGTATAAGTACGGCTGAATTGTAATCAAAGAAAATGTGGGGAGGCTGGTAAACGAGTGCGCTACAATGAAATCAGTTTAAATGAATATGCCAAGTGGTCACTCGAAGGCAATTGATGCAAGTGAATGCGCGCAAAAGCCACCGAACATTCCAAAAGCGCTCTGCGGAAGGAAATAAACCGATGCTGGACGTCGGTGGTCAGCAAAACGTTTTTCAAATTTAAATGGTAAAGCGCGCGCAAGTCGTTCGCTAACTAAAGCTAAATGGTATGTCACGCGATCGTTGTAAGAATATCGATAATTTAACGATCTAGGTTCATATCTATGATCAGATTTTATCAAAGTTATACACCACGTTGTCCCAGCCCTGGAATTTCGCGGTTTTAAACTTAGCTGAATATCTGATACGAATATTTCCCTGTTGATATTTAGGGTGGACCAAGTCGTTCGCATTTTATACGATTATGCGGTTCGAGTCCGTGCTTAATCGCCAGCCAAGTAATATATAAAAATATTGTTAAATATATCCAATTTACTACTGCCTAAATGAGAAACTTGAATTATGTTGTAACCAAACAACCAATTAAAGACAGAAGAACCGGCCTCCAGATTTAAACAGATACAAAAATGCTCCGAGTAACCAAAGCGTCAAAATATAGAGATCGGTATTCTAAGGGACGCCAAGCCCTAAAATCTAAACCCATTTCGAGGCGAAGTCACATGTACGAAAATATTAATTCTCTTTATTGCGCCAAGGGCGCTCTCCTAGCCTAGCAAAAAAAAAATTGAGTTAAAACGCATCATATTCCAAGTGGTCAAATCTGGGGTTTTGTGCTCTGTATTCTTATCCACATCCGCGACTTCTGCACGCATTTAACTCTCTTTAGGTTATATTATTTAGGATACAAAAAAAAAGAATGGAGCTTCAATAGTTGTCACCGGCTTGGGCGGCTGGCCCAGAACACATTTTATTCAGAACGCAACATCTTCTCCTTCTGGCGCTGCAGCTTCTTCTTGGAGAGCTTCTTCTTGGTGGGCTCGTCGTCGGTGGCCTTGGAGACGACCTCCTCCTTCTCGGTAAGGATGACCTCGACGTGGCACGGCGACGACATGTAGGGGTTGATGCGACCGTGGGCACGGTACGTGCGGCGACGCAGGCACTGGGCGCGGTTCACCTGGATGTGGTGGACGACCAGGCGGTCGGCTTCCAGACCCTTGCAATCGGCGTTAGCCTCAGCGTTGCGCAGAAGCTGCAGCAGGAACTCGGCGGACTTCTTGGGCCAGCGACCCTGCGTGGTCTTCCACTGCTTGGCCTGGGCACAACGACCGACTCCGCCGTTGAAGCGACGGAAGGGCACGCACTCCTTCTGGTCGATGACGGCCTTCAGGAAACGCTGGGCACGACGCAGGGGCATGCGCTTGATGGCCTGGGCGGTCTCATGTGTGTTCTGAAAGCAAATTTAGATTCTATTAGTTGGTGATCAATTATGAGTGCCTACAAGTCCAAGAGAGTAGCATTATTCTGTACCAAAGTTCAGGTAGAGACGCGAGCATTGAAAGCCGACACGCCGCTGTTTTACAATGGCTGGGGGTTGCTTTGGGCACAGCTTTTAATCAGTGATCTTCCATGGAGGGAAAACCTCCTAGTTTAAAGCTGTGCCCATTAGGGGAGTGCCAATATCAAAATGCATATCGAATTGTTAGGCAGATAATCATGACAATTGACCCAAGTAATATTCTTTCTTACTTATTATGTTTGTTTTATCATATATATTCTAGAGAAATCAAGTGGAATTAAGAAAACAAATCTGGTATCTCTGGTACATCTAATTTGTGTTAGGCATTAAGGAATCAACAATAAGTCTTCTAAGGCTCATTTAAAAACAAGAAAGGAAAGCTAACTTCGGGCGGAGCCGAAGTTGATATACCCTTGCAGAATACTCTGTAAATTATATTTTCCAAAATTATTCATATGATGCATTCTTAATACTCATAAAAATCCCAACTTCGTAACTTTAAAAACACCAAAGTTATGGCATTTCCGATCAATCAGTTATATGGCAGCTATAGGATATAGTCGGTCGATCCTTATGAAGTTTGGTAGATCGGATTGTTTGGCCAAAAATAAAACCCATTAAAAATCCCAACTTCCTAACTTTACAAACACCAAAGTTATGGCATTTCCGATCAATCAGTTATATGGAAGCTATAAGATATAGTCGGCCGATCTTTATAAAATTTGGTACGTCAAATTGAATGGCCAAATACAAAACACATAGAAAATCCCAACTTCCTAACTTTACAAACACCAAAGTTGTGGCATTTCCGATCGTTCAGTTATATGGCAGCTATACTATATAGTCGGCCGATCCTTATAAAATTTGGTACGTCAAATTGATTGGCCAAATGTAAAACCCATAGAAAATCCCAACTTCCTAACTTTAAAAACACCAAAGTTATGGCATTTCCGATCGTTCAGTTATATGGCAGCTATAGGATATAGTCGGCCGATCCCGGCCGTTCCGACTTATATACTGCGTGCAAAGGAAAGAAGGGTGTGTGCAAAGTTTCAATTCGATAGCTTTAAAACTGAGAGACTAGTTTGCGTAGAAACAGACAGACGGACAGACGGACAGACAGACGGACAGACGGACATGGCTATATCAACTCAGGAGGTGATCCTGATCAAGAATATATATACTTTATAGGGTCGGAGATGTCTCCTTCACTGCGTTGCACACTTTTGACCAAAATTATAATACCCTCTGCAAGGGTATAAAAATCTTAGAAAGGGCATAATAAAGTTCAAAAACAAACTTTTAGTGGCTATATTAAATTTAAAATCAATTTTTAAGATATCTGTAGTAAACCCAATGAAAAAAGTATGAGAAATAATCAAAATCAACTGGTTATCAGTGAAGCTGCCAATTACTTGAATTGCTACCTAATGATATGAATTTGATATTCTTAGTTCCCCAATGGGTGACTATAAGATGCCGAAGATCTGTGCCAGGCTACAGGTAGAGACTCGCTCATTGAAAGCAGCAGGCCGCTGTTTTAGCAAGGCTGTGGATTCGCTTTGGGCATGCGGATCCTCAGTAGTTGTCCAGTGTGGAGCAACCACCTATTAAATAGGCATGCCGGCACGGGGAACGTTTCCCCATATATTCTATTGAGTTTTCGAGTTGTAGACAAGATTTTAGAAGAGGGCATCCAGAGACTTAGGATGCACTCAGCTGATGAACTCGACCACTTGGAGGTTTCCTCTAGCAGCAATGCAAAAGCGAGATGCTGCACAGTCGGCTGGCATTCACTGATTTAAGCTGCAAACGCAAAATGTCCTGGTTTTTTTTGGGAATCTCACCTTGAAGTGCACACGTAGATTGGGCCCGCGCGCCTTGCACGACTTGGCCACGTTGTCTGACTCGCGTGAGTAACGGCCCATTTTTCAATATCTGAAAGAAACATTAATAATTAGTGAAAACATGAAACATTTGTATAACCAAATATAAGCAATATACGTTCAAATATAATAGAGGCAATTTCTAAAATGTGCAAACAAGAAACATTTAAAAACAAAATACTGATATAACATTGGTGGTAGATTTAAAGAAACAATCTGCTGCCACAAAACAAAATTTTAAATATCTATTAAAACTTTAAGTAATTATTAACAGAGTGTACAGCAGTTTTTAAAATTATATTTTAAAGAAGTTTATTTTTGGACCTTTAAATGCTTATAAAAATAAGTGTTAAAAAACTGAACCAATATGTAATTCTTGTTAATGTTGTTTGGACTTTTGAGAAAATATGAAGTATTTTACATTGAAATGCCACTATTATTTTGACCGCTACTGTGAGATCACACTAGTTTTTGCCCTAAATATTAGGCTCATGGCCCAGCAGTTTTGCAAATTCTATAGGCAAACTGTTTACGCTGCGGTCGTGTAATAATTCCTCCAAAATAAATCTTATTTCAAGCCTGATTTCAGATAGAAATGCCGAACTTAAAGCGGCAATCAAAACACGTGCAAAATGAGCAAGAAAAAAAACCTAACCGACTGCCCATGTGTGTGTGTGGATGCGTGCATGTAAACAACAACAACTAGGTGACTTTTGACTTAAAATACTCTAAAGCTCCTTCAATTTATCCCGTTTCACATAGAAACAGTTAGGTTCAACCATTTGAAGACTTTTAGGAAACACTTTATAACACCTCTCCCTCACACACACATGCACAACTAAACACACATATTTGCAGACATTTTTCACATAATTTCACAGAAAAAAAATAATGTACCATTAAGGCGCATATATTATATTATCATGATCCATATTATGTATTGTTTACATGGTGTAACTTGACTTTTGGCCCGCAGGCCCACAGTAAAAAAATATATAAGAAAAAAAAGGGTAGTACGTTTTGCACGCATTTTTTTGGCCGGCTAACTGGCGGCCTTGATTTACCACCTAGAATCGCTCTGCTAACACAAATTTACACGACCGCAAACGCCTCGGAGTGCCCTGGTTACAATTAAAGAAGTTCGAAGATAATTTAAGTGACAATTCACAGCAAAAAACTCGCGGAGCACATGCACTCACCGGAAACGTGGAAAGAAAAAGAAAGGAAACGGGCAATTCCTAGAGCTGGGTTAGAGCTGTCAAAACATCGCTGGCTCTATCGATAAGACATCGATAGTGGTCATATTCGATACTCTCGGTATCTAGTGAAAACTCGATAGTATCTTATTATCAATTTTTTAAAGGGTTTTAAAACACATTATCTTGTATAGAACAATACCTCTTAATTAAAAAAATAACAGAATATTTTTACTTAAAAATTTATTGTCTATATGGCCTTTAGAAAAATCAACAATTGGTCAATATACAACATCTCGGTTGAAGGGGAATATAAGATGAAGGATTAGTTAGCATTAATATTTAAGAGATTATTGTAAAATACATTTTAGTCGACACAACTAAATTAGCTGATATCAAAACTTAAGCCTCGATAGTATTCTGCAAATCCAATTATGCAATATATCGATACCATCGATTGTGGGTAACAATAGGATATTGCTGAACCTATTGATGGCTTAGCAACTATCGATGGCAAAACATAATTTTCTTTCGATACCATCGATTAATTAGGAGAAGATTTGAAAATCTTAGAAACTAAATAAGTTTTCAATGCAGAAGAAATAACTATAGCACTCCATGATTTTACTATTTAAACTCGAAGCTTTTATAATTTTTTGGACGTGTGGCAACAAAGTTGCCGCTTCAAAGAAAGCTTTAGCATATATTTTTTCAATGGTATGGCAGCATTGCCAACTGATAGTTAATAACTTAATTTTAATTAAATGAGTCGATATATAAAAACAAAGTCTCGGATTTTAAAACAGATGAATTTATAAGAAAGCCAGCAAAATATAAAAAAAAGATTGCTTATTGCCGAAACCCGGGATTGAACCGGGGACCTTTAGATCTTCAGTCTAACGCTCTCCCAACTGAGCTATTTCGGCACTTGGGATCCCAGTTTCCTGGCGACCATCGAGGGATTAACAATACAATAGCGTTGTTCCATTAATCCTGATTTAATAAACTATAGCTTAACAGAATCTGAGATAATGAATGACTTAAAGGTTCATTACTATACATATTAGCTTTTTAATAAATGGAATCTTCCCAGAACTGTGAATAAATTATTTAATTCAAGTGTGAACAATGGTGCATTCACTTGAACCACAATTCACATAGATTTAAAATCAAATAAATTTAGTTTGATCATAAATATTTGTGTCTATTATTGGTCCATATTAATAAGTGGAGAACACTTTGTGTGACAAAATAGAAAGGGCGTTCATTCGGAAAGTATATTTTGGAATATTTTTTCGTAATTGCTTTAACAACTTAAGTAATCATTATTTTGCACATCTTCATAAGCCTGGAAAACTTCAAGTAAACGATGCGGGGCTTGTGGTTTTTGGCATTATGGAAAATAACTAGCACCTGGGGGCAATGTATTTTAATTAAGCGACCCGATAAAGTCGATCCAGGTGGAAGGCATAAAATTAGCTGGACACTAACCGCATCGTTCGTATTGTCCCTTTTTCTGTTACTCATTTATTAGCGCGTTCGTTCTGGACATGACCGTAAAATGCCTGTTGCCAATCGGCCAGAGATCGAAAAAAGACTGCGGATCAAACCGGTCGAGATGGAGGAGGTACCAACCACTTACCAAAAATCCTGCGGCAAATCAGAGTTCTTTGCGCACTTAAGCTGCGCGACAAAAAAGCCTTTATTGTTTTGACATTTGTGTGAATTTAATACTCGCGAGTATTTTTAGAGTCCGTGTACCCTTTCAATTTATTCATGATTCACGCCTAATTGCAGGTGTCTCTCGATCGTTTGGATTTCCATCTCTTGAGGTCAAGTGTCGAGGAACGGAACTGAACTCAACTGTCGCCATCGTCCGGCGTTGCACGTGCCGTAGTCCACATCGCCATCATAAAATCACTCTCAAGGATCCGGTTCCACATACACAGGCACTTAACTGGAGCTGCCAACCGAGGGCTGCCTTGAAGTTAGTGGTTCGTGGGCGTTCAAGCAAGACCATAAAAGACCAAAGACCAGCACTCCCAGAACCAAATGTAAACGAACCAAATCCAAGCGAACCAAAACCAATGCAAACAATGCCCCAACCACCCACAGCTACTCGAACTTGATACTACTACTAGAGCCGCCCAACCACCCACTCAACCACTGAATCACCGAGTCACCGAACCACCCAGCCAAACACCCAACCTCCTGACGTCACAACAGTAGAGCTCTGTTGACCAAGACAGCGCGAAATTAGCATCGAAAAAATCACCCGAAAGACTAAACACCTGCAAGCCAAAAAGCACAAACAACTCGAGAGGCGTATAAAAGTATAAAAACCACCATGGAAACTGGTTCCGAGGGGAAGCTGAGATCTGCGCAGATGGGACTTTGTGGCGGGAAGTGGGGCGGAGGGGTTTGGTTTTGGAGACCGGAGACCGGAGATACGTGACTCAGCAGCCGCCTTTCGTATGCACCGATTTACGGCACGCACATGAGTTTCCTTGGTAATGATAGGAGCCGGCGAATACACAAAAAAATCCCCCCAAATTGCAGTCTCGGACGTCAGGCTTCGCTGGCAACTGGATTTTGCAGCCCATTTTAATGTATTCCTCGAATCCAAGAATCCATCTCAAAACTTAACCCACTGCGACACGTTCGCATAAAGCTCATAATACAAGCATTTTCAGAGTTCTGAAAACAAGAAACTAAAGAAAATTGGCTTGAGAAAAAATTAAATAAGTAATTAAGAGAAAATGCTGTAATTAAATAAAAACCAAGCATTCGTGGAAGATTTGAATAATTTTTAACGAGACTCTAGCAATATGCACAATATCAATTTTTGTACTCTTGCAGAAAGTTTAATAGATTTGATCAGTAGCTAGTAACGTAGCAAAAAGACAATTTCGAGATTATAAATTATAGATTATTTATGATTATAGAAGATTTTTTTAATGGGGGTTTTTAGTCCTAACTTCTCCAAAAAAAAGACGCACACCCGACAGAATGACTGTTTTTTTTTTTTTGAGCTGAGGACCTAACTATAAATTTAAGGTGGATTTCTAAAAATTTATTTTTCCTATTGTTTTTGTGAAAATTCGACGAAAATAAAACTTTTTAGCTGCGAATGCAACTTTATTGGAAATTTTATAACGAATTCAACGATGTATGACATTCCAGCATTGGACCCCTTTTTCCCAGGACTTTGATTAAAAAACCGGAAAATAGAGGTGATTTTTTCTGTCCAGAATATTTTTCATAAGAGGTACCTCATGATTTTTTTCGAAAAATAAAATTTTTTAGCTGTGAATGCCGCTTGATTGGAAATTTTTTAACGAATTTAACGAGTTATGACATTCTAACATTCGACCACTACTTACCATGGTTTTGATTAAAAACCCGAAAAGCAGAGCTGAATTTTTTATCAAAAAACCTTCATGGGTTTTTGCAGCTGAGGACCCAAAATATCAAATCCAGGTAGATTTGGAAAAACAAATTTTTCAGGTTTTTTTTTTGTAATGCTCAGCTATATCCCACGAGTGGGTTAATTAAAGGGGACTTGGGGGTCAGGCCAGGGATCGTCCGCATAACATGGCACAGACAAGCACCACTCATCATCAGCATTCTCGGATCTTTCGGTTCTCTCAGGAGAAAGGGTCGCCCAAAGAGTGGAGATCACGAGGGGCTGCAGAGTGGGGAATCCACGGCAGTCTCGATTATGCGTGGATTTTCCATTGCCGCTAACTGGTTTTCTCTGTGGTGATTCGTTTGTTTTCGCTGGTTTTCAAGAGAACAGCGTAAACAAATCTCTGAGGCGGGATCAAGGGCAGCATGATCACGATCATCAAGCATGCAGTCTAAGATGATGAACCAAATGACCATGGCAGAGGCCGGGTTCTATTCCAAAAAATATTTTTGCAGGCCAACAAACTTACTCAAAAATGCAATAGTTCTAAATGATGGATTTCTTGATTTATTTGGTAATTTGTTGGGTAAAATACTATGTGGTTCAACTATAGTTGTAACCACAACTATCGAAAATATTATTACTGATTTTATGATATATAGTACATTTGAGTGCAAAAAACGAGTTCAATTTTGAGTACATTTTTAAAGTGCCCTACACTCTGAATTTAGCACTGAAAAATACGAAATGACCTAAATTTAAGGAATAATGACCTTAATGATAAGTCGATCTGAATAATTTATGAAAAATTGCCTAAACTGTGTGCATTTTCCTCCCTTTACAGTGAGAGATCATTTTGTTATTTTTTTATGAGTTTTCTCTGAGTGTATGAAAACGTATTCCTTTTGATTTTTATAGGTAATAAAAGTTTTTTTTACTTTAAAAATTTTGTTTTCCTGCAAAGGGTGTACCACTCGATGTAGTTTCTTTGTGGTCATACAAAGCGGTTATACTGCCATATAATTTTAGATATTTTAGTACCCAAACTCGGCAAGCCCATCGATGGGTTACTGTGCTCCAATTGGATGACAATCCGAGAGCACCTGCGGCAGTTCAAATGCACCGCCAGCGGGAAAAAAAGGGGGCACGGCCGGTGAAAATCGGGGATCCCGATTAATCAGTCCTTTGTTCGACCTGCAGATACTATTTTTGGGATGGCTTGTGTTGCGCTGTTCCCGCTTGCGCTTCTTGACTAAGCATCCAAATCGACTTTTGCCCACAAAGAGCACTCGCTCTTTTGCCCGTGCTCTCGGCCTGCCCGACCGCTTTTGCCTGACTGCTTTGCTTTCGGATTGGACTTCTCCCGACTTCGACTCGGGCTGAAACTTTGCATTGTTTAGCCGGCGATGGCAGCGCCGTCGACGTCGACGTCGCCGTCGCCGTTTGGGCGGTTTGGTTTTCCTTTTTAAAACGGCGATGGACTGAGCCGTGTTTTAGTTCTGTTTGCCAAACGCAGCCAACTGGACGTGCCCCAAAATAAACAGCCGAGTCGAAGTCGAAGTCGAAGTCGAACTCGCAGTCAAGTGAAGTCCAAGTCCAGAGCCAATTCCTTCGGTTCGGACTGAACAGTGTGTTTTTGTTGCCATCGAATTGTTTGTTTTGTGTAAGTGTCGTCTGTCGTCTGTTGACTGTCGTGTCGCGTTATCTCCGCTGATGCTGCAAAGATATTGAAATAAATATTAAACGCCTTGACAGCACTCAATTGCTCGCCGACGCGTGCTTGTGTGCAATTAATTTAAATCCATCGAGGGGTACAATAATTCTCGCCAGTTTTTGTGTGTCAGTGCCAAAGCTATCGATCGATCGATCGTCGAACGTACAAGAAACAATTTTCAGCACCTCGACAGAGTGGGAAAGTGTAAGTTAGTCGGGGAATGCATCAGTTCAAGAACGGGGGAACACCAAGAAACCGCAGACAAATTAATCAAAAGATGTGACACAAAAAATTCCAAGAAAAATATTAGTAATTAATCTAAAGGCCTATGGGGAATGCAAACTGAGTAACTCTGTTAGAGGACTGGGTGAAAGAATCATATCATACCCAAAAGAGATGATCGGTAATGGATCCAAAGGTCCAGAGAAAGAGAGGTAAACTAATCCAGAGAAAGAGAGGTAAACTAATCCACCCAACTTAAAATATCCCAAAAGGATTGGAAAATAAAGAGTGTCTTCTCAAGAGATATTTTTGAAGAACACGCAATACGAACATTCAACGGAGGACATATAAGGACATGTTTCCTTTATATACAACACTATAATATTTATGCCTAAGCCCTTCCTTATAAGATTTCTCGAACGAAACTTGAAGTCTTAACGATTATTTCCTAACTAGCCTTACACGTAAAGCTCAACAACCATCAAGTCGACTCATTAAAGATCCCAGGCAATAAAAGGTACTAGTCCTATTGAGATTGCATTCAAATTGATCATATTTAATATTGCCAGCGACCAAGTGCTAAAAGTAAACAATTGTGATCAAGCTTGTATGCAAAAAAAGAAGAAAAAAAAAGTTTAGCTTGTCATTAATAAACGGCAATAAGCTTGCATACTCGTTTGAAATGATTTTGGGGGAACGGGAAGTAGAGAAATAGCCAAAGGCACTTCGGGTACAACGAAAACCATTAAAATTGTGTGTTTGAGCTACATAATATTGACGCAACTCAGTTGCTGTCAACAAATTACGAACGACACTCCCACACCCAAAAGCTAATGAGGCCTGAAGTTTGGACTATCTTATCAGCGGAGAACAGGAAGGAAAACCCGCCGAACTGAAGCAAGAACTGGATCGTACAGAATCCCAGACGAGACAGTCTAATGAATCTGCGAATCGATCGATCGATCGATCGATTCAGTGAGTAAGGTAGCAGGCGGGCAATTTGTTCAAACTTGTTATATACATTTGGCATTATCGCAAAAATTGAAAGCTTGATTTAATTAGGAATTTATTAAGCAAATTCTGGTTATCTCTTAATTTTGACTTCCATTTAGACAACGACACGATTCGTATTTGTTCCCACATCAAAATCCAACAGAATTTCTGGTGGGCGTCTTTCGAAAAACCCCCTTTCCCCTGTATTTGTTTGTGATTACCCCCTCCCCCGTGTTGGGAGGTCATATTGTTGTGGGCAGTCACGAAGATCCGAGATCCGAGATCAGAACGGAATGCTAAAATCTATAAATATATTATGGAAGAGTTAAAATTGCAAATGAACACGGGCAATTGCATAAGTGTGTCTGATTTTGATTAACATTCCCTTTTTCTATAATTTATATGAGCTTTTTCAATTTTAATAATGGCATGTAGAAGGCCAAGTTGCGATCTCCCGATTGGGAATTCAAAAAGGCCGTCCCAATCCAATTATGGGTAAAGTTGACAACATTCTAACCTTTCCCTATAGGATCACATCATTTCTTTAAGTTCTCTTTTATAATAGTGCAATCAATTGTGATCGAGGAATGCCAGATCTGTAGCTGAACAATTAGAAAGGTTGCTCAGGTGTCGCAGATAATTAATTTTAATTGATAACTCTCTCGGCATCCAGTTCGCGAATTGCTTAATTGTTTGACCAGACCACTCTAATTATGCCGCCAACCAAATTACGGCCCAGAATGCCGGCCATCTGGCATCTAGAAGATATATGTAGCAGCTGGGAGATATTAATGACTAATTTATTGCCCAATCTATGACTAGGGCCACTGTAATTAAAAATAATAAGCAACCCACTCATTAGTGAATGGGGTTGACTAACCATGCTATTCCTTGCAAAGCATCAAGATCTTAAACCACCCAGGAAGTAGATCAATTCTTTTGATGGGTATCTCTGTAGTCGAGTCTGCATCCCTGATATCGTTCGCTTGATTTGCATTTGTCGAACAAGCGGAGACGATGTAATTGCCCGTAATTCGGGTTATACAGTCCGGTAGCAGTCATTTTTTAGAATCCCCTCGAGATTGAGCAAACAGAAAGTCCGAGATACATTTTGCCCCAGATGATGATTGGCAACTTTGCCTGTAGTGCACGCGGATTACATTTTTTTTTTTTAGTTGTGGTCACTGGTTTGACCAGCCGGCCGGTACTCGTATTAATTTATGCTAATAGCGGAACGGTTTCATCTGTCCCACTCTCCGGGAGCCCTCAACCGAAGGCCCAGGTTCGACTTAGATCGGTTCACGTGGGCACGATTTGCGGATTCATAACCGGGCCTTTCATTAGCATCTGGGATCAAGAGTGCAGCCGGTGACACCCCCGCCCACCTGCTTCCCAGTTGCCAGGTGCGACCGCTTGGGCATTTTGTAATTCATTAAGATCAAGTTCCGAACACCTGCTCCCGGCCAATCGACACTGATTCATGGGCAGTTTATCTTCGACATGCCATATCCTCAAGCATAATTTAGGGGCAGTGTAATCAATTCATTTCTGAATCAGTTCTTAGTGATGTTCTTTTAGTCAATTTATATATTGTATTTGCCTGTTTTAAGTTTTATTTGTAGTGATGCATATATGGGCATTTTATATAGTATTTATATTGTTTGTTATAATCATGGCCATTTTTTTTAAATTAAAGTCAGTTTTTAATTAATTTTAATAATATTGTATGTCAATCGTTTAGATAAGTTGAGTTTCTATGTTTTTTAAAACAAAAATTTCGTTTTAAGTATTAGAGAAATCTGGGGTATACTTTGCAGAAAATATTATTCTTAAACGATGAATTTTATGATCCATCCCCTAATTAGTATATTTGTATGTTCCGACTGATTAAGTTTTATGTCCGTTTATCTGCATTACTTTCTCCCCCTAAGTTTACTTTGTCCACACTAGCTTTTATTGATCGACTTTCTTGTGCAGCTTTAATGACAATGTTTCCCAACTTTTGTAAGCTGGACTCACAGACATCCAGCATTTCTTCAGGTGGCGTCGGTAGCACTTAACACACGGTTCATAATGGGAATGCAAACCATGTGATCGCCTGGCACTTAGCGGTTGCTAACTGACCACACTCAACGGCAATTCAGCGGCTGATGGCTTCATTTCGACGGCGAGTGCCATGAATAAATCAAAAGCCCAGACAGAATCCAAGGGGGCGTTGCCTAACGAGCTGCAGAATTGAAATGTTCACACGGACAGGTGTCAAGGTCGAACCGTTGGCTACGTCACGCAATCTTAACTGGCCCTACAAATCTCCCTCTTCTCCCACTTCTCCCACAAGCCATTCAATTTAACTAAATGACTGATAATTGTGGGCGAGAAATAAGAGACACCTGCCATAAAGGCCTAGCCAATAAATTAAGAATTTTCATTCGCAATTTATTTAAAAATCTAAAAATCAGCATCTGACACCCCCCCGTCCACCCCAGAAGCCGTTCATAATTGGTGGCCAAGTTAGCCTTGACTGCGGTTGCAAGTCGGGCTGATAAACCGCATTTTGAGCCAACTTAATACAATTGTATAATGTGTATAATGTGTAATGGGCATGCTTGAGTGCCGGCCATTTGTCTGTCAGTCTGTCCATTCAAAGTGCTTTGCATAGACGTCTAAAGAGGCTTATTAGGCGCGGGCTAATCGAATCGGGGTAAAACTGTGCTCAATTTAATCTTTATCGCCAGCTAGAAAGTTCCCAGAAGTACTTAGTTTTAATTGTGAAACCCATTCAGATTAAACGAGATTTTAATGGCAGTTTAAGGCAGTCTGAGGAACTGCCACCCAGACAAGCTGAGTAAACGTGGCGTCGCGCCCACATCCGAAAATCTATGCGCATATCGGATTCGGATATTCGCACATTAGTCATGCACATGTCCAGTTTTCCATTCGATTCGAGGCAGCCAAGCCTGACCGTTCTTGGTCTAATCTTGTCACGAACATAAGCCAAGTCGATGCTGTAATATCGGGGTTCTGACATTCTAACATCGGCCTGTAATTTCGCATTGCGTGATATTGGGGGGAGGGGGGGAGGTCAAAGTGGAGGTGTGTTTAGAGCATAGACTTATGAGGGCCACCCTCCAAGCAGTTGGGTTCCAAAAGCAGACTGGAAACGCAACTTTAATTTAAAAAAAAATAACAATATTAATTGGTTTTGGTAATAATTAAATGCAAATTTGCAGTTTTATGCTTTGAACAATTCCATTTTTCACCAATTTTGCATTGTCCGAAAGACATACATTTTTCCTAGAAGTAGGTTCTAGAGTTTAACGCTTCAATGAGCATGTATTCGATAGTATAGTCAATTCACGAACTGCAAATCCGATGGCCTTGCCAAAGAAAGCGAAAGAGGCGAGTTTCCCCAAGGGGGCTTTCAGCAAGTCACGTTTGGTCGGGGGTCCGGTTTTTGGTCTATTACGCCTGGCGCCTTGGCATTGGACTAGAAATAGAGAACGAGATTTACGACACGCACTGACGGATGTGGATGTGGATGTGGATGTAATGCATGGCCAAGGCTCTTATATCAACAACTGCGACGTGCCCGATTGAGAGTTAAGCGCTTGCGCTTAGGATCTCCATAAGAATTGCTTAACTATTTTTAATTCAGTCATCGGACAATAGGCCAATGTCAAGGTCGCGTCTTGGTATTTCACTAAGCCGACAACAATCACAAATAATACACCGCTTCCTGCATCGAATCTGCATAAAACGGCAAACAAGACTCACGTGTGAGCTTTAATAACCAAAACGGTGATACTCTTATTTATGGCTCGATAAATGTCAACAGCGCATCGTGAGGCGATGAAGGCTAGCTGTTTTACAATAGCCCAAACCGTCAATGGTTTAATAGCTATTATTATTAAAATTGCACCGAACATTAGGCGTTTCGAAACCAGAATGTGTTAAAGTTCGAAGGCGGTGAGTGCGGAATGGGAAATAAACACACAAAGATGGAGCTCTGTAAACGTTTAGAGTTTGATTCACGAACATGAATCGATGCCCAAACAATCAGCACACAAGACAAGTCAATGCCTAAATGGTAATAGAGAACAGCTTTGCAATAGCCTGAGCGGTCAATACACCGAGCATCCGCATTCTTGAGGCCTTTTGTTCCACCGCATATCCGTCGGATAGCAAATGGGTCTGGCCACTATTTTTCCCCCATGTTCTCAGTGATTCTTTAGCC
Source organism: Drosophila rhopaloa (assembly GCF_018152115.1). NCBI lineage: Eukaryota > Metazoa > Arthropoda > Insecta > Diptera > Drosophilidae > Drosophila > Drosophila rhopaloa. The sequence goes on along the minus strand of NW_025335123.1, from coordinate 8,721,560 downwards.
TGACCTTGGCGATTTTGACAGCGCAGCAATTGTAAGACATAGCCAAAACAAAAAATACAAACAGCAAAGGTAAATTAACTTGATTGATTAAAGGAATTTCGGTACGCATGTTGGCGGGGCGGGCGTTTTGGCTGTCAAAAGCCAAGTCGGTGCCCAAAAGCCGAGCTATAGTTATATATGTGCGATCGGCAACCAACAATGATTATTATGAAGCTTGGTTAATGGCGGTTTGCCAAAAATTAATTTGCCGTCTGCGAGAATGGAGGGAATAACAAAAAAGACAAATTGATTTAGGCACTTTGCATGGTACAGTAGGTGAATGTTTTGGATTACTCGAACAGAGGAGTTTGAGAACCCCTTCCCACTTCCGATTCCCTTGAATGATAAGGTCACCGCAACAGCCAAAGTGGGTAAAAATTGCTGCCCAAACGTAATATTCTATAATAATCTTGAAGATTATTAAATGGTTATTCGTTTATTAAAATGAGGCCTTAATAGCATTATTATATTAATCGATCTACTGGCAAACTAGTACTTTATCAGGTTAATGGTGAAATGTTTTCGATCTTTATTGTCACCACCTGCAGAGCTCCGATTGGAGATCATTACGTCTGCCAAGTATCCGGATAGTGCTCGTTAGATACCGCCTTTCCCATCACGTACGCGTAGTTGCCTTCACTGTCGTTACGCTGCGAGGGAGAATTATGGACATTGTGTTATGTTCCTTTCGAAATTCCAGTCACGACAGATCAGGCAAGTGCTATTGCGAGATTGCATTATGCAGCTGAACTCATTAATTAAGTGCCCACAGATTATTTGTCATTATGTCGAGGCACTTGATTATTTTATTTCTCCACTGTTTTGCTTGATGTTTCTTTTTCCCCACTCACAGTGCAAATAAGAAATGTCGGTGGTGATGGTACCGAATCGGAGCGGGGTACAGATAGCTGCCCAGTTTAAATTACCAATTGGTGGCTTGTGTATCTTGTTAACGATTTTCGATTGCCTGAATAGAATGCAGATGCAGAGACTAATAAGCACACTATCTCATTATCTCTCCCGCAGTCAACGGCACCAAGATGATACCAATTCTCGACAAACTGAGTGGGTTCTACAACTCCTACGTGCTGGCCTTGCTCACCATCGGCTACATCCTGGGCGAGCTTGGCCACTATCTGATCGGCGTGACCTCCAAGCAGACGGCCATTGAGTTGGACTACGGTGATCATGCCTGTCAGCAGAACACGTCGATGTTCAATCGCCACGAGCTGCCCACCCAGTGCTCGGCCGTCGGTAACGAGTCCAGCTGCTACGCCCTCGACTTCAATGGCACTGGCTACTGCGAGTGGAACTACAATGGCCTGGGCATCGACTACCAGATCCTGGCCGGTCCCACCTTCATCCTGATCTTCACCATCGCGGGCGTATTCATGGGTTTCGCGGCCGACAAATACAATCGCGTAAAGATGCTGACCGTGTGCACTGTGATCTTTGGCATCGCCATGATCCTCCAGGGCACCGTCAAGGAGTACTGGCAACTGGTGCTGCTGCGCATGGTGATGGCCGCCGGCGAGTCGGGCTGCAATCCCCTGGCCACGGGCATCATGTCCGACATCTTCCCGGAGGACAAGCGAGCACTTGTCATGGCCATCTTCAACTGGGGCATCTACGGAGGGTATGGCATCGCCTTCCCGGTGGGCCGGTACATCACCAAGCTGAACTTCTGGAATCTGGGCTGGCGCGTTTGTTACTTGGGGGCCGGTGTGCTCACAGTGATTATGGCCGCCCTGACGGGAACCACCCTGCGAGAGCCGGAGCGCAAGGCCATTGGTGAGGGTGACCGACAGACGGCGAGCGGAAAGCCGGTGAGCCTGTGGCAGGTGATCAAGAACCCCGCTATGATAATGCTGATGATTGCCGCCTCCATTCGCCACTGCGGCGGCATGACCTTCGCGTACAATGCCGACCTCTACTACAACTCGTACTTTCCCGATGTCGACCTGGGCTGGTGGCTCTTTGGCGTCACCATTGGCATCGGCAGTGTGGGCGTGGTCGTCGGCGGGATTGTATCCGACAAGATTGTTGCCAAGATGGGCATTCGGTCACGCGCCTTCGTACTGGCTGTCAGCCAGCTGATTGCCACATTGCCGGCCTTCGGATCGGTTTACTTCGATCCGCTGTGGGCCATGATCACGCTGGGAATGAGCTACTTCTTCGCCGAGATGTGGTTCGGCATTGTGTTCGCCATTGTGGTGGAGATTGTCCCGCTGCGCGTTCGCTCCTCGACCATTGGCGTCTTCCTGTTCGTGATGAACAACATCGGTGGCAACCTGCCCATCCTGGTGGATCCCGTTGCCAAGGTTCTGGGTTACCGCGGATCGATTATGATCTTCTACGCTGGGTTCTACGGCATCAGTAATTCCATATTGCCATTTCTATATACCAACATAACTCATGGCTGTCCTTCATTTCAGGTTCCATACTCTTCTTCATCACCTGCTTCCTGCTGGAAGGAAAACCGGATGATGCGCAGGAACCGGAGTCGCCAAAGAGCCATCCGGATGCCGTGCTCAATGCTCGCCACATGCACGGGCACGACAACTCCGTGTTCTCCGTGGACGAGACCCTGCCTTCCAATGGACGTCCCGCCCAGCTGCCGCAGCACCTGCAGATGTCCAGCAACGGATACGACAAATCCCAGCATTCTCCGGCGCGACAGAACGGCGCCGAGAGCAGTAGACTATAGATTAGCTTAAAGTCCGGAGTGTGTTTTTTTTTTTATTAATTACTACTATTTTTTATTTCGTTTGGGGTGTTTTGACACTGGCTTAAAATTCGGCTAACTGACTTGATTTATTACATGCTTACAATTGAAATAGTACATTAATCTATGAATGGGTGTACTAACCTAAGAAGCAGTTTTATTTTGATAGTAGTGCGGTGCTGCTCCACCAACCATTGGATTTTCATAAATTTGTACTACCTACAAAATTGATCTAGTTAGTCAACCGAATTTCAGACAAGTGTCGTTATACCCTTAAACTTAGTCCTAAGTGAGGAGAGATGTGGGGAGTCGTAATGGCGCGATTCCCTCACACCGTATTTTTAGCGCGATAATTGTGTACTTAATTCGGCAGGCGATGACAAGTGTACAACTTCAATAAAGTGCTGTTTTGTTAATATCAAATTTACTAAACACTCGCGGTACAATATATTTACCCATTGTAGAGGACCCACAAGGTCTGCTAGTTCCTCTCTTTTTTTCGCTATTGGCAAGCTTATGTGTATGTGGCAGAATCCCGATGTCAGTTATCATCCTCCTTTTTGTTAAAATTTTCTTGCAGTATGACCGTTCTCAGTAGTGGCGCAAATACTGGCGATTATTTTTGGCTTTAAAACACCAGCAGCTATAAAAGTTGTTACACTTGAATTACCTAGAAATGTCGCACACATCGTTTGTGTTATTTTTTATTTAACATTCATTTTGTTTACTTGTCTGTTTCCTAGTAAGCCTACAACTATAGATGTGTAATGTTATGGTAAGTTATGGAAGGCTCTTACAAAAGTTTGAATTACAAAAACAACAATTTTTTTGCAGACACTTTTTTATAAATTGTATCCTTGCGGGGCTATTAATTAACCGATTAAGGATAACTTTTTAAATATAGGTATCCATATACTCTTTATCTTAAATCGTAGAGCGGTATTCACATAAAAAAAGCTCTGATAAACCTCATAAAACTTATGTGTTTTAAAAACTCCAAAATCCTTTGCTTTAAAATTCATCTATGTACGAGTCGTAAAAAGTTGACGTGAGGACAGAAGTGTAGATCCAAATTCATTCGTGCCCTAAAGCTTGAACAAGCTACATCTAAAATTAGTAATCAAATTATTTAAAAAAGAAAATAATAAACGAACAAGTAATCGTTTATATAGTCAGAGAGGATCATCGCTGGTTGCGGTATTGGCGAAGCACAAGCGATAGTTTAGTTGCGGCGAATTGGACACGGCGAATTGACTCCGTCGCCCTGTTGGTGTGCGCACGTGCTTGTGTCGGTGTTGGTGCTCTGTTTCTCGCCGGTAAGTGTTCAGTGTTCGGCGACACAGGCATTGTTCCGTCATTTCAACGTCGACTTTTGATATGCAAACATCGTCGCCTATTTTCACAACAGCCCGCAGCCCAATACAAAATAGGAAAGAAGAATCGCGCAGGAACAACGGGAAGGGCAGAGCTTCGGTGAGTACAGTCAACTGCAAAATTTTATAGTATGCTAGTTAAGCATTGTGGTCTTTAAAACATAAAGTGCGCTGCAGAAAAAAAAAATAGCAGGTCAGCAAAAAAAAAGTCATGCTCTCGTGTTTCTCTGTGATAGTCGTATGTGTGTGAGCTTTGCGGGTGTGTTTGTGCCAGTGTGTCTGCATAAGTTTCGCGCAGAAGTTATCGGGAAGAATTCAATTGCCTTTAGTAAAAACATTTAGTTCATTGTCAATTCAATGGCATGATAATTTTATTACCAACGCCAATAACCGAAAGGACATTCAGCTCGCTGTTGCTTTGTTTCGGATTATTGAAAAACACTGAGCGTATATCGATAGTTCGATTGGTCTTATCGAATATCGAATTTATATTATTTAATTATCGATAAAGATTTTTACCTTGTTTATAAGCCCGGCTTATTTGCAAATTTGAATTTATCAATAGAAGTGTCTTTTACAACATTTAAGCATAGTACTCAGAAAGAAAGGCAAATAGCTGACGGAAACTTTTCGCGAGGCCTTTTTTCACCCTCTTACTCAGATCGACGAAAAATACAAGAAAATTACCATTCACCGTCTGCCTGAATTATTCGTTATGCCCTACCGAAAAAATATATAATGTAATCTTTTGAAGTTTGCGTTGTCAGTGCAGAGTGTTTTTCCTAACAAAAAATGAACTGAACTTTAAATAATTAATTAAAAAAAAAACAAGTAATGTATATTTATCTTGCCAAGGTACTTGAGAATATCCTTTAAGGGCCTTTCCTGCAGGTATGTTCCTTTTTTAACATCTTCCTCTTTTGCCACAATACCAAATTGCGCAAATGATTTGCTTACAGTATTTTAACAAACCCAGCTGTTTAACAGTAAGACCATAACACACTCAGTTTGGATAAACTCTCTAGTCACCTAGGAAGATTACATTTTTTTCCGCTTGCGAATATGTTTTTATCTGATTAGTAGGCTTTAATATTAATTAAATCCTTATTTGCAAATACGAGATATTTTTCACTGAAAAACTGCTCTATTGATTTTGATTGAACGATAATTCGATTTGTTCAACAAGTTTAATCAAAAGAATTTGAATGTTTTGCTAGCCTTACCGGATCAATTTTTCGTAGCTTAAGCCTGTACTCAGATCGACGAAATCCGTTAGTCAGCTATGCTAGAGAGCGAGACGCAGCTTGCAAACACTTTTCGTCATGACCCTTTTTTACCCCGGTAATCAGATCAACGAAAAAAATACCAGAAAATTACAACCGCCTGAAATGCACTCTATGTGAACGTTCAGAGCAGAGTGTTTCTTAGTTAAAAACAAGAAAGGAAAGCTAACTTTGGGTGGAGACGAAATTTTTCATATGATGCATTCTTAATACTCATAAAAAATCCCAACTTCCTAACTTTACAAACACCAAAGTTATGGCATTTCCGATTAATCAGTTATATAGCGGCAATAGGATATAGTCGACCGATCCCGGCCGTTATATACTCCGTGCGAAGGGTGTGTACAAAGTTTAAAATCGATATTTTTAAAATTGGGAGACTAGTTCACGTAGAAATAGACAGACGGACAGACGGACATGCTTATATCAACTCAGGATGCGATCCTGATCAAGAATATATATACTTGGGAGATGTCTCCTTCACTGCGTTGCACACTTTGGACCAAAATTAGAATACCCTCTGCAAGGGTATACAAATGTTATTTGCATTGGACATCTTTAGGATATAATCAACTAAAGAGATGGACACGAACTGATGTATAAGGGAGCAATCAGCGAGAAACAAATTTATCAAACTTTACACGATCGTTTTTTAACATGATCAGTGTACACTTTGCTGACACATATAAAATATAAACTTCTGATAAAAATTATAATACCCTCTGCTAGGGTATATTAAACGGGTATATTAACGGTTATGGTTCTGGTTGTATTTGAAAATTATGATATACTGAAACATTAGCATTTGGCATCCATTTTTAAAATAAGCAATACCATTAAAATGACACATATATTAATGGAAACTAGTTGCAAAGGTGGAGTTAAGAGGAATTCCAGCCGACTTTGCTGGATTTTTCCCGACTAGGACAGCTTTTTTAATCGAAGTCGAAACGGCGTGTAAAATATGGCTGACAAACATTAATTTATTACCTACCGTATCAAAATTCAAGCAAAGAGCACATGTTCGTAACTCGAGTGAAGGAATTAGCCCAATGTGGACAGGATAATCGAGCTAAGCAATCGCTAGCTAACTCGAGGCTGTGTGAAGAGCACATTTCACATTTCAAGATCGATAACATATGTACAAGATGAAACCTCTTCAATACATTTTACACCGTATCAATGAATGGGACGATGCCCACATTTTGCGATAAAAACGGAAATATATTTGACACGGAACTGTGTCTTTTGCTAATGTGAATATCCTGAGCTTTAACCCACGATTACTAAAGTTTGTTTTGTTTATCAAGAAGCCAGTGGTCGCCAAATGAACCAACAATTGCCGAATGATTTAATCCCATTTATGTATAACGAGTGTTGAAGTCAATAGCCTTGTAATTCTGGCCGAATTTCTACATTTAAACCTTCTTTTTAAAGTTGGATAGGCTTTTTAGCTCGATGAAAGAAACGTTTTCGAAAGAAGTCAAAATAACACATTCATCAGTTGAGTTATCAATTTGAAAAACTGAAAATAAAGAAATTTTCGGTTGAAAACGAACTTAAAAGTATATCTAATCCTTGAAAATAGCAACAAGAACTATTCGTTTTTGGCAAACATTTAAAAACTATCTGCGCAGGAATTAATTCAAGACAAGTAGAAAACTTGTAAAAAAAAAATTTTGAGCTCGTTGGATTTTTCGAACAAACTGATGTCCTTTTGATGAATTCAAAAATTTCAAAACTGTATTATACTTTTAAAAATAACATTTTTCCTGAGTTCTTCAGTGCGAATTGTTCTCGTGGTAGAACGGTAAAATAACAGCATCGATAAAAACAACAAAGTTAATAGTTTTATAATTTATTTTTAAAGACTACCATAACTATTTATCAACTTAAATGTAGTATTCTTATATCTAACCATTTATATCATATCATTTTATTTATAACATCGCGGCATTCTGGTCTTACCGATTTATATATTTACTACAAAAAAAAGGTCTTTAAAAAAAGTTGGTATAGAAACTGTCAGGAATGCTGCTTTTGCCTTGATATAAATCTCCAGATGGCTCCAGATTTCTGTTGTCAAACCAGACTTAAATTTCTTCATGAGTAGCAAGCCTTCCGAGAGAAACTTCACCCTCCTTTTCGGTTTTCTGTTTTCTCAGTTCGTCATCTTCGGACCTTTGGCTGTCTTAGTAGTATACCAGTGGAGAATTTCGCGATATACGGTTAATGTGTATGTATCTGGTTGATTTCTGAGATGACCGAGCTAGGCAAGAATGCCGATTAAGAAGTGTATGTTTCGTTACACAATGAAATAGAGTTTTCTAAAAAAAAATTGTTCATAGATTCTTTACAAAAGTTATCGAGTGATTGATTATTAAGAGAACCTTAAGAGCCAACTAACAAAATTTAAGAAGACGGAACTGTAAATAACAGGGCAGCAGATAATGTTAAGCATTCGGTTTGATGTGTTCAGTGTATTCGGATTCGGTATTTCTTATCATCCAAAACATCCGTTCGTCGTGTATACATGTATTATCTATATTCTTGATCAGCCGATCTAAAAGTCTCGGTATTCTCGAATTTTTGAGCCTGGGCAAGGGTCGTGTTACGGTTGTATGTCGTATGAACATATTTTTGTGTCTTCTTTGTGCCTCCCGTTTGTTTGATATTTTATTTAGCTAATTTTCGCACACTATTTCAAACAGACGACTAAGACCAGATACACACATCTGTGTTGTTGTTTGAATTCGTATTATGCACTCGATTATTGTGTTCCGTGTTGTGTAACTCGGTTTAAAATCGTAGTTTAGGTTGAAGAAGTTATGAAATGCGTATGTATTTACTCTTTAATTTCGTTCAAGATCGTAACATCGTAAGCCTTTTTTTTAGTTTTCTTTGCAAAAGCAACAGTAAAAAATCGATCGCCCTGCGACACTGATACACTGACACTTGGCAACTACCACACGCACACTAATGCAACACGCGGCGAATTCACTTCGCCGTAGTTTTAATGCGCATTTCTTTTTCTCCCTTCTTTACTTTGCGACATTACCTTGTAATTGTATTTGTTTTTTTGAAAGTGCCCACTTAGGGGAGTGTTTTGTTGCTTTTTTGTTATTTAGCGAGTGTGCCTGAGAGAAGCGATGACACAATGTGCGCCTATCGCACTATCGATAGACAACTAGGAAAAATACCGCGAGATAATATTTTTTTATTTTTAAGTGGTTTAAGGAATAGGGTGGATAGGAAAGTAAATAACACGGTTACCAAACAACCAGCTTGAATTAACTCGCACAGTACCATGTGCGCAAATATGTTAAGAAGGATAAAAGACAGTAGAAAGTATCGATTTCTCGATTTATCGCATTAGCCCGTGTTCGGATTCGGCGCCACAGTTGTTGTTATTCGTTTAGCGACGCCGTGAATTGTACATGTGTGTTCCTTTTATTAATCTGTCAACCGATTTGGAACATAGTTTCCTATTTGCAGCATGATTATAATGACATTTTAGTTGTGTTTGCCATTCGGTGTGTGAAGTGTGCGCTTTTGTGCTAGATTTGGAGAGTAAGGAACCCTACATGCACATGGCCATCCAGTTAACCCTTGTAATAACCCCTAAAACCCACAGAGGAGTCGGATACGAATCGAGCTGCCAGCATGGACGACAGCGAGGATGAAGTAATGGAGGTTGAGGGGTCCACCTATGTCGAAGAGGTCAAGGCCAAACTGCAGGAGATCCGATCGTGTGTGCCCTTCATCCAGCGTGTGCAGACTTTATACCAGCAAAATCTCTCGAAGGTTCAGGGTCAGCGGTTGGATGCGCTGGTCCGCCTGCTGGAGCGCGAGTAAGTGATATGGACCTAGACCCGACCACTAAGATTGGTTATTCAACATCCAATCCTTCATTTTTAGAAATGTATCAATGAACACGCTAAGTAAGATCGAACAGATCATCGGCAAGCTCAGGACGAAATTCGAACCGGTAAGTCGAGTGTGGATCAACGATCACATCTTTCCTAACACTTGATTTTGGACCCGCAGAGGCTTCAGCCCACCGTCAAGGAAATCATCGATATCAGTGACCATACTGAGATCGAGTCTGTCTCGTCGACTTCCTCCAATCAGTCAAGTATCGCCACACATCCACCTGCCAAACAGCCCCAGCCAAGTAAAGGTATCAAGTCAAGCGGCTCACTCATCCCTTCATCGGCTGCCACTAAGTCCAAGCCAGCGCCTCCAAAGGCACCGGAGCCGGGACCCAGCGCGAAAGCCAGTGCCTCCGGCTCCAATTCTTTCACAAAGACTTTAGGCTCGTCCGACGCAACAAAGACTTCAGGCTCCTTACCCACCCTTAAGGCTCCCGGTTTCTTGACCACCCCTAAGACTTCCGACTCCTTGGCCATCCCAAAGATTTCCAGCGCAAAGCCAACAAATGAGGTGCAAAAACCTAGGGACTCAGAACCATCCGTCTCAGCTCAAGTCCGTGATACAGGACCACCAGCCATTCCACAGACAGTACCAGCCGCGCAGAAGAAGAAACCAGAACTGGTGTCCAATCCTCTGAATCGCGGTGTGCTGGCTGCAATGCATGAGGCCCGCATGGAGGAAAAAAAGCAGCGGGCCAACGCCCAACAAACGACATCATCCCCATCAACCAAAGAATCAAGCGCTGCTGCTCCGCCCGAAACTGAATTTTTGCGCCGATCCTATCCAGGAAGTGCTGCGAAGGCCACCCCATCGCCGCAGTTCACCCACCATTTGCCAGCAAATCTGGGGCCTTCACACAAGCAGGATTTTGTGCGCCGGAGCTCACCGCTTGTGCTGCCCGTTCCGCCGACCGTTCCGCTGCCCGTTCCGCTGCAGGAAGCTTCCCCAAGGCTGTGCGGAAAAGATGCAGGCCAGCCTTTGTCATGTAAGGAGGCTCCAGCTCAGGCGACACCCAGCATTCCGAGTCCCACAAATACTCTGAAGGAAGCTCGCAGGAAACTGGCGGCGTTAAAAGAAGGAGCTATAACATTAATGGGGCAGGAAATGCCACCACTGTCTTCTAACATAAACGATCCGCGCGGCAAGAAGAACTTAAGCCTGCCCAAGCTCAGTATCAATAACAACAATAACGAAAGCTTAACACCAGTGACTCCGCCCACTGTTCGTTCTCCCTCGCCTATTCCGCCACCACCGAGCATGAGGTCCGGTACGTGGCATCCATATTCGAACATTCCCCTGGAGGGCAGCGGTTTTAATGCTCCTCAGCAGTACAACTCAGATTCTCCGGGAGGAGTTCGAACTTATGGAGCTGGTGTAGCAAGGGAACCGAGTCATGAGCCGAGGCGCCTTAATGGCACTGAATCTCGAGAACAACGTGATCCTCGAATCTGGCAGAACAAGCCCGCCCATTCACATCAGCAGCCGCAGCAGACGCAGCAGCCGCAGCAGCCGTCGCCACAACAGCCTCAGGTACTGCCTTATTTCAGTGATCCGCGTCGTGCTTCAACCATCTACAATGACTACGATGAAGCCAATGGTTGGCAGTCGGGCAACCCTAATAATAGTCAGAACGTTAACGGAAATGGAACTGGAAATGCCTACAACAAGTCCAGCTGGAGAGGCAGTCACAAGGTAAGCGGGCCCAACGCCAGAGGCTTTATGGGTAATCAAAATGGGAGCGGAAACGCAGGAGGCTTTAATGGCTCGTCCAGCTTCCGTGGTGGATATCGTGGAGGTCACAACCCACGGGGTGGTGGTGGTAACCAGAATTCCCGATTCGACCGATCTAAAGATATACCTCGGACATATAAGGAGCACCGGAAGGCTAAGGCTCGCGCTGAGGCGGAAGCCAAGGCAAAGGCCGCAGAAAAGCAACGCCAATTGGATGCGGACACTCAGCGTGAACTGGATGCCGAAGAGAAGCAGCGTAAGCTGCTTGCTGCCGAGAACCAGCGAAAGCTGGAAGAAAGTCAGGCTGCCACAGCGGCACCAGTGACACCTGTGCCGGAACTGGACACATCCTACCGCAACTGCACTCTCGGTCTGTTGACTAAAAAGCTAGACTTTCGGATTCCGAAAAAAACACCGCCAGTAGCTACGACTACCCCAAACTCAGTCAATTTAGATGGGGACAACCTAAGCTGCTCCTCAAATTCCCCTACAAGCAAATCCTGTGATGCCAAAAAGGATAGAGATAAGAATAAAGATACACAATTAGATAAGACTAAGGATAAAGAAAAGGTGGAAAAGGGCAACGATAAGCTGGAAAACAATGTGGATAAGTCCAGTAAGCATCACAAATCGCAGGATAAGAAGTCCGACAAGGAAAAGAGTAGATCCGGCAAAAAGGCAAGGAAACAACTAGACAGGGAGAATGAAAAGAAATCTGGCGACACAGAGAGCGTGAACAGTGTGGACAGCTCAGAAAACACAGACAACTTGGAGAACGAACCGCCCGTCAGTGAGACAAACGCCTCTCCTCTTCCAGAACTACCGCTCAGCACTCCCGACAGCCAGCAAGCCCAGCCGCCGGTCGATGAGCTCGAGATCATAGCCAAGATCGGCGGACCGGCGGCCGAAAGCACGACTTCCACCTCGAAGGCAACAATTTCTGCAACATTTTCGATAGAACAAGACGATGATGGGGATCTTTTCGACATTTTAAATAAGATAAAGGGACCGACGGGTACGAAGGCCCCGAGGAAGCGCGGTGTTTCCACTTCAGAGGCAACGTCAACGAACGCGAATTTGGGGAAACCCGAGGAGAAAGACGACAAAGTAAAAGTTGACGCGGAAGGGAAGGATGAACACCCTCCCAAGCTCTCTAAGATGAAAATTATTGTTGGTCCCAATGCCACTTTGATGGTGCTCAACGATGAGAAGAACAAAAAGCCATCAGAGCGGTTTGAGGATGAGCACGACGACGAGGAGGTGCCAGGGCCTTCGCTTCAACTTCTGCACCGTATTATGCAGCGACGCAACTCCATGGCTCCCACGGCCAGTAAGCCGCTGGTGAACAAGGAGGAGATCTCTACAAGCCTTCTCTACGAAGACCTGCAGGAGCAGAGGCGCAAGTCTCAGAACGCCCGCAGTCTGGCCAACATGTTTGAGAAGACAAATGACAATTGTAGCGTGTCCACGCAGAACATTATCAGCGGAAAACGTCGAACACGCGGTCTGGAGGCCTCCTTTAACGAGACGGATCTAAGCCGGAGCATCTTTGGCTTGGGACAGATCAATAGATCTCGGGCAAAGGCTGACGATGGTGGCACTTCCAGGGCGAAGACTCCTGCTCCTGGAGCAGCCAAGTCTACAGAAAGTTCTTTAAAAGTTGATGCCATAGAAGTCGCCCCTGTTGCCGCTCCAAATCGTAAGCGCAGGAGGCAAACCATTCACGTGGAAACTGCTGATAACTCAGTGGAGCCAAAGAGAGCTTGCTTAGAAACAAAGGAAATTAATGAGGTCAGGGATACAACGGATAAGCAACCGGCAGAGAACAGCATGCATGCCCACATTATGGACGTGGACGAAAACTCTGCGGAGTCGGTCCCACAGTCCGTAATACCACCCCCGCCCAAACCTCGCGCGAAACCGCGAAAAAAGCGCAACGAACTGGATAAGCTGAACGATGACATTGCGCAAATGTACTACGGCGATGATGTGCTGCGGGCCACCGGACGGAGGGCCTGTACGCGGCGTTCCCGCACTCCATCGCAGACGCGATCTAGTTCCCAGCGCTCTCGAACCCCATCTTTGGCGCGAGCCTCACCCACCCCCGATAGCATATCCAGCCCCTCCATGGCCAGTCCCATTTTCATCCGGAATGTGGCGCGAAGGGGCAAAGCCTTCACGCCTGGATCCCGATCCTTTAATAGCGGAATCAATCGAACCACGTTTAAGGCATCTTTGCTGAAGACCAAGAGCTGCAGAGTGAGGATCAAGAGATGTCCTGCCTTGGAAGAGCTTACCAAAAAGCTAAATCAGCAACCAGAGACGGAACAAATAAAGACATCGAAGGAGCGCAAAGTGAAGAAGAATGTTTGCAACATAAATCCCGAGTGGCACTCAAAGTCCAAGGCTAACATCAAGTGCGTTGTCTGCTTAAAGCCGATCCGCAGGAGCTCTGTCTGTCACTACATGATGTATCATAAGGAGCATTTCGCTGCTCGTTTGCCACCAGGAGTGCTAGACGAACTGCGAGCGGGACGAGGCAATCGTCCGGACTACTGGATTTTGCAGCGGAGCTACAAAGTGTTCCACTTCAAGTGTCCGTTCTGCGAGAAGCTACTCCTGCTCGGCCAGCAGAACCTGGGCGATCATCTGAACTCCCACCTGGGCGAGCCGCGCCAGCAGTGCTCCCATTGCAACTTCCCGCAAAGCCACCAAAGTAAGATACATATGCACACCGCTTCCTGTGGGCCGGGCGCCAAGGCTCTGAGCAATCCCAACAACGGCCGACTGCCGATGAAAGTCCACGTGTGCCATCTCTGCCAGTTTGTGCAGCAGAACAAGGAGAACATGGATCGGCATCTGGTGGAGCAGCACGGCCTGACGAAGGAGCAGCTGGAGAGTGTGGGGCGGGAGGAGGTGGTGCTCTGCACCACGGCTGACGTACCTAGCGAGGAGTCAAAGAATAAAACCATTGTTAACCAGGAACGAAATGAGGATGATACCGCCAAACCAAGTGAAAGTCCAAAAGCCAATGTTCCCATCTCATCAAAGGCGGCCACAAAGGGAGTGCAGAAAAAGAAGGTAAAGATCCGGTTCAAGAAAATGGCCAAAAAATCGGCTCGTCGAGTGAAGCGAGAAAGGGAAGAGGAAGAGACACAAGCGGCCGATATGGAGGTGGATCCAGAGTTGCCGGAGCTACCGCAGCCTCCGCCGGAAAAGGAGCCCGTGTTGGTGATCAACGAATGTCTGATGGATATCGAAATGGACGCGGATTTGGAGGAGGGCCTGGACGAAGAACAGGCCCTGCAAAACAAGAGCTTGATGGTAGACGAGAAGCCTGTCGTGCTGCTCGATGTGGTTGCCGAACAGGTGGAACCAGAGCCAATTGAACAAGAGCCAATCGAACAAGAGCCAACCGAACAAGATCCAACCGAACCAGAGCCATCGCCAATGGAGGAAGATCTAGTTGTAAAGGAAGTGACTCCACCTCACCGACCACCTGTGCAGCATTCAGCTCATAAGCTGCCTGAAGTCAGTTTGGCTGAGTTGGCTGTACTCGATGGCATTGGCAGCGATGGTTCCGACGTTGAGATAGAGGACGAACCGCTGAGCCAGCAAACCGCTGGCAATGATTCGGCGGCGGTTGAGCCAAATGATGATGGCGATGGCAATGGCGAAAACGTAAACGACGATGATGAAGATGACGATGATAACGACGGCGCGGTCACCGATGAGTGGGTTGATCTGGAGACGGCCAAGCGCAACTCCAAGGGCTCAAAGAGCATTTTCCATGTCTTCAATCGCTTCTGCTCGCGCATAAGGAAGGGCACCCGATCCGGCAAACCAGTGGCTTCAATTGCGAGTAGCAGCAGCGATAGCAGCAACGATGTGCCCGATCCCAGCGAACTGATGCCCAGGATGCGGCCCCTAGAGCCCGAACCGGCTCCGGTGCCGAAAAAGGTGAAAGCGACCCCTGTTTCCGCTACACCTGAAGCAGCTGCCGTCACTCCAACGCGTCTCTTGTCGCCACCCAAACAGGTGGAGAATGTGGCCTTTCGAAAGTCCTCATCAGATGGAGAACAACACCGCCAGGCATCCTATTTCTGCATGCGGCCGGGCTGCACTTTTCTCTTCTCCAATGAGCTGGAAGGCCTTGAGAATCACTTTGCGTTAGAGCACCCGCAGGTTCGCTGGAGTGGCAGATGTGCCATCTGCCCGGGGATTAGTGCGATGGGCACGAATCTTAGTATATCCGGGGAACTGCGTCACATGAGGGACGAGCACATGGTGGACAGACCCGCCCTGCCTCCTCAACCGCCTACTGTGGTAGAGGTAGAGGTGCCACCGGCCATTGTTCCGGATCCTGAACCTGTTCCAGTGCTTCCCAAACTAAGGGTTCGTCGCTTCACTGGCGATCGTCTGAACAATCCAGCAGCGGAGGAGCCGTCCAACGAAATGCTCAGGGTTCTGCTGGCGGCGGAGCCTCGGCCGCCCAATCAGCAGGTTGATTTCAATGCCGTCGGATTGGGCGAGTTCCTTTGCGCCAAGCCAAACACACCGCCAACGGAGCTAGCTGTCGAGCAGCCTGTCATAATAAACTATCAGAGTGGTTTGGGCTTGGCCATTAGCCAGGTTTACAGCGGGGCTCAGATGGCCGGGGATGCAGTGCCATCGCTAGTCGTGGGAGAGACTCATTCTGAGCTGTCTGCTGCTTCTGTAGCTGTGGAGGGAAATCGATTTCGTTGCATGGCCAACAACTGCAACTTTTCCGCCCACAAGGTCATGTTCGTCAGGGAACATATGAAGTTTCACAGCTTTAGCTTCCGTAGCACCGATTATCTCAACTGCGCCTATTGCTCTCACGTGGCTGTCGACGTGGATGACTATCTGCGCCACGGAGTGTTCATCCACGACCTGGCACCGCGCTCTGACCTGGACAGTGTAACCGGACCGCCCTCTGTGAGCCAGCTGATCCGGGACAAGCTTAGTCAGCGGGGCAATGCGGCCAACATCGCCCGTCTCCCAGCCGCAATCCCGGCGGTCCAGCCCGTCAATGTGCAAAACTGTGTGCCAGCGACAGGAGGATCAGGAGTTGCCGCACCCCCCACTGGGCCCGTGACCTTGACCGATGCGGTCACGGATCTGCTCAGGCCCACGGGATACAGTGGTGAGTGAACTGGCATGTAAATAAATGGGTTTCAACTGCGTTAACTCGGAAAATTTGTTTTTATTTCTACAGAGGACAGACTGTTCGCCTGCCCCCAAAAGGGCTGCATTGTGCGTCTGACGGAAGAGCAGTTCGTGAACCATGTGCGCTACCACGTCCGCGACCAGGTGAAGTGCAAGTACTGCAGCCAGATGATGCTCCCGCCAGCACTGCGTACGCATCTGCAGCAGACCCACGCCCGCCACAGCATATTCTGCGCCATCTGTTTGGCCACGGCCGTCAACAAGCGCCTAATGTTGTACCACATGCGCAACGAGCATGGCGAGGCCTTCGACCTGGTCAACCGACAGCTGCAGTTCATCCAGCTGCAAACGATGCCTGATGGCGTGGCCAAGGAAGGCGTGGAAGCCGATTGGTATGTGGCCGCCCTTGAGCAGCCCTTTGGAGAACAGCAGATGCAGAGTTTTCAGCGCAAGCTGTTTGAGGAGCTGGACCTCCGGCGGCAGGGCACGAAAACCGTTTTCCGCGGCTCTGAGGTGCGCCTCTTGCCCCGTGTTCAAAACTTCCCCGGAGGGCTGCGCTGCGGAGAGTGCCCCTTCGTCACCTCGGATCGGCCCACCATGCAGCAGCATCTCTACAAGCACAAGGAGGAGGCCATTTACCAGGCCTACCAATCGGAGGAGTTAGCAGTAATGCCAGGGGCAGACTCTGCAAGCCCAACAGCTGACTCAGCTACAGTTGCCGAGGAACCAATAGCACCAGGTACTTCCGGACAAAGTTCCCAGCCAGAGCCACCGCAGCCGGATCCAATAGTTCCTGGCGTGCACAAGCCTATCAGACCGCCGTTTGAGTATGTGCCCTCGAGGAACCGCTACCGCTGCGGCTTCGCCAAATGTGGTACTGTGCTGTCCTCGGAACGGGTGCTGCGCCAGCACATGTCTTCCGAACACAAGTACTCGGAAATGATATCCTGCCAGCACTGCAAGACGCGCCAGACGGGGCAGGCCAGCGTGGAAAAGTATCTGGCTCATTTGCTAATGCACAAGCGGCACATCTTCCAGTGCGGCGCTTGCGAGCGCTACAACAACAAGCGCGTCGCCATCGAACGACACATCCAGGATCGTCATTACAACCAGAACGTGGACGTGGTGGTGCACCGTCACGGTGACGACGGGACGATCTCCGCGCGCTGGCTAAAGACACGTAAGTGCATCGCATGCCCATCCAGCATTTGAATAGCCATCTCAAGTATTTCTCCCCCTCTCCTTCAGCCAAACTGTTGCGCCTGCCCCAGATGGAGTTCACGTGCAACCTGTGCATGCAGTGCTTTCCCACGGACGTGCAGAATATGGCTCATGCGGCGTCGGTTCACAACCGGAACTACCAGTACCACTGCCCTTACTGCCCATTTGGCGACAAGACCGCCACAATGATCATCGACCACATCCTATGCACTCATCCGGGATTGCGCGTGCAGCCGATGCAGATCTTCCAGCGCATCGTTACCAAGAACAAGCAGCTGCTCGGCTTCTACTGCAGCTTTTGTCACGAGTCGGCCAGCAATTTCCAGAAGATCGCCGTCCACTCCGAGGAGAGGCACAAGTCGCGTTTCATGTTTCAGTGTCCGCACTGCGAGGTCGGGCATCAGAATGAGCGCAACGTGGTCGGGCACATTTTAAAAATGCATCCGGAAAAAAGCGGACTGGCTGTGATGCAGTTTGAACGCGTGGTTAACGAAATGCCCGATAGCGTAAGCTGGGAAATGGGACAGCCCATCGAAGTGGAGCTTGAGCAGCAGCAGGTGCCGGGACAGGGTCATAGTCGGGAAATGGGGGGAAGGAAGGTGCAGGTGCCACAAATCGTGATGGAAGTGGTGGACCTGCTGGCCTCGGACGAGGAGGCGGAGGAGGGTGAGGCCGATATGGAGATGGAGTCGGATGAACCGGTAAGTGGCAGATGCAGAAGGAATTAAACTTATTTACTTAATATCCCCATATCCATAGAAAATTGTGGAGTTCGCATGCACGCATTGCGACGAGACGAACAGCAATCTGCAGGACCTGCGCGCCAAGCATTGGGCCCGACACCATCCCGACCAGCCCTTCTACTTCCGCGTGCAGCCGCAGCTGCTGTGCTCCGAGTGCAAGATGTTCAAGGGCAACGCGAAAGTTCTGCGCGACGAGCACCTTGTCAAGGTGCACTCTATCCGAAACATCGTTGCCGCAGACATTCGGCGGCCCGGGGAATGCGCCTACTGCGACTACCGCTATCGCGACTGGCAGGATCTAGCGAACCACATCAACCGGCTGGGTCACCTGCCCAACGACCTGAAGCAAGTGACGGATGCGGAGCTCGATGCCCTTAAGCAACTGTGTGCCAGTGGAAACGGCAGCGCCGTGAACGAGTACTACCAGTGCGATCTGTGCAGCATGGTGATGCCCACGAAGGTGGCGATCGGCCATCACGGCCGCATGGAGCACAACAAGCCCGGCGAACCATTCTGCTTCCGTCAGCTGAAGGCCCCGGTGATCTACCACTGCTTCTTCTGCATGTTCACCTCGTCCGACGAGTTAACTACGCTGCGCCACATGGTGGACCACTACAGCCGCTTCCGGTACTGCCACTTCTGCACCCGACACCAGAAAGGCGGCTTCGAGGAGTACATCCAGCACTGCTATACCTTCCACCGCGACGATGTGCATCGCTTCCGGGCAGTGCACTCATACAACGACCTGAGGAAGTTCCTCATGCAGGTGCACTACCAGTTCCAGAACGGTCTGATTATCACAAAGAGCAGTCTGCGGTATACGCGCTACAACGACGAATCCATGATGCGCAAACTCGACGAGGAACTGATGGCCAAGGCCCAGCAGCCGCCAATCCCTCGGTTGCACATCAGACTTAAGTCGACGGGGGTCGCGGGACAGACGCAGGTTGAGATCCAGGCGCATCCAGCTGTGATGTTGGGACGCATCGCAAAACGCCGTAAGACACTGAATCCGGACGAACTACTCAGGATATCACGGCAGGAGGAGCCGGCGCAACAACGGCAGCTGGCTCAAGCTGGGAGAGAGGTCGCTAGATCGTCTGCCCTTAACAACGTTCTATCAACTTCATCCGCTGCTGCCACACCTCCACTTAGGGCCCCGGCCACGACGACGGGAAACTTTCTCGGCCTAACTAAGCGCCGCAACAGCTACGTTGTCCGCACTGGACCGTAAAACTTTTTTCTAGACTAAGACCACACCATTATTACACTTATTTTTAAAACTATTACATCGGCTTACAGCCTTGATTATACTCTTTATGTGTAGTTGTGCTAGTTCCAAACTAATTAAGCATTCAAAAAACCTTTTTTTTACGTAATTAAGACCCTATGTTTACTACATTTGTAAGACTTAAAAAGAAGTAGTTAGGGAGTAGGAGGAGAGATAAATTTGGAGACTATGATATAACGTCGACATTCAATTGATTAAATTGTCGTTTTAAATATGCTCAAATAATGGAATATTGTAGAACACAAAGCGGCTTCTTAATTGAATGAATCTTTTAATTTAGCAGGCACCATCGTGGTGGTACTGAAAGACGGGCGCCGTGTCACCCTGACCCCGGCTCCTCAGGACGCTGGCGCACCGCACTTGGTTATGGAATTCACAGGGCGTGGAGAAGGTCACCTGCCGGCCATTGCGGAGGGCGCAGACGGGGCGATAGTACCGCGGACAGCTGTACTCGCAGCTCTCCTCATCCTCGTCTGGACTGGCGGCGTTGGCTTGGGCCAGCAGATCCTCGGCATCATCCTCGTCCTCTTCGTCTTGATCCTCATCGCCGTCCAGATCTTCGTCATTGTCCAGCGTTGTGGAGTACTGATAGCCACCGGAATCTCCGTTGCCCTTGTTGTCCCGCCAACTCCACTTCTCGACAATGGTGTGCTCGGTTTGCACCTGCACTGCAGCGGACAGCTGGATAATGGCCAATAGAAAGGTCACAAATATATACCGCATGTTGCTTCCGCATTCAATCTTCAACTAAACTCCTGGCGACCCCGCAGCCGTGCTTCTTAAATAGACAACTGTGCCACCAATACCCAGCAGTTGTTCAAATAATTTCCGTATTTTGGGTGTTTTTGATGTGACGCCACATATCACAGTTGATAAAGCTGCCGTATAATATGAATATTCAAAAGTGAATCAAGGCCACGCAAAACTTAACCTGTGTGCTGCGGTGTCTAACTGGAAGTCAGTACTTGGTTTGGTCTCAAAGCAGGCAGATATTGGGTATGCAACAGTCAGATTTTTTAATGTTATCGCTACATAAACGAGAAATTCTGCAGATGCTATTTATAATGTGAGATTATGGCCAAGACCATGTATTGTTTAAACGTTCGATAAGGGTGCGGTTGAGCCTATATCTCGTCCATGTAGCCGTGCTCGTAGGCGTGGCGCACCGTTTTGAAGATCTCCCCGTTGGCCACGTCACCACCAATGTCCAGCGATAGTTGATGGAAGGCCTGACCATGCATGTCCGTGTCGAAGAGCCGGGACAACTCGGCGCAATCCGTTTCACTGCCCAGCAGCCAGGGCATGAAATGCATGCAGATCATCACCCCATAAAAGGCATATCGCTTGAAGTGGCCCTCAAAAGGTTCATAGCTGTGAAGCGAGGGAAATTAAAATCATGGGAGATGATGGGAAACATATCCTCTACCCACCTGTAGTCCGCCAGGAGCTGCTCCACCCGCTCGTCGCCCAACTCATCCCGATTGCGATGCAGCACTAGTTCCAGCATTTCGATCATGTGCTTGTGGTACTTCCTTAGCAGATCCGCAAAGATCTCCTCTCTTCCTTCCGAGGGCGTGTTCATGTACATAAAAAAGCTCAGGTCAATGGCCGTGGTGCTGAAGCGCAGCTCTTGGAAATCGATGGTCTTGATGGCATCCACCTGGCCATCGTCGCCATAGTGGAAGAGCACGTTGTTACGATTGTAGTCGCCATGCTGGAAGGTGGCAAAGTGGCTATCCGGCTGATCCTCGGCGTACGACGTGGTGCGAATCCGCTCTAGAAGATGCGTGGGATTTGCGAAGTACTTCTCTCGCAACCGCTCGATGGCGGTGGCAAAGCCAGCATCGGTGTCCTTGATGAGCTGATCTTTCTGCCGATCGTAGAACTCGTAGAAGCGATCGAAGGCCACGCGGTAGAGCGCATCGAAACCGGACTTGCCCGAGTTGGAGACAAAGGACATGTCCACCACGCCTGAACGCAGGCGGGCATGAACCTGCGGCTGAAGTATTCGTGTGGCATATCCCAGGGCATGGAAGGGTCCAACCAGACCCACCATGGCCTCCAGTTGATCCCGGCGGAGGATCAAACGCGGGCCCAACTGATAGCCATCGCCTTTGATATGCTTTAGAGCTAGGACTGATTCACGGCCGCTTCCAAGGCCTGCAGGATTGGGCAAGGATTAGTGTGGCTGCATAATCTCATTGTTTCTGGTTCTACCCACCATTGACTTCCCCAAACTTGGCAAAGTAGCAGCGCGGCACCCAGTTGGCCACCACTTCGTTGGACAGGTGACTGGTACGCAGAAGGTGCTCGTAAGCTGGCAGGATCTCGGCGTAGGCGAACACCTCGTTGGCAAACTGGATGTACGAGTTGCTATACTCTCGGAACTCCTCTGTGCCCTTCATGAACTTGACCAGGACCACCTCCGTGCGCTTACGCTCGGCGACCACAAGATCCAGCTCAACGGTGAACAGGGCGGACATGAATCCGTCCAGCCCGTTGGAGCACTCCACTCTGTGTCCCTCCAGCGACACACCCGACCCGAAGTACTTGAAGATGTCGTACACCAAGTGGCGCTCAATGTAGTCCAGTTGTTGCTGCTGCGTTGACATCTTGCTCTGTAGAATGAAGAGTTGCAATTGCAGTCAATTGTCTTGTCGCTTTCACATGCAGTTCAATGACCTGCCCCCCATCTCCGATATACATATAACCATCCTGCTCACCAGCCAGTTACTACGATAATGGTGATCTCAGCGAGACTGTTTTGGGGGCCGACTGGGGAGTGGGTTTTATATAGCGGCGCTATAATCACGCCCAGCCCGCACCTCACCACACAGGCAATCATAGATTAACTTGGTGAAATTAGTGAAGATACACGTAAGCCCTCGACCTCGAAAATCCAGAGGAACCATTAAAGGCTTTGGGTCAGTTTGGTTTTTGAATTTGGGGTAACGGAAGGCACAGCTGACGCGCGTGACTATCAAACTATCGCCACCTGATACGCCAGGGATGCAAAATCACCTCAGGATAGAAACAGTTTTTTATTTCGTGCAGTGTAGTTTCACTAATTTCAAAATTAGTCTTAACATTTACATTTTGAATAATTTACCCAAAAATACAAAACCAAAATGTAAACGTAAATTTTTAGAGAACTAAGCCACACTCGCTCTAAGTATTCCATGAAACATGCAACACTCAATATGCAACATTAACATTAATCAATAATCAATAATCAATAAACATTAAACATGAATCATACAACATGTAACGTGCAACATGAAACATGCAACAGGCAACATGAAACATGCAACATCCAACATCCAACATGCAACATGCAACATATAACATGCAACATACAACATGATACATGATACTTGCTTCATGAAACATGCTTCATGAAACATGTAACATACAACAATCATAAATACACAGTCAACATGCAACAATCTACAATCAAAAATTAACAACCAACTATCAATAGTCCAAAATCAACAATCAACAATCTTTAAACAACAATTAACAGTCAACAACCAACAATCATAAATATACAATCAACAATCAACAACCAACAATCAACAATAAACCATCAAACAATCATTAATAATTTATCAACAATTAACAGTCAACATAAGACTTGGTTAATGTCAGATAACAGCCATGTAATCCTAACGTAATGTTAATGTAATATTAAAAATGAATTTTTACTTGCACTTGGAATTACAATTCCCAACAAGTTCTAGCCAAAAAATTACGACCTAAGGGTTGTGGCGGCTCAAAAATCAGTTTACTCGGATGTCAGAAAGTGTAAGTGTGTGTTTCTTGAAGGGATTCAGATGAATGTTTATAACATCTGACTTGGATATTCACCAGGATGTAAGATCAAGGACCTTTTAAGGTGCGAAAATTATATTATTTTAAATTAATTTACCTTATAAATTGTATAAATTCAAATACGAGATTATTAGTGTGTGTGAGTATTTGTAATTGAGGAGCGGTTGAAGGCGGCTCACAACGATACCATCTTACTTTGACTGGATGCACTCCATCAAGGATTTTATGGGTATGTACATTATAATAAATTAAATTAAAAATTAATCTTTAAAAGCTTATCATTTTTAAGTGTGAATACGTCATAATTCTCAGAGGTTTTCCTCATACTTTTACATTTTGAATGTGGATTTCATAGCAAAATTGGAAATTATCAGGTAGTAATTGAAATTTCAAGCATATAAAAAAGTATTTGAATATTATTTTAAATAAAGAGAGCATATCTACATCTACATCGGATGTCTGTAAGAAAATCACTTTTCTGCTAAGCCATTTTTCGAATATTTGGAAAGGGTAACCCCATCATAAAAATTACCAAAAAATATCAGTCAAAAAATACAAACCAATTATTAAACGGAGATTTTTAGAGAATTTAACCATAATTATTGAAAAATGTGCCCCCCTTTACACCGATTTTTACTTGCAGTCAACTGGAATTATCCCGAGACACTAATTACGGTGAAAATCACGAATCACGGTCAAAGATTCGTGATTATTCCAGTGGCCGGCTGATAGTGATTGTCCATCCCTGCACATAATAAACACAACTTTATTTTAGCTCGCCGACTTCGGATGGTTATTTAATTTTATTTATTTTGCGAATACCTGGAAAGAACTGTTGATAAGTAATAAGTAAGTAGAGTAGGCGGAGCACCTGACCCACCCCACCCTTGACCGCCAATATCTTGACAAGATCAGACCCTGTCAACTCTTAGATTTTGTTTTTATTTAAAAATGTTAAATTACAAAAAAATTTTATCACAATTAGAATTATTTTTGTTTCATCCTTTTGTCGCTGTTGTTGTTGTTGTTGCTGTGCTTTTTAGTAGAAAAGTGTTCAAGTTCAATGAATATTACAATAGATCGTGTGCGCCCGGAAGCCCGTGGAAAAGTCACGATTCGTCTAGAACTTGGAGTCGCCCTTTCGGTGGGCATGTCTACGCTTGCCTGAAAGGATTATAAAATGTAAGGCATCATTAGGATTTATAACCATAACCCAGATCGGGGAATATGCACTTACGATTGTTGCAGTGGCGCCCGTAGAAATCCGGATGGCACTTGCAGTGTTTGTGGGAGGTGCAGGTTCCGTTGCGGCACTTGCAGATGGAGCGCTGCTTGCGTCCGATCTCGCAATGATCACCACGTAATCCGTTGGGACAGCGGCACATGTTGTTCCCGATGCACCGGCCCTCGTTCTTGCAGGGAATGACGCACTTGGCTGTGGAGGAGATCGGAATATCAGAACTCCGGCGAGGATCAGGCAGCTTCGCTACTCACAGTACTCGCAGCGCAGGCCGTAGTAACCCTTGGAGCACTGGCACTTGTCCTTCTGTATGCACTTGCCGCCATTCAAGCACTTCTCCTTGCAAATACCTGCCGAGTGCAGAGGGATTAAGGGGTATTTTTAGAAAATGATTATAGTTAGGGTATGATCACTGTAGAAGTCCTACCTATGACTAAAAGCCCGCACTTTTCCCACAGAATCTACAAAATTATCTTATATCTACATATCATCTTCTCCTTAACAGCCACAATGCTGAGGGGAGTCCTCTTTAGTCCCGAGCCGCGTCTGCTCTCTATGCGTTGCCTTAGCTCAGCAGCAGGAGGATCAGCCAGTGTTAAAGGAACTGAATCAGCAGCCACGCCCCTGCGCCCTCGTCCAAATGCCCTGACGGACGAGATCATACGCGTTGATCATGCCGGTGAATTGGGTGCAGATCGTATTTACGCCGGGCAGATGGCCATTCTGGGCAATGGACCTCTGGGCAAGACCATCGGACATATGTGGGAGCAGGAGAAGGAACACCGCAAGCAGTTCGAGCAGCTCATCCAGCAGCATCGTGTGCGTCCGACGATCATGACGCCGCTGTGGAACGTAGCCGGATTTGTGCTGGGCGCTGGAACAGCCCTGATGGGCGAAAAGGCGGCGATGGCTTGCACGGTGGCCGTGGAGACGGTGATTGTGGAGCACTACAACGACCAGCTGCGCCAGATCATGGAGGCACCCAACCCGGACAAGGTATAGCTTCTCTCTGCTGCCCCCAAATTCGTTCAAACTAATTGTGATCAATGAGTTTGTAGGAGCTGCTGGAGACAATCACCAAGTTCCGCGACGAGGAGCAGGAACACCACGACACGGGCATCGATCATGGGGCCGAGCAGGCGCCCTTTTACAAAGCGATGACCGAGGTTATCAAGTTCGGCTGCAAGACGGCCATTGCCATCTCCAAGAAGATCTAGCCCGGATCAGAAGTGCCCCCTGTATATACCAAAATTATCTGTTCCCGCACGGTGTTAAGCATTAAAGATAGAGCTAAATATTAAAGATGTCCGGTACTCACCACCTTCGCACTGGGTGCCCTGGTAGCCCTCCGGACAGGTGCAGATGGACGGAGCCGTGCAGTTGCCACCGTTGAGGCACTGCGGGAAACAGAAGGCCGTCTCGCAATACTGGCCCGTGTAGCCCACCTTGCACTTGCAGATGTGGTTGTCGTTGCAGACGCCGTTCTTGCCGCACTTCAAGCTGCATTCTGGATCGGGAGCTTAAGTTTTTTTAGTTTAGTTCAATCGTTCGCGGGTCACGAGGCATTAACACTCATTTAACACTCAGTCACATCTAGACTCACACTAAACGGAGCACGTTCGGAACCACAAAGAGGGGGAAAGTTGGAGTGGACAGTGGATACAGAGATCGATAGATAGATACAAAAGCGGTTGGCATGGGAGTGGAGGGCGGTTCGAATCTTTGAAACTATCAGTGATCTATTATCCAAAACGATTTTGAAAGAAATTTGAAGAAGCTTGGAAAATGGATATGTAAGTAACACTTATTTATAAAAAAAAAGTAAAGTACAAGTACAAGTTTTATCATAAAAAGAAATTATGAATTTATATGGCAATCAAAAAATGATTCATTCTTTTTGTATAGAAGTTTATGATAATCGGAATCGGCATAAATTCGAATAAGTTATAGGATATTTAATATTTAATAGCTTTAAAGTAATTTTTTGATAAGGGGAAAGCTGAAAGCTGGGCGCGGAAAAGCCGTGAAAAGCGACTACATGGCGGGGGGAGGGGGTAATGGGATTCGGTTGGGCGAGGACGGCATGCAGGGATTGGCTCAAGGAGCTGATGGGAGGAGTGTGCACAATACGTAGATGCTAAATACAATTACTATCGACTATATAAAAGCATTGCTTGATATTTCATATACACTACCTTGCAAAGTTGTTAGTGAAGTAGGGTTGGAAGCGTCTATATCATACACACCTCTGTGGGCGCATTCCTTTTTGAAGTTGAGGCGAATGGGTGTGCCGGAGAGCGGCTTGTTGTTGCGCGTCTGGATCTTGAGGCCGACGTTGAAGGACGCGGTGCCGGAACTGTTGCCGGTGCAGGGCAGGAATATGCTAAAATCTGGCTTGGGATGAGGCTCGTTGCCGGGATCTGATCTCAACTGCTACAACTGCAGCCCGCTCTACTTACTCTTCTGCTCCTGCGGAATGCGGCCGCTCTTCCGGATGGACAGCGTCGGCGCCTTCAGGATGCTCTCGTCCATCGTCTGCAGGCGGTCAAAGTCGTAGAAGTACCGACGTCGTCCCGACTTCCAGGTGAAGTTCACGTAGTTCACCTCGGACGGAATCACCAGGAAGTTGTACAGCGTGGTGTCGCGCAGGTCGTTGGTCACCCGGCTGTTGTGGATGGCGTACAGGCGTTCCGAGTAGCCCTGCGGAAAATAGAGCGCTGTGGAGGAGAAGTGGATCAGTACACGTCCAGGTCTGTCTGCAGTAAGTATTAGCGAAAATAAGTCTCCATTTGAAAGACTCTGCTAAGAGTTTAAGATTAAGATTGCCTACTTACCGGTCAGCATTTTCAGCTGCTGCTCGTTGATCCACAGCGAGATGCCGCTCTCCTCGTTGCGGCTGTGCCGGTTGCCACCACCCCCTCCGTTTCCGCCGCCGCCACCTCCTCCTCCACCGCCGCCCTGATGTTTCTTCCGCTGACCTCGCCGCTGTTGGTGGCTACCTATCCCGCCGTCCTGGTCCGCAAAGTCCAGGCCATCACTGGCGTTGCCATGGCTCTCCTCGGAACTGGACGAGTCCGATCTTCTGTTATTGTTATTGTTATTCCGATTGTGGTGCTCGCGACACTCGAGCTGGCCGATGCAGAGGAGCGTGTGCACGATCAGCACCAGATAGAACCACTTGACCACGCAACCAATGCCCTGATGTGTCATCTTTCCCCCAGCTGCCAAAGCAAACAGAAACAGAGATCGAAATTAAAAATCGACGATGGCTGTGCAGTTTAGCCTGGCCCCCCGATCTCCAATCCCCTCCAGATATCGGATATCTGATTGCTCATTCCCGATCACTGATTGCCAATTCCACACCCATGCAGTTTGTTTATCTTTTGCCATATTTGCAGACACTCGATCTATTTGCGATTCGGTTTCGCTGCTTTGGACGCGACACATCGCTGGCATTATCTATTTGCTCAGACCCCAGTATTCCATCTTAAATAGTTTTTGAGAAATATTCCTAAGCCAACTAGTATACAGAATACGATTTTTTCCTTAGAATTTGAGTTATATCAAACTAACTATTGTGCCAAACTGAAGGCATTATTCAATATTTATTATGGATCTGTTTAATATTATTATGGATCTGTTTAATATCATGTATTCAATAATCTTAATTAATTTCTTTTTTGTTTTTAGTGAACTTAGATCATGCTTTAAATTTAGTATGTAAGCAGCAACTTGGCTTAAATACCCAAACCCCTTAGTCAGATTAAAACATTTCGGATATATAGTTTGTGAATATCGTTTTAGGTACTTTGACATGGACTCAAGTCTTAGCTTTTTTTCTTAATCTGATCTGAACTTGAGTTTATTAATCATTTGAGCTCCTTCTGCCAGCCCCTTGTCGCATATAAAGCATAAACGAAAAGATACTATGCCGGCCACAAATTGAAGTGTCCCCATTCCGGTGCATCCCCATTCCCTGCCCCCGTCGAAAACCCCCCAAACTTCGGTTTAGCCAGATTGAATCGGTAAAGGGCAGTCAGTCTCTCGAACGGGGGCAGAGGTGGTGGGGGATCAGGTACAAAGTCGTTAGCACTTTGCCTGGTGTGAAGTTACCCAAGTCAACGAGGGCCGGCCCAGTCGGCGATTTCCAACTCCAACTCCAGCTTTAGCTTCAGCCAGCCAGCCTTGTTACACGGCAGACTGGACAGCCAGAAGCCAGACGTTTAACACGGCCAACAAGTGAACGGACAGTGGATGCCAAACAGTGGACAAAAGAGCGGTTCAGTGATGCCTGCTTAGCTGGGTATCGCATCTGGCTTTATCAACAACTTCACCTGACCACAACTTGCAGCTCAGTTCGGTGAGTAGTTTAGTATGAAAACTGGCATGATTACATTTGAATTAAGATTTAAATCAAAATCATTAAGAGGTTAATCACTTTTAAATCAGATTTTGGTATATTAAGGATCGTGCAGATTTTGGGGCACTATTCTGCAAGAGCATTTTTCGAAAATTTGCACCATTAAAAAAGTAAAAAATCGATCTAAGTTAATAAACCTAGTTTTGAAGCAGGTTAATAGATAATTAAACCACTTTAAGAGCTTTGTCTTTCCGAAATCGAGATGCAATAGACCTAGATAGTATAACTTCATAGCACAGACCTCTTAGTATTGCAGTATGTAAAAAATTTAGTTGTAAGCCTGGCGTTCCGATAAGTGGAGTATAATATATAAATTCCCGCTAGAAAACAGCTCTTGCGCCTCTGAAAGCCTGACAGCACTGTAGACTGGACAAGCGATCGATCGAGCGTTTTCTGTCCATCACGTATGAATGGGTTGATTCGAGATCCGAACCGGGGACAGGGCAAACGACGATGATGGGCCAGAAAACAAGTTAAGCTGTCTTAATAAGATCAAACATGGCGATTATGAGGAATTACTTGGAGATAATGACATCGGCCAGCGATTTAAAGAGTCTCGAAGACTCTCCCCTGGGCTGTGGAAGTGGAGAGATCGGAGATCAGCAGAACATAACTCCAACTCCTCTGCGAAACGGCCTGGGAATCGCTTTAGTTAAGTGAACTAATTGCTACTTCTGGATTCCCAGGGCTCCCACGTATATCCGATTCGTAATTGAATCAGCGGTTAGAGGATCGTAGGCGGAAGTACTGATCTGGGGATCGGGAACAGGCCAGACCTCGATCTCCTATAAATACAGCGTTCACGCTTTGTTTTGAAATTATTTTTATTTCGTGCTAAATAATGGTCAGCCGATAAGCGAGCACACGATGGCGATAGCCGGCCCAGGCGCATAGATAATCTTATTCATGGTCAATCAAATTTGGAATCTGAGTCGGAATTTCCAGCAAATCGCACTTAGCAAATCGAGGTGTACCGAAAAGCTTAGTCAGAGACTAAGAGACCCTTGACTTGCATCAAAGTATGACTTATGAATTTGAAAACCCATGGGGCTTTCCATGATAATAATAATTTTAAACTTAAATTAGGCAATTGCATTCCAGCATTTTACTTTTAGATTTGTATTTCAATTTGCTGAATCGAAAGGGAAACAGATGTGATTGTTGAATAGCAACTTAAAACATTTGGTTTAGGTTCCTTGTTTGCTACGAGGTTTATCCATTACTTATACGATTCTTTGGGAGTCTAAGAATTTGCGTTTTAAGTTCCTGCATTTGATCTTTCTTGTTCCCAGTGTATTTGTATCCGTTGGAAGATCAGGTGCAGCAAGAGAAGAAGAGGTGAGGATCAGTCGTCTGGCGGGCAGCATTATTATCAAACTCCATATCAGGTCGATGGAATGAAGATGAGGCCATGTGTTGCTGTTGTTGTTGGTGTTGTTGCTGTCGTCAACGATATAATTGCTTCGACTTGAGAAAAAGGGACAGATTAACATTTTAGCGTGAAACTGGCGACAAGACAGCATGCAGAGAAAGAGGAGAGAGGGAGATGGCAGTGGTGGAGGAGGAGGAGGACGAGGATGGGAAGCAGTAGCAATCAAAGTAGGAACAGCAGCAACAACAATTTGTTAGCTCTTTACGATTATTGCCTTTCTCACACCTTATTACCAAGAAAATAAAGAAGCAGCCTCCACAGGGGCAACAACAAATACGCGACGATGAGACGTGAAAATAAAAAAACACATACACAAGGCACAACAAAAGGCAACAACAACGGCAACATAGCCGGGAACAAGAAGCTGCCCCTTGGAGTGGACTGGACTGGACTGGGCTGGAGTGGAGTGGACTGGGAAAAGGAGTGGGAGGAGCGGTGAAGAGGGACTGGAAATCGCACGCTCACAGCCACTCTCGCACACCCATAAATGGTACACACCAAGTGCAAGCGAGAAGCAAGAGGTCCATAAACAATCCCTACAAAAAAATTGATATGCACCGGAAAAAATTATACAATATTCATTCATATCCACAGAAAAAATCATCAACACTGTTCTCTAAAAGTATGATAAGCTTTTAAAAAATGCCTTGAGAGAATTTTTATAAAGAAATTTCCAAGCTGAAGATTTCTGAAGCCTTTTTAAATTCCCCACCCAGTTGTAAAAAAAAAGGGATAAATTAAACAATAAGTTTCCTATAAACCATATCCAGTATATTCTATTTATTGTTTTGTGTTTATATAAAAAAAGTGCCAACAAATTGTTGGCTGAAGGAGAATAAGAAGAAGTCATCGGCTGAAAGGATTTTAAATCCATACTCACACATAGACACAGAGTTATATTGGAATAGGAGAGGGAGAGTTACTTTCCCGACTACCGATTTTACTGATTTAAATGATGTCCAGTGCTCAGCAACAACAACGATAACAAGTGGCACTTGCAGCTCTGTTTGCTTAATGAAACAACAATCACACACACATACACCAACAAAAACATCTTGGTCAACTAAAGATACTCTACCCAGCTCTAAACTTGGCCAATTGGAGGCCCTTCGGTTGGGAGAGAAGACGGGACGACCAGAGGCTAACTTCCGTTAACCACCTTTGCAACATCAGATTTCTGAATTACATAGAACAAAATTTGTACACATAATTCTTTCCAAAATCTCCTCCCAATTCGGGCATTAAATACAATATCTATAAGCTATAAATGAGTTATATGTATCTTAAAAAAATGTTATGTTTGAATAGAGTTATACTTTCAAAAATATAGTTAAAATTTATTTAACTCTTGTTCACGCTTTAAATATGTTTTAATCTTAAAAATAACTGCAGATATCAACCGTATAATTTGTGATATTTTTATGTTTTTCCTTTCAAATAGCATACGTTTTTTTTTCCTGTGTAGGTCATTTTGTGACTGTGACACCTGACCTAGAGGGTGCTGTGCTATTCGAACTTCTGTAGACTGGCGCAACCCATTAATCCTGGCTGCTACTCCTACTAATGATAACGATCACCAATTGAGTGGCAGAAGAGGGTGGAAAGGGAGGAGGACCAGGAGGAGAAAGAGGAGGTGGAGGAAGAGAAGGAGAAGGAGGAGAGCCAGACAACAGGCGGATAACAACGCCTGTCTCCAAGTGGGCTCAAGTGCCGAAGGAGGTCGAGGAGTAAGAGAAGAGGAGGTAGGGGAGGTGGAGGAGTGGCAGAGAGACTGCCAGCGAGACACGCAGGCTGGCCAGAAGACGGACGACGACCGGCAGCAGCAGAAGCAGCAGGAAAGCCAAAAGCAGAAGCTACTTGAGAGCCTCAGAATTCCGATTCCGATGAGGCCATCGTGTGTCTATATGCATGCTGAAGAGGCAGGCAACGCGCAGTCGCACAGCCACCATTCCACTCCATTACCAGTTCGCAGATCGCCGCTTCCAGCATCCAACATCCAGCTCCCAGGAGCTGGCAATCAAATGGCCAACGTTGGACAATGACTTTCACGCCTTTCGAGCGCGCCAAAACGGGCAAGTCAAGTACAGGCGGCCAAGGAGCACCCCAAATACCCTACCTACCTACCTATTTTCGACCTTATTTTTACTTGAATGTTAGCCAAATCAACCATTCCCCATACATTTCTACTTAATATTCAAAAATAATATTTAACGAAATGGAAATATTGATTAAATTGAACTTTCCCAAATCTTAAAATAGCGGTTTTGGTAGTTTGAGTACACAGATTTTAATATACCACCAATCAAATTTGGACTCGATATTAATAAAAATAAAACATTTTTCAGACATTAAACCTCTAACCTCTATATTTGGACTCATAAATAATTGCAACATATAGAATTATGTACCTAATTGAATAAAATTACCCGTTATCCGAGAAGAATTTTCTTATTGGTATTTTAGTTTTATATTAGGGTTCTTATCGATCCCCACACACTTTTTTTCTGTGCACTTTTCACCCAGACGCCTCTCGTTTTCAATTTCAATTTCCGTTACGATCGATCAGCACTTATGCCTTCAATCTGAACTTCAACTCTTGATCGATTCGATCAAGGAGGTTGACAGCGCAGGGGGAGGGATATTAATTGAAATTGAACGGACAATCGCCCCATTGATATGGCAAAAAACTGCAAGTGTTTTCGCTCTTTTGTGGTTTAGTTAGTTCTTATCGCTAAAATACGCTTGTGCGCGATTAACTCTTGATGTCTGACAATATTCACAGCAATCACATAAAGTTAAGATCACAGGTTAGTTTTCATTTTCAAATTTGCACACTTTACGTACTCGTTTAACTGTCGCCGAGCCCAAAAAAAAGCAGTCGGATCGTTTGGATTGGCAGTTGACTTGGTTGACAAAACAAAAGGGGGAAACAAATAAAGCCTGATTGGGGGTTCAAAAAAAAAATCACTTTTATTTGCCGAATTCCTTGAGCCTTGAAGCTTGCACGATATTCGTTCCGTCGAAAGTCTTTTTTACAGGCAAATGTAAGAATTATTGACTTTTGGGAAATATTTTTTTTTTTTACAAAACCAAATAACTATGTCTTTTTATTTTCTTCCGGTGGTGTTTATTTGTGATGTTTTTGAACGAAGCGAAACAATCACACTAAGTCGCGCAGGGTTTCGGTGTGCGACCGTCGCGTTGCAGCTCCTGAGCTGATCTGAACAATCCAACAAACCCGGGGATCGTTTCGATCGAATCGCAGTGATGCCAAGTCTTCGGTCTCGTCACCATTTATAAATAGCTAGAAAACTAAAATATAGGCAAAGAATACATACAGAATACATTTACCTGATTAATAAAACAGTAGTGTTTTTTAGGGTCTTTATTACTTTAAGTTTATTTGTTTAGAATACATTTAGTAATTTCATATGTATATGTACTTTATTTTGCCTTTGCTCCATTTTTATATTTCGAAATATAAAACTGTTCCTACCAAATTTGCATTAGCCAGACAATCCGAAAATCGTTTTCAATATTCAAAATGTTGCCTAGGAAAATGGAAAATGTACTGTATTCAAAAAAAGAAAGCGTTGTTAGCCAACAGTCCAAAAACAAACTGGTCAAAATTTAGACAATAGTTTGCAGAATTCATTATTTTATTTTCAGTAATAAATTTTATAAACTCGTTTTTAAAAGAAAAAGTTGCGTGAAAATGGCCAAATTGGTAGCACTTCTCTTGCTGCCTTACTCTCTCGAACCGCCAAACAATCTTAAGATCTCTCTTAAGCCTCTTTTAACCGCAGCCTCTCTCTTAAAAACATTTTATTTAATTTATTAAAAAATATATAAAACTGAGAAGAAAATGTGTCTTGATTTCGGATTCATTAACATGTAAGCCCCCTACCTTTCTCTGTTCTCTGTTGGTGAACAAATTTTAATGGAGTAAAAATCAAGAAAATTTTATATGAAACATTGAAATCCGGATTTTTGATCAATTTTGACTTGACTTAGTGCCCATTTCTAGATATAAAGAATTTGAAATGAAATTTGTGTATTTTTTCCTAATAACTACGCTCAAATTTTTAACTCAGCAAAGGAAATAACTAAAACGGAATTATAAGGACCTTTTGATTTCATTCACATTTTTCTATTGCAGGCCAAAAGTTGTCTAAAATTTTAATTTTGAAGTTTATTTATTTAAATCTGGCCAACATTTTTTACGTTCTAATGCTAATCCATTGTTTTTTTTATTCAATAATGAATTGCATTCCCCAGTCGCTTGGCTAAAATCCGTTTTTCCTTTTTTTTCAAAAGTATAAAAATATTCCAATTTAGGTGCCAACACAGTCTAAATTCAGGACTTATGGCGGTGCCCACAATGTTCAGTAAGTGGCGCAGTTTAAATAATCAGCAGCAAGTAATAAAAAACGTTAGCATAAGTGCAACTGTTAATTAAAGTCTGAAAAGGAAATAGTGCTCAAAAGTAAGCAATTATAAAGGCATAATCAGAACGAACGATCGACTGTCTAAAAGTATGCAACTTTCAGTCCACTTTTAAGATTTTCCGGAAGCAATATTTAAAATGAAATATCCCAATGTAATATATTACGTTTAATTAACTCGAGTAACAGCGAATAATAAGTATTAAATATTTATGCGATAAATTTATAGATTTTTTGTTCCTTGTTCGTCATGATAGACAGGCCAACGATTGGTGAGAGCTGAGACTTTGGCGACTGAAATTTAAAAATTAAAATTATATGCAACTTTACATATACCCCATTTTCCTCCCCCCAATAAGAAGTCATTTTGCATGATGACATATCAACTAGTCAGTTAAGTTTAATATACATACATACATATACAATATATTTAATTAAAAAATAGGAGAAAAAAAAGGAGTAAATTGTTATCCTTAGGTTCGTTAGCTTAGTAAACATAATTTATGCGCCATCGGCAGCGGAAGCAGCAGCAATAAGAAGACCGAATTCACTCAACACAAATTAATATTTACTTTTAATAAAAATAGCTATGGTGATCGGGAATTAAATTCTTCAAATAAGCAGCCTTTTTTCTTTTTCCCATTTATAAATAAGACTACAATATTTTCAGACGAGACAGAGTTTTGCTTAGTAAAAACATCATGAGGTCGATTTAATTTCGATATCGTTAATTTATAACTCAGCTTTAAAGTTCTTATCTTTTTTAATATTTTTACACACATTATCAATAAATTTATTCCTTGCAGAATCGAAAGGAGGAGTCAAAAGCTTTATTTAGAACTATTATTACATGCCCATAAATATTTTTGTTATGTTAGTCGTACATTTAAAAGCAAATTGAATTTAGATAATCTCCCATTGGTTTTTTTTTTTTGTAACTTTAAAAGTTGTTTCGATTAATTGAGTCGCGAAATGAATTTTTGATTCGATCGATTGATTTGATCGACACTGCTCTGCTTTTTGCACTCTGGAATCCGAATTCGGTTCTGAGTCTTATATTCAATAACTTCTAACACACAGGATTAGGTATTAATTATTGGTTGTTTTGAGAGAATTGCATATAACGCTTTGTGCTTGGTAGCTTGGTGTTCTGCCCGTGGATTGCATCGATTTATAGTCCGAGATATCGCTACATATATCATCGGATATAGTTTTTCGGTTGGCCTCTACGTACACGTAGCTTGATTCCAAAAATTCGTTGTGTTCTTGTGTAAAAAGAGATCTCAAAACAAAAGCGAAAATTGCTGATTTCTTGATTGGTTGTCTCTGGTGGTTCGTAAGTTTGGTGTTCTAGTGCTGGCAAAAATTCCGGGGAAAATACAGGGACTTGTAGATAGGGACTCGATTATTGGTGGGGAGTTAGCTGAGGTTGGACCGCGGCCCAACCGTCATAGAGCTTAATAGTTAAACTACAGATCGGCTCGTTATTTGTACGCGGCTACGTGTATCCGTATCTGAATTTCTACATCTTAAGTGTATGTATTTCTGATCCAGCATCGGATGGTAACTATAGCTAGTTATCTTGTATAATTGTATATATAGACAGAGAATAGCGAACATTATGCTCAGACCCATTAGAATAGTTTTTCGGCTGCTCCTGATGATGCATCTCCAAGACGTGCCAACCCTTTGCACTATTTAATTAATATTGTATATATATTTCTTGTAATATATAATATTGGTGTTCTGCTGTGGCTGCTTGAAGACTAATAGTTGACGGGGCGGCGGCCTCGCGGCTTGATCTTTTCGGATATCTGCCACATCTCCTCCTCGCCCATAAAGTCCTTGAAGTTGTCAAAGAAGCGTATTATGCGCTCGTTGCGTCGAAATTGATAGGCGCTGTACGCGGAAAAGAAAGTTAAGCTCATTTATAATTTTACTGAGAAGGGGTATTTTTAAACAGATAGTTTACCATTTCTTAAAACGTTTCATGTTGACAATAATGTTGTACTGCTGCCAGCGCTTAGAGAAGTTAATGACGCCCTTGGACAGGTAGTCCTGATTGCCGACATGCACGAACGTCAGATCCTGCAGAACTAGGCCGCTAAAGGGTGGAATTCGTTAGCTTTGGATCGGGATTACAAAGGAGGAGGGGAGCATCCTTACATGTAGGGTATGCAGGGCGGACTAGTTTCGGCCAGGGCCTGGCGGTAGGCGCGAAAACTGGAGCTGGAATCGATGAGTTCGCAGAAGGATTGCACCTCCTCGGTGATGCCCTTTTGCCACTCCAATCTGCAGGAAAAGGCAAGGATTTAGCAAAGGCCTTGAGGACTTCACGCTTTGTAGAACTCACCTTCTTATGGGACCCGAATCGAGGGCCGACAGCAATGCCAAATATGAGTTGTAGTTGTTCATCTTGCGCAAGTGCTTCATGATCTTGATGTACTTGTTCACATGCTTCTCCCGCTCCTTGGCATCCTGCAGGCGCAGGATCTTGGAGCGCGCCCAATAGGACATCTTGTTGAAGTGCTCGGTAAACTTGTTGAGGTTGGGCGACTTCTCCTCGCACTGATCTTTGGCAAATAGTAATACTTCGGGTATCTCAATCTTCTGGAACAGCTCAGCATCCAGCAGCGTCATCTGTTCGGCAATCTCCAGCGACTTGAGGTCCAGCAGGCTGGGCTGATTGCCTCCTCCTCCACCAGCTGCGCTGCTACCACCACATCCGCTCGCTCCAATGGCACCACCAGCTCCACCCAACTCCAGCTCCCCGATTAAGCCGTACACCTTGGGCTCCTTGTACAGCATCACCTTCTCCACGACCTTGTTGCGCAGCAACTTGGCCAAGTAGAGTTGGCCGGAGCAAACCAACTGATAGACAAACTCCACCAGCAGGCTCAGCAGCCGAATGGTGAGATCCGTCGACCTGGACGGAAAAGACAAGGATTAGCAGGTGTGTAATAGCCAGGTGCCTTCTTCAATGCTCTAAACCTAATTAACAAATATAATTGTGTATTTTCTTGCATTCTGGGGATGTAAACCCTCCAAATATGTAGTTATTATTTTCAAACTGGTTTAAATCCCTAGACTGCAAGATTGAAATGACTAGGAACTCACGTGAGATCGTTGACGACTCGGACCAGCAGCGAAAAGGTCTCATTGGCGGCCTTCTGCTGTTTTTCCTGCACTTGACAGAAGAAGTATGTGTAGCGATGGGTTAGCTTCTCGATCACGTCGATCGGCTGGATGAAGGTGCGGAAAGTGGTAATGAAGGCCTCGCTGAATGCTGCACGAACGGAATGGACAGAGACAACAGAGGCGTTGGGTAAATGACCATGCGAATGGGATTTGGTATGTATGTGCTGCTTGTGCTTCTTCTTCTGCGAATGCCTACCATTGTCGGAGACCTTCTGGACACGGCTGGCGTGCACGATGAGGGCGTCGATGTAGCCGCCCTTCACCTCGGGCCCGTCCTCCTCCTTCTTCTTGAGTATCAGGTACCGTGTGATGTTGACCTCCTCGAGCATGTTGATCAGCATCTCCTTTGGCTCCGCCTCCTCCTCCTCCTTCTTGTCGGCGTTCTCTGCCTTGGCAGCCTCCTCACCAGCAGCTGCTCCTGCTCGAGACTGGTCCTTCGTCTGCTCCGGCTCCTCGAGCACCTGGGGCGTGCTGATCGGCTGGCCGGCATTGTCCGCGCCCTCGCCAGCTCCCACGCCCACTTCGCTGGGGAGCTGATGCGAGTGACAATAGAAGGTCTGCCCATCGTCGACGGCGCTCACGTTCTCATTGCTGTCCAGCACAGGCGAACGGGGCTCCGGCATCGATTCCTCGCCGACCAAACTGTCGTTTAGCTCCTCGCAAACGGTGGCCATCCGGCTGTCCGGTCTGCCCGTCGACCCGTTCTCGGCCAGCGTCGGCTTTGGACTCGGCGGCGGCGTGGTCACAATGATGGGCTGCAGCGAGGGCGATGCTCCCATGCTGGTCGCCTTGCGCTGCTTGGAGTTCTTTGGCGGAAGGGCGGGCGGTATCTCTACCTCCGGCGACAGCTCCTTGCTCATGATGCTGGAAAATGTCACAAAATGAAGTTAGAAACCATGAATTATTATATATATAATATTACTCACTTCATGGTCTGACTGTGCGAAATGTTGCGACTAATGTTGCACGAGTGCATCGTGTAGCGATGCTCAATAGATCGAGTGGACGCCGAACAGATCTCCATGTAAGCCAGAACTGCGATGGGGAAAATGGAATCATTAGAAAGTTTAACCGAACGAGGATGGACAGTAACCAAACTAAGCCGATCGAACGATCCTTGTCGACCCTCACACAGAGGTGGGATAAACGAATGCCCCGATGGTCTTTTCGGTCTACCAGGATTACAGGTCTACGCCAAGGGATCGCATCGCAACAACAAGTAACAGGAACGGATAACAACACAGAGCAGGGAGTTGAGCGGGTTGTAGAGGTTTGGACAGGTGGGACACAGTGGGTTAGGCGGAGCGAAATGGAAGCTAGAGAACTGTAACTAAATCTAGGACTAGGAAACTGCAAAAAGGTGCCTGCTCGGGCGCCATGTAAAAACCAAAGCGGCTCGGCAGCAAATTTTAACAGCAGAGCGAATAAGCCCACAGGGAACTCGAAATGCTCTTTCTTTTTATATAAGATTTACAGTATCCATTCATCATACTCACAAAAACGCTACAAACATATCAGAAATCAGAATTAGACTGTGCCTGTGCTGGCACCTCAATAAGTAGTGGAGTTCAAGTGGTTTTTTTTATCAGCAGCTTGGAAAAATATTTATTTATTTAACCTTCCAGAAACAAAAATACTAAGAGCTATGATTATGGATTTTCGAGACCACAACGCAGCTTAATTTGGTTGTATTTAAATTTCAGTTGAAAATAGTGTTTTTTTTCTTTTTAAAATTAGTTAAGAGCATTACGAGCTCTCTCAGGGCTTCGAAATTGTTTGTTTTGCGGGTGTTTTTGTTTCGTTTTTGTTTTGGCATTTGGCAGCAAAAGTTGGCTTAGTGTTTTTGTTTCGTGTTGGTCCTCTAGTAACACACACAAACTTACCCGAAAAGGCCACACTTTGAAACACTAGATGTTGGTTGGAACGATAATTTAGATGGGTTAGACTCTTGCGTACAACAATTTGGCAAACTTTCTTGTCGCCAGCATTTCGAGGGGGTTTGCGATAATGCGGGTATGTGCTATAAATAAAATGGTCTTAAAGAAACAAACGAATCTCACAAACGGACTGGGCTGCCAGGCTACTAATAAAAGGTGATGACTGATTGACTGGCTGACTGATTGACTGATTGACTGATTGACTGACTGACTGATTGGAGGTCTGATTGTTGTGCGGGTGTTTTGTCTGCTTTTGTCTGGGTTTAACGATGGAGTTACCTATTCGATGGATTGATGGATACCACAAAAATAGGACTGTGATGAGGGAATCCCTTGAAATGCGCTAAACATACACCCATTAACTTACCGCTCGGCCTGGCCTGGGCGGTTTAAAAAAAGATGAAAGTAATATGCACAATATAGACAACGAAATACACAAACACACACGGTACGAGATGCAGAACCGAACCAAAAGGAAAAACGGAAAAAAATCAAAAAGAAAAATAGGGAAAAAATCGATGTAAATAAAGTGTGCATCGTGGGCGAACCGACTTACTGTGCTTTTTCTTCATGGGCAGCGGCGGTGGCTCCTGGTCCAAGCAGCGCTGGAGATGCGGTCCCTCGATCAGGCTATGGTGCTTGGAATGCCAATGCTGCAGCTGTCCGGCGGAGCAGGTGTGCGGATGGTGGGGATTGAGGTGATGGTGCGGCGACAGCTGGCGCAGCTCGGCCACCTCCGACTGGCTGCTCCGGTGGCTGGCCCAGCCGGAGGAGGAATGCGCCTCGTCCAACTCATCGCCAGCTCCGGTCGACTCATGGCGCGTGAGACTGCCGCGCTGGATACTCTTGGGCGGCAGGGCGGGCGCCAGTTCTGGCGAGGATCCCAGAGCACGCATCACCACCGGCGCCGTCTGCTGCTCCAGTTCGCTGCTGCCGCTGCCATAGCCGGTGGTGGTGGTGCTGCTGCTGGTGGTGGCGGTGGTGCAGCTGCTACTGCTGCTCGAGATTTGCCTCTGGCTGTGCGACACCGACTGGCTAATCTGCTGGTACTCGCTGCTGCTCCCGACCGCCGTCGACTCACTGATGCTAAACGCAATCTCCGAGTTGCTGCTCGAGGATTTCGTAGAGGACTCCGTCGTCTGCGTGGAGGTGCGAAACTCGCGCATCGAAACGAAACCTGCCGGCGGAAGGAGAGTGTTAAAAATAGTCCATAATTCAGAGTACGTTGTGGGGAATAGGAAGCCAAAACCAAGCGGAAATTAAATAATACACAGGAGAAAAGCAGTAGGGAGAAGAAAGGGAAAAGGCGGGAGGGCGGGAGGAATGAAGTCAAACTATTTACAGCATTTGTCGATGTGTTTAAAAATATATACAGAAAGCCTAGCGTGAAAAGGCTTAAGCTAAATATATGAAAGCTACTACGATTTGGTTGCCACTTTTATGATTAAGTATGCCAGATAATCGAATAAGCTTTAAAATATAAGTTATTAATGTAGGACGCGCAGTATAAAATTGGGGAGAGGAAATTTCGCCAGGTGTAACAGATACAAAATATAAAGCGGGATTGTAACTACGATGATAGATGTTTTTGGGTACCCGATTCGTTTGAGTGGCGATTGCTGTTAGTTTCCCCGCCACCAGCCGCTGCAGCAGCTCCGCCATCGGCAGCTCCTCCAGTTCCACCAGCACCAGCACCAGCACCGGCAGCACCACCAACCGAAAGTGGTGCCTGCATTTTGTCCTCCATGGCGGCGCCTGCATAACCGATGGATTTTGTACGGGATTCGTTGGTTGGGGGGGCCACCACTTGAGTTGAGCAGAGTGAGGGGAGCGGCGGAGCGTTGCGACAATACTCACTGTAGCTGACCAGCTTGTCCATGTCCTCGTCCATCATCGCCGGCATCTTTGGCATCTGTCTCTGCTGCTGTTGTTGCTGCTGCTGCTGTTGCTGTTGGTCCTCCTCCTCCCGCGAGTGATTCAACGCCGAGTCGAAGGAGCACTGACTATTCTCATCCGGTGATCGTGAGCGCACTGATAGACTGTGAAAGGCAATCATTCAATTGTTACCGCAAAATCTTGAATATGTTTGGTCCACTCACTGATCCACGCCATAGTTCAGCAGCGAGATGTTAGAGCTGCAGTCCAGGACCGAGTTCAGGCTGATATTGTGCGACTGAGCGTAGGGCAGCGGACTGGCCTGATTGGAGGTGGATGTCGACGAGGAGGAGCCCACTGCCACTCCAGCGGAAGGTGCTCCCGGCTGGCTGCGTCGCTTGGGCGGCAACGGCGGAGGATTACTGGCCCGATTGGGTAGCGGTGGCTTTGGCGGTGGACTCGTGTCGCGCAGGATGCTATCGGTGCTGTGGGAGCCGCGCATGGGATTCACATTGTGCTGCTCCAGGATGTCGCGTTCCTTGGGCGTGAGTCCAATGTCCGGCAACGAAGTGCGCTGGCCAATCGATTCGGCAGCCGAAACACGCATGATCCCGGCGCCTGGGACACCGCCCAATGGAACTGGCGAGGCGGAAACTACGCTCATAATATCCGCCGCAGCTCCAATGCCGCCCAAACCAGATCCACTATAGCGGAAGGCGCTCTGATCCTGCTCCTTCAACTTGCCCTGCGCCAGTGTAACGAGATTCTGGATTCGAGGAATACGGGTGTTTAGTGAAGGCCTGTTGCCAGATAACCGGCGCCACAGAGAGACTCACCCGCACTGCCTCCTCCAGCAGATCGATGACTTCCCGAACATTCTCGTTGCTCAACGAAGCGCACTCGCCGCTCTCCTCGGAGAGCATCACCTCGTCGCAGAGCTTGATGAGCTTGCCCAGGCTGTGGTACACCTGCTGCGTGGCGGAGCTCATGATGGCACTGTTTTCATTCATGGTATAGGTTTGGATCACTGCGATGCGGGATGGAACACCGAAAGTTATAAATGCCAAACGAGGAATATAGTGATTACTCACCGGAGTACATGCTGGCAATGGTTTCCAGGATGACCGTGCCATTGCCGGGCAGCACCTCCAGCTTCTTCTTGAGTATAACATCGCGGAAGTGCTTCAGGGCATTCGAGATGTCCTTGACGTGCGTCTCCAGCGTTTGGGTGGACCGCTGCACCTCCTCGGTGGTGGGCGGTGCCTTCGAGCCGTGCTTGGTGCGCGGACTGTGCGGCGAGTGGGAGCGACCCAGGGTGTTGTTGGTGGTCCGCATCAGGGAGATCTTCTCGATCAGGTCGTCCTTGAAGGAGCGCGCCCGGCGCGCTAGCTTGGTGCCCTTTAGGCTGTTCTTGTGGCCCGACGATCCGGCACTGGGTGGTGCTGGTGGCACCCGACTAGATCCTCCAGGCGTCGTCTGTTGCTGCGCCTGATGCTGATGCTGCTGCGTGGGTGGTGGCGGGGTGCAGGCGGTCGAGTAGCCGCCGCTGTTGATGCTGTTGTTGCTGCTGCTGCTGCAGCCGCCACCGCCCACTCCGATGCCGGGCGTGGATGGAGAACTGATACTGCCGTCTGCAAGGAGAGCAATGAGAACGAGTCCATCAGTCAGAGGAAACTAATTAACGATCATTTATCATAATGTTAGTAAAACCCTAATACCAAATATATAGGTTTTGGAACAATAGAAGTTATTGTTGATCAGGAAAGTGGTTACAAGAGTCAGTTGGTTTTTCAAAGCGTTGAGTGGTTTATAGGTCAATAGAAATTATTGGATATTTTCATTGGGGAAAACCTTTGAAAGCTCAAACACATGAATAAATAATGCTAACATCATTCTTTCCAGACGATTATACGTCTTTATTATATCATATAAAAACAAAACTATTTTATTATTGTACTTATAAGTTTTAATAGTAAAGTTTATATTATTTCCATTTTTCTGCACCGAGCCATTCATGATTGGCTTAGTGTCCAAAAATAAAATCTTTCCGGTTAAAGCGGCATTCTTGAATGGCAAATTTAAAAGCAAAAGTTGGCACATTTAAAAACCACAATCTTCTGCAATATAAGGCAATTTATACTAGATTTCTTACTTTTCTTCTTTAGGCAAAATAAATATTTTAAAGTCATTGAATAAATTATTGAAAAGTAAAAAAAACTTTTACAAAAGGTCGCGGAAACAACATTTTTTAATGTTTTGTTTTCAAAATTTTGCATTCAAAATTCGTCAACATTGCAAAACATCAAAAAATAACAAAATCCACCAATTTTAAAACCTTAACAGAACAAATTTTGCAAAGTTTTGTAATATACAAAATATTACCAACATTTTGTTTTTTTAAATATTTGAAAATTGTATTGTTAGGTCAATAAACATTTTTAAAAAAAGCTCTCCCTCTCAAAAGTAAGATGATTTTTGGCTTGGCGACTGGCAGCAATGCAATACTCCACGGGCAGGGGTATAATAAAACAAAAAGTGGAATAATTACAGCTGAAATGCACACATATGTTATAAAAATTCCTAGCATTTGCAGAGGCCCCCCATATTTCGGAATCGTTCATGCGAGCCCAACCATTTGAATTTTCGGAACTTTTAGAGTGGCCCCGGTGGTCAGTAAAAGCTAAAAACCGAAGAGGAGTCCACCACCCACCAAGCGAAAACCTCGGCGAGTATTCGCTTTCACTTACGGCACACCGCATTCTTGAGCGGCACAGGTGTGGCGGGCAGCGCCATCGCCATCGCCACACCGAT
Source organism: Drosophila rhopaloa (assembly GCF_018152115.1). Lineage (NCBI taxonomy): Eukaryota > Metazoa > Arthropoda > Insecta > Diptera > Drosophilidae > Drosophila > Drosophila rhopaloa. Next base: position 8,676,842 of record NW_025335123.1, on the reverse strand, counting down.
ATCCACATCCACATCGACATCCACATCCATCTGCTGCGGAATCGCCGGCGTTGATAGCGCCAATCGCGCCAGCTTTTTGTATTTGCGACGTCTGTGGAATTTGATGCTATGCAACGTGTTGCCGCTGCCCATGTTGCTGATGCTGCTGCAGGTGTTGCTGTTGCTGTTGCTGTTGCTACTTGGGCCGTTGTTATTAGTGTTATTGTTGCCGTCGCGCGGCGACCAAGATTGTCGCTGAGTCTTCCAATGATGACGAACATCATCATCACCGCCGTGACTGGGATTCGGTGGCAATTGCTTGACCGTGTACGAATAGAAACGCCAGCGATCGGCCAGCGCACAGTCGCTCAAAAAAGATTCATCAAACTGCGGCATATTGCATAATGGCAAGAGCAACAACAGCTTCAAATACAACAACACGCATAACAATTTGTTGTGGTTAAAATGTTTGGCCAAAACGAATGCGCCGATAGCAACAAAATATGACTGATTTCACCAAGTAACGATAAGCGATAGCAGCAACATCAGTTTGTATAAGATTGTTGATTTAAGCGATTGCCGCCGCTTGCAACATCTTTTGTTTTAAGCATGTGTTGCATTAATTATTTCACTCTCGATATGCTTTTCGGCTATATTTTTAAGGAAGCTTCGGCCTCTGATAAAAAGAGCATCTTTTTAAAACCCAATTTAACTGTGACAGCAGCAAGAAGATTGCAAGATTAAAGCCAACACCGATTTAAATATTTTGTGGGCATGTTTTCTGCTTTAAATATTTCACTTTTACGTTTGTTTAGCACTGATTTTCTTGAAGATTAATATATTTTTCGAAGTAAAAAAAAACCTCGTATTCGGATAACGGATACACGACATAAGCTATTTCAGATTACAACATTATTTTGCCATGCTGATTTAAATTGTATTAACTTCGTTATTTTGTTGGATTGCCAATTTATGCGATTAGCCATAAAATTTGTATTTCCTCGTTTTTAAATTTTAACAGCTTTCCAGTTTTTAGTGCTTTTGTGCAGTTGTGTGGTAAATCAAACTTAATCCAGTCAAAGTGGCTCTTTCCCATTTTTCCTTTTTTTTTTTTTACATATTCAAGTGCGATATCCGCACTTCTCTTATCAATTTACATTCACCATCGGCACTTTGGCTTTGTAATATCAATAAGCTGATTGATTCAATCACCGATAGCCGATAAGCAAACACTTTGTTGCACTTTCAGTGCAATTTCTTTCACTTTCAAGAGCAATTTGCCGCTCTTTTCTTTGATTTTCCCATCTATCTCGTGGCCGTGTACCGCCCCCGCAGTCGCCAATCTTTCTGGTTGGCCTCTGGGTGAGATGTTGATTAAATAAATCACAAATAAAAATGATTATATTTAGACGCTGCTGCTCCGTCGCTGATGGGTGATGCTGATGCTGATGCTGATGTTGCTGCTGTCGTCAGCTGTCGCCGTTGTTGTCGTCGTCCGTTCGCGTTGTCGTTGTCGACTGGAAAGCGCACTGAACTATGAAAATCCGCAAACGGGCAAAAGCAAAAGACCAGGCAAAAGCGAGTGTCCGAGACTTGGAGACCCGCTAACCGGCCAACGGCAATGGCAACACATTAGCAATATAGCGATAGCAATAGCAATAGCACCAGCAGCAGCAACAACAACAGCAACAGGCACGGCGGCAACATTAGCAGACACAGCAGCAACACGAGAGCGGACGAGGAAAAAGAGCCCCAAATGGCACTTGCCCATCTGGCTATCGCCCTCTCTCCATCTCTCCTGATCTCTCCATCTCTCCTGAGCTCTCCATCTCTCCTGATCTCTCCTGTTCTCACCATCTCTCTCCTTTTCTCCCATATTCATCAAACAAAATTTATGTACATATACATTTAACTGTAGCCAAAATATTGTACAAAAAAATGTATGAACAAATTCATATTTAAAAAAGATGTCTGAGATTTATTTTAGATAGATGGAGCATCGTAACTGCTTTTTATTGATACTCTTTATATTGACTTGTAGAGGAATTCGTTTCAGACCCTATAAGGTATATATATTTATTTATTATTTAATTGTAATAAAGATTGCTCCAAAGAGACGGAATCGATTAAGAGAAGATAGATTGATTGCCTCACAAGTTTTGATTCGATATTTATAAGTCACATTTCTATATTTTTACTTGTAGAGTAAAAAGTTCCAGACCCCATAAAGTGTATATATATTTTTTAAGAGCATAAAGCTGTCCTGCCTGATTAAGCCTTTTTTAATTAACAAAAAATCTAATATAATAATAAACATCCGCATTTCTTTCAGTGCAGCAGGCGGTTTGCGGCTCTTTTGCCTGGGAGGCTGCTCGACTGTTCAACTGCTCTCCATCTCCAGAGCTCTCTGCCAATTATCAATCAGCTGGCACACCTGAAAGAGCTGAAAGAGGTGAATGAGGTGAATGAGGTGAAAGAGCCGCCGGGGGTGGTGAAGGGGCGGCGAAGGGGCGGTAATTGGGGGCGCAAAGGGGGCCACGAGTCGACTCTGGGCGGATTTCTTCAATTTGCAAGTGCCGCTCGTGACTTGCCTTTGAAATGAACTAGCTGCTGCGCAAATGGGCGAACATCGAAGGCGTCGCCAAAAGTAAATACAAAAAAAAAAAGAAAAAAATATCCCAAGCAAAAAGGAATACAAAAACACAAAACGCAGAAATCCCCAGTACCTGAAATGTATATGGAAAGCAGAAAAACCCCAAGTGGATCGGGTTTGGCGGCAGCAAAGGGCAATCATTATTGTCGGCCGGTAAGTTAAGGTTAAGGCTGTAACCAAAAACCACAGCCAAAACCAAATCGGGGATATAAGGTTAAGGTCAATCCTGGAATCCTGGCCAATGGCATATTAAAATAGAATAAAGGGTGGTCGTGCAAAGGGGGGAGTTCTGTTCGGGGTGCGGACCTCAAGGTCAGAGGCACACGCTTATCAAACGCATATTTCGTTGGCCGTTGATAGGGCTTTAATCGAGTTGCGACTTCCTGTCGATGAAATATTCGAGAGAGGCGTGGTAACGCCTTTGTTCCGGCTTCTTTATTTCCGAATGGAATTCAGATTAGGTTCTCGGTAAAACTCTTGTTAATTACCAATTATTAAAGTTCAATTGGGATACTTAATAAAGGTAAAAGTAAAGGCTAACATTCCACTACAATACTTTAATATATTAAGTTGACTTGCTGAAAAAGTATTATGTAATAAATTCAACAACTCATAAAAGTCTCAAGAAAATAATCTACTCAAAATAAATGTTTAATCACCATAATAAATTCCACTAATATTCCAAAAAAAAAAAATATATATATATTTAAAAGAATTTGAATTTCCGAGAATCAAAACAGTAAATCTGATATTGACCCCCTCAAATCTTAATTCCAAGAATATATGTAAATACTAAAAATGAAATAACAATTCTCACAAGTTCTTAAAATTTGGTATTGCAATAACATTTGGAACGCGAAATTTTGACCTAGTGCCCCCCTCTTTATTCGGCCAATCCAATTACCACCCACTCCATTTAAAGGCAATAGAAGTCACGTTCACCCAATTAATTGGGCACACCGCAGAAATGGGAAATGCAAAGAGCAGACACAGACCCAAAAACCAAACCCGATATCACCGAGAGGCAACTGCAACATCGAGTCGAGAGCCACTTTGCATGATTAGGAAATTGGATCAGGCAACGGACCCAGCGGGTTGGAGCCACCGAGCGGGTTGGACGAGTCGAGTGGAGTCGATCAAGAGGTGATTTCAATTCTGGTTTTGGCCAAAAAACAAAAAACAACCAAAAGAATTAACACAGTGGATCTTGCCTAGCACGAACCGCCAACTAGATAGAGTATACCTCTATAGTGTCCTAGATTCAGGTATGTTCATATGTCGTAGTATTATATAATAACGAATTAGCTATAGTTTAATACATTACTTTGCAAATGTTTTAAATCCAACACAATTTTCACTTCATTTGTCTTAGCATTATATTATTAGGAAACCGATTCACCAAGAGTCAATAAAATAGACAGTAAGTTGTTAAATAATTTAGATATGTATATTTAAACATTTAATGGTTCAAGTTATAGGAAACACCACGTATCGACGTTCTGCTGTAGCTAAACTGGGCTAGGCGGATTTAAAGCAACTGTCAAATAAAGAAATAAATGGGTGGGGATTCGGGCCGAGGAGGAGGAGTTGACACCAAATTGGTAATTGGCACACCCGATGAAGACGACGATAATGAAGATCGTTCATAAAATCGTCGGACGCATCATCATAATGCCGTTGGCTCGTGTATGCAAAGTCCTCGGGGCATTCAAACTTGACCAATATTTGCGAATGTCGTCCCCCTTTTACCTCCTCTCATTTCCCGACCAGTTTCAATGTTGCTGTTATTGTTATCGTGCAGAGAAAAAAATAGTTTTCCTCACATGAATTTAGTATTCTTGCATCAGAGAATCGAAACAAAACAGATTTTTAAATACAAATTGTTTTAAATACATGGAATTAGTATTCTAACTTCTGACAATCGATACAAACATATTTTTAAATAACAGATTATAAATAACTATTAAAAAATCAAGATACTATAATAACCAGTTTATAGATCGAGCATTTAAAACTGGAATTTTTGTGACTGTGTTAAACTTATTGATATTTATGGAAAATATACAACATTTTTAAATGTACCAAATAACTTTTATTTCTGAGGAGAAAGAATGCAGATCCATCTTAGTTTTTCCCCGTGCATATTTAACCAGTTTGGAGATTGAGCGATTGAGAGTGCCCGAGAGTAAGCCTATTAGCGAGAGCAGCCACAAAATCGCGAAATGTAAAACGAAAATAAATCCAAAACCGCACAAAATGTGAAATGCCGACTGAATGAGCACACAAAAACAACAAATAAATAAAACTAGAGGCGAGGAATTTCTGTTTGCCTTTTGGAATGCTATGCTTTCTAACTGCCGCGATCGCGATAGTTCCTGAACATATAAACACATAACATATGTGTTTTCGCATAAGCACAATGTAGCCCACACGCACATGGGTGCCCAAGGAAAAAGCATAATACAAAAAGTACAACAAATCTGCTTCACATTGGGCAAAAGCAATCAAAACCAACTAAATGACATAATCTGTTGGAAAACAAAACAGAAACAAACACATTTTCTGAAGCGACAACTTTTCATGCAAATTGACCATTAAGAGCAACAACAACACAATCTCAAGTAGTAAAATAAACTAAACGATTGAAGCTGAAATGTACGGAGCTATTTGCCTACTGCCAAAGTAGTTAGTTACATATTAATTAAGAGCAGCAATTTAAACCGCCATTAAAGCAATGTTTCAATGAACCTCGGCATTCGTTTGACCTATACAATTGTGGCCATCACAATAGAGCTAGTTGAAATCCAGAAGTATACACAACTTATGTTAAATTTCTGGTATTCGATTCCATATAACTATTTAATTTTAAAATTTGGTAACTTAACTTAACTTAAGAAATATAATTTTAGAAGCAAGTGCTTTTTTCATTTGGTTATCAAACACTCAACTATTTTTTTGTTTCTTCTGACGATTATAAGGTTAATTCTTGTTTCGTCATTTACTTTCAGTGTTTATATGCTGCTATTATGTTCACCCCTGCTGTAGATAACAGCGAATTTCTGTTAATGCCAACTGACTGTTAGCTTGTTAACTTTTTCGCTGTTAACACAGCTCAGCATATGCTAATTTATATACAGTGAAGCGATATGACCAAATTTGGTGATCAAATCGGTTTTATTTCACACCACGAGAGCTTACATTTGTGACACACCGAAGTGATATTTGAAATAAATCAATATGATATCTTTAAGATCGGTTTTTAAGCCTTATTTTCATATTTTCATAAACGTGTGTATTTTAATACATTTTTGCACAGTGTGTCTGTTAAGGGCTCATACGGATTCCATTTCATTTGACAGTCTCTGATTTATGCATGAGCATGGGTCATCGAGTGAAGTGATCACGACAGGTTTTCATGTCGGTAAAATGCATCGCATAATACCCATACACCTACGAGCCTGGGCAATATGTAGTCCACTGGGAAAAATACTATTGTAATCTTCACTTCGTATGCTTTTTTTAACCATAAAAAATTGAAATCTCAAGAGATTTCTGTGGCAATTTATTTGCGTTCTTTTTGTGATAAAGTAATAAATGTATGGAATGATTTTAACGTTTTCCAAATATTAAGACGAAATTACACATATGTTTGAATTTAATATGCCATATCTTACAATTTGTAAAAATCCCTGAATACATAAAACAATGTAATACTTATTATAATGCGTATTATTAAATTTAAATCGGAAATAACATGTTTATTAGTCACATATGTGTGTAAAAAAAGGCAGCTGATAATCTGAATCTATGTATAGCCTTTAAAAAAATGTACAATCATTTTCAACTAACGTTAATATCAATGATAATCAATCTGTTGGCAAGGCAATGTCATTTCTACATATGTATATCACTGATAAAAGACATGTCTGATTACCAAACTTGGCGCTGTTTTATTTCTCCGAGTGTGGCCTAAAATAGTGGGTGTGAGAATGGGTCTGTTGGGAACTCCTTTGCCTTTTACCATTTCCCATTTCACATTTGCCCCTTGCCCTTCGTTTTCACCATGACGTCACTCACAGGTGCTGTCATCGGGCAAGTATGTGCATTTGTTTTCGATTTGTAAGAGAGCTCAATTGGCGGGCGCCACGTTTGAGTATTATTCCCATCCACAATGCCATTGAATTGTTGAATTATACATCATCGTGTTTATAATTTGCCTTCCCCGTCGATTACTCACTCAAGAATTGTCGCTGTATCGGTTGCTTCTTCGCCCTTTTTTCGGTATTGTTGTAGCTAATTTTCCAGCCGCCGTGTATTTATTTAACTTTTCACCTCGCGCAAACAAAACAAAACTAAACAAAAGAATTACACACCCAAATAAATGGGCACTTCAGAGTTTCGATACTTTTCTTGGGTTTTTTTTTTCTTTTTTTTTTTTTTTTTTTTTTTTTTGTTAGTTCTTTAGCTTCCACCGATGGAGTCCGTCATAAATCGGTCCGTTCGTCCGTTCCCGGCAACGGTTAGATAACTTTTGAGCAGCTCGTCGTCATAATTAATAATGCGCTGCAAACAAACAGCCAGAAAGCAGCGACAACAACTAAGGAATGGCACAAACAAAAAACAACAAAAACAAAAAACCGAAAAAAAAGAAAGAAAACTCTCAACGCAGCGTTAACGAAAACGAAACTAAAATTTTTTTTGGCGCACTGAGAACAAAAGTTATGCCCAATCAAGAGTTGAATTCGGACTAATTAGTATTTTGTTTATTATTTTTGCATATCCTAGTAATTGAACACATTAGTCACAAAGCGATAAGCTATACATGATGAATAAAATTATTACACATAATGACTTATTGGTCACTGGATTTAAAACGTTTCCCTTTCGTTTATTATTTTTTAAACCACAGGAAAATAAGATTTAAAAATATTTTTACAAATATATGTTTACTTTCCCCAAGAACTTTTAGTATCAGTAATTAAAGTTGTTCACGAAAAGTGTAGCTCTGGTTTTAAGAATCATATGTATCTTTAGAATTTAGAAAGATTTTTCTTTCCATGTAAACGAGTGCGTGACCTATTTTAGGTATTGAGAAATATCACTCCTTATTCCAGAATATACAAACTGATTTTTTGTTGATGTAAGAATAAGAATACCTAGCTGATACTCTCAACTTTTCCTACTCGGCTGCTTATCGTTTCAACGTCATTTTTCTGTGTGTAGAAGGGGTGTATGTTTTTTTTTTGAATTGCCTACTCCATGGACAGAGAAACGACGACGACGACGACGAAGCTGAGAAGCCTATGGAGAATTCGGAGCGATGACGATGACGGTATAATGGTGACAACGACAACGACGATGACGATGTCGCCTGGAGTAACTGCTGTGCGTGAGTGTTTGGTGAGTGGTGTGGGTGCTTGGGTGTCACCCACTACTTTAAAAACTATTTTATTTTATACCATTTAGTAGGAATAGGAAAGGAATACTCCTTAATAATTACCAAAAAAAAAAGATAGTTATAGAAAACGTATTGAGAGCTTAGGAGTAGATTGATACCAAATTTCCAAAACGGACTAAAACTTGGGAACTATGACTTTTTAGTTATAAAATTTACATTACTACACTTTATATTGCCAGTGAAACTAGTTAATAATAAATCTCCAGATCTCCAGCTACCTTTTCTGGTTATCCATCGAAAGTTGTGCAAATTAATCGCTTCCATAAATCTGATTATTAACTAAAGGGAAACGGTTAAAAGTGATTGGGCGTGGGGTGAATACCCTCCAATTAATTTGGATTTCTCAATTCTCAATGAAAACTCTTTCACTTTCGAATGGAATGCCCAGCCGAATGAAATCTTCGATTCGATTCGATTCGATTCAAGCAGGTGGTGGTTATAATAGTTATAATAAAACAGACGGGGAGGAAATCAAGGGGGTGGGGGGGTCTTCCAAACAACTGCTGCAACAATGTAACTGTCCAATAGACACGCTTCAGATACTCTTGGTCAGAAAGCAAGACTGAAAGGCGGAAAGCCAGTAAGAAGAATGAAAGTTTCGCACTCGAGAAGAAAGCGATGGAGGGAGGGATGGGGGGGTGGAAAGATTGGGCGGCCAGGTGAACAATTATGACATAGAGCGTTAAGTTGACGGGGCGACGCGACGCGACGCGACGATATGAAAACGAAATCCATAGGAAAGCAAAAGTGCAGAATGGCAATTGTGTAAGTGAAAAGCACCGGGCGCAACCACAAAGCACAAAGCAGTTTAAAGAAGCCCACAATCGAGTTGACATAAACAAACAGTTGCGGGGGCTGCCAGAGGGAAAGAGGGAAAGGGGTGGAAAGGGGGAAAGCGCCATCTCATACGTGACCGTAGACCCAACACAATGGCCACCACAGGTAAAAACGCAGTTAAGATTTCACTCGGGGCGCCACTGGAAACCACCTTATGTACATCTTCCCACCTGCGACCACACACCAAGATGACCTGTGCCAGGTTCGCTGAATGCTGTCTATTAAATAAACATCCCAAGATATGAGTTTCCCAACTTTATCTCCTTTGACCTTAAGGGAATTGTTAATTCGAAAGCATTTCTCTGGAGTTCAAAGGGTGTCCGCCCTCGGATTCGAAAACGAGCTTAAAAGATCTTACAATTTAGCATTTATAAATTGGACTATTTAAACCATGCATTGTCAGTAAAAAAAAGTCTCAAATGTTTGCTTTTTTCAAACCACATCTTAAACTATAAATAAATCCTTCAAGTATAGAGTTGCACATTTTTTGCAACAGCAAAAGTCAGTTGAGCAACTTGAGCAATTGTTTATATGGCAGGTCTAGATCCGGAACAAAATAAATCAATGTTTTCAGCAAGTGGAACATGTTTTACTAGCAATAAATATTATATTAAATTAAATAGCCCCAAGACAGGTTGCCTGTTAGAGAAGTGAGACTGTAGTTCAGCATAGAAAACAAATAGCACTTGCTAAATACCCTAAATTCCTACATTTTATTTACCACCTTTATTTGTTAAACTCAAACAGGTGTCCATTAGTTGAGTAACTACAGAGCATACTCTATTTATATTTAAACATTGCCACTTGCCATTTTCCCTTTGACTCTGCCGCTATCTCTTAATCGCTGCTCATTTCAATTAAATAATTTTCAACTCGGGCGAGTCCAAAGACTATATACATATATATAATGAAATAGAGGCATCTGTCGGCGGACTCTCACTTGGTCAATTAAGAGCTTTTTGTGACCTTCTTCGCCTGCTCTTTGGACCAAACAGAACATAACATAACAGAACAGAACAGAAAAGACGCCCCCATGGATTTTTCTAAAAGGTCAGGGTCAGGGTGGCAAACACGAGGCAATCGAGGCAATTCCCGGTAGCCATTGACCTGCCATCTCGCATCGCATGTCACCTTTCAGCCGCAAGCGGACGCAGCATATTATTCGCAGGAATCGGAATTCTCCTTTGACCCGGCTCCTGCCAGGCTTCTCAATTCTCAATTCCTGATTCCCGATTCTCGATTCCCAGTCCCGGCACTCGTTTTGTGCACTTTGTCAGCCGTTACTGGACGGTCCGTGCTTCCGTTTGGTGTCCTGGCCACAAAGCCATCAATTCCCGACACTTGTGCGCCTTTGTTTGGCCTGAATGTGACAAACAAACGCTCGGAAATATGTTTATTCTGTGGAAATCTGTTTTCAACTCGAGCAAATATGCTGCAAGGGGGAAAACGCGGCTTTTCTAGCTAATATTGTATTTATTTACAACCTGATTTATATTTCCCACTTAAATGAAATTTTAAAAGGCAGCTTTTCATGGAATTAAGCATATATTATTTACGTATTTTTTTTAATGCTAATAAGTGCAATTAGGTAATCAGCTTATGGGCTGTTGATTTATGGTGCTCAACGTAATCTACTGATTTATATGTGAATTGGTAATCAGACATAATGGTTTTCCGAATGTGTTTTTATTTCAAATTTAAGCTGAAGAACAACACAAGGGACATTAAAGAAATGTTATTATTTCAGGATTAGGATTTGTAAAGTATAAATAGGGTGTGATTATCACCAATTTTTGGCCTGGAAAATTTAAATTGTTGAATCCAAAATTTATTCTTATGAATACAAATTATTCAATAGTATCCTGATTTTCCATTACATTTCCGTTTTAGATAGACTACAGAGTTCCAGTAACATACAAAAATAGGGTTCTTGACTGTGTCAGCTAGATATTTAGTCAGAGTGTATTGTGTATTAATTTATCTGAATTCTGGTTGCGGCAACAGGTGACAAGCCAACAGCTTCCCCCCTTTCTCCAGCTCAGTTAGAAAGTGCAGTGAAAGCCAACACGAAATTGTTCAATCAACAACAATTAAACAAAACCCTTTTCATGTATACTAAATTCCCATTTACATTTGCATTTACATTTCCATCTCTCGCCAGTCGGAGAATGTTTTCATTCGTTTGCGGCATGCCAAAATGTCGTAGGCAAACACAACACACATCGCATCGCATCGCATCGCTTATATACATATTTCTATAGATATGTGTCGCACATCACCCAAATGCTGGCAATCCCAACAATGTGGACATGTGTTGACGCAGACATGGAGCCGGGCGATTAGATTAGATACTGACGAGGTGGGCGAGATATCCGATCGGGTTAGGAACAACCACAACCACGGCAGTATAATATAATATCTGGGTAGTCCAGTCCGAATGTCGGGCAATATCGCTTTTATGGCCCAGCATCCTGTGCTGCGGCTATTAATCAATCAAAAATCTGATAACTACTTTGAAACTACTAAAACTAGAATAGGAAAGACCTAACTTGCTCTCCCAAATATATACATATTTTAGATACTGCAACGCAAAGCGAGGCAATATGTTCGAAATAAACGAGATAAAATAATAGATATAAAGCAATAAGAAAAAGAAAGCTTTGTAATATAAAAACTGCCTATAATTATTTATTTTTTACCAATTGCTACCAATATTTCTCAATAAGTCAGTAGCTTTAATTGAACCAATTTTGGGTAATTATATCTCTGAGAATTGATTCATACTTCAAAGGGTTTCCCAACTACGTACTTCCTCTTCCGTTGGAATTCCAAAAACGATTCACAGCTCCCCATGGAATATATCTCAATAAGTCAGTTGCCTAATTTATTGGCAATTGATTCATCTTCGATCTGATCATAAAATGCCACCGCGGCTGCTTTGGATTCTGATCAATTTGGCCGATTATGCTCGCCTAATTCGAGGCAATTGCAGCTAGATGAAAATGATGATTTGCCCATAGCCATTATTCCATTATCTCGACGAACGATCGCATTCCACATCGGCATTCCACTATGGCTATCTCTGTTCCGAGCTCAAGGCCATTTACACATTCAACTGGAACTGAAAACTACTGACAAACTGGAAACGAAAAACGGAAAACTGAAAACTGGGCACTGGCAATTGTTTTGTTGTTGTCTGTTCCATTGGGGAAAATTGAACACAGAAATGCACACGGAAAAATAATCATCACAAGATCCCATATGTTTAAATGTTAAGATCTTATTTCTTTCGTTGAAATGCCTGACTTTGATCTTGAATCCTAGGCCTTCAAAGCACTCCGTCCTCAAAGGGTTATCAAAAGTTGGTTTCCCATGATAAGAGAAATGATAAATTAGTTTGTTTGGCTATTTGTAGCAGTCCCCTTTGCATACGCTTCGTCAAAATTAATTTATTTATGCACGAAATTCGCAGACAATAAATACGAAATTACATTAGGTAACTGGGTCTATACAAATTAATGTTGTGAGTGCAGCTCTGTGATTAGACGTGCACAACAACAAAAAACCTTACCTAACAACTTGTAAATCCAGATAACAAGCTAACAATTCTGCATTATTTGCGATTGGCAAACAAAATCCGTAATTGCTAGTTAACACCTTGGACTATTTTACTTTATGCATACATAATAAAGCCACTAGATGGTAGTAAAAATAAAGTTTACAACTAGACAAATTAAGCTGATTAAATGTGTGACGGCCACTTATTTGGGTTATAATTGAATAGTAGTAATATTTTAGTATGGAGTTAGATCGAAATATATAAGATAAATATTAAATAACTATTTAAAGATGTTTTGATGTGAGTGTAGTGTTTTTTCCCAGTGCCCATTCATTCATCATACGTACGCATATTGGTGGCTCCATTGAGGCGCTGATCGAGGGGCGTCGATGGTGTCGTGTCCCCCACACCGGCCTCCATCCCAATCCCAATCCCATTCCCAACCCCCGTTCCCATCCCGACCCCCGTTGCCATGTCCATCGCATCATCGGCACTGGCAGCGCGATTAAAGGGTCGCGGTTTGCGATTTTTGAAGCGCAGGCGCAGCTCCGTGTTCAGAACGCGCATTTTGTGGACGGGCGGAAATCGATGGAAATGCTACACCCTGCTCCTCCTCCACCTTCTCCACCTCCTCCTCCTTCTCCTCCTCCTTCTAGCTTTGTTATTGCTGGCTGTGGTTGGGGCGCGGGAATTGGAGCAAATGCATCAACGACTCCAACTCAATTTGTGCGCCGCATCGATTGGATCGCTTCGATCACTGATCACACAAAAACACTCGAAAAAAATATCTACTTGAAATGAATCAATGATTTTGGGGATCGCCCCTAAACATGTATGATATCACTCTGTGAAGCTTTAAGGCGGGTCACGAGCTGAACGGCACACACACGGGCATTTCATTCATTTATTTGACTTGACTCAATACTTCTATTTCCGTACGACTAGCAGCAGCCACACACCGTTGTTGTGAAAATTTCGCGTGCGACTGACTGACCGAGCTGAGCCACCCAAACCCAAACCCCAACCCAACCCAGCCAGCAACCCAACAAAACCAATTCAACCTACCCAGCCAACCGCCGCACCAGCCAGCGAGCGGTAAACTTTGAGCGGTGAGCGGTAAGCGATGAGCTGCGAGCACACAACTTTTACAATCTAATCGCCGCGGCCACTGGGCAGAGCAGTCGTCGCCAGAGCTGACTATCTAGCTACTTTCCCCGCCCCACCTGCTTTTGGATCTCACTTCTAAAAACCTATACCTATTAATACTATAAAAAAAAACAGGGGACTGCCATTATTCTGGACTATCAAAGTACAATAAACACATAAACATATTTATTTTAAATATTTTAAATATAAAATATAAAAATATACGAAACATGCGTTTAACTTAAAAGTTTGGTAAGGAGTTTGAAACGACTCAATAAGGCCTATTTCTTATTTACAATTTATTAAACTTTATCATTTAATTAAAAATCGCTTCTGTACTATATAATATTTATCTTTTCGGGCCCTACAGTTTATTAAGAAATAATTGTGTTTAGTTAATTTAGTCTTTTAACAACATTAACATTTAACAACAACAAAATAGAATTACCATTAACCACAATTTACTCCTTGATAGAATAATTATTTTAATGAATCATAAATGGAATTATGTAGCTGAAATTTAACTGATGTGTTTATTTTGAATGCATGCCAATTAAACGCCTGTTTGATATGCAATAAATTTTATAAAACTTTTTATTTTTGTAGTCTCTGCAACTTTTTATTGGTCAGATGATAGTTTCAAGCCAGTTGAAATCAGCTGTGTATTTTTCCTGGCAGCTCTGGAAACTGGGAAAAGTTTGCACCATTTGTAGTAGTTTTTCTACAGATCCCCTTGCACTTTCAATGAACTACTGTCCAGAGCTATGCAAATGCCCTGGAATGTGGCTGTTATCATCGTCAAGGGGCTGTTATCAGGGCGATGGAAACATTCAGTCAGCTGGCTGTTGGCTGGCTCTTAGATTTTGCACTCGGTTAAAAAAAAAGGTAAACACCCAACGTACTGAGCACATAAAGAAAGACAGACGTTGTCAAAAATCTGTTGGGTTTTTGAATAGGGAATTAGTGCTCATGCCAAGGAATCAACAAGAGAGATGCCAAAACAATGAAATCCACACAGAAAATATTTGGAAATATTGTATGGCGCTTTTTGTTTGGTAGAACATTTTACCAATTTTTTTAAAAGGCCATCAAATAGAACACCTTCTTTTTATTCTGAATACTGCCAATAAGAAACAATTGACTGTCAAGGCGATACCAATAACAATTAAATATCAATTGAATTTCCATAAACTAAAATGTAGATGATTGTTCTACATATATCAATATACGTGAAGTTATTTAAACCTGCCTACACAATTTGCGCACACATTTTACATTTAGCTAGAAAACGTATTTAAAAATGTCAAAGTAAATAAGATTCAGACTTAAGCTTGCCTTGCATTTGGTAAGGGATTGCATGAAAGTAAACAAACCTCGAATGAAAAGCCCTTCAAGGCCAAGTTCACTAGGCAGCAACAAGTTTATACGCATTTTCCTCGAAATCGGAAACCTGCTCATTAATTAAGGGCAAAGAGCTGCTATCGCATTGGACAAGAATCAACAGGATAATGGTGAAGCAAACAAAGGTCCAATTAAAAATGGATGCTAGACAAGAATAGTTGCGATTTCGAAGAATTAATTACAACGAAAATGGGAGTAGGGTTCAAAAGAAGGGAGCGGGGATCAATATGCATTTTCACCGGAAACCAATGCCTTGTAAATTAATTAGTGGCCAAGGCGTTGCATTTCACTTGGCCAGGATCAACAGGATAAGGCCAAGGTTAATGCTAACAGTAAGCTCTAGTTTCCGGGAATTAATTAAAAAGTGCAAATCGCAGCTTGGCTGCAAATTCAACTTCCACTTCATTTAACCGGAATCAACAGGATACTTTACAAAGGACTCACTTCACATCTCTACACAAAGATGGTAAGATAGTCAAAAGCCTAACAAAAGCAGTCATTCTGAGAAAATTAATTAAATAGTAAATACGGGTATTAGTGCATGAAGTGGTAAGGTTTCATTTACGAAGGAACTCAACATTTTGGGGGAATGTTGAATCCAACACTGCACTTACCAAAAATGGCTATAAGCCAAAAATATATCATTAAATGAGGCCAGATAAAAACATACAAAACAAGAAAGGAAAGCTAACTTCGGACGGAGCCGAAGTTGATATACCCTTGCAGAATAATCTGTAAAATATATATTCTCCAAAATTATTCATATGATGCATTCTTAATACTCATAAAAAATCCCAACTTCCTAACTTTATAAACACCAAAGTTATGGCATTTTCAATCAAACTCAACTCAGGAGGTGATCCTGATCAAGAATATATATACTTTATAGGGTCGGAGGTGTCTCCTTCACTGCGTTGCACACTTTTGACCAAAATTATAATACCCTCTGCAAGGGTATAACAAGATTTATTTACTAAAATATTTTAAAATGCTTGCCTAATTAATACAAATCCAATTTGGTTTCGATAAAGCCCGGTGCATTGTACATTTATTAGAGGCCAAGGCGTTGCATTTCATTTGAACAGGATCAACAGGATAAGGCCAAGGTAGACAAAGGATAACCAAAAAGCTGAAGTTCCCGAGAACAATTTAATGTGTGAATTTTGGTCAATTTCCAGGTCAAACGAAACATTGTTTTGATGAATTCAATTAAAATGGTTAGGTTGCTTAACAATAGTTAGCCAACGCACATGCATTTTCCTGAAAAGCAAAGCTGACTTAATTTAACCAGAATCAGCAGGATGCGAATGCGAAATAGAAAATCTAACAAAAGACCAATTGAAAGCTGCAATTCGCAGAATTAAATTAATATGTGAACTGTGCCGAATTGCCAAGCAATCCATATTACAATTTGGACCATTTAAAAAAGAATCATCTGACAAAAGCAGACATTCTAAGAAAATTAATTAAAATGTAAATACAGGTAAAACTGCATTTAAATAGTCTGCATTGTCCTATAAATCAGACTTTAGTCGACATTTGAGGTTTAATTTTCGAAGAAATTCGATATCTTGGGATAGTTAGTTAACCGAAAAAAGCCATAAATATATGCAAAATATGATATGAAACTTGCTTAAACATTTTTAAATGCTTGCCTACTTTTTTGCAAGGCCCTATAAAGAATAATAAGTAAATCTATCTGGATTAAAGCAAAATGATATAGACAACATTTTAAATAATGCTGAAAATTTTGGGAGATCAATTAATGTACAATTTATATAAAAAAAGGTTACTAGTTTGTGGTCATAGACTAATTTGTGGAAAAAAGAAACTAATATACAACGAACTTCAACTAAAAACACATTTGTTGAAAATTTTGATTCATTAAGTTTAATTTAATTTAATTTACCTAAACCTATAGCACAAAACTAGTTAGTAAATTTGGCATTTCCTAGAACAATAACTAAACTAAAATACAAAGGAAAACAACAAGGTAAACAATGGTCAAATGCAAAAGGATAGTTCCAGGAATTAACCATAGAATTCCATATGGATGAAAGGCGTCAATTATTTATATATATACATGGTTAGTTCCTGGTTATACAGATGAAATAGACAACAGGATAAAATTCCAATTAAAAACACAGCATTTAGTCGTGTTCCAAACCATGTGAATTTAGAAGGAATTTTAGAGACAAGAGAGTGGGAGGTGGAAAATGAAAATAGGAAGAGGAATTGAAAATGAAAATGGAAATCTTTGGACTGTGTTGTTGCTGTTTGCCGTCCTAGAGTTCTTTTCCAATGTTTAACACTTCTGGAAGAGGCGCAACTGCAACTGCAGCATCTAAAGGTCTAAAAATAGACTTGTTGACAGCTCCCAAAACGAGCAGTAGCAGTAGCAACAACAACAAAAGGCGGTGGAGGCGGAAACGAAGGGGAGGGGCAGCGGGAATGTGTGTAAACGATGGAGGCGAATGCAAACGGTAAAATGTGGAAATTGGAAGGGAAAAGCAAGGAGTCGCAAAGAGAGTCATCTTTGCGCTCTCTAAGAAAATTAGAAGGAAATACTGACCGATTTTCTGCAATATATTCATGATGAGCCCGTGTTTGGTTTTCTTGGCCTGGATTCACAGATTTTCGTGTTGGCAATAATATTCATTCTCCTTTTTCCGCAAAGAAAATCGGTTTTTTTTGCTCGCCATCATTCTCTTTCTCTCTCACACGCACATTTTCGTTTATTAGTATTAGTATCTGCTCACACACACAGTACAGTATTTTTATTTGATATTTCGCCCCGTCTCTGTCTAACTTGTATATATATGTTCACGATCCGCTTTAATAATCACTTAGTAATTCAACATTAATCGGTCCACTTGGCCCGGCTTTATTGTTGTTGTTCAAACCAACTGTCGTTCGAGCCAAAAAAAAAATACAAAAAAATAACAATAGAATTTTAAACGCAACACAACAACAAAATGCGGTGGTTGCTTGTAGCTGTATGACAGTGTGACCGTCGTGCTGTGCTGCCAAAAACCGTTTACAAACAAAATGTGCCTGAAAATAGTGACGAAGGAAACGATTTGGCTAACGCTGCCAGTCAAATCGATTTCGGCTATCGATAATTTTCTGTGTGTACTCTAAATCTAGCAGCGACATAAACCTATTTTGAATTGGCTATGTGTATATGATATCCATTTAAAATATACGAACATTGCCTTGGCTTACCTTTGTTATCAATTGGTCTAAAATATTGTACATGCACTTTATTGCAGTTGGTTAAAAGGTTAAAGTTTAAGAAGACATTCTTATTTTCTCATATTTTTGTCAAAAATGCTGGACAAAGAATATACATTGTCATGTGTGCTACACAAATTTGTATTTAAAATGTGCGCCCCTAATCCCTTATGAGATTAACAACACGGTGTCTGTGCTAAGGGGGTCTGAACGCACGCCACCTGGTGGTCATTTATTTTTCAGTTCCCGCCCTTTTCTGGTATTCTTTAACCCAGTATTTGCATATTAAAACTGTCATATACGTCGTAATAAAACGTATATAGCTGAAAACAATCAAATTACTTATAGTAATTGTAATTCCCATTTGGCTAAAAAATAAAAAAATTATATTTATGATTCTTATTCTTAGGTATATAAAAGACCTGTTTTGGATTCTTATTCAAAATTTTTAAAATTTAGAACTGAACTTTTACGCTTTGAGCTCAGTTTGATGTTTGGAAATTGAACTTTATACCAAATGAAAAGTTTTGGTACTGGTACTACTATTTCCTATTACCTATGTAAGGTACATGGTATCCGCGAAAGTAATTACCTATGAAAGGTTAAGGATACACCATTTTCCAAGAATCCAAGCTGGGTAAAAAGTACAAAATATGTACATTTCATTTTGGGTTGTACTTTCGAAAACTCCTGAACCCCAATCTTGTTTTAATATTCAGGGGGCATGTATTTTGTCCCAACTTCAACCTAATTATTCGTTAGCATTTCTCTAAAAAACACGGATTCTGAAATATAAAGTTGTGCGGACTTTAAATATTTTCCTAAAATTATATGTAAGGTAAAAGTCTCTATTTTTACCTAGGTGATTTAAAAGGTATTACCCATAAAATGTTATCTAGGTATGTACCAAGGTACAAATATCTGAGTAGTCCCAACACTGTCAATTATAAATCAAATGTATTTTCTAATATATTTAATATATCTCGATACACGTTTAAAGCTTTACCTTGAAAACAGGCCTCCAAACTTGATAACACATTTCGCTCAGATTACGTTTCTTAGCCAACAAATGATTACAATTTTAATGCTTCGGTTTCCTAAATAGTATTATTATTAATAAAAATATTCGGAAGCTTAAAATTAATTAACTATTTTATTATTCGATGAATAATCGATGGCTACAGAAAAACATCGATATTTAACAATTTTCCGGAAACATCGATAGTAGCGAATAAGCATCGATTTTTGGTTCAGCTCTAACTCAACTTGCTGCTGCAAACGCGTTTTTTTTTGTTGTAAAAATCTAAAATACAAGAATTAGAATTAGTTAACTTGCTCCTAGTGTTTAACCAAACCAAGTTTAGTTAGCTTTACGGTTAGTTTCCCGTGGCGAGGACGACTGGAAATAGAGTAGCAGCAATTGCAAATAATTACCATTACCTCTCGGCCGCAAAGCAAAAAAAACGGAGAAGAGAACAAGAGGCGTGTGAGCGTGACGACGGGCGAGCGAGAGAGCAGAACCAAATCGAACAGGACGGCACAGGATCGAATCGAAACTGAAGGCAGGAAAACGTGAAAATCGAAGAGGCTTCGAAAACTATAACCCAAATCTCAATCCGACTGGCGAGGGAGCAAATGTCAAATTGCGGCGCATAAATACATAAATTTAAGCCCCCTGCACAAGTCAGGCTCATCCAAAATTACACACACACAAAAGCAGTAGTTGTCGCAACAGGAAAAAAGGTGAGTTCGTGTGTGTGAGGCGTAAGGCGTGAAAATGCAATGCATTTTTCGGTTATCTGAGTGTGTGTGTGTGCGTTGTGCTCTTTCTCTCCGCGGTGCACTCTGCTTGTCCCTCTCTCGCGCGTGCTTTCGCTCTCCGCGTCTCGTGTGCATTGGCGATGCTGTATTGATTTTTCCGGTGGTGGAAAGTGGGTGGGTGGTGGAACCGCCCCCGCTCTTCGGCCATTTCCCCCCTGCCAAAGCAACCCCCCGATCTATCAGTCGAAATCGTTTCTCTATTTTTATTTACACTCCCGAACGGCAGCATTAGTAGTACGAGAGAGCGCCACAGCTCGAAACAGTTTCAAAAGTGCAAAGTCTTTGTAATTGTGTGTGTGTGCGAAAAATAAGTTAAATTCGGCAAACCGAAGTTTATACACCCTTCCATTGTGAGCTAGATCATTCCTATGAGAGCTATATAAAATATCCAATTTTGATTTCCCCACACGAAGAAAAAAAATTAGGTAAATTTCGCCATTCTTACAGTGATAAAGTCATCCGATTTCGCTAAAACAATAATTGTACATATGTTAACAACACAAAAAGGGAACGATTGGTAAAGTAATTAAAAACAATGACATTTTGTATTTGATCGTTTTCAACTAACTGCACGCTTTCTAAGAATAAGTTTCAAGAATAAGAAAAATAAGTTTCAGCAAAAGTTTCAAGGGCCTAGCTTATAAACTAAGGGAGTAAATTAAATATAAATATGTGTACTTACAAACATCTGACAACATTTTAATCCATTTTTTGTTCCATCTCTTGGCAGGATTTAACACGATGTACGCCGGAGCATATGCACCCAACGCCGGCGGCGTTCAGCAGCACACGGGCGGCGGTTACTATGGTAATGGTGCCGCTGCAGGCGCTGGAGGCGGCGGTAATGGTGCCCCACGCCACGAGCGTCCCTTCTATCCGCGAAACAATTTTGCCGGCGCCGCCGGAGGAGCGTCCATTAATGGAGCAGCCGGTGCCGCTGGGAGCATGCACTTTGGCCAGCCGTACGGCGTTATGACCTACGGCATCCAGAATGGACTGGGCATGGGCGCCGCCGGTGCCGGTGGCGGTAATCCGTATCGCCAGCAAAACGGAGTGGCCTTCGCCGGAAATGGCCTTGGCGGAGGAGCTGGAGCTGGCTCCGGAGGAGCTGGAGGCAACGGCGGTGGCTATGGCGGACCTCGTGGCAAGAATCCCAACTACGCACAGCGCTACCAGAAGCCGCATAGCGGCGCCGGAGGAGCCGGTGGCTACCAGAGCAATAACTACAATGCTGCCGCCTTAGGCATGTTGTCCAAGGAGGAGCGCGCCGAGATTCAACGCGAAAAGGCCAAAAATCCTGGGCGCAATCTGGTCAAGCCGAAGTGGGAGAACCTGGAGCCATTCCACAAGGACTTCTACAACATCCATCCGAATACCCTGGCCAAGTCCGAGCAGCAGGTTGCCGATATACGTCGCGAACTGGAGATTACCGTGTCGGGCAACGAATTGCCCCATCCCGTGGTCAGTTTCGAGGAGAGCTCGCTGCCCGCCCACGTTATTGAAGAGATGAAGCGCCAGGGATTCACCAAGCCCACAGCCATCCAGTCGCAGGGCTGGCCCATAGCCCTAAGTGGCCGCGATTTGGTGGGCATTGCCCAAACCGGCTCCGGCAAGACGCTGGCCTACATGCTGCCAGCCATCGTTCACATTGGCAACCAGCCGCCAATACTGCGCGGCGAGGGGCCCATCGCCCTGGTGCTGGCCCCCACCCGGGAGCTGGCCCAGCAGATCCAGTCGGTCGTGCGGGACTACGGGCACCTGTGCAAGCCCGAGATTCGTCACACTTGCATCTTTGGAGGCTCGTCGAAGGTGCCGCAGGCACGCGATCTGGACCGCGGCGTGGAGGTGATCATCGCCACACCCGGACGCCTTATTGATTTCCTCGAGAATCGGAACACGAACTTGCAGAGATGCACCTACCTGGTGCTGGACGAGGCAGACCGCATGCTGGACATGGGCTTCGAACCGCAGATCCGCAAGATCATCGAACAGATTCGTCCCGACCGCCAGGTGGTCATGTGGTCCGCCACCTGGCCCAAGGAGGTGCAGGCTCTTGCCGGCGACTTCCTAAACGATTACATCCAAATTAACATTGGCTCGATGAGCCTGTCGGCAAACCACAACATCCGTCAGATCGTCGAGATCTGCACCGAGATGGAGAAGCCGCAGCGCATGGTGCGCCTGCTCAAGGAGATCACACCGACTAACAATTCGGCCAACAACGGGAACAAGATCATCATATTTGTAGAGACCAAGATCAAGGTAAGGTCACAACATTTTCACGTGCTTTTATAGTTTGTAGAACTTACTTGTTGCAAAATATCGGGTTTTATTCTTAATGGCTTTAACATAACTTTCCATTTCCTCAAATTTACCTTATATATGTAGCTTCATAATGGTAAAATTAAGTGTAGATTATCATGGTATTTTTTTATAATCATCGGTTAACTTTGACTGACTAATTGTTCTGCGTATTCTTGGTTTCTTTTTAAGGAACCATGATTATATTTCATATATAGTGCGGAATGTCTTTTGTAAACATTTTATGTTGCCGGGTTTGGTTTAATGTAATCAAGTAGCTGCTACTGAGAGAAAATTGTTTTGTATGAAATAAGAAACCAACGCAAACCAAATTCCAATCTTATCAAGTTACCCTACTTATTTTCTTTGTTTCCCTTGCCTTTGTTCAGGTGGAGGACATCTTACAGATCATCCGAACCGAGGGCTACACCGCCACCTCAATTCACGGCGACAAGACCCAGAATGAGCGTGATTCGGTGCTGAAGGATTTCCGTAATGGCAAGTCCAACATTCTGATCGCCACCGATGTGGCCTCGCGCGGCCTTGATGTGGAGGATCTCCAGTACGTGATTAACTATGATTACCCGAACTCTTCGGAGAACTATGTGCACCGCATCGGACGCACTGGACGCTGCCAGCAGCTGGGCACTGCCTACACCTTCTTCACGCCCGACAACGCCAAGCAGGCGCGTGAGCTGATCTCGGTGCTGGAGGAGGCCGGCCAGACGCCCTCGCAGGCTCTGTTGGATCTGGCTCGATCGATGCCTAGCTCGGGCGGCTATCGCGGCAACAAGCGCTGGAACAACAATGGTGGCGGGGATCGCAACACTGGCGGTCACAACGGCGTCTACCAGCAGCGCAACAGCAACCCGCTGAACTACCAGGCTGGCAACAGTTACAACAACAATCGTGGCGGCCCACCCACTGGCGGTGGCTACCAGCAGTATGCCGCTGGCGGCAATAGCTATCAGCAGAATGGAGCCGGCGCTGGTGGCGGCGGCGGCAACTGGAACCGCATGAACCAAATGGGACAGGATGGCGGCCAGCAGCAGCGGAACGGGAACACCTATCGCCCGCGGGCTCCGTTCAACAATGGCGGTCCGCGTGCCATAATGGGCCACCAGGGCGGCGGCGGCGCTGCAGGCGGTGTCGGCGGAGCAGCCGGCGTAGGCGGTGGACCCCAGCCGCATATGGCACCACAGCAAGGCGGTCAGTATATGCCGCAGGCGTACCGTGGCCGCGGACAGTTTGTGCCGCAGGGAGCCGGAGCCGGTGGGATGCCACCACGCTTCCAGCAGTATCCGAAGCGGGAGTACCAGCAGCAGGGAGTGCCCCACTACGGTCAGCAGGCGGTGCAGCATCAGCAACAGCAGCAGCAGCAGGTGCCGCAGGCTGGCCAGCAGCCCAAGCCGCTCAAGGATGATGGCAACAAGTATGCTCCACCGCCGCCGCCGGCTGTGGTGACCACCTCGCTGGTGCATTACACGCCGGCCAATTCGCCACCGATTGCGGCCGTTGCTGCTGCCGCTGCAGCAGCCGCCGGACGGGCAGCCGCCGTGGCGCCGGCCCCCGGAGCCGCCTACATGTACGATGCGGCCGGAGTGCTGACCACGGCCGCGGCGCCGGGCACCAATCCGTATGCCAATCAGTTCAGCATGCCGGCCACCTACTATGCCGCCCAGCATCACCAGTTCGCACCAGCCGTGGCAGGACCCGGGCCAGGACCAGGACAGGCCATCGAGCAGACAGGACATCAATAAGAGGCAGGAGAGTGGAACGTGGAGAGCTACAACAACAGCAGCTTCAGCAACATGAATAACAACAACACCAACGACATGGACAAACAATCAACCAACGACAGTCATAAAATCCAAATGCATATGAGAAATGATAGAAAGAAAGAAAGGATATAATTTGCGAACTCACAAGAGCGCAGTTGCTCTTTAAATTTAAAGCGAAAAAGTTACCAATTTGTTTGTTTTTTTTTTCTTCTCCCCACAACTATTATTAGTATTTTTGTGTTCTCTCTCGCTTATTCAAGCATTCGCGGTTTGTATTTGCGATACAATTTGACCTCTAAACAACACCCCCCGACCTTTCATTCGTTACTGTTCTTTGGGCAAACAGCCGCAAACATCAAAAACCAGGGGTGAGTTTGTCCTACGTTATTGGATTAAAACTAGTTTATAATTGTTTTTTTTTCTCTTTCACAGCCTTCGCATGGATCATCGCCCCCAAAAATTCCCCTTTATGTTTTCCAAGTAAGGTAAAACGAAACAAAAAACGAGAAAACCTCGAAACTGAAAATTTGAAGTAGTTTTTAAGCTTTTCTCCACACACACTGACAGTTGCATGTTCTTCGAATGTTTAAAAAGAATTAAGTAGGGTTATTATTATTTCTTTTCCGCCAAGCAAAATCAAGCGAAACTTAAAACTAGAGACAAACAGACACTGTTAGTTAAGTGATATATATATTATTATTCATGTGTATTTATCCGTACACGAAGCTAAGAACACAAAAAAACAGAAAACACGAGCACGCAACCAAAAAACATTTGAATTCAAAAATTTGTTAAATCGAAAGAAGAAGGGATCGAGAAAACCCTTTTCACTAACTTGGTTGGTATGAAATTAACGGTTTGCTTATAATAACACACATTGAAATACATGTTTAATTATTTTATATACATATATCCGAGCGAAATTTGCAACAAACAATTACAACAAAAGGAAAACTGACAAAATTCTATACAAATTCCATTTAAGAAAACGCAGCTAATGGTTGAGATATATATATTTTGGCCAAATCCAAAATAGTAGTAAAGGGAATGGGCAGCGCTGCTTTGGTAGGAAGTATGTAAAAGAAAAAACTAACAAAATACAGTTGATAATAGTATAAAAAAAACAATCGAAGCAATGGGAGAACACTCACACAGCCACATAGAACCCACACAAGCACACGTACACACAACCACACACCACGAACACAACAAGGACACGCAAATTTACAATTATCATTTAATTTCCCATTTTAATACATATATGTGTGTATTCTATATGGATATGATTTTTAATGGAGATTAGAACAAAAATCATTTTGTTTAAGACACTTTATAGAATTCGATAATAATATCCCCCTAACACAGCATTCGCATAAATTAACGTGGTTTTTTCAAAAGTTCTATGCAAATACTTGAAAAAAAGGAAATTACAATTACATTTTCAATTATTCAAAGACCAAAGAACAGAAGCAGTTGAAAAGAAAAGAAACAAAAGCGAAGAAAAAAGAAAAGACGCCACATTCATCCATAAAAACAAGTAAAGCGAACACGAAACAAGAGGATTAGGAGGAAGAACACAAAGCAAGGGTAGAAGATCGAATAATGCCAAGCAATGCCACACGAAAATAATGATAATAATAATACAGCAAACATAATGCATACTTCTGACTATTCCAAAAAGCTCTTTTCCGTTTCCCCATGTGTTTAATTTTTGATTTATTTTTTTGTTTTTTTTAATTGTCCTGATTTGTCTCTTCCGAATATTTTTGGCCAGAGTTCAGTACGAGTAAATAAGTAGTAGTAACATTAATTGGCAGCTCCAGTTATATAGTTAGCAGTAAATATCCAAATAGCGTCTGTCCAACCAGTTGTCCAAGTTGTTGCAAGCAGTGCGTTGTCCTCCGCCATGGGAAAGCAGTACAAAAAGCATAAGAATTTTGGGAAAACGTAACGGACACAAGGGAACTATTCTACAGAGGAAATGTGTGGGAACACAAAGCAAATAGATAAAAATCATGTAGATTATATTATATATATTTGTTAGCCGATCGGGGAGAGTGAAAGGAACATTTCTATTCATATTTTTTTAAAATTAGTTTTCTACGTGTACGGTTTCTTTTTAGCAAATAAAAATCTGGGAAACAAGAGGGAATATTTATATATGGTATATCGTCAACACAAGGATCTCTTTTTAAAGCAAAAGGGCGAAGACTCGACTTTTATAGAACTATAATTCTTAAAGAAAAAAGTCAATTTTTAGTTCATTTCATATTTGGGTTTTTATTTGGGGATTTTAGTTTTGTCATACATTTTGAAAATCATTTGAGACGACGGGAATGGGGGAACTACAACTAAATAATATTATTTTTTGTATGTACTCTAGGCGTATACGCAAAGTTACCAAGTGAATTAAAGGTTTTATTTTAATAGTTTCCTACTTCTTAATTATGATTTCGATGCAACCGAATTGTGATGATGTGATAGACTTATATAAACAAACGAAAATACAAAAATACTAATTAATAACCAATTTAAATGAAGTAAACGCTGGGCCCCCAAAAAGGCCAGGCCAAAAAACTGAAAACTGAAACTGAAGCAGAGGCAGCTGAAACTGAAGCTGAATATGAATCGAAATCAGTATCTGAATCAGAAGAGGAATATGAATATATGTTATGTATTTGTATTATTGTCGTTGTCGTTGTCGCTTATAGACAATGTCTGATGGCTACTATATAATGTATTATGGATGACTTGAGGCATACATTCTTTTTTTGAAGAAATAAAACTATAGAGCGCGATATTTGTATTGAATTTATCTATAAGTTGTTGTGTACACACTGCGAAAAACAAACAAACCAAACAACAAACTAAAAAAAAAAAAAAGCAAAAAAAAACACGGAAACACACAAAACCAAAACAAAACGAAAAAAACGAGAAAAAAAGAGCAAAAGAAGTTGAAACTGATAAAATTTAAGAGTAACTGAAACCGAAGTCCCGATAAAATTAAGGGGAAGCGGCGAATTTGTTGTCCCCTTTGAATTTTTGAGGCACGTCCTTCGTTTAAGTCCTGATCGATCGCTCTATATCTGTCTCTCTCTCTATCTCTCAGTCCCCTCACCCCTATACGATATATTTCTCGCTCGCAGTCTCTTAAAAACGATAGATTTAAAACGATAGAAATTCGCATATACATATATTTTTGAAAGTATAGAATTGCAACTTTTGAAAAAATGCAACCAAAAATAAAGACGAAAGACTAAAGCCAAAAACAAAATGAATTCAATTGTTTGAAGCAAGAACAAGAAAGTAACGGAGAAAAAGCAACGAAGTGCCGTTATTTCGATAGTTTGTATAGCTGTTTTTTTTTCTGTTTCGTTTACTTAGAAAACTAAAATCTTTTACACACACCCACACACACACATACGCGTTTTTGATTTAGTTTTTGTTTTTGCGTTTGTTTTACTTTCTTTTTTGTTTTTCGTTTTAAGCTTTTCGTTGGTTATCCAAAATATATATATATGTGTATGTATGGGCATACATATGTATCTATGTCGTAGGCGATAAAGTTAATGCATTTACCGTTACAGTGCGACGCGCACAAGTGCCAAAAATGCAGCAAAAGAAATACCCGCACACACCCACGCACTCTCACACACAGACAACAAACATACACACAGAGACACATCGAAACTCACAAATTTCTTATAGATGATACAAACACAAACGAACATATTACATATTTACAGTGGGCAAAAAAAAGTTTAAAGTGGACTTTAAAGTGTTCGTATTGCTCACTGCATGTACAAGACCTACAAAAAAACAAGCTTACTTTTAAGCGCCAAAGTTAGGGGCGGCTTTTGAGGGTTCTAAAACCAATAAACACCAGACTTGTTGGGCATAAACATTTAGTAGCAGCAGCCAGATCGTAAGTTATAAGCTAAATTTGCCATCGGCAGAAGACGGAACTAACTTAAAGATAATAAAAAAAAGTTTAAACCAAAACCCATTGTGATAACAGCTGCGTAAACGAAACACGTTAGAACTTTACTTGTATTTCGATTGCAATTCGATAAAACGGGGATCCCCCACTAAGTCCTAAATAATACAAATTCAATCAAAAGCAAGCAAGCCAACAATTTATCCAAACTAGTTTTTAAACGAATACAGAACTCACCCAGCCGCACATACACACGTATTTTATTGATTTAAAAAAAGGAGAACAACTTTTCTTGATTTTCAATTGTTGTGTTGATCAATGCAAATTTTAGCGAAAAGAAGAAAACCAGAAAACTCAAATGCAAATTCTTAGCCATTTCGAAGGAGCGTGCATTTAGAACATTACATCAAATATATACACTTGCATATATTCAAAGCAAACCATTTGAATAAATTCTAAATATTACTATAGATCACTTACACAATATGCAACTGAGGAATCAGACGATATATATGCATACAAGATAATGCTAATTAATAAACGAGAAGCCAAGCAAACACGTTTGAATGAATGTTTGCAGCTTAAGCTAAGTTAGCACACAAAATATTATATTAATTATAACAGAACAATATAGGTATGCAATATAATGCATATATTTATAATGCACCGCCTCCACTTCTTCCGTCGAAAAAACAAAAGAAATCGGGACGGAATATGGTGAAAACTAACGGAGAAATCTAAATTGTAATCAATTTACCTATCTTATACTAGGTTATACGAACCCATAAGCATACCCTGTCCCCATCTAGAAATCGGACAACCAAGCTCCCACTCCCATTGCCCAAAACCCCAAAATGTTAAACACGAAAACCTAAAAAAAAACGCATAATTATGAAATATGTAACGGAAATCCTTACAAAAAGCGGAATAGATATCTTCTATGTAATAAATAAACGCCAACAAAAAATCACTTTTAAATTAAAATATATTTTAGTTTCATTTTTTTTAGCATGATATTTACAGTTCTCATGAAGTTTCAAGCCTACTTAAATAAAAGGAAAATAATGTGGTAGGTATATTTACATATATATATACATATGATTCGAAATATTCAAGTCTTGAATTCGAAATGCGAACGGACAGACGGACATGGATTCTCTTCACTCTTCTGGTGATGCTGATAAAGAACACTTTATAGGATCGTAGATGTCTCGAGCACCGCGTTGAATTTTTTTTTCCTGAAATTATAAAACTCTGCAAGGGTATAAGAATTGAATTAATAGTATTCTTTAACATAAAGAGTATATAAAAAAAAACGAAATTAACTTTAAACTGACATACAAATTTCATGGAACAGGGGTTATTTGTAGTGCCATAAAATAGTAAAAACACGTTCGATTCGAATCACAATTCCCATAATACTTCTTTATTAAAACGCCCACAAATTCAGATCGGATTGCCAGTTGCCCAGATCGAAAATGCGACTGCGTGAGTATAAGTGCTGCCTCCCAACTTCTTAGATCCGCCGGAAAGGCGATAACAAAGCCCACAACATCAATAGGTAGCGAAGAGTCAATTTTGGACCTTCGTAACAGATAAGAGAACATTATGGTAAACACAGGTTTAGATCATATTTTGTATTGGTATTAATTAACATCCAGATATCCAAAGCGTAGACATACAGACAGGACCCGAAGATCCACAGACGAGTAAACATTGGGTTAGCGGGCTTACATAACTGGCAACTGGACCTCCTATTCGTACGGTACAGTACAGTATAGTATATAGTATAGTATATAAAATTAACTAATTCATTTATAAAAAGCAATCATCAAACTTCAAGCCACGCCGCTCCCTAGCAGTTGGTTTGTTTGGTTGTTTGTTGGTGTTATCCTTTATCCCTTTGTGTGGTCTTTGATTTGCATTATCTGGTGTTGTTTCCTGTTTGCTTGAGAGGATTATAGGATTAGGGAATGAGATGGTTGGAACCTGCCTAAGCAAAGCTGCAGCAGGAATTAGTCTTTTTCGCCGTCTTGTAGAAGGCCTTGCTCTGCAGCGACAAATTCTCCGACTTGCTGACCATGTCTTCCAGCTTCTCGCCCCGCTCCAGCACCGCCTCGATGGTGTTCTTCAGGATGATCTTCGTCTCGTCCAAGTCGTTCTGCATTCTCGTCAGCGGATCAGCCTCGACGGGATTCTGGTAGCGTGCTAGAAAAGCTGGCAGCAAATCAAACGAGATGGTAGCCTCCGTTCCATTGGGCCACTGATCCGCCGTCACCTTGGCCGTAAAGTCGTCCAGAATCTTTGTGATAAGTGTGTGCGCCACCCGATGCGGGTACTCATGATCGGCGATCAGGACACCGGCCAGATTGTCCGCCCGCACATAGACATGGCACATGTAGGCGTCCTGTTTGACCGACTGCCGCAGGGCCGGCTGTGTGCGCTCCACAATTGTCTTGGATGCGAAGCTGCAAGTGGGCGGAGAAGGGGGATTGGTGGGTGATTCTCTGAGCCTGCGCGGTTATACTCACGTCATGAACTCGTTGACGGTGCCACGTTGGAAAAAGGAGAAGGACTGCAGGTCGGCGGTTGTCTTCAGGAGACGCGCCTCGCTGGCTCCCTTATGGAAGATGCTCAACGCGAACAGCTTGACCATTTTTACGGGGCTACGTCGATCTGATCTGCGGGTTGCGAAACTACTGAAGTGGGCTGCTGGATCCTATGGCTCTGGGCGGACTCCACTGCGTTGTCCTGAAATGTCCTGCGTTGCTCCGGCGGGTGGGTTTCAGCAAGGGCGCGCTGGCATCCGTGGAAAAGTACGACAAGTGAATTTGTTTAACGCAGTAAATCTGTGCCGTCCCCTGTATATGGCTATGTGTGTATTGTATGGTGGTGTGTCAGCCTTCAAATTGGGGATGGCCCTCCGAAACGATGACTATCGATAGCTGCAATTGAAGTTGAAAAGCTCCAGCATTGCCTAAAAAAACACTTTTTAACGCAAAGTCATAAATAATGCTTTAATTGAAAAAACAAATGTAATCGTTAAGCCCTTTAAAGATTTGTAAAATATATACATCATTAATATAGTTTGAATCTGAATTGTGCAAAAGATCATTTTGTTTTTTACTTTTTAAATATTTGTCAAATTAATAAGGCTGAAAAGTATTTTACTTAATTATATTTTAGTGGCTAAAGCAGAGTTTTCTAGCAGACTAAAATACTTTTAAAAGGTTCAGCCGTATCATTGTATATTTAAAGAGTTTAATCTTTGTTATCCTTTTTTTATTGAATAAATTTCGTACACAATATACGGCCCTTTTAGTTTAATATATATTCCTATGTAATTAACGTTATATCAACACCCTATTAAAACTATCGCTTATCTAGTGAAGGAGTTTGCGTGATCGCCTTGTGCTAAAATCATCGATTGAAACTAATCGAATTGGCGGTTTTTTAATGTAACGGTTTTCTTGGGCATCGCCTTGCAAGCTGGCAAAATTCGTTATTTACTTTGATTGTAAAAATATAAACCAATGGCAAAGCGCGGAAAATTCCAGCGCCTTGCAGAGATGCAACCCACGATGACGCACTTTTCCACAGTGGCGCTGATCGTTTCAAAATCCGCGCCGAATATATTCTACGACAAGATGAGTGGCTTCGAGCGGGGAGTCATCACCTTAACGATCCGTGACTCTCCCAATGACTTGACCAATTGCAAGTGCTGGGGCCAAAGGGCCTGGGTGGACGAGTACGCGGCCATGTTCCACATCGGTCATGTGGTGGATATAGTGGGCGCCAAGGTGATGTCCCTTCCGCAGGTCCTGCCGGGTGAGCAACGTTACCATCCACAGACAACGCTGTCCTGCGCTTTGGTGGTCAATGAGGGATACGGCTATGTGGTGCGGCATGACAGCGATGAGTCCGACACCATAATGGTCCTCCAGCAGCTGCTTCAATGTCCAACCAAGCCACTTGGCGCGGCTCTCAAACTGGCCGATGTTCGTTCCGGGCTGGAGTCCCCCGATAAGATGATCACCGCCTATGTGGATCTACTGGTGGCCGTGGTTGCAGTGCGCCCTGTGCGCGAGATCAAGCGAAAGCTGCCGGCGATCCACAGCAAGGTCCAGGATCTGCTGAACTGCCTGGAGGTCATTGTGATCGATGCCAGTTATCCGGAGGGCATGCTACTCTCCGTTTGGCAGGCGGACTGGATACGGCGTGCCCAGCAGTGGCAGCCACGTCGCACTCTGCTCCATTTGGTGGGTGTGCGGGTCTCCTACTCGGACTTTCATCGTTGTCCTGTGCTTTCCCATTCGAACTGTACACTTATTTGCGAGAATCCCCAGGCAACTGGTAAGGATTGCCAACTGTTGCTGGCCCTCGCCGCCACTGTGCCGCTTAAGAGCTTTGATGGCTGCGCCCAGGCGGAGCTGGACAACCTGCCGGCAGGTAGGTGGTGCTCAGGGATTAATGGTCCTTTACTATACTACTCTGGTTCCCTTGCAGCTGCCAGCATTCAAGCTCAGATGACGGTGAGGCAGATATATTCCCGCGCCGAGGGCGAACTGCAGGATGCTTCCACAAATCAGTTTACATCCGTGCTGTACGGCATGGTCACCAAATTTGACTTGGATGGATTTTCAACGCACATCAACAGGAAGTGGCAAGTGTTTTTTCTATTTCAATAACTTAGAACCGATTTTGTATTGTCATTATCATTCAAAGAAAAAATTTTTTTCATAATTTTTTTTAGTTTAATAAAATTGGTTTAATAAGCATTATCATTTTACAATCCAAATGAAAAGTGCTCGTAAAATATACTTTTATTTTAAAACCACAAAAATGAAATACAAAATTAATTAATGAGGGACAACGTGGCCCATTTCAGCACCGCCTGCCAACGGCTCATACCGCGAAACCTGGAGGATTGCGCTTCGGATGCCTGTCAAATGGAGTTTTTGCTCGGCCTTGATGGGCCTAGATATACCAGCTACTTCAACATCAACATTCAGTTCTCCGACCATACGGGCACCCTTGTCGAGGCGCGTTTAGCTGGCAATCCGGCGGAGCGGATTCTGGGTCTCCAAGCGGATGATTTCGAGCGACTGGCGGATCGTGATAAAAGCGAGCTGAAGTGGAGCATCCTGCTGAAATACTTCGAGACACGATTGCTGGTCAAGAAGTCCGCGGGAATGCGCAATAATCTCGTGGTTCTAGTCGTCGACATGGAAGCCATACCCCTGGGCAAGCTCGTCGAGAAGGTGGCCGCGTTCTAGATGTAATACCATATTCCAAAAAAAGACTGGCGAAATCTACATAAATAGCGATCTTTATTTCGCATTTTCACATAAAATTGTACAACTGCAATACATAAATAGATTAAAAGCGCCTAGAAACTCTGCCTGGATGTGGGTCTTAAGTGGGATACGTTTGGCTCACTGGGATGAATCGTCTAAGTGCCATTTTGCCTAGTGGTGGAGTGGGTGTGGGTTTTGTGTTGTGAGTTGGGCGTTTCAGGTCCATAAAACAGTTTTCGGCCATCATTTAATCTAATAATTTAGGTTTGTGTTTAAATTTGGTATCAAAATGCACTTAGATGACTCCAAAAGCTATAGGATTAATACTTCTTTGAAGTCCTCACTTACGACTGTTTTATTGTTATCAAACGCACTGTATTTAAGACAGCTAAATCCAACACTTAGTCATAAAGGTTTAATACCATAGCACTTAACAATTATGCCAAATAAAATATAAAGTATAATTTTTGGTCAGTTAGGAAAAGTTTAAATCAAATTGTTAATTAAAGGTGATTTACAAATAAATAATTAATTAAAATACAAATTCGAAAAAGAATACAATTTTTGGCCGATAAGGAAAGTTGTAAAATAAATTAGAAATAACAGAGTTAATAGATATCAAAAATAAATCTTAGCCTTAAACATCGAAGAAATAATAACGTACAGATAAAATCCCATCGTTAAAGGATCACCAAATGAAATAAATATCATTAAAATCCAACTTTTAAAATAATATGAAAGCAACGAAAGTTGTGACCTCAACACTTGCCTTACGGCCATGGAACGCACTGTTTAATACGCTTACAAGTTTGCCTCAAACTAATCTCACCTGTTTTGTGATCTATAATCTTTTTGTGGGGGGCTGAATCTGCAGCTGGAGCGGAATGGGGATCACAAGCACCGACTTACAAGCTGCCAGCTGCAGACGCATCTTTGGGCTCAATATCTGCTACTAAACTATATTTATAATCAATCAAAGCTGAGTGTCACATTTCACTATACGAGTATATAAACAACAATTTGGTACAACGCTTAATACTGACCTATGTACAGACATATACACATAACAAACAAATCTGGCTACAGGACGTGGGGGACAAACGATTTAACAGGGGACTAAAATCAATCGGTTTTGGAGTCTGCATTTGTACAGGGAATGATACTGGTAACTACTGAGTTGTGTTGTGTTCTATAGAACTATTTTTCGTAATCCCTTCCTTCGGCTAAATCAACAACATCCACCGTTCAGAAAGAGATAGAGCATTAAACGTCAATCATAAACTCAAACGAAAAACATAAATAAAAAATAAACCTAAGTTAAAGTAAAGTAAAACAATGTCGGGCACCGTCTCTACTTGGAGCCGCCCGTTTGTGAGTGGTGGTGCTGTTGCTGGTGGTGGTGGGATGCGTGATGGTAGTGCGATTGGTGGTGCGACGCTGCTCCACCGCCGAGGGAGCCGCTTCCTCCCCCCGAGGATCCGCCCGCCGTCGAGGAGGATCCCTGGTGGTTCTGGTGCCCCCCCGCGGATGCACCGTGACCTCCAGCACTGTGGTTTAGCGACGGCAGCGACGCGGATGCCGTGGCCGCCACCAGTGCCGCTGCAGCTGAGACAGCCGCCGCTCCAGCGGTGGCCGTATTTAACTTGGTTCCATTGGCATTGTTCACCCGCAGTTGACGGATTTCAGGAAAGAACTCAATCATTAGTATCTCCAGCAGCTCCTGAGGATAATAAATAAAATACAATCAATAGCGTATTTGGTATATTGTATTAAAGCAATGGATATAAGATGGTTAAAGCGTTAACTCACGTAGAATAGCTGCTTGTTGTAGGCGGGATTCTGCAGCGCCTCGAACACCTTGAGGACACCTCGTTTGGCCGCCTGGGCCCCGACCAGGTTGCACAGCACCTCCGGAATGTGGTCTGTGAGCAGCGCCTTGGCCGCAGTGGTTGTCATCTCTCGCATATCCTCCGACCGCGTGGGATAGGCGGAGGCAAGGACGCCGCCCGGCCAAAAGGACTTCAGGATGGCCGAGAAGTAGTTGTGCAGCATGGACTCCTCGAAGAGGTAGGCCACCGATTCGCGGATCTGCCGATTGATCGTCCGGCCGTAGGTGATCTGTACAAAGGAGATGAGGCTCTTGCGTAGCCACTTGAACACACCGCCCATGTCGAAGATCTCGCCCATCAGAGCGTACATTGGTTCAGCTATTGAGTCCTTGCTGTCCAGATCCGCAGCAAGTAGTTTGGCCTCTCCACCGGACTCGCCATCCAGATAGGTGGATATGTCCTCGTCGTCGCGCTGCAGCCCCCAAAAGGGATCGGTGGCCTTGGAGGCCTCGTGTGCCTTCCCTGCATCGCTGCGGAAAAGCGTGGCCAACGAGAATTTGGACTTCTTCGGCGAAGGCAGCGATTGCTTCAGGTGGTCCGAGCTGGGGCTGAGAAACGTGTAGATGGCCTCGCTACCATTCAGATGGTCGTCTTCCAGGATGAACTAAGTGGGCAGAAGAGTATATCAATACAAACTTGTCTAAGCAATGGCTTAAACATTATCTTACATTCAAGAACTTCTGAATCTGTGCCCTGGCCTTCTCCTGGCCATGTCGATCTGTTTTCAGAAAAAAGAACTTGAAGTTCGTGGGCAGGTCGATGGCCTTCAAGTTGGAGCTAACGTGCCGCAGTTTCCGCTGCAGCTCCTTTAAAAATAACAAACTCGTAAGTTATGGTGATATACATCTTATGTTAAATACCCACATGCACTTGGTTGAGGGAGCGCATCACCACCCAGCCGCTGGAGATGCCCGAGGGTCGCTTGCGGAGATTTGCATGACCGCCGTCGCCATTTTTTGATGATGTCGGCTGAACTGGGGCATTTATGTCCTCGTCCACATGCACCAGAATCATAAACTGCAACGATTCCTTCTCATCAGATACCTGGGGAGAAATAAATTGACGGTATTAGCTGTACTTCTGATTGGTAAAACCCCAATACTCACCTCCACACTTTGGATGGTGGCCTTCCACTTGCCCAGGTGCTCCGTCCAGGCATCCGTGCGCCGCAAATGCGCCTCAGTCTGGCGCTTCTCGCTCTTCAGCCACTCCATCTCCTTTTCGAGAATGGACAGCACCTTGGACTCCGGCTTCACCGAGTACTTGAGGGCGTCCAGCGCCTGATTCTTCTTGTCAATGCGTTCCTGTATTTGTTCCAATTTTCGACGTGCATATGACGTGTGGGCGGCCACATCGATGGCGCCACCGGCTCCGCCATTAAGTCCATCCGACCCGCCCGAATGCTCATCCGCCAGCGGCTCCGCAGCGTCGCCAATGGTGTGGCACATCAGCAGAGTGGGATCTGCAATCTCATTGGAGTCCAGCGCCTCCTTGAGCTGGCGGTACTGATCGCTCAGCACAAATGGCGGATAGTACTTCTCCTCCAGCGTGCGCAATACGTTGCGCTGAATGTCGAAGAAGATGTCCGGATCAGCGTCGCCCAGCAGGAACGTCTCGATCAGCTTGCGCTCGTGCTTGTCGATCTGGATCTCGGACTTGGGCACCCGGATATATGTGTAGAAGATCTCCGTGCCCAGCTGGTGGCTGACCGACTTGTGCGCGTGCTTGATCTCCTCCACGGCCAGGTAAAAACCAATCAGGGCACTCGCCTTTAGCGGCTCCAGGAACAGGGTGAAGTAGCGACGGCCCACCGCAGTGTTTAGGATCTCGACCAGCGTCAGGTCCTATAAAAATAAATTGGATAAAGCCATTAACAATTGGGCCTTGAAAACTAAGCTTTTAATTCCAAGAGTAATAATGTAAGTATTATTCATATTAAAAAAGTACTATAAACTTTTAAAAATAATATAGCAATAACAAATTGTGATTTCATGCAGAAAATAACTTATAAACTACAAGTAAACAAACGATTTCGAATTTGTTTAGTGTAAGTTACAATTCTTATAATTAGCTACACTTATTTTATTATACATCAACAAATATGTGCAACGCAAACTATCCACAGGGGATTACTTACAATATCGCTGGAATAGTTGCCATTCCAACCGAACTTGGCAAGGTTCTTTTCGCACTCGCCCTTGGCCATCGTGAGTTGGCGAACGTAGCGCTTCAGCCGGACGGCGGCCGTGAGCTCTGACTTGGAGAGCGAGTGGTCCTCGTGGTCCGGATCTAGGCCTTTGGCACGCTGTAGGTTCTGCATGGTGGTGGCATGCATCAGGTCGTTCACAATGCTCTTGCGGATGAGCGAGAGCTCCTCAAGGTTGCCCGAGTTGTTGATGATCTTGAGGAAGTCCTCGAAGCTGGCTGCGTACTCGTAGCTACGCTTGCTCATCGCCGCCGCCGCCAATCGAGTCTCAATGTTCTGCACCACCTTCTGGTTGATGTAATCCGGAGCGGTCAGCATTTTGATCATGGGAAAGAATACTATGGATGCGATAGATTGGTAAATTGGATATCTTTGTGATTCCGACCGCTACTTACTCTTGTAGGACAGAATCTCGCTGAGCAGAACCTTTAATGGGGGCAGGGAGTAACCGCGCGGCAGCAGCAGGATCACCATAATCTCGCACAGCTTGCGCAGGAATTCCATCTCCATCTCCTCATCGGCGAGGTACGAGTTGGTACTAAAAACTGGCGGCGAGTTTGTTTCAGCCCTAGAGAATGAAAACCAATTTAGTCAAGGATTATACGTAGTTAATAAACTATTAATTATAAAAACTACTATTCAAAAAAAATTAACACAAAATCTTATAGTAAAAAAACCTCTATAATCGTAAAACAATAGAATGCAAAGTAATCAATGGTATTGCCAATAGGCGATTTCCGCTTATTGATTACCAACTTGATGATTTGCGATTAATGACTATTCTCTGACGCATTTAAATTACACTTAATTCTGCGCACCGCATTCTTCCATGATAAATTACTGTGAACGCAAAAGCATACAACCTTTGTTGTATCGAATTTCAAATTATATCTTATTATATCTTATCAAAAATACTATTGCTTGGATTTCTTTGTTTTAAGCATTATTAAAAAATATGTTAATTCTAATCTCACAATTTCAGGGGATATTTTGGTATTTTAATTTAAAATATCTTTGATTGAAAAGGTTAAAGACACTTAAAGATACTTAGTCCTTCGTAAGTATAACTAGTATGTATAAAATGAGCTTAAATTTGTACGGGCAATGAGCTTATCAGCTTCTTGATCCTTGAGCTACAATGTTAGCATTAACACTTGAAATTAAAGAACTCACGCTCTGGCCTCAGCAATGCGAATCTTCTCCAGATGCACTGTCACTCTGTTGACCATGTCCACGGCGATAATCTTGGCGGCGTCCATCCTGGTAGCCCGTTCATGAATCTTCTGTATGGCGTTCCACAGATCCTCGCGCACCACATCGTTGATGAGCTTGGGCTTGGTGACCACATAGCTAGGACACAGGTAAACTATCAGTTTATATTTCCCCGGATCAAATGGTGAACTCACCCCAACCAGGGCAGCATAAAGTCGCGCAGCACATACTCAATGATCTGTTGGAGCTGCAGGTCTACTGTTTTGCCGAAAATCAGGGGCAGATTTGATGGATTCTTGATGGGCTTGGGCAGATCGAAGATGTTGCTCCTGCGGGTAAGGGGAGATGAATTTATAGAGCGTGTGTAAAGTAAGCCGGGCAAAGTCCGGAACTCACTTGGTGGCATTGTAGAGCAGTCGCGAGGACACGCGACTTGGTGGCGTCGGCTCGTTGGTGGTGAATATATAATGGATATAAACGGTGCCCGCCACAGCTGTCGGAGAGATAAGGGCAATTAGATATTTGGCAATTTTAATTAGGCGCTCGCTCGGAACCGATTGGCGATAAGGTGACTCATTCAACCATATATTCCAACGGCCTGGAGGCGTGCCGGAAGACTTACCCGCAAAGACCAAGACCAGAGAATAGACTACGAAGGCGAAGAAAAGAAAGAAGGTGGGATAATACCAGATGACGGCCAGCAGTGTAAGCGTGATGCCCGAAACAATAATCCTCCAATTTAATTGCAGCGCACGTAGTAGTCTGTAATGGATTTTTGGTTAGTTATCTTTAAAAATGGGGATTGTAATAAAGGGTTTCTGAATTTACCGGGTGGCCAGGAGCGTGAGGCGCTGCGTAGCCGTTGTGGATGGCTCCGGTTCGATGGGGAACAGCGGCAAACGGCGGCGATTCTCCATGGCGTCCGCTGCGTACTCCTCCGATTTCATCGGCCAATTGACTCCGCTTCCGGGCAATCACTGCCTCTCCTTATTGACTGCTTGACTTCTGAATATTTGATGAGTTTCGTACATTTCCGACCCGCTGGCCATTAAAAATAGTTCTCAACAATTGCGTCAATTCCGCTTTGCTCTGGTGTGGTGTCCAGCTCCTCCTCCTCCTCCACCACCGACGCCCTCCACGAATGAAAACCGAACACAAATATGGTACCGTATCGGTTTTTGGAAAAGCGTAGCGTCGTATATGAAATGTATATAAATATATTGTGGCAGATACAGAGACAGCTGTCTGGGAATCGAAATCGGAATCACAACTGTCAGCTATATGTGCCAAATCAATACTGGGCGACGCTGCGGATCCCGCAACAAGTTGATTGGCAGCTTTATCCGGAGTTTTGATTCCGAGGAAATCAAAACAAGCTGCTCTGATTGCCTGATTGTTGTTGCTGGCGCTGGTGCTGCCGCTGCGCAGTTGGGATCGGTTCAAGGGCTTATCGGCCCTGATAGTACGTCATGCCCGGCTATATCCACTATCTTTACTGTTGTGTTTATAAAAACATATATGTATATGCATATCCAGCCCTACCTCACCGATAGACCTAAGGGCACTCCTATCGGTGGCCCATCGATAGTTTTATATCGACTATCGACTTCAAGTTCAAATGAATATTCAAATTAGATTTTAAAAATGAAATAAAATCTAATTGGGATTTGAAAAATTGCTAGTTAAGATAACGGAAAAACATTAATTTCGAGGGAAATGGGCAAATCTATATTTTACGAATATTAATATAAAGTATATATATTGAAAATCAATTGTCAAATCAGCTCAAAAAAATAAGACATAACCTGGCAAGAACGGAAGCCAATTTGGTTTTCTGTAAAATAAGTATTTTATTTCAACGTCAAAATACCGTCGAATCTTACACAAACAAAAATTAAAGTAGCTTTTTTTTAAAACAAAAAAAACACAAAACCAAGTTTTGTCTGTCTATAAAAAGGCGTTTAAGAATAAACAAAAAAAGTCATTCTTTCGTCATTTTTAAATAATATAAAACATTTTTTTAATTAAAAAATTCCACCGAACTAAAAGGCATTGTTTGTCATAAGAAACTAGATATATGTACATATGTACATATTTCCAGTGACTTTGTGTTTGCACACATTTTTTTATTGTTTACATGACATGGCTGCTTGCGAATCTCCATTGTTATTTAATGACAAAAACTAACTAGACTTAGTTTATTTGGGAAACATTTTTGGTATTTCAAGCTTTTTGTTTGTTTGTTCGTATGACACGCGGTGCTTTTGTAAGCTGAATGACTAGCCGGATTCCCCCACAACCCAACGAACTCTCCACCCCAACCGACTCAAAATAAATGCCTCCAGCTCCTCTAGAGAGTCCTAATCCTCTACTGCTCCTTGGCCAGGCGGCGCAGTGCACGCTTCCTGGTGCCGAGGATGTTCTTCAGCACCACGCTGCGGGCGAACTGCTCGCCGAAGACCGCCTCCGTGAAATGGATGACCAGCTGCAGCAGGGCATGTGGAAGGTAGCCCGCCGTCTGGGTGGCAATGCCCAAGGTGGACAGCGCCGAGCGCACGTATGTCTCCGGCGAGGGAGCGAATACGCTGGCCTTGCGGATCTTCGACATGTTGGTGGCCACGAAGCCTGGCTGGACGCTCTGGATGAGGATGCCGTGCTCCTTGTACTCCGTCTGCAGATCGTCACTGAATTTGTTCACGAAGGCCTGCAAATAAAATTCAATTAGTAAGGATTTTACTTTAAAGTCAGTTTAAAACATAAACTTATCATATACAGAATACCACTGCATGGCATTATAAACTAATGAATTTTCTGATAGATTTCATAGGTATTTACATAAGAAATTACATAGAGGATCAGCAATAAAAACTACTGATAAAATAACCCATTTTGTAAGATAGAGCGCTGATAGAGCTCAAAGCAATATAGTAATACTGTATAACAAGGTTTAAGAATATATATGTTACTTGGAGTGCATAGGGTATTTTAAATATAATGGCATTCTTTAAGATTGAAAAAACCCTTACCTTAGTGGAGCTATACACGCTCAACAGGGGATTGGGAATGACTCCGGCGGTGGACGACAGGTTGATGATCACTCCGCGGCGCTGGGTAATCATGCCCGGTAGGTAAAGTGCGGTCATGTGAGTCACCGAGTGAATGTTGGCAGCCACAATGTCACGGAGGAACTTCGGATCGGCCTTGTAGCAGTCCAGGAAGTACTCCGGATGGCTGTAGCTGATGCCCACGTTGTTGACCAGCACTCCGATGTTTAGGCCAGTGGTCTTTTCGCGAATCTTTTCGTAGATCTCGGTGCCGCCGGTGAAGTCCACATCGATTACACGCACCTCCACGCCGTATTTATCACCTGAAAGTATGCAGCAACGAGTTAGAGCGTTTAAACGCCTTTCGTGACTTGACTTACCTATCTCCTTGGCCACTAAATTTAGTTTTTCCAACGATCTACTGATCAGCACAAGTTTCAGTCCCCTGCGAGCCAGCTAAAATGAGTTAAATAAATATTAATTTATAATACAGCAAGCATAAAGGTTGAGAATTTTTTTTTTAATGTTGCTTTAAAACTATTACTTTAACTATTCACTAGAAAAATGATTTGATTTATGGTGTAATAATTAAACAGGCATAATTTTAATTTATCATTAATAAAAATGCCAAAATATTTGCTAATATTAAATATCGCAAGCCTAGTTATATTTACTGACTTTTGGACAATACGTTTTTGTACATTAAATCCAATCGAAAAGTCAACGATGGTGGCTTGCACGACTATGTTATAAGACTTCTAGGTTCTAAACATGAAAGTAAAACTAAGTAAGCAAGTTAAGAGAAGAACTGGGAGTTATTTCTGCGTACTGTTTACATAAACAAAACCATTCGTGGGGGAGCCGCGTATAAATTTGGAGTGAACATTGAACCATTTCCAGTGCGTCCGACGCATGCCGAATGCTAATTTAGCAGAAGCTCCGGGCGGGGCCCTATAGCGCTATACCCACTCGGGCGACACGTGTTTCCTATAGGTTCCAGCTTCTAGCTTCGTTCCAAGTGAGAATTACAAAATAAAATAAAAAAAACTGGGAAACGCCCGTTTTCCAAAAAAAAAAAACAAAACAACTGCGACTGCACTTTGTAAAAATAAATAATGAAAAGTGCAAGTGCTAAGCCTGCAAATGTAGCAATTTTCAGTCAAGCAAACACCATTAGGGAATGTTTGCGACCGGACTGGGGACTGGAGATCGATTTCAAAGTGCAGATTCACTTGACAAATGCATTGGCGGCGCAAAAACCAATGTCCAAGTCATTGTGGGCGATGCTCAATTCGGTAATTAGTAATTACTAATTATTCATTAAGTTTCTCTGACCCGCTTCCCGTTTGCAAAAGTCATTAGTTGCGAACGGACTTTGCTTGCTGGCCAAGATTGGGTCAGCACCATGTCGACGTTTACGTACCTCCTTAGCATAGGCCTTGCCAATTCCATCAGTCGACCCGGTGACAACTGCAAATTATACAAGTTAGCCAAAGGTTCCAAGGGTTATCAGCGGAGTGGTCTGTGGGGCGTGGGGACCGTTCTTATCGCACACAGTGAAAAAAATTACACCCAGCTAGTAGCTCTATTGGAAATTCTAATTGAATAAACCATAGATTTTTGGCAACTTTAAAGCTTTTATTTTGAAATATGGACGTAACTAGCATTAAAAAAACCATATTTTGTACATTAAAATGTTTTTGGGAAAAATATATATTAATTATGTACATTTAGATTTATTTGCTTTGTTAAAATATAAAAATCGAATCACTATATATTCATTTCATATAATATTGTGAAAATATTAAAGGAATATTTCAAAAACAATATTACTATAAGGTTTATAATTTTTTTGAGAATTGGGAATATATTTAGGAACATGATTTTATTGTGTTTTAAAATATGATTTCCAGCTGCTGCTTTGACAAAATGGTAGGGGTTACTTTTTTCACTGTGCACTTGAATGGCCCCCTTTTACCACTCCTTTCCGGTGTGTTTTTCCTAGCAACCGACTCACCTGCCCACTCGCCCATTTTGGAAAGATCCACGGAGGATCCGAACACCTTGGGCCCCACCACATTGGCGTAAATCCAGGGCAGGACCTTCCGGAAGACCTGGAAGCCCACGATTCCGATGGCCAGACCGCCCAGCAGGCTCAGCACTCGAGAATTATTCTCCTCCATGATGAGTATTATGTATTTCCTGTTTCTTTTGGCTGCTATATACCGCGATCGGGTGTTCGGCTATAGCCTCTGCCGGCTGATTAGTTTCTGATTCTCCGATTTGGTTTTCAGCTGAAATGCCGAAATGCCGACGACGCTGCTTTTTCTCTGCCTTTTCCGACTGCGCTGCGTTTGTACAATTGTATTTGTGGTCGTATTGTATCGCAGCAATTCCACACAACACACACCCTTCAAAATCAGCAGTGATTTTCGATTTCTCGATTTTAGTACTGGTAGCTTTCGGTCTCTCCTGATTATTATTCAAAATGCGTTTTCTTTGAAAGGAGAATCAAATAAAGTAGAAGGGTAAAATAAAAACAAATGGAAAAAGCGATTGAATGTCAATTGTCCACGGCACAAAAGCAAATGAACGGTTCTTTTCCTATATACATATATATCTCGGCATGTGCCCCCTTCTGTTAGTGTGTGTGCGCCACTTATGTCATTTCATATCGCACACACGTACACCCCAATAAAAGCAAAGATAAGGGCGGCTGCAAACAGTGACCGCGAAAATAATCGCCCCAAGAACAGTTATGTTGCATTGCGCGACTGTGAAAAGGGGATGAAAATAGAACCTACCACTTTTGGGAAAGGAAAAACCTTTTCCAGGTTATGAATTCTGAAAACCTTTAAAATAGGCTACTAATTTAAATTTTTGTAATAAAAATTGTAATGTAAAGGATAAATTATCAAATTTACGACCCTGAAAGCTTAAAATTGAGATTTGCTTTTAAAAATTTCAAGGTACGGTTTTGGTTTTAGAATCGATTTAATATTGTAAGATTTATGAAAACCATTTTAAATA
Organism: Drosophila rhopaloa; assembly: GCF_018152115.1. NCBI lineage: Eukaryota > Metazoa > Arthropoda > Insecta > Diptera > Drosophilidae > Drosophila > Drosophila rhopaloa. The sequence continues at coordinate 8,632,057 of NW_025335123.1, read as the reverse complement.
AAATAACCCTTTAAAAAATCGTTAACAATAAAGAATTCGCGCCTGCCATGTTTTTTTAGTCGCATATGTTAAGCAATCACTGTAAGTTCTATGTTCTCACCAATACACACCAACTTGGGGCCAACCACCGAATTAGTTTTACAGTTATACTGCACATGCGCAGGAAGCATCAATAAGTGCGATAAACAATTTAACTTGAACTATTTAGTTGCTGTGCTGTAGGGTAATTAAAGTCGTTTAAATTCCTGATATTCTGAGCAACGCCTGCTAAGTTAACGGTAGTTTTGAGAGAAAACGAGATGGCACTAGAAATGCCACTTCCGTGAAAAATCCTTTGCCTATCGATAACTATCGGTTTTTAATCGCTTTTTGAATTTTAAGCCTAATTCGATTGTAGAAGAATGGTAATTTAGCTCTTAATTTCTTCTAAATACTAAATAACACATTCTTTTTATTTATACTTAAAGCTTTTGTTTTCTTTTCATGCAAAACGTAACGGATTTATGGACCATGTTTAGTACATAGGTGGAAATCTCTAGATTCCGAAGATGCTGAGAGAGATGCTGGTTTTTCGGAGCGGATTCAGTGCCGCAGCAATTGTGGGTGAGGGAACAACAACGTCTACGGCCCGGCAAACGCGTCTGTACGGCCGTATTTATAAATTCAAACCCTCCGTCGATCTGAAAAGAGCTTTAACTTGGCCAAATTCATGCGAAACTCAGCTGCCAAAAGCAATATACTTGCCATATTTTAAGAAGAACTCGTACTTTGTAATTGTTTGAGCTTGAGAGGTGAGTCTCCTATTTATTTTTGCGTTTGGGAGGGGGCTTTCGTTTCGTTTAGATTCGGCTCCTACGGATAGGATAATAGGGATGCGGATGCTGGCCATGCGCAGAGCATGTCCTGACCTACATTCTCGCTTATTGGCCATCCAAGCAGCAGTTGCAAAAAGATAAATACACACGCAACACGAGCTGATTAATAAACGCTTTTCCGATTTTCCAATTTTGCGACTTTTTTCCCCCCAGCCACATGCGCTGAAAAGTTGACAAACAAAAATATTCGCAAAAGGACTGTCTGGGAAATGTAAAACCCAGATCCGGATAACGTCCTCAAGTGCAATATGTCCAATATATTGCCGCAGCGCAATCGATAAGCAGTGCAATCCGTAGACGTGTCGCATTCCAAAGAATAATCCAAAAAATGCAGTGGGACGCTGATGCAGTTGGATCGATATAGAACAGATTACAGGCGCGTTCATATGTGCATATCCTGCGGTGAGTGGCGCCAGTTGGTGTATCCCATATCCTGTATCTCGGCATACCCAGATACTCTGTTGCAGTGATGAGATCGAGGCTGTTTTGGATACTGGCGATTATATACTCCTCACTCCACCACATCGGATCGGGCTCCACGTCGACCACATGTGAGTCTGCCATCCGCAAATCCCTAAGCCAGCATTAACTTCTGAACAACTTGAAAATTGGATAATATTTATTTGGCTAACTTATTGCATTTGAAATATTGATTCCTCACTAACAAATAACAAAATTTTGTGTACGTTTAAAATACGTTTTTATAAACAAAATAATGAATTGTTTGTATTAATACATTTTTAATTGTTTTGTTCTTGCTTCCTGTGACAAGTTTAATATGATTTTTTGTCTGGGTTTTTAATAGAGGCAGAACAACATTTATTTGATTTTTATTAAATATCAGAAAAAAAATATATTATTTTATTTTTGTAAGTTTTTAAACAAGCTTTAAAAGTGTGTAATCTTTAAAAAATACATTCTGCATGTCATAATAATGTAATAATCACAAAAGTATTTACTTGATATTTTAAAATATCAGTAACAATATAATTTTATTTAATTTTGGTTTCCATTTAAGCAATGTATTTATGACATTTTTGTAATAATGACGTTTTCAAATTTAGACTACTTTTTATATATTTTGATTTTTTAGTATTGATTTTTAAAGTAGAAAAAGACTAATTTAATATATCTATTTGTATATTTAAAAAACAGTAAAACGACCGCGAGCTGGCGATCCCTTCGACACGTTTCCGAAGAACTTCTGGCAGGAGTTCTCGTCGCCGTTCACCGACACGCCCGAGGATGAGGAGCTGGAGGTCACCGAGACGACCACCCACGAGCCGTTCCCCTTCTTCGCCGATCCGTACACCACCCTGAACATCAGCACCCAGCTCTCGTCCAGCGTTTATCTGCACTGCCGGGTGAACGATCTGCAGGGCAAGACGGTGTCCTGGATGCGGCGACGTGGCGAGGACCTCACCCTGATCACCTTTGGCCAGCACACGTACAGCGGCGACTCCAGGTATTCGCTGGAGTTCGAGGAGCCCAACGATTGGAAGCTGCTCATCCAGTTCGCCAACGAGCGGGACGAGGGTCCCTACGAGTGCCAGGTGTCCTCGCATCCGCCGCTCGTCCTGCTGGTCTATCTAACGATAATTGGTGAGCAGATGGATTGGCCAGGACCACTGTACCGTCTACATATACATCTCCTTGCAGTTCCTCACGTGGAGATCCTCGACGAGCGGGGCTCGGCTACGCCGGAGAAGTACTACAAGGCTGGCAGCACCATCGAGCTGCAGTGCGTCATTTCCAAGATTCCGCATCCCTCCTCCTACATCACCTGGCGGCACGGACCGCGTCTGCTCAACTACGACACTAGTCGCGGTGGAATCAGGTAGAATTTTCATTAAGATATGGGGTTCTTGTAAAGGCATAAAAGTCTTATAACGAAAAAAGCCCGTAAAAAGATACAAAGTCCATGTATTTTTCAAATATAGATATTAATTTTTAACAACGATAAATGGACCCTAAATAGCTATAGAGTCAATGTAAATATACAAAGTCCATATAAAGATATACATTTCATTTAAAGGATAAGAGGTGCTCAGAAAATATTAAAATGTAAAGCTTATTCTTTTTGAATTACTAATACATTCATATGTGAAGAATTTCTTATTTATTGGTTACATTGAGTTCATTTAAAGTAAAGTTTATACAATGTAAACGAAAATTTGTTTTGTAGTTTTTTTTCAGTTTTTATTTTACAATTTCTGCTTAAATTTTTAATTTAAATAGAAAATATATATATTATTTATGGGAGATTCCTTAATTTTAAATAAGTTTTTTTTTGGGTAAATTCTTTCTTATACAAATGCCATTGATAAAGACTTTTATTGGATTTTCACTGTGATAAGCGGTCTTACTGTAGGGTTTGTTCTTTAACTACTTAATTAAGATAAGCCTTCCAATATGCTTATACATACTACATATGTATATACCTATATGTACTGACTCTTATTCGACTTGGTTTTGGCTTTAGATCAGTGATCATAATAACTAAGTGAAAACTTATTAAGCTCATATTTTAAGTGTTCCACTTTCTATGAATCCTTGATAATATTGCTCTATTTGCATACTTGTAGTGTGAAGACGGACATGCTGCCAGGACGAGCGCTGAGTCGCCTGTACATCGCCAATGCCAATCGCCAGGACACCGGTAACTACACCTGCATGCTGGGCAATGAGATTACGGAGACGGTGGTGGTCCATGTGCTGAACGGTAGGTGGTGATTTCAATTGGCGGCGATATGTGGTATTAATTATAACCCGAAATTTCAGGTGAGGAGCCCGCCGCCATGCAGCATGCGAATGGAAGCCGCCAAAAGGTCAACGCCTCCACAATGGTTGTGTTATTTCTAATGTCCTTTTCCGAAATCGGTAGGGTATTGGGATTGGGAATGGGACGGGGATTGGGATGGGGATGGGGAATGGGACGATGACGGCGCGACGGGAAGCAGGGATCCTAGATCCCAGATTCCATTTTTGTGGCGCGGGAAATGCATACACCAAAAGAATCTTGTCCAGGATTGCATTTTCGACTTTTACTCTAATCATGGGTTGTTTAACATACGATACATAGCATAAACCGAATACTAAACTTAAGTCAAATGTATTTAAAAACCGGAAATCGAAAGATCAAAAACAAAAAGAAAAACAAAGGAAACGAAAAGGAAAACTCGTATTAGTAAGGGCGTACGCGAATATAGATGAGAAATTGATTTTTAGCGCTAGAACATAAAATTATTATCATAATCGAATCAAATCAAATTGTACTACCAAACAGCCGTGTTTTTGTTGGCTACATATTGATCTTATATACATACACGCATCTATCTATCCATATTTAGCTCTTTGTTACCTCCACGTCATTATGGAAATACCTAGATTTGTAAGGTCCAAGTACAAGTCCAAGCTTAATTGTTTCTCGCTCGAAAAACCGCCTTCCAAAGGTCGTCTAATCAAATCCCCCGTAACGCTCGTGTGTATCCCATATACATATAGTGTACACCTCCGATCCAAGGCCTTGTTAAAGAAAAATGGTTGTAGCTTCTTGAAATCAAACAGCATATCAGTTGGGATCATTCTAATCGTAATAATAATCAATACTGATCGAAATCGTAGCTTCATCCTTGATTCGTTTTTTGCCCTTTATCTCAGATTGAAATATATTTGAATCCATTGATGATGATAACCGGAGAGTTTAGGAAGCAAAACAAAAAACCAATTTGTTTTTAACTTATGAAATAATTCCATAAAATTACGAATGCGTGAGCTTGATCAGAAGTTAGATTTTGCCTGAGTTATACCATGATTTATTGAAAGCAAAAAATGTAGAAATTAAAGAAGACAAACACTTAGGAAATGTTTAACGTTAACATAACTGTGCCATTCTAAATGGATACATATCGTTTAATTGTTGTTAATTCGGTTGCGGAACCAATGACCATTTGAGGCAGAAGAAATTATAAATAATTGTATATTTGTATTTGTATCTTTTTGGCAAGAAAATCGAAAACACAACACAACTCGGACCAATGGGTAAATACTTGATTGTTTGATTGTAAACGGTCCCAAAACCAAAACACTAAAGAGTAATTCAATTAAGTGAAATAAATCACGATCAAGAACAAGAAGCAAATGGATATTTTCCATATTAATTTTTCGATTTTGGGCGCGAGGTGAGGAACAATCATTCGGTGTTCATACAGCCAGTGCCCACTGTATCCCCTCCACATGCGAGTATATTCATTTGTCTTTAGCTTTAGCTTCAAACGATCAGCGCCTATAAAAACACAAAAAAAATTTCAAAATTCTTACTCACTGACGGCTTTCCAAATTCATATTGCTTTCAAGATCGGTTAATATACACTCTTTTTACAAATTGTATTATGAAATCAAAGCTCAGCTTGGAATACACAAAAAAACAAAAAACATAAGAAATGAAAATATTGATAGGGCTCGAGGCCCAAGTACTTGGGTAAACTAATTTCAAATGGTCCAGTGTAGTTATTGTAAATTATTCAAATTGATCCCGACCCAAATCGGTCCTTGGTCTGAATCCTTGGAGTATGCCCTTAAATAACACAAAAGAAAAACAAAACAAAACAAAATGTTGGAGTGAGATAACGAAACAATACTTAGAGACTAAAGAAAGTGACGAAACGAAACTTTTAGAAAGATTTTGGTTACAGAATTATATTTAATAATTACTACAATTAAAATTGAGATTATAAAACTACATACATACATAATGTATTACGCGGACGTCCTCTGGTCAATAACCAATGCGACTGCGACGGCCCCAAAAGATACCGTCATTGTCAAACAACAAACAAGCAACTAAAAATTAATGCAAAATTGTATAAAACCACACGAACACATTTGTTTTTTCTATTAAAACATTTAAAACATCAACGGTGCTTTTCAATTCCCCATTGAACACGAACATCTGAATTTGATTTTCACTGCATATGTAGGTATATTTACATATATAAAGTCTAAACGAACTGTTGTTCGCGTTATTAAATAGTAAAACAATATCATATTAATTTAATCCTAAGTTAATCCCGACTCAGCCGTCGTATTCCACGTCGGCATCCGTGTACAGCTTGCTTGGCTGCCCAGCCAGACCATTATCCGTCTCCATCATCTCCACATCGCGGCAAGTGGCCGCCTGCAGCTCCCTCCTCACATCGGCTGTGATCTTGAAATGGCTCTTCTTCCTGCAATTGCGAGTGTTAGTTTCAATACTGGCTTATTAATAGGTTTGGTTTACTCACTTGAGGAGCTGGAGCAGTGCATCCCTCTGCTCGGAGGATATATCGTTCTTGTAGCGCTGGGCAAAGGTGAGCAGACTCTGGTGCCATAGCACTGGCAGCTCCCGCTTGTCGTTCTCGAATCTGGAAATAGAAAAAGGTGATATTAATGGAACTCATTTTAATAGGTTCATAGGTTACATATTATTATATTTTTAAACCACCAATGGAAATAGTGATAATTAATTAGACAAATGTTCAGCAAATATTTAACGCATTGCCTTAGTGCCTTAATAAAATAGAATCTCTATTAATATATTAAGCTAAACGTCTTAAAAATAAAGTTTAGCAAACTATCAGTTAATAATAAAGTTTTTAACAAACTTTACTTGTATATAAAATGAATTATGAATTGATAGAAAATGGTAAAACTAGAATCTTAGGATTTTATCAGTAAATATACTTATATATACCGTAATATATGCAATATCGAAAGAGCAAAACCCACCTGAGAAAGTGAAAGACGGCGGCATCCACGACGCGATAGGGCAGCGCATAACGCTTGTCCAGGAAGTAGCGAATGAAGATGGAGTTTGCGCCCGAGTAGGCCATCTCGCAGATCTTCAGCAGGCAGGCGGAGGAGTGCAGGACGGGAATGGAGCTGCGCGCCACCACGCTGCCGAAGATGATAGCCTCGCGCAGCGTACAATCGCCAGCCTCCAGGAGGGGCAGAATGATGCCCTTCATAAAAGCCGCCGGCTTGAAAAGAGCCCTCTTTAAAGCATTATATAGATGCATATTTAGCTTCTTGTATTCGCAGAGGTCGTCGCGAACGCGTGGAAGCAGCACCAGATTGTAGAATCTCTGGGCCATCGCTTGCGACAGCACCGAGCAGAAAATCCTTGTGCCCTGGAACATGGCGGCAGCGCTCCAATTATGAGGCTCTGTGATGAACAGGATCTGCTCCCAGTTGCGCAACTTGGGTATAATCTTGAAGGCCTTGGGAATCTTGCCACTGCGATAGCGTTTCAACACATCCCGCACACCCTCGTACATCTCCTTCACCTTCGGGTCGATCTCCTCAATCTTCAGGGAGCCCTCATCGGAGATCTTGGTGTGAATGTCGGCCTCCTTCTCCTGGATCTTCTGCATGATCATCTTGGAGAGGTGCAGGGTGCGCTTGCCCTCCTGCGCCGGCTGCTGGAAGCGCTCGAAGGCGGCCACATCGTCGTCGTCCATGTCCAGGTCGGCCATGAAGTCAGTCTCATTGACCTCCTCATCCTCCTTGGCCTTGCCATCGTCTGCGGAGCAGGGATTAATAATATGGAGTTAGTTGTGGTCAAGGAAATAATTATTCTTAATTATTTAAGAACACGTTCAATAGTTTGTCGTTCAGTTTACAGGTTTTTGACTTAAAACGTTCACAATCTTCTATTTTTGAACATAAGCTAATCTGGTTTTTCAACCGTTCGCCCTATACTGTCTTTTCCTATAGCTCTCATAGGAACAATCAAGACAACATTTTCTAACATAAATATTTATCATATAAAATCGGATAGGTATATCCCATACCCGTTATCGGAATTGGGTTTGTGATGCACTTACTCAAGTTGAAGTTGACTTTCTTAACGGTCACCAAACTAGGAAAGTTCTCCTCGTCCAGTTCCAACTGTTGCAACTTGGCCGCCGCCAGAATCTTCTGGCTGCTCCTGGCATCAATATTCTGTGGAAAGTAATGTAAATATTTAGTTTTCAAGCCGAAATGCGATTTAAATTAAATATAGTACCGCTGATTCCTCGGCCCTTAGTTTGACTTTATCTTTGGTCTTGTTTTTGGCCACCTTGCCGTCGGTGATCTGTTTCTCCAGGTTCACATTCTTGATCGTCGCCACATTGGCCTTTTTCGGCTTGCCCATATTGCCCGAATATTCTTAAATATGAATCGTATCAATAAAACCAAAAAATTCTAATCACTACACGTGTTGCAACAAAGCAGTGGCGTTGCCAGCTCATGGGAGTTCGAAAAACAAAACAAATTTTCCGTCCGTCTGGCAAGGTTTTGACAGGGCTGCCATTTCGATAGGTTTAATTACCTAGGTATGGTATTTGTTACGGTGACTGCGATTTTAGGACACTTCCGTGACTTCATAAAAATAAATATTTATATATGAAACTACTCAAATAAAAACAAACTACTCATATAAGAAACCAAGTTTAGGTTCTTATTTTCTCGCTTATTTTTAGTTTTGAGCTCTGAAAATATGTTTAAACTCTGAAAATATGTTTGAACTCTGAAAAATACATGGGAGATGGGCAAAATGATTCAAGACGGCATTGTAAAATTTCCAATTTGCTTATATGTCAGAATTAGTCTAAAACAAACTGAACACAGAATAATTTTATGTTTTCCAATTTGTCAAAAACAATATAAAAATTCCAATAGACAGAAAACCGTCTTTTATTATGTATTTATGTTCTTGATATATGCAACGCACTCAATGTATTATGTATTTAAATGATTTTTGATAAACAAATTTAAATTTAATTTAATATTAAACAAAAACTTTGTGCTTTAACATGATTTCCATAGCTTATTTCACTTTAGATAGATGTAATACAACTTTATTGTTTAATTTTTTTGTTTGGGGATACCACAATTACTAATCATTTATTTGCATATACATATAATAATTATTAGTGTTACTGTTTTTTAGCCAAAAACAAAATTTCCTTAAATTTTTTTCAGTTTCATGCCACTTTTTACGTTAATCATTTGTATACGCAAAAAGTAAACAAACAATATATCATACCGCGACTCTCCACCGTGACTGCAAACTATCGATAAGTGCCGAATCAGCCAAGCTCCCCTCTCTACTTCCTCCTATCGGTCTTTTCCAACCCTGCGCTGACAGCCAACAGACCTCGGCCGATTCTTTTTTTTTCTGCGTTGCGTGCAAACAGACCGTCAATATGAAGGTGTGCTGAAAATTTGTGAATTTTAACCGATAAGCCCGGTGAACATTGAAAATATTGCGAAAATGCAAAAGCGCAAACACTGGTCCGGTGGTCCGATACATTTGCGAGCGAAAATAACCAGTGATTGCGTTTGGATCAGTAGATGATATTTTATATGCGAATCCGATTTGTATACAACATCTACATTGTGTGTGCGTTTTTGTTATGTGTTCCAGCTCAACGTTTCCTATCCCGCGACGGGATGCCAAAAGCTGTTCGAGGTGGTCGACGAGCACAAGCTGCGTGTCTTCTACGAGAAGCGTATGGGCCAGGTTGTGGAGGCCGACATCCTCGGAGACGAGTGGAAGGGCTACCAGCTGCGCATCGCCGGTGGCAACGACAAGCAGGGATTCCCCATGAAGCAGGGTGTCCTGACCCACGGTAAGTTCGCCTGTGAGATTGTGGGATATACAGTGATTGGAGGGGCCTAGGTGGGTTTATCTGGCTACTTGGCTTGGGGTATCCCAACCGGCTTAGTAGCTGGTAACTCATAGTTAGGTCTATTCGAAGAAACTCAGTTTCCATTAAATGTATAGTAATCTTTGTTTCTATATGATACATATCCGATACAAGCATCCCAGCGACTTGCCTTTGCGACTCTTTAAGTTTTCAAACATAACCTACGTTAGCAACATGAAATTTGTGGAAATATTAATTTGATTCATATATCTAAGCATTACATGCATAAATTTGTCGTGCATACCCCTTTAAATTTGTATATAATACAGTTTAGATTATGTGTGGTTTAAATTTAGTTTTGAACCCCTTTAATGGTAGTAATTCGGTAACTTGATAGTATAAAATGTGAATTGTCATAAAGTTATGCTTTTCAAATAGGGAACTTCTTAAAAGCATATATTTCCTCTTAAAGGCATATACTTCTTCTTCAAAGCATATATATCCTCTTAAAAGTGTTCAATTATAAGAACACATTTCCAAACATAACCAATTTAACAACAATGTTATGTTTAAAACATTTAAAGAAAGTCGCTAACTTATAATATAGTAAGAAATTTTGAAACGTAATTTAAATAATAGCATAGCGCGTGTTCAATATTCGAAGAAATTAAGCTATCTTACTCAGGAACATTCCAATCACTGGCTATATCTCTAAACCCCAAAAGTAAATCCCTAATAAACACATTTACCATCATGCAGGTCGTGTGCGTCTGCTCCTGAAGAAGGGACACTCGTGCTACCGCCCACGCCGCACTGGCGAGCGCAAGCGCAAGTCTGTGCGCGGATGCATCGTGGACGCCAACATGTCCGTGCTGGCTCTCGTTGTGCTGAAGAAGGGTGAGCAGGACATCGCCGGTCTTACCGACACCACCATCCCCCGTCGCCTGGGACCCAAGCGTGCCAGCAAGATCCGCAAGCTCTACAACTTGAGCAAGGACGACGATGTGCGTCGCTTCGTGGTGCGTCGCCCCCTGCCCGCCAAGGACAACAAGAAGGCCACCTCCAAGGCCCCCAAGATCCAGCGCCTGATCACCCCCGTTGTGCTGCAGCGCAAGCACCGTCGCATTGCGCTAAAGAAGAAGCGCCAGACCGCTTCCAAGGAGGCTGCTGCCGATTACGCCAAGCTGTTGGTCCAGCGCAAGAAGGAGTCGAAGGCCAAGCGCGAGGAGGCCAAGCGCCGCCGCTCTGCCTCCATCCGCGAGTCCAAGAGCTCCATCTCTAGCGACAAGAAGTAAATGCCGCCGACACGGAACCCACATTCTTCGTTTAAGCAGAAACTGAACGTAGATCAGACCCACATGGTCTACGAGAGGAGAAAAGAAAACTTTGTAACCATTTATGTTTAATAAATGAGAAAAAATGGTACACAATGTGTTGTGATGTGTTGTTTTTTGATACGATGTAGGGTTTGTTCAGATGTGCAGTGATTTCCATCTACAAATTTGACAAGATCAGTAAGATCATCAACAGATTGTGCTAATTGTTGGTGCAGGGGATATATTCGTCATATAAATATGTAATGGTGCAGTAGTTTATTTATAATAATAACTTCTGTTTAGGGTTATACTGTGTGAGTGAAGCGAAATAGTATTCCATGATAAGATAGATTTCAAATCTCACTTAAATTACCCTTAAGTTTCTTCATCAAGGTTCTTAATGTGCAAATACTGATTTTCATTTATTTGTTTAATTTTTACGTCAGGTAAAGAGTTCTGACAATAGTTCAGTTGAAACATGGTTTGGCATTGTAAGCTATTGAATATATGTGTATGTTACTTACATACTTATAAATAAGGAACATGCTAATGAATTGTAACTAACTGGGTCTAAAAACTTTTGAAAGAGTATTCTTATAAAATAACAAAAAGTTTAAGGTCTTAGAAGTTATAAGTGAGCACTATTAATATATTCTTTTTTAGAAGATATCAAATATATGGCCATTCCAAAGTAAAAATAGTTGACCTTTGCAAACAAAAAGTTAAAGGCAGATTAAAAAGAGATGGAAATAGGACAACGTGTTATCTCTATAGCTATCTCTTGCGATTTGCTGCAGTTCCCGCCAAAAACAATTTCGGATTTGGTTTAAATTCCGATCTAAGACGTATATTCTGTACGTAAGTAAATATATATAAATAAAAACAAGTAGAATGTGTGTATATATGTTAGTTAGGTTTCTTTTTAGGGCAGTCGAGCAAATTCCAGTTGTAATACGTCGTCAGCAACTCGTCCTGGATTCTTATCTGCTGGCGGTGCCGCTTGGGATGGGACTCTCCTCGTCGGGCGAAGGAACTGCAGCTGCTATCCCACTCGGAGCTTGATTAGAAGTTGGGAAGGAAACCGTCGTGGCCGCCTCCTCGTATCGTGTGAGTTTGGCTTCCTGGTCGGCCAGCAGTTCGAGCAGATCCTCTTGATCCTTTTGCGTGGCCGCCAGCGATTCCTGCGCCGCATCTGCCCGCTGCTTTTCCGCCGAAAACTGCTGACGTAGCGTCTCCAGCTCCTTTGTCAACCGGATATTCTCGGCGAAGTACATGTTGGCCTGGTAGCGGGCGGCATTAAGCTCCTCCTGGTTGGCCGGAGTGGTTTCCGCTCCTTGGCCGGCTTGGGCCTGCTGACCCGCCGAGGCCCCCAGTTGCGCCTTGAGCAGTGTATTCTGATCCGAAAGCTGCGCCTTGAGCGACTGCTCCTCGCCGAGTTTCTCCTTCAGCTCGGCATTCTCCTGCTCCAGTTCTTTGGAGGATTGCTGCAGCGCTTGGATCTGGGCATCCATGCCGCGGATAATTCCCTTGTACTGGGAAACCAAAGCAGAAGCCTCCGAACTCAGGGTGAGTTCAGTCAGTTCTATGCCATCCACATCGAATCCGCTGACCAGCTTGGCAATCAGCGCCTCCAATCCCTTGTACAGCTTGCAGTACTCATAGTCGAGCAGTAGTTCTCCTGCGGATTTGGCCCGAATCTGTGCCTGCTTGCAGGCCCGACTGTAAGCCTCATGGCGTGACACCTCCGCCAGTTTGCTGCAGAAGCTCTCTTGCCCGATTCGCTTGATAATCAGCTGGCTGATGTCCTCGCGCTTCTGTCCGGGCAGCGAGTTGTCATTAAACTGGATGCACAGGCCCATGAGAAAGGCGCACATGCCCTGGACCAGGAACTCGCGTTCGTCGTGCTCGTTGGAGCAGAGTTGGGCCGTGAGGTAGGCCATAGTGCCCTGCGTCTCCAGCAGAGCCTTCACCGCTCCCGGGCAATGGGCTAGCCACAGGCTGAGAAGCATCAGCAGACCCACCTTGCTCTGCAAGCGGTAGCGCTCCTGCTGCATGAGATTGGTGCACTGCTCGAGCAGCGTGATGGGCCGTTGGCCACCGGGCGTGGCCAGCAGGACGCGCAGCAGTTCCTCCTTGAGGGCAACATTCTCCACGAGCGAGTGCATCAGGGCCACGGCGGAGAACCAGTTGGCCAGTGCGTCTGTAGAGAAGAGTCCGGTGCAAAGGAGCTGTCCCGTCGACAGGGCACTCACATCGGAGGCACTGGAGGGCAGTAGCGTTTGGACCACCGCCCGCTGGCCATCGGCATTGCGATACAAGAAGCACTCGAAGCAGTAGAGCACGGCGCATCGCAGGGCCAGCAGCTGTTTCTCATTGATCATGGACATAAGGAGGACCACAATGGCCGGTCTGGGAGGACTGCTCGGGGCCATGACCCTTCCCAGATCATCCTGGTTGTCCCGATCGCCGCGCACCACCTCGGCCACAGCATTGATCGTCTCGGTGAGTATATCCGCCGGCACACCGCTGCTCATCAGAATCTCGCAGAGAGCGTGAAGCAGCCGTGACTTTTGCATGACACGCTGGCAGGCGGTCACCACCTGCTGTTGATTACTGGGAGTGACTAGTGCCCGGACCACCTGCAGCAGGCAGTGGAAGTTTGAGACCTTCTGTGGCGACCAGCCCGCCTCCTCAGCATCCTGTGAGAGCTCAAACATCGGAGCCAATTTTTGGATGTAGCTGCCCTCCTTGAAGAACTGCTGATTGCTGGAGTTGTTCTTGAGGAGATTCAGTAGCAGAATCAGGCAGTCCTCCACCACGATGCCGCCATCGGAGCAGCCTTCCTCGCGAACGATTTCGAACAGGCGGTCAAAGGCGTTCTCAAAAGCCACAATTTTCTGGATATTCGAGTTGCCCTTGGTCAGTTCGATCAGCAGAAGCAGGACATCATTGCGGATCACCTCGCGGCTGTCCGTCAGCAGATCCATCAGCTTGGATACGCCCATTGGACTGACAAGCACCAGATCCTGCAGTTCCCGTGTCTTGTTCGAGATTAGGGATGTGATCAGTTGGATGGCTGCACGGCGCACACGAAAATCGTACTCATCTAGGTAGCCCATGACCACGGTCACATGCTCCGGCGTCTTGATGAACATCTCCGTGAACTGCTCGCCCACATTTACCGAAACCGTGGGATTGTCCGCCTCCTCGTCGAACTCCTCGCTGGTGACCACGTTGCACAGTGTATCCAACGCATAGCTAATTATCTCCGCATCCTGGCCGTCGTTCTGGAGCACCTGCACTAGCGGCGGCATGCCCTGGGCGCCCACCTCGATCCGGTATTTGCGGGACAACGCCTTCAGCGCCCGGCACGCATCCCGACGGTCCTCCAGGAGAGTCGAAGAGTAGACGCGGTCCACCAGCTTCTCCACCGTCTCGGCGGCACTCGGCTGCTGGCCCGGCTCCGTCCCGCCCAGCACCGTCTTAATGCCGCTCTTCAGGAACTCCATGCGAGTGTGTTTACGGTATATTAAGTTTTTTTTGCATTTAACACGACACGTCAATTCATGAAAACAATTGACGGGCGGCTTAGAGGTGGCCTGAGGTCGATAGGTGCACCTCACTTATCGATAAGCCACTTTAATTTAAATGATCTTTATTATTTTTTTTAAATTTAAGATAAATCCCTCTTCGGTTTTCGGATGTGGTATTACAGATTTCTGCATCTAAGCTCCCGAAACCCATTTTCAATGTTTCAATCTCCGTTAAATTATTTATAAATATTCACATTTTATATAAATAAATAAAATAAAACATATATTCTCTTAAGCAGTGTATGTTTTGAATAAATTGTAATTTAATTATAAAATTTAGCTATTTTCTAGCTGGTTCTAAGACTTAGGTGGCAACGCTGCCACAGTTCATCGATGATTATGCAATCGATAATAATAATTCCATTTAACTAAAAACGAGTCGACAGCCCTGGTGCTATCGATGCTATAAGTAAGTTGAAAACAAATCTAATTTAGCAAATTGGAGTCAAAAAACGAGGAAAAACACCTCAAAAACGCAATATAAGACTACTCACATACACGGCGTAAGGAGCGTTTTGAAAAAGCAACCAAATTAACACACCGCTTGGGAAATATCAGTCATTTTCATTACGTAATTCGACAAATCTAACACAATTTACCCAGAACATAACACATTTGTGTCTCATAAATCCATATATCGTGTGCTTGTTTGCAGACCTATGGGCAGTGGGATTGTGGTGCAATTGGCTCGAAAGTACGGCGCAGTGATATTCTTTCCCACTGTTGCAGTAGGATCGATTTACGCAGATTGGTCGCACACCCGCGAGTGGAAACGCCAGCAGCTCCAGTTGGCACAAAGCGCACATCTGAAGAATCAGCGATAGGGGATATATAAAGGAGACATGGTTTTCGGACTGGACAAGCGAGCACTGTGGGGCGCACTGCCCCTGCTGGGATTCGCCATCGGGCACTTCCTGGACAAGAAGGAGACGGAACGCATGACCCTTTTCCGGGACAAGAGCGCCCTGTACGGCAGTTCCGGCAGTGGGGATAAGGAGCCTTCTTGGTAGTTCCCGGCCAATCTTCTCTTTTTTCCACCCTCACTGTTAACCAATAAACCGGAGAAATGTGAAAAATCGTATGTGTTTACCTGCTTAAAGGAGGAGATCTGCGGTTAGGAACGTGATTTATTTGTCAAGGATTGCGTGGCATTGTTTGTTTTACCCAGGAAAACCATAAAAACATCAACACACGGCTAACGATAAGCCGAAATGCCCGAAAATCCGAAGAGATAACTCGTTTTTCGAGGGATTCTACCTGTACATCACGGCGGGAGTGAGCGCGAGGGCAGATATGTGAGTTCTGTTTCGTTTGGATCAGGGGCGTAGGCAGGATATTTCTATAGAGGATTTGCAGACTTCGAAACTCTCTTTATATATTGTATGTCTTCTTCAGTATGTCACATAAATCATATCAAAAAGCGGCTACTCAAAAGTTGTCTATTAAAAGAGTTATGTTTAATTGCTTTATGTAAATGGTTCAGATTTTTATCAAATTTTTAACGTTTTGTCAATCATTTTGGACATTATTAATTTATCCCTATTTGTATATTTTAGCAATTTTTAAAGCACACAGAAGAAATGTTAAATCAGCGTATTTCTTTCTTTAATCATAACCAACTGATAACTATTTTAAATTATTTAAAACAAGAGAGAACGCTATAGTCGGGTGCCCCGACTATCAGATACCCGTTACTCAAGTAAAGGGAGTGCGAGGGAGATGGAGATAGAAACTTTGATCACGCATAACTTTTTAACGAATGGTCCGATTTGAAAAATTTCTTTTACATTTCGATAGGTATTGATAAACACAATAAAACTGCATTTTTACTTTTCCGAAATATTTAAATTTTTAAAATCGTATCTAAGCGATTGTGGGCGTTAAAGGGGGCGTGGCACCGTTTTGAAACAAACTTGCGCTGCGTAGGAACTCCTAGAATCTGCATGCAAAATGCCAATCTTCTAGCTTTTATAGTTTCCGAGATCTCAGCGTTCATACGGACAGACAGACAGACAGACAGACGGACAGACAGACGGACAGACGGACAGACGGACAGACGGACATGGCTATATCGACTCGGCTAGTGACCCTGATCAAGAATATATATACTTTATAGGGTCGGAAACGCTTCCTTCTAGCTGTTACATACTTTTGCACGAATACAATATACCCTTTTACTCTACGAGTAACGGGTATAAAAATATATGAACAAATATGTACTTAAAGGTGCCCAAAGGTATCCCGTCGCACGCCACTGCTAGAGTTTTTAAGTGCTTCCAGCCGAAACCGTTAGACTGCTCTCTTCAAATATGAAATCGGATGAGGACATTTCCACTTTTCCAAACAAGGCAGCAAATTGAAATGCCAATGCAACAAAAATAATTTATTTTTATGGCCCAGGGTTAGGGGTTTTGGGATCAGATTCGGGTTCGGAATTGGGATCAGGTTTAGGATAGAGCGTGATGAATTGCAAGAATTATGTTCTTGGGCGTGCTGCCTCTTTCTTGCCCTTTGTTTCCAATGGTCAGTAGTTTGTACACAGGCGCAGTGGGATCGAATTGGGGGAGGGGAATTTTCGCCGCACAAAAGTACTCTCTCACAGCGGGGGAGAGTGTGAGCGAGAGGCACATGTTTGAGATTTGCAAGTGCATGGTCATTCCTCCTTTGCCTGAGAGAGAGGGCAGCATGATCCTCATTCCTGGAAGGAAGCGAAAGATGTAGACGTGCTGGAATAACAGGATAGTGATGGAGGATCTTGTCGGATAAATGGCTAGATTGCACATTAGCAACTAGGTGTAAAAGAGTTTTATAAAATGAAGGTCAGGGTTAACTGTCTTCTAATGTCTCCGCTAAATCTGAATTAAATTGATCTAGCGAAGAAAATTAGAAAATGCTGAAATGCTATTTTTGAGCTTTCAAACTATGTACTTTAGTACATCTATACAAATATTTAAATATTTCGAGAAAGGGGAATATAAAAACATAAATTGCAGAATTAAGAAGCAACCTATTAAAGAAATGTTGAACAAATATTATATCAGCTAAAAGTTTTAAAATATATGTCTTACCAATTTTTTTTTTGGTAGTGTTTTTAAAGGACAAGATATTTAAGGTTTGTTTTTTTCTTTTTTACCGATTTATTTAAAAATATATTCCACACTTTCCCGCCAGATCTAGTGAGCAGACGACAAGTGCTCAGCACTTGAGCATCTCCTTTGCCCACTTGTTGTTGCTCTCTCCAGTGGTTTCAGGTAGTTGGCTTGTGTGTGTGGGTGCCGAAAATGAGAATTCCAGAAATCCAGAGAGTCCAAAACTCCTGCGTCCCAAAAACCAGTTTCAATTCGATTTTGGTTTTTAACGCGAGCGGATCGAAAGAAAAGGGCGGCGGAATAATCAAAATAAGTGGGATAGATATAGATTGTACCAAAAATGAGCGGAGAGGAATCTGCCGGCATGGACTTTTCGCAGAAAACGCTTCAGGATTATGAGGTTTTGGCCGTGATGGGCAATGGATCCTTCGGCACCTGCTATAAGGTGCGGGACAAAAGCACCGGCGAGCTGTTCGCCTGGAAGGGAATGAACTACGATGAGCTGGACGATGTGAAGTGCGAGGCCCTGGTTTCCGAGATCAGCGTTCTGAGGCAGCTCCAGCATCCCAATATTGTGCAGTACTACCATCACCTGGTCAACCGCGAGGCCAAATCCGTATATATAGTGATGGAGTGCTGTGCCGGCGGCGATCTAGCACAGATTGTCAAGCGGGCGAGGTCCCAAAGGCAAAGATTCGAGGAGCCCTACATTTGGCGGGTGCTCTTCCAACTTTGCCGGGCTCTCCAGGTATGCCACAACAAAATCCCCAACGGCACTATCCTGCATCGCGACATCAAGCCAGCCAATATCTTCCTGGATGCGGCTGGCAATGCCAAACTTGGGGATTTCGGTCTGGCCAGGATGCTGCGACGGGATCAGAGCTTTGCCGCCTCTTTTGTGGGCACGCCGCATTACATGAGTCCAGAATTGGTAAGGGGCAGGAAGTACGACCGGAAGAGCGATGTCTGGGCCGTGGGCTGTCTGGTCTACGAGATGTGCGCCCTGCGTCCACCGTTTCGCGGTCGAGCCTTCGACCAGTTGTCTGAGAAGATCGCCCAGGGCGAGTTTAGCCGGATTCCAGCGATCTACAGTGCCGATCTTCAAGAGATCATCGCCTTTATGCTGGCTGTGGATCATGAACAACGCCCCGGCATCGAAGTCATTATCCGGCATCCATTGGTAGTGCGTAACATCAGTGAGCTGGATGGCAAGTTTCCAAATCTAATTGAAGCCGGCGAAGATTTCTATACGCTGCCCACGGGCGGCAGACTTTTTGAGGACGAGGAGGAGGAGATATCGCCAGAATTATCCAGCACTCTATTTACGGAGCAGTATAGCTTTAATGAGGGCTACGGACAAAGGAGACTCAGCGTCACTGGTGTTTTTACACCTGATTTGAGGAGTGAACTCTTCTACTCCGCCAAACGAAAAATCTTTCCCTCCAAGAAGCTACAGCTTTCGGATCCCGCTTTATATGAAAGTATAAGGAGAGAGGAGCGAGCGGAGGAGAGACATGTGGAACTGGAGGAGGAGCGGCGACGCAAGAAGGATCAGGAGCAGCGGAAGCGGGACCAGGAAAACCTAAAGAAGGATCATTTAAAGGAGGCCACCAGCAGTCCTCGTGCCCTCACCCAAAACATCTTCGATGAGGTGTTGAAGACCCGTCTCCATGCCATTCGCGCCCAGGAATCTCTGCTGCAGCAGAAGCTGGAGGAACTGCAGGCCCGCGAGCAGGAGTTGCAGCTGGCCGAGCAGCGTGTCCAAGCGCTAGAGCGTCAGCTGCAGGAAAAACTCATCCAGCAGGAGAAGCCCACATGCAGTTGCAGACAACCAATTGCTCCGCCCATCCCGCCCCGGAAGCCGGTGAAGTCTCATCACGATGACACCTACTGCACCATCGAACTCAATGAGACATCGCCCACGGTTGCCAAACTAAATTTGGCTACTCTGCCGGCTCCCAAATCCCTGAACACTCTGCGTAAGGTCACCTTCCAATCGCCCCAGAAGTTTATCACATATGGGATTGAGAATATGCCTCCTCCGGTAGCTAATCCGACAGTGAATCCCACGCCAGCTGCTGTCCCCATGCAGATGAGCGTGTCCAGCAATGATTCCGGAGACAGCCAAGCCTCATCCACCCGCAGGAAGTCCATTCTCTCCCTTTTCGGCCTAAGTCGCGGGTCCAAGGCGGCCTCCAAATCCCTGCCAGCAGTGAATCAAGTGCCTCAGGCTGCTCCAAATAAACTTCAGCGACCTCCTTTGGCACTCAAGCAACCAATTACCCAGGAACAGCCGGCAGCAGCTCCTCCGGTGGCCAATCTTTGGACCAAGGAGCAGAAGAAACAAGCCTTCGAGCTGCTGGCGGCCATGAATGCGGCGGAGAGGGAGGCTGCTGGAGGAGCAGCCGGCGGATCCGGGCCAGGAGGAGCACGTCGCCAGCATCTGCGGCAATCTGTGAGGGAGCGGAACTCCACTCTTCAGCGAAATCGAATGCGACGATCTTTGGTGGTAGCCAGTGGCCATCAGAAGCTATCGACGCGTGACCAGTTGGTGATCTGAGCAGTCGACTGGAGATTGTGGAGTCCAGGAGCCATGGAAACCATGGAAACTACGAGCGTTGTGATGTGGAATAAGTTCCGTAATATATAATCCTTTTTTTTATACACAATTTTTTTTATCGCCATATTTTGCATGTGTATTATTAGCAGTAAGATTTGTCCTTTTATCGCTGCCATTCATTGTGCAATTTGCATTAGTTATAAAAACATCTCTAGGTATACATGTTTTTTGTATTAAATAAAATATATACATTTATAACAAATTATTGCATTTGTTATCGTTATTTTATGATTTTTAATTTTTATTTATTATTTGTACTATTTTTACAGGATAAAGTAACGAACAAAATAGGAGCTATATTCTGGAGATAGTTTCATTACAAAAATTAAGCATTCATGTCAAGTTCCGTTAAATTCAAGTAGTGCATTTTCAGTGCTGTGAAAGGTTAAAATATTTGATAAAAGTTAGCTTATTTCATTAAATTTAAAATAATCTTGATATTCAGAACAAGATCAATTGTTGTTTTTGCAGTAAGAGTTAAAACATTTAAAAAGAGACTTTATATATCTTTTTAACGATAAGGAAAATATTAATTATAAAACTGAGAGCCATAGATATATCATTTGTCGTCCTTAGTGGAATGATGGAAAAACATTTCTGCTGAAAATCCGTAAAAATTTATAATATCAGTTACAATTAATTGCAATTATATATATGTATTCGTCTTTAAAGTGCCTGCTAAAATATATTATTTTTTTAATCACAATAATTTAATAATTAGATCAAGAAAAAATTATATATATTTATTTACAATTTTAACAGAAATTTAAACATAAAAAAAAAATAATTTTAAGCTATAAAAAGACAAGCTATTTCCCGCCCTCTGCTAGTTTTGTTATTCAACTGTTGTCAACACTGTCATCACGCCAGCTGTTGCCTATCGATAGGCCGATTACTGGTTCGTTACGCAAGCAACAGGTTCTGGTGTGATTTCTGATTGGACTCCGGTTGGATTCCAGCTATTTCCAAGTGTTCTTGCTTCGCTAGGTTATAAAATTAATTAAATTCCAAGATGTCCGCCCGACTGCTGCAGGCCACGCGACGCTGGAGCGCCCAGCGCACATACAGCTCCAAGATTGCCGAAGTGGTGGTGGTTTCTGCCGCCCGCACTCCAATTGGCAGCTTCCAGAGCAAATTGGCCCCCCTGACGGCCACCCAATTGGGAGCCCGAGCCATCGAGGCGGCCATCGAAAAGGCAGGAATTGCAAAGACCGATGTCCAGGAGGTGATTATGGGCAATGTGGTTTCAGCCGGCCTGGGCCAAGCTCCGGCCAGGCAGGCCGCCATCTTCGCCGGACTGCCCACCAATGTGTGCTGCACCACGGTGAACAAGGTCTGCTCCTCGGGCATGAAGTCCGTGATGCTGGGCGCCCAATCCCTGATGCTCGGTTATGCGGATGTGGTCGTCGCCGGCGGCATGGAGTCCATGTCCAATGTACCCTTCTACCTGAAGCGCGGCTCCACTCCCTACGGCGGCGTTAACCTCACCGACGGCATCGTTTTCGATGGCCTCTGGGATGTCTACAACAAGTTCCACATGGGCAACTGTGCCGAGAACACGGCCAAGAAACTGGAGATCACTCGTCAGCAGCAGGACGACTTTGCCATTGAGTCCTACAAGAGATCCGCGGCTGCCTGGGCCGATAACGTTTTCCAGGATGAGATTGCCCCCGTGAAGATCCAGCAGAAGCGGAAGCCGGAGGTAGTCGTTTCCGAGGATGAGGAGTACAAGCGGGTGAACTTCGACAAGTTCGGACAGCTGGCTACGGTTTTCCAGCGAGAAAATGGCACTGTGACCGCTGGCAATGCCTCCACTTTGAATGATGGCGGTGCTGCCGTCGTCCTGATGACCGCCGAGGCGGCCCAGAAGGCGGGATTGAAGCCTCTGGCCCGGATTGTGGCCTTCCAGGACGCCGAGACCGATCCCATTGACTTCCCCATCGCCCCGGCTCTGGCCATTCCAAAATTGCTAAAGAGGGCCGGCGTTCGCAAGGAGGACGTGGCCATGTGGGAGGTGAACGAGGCCTTCTCCCTGGTGGTGCTGGCCAATATCAAGAAACTGGATGTGGATCCCGCCAAGGTGAATGTCCATGGCGGAGCCGTGTCCATTGGCCATCCGATTGGCATGTCCGGCGCTCGTCTGGTGGCCCATCTCTCGCACAGCCTGAAGAAGGGCGAGCTGGGCTGCGCCTCCATTTGCAATGGCGGCGGAGGAGCCTCCTCCATTCTCCTCGAGAAGCTGTAAGGTCACCTGGCGACCCGACTACTCTCAACCAGAAATGCATTTACTATGGACCCATGGCGGTGATCGTGGAAAGCTATATGTTTTTTTTTTAAATTGTTAAGTGTCTTCTTTGTGCCCTAGCCGCATTTATCGAAATCTTGTGATTTGCATAATAAAATTATGAAACAGTGAATAATTAAATTGAAAATCGGTTTTATTGCACTAAGAATATTGGGTTCTATATACATCTTAATGTGTTATTTATAATGATTTATCAGAAAAAAATGAACATCAAAATGAACAGTCTTATATAAGTTGTACTGTAAATATTATTATATTATTGGTGTTTGCCGTTTCAAAACTTTTTAAAATTTATTGAATTAGTATTGTTTTTTATAAATGTTATAAATAATGAATATATTTTCTAGTTTAGATTCGGATTAATCACAGCTAAATTTACTTGGAATAGTTGTAAACTGAAATTTATTCTGAAGTTCAATTAGATGTTTAAATTTCTATTCCTTCAATTAAGATTATATATGGTATGCTAAATTTAACCGCCATCTATTTTGTCTAGATTTTTAAGTCCTTCAAGGATTTTTTATAAAACCAACTGCCAAGTGATAATTTCAACTCTTAAAATATTTCAATGTTTTATTGAAATGTAACATGCTATTTAGGAAAGGTAATAGATATTTTTAGAGCCTTCCATTTGCAGCTCGTCTGGCGGCCAGGAGTTCGCAGATAAAGACGACCAGCGAAAGGAGATAGAGTCCTGCGGCCAGGAGGTAGATCGCCCAGAGGTCCGGCTGCTGGATGCGCTTCTCCCGGTAGAGGAATCGGCTGCGGAAATACCGCTCGCTGGCCAGCTCACCTGCCCAATGGTGCAGCAGGCCCACGGATCGAATGGACATGACCAGGTGGTCCAGGTGACCGGCCAGATGCGAGTGCTTCTGCAGGTAGATGGCCAGCTGCTGCTCCAAAACGTGCTGGGGGATAATGTGATACGATCCCGCCCGATGGCACCGCTGGGTGAGATGGAGCAGTGCATCCTGGGAGAGGAGGCCAAAGAACAGGGCATGCGAGCCGCTGCCCTCTCGCAGCGAACATCTGTCCAACTGGCGCAGCACCTCATCCTCCCTCTCCGAGGACACAACCAGCGACTTGAGTCCGAGGAGCTCCTGCAGGCTGGGCACTTCCCTCAGATCCTGCCACGTGACCCGACTCATCACCGCTCCATAGCCACCTTCGGCCAGATCCTGCAGACTTTCCGGCAATCGCTGGTGCAGATGATACCGCAGGATCAGGAACAGCAGAGCCGAGTACATGGACCTAACGATCAGGCCGAAGCACAGCCAGCTGGCGAAGAGCAACTGCATCGAGGGACGCTCCGGAGGATCGACGGGCAGGCCGAGGGCGGCGCCATAGATCGCCAGGACGAGCGCCACCCGATCCACCGGCCCGCGTCCGTGGAGCAGCACCAGGCAGAACATGCTCAGGCAACTGGACAGCAGGCAGATCCAGGTGAGCGCCTGGAACGGAAACGACCAGATCTCCCGGCTGGTCAGGTTGTGGGCGTTGAGCAGCAGACATCCCACCAGGCGGTTGGAGTAGTGGGGAAAGACGGGCGTCAGGTTCGACGAGTACTGGATGCGCTTCCTCACGTAACCAATCGCCAGGTGGGCCAGGTGTCCTTGCACCTGAAAAATGGACATCAAATTGGGATAATAAACTTCAACTTTCAAAGGTTAATATTCTAAGTTGCTCTAGATACATATATGCTATTTTTTATTTTATATCTAAAATATAGCTCAATTCCTTATGAATTTATTTTAAAACGGTTTATATATGTATTATTACTATAGAATTTTCACTAAATAACAAAACTATGCTTAATATTTTTGTTATTAAATTAATAGATTTTATTATTAAGACCTTAAAACTATAGCTAATTTGTAGTTCACATTGCGACATTGCGGGAATAATAAATAATTACAATATAATAAATAAGAAATAATTAATTTAAATTGTTCTCAACGCTACATTTATTTTTAAAAGTGTTACTTTTTTTAAATTTAAAAACAGCTATATTTGCTGTGAAGGTACTGAAACGATATTGTTGTTAAATAAGTTAAGTTAGTTTTATATTAAGGCATACTTATATTAAATATAGGTTTACATTTTAAGGTGGTTTTCCCATAAGAGTAAACTCACCAGTTTCTGGAGTAGTTGCATCTCCGACCAGGTGGTGTGGTTCCTCTTCTGATCCTGCAGGCCCTCGAACCGAATGCTAAAGTTCATCCGGCAGGACAATTCATGCAGCAGTCGTCCCTCCAGGCCCCGCAGCTCCCGTTGTCCCTCATCCAGCTCGAAAAAGGGCGACACTCTTCTAGCCAGTACCACCAAAGGACACCCATTCAGATTGTGCAGCTTGGAGGGAAAGTAGTCGCGATGCTGCCAGGATTCACCCAGGAACTGGTTGATCCTGGTGGGCCGGGAGTCGTTGCATTGGCCAGGCGCGTAGGGAAAGTACGTGTGGAGCAGCACCTGACCACCGGAACTCTGCGTCATCACGTTGCAGTTGATCAGCTGGTGGCGCCAGCAGTACGCGAAAACACCCTGCATGTCCTGCGGAATCAACGCATCCCTCTGCTGCAGGAAGATGAAGTAGTACTCGCTGGCATCCGACTGCGCCGTGTACGTGTGGATTTCGATGTCTCTGGTGGGTACAAAATGTATTTCGTTTAAGAATCGTTTTATATATTTAAAAAACCCTATTGAAAATACTCTTAATATCTGCGTTAAGTCTCGGTTTGCATTTTAGGTCAGATATTTCGTAATTTCCATAAAAGTGTCCAAAAACTGAGCTTTTAAGCCCATAACTTTTGTTACGGAAATCCGATTTCAAAGTGGCATACTTCAAAGTAATCGTGGTTTAATTACCTAACTAACTAAATTTTAAGTCGGTTTTTCGTTATTTTAATAATGGTTACATTTCCAAAATTTTAAAAATGGCCCTTCAGAAAAGTGGTAAAAAACTGCACTTCCCAGTTCATAACTTTTCTTACAGACATCCGATTTTAAAGTGGCATACTTCAAAATGATCGTGGTTTGGTGGTCTCAAAATCTGTATTTTTACTTAATTTTTTTTTTTTTGGGTCGATTTTTCATCATTTTTGATGATATAATCATTTTCCCTTTCCAAATTTTCCGAAAATGACTTTGCAGAGAAGTTACCAAAAAATGCACTTCTTAGCCCATAACATTTCTTTCAGACATCCGATTTCAAAGTGGCATTTTTCTAAATAATTGTGGCTTAATGCTCTATAAATCTGTCTTTTCTTTTGGTTTTAATTTTGGGATTTCTAAGCATCGGAATCGAAATATTCTTTTATGGTCATTCAATTCGCTCCTTTACATATCATTTGCCCTGATGAATTTAATCCTTCATATATCCTCCTGGGCAACCCACTTACAGTAGCGCATCCAGCGAGTCCACCAGGAGCAGATTGTGCGTCCTTGGTCCTGCAATCCGCCGCGGACGACCGAGATCGACCAGGACCAACTGGATGATCATGGTGTCCACGCTCTCGTAGAGCAGCTGCATGATGGTGCGGTAGAAGTTCATGGGACTGGGTCGCCGGCAGGAGAGGATCACGATGAAGGCGGGGGCAATCCGCTGGTAGAAGTCCTCGATGAAGACGCGGAGGGCCTGGGCCACGTGCTGATTTATGGCCGCCGCCTGCGTCTGGGCGCCCATGTACTTCATCGACTCGAAATGCAGCAGGCTAGTCACGTTCATGTCCGTCCGTCCAAAACCGGGAAGAATACTGCCGCAATTGCCTAGTCCCCGTGGCGAATTCCAGTCCAATGCGGTCTCTGTTTGCATCTCATTAGGTCCTAAGTCAAACAAAACCATTGTGTGTCACGCACGCACCAAGGTGCACAATTAGCCAGGGATTTCATCCATCAGCTGGTGGTCACTCGTAAATAATATTACCCATAAGGTGGTGGTCATGCCTTGACCTAACTGATGTCGATAATCGTGTGACTTTATGGGTTTGCAGGTCTGTTCTATATATAAGGTGGTGGGTATTATTATATCCTTGATTGATGTTATCCAGAATTTCCGATTTCTTTCTTTACCCTACGCACTTCATACTCATTTTTAGTATCTTTACACTGAACTTCAAGTTTTTTACAGGAAATAATGTAAGAACCTAATTATAACGAGGACGGAAGCTAGCTTCGGCAAGGCGAAGTTTAAATACCCTTGCAGACTTAACCGAAATTGCTAAAAATGAAAAAGTAGCGAAAGGAATAAGGTATATTGTTCCTATGGGAGCTATAGGATATAGACGTCCGATCGTTATGCGCTTTTACCCTAATCAAGGTATGCATAAAAAAATACGATTTGGAATGATTCATGTCAATTGCTTATATACTGTGCGAAATATCCTAAAAATCATTACATTTTAACCGATTTCACCCTATTGTTCCTATAGGAGCTATAGGATATAGACGTCCGATCGCCAAGCGCTTTAACCCTGATCAAGGTATGCATAAAAAATAAGATTTGGAAAGATTTATGTTAAAAGCTTTTACACTGCGCGAAATATCTTCCATTCATGCAAGTTATATCCGATTGTTCCTATTAAACATTAAACATTATACAATTTCAATTTAAATTCGTTTAGTTTTCTAATAGAAAAATATTAAAAAATATAAAAATATAAAACATTTAAAAACAGTTTTCATACAGATTCACAAATCTAAAAAAAAAACTTATTTCCGTATATATTTATTTTTAGTTGGGTCTTTGAATTTATGCTTTAAAGATTTTTCCCTATTTTTCCCTATTCTTATATTTCATTCCCAGAGTAAACCTTTCCATTTATTTGTTTTTAATTAGCGCAATCTCCTTTGAGATCTGACCATGAGACACCGGGAAGCCCAACAGCCCAGTCCAGGTGCTCGTCGTCCTCACAGTTGAGCCCTCAACGGCGCGCCATGAACACCAGTTGCAACAACTCCAGCTGGAGCTGCAGATCCGGCCATGCGATCTACAGCAGCTACTTGGAGCACTCGCGGATCGACATGCAGGCGGAGGACGCCAACGCGTATGTGGCCAGGGCACTACGGCTGGTCATCGAGAACGTGCTGGCCCAGTTGAGCACCACCCTGGTGGTGACCATCTCCACGCGCGACCTGAAAACGGCCACGTGGTTCGAGTACATGATGAACATCCTGATGGATTCGTGGCGCATGGTGGCGGTGCAGCTGCTCGGCTTCCGGCCGGACTTGGTGTCCAATCCGGTGCCGGGAAGGAAGCGGGTTAACCTGCTCATGGTGGACTCCTACGGGGGATTACTGTGAGCTCGCCTGAAAAAGGCACTTGCAATCTTAATCTACATATATGCTATATTCCCTCTTTAGGGACACCAACATCACGGCCGACAATGCGGACTTCGATGACCCGGACTACTACTTCATCTTCCTGCAGGCGCGGGATCACCTCATTCCCAAGGAGCTGCAGCTGATCCTGGACCATTGTCTGGCCCACTTCTGGCTACACTGCAACGTGATGATCCAGACCGCCCAGGTGGAGGTACTGGTCTACACCTACTTTCCCTATACGGCGGCCAGCTGCCAGGAGGCGCATCCCGTGCTGGTGAACACCTTCGATGGCCGCCATTGGATGCGGAGTGCGAAGATGTTCCCGGACAAGCTCAGCCAGATGCACGGCTGTCCCCTCACCGTGCTCACCTGGCACCAGCCGCCATTCGTGGAGCTCCTCTGGGATCCGAAGGCGAAGAGCCACCGGGCAGCTGGCTTCGAGATCCAGCTGATGGAGCACCTGGCCCGCGGAATGAACTTCAGCCTGGAGCTGGCCAATATTGCGCTGCTGCCGCCCAACGCATATCGCCTGGCGGATGGTGCCAGCAGAGGACCCATAGAAAGGGTGAGTAAAAATATGATTAAGACTATGCATTTTCCACATTTTAAGTAATATTCTTTCTTAAAAAGAAAACAAATGCAACGCAGTGAAGGAGGCTTTTTCGACCCTATAAAGTATATATAATATGTTCTTGATCTGCATCACTAGACAGTCGATTTTGCCATATTCGTCCGTTCCATTTTTTAGGCATTTTGAAAACCTCCGCATTGCCTTTAGTCCTTCAATCGCTGGGCTTGTAAGCCTGTAAGGACTTTTCAGACCTCTTATAACTTTTTGTAAGCTCTAGATAGGATTTTGAATCAGTGACCAGAATGTCCATAATACACAAGAAAATATATACATATATAATAATAGCTTCTAAGCATACCCAAAGTTTATTTCAAACACCAACAACAATCTTGTAGTAATAATAAAATGAGAATGCTACATTCTATGAAGCATCTTAAGTTGCAGATGTTTGAAACTTTAAAGGGGTTGTGAAAGTTCTAAGGAGCTTTAATCTTAATATCTAAAGTCCAATTATATTAACCTCCATTTATATTTTAGCTCCAGCAGCACAGTGTCAATGTGAGCTTGGGTTATTTCCGCAAGACGGCGCTTCGGAATGGGCTGCTGACCACGCCCATGTCCTATTACTCGGCCAACTTGGTGGCCGTCCTCCAGTTGGAGCGCTATCGTCTGGGCTCCCTCGCCCTGCTGGCCTTTCCCTTCGAGCTGCCCGTTTGGCTGCTCCTGCTCCTGGCCCTCCTCATCCACCTGGGCATCCATTTGCCACGAAGAGGGGTAGAAAATCAAGGAGGAGGAGGTGGAGGGCTGCAGGTGGTGGGCTTGCTGCTGGGCGCCTCCTTGGCCCGCCTGCCACGCCCCTGGAGGCACCGTTTCATCGCCGCCCACTGGCTGTGGGCCAGCTTACCCCTGAGGATCTCCTACCAATCCCTGCTCTTTCACCTGATCCGCCTGCAGCTGTACAGCACACCATCCTTCTCCCTGGAGCAGTTGCTGGCGGAGGGTTTCCAGGGGATTTGCACGGCGAACACGCAGCGATTGCTGCTCGAGATGCCGCAGGTGGCCCGCAGTCCGGATAGGTTCCACTCCCTGGATACGCCCTCCGACTGGGACGTGCTGAACGCCCTGCAGCAGAACAGGAATCGCAAAATATTCGCCGTGGTCAATCAGGACATTACGCGGTCCTTTCTGCACTCCTCCAGTCATCCCAGTGCCTATCACGTGGTCAAACAACCCGTGAACGTGGAGTACATCGGCATGTACATGCCCAAGCACTCCTTCCTCTACGAGAAGGTGGACGATGCACTCAGGCGACTGGATGCCGCCGGCTTCATCCTCGCCTGGCGTCGCGCCTCCTTTGGCTTCGTCCATCGCAGGGAGCGGGTGCAGCACTCCAGCCGGCGGTTCATCAACCACGCCAAGCTCTCCGGCATTTACATGGTCATGGCGGGAATGTACTTGCTGGCCGGTCTGGTCTTCGCCGGAGAGCTTGTCCTTTGGCGAAGGAACCTAAAGAAAGCTAAATCCTGATGGAATAATACAACCATTGTGCCTATAGCTATAAATATATGTCTAAGCTTGTCGCGCCAGAATAATCATTAATAATGATAAATCTGATTTAAATTTAAATCTTATATATATATATATCTCGTAAAAATTAAATGGATTTTTTAATGAATTTGTTGAACTTTGACAAAAGATAAGCATACTTTTTTTAATATTTAAAAATATAATACATAAGAAATTCGTTTGTTTATCGATTAATTATTATAATTATTATTATCAATTTTGTATCGCTATAAAGTGTGTCATTTCATAGTTGCATTTTAAAACTTAAAAATATAATAAAAATAAACGCGCAAGAAAGCTGCGACAAACGCACCTTCAACTTACACAATTATTTATATTAATTTTTGTATTATCTGATATGTTAAAACATGGAGAGGATCTCAAGGAATATTAAGTCCGAATACAAAAAACCTTAAGCCCGTTTTTGTTAAAAAGAGAAAAACACATTTAACAAGTGGCTGAAGCTTCAGTCGGTTTCTGAAAATAAAAAAAATTTAATTTGAATTTAAAGTTACTAAAATATGTTTCTAAAATCAGTTACGAAATTGACATTTTTTATGTTTTTGCCAGGAAGCGCCACATCCTATTGATTTCTAGTCATTTAAAGAGCTGTTTTGAAGCGGTATTGACCTTATTTTTCCCTTTAAGAGAACCCATTCAGGCACTTAGTTGGGCAACCATTAATCATCCAACTTTTCCGGGCAATTAACCGCAAAGTTACACAAAACTCTGGAGTGATTAAGGCCGTAGAACCTGATCGGAGTTCCGAGCACCCTCATTGGAGTCCATGTCCCGGCGGGATGAACATCAGCGCACTGCTCAACTCGTACTACGACCTGTCCGGGGAGCAGATGAACCACATCAACGAGTTCGTGGCCCGGGCCTTGCTCCACGTGATCCACCACTACATCCTCAGCGTGACCCCGTCGCTGGTGTTGACCCTTTGCTGCCGGAGCAATCACACGTGCAACTTCTACAACGAGATGATGAACACCTTGTTCCGGCAGTGGGGATTGGCCCCGGTGCAGATCGTGAATGTGGAGCGGGATGTGCCCTGGCGTCCGATTCCGGGTCGCCGGCACTTCAACGTAATCTTCACCGACTCCTTTGCCGCCTTCGAGGAGATCCGGATGGAGTACTATGCCCGGGAGTACAACTACAACGAGCACTACTTCATATTCCTGCAGGCGCGGGATCGCCTGCTGCAGGGCGAGATGCGGCTGATCTTCGACTACTGCTGGCGATACCAGTTGATCCACTGCAGCATTCAGGTGCAGAAGTCCAACGGGGACATCCTGTTCTACAGCTATTATCCCTTTGGGGAGCGGGGTTGCTCGGACATGGAGCCGCAGCTGATCAATCGCTATAATGGCAGCATGCTGGTGGAACCGGAGTTGTTCCCCCGAAAACTGAGAAACTTCTTCGGCTGTCCCCTGCGCTGTGCCCTGTGGAATGTGCCGCCCTTCCTCGGGCTGGCCGAGGACCAGGAGGACGTCCTGGTCGTGAGCGGCGGCTACGAGGGTCGCCTGCTCTTGGCGCTCGCCGAGAAGATGAACTTCACCATCGCTGTGCGCAAGGTGCATGCGAATGTGAGGAACGAGGCCCTGGAGATGGTGAGTTCTTAAATCGATCTGCATTCGAAATTTAAAAAAATCAACAAACACATCTCATTGTTTTTGAAAATTGTTTAAGAAATTTACCACCGGTTTTGAAATAAAAAATGCTGTAAACGTTGTTTCGAAAGTATAATTGCACAGTACTTACGAGTCAACTTCTTTGTATTGATAAATGTTTAAGACTAAATTAATAGTTCCCCAACAATTTGAGAGCTTTTAGTAAGGTTTATACACCACAGTGCAAAATGAAATTGTATAAGGTATATAAATTTGATTATTATTTGTAATAAATTTAAACATTTAATTAAGGAACCATTAAACCATCTTAGCCTAACTGTTCCAGGTTAAAAGAATAATTGTTGTAAAAATACAACCAAGGTATTATCTGAATGTCAAAACATTTATTCTGTTTCTGTTCAAAAACCATTATACCAACTTATATCAAATGATCGATGAACCCATTTCTAAGACCGATACTTGGCTCTTCGGTATATTAAACTAAATTGAATCTAGAGCTAAAACAATAATAGGATAACTTAATCTGGCACTTTGCAGCTAAAACGTGGCGAGGCGGACCTGACTCTGGGCGGGATCCGGCAGACGGTGGGCAGGAGTCTGGTGGCCACTTCGACGAACAACTACCACCAGACGCGGGAGGTGTTCGGAGTCCTGGCCTCCAGCTACGAACTGAGCACCTTCGACATCCTCCTCTACCCGTACCGCCTGCAGATCTGGCTGGGGATCCTCGGAGTGGTGCTCCTGTCCGCGCTCCTCCAGTTGGCGGTGGACAGGATGCTGCGGGAGGGCCAGGGATCGCGGACCTGGCTCAATCTGGAGCTGATCTTCGTGGGCATGCCGCTGCTGGAGACGCCGAGATCGCAGACCGCCCGTCTCTATTGCCTACTGCTGATGATGTACACCCTGATCATCCGGACGATATACCAGGGACTGCTGTACCACCTGATCCGGACCCACCAGCTCAATCGATGGCCACAAACGATTGAGTCGCTGGTGCAGAGGAACTACACGGTGGTGCTGACGCCCATCGTCCAGGAAGCGCTGGAGGAGATTCCCAGTGTGCAGCACATGAAGTTCCGGCTGCTAGAGGCCACCTCCGAGCTGGATCCCCTCTACTTCCTGGAGGCGAATCACCAGCTCCGGCAGCACGTCACCGCCTCCGCCCTGGACATCTTCATCCACTTCAATCGCCTGAGTGCGGAGCGGATCCACCGGAGTGGCGGGCAGGGCACTGGAGCCCACTTCGAGATCGTTCCCGAGGACATCATCAGCATGCAGCTGACCATGTACCTGGGCAAGCACTCCTTCCTCATCGACCAGCTCAACGAGGAGATCATGTGGATGCGGTCGGTGGGTCTGCTGACCGTGTGGGCCATGTGGGAGCTGGACGAGAGCTATCTGCACTACGAGCAGAGCTTCCAGATCTTCGGCATCATGGAGCTGTATGCCATATTTCTAATGGTGATGGTGGGCCTGATACTCGGCCTGGTCGTCTTTCTCCTGGAACTCGCATCTCAGCGTTCGCTTTTTTTGAGGAAACTATTTTCGTCGCACTTGTGGAGAAAAGCTCGCTAATGTATTAATATTTATTAAAGAAATAATCACATATGTAAAACGAATTTTTTTACAATCCTACAATTTTTTAATGCAGAAAAACCAAAAAAAAATTATGTAATAAAAAAAGAAAAGAAGCAAACTTTGGCAAGATTTAGTTTATTACAAATCGACTACATTTCGATTTCTATGCCTATATTACTAAAAACAATAAAGCTATGTCGATTTTTCGCTGCATTTTGCCATCGTTTCTTTAGCAGCTATATTAAAAAAAAAACTAAAAGCAACAGAGTTAAAATTGTTTTCAATTTTTTTTTCCGATTGTTCCTATGGGAGCTCTTTGATATAGTAGTCCGATCCGGTTCGTTCCGACTTATATACTACCTGCAATAGAAGGATAATTTTTGGAAAAGTTTCAAGCAGATAGCTTTAAAACTGAACGACTAGTTTGTGTAGAAACGGACGGACTGACGGTTGGACAGACGGACGGACAGACGGACATGGCTGGCCCACAACTGGATTTCCGAAGTCCATAACTTTACCAAATTTGATCCGATTTCAAAGTGGTATACCTCTGAAGACTCGTAATTTGATTTTCAAAAAATCTGCATCAAAATTTTTCATTTTAGCGTTGGTCCAGTTTTTGACCCATTTTTCCTGGTTCAGCATCACCATTATAGGGTCGGAAATGTCTCCTTCACTGCGTTGCAAACTTTTAACTGAAATTATAATACCCTCTGCAAGGGTATAATAGTTATAAATAGTTATATATTATTTTAGCAGGATTAAGATTCTTATATTTTGTTGGCCAATTTATTCGCATTTACATCTTTATTTTGTTCTATTTAGTATCATCATCAGAATTTTTAGTTTATATGCAAGTGTGTTTATTCCGTTATGATAAAAATTGTGTGTTTATTGAAAATAAGGTTTCTTAAACAATAAATAAATGCCTAGAGAGAAGTAACAAAAGTTGAATACCCAAAATCAGGGTCCTAAAATTTAAAAAGTTGTACTCATACTTTTTGAAATGTTGTTTTTCCTTATTAAAAAATGCAACCTGATTTTGCACATAAAACTTGCACTTAAAAATTTAAGAGCTTAGTTTTTGCTGAGTTAATAACTTAGTAATTTGTAATTTTTCAATTATTAGCTTACATTGCATTACTTATGTTTTAAGTATGTATTTTTTTAAACACGAATTTTCTAAATGTAAGGTTGACTATTGTTTCCAGTGTGGGTGACTTCCAGAGGCCGTGCGGTTTCGATGGGGGCCAGGACATTATCCAGCTATTTGTAAACCTCTCACAGGCGACATGGCGTTTGCATGAACCTGACACTGACGTGGTGTTCCCGACTCCCGACTCCCGACCCCCCACCACTCTCATCCCACCCACCAAGCCACCCACTCAACCCACCCAACCCACAGGTGTGTGTGTCTGTGCCACTGATGGTGTTAATTTATGGTTATGCGCCCCATGCATAATACTGACACCGAAACCTGTCACGCACACGACTCTGGAACGGTGGGTCATGTGGGTGGTTGGGTGTTTGGGTGGTTGGGTGGTGGCCAGGGGGTACTCGCCTGGAACCAGCAATTAGTTTAAGTGATGAACACGGATTTGTTAATGCATTACCTTTACAGGCGCAATCCTACAATTAATTTGTATCGCATGGGGTTAGATTTTTGGGAAATTCAAATAACCGGTCTGAGGTGCCGCTGGGAAAACCCTTGGTAAAATAATGTAAACAAACATAGAAAATAATTCTAAAAGTGTGATTAAGGTTCTTATTAAGTTATACCATTTTTTATTAGAAGATTTATTTGGAAATAGTGTTGCTTACATAAAATGGCTTTTAAAATGAAGGGAATCTTATAATTATTACAATGTACAAATTAAATACATTTAAATTCTTTTTCTTAAAGAAAAAATATATATAAAACATTTTTTAAAAGAGAGACTGATTAGTTTTAGTTGTGAACAATAAGATAATAATTTTAATAACAATTTTATTGATAACTTTGTATGTGGTTAAAAACAGTCGCGAAATATACTTTTGAGACCCACTGTATGTACTGCAGATTTTGACAAATTGATAGTGCACAAAGTCCCCTACCAAAACAAATCATGTCCCTTGGATGGCGAAACCTCAATCAAATAAATTCGCAAAAATGCTGCCAAATTTCTCACTATTCGCTATGCGACTCCAATGTGCGGTGACTGTGCTTCTGGTGCTCCTGGCTCACTTTCAAGTGGAGGCCATTTGGTGTCCGGACCAGCAACTTCTGGAGGAGCAATTGGCCACGAAGATCGCCGCCGCTCTGCAGAAGATCTTCACCAAAAGCTTTGCGCTATTAAATTTAAGTGTCGTCATTAGCACCGCCTACGAAACAATGGACAGGGATCAGGTGCAGCTGATCCATCTAGTCCTGGATCGCAGCTTGAGTCGCCTGGACTCTCCAGTGCCCGTCGTCCTGGCCTCGCGAATGAACCGGAAGATCGCACCCCAC
This sequence comes from Drosophila rhopaloa, assembly GCF_018152115.1. Taxonomy (NCBI): domain Eukaryota; kingdom Metazoa; phylum Arthropoda; class Insecta; order Diptera; family Drosophilidae; genus Drosophila; species Drosophila rhopaloa. The sequence continues at coordinate 8,596,434 of NW_025335123.1, read as the reverse complement.
GTCACCATCCAGTTGCTCTTCGTTCAGAGCGTCGACCAGGTCAAGTAAGTTGGAATATCCTAAGATATGTTAGTATTTATACTATTTATCAATGAATTTCTTTCAACCAAATGTTTAACCAAAATGAAATATTGGGGTCACCAAATCCTCTAAAATTTGTATTATACGTCTTCATTTTTATTAAACAACAGTCTAAGATTAAGGTTGTTCCGAAAATCTTAGATTCTGACTTCGAAACTTATCAAAAACCGTCGGAGCTGATTTTAGATCATCACCATGTGAACTAGATCACCATGTGAACTAGAATAAGTTACAATATGAAATCGATTTAAATAATAATAAATTGGCAATTTCTTTAGTCGATATAATTAATGAATGTTCTAATAAATTTTGGAATTTAGTTTAAAACGAAATCTAATATATTTAAGATCTATTGGCCACATTTTTATAAAAAATATCATACCTAATAAAAATTTCAAATTGGTGTTAGTTTAAAAGGACAGAGAAATACAAATTGTATGAATAATAGAACTGGGATCTTTGCTATCTAAATTAAATTAAATGAACTATCTTAATTTCTAATTATTAGCTATACAAAATGTTAATATGGGTCATCTATATTTCCAATTTAGAGCCATATCCGATGACTTGGAGAAGAACTATTTGTGCGTTGTTGTGTTGCTATCATCGCTGCCTGTTTCGAAGAAACGGAGTATTATGTCCACGATCTTTGCCCATTTCCTGCAGGAGCGATACAACATAAACGTGGTGATCCTTGTGCCCAGTTTGCAGGGAGTCCGGGCTTATAATGTCCAGCCGTACACTGCCGAAAGTTGCACGAGCACGGAACCGGTGGAAGTCGATTTGAAGGACTCCCTCATACGGGATCTCTATCCGGAGCGCTTGAAGAACCTCCATGGTTGTCCATTGAGCGTGATTGTGTGGGACATACCGCCCTTTGTGAAGGTCCATTGGGAGCGGAGTGATCCCATGAGCAGACTGGAGGGATTGGATGGCCGGATATTGGGGATTCTGGCCAGCAAGATGAACTTTACGCTACAACTGGTACCCAATGAACCGAAGGGACTGGTGGGTGGAGCCAGCTTCATGAACGGCACCTTAACGGGCGCCTATCGAATGCTCCGCGAGAGGAGGGCCAACATCACCGTGGGATGTGCCTCCTGTACGCCGGAGAGATCCACCTTCTTGGCGACCACGGTGCCCTACAGCCAGATAGCATACATAATAGTGATGCGGGCCAGAAGTGGCTACAGCATCTACGAAATAATGCTCTTTCCCTTCGAGCGATACACCTGGCTATTGCTGGGACTGATTCTGGGCCTTCGCAGGATTCTGGGTCGATGGTGGTGCATGCCGGCTCCTGTTTTGGCCGGCTGGATGCTCTGGATCTTTGTCATCAGGGCCAGTTACGAGGCCTCTGTTTTCAACTTCTTACACAACTCACCGGAGAAGCCATCACCCCGCACCTTGGAGCAAATGTTTGGTCAAGGATATCGGTTTATCACCGATCATGCCACCTACCGGATGACCTTGAAATTTCCGGCTTTTCAGGGGAGAACCACAATCTCGCCGGGACAACCGGTGGATGTGTTTCATGCCCTCTTGAAGGCACCGCCGAAAACAGGCGCCTTCACCAGTCGCTCCTTTCTGGCCGAGCACTTGGTCAGGCATAGGAACCATCGCAACAGGATGGTCATTCTGGCGGAGAAGATTATCGACAATATGATTTGCATGTACTTCCCCTACGGCTCCTACTTCGCCTGGGAGATCAGTACCCTGCTCTTCAAAATGCGTAGCTTTGGCCTGTTCCAGCACCATTCGCAGATCCTCGCCTGGAACAGCATGCCCACCACCTCGGATGCGCCGGACAAACCGGCTCGATATGCCCACGAGGATGCGGGCGCAGGATTCGCCAGGTCCATGGGCTTCGTCCTGGCCGCCTTAAATTGTTTGATGGCAGCCCTCTGCGTTTCCATTGCCGTTTTTGCACTGGAGCACCTCGGTCACACGCGGCGCTGGCCGAGATTGACCTGGCTAATGGAGAGGGTTTGAGGATAATTGGATTTGACTTTACAAAAAAAAGGTTATACAAAAATATTTAATTATTTTATGAAGCCTTCCTTTACCTTCTTAAAGCCTTATTTTAATTGGACATCCTTTTCTTATTCTGACAGGCTTTACTTTTGAACGAAGAATACAATTTCTTTACTAAAATTGTCAATTATTTCAGCTTCTGATGAAAAAAAGCTAACTAACAGTATTTTAAACATGAATATGATTATGATTATTTTGTATTATAATAATAAGGCCAAAAATAATGCAATTGTAAGGGTCTCTTAGCGCTGATCCGTTAAAAAAACAAATTTTACGAAAAAAAACTCAAAACTGGCACATTTTTAAAAACATGCAAAGCTTAAGAAATTTAATTTTTACAATTTTCCAAATCATTTTGTTTATTTATTATGTTGTCAGAGATCTGAAAAAATAATGTTGTTGCCCCAAAAGTTAAAAGATATTTGTATGTCGTAGCTTGCCTCTATTTAGATCCCAATCTTTGTTAATAGATGGTTCTGCCAGTATATATTTAGCAAATGAATAAATTGTATTATATAGGGGTATGATACAGATATCCCCAGTAATGCAATTTAACACCGTTTAATGGATACATATAATATAATTTATAGCTTTTATTTAGTTTTAAGTCCTGGTCACAATCACTGCTGGCTATCAACTGATCTCGCTCTCCGCTCACAACCCACACCAACCCCCAACTCTCTGATAGAGTTTGAGAGCGATGAGAGCAAGAGAGAGAGAGAGAGAGAGCCCAGCGAGAGTAAGCTTTACAACAACAACGAAGGAATACAGTAACTTATACATACTAATAGGTAGCAATCCTGCTATAATTGTTAGGGAGCCTATGCCGTGTACCGATTGATGGCATTCAGAGTGCTGCGTAACCGCGGATGCCTCCTGGAAAAAAGCTCCAGGCCAAAGACGAGGGTGGCCAGCAGCTGGAGGGCGGCACAGCAGACAAAGACGCCGCCGAGTCGCCAGATGGTCAGTGGACTCGGTTCCATGTTCCTTACCTTGGCCAGCCGTTCGATGCGGTCCAGGTACATGCGGCGGTATCGGTAGACAATGCCCGAGGACATCATGGCGATGAGCAGGCGGTCGATGCGGCGCTTCAGGTAGGAGTGCGGTCGCATGTAGAGGGTGAGGGGGGCGGTCATCAGGGGCTCGGGCAGGGTGGTCAGGTGCCTGGCCCCTGGCCCCGAGCGGTAGTCGAACTGGTAGGCGGTGGGCTGCAGCACCGGCACCGCAATGCCCGGATCCTCCTCGTCCCGCAGGCGGTACAGTGAGGCCTCTTGCGTGGTGACCACCCGGACATGGGTGCTGGGCATCGAGTCGTGGAAGACGATCTGCAAGGTGGGCAGCAAGTGGAACTCGTAGCCCTTGGCCAGCACCTCGGAGAGCGTCTGCAGCGGCGATCGCACCTCCACGTCCTGCAGCAGGAGGAACATCTGGCCCGTGTAGGCGGCCCGAAGGATCAGGGTTTGCAGCAGCCACATGAGCAGGAGGTACCGGGCGAAGTTCCTGCGCGGATTGAAAAGCGCCAGGCCGCCCAGCAGGATGTTCCACATGGCCAGGCACGGACCATTGTTGTGCCGGCCCAGCACCAGGTTCCGCAGCCTACGCGGCACAGCACTGATCCGCAGCAGGGCAATGATCAGGAGGCCGAGGAGCAGGCTGGCCAGGACACAGGACCAAATGATGTAACGGAAGGGGCGGGTCAGGCGCTGCATGGGCGTCATCGATCCACCGCCCGGAATCACCAGGACAATCGGAAAGCTCGTGTAGGAAATGCTGGGCAGCATCACATCCGAACGCGCCTTGTTGTACATGAAGCACACGAACGTCATATTTGCCTCGCCATCGACCATCTGAAGGGATTACCATGCGTATGCTTGATTAAATTGGTTGGCATTACGTATACGACCGGTAAACAGGGGATGGCACTTATTATGGGGAACAATATAAAATTATATACTTAACATATTACAAATCTTATCGTGACTTTCTTTTTTAAAAATCCTTTTTTTTGTTTAACCAAAAATTATGACTTTCTTAGGCTATAAATCCGTTTTTTTTGTTTTACTCTCACTTTAGCCAAAAATAGCTTACAGTTTATAAAATTTCCCTTCTTATTCTTTGCGAACTATTAATGAATATTAATGAATATTAATATTGAATAGAACATCTCTAAAATTAAGTGAAAAATTTAAAGAGAAATACAAAATTTTTAAATCTTCTTTAAAACTAAATAAATAGTGTAAGGAAAATGACCTTGGAAGATATAAAAATAAGAATGATTTGATTCATATTTTCATACCATTTTGAGAATGCCCGTGAAATTTCCATCTGGCAGGATCTGGCCGCGGTCCTTGTCCTGTCGCTCCACCATTTTGAGGGTGAAGTTCATCCGCTCGGCCAGGGCACGGAAGATCATGCCCTCGATGCCGCGCATGATCCTGCCGCCCGGCACCTCGGGATCATCCTCGATGATCACATACGGCCGGTGGTCGAAGGTGACGACCACCAGGGGACAGCCATGCAGGTTGGCCAGCTTGCTGGGGAAGAGCGGCTTGGTCAGTCCGTATCCCGTCGCCGGCGGCGGCAAATCCTGGAAGGCGGTGTAGTAAACCGGCAGCGAGGACTGACAGCGATGCGGTCCATAGGGATAGTAGGTGTACAGCTGGACCGTTCCCTCCCTCTGCAGGAACACGTTCACATTCAGCACATACATGTTGAGCAGCCGCCGGAACATGATCTTCACCGACTCCATGGGCCGATCCTCCACTCCGGTGTAGACCACCACAAAGAAGCCGTTCCGTTTGTAGGGACTGCCCAGCTGGCTGAGGTACATCTCCAACCTGAAGTATGATCGCAGGCTGTCTAGGAACCAAATGGCCATGGGTCTGCCGGTCAATCCGCTCGGCGGAGGCAGCTCCTTCGTGGCCTCCGCGCTCTCCACGCGATCATCCTCCAGCACGAACTGGATCCTCCCCGTGCCCGAGGACCTGCCCAGGGCGGCGTCAATCAGGTCGTTGTGGAGTCCCCGACTCTCCGCACTGGTGGCGAACTGCACCACCGCCAGTGGGGTGCTCGTCGCGGTGCCATAGTAGTTGTCGATGGTCCACACCAGGGCGTAAACCAGGCTCACATTGTGCACGGCGCTTGGCAACATCCTGATCCACCAGTGGCTTCTTGCCAACTGAAGTTCTGCCCTTTTCCAACCACCACTGCATGATGGGCCACCACACTTAAAATAAAACTTAAAACTTAAAAAAAACATCCCCGAATCCTTGTCCAGTGATCTGTCACTGTTTATTGTAGAGAAACTATTTTAGTATTTATATATTACATTTTACGATTACATTTAAACAGATGGTTAACATAATAAAGGAAATGGGAAGTCTGCCCTATGCAGTTTTAAATTAATAAAAACAATATAATCAATAAAATCGCAAGTAATATGAAGTTGTTAAAGCAATATACAAAAATAAATCAAAATTGGAAAATATTCGTTTATTGTTATAGCCGATTGCCATAAAAAAAAATACCCAATGTATAATTATTAAGAAACTGAGAAAGTGTAATTTTATAAATTAATCAATAAGCTACTAATTAAATGTGATCTTTTTTTGAGTGTTTCAAGCCACATGATATAATTTTTAATATAATACTAATTTTCACAAAACTACATCCCATTTGGACAAATGTTTTGTTTTTCGTGTACTAGCTCGTTACAATTATCTAACCAGAAATCACTTAACTGACGGGTCAAATTGCGTGCTAAAAGCTCTATCTGCGGCATCTGGAAATGCAAATGCACAATAAATTAACATTAAATATATGATATTACAAATCTTTTTACCGCTGGTTATTGCTTTGACATTTAAGTTTGTATATAAAAAGGTTAAGTAACAAAAGTAAATTGTAAAATGTTTTTGGGAATGTAGGTTATAAAAAATATTTTTGGATAATTTTGATTAGTTCGGCAATTTATTTACCCATAATAACTGATCACAATTTTTTAACACCTTTGCATGGCGCTTTTTGACGAGTCAGAAATATTTTTTGGGGAGTTCGAGGGGATTGAAATAAAAACAAAACAAAAGGTCTTTATATCTGCAGAATATATTACCAAATATTATTAAGTGAACTTGTCTTTATAAGAATAATAAGCCTTTAGTTTGAACAAATGTGTTTCTTAAATAGCTTTTTAATTTCTTTAAATTGTAACAGATGTTTTAACTACTCAAACTTTATAAAGATATCCATGTACATATATACCGAACTTTAGTTACTTTTAACTTTTCTTGAATCACATAATCTATGGGTTTTTTATTGAATCAATTTTTTAACTGGTCTGCTTACGCATTTCAGCCGCAATAGTCGTGATTAAATGTAGATAGCTTTGGGTCGTGAGTAATTTAATAATGATCAGAGTCTGGTTAATCTGAATGTGAACCAACAAAGGTCGCTGTACCGAGTTGAAGAAATGCGCTGGCTCTTTCTTTTCGCACTTTTCGCTGACCTCTGCAAAACCACCCGCTGCGATGACAAAAACTTTTGTTTTTCGTGTCGCTACAAGCTGCACCACCGCTGACCTCAGCAAACCTCGTGGTGGTGGTGGTGCCGGCGGTAATTGTGGTGCTTCTGGTGACACACAAACCATCAGACGATCGCAAGAATTTCATGGATCGACGCTTGAAGGGCAGCCCCACCACGGCCCTCTATAAAAATCAGGGGCGGATTCGGCCCATTTGAATGCATTTTTAATTGTTATTTGTATTTGTAGTTATTTTGTATTCCAAAATGTTCAAGTCCATGGGTTATGGATACAAAAGATTATGATACAAATATACTATTGCTATCTCTATTCATTTTACCATACACATTACTAAAGATTTAGTTTATGATTCGATTTTAGACACAGAAACCTTTTTGTTTACTTTTTTTTTTTTTCTTAAAAAGAAAAGATGGGTATTTAAAATAATAGTCGAATAACTGTCGCTGTAAATGCCTTATAAAATTCTATAGTAATAAGGCTTCAACAATGTTGATTTTTAGAATAACACTTTTAAAACCTCATACAATATCTAAATAAATACATATTTAAAAAATACATTTGCATTAGTTAAATCCTAAAGAGAAAAGACCTTAAATGAATAGTTGGTTTTTAAAAACTTTTTTTTTTTTTAGCTCGCAAAAAACATTTTTTAAAACTTCAAAAAATTAAGTAAACACTTTCAAAAGTGCCATGTGCAGATAGCCCATGCTATCAGCATGTTTTATCGGTGTTTCATTAATAAATGATTCAACTTCTGGCCCATTTGCGGACCTGTTCTTTTTCGTACTGTTTAGCATGCATCATTTGCGCTGATTTCGTGGAAAAAGCTGGCGAGCAGAATAGTTGGGCAAGGTTTTTTGCAGCAGTTGCAGCTGCGGCGGCTGCTGCGGTCCGAATTTCGATTGGGGGCACACACACGGAAACGCTCCCCGTTCTCCGGTGCGTGTGGTGGACCCGGCTCCGGGTCACGAATTCGACTACGTCTGCGTTTCTGCACCGCCGACGCGGTGGCAAAAAAACTATTTGGACCACCGACCGGCGGCAGTCAGCAGTCAGTCGGCCAACGAGCTCCGGCGAACACCGATCTCCGTTAACCAATCTTGAGCAGACTTTTGCCCTCCCGCAGGATGAGATTGCACAGCCTGCTACCGCTCCTGCCGCTCCTGGCGCTCCTCGGCGTCCAAGTTGCTGGCCAGAACACTGGCCAGGCCAACGTCGCCTCCGAAGATCCTGCGCCGGATGGCGGATCACCGGCCAACTCTTCCACGATCACCAGAACAAGGATTCCCAACCGGGACGAGGTGAGTTCGATTCCTGCCAGTGACAACTTAGGGTTTTAAGGATATGAGCTACTGAGGTGATCTAAGCTCTCTAGATAGTTCAACTATAATTAAATAATTATTTTACATAAATATCTGGCCATTCCCTTTACTAAAATTACTCAGTGCCCTTTAAATATTTATGGATGTATCAAAACTTTTTATACATTTATATAAAATATGTTAATTTGAATAAATAAATAATTTAAATATCTATCCATGAACATTAAATGAAACGTTTAAGGCAGGCACAATGATTCCCCAATGAAAATGGCTAACTCTTGTATTAAACCCGAAATGATTTGCCTTCCAGATCCTGGGCCAGATGCCGCTAATCAGCCCCATCCGCACTGGCAATCCCCAGCTGGACGCCTTCTACTTGCTGTTCCCAGCTCTGGGCGGCCTCCTCCGCTGGGGCAGCCTCTTCCCGGCCTACTCCATCCTGGGCGCCATTCCCGACACCCTGCAACCCTCGGCCGCCGCCTCGAAGGTGGTGCTCGTCCTGGCCGATGATGCCACGGCCAGGACGCGAGTGGCCCGTCAGAATGATCCGGCCAGTGCTCTCGGCCAGATGATGAGCTGGCCACAGAACTTTGCACTTCCGACCATGGACTTGGGACCCCAGGTCGGTTCGTTTTTGGCCCAATTTCAGCCGATGCCTAGCCTCCTGGGTGCAGCTGCTCCGGTTCCAGCTCCTGCTCCTGCTTCTGCTCCTGTTCCTGCGCAGCCTGCTCCTCCGGCACCAGCTGCTGATCCACCAGCAGCAGGAGGAGTTCCTCGTCCTTTTCCTGCTGACATGCTGGGTCAATCGCTTCAGAACGCCTTCACCTCACTGAATCCGGCGAACTTTGATCCCATCAATCTGCTGGGTCAGGCTCAAACTGCTAATTTGCCTCCACCCAATACAGATTTCTTCGGCCAAATACAGAAGCAGCTCTTCCAGGGACTTCCAGGGCTCCAACAGGCAGCTCCCGTTGGCACGGATGCCCAGGCCTCCGACATTTCCGAGGTGAGGGTGCGTCCCGAGACTGCCTACTCGCCACAGGCTGAGATGGCCCAGCTGAAGATCAAGTCGGCGCTGGAAAGGGAGCAGGAGAAGCTGGAGCAGGAGCAAGAGCAGGACCGAGTGCCGCTCCTCTGGTTCCGAATGCCCACCACCCAGGGCCAAAGGGATATGAGGGAGGAAAGGCCACTGGAGGACCTTCGCGTGGAGGCCAAGCTGAAGGCCTTCGAACGCCAGGTGATCGCCGAACTGAAAATGCTGCAGAAGATCGAGCTGATGGCCAAGGAGATGAGGTCCAGTGCCTCGCTGGCGGCCGACTCCCCCTACAGGATCAGCTATCCCCTGAGCCGCACCCCCGTCCACAAGATCACGCGGGCTGATATCGAGCAGGCCCTCCGCGACGACTACGTCCGGCGATTGGTCACCAAGGAGGCGCAGCGCAAGACCAGGATTACGGGTCAGAGCAGCCGGAAGGCAGGCGGGCTTAAGCGTCAGACAATTGATTCGGATCAGAACCTGTCCAAGGAGGACATCGTCCAGATTATGGCCTACGCCTATCGCATGGCCAGCGAGCAGACTGAGAAGGGCAAGAAGGATAAGGCTTACGCGGCCTTCAGGACAACTGGACAAGATGAGGGTCAGGCGGGGATTATGCCGAATCAGCAAAAACTGTGGTCCGAGGATCAGACCAAGATCCAACAGAATCAGCAGCAGGTCCAGCAGATGCAGCAGCAGCGACAAATGGCCGATAATCCACAAATGATGCAACAGATGCAGCAGCCACAAATGGCCGTGGATCCAGAAATGATGCAACAGATGCAGCAACGACAAATGGTCGCGGATCCACAATTGCCAGAGAAGCAGCAGCCACAAAGGGACGTGGATCCACAAATGATGCAACAGATGCAGCAGCGACAAATGGCCGATAATCCACAAATGATGCAACAGATGCAGCAGCCACAAATGGCCGAGAATCCACAAATGATGCAACAGATGCAGCAGCGACAAATGGCCGAGGATCCACAAATGATGCAACAGATGCAGCAGCGACAAATGGCCGATAATCCACAAATGATGCAACAGCAAGAGATGTCCGCTGAGCAGGCCAAGATGGCTCACCAGATGGCCCGGGAGAATCCCATGATGATGCAGCAGAGGCAGATGGCGGAGAATCCACAAACGATGCAGCAAAGACAGTGGTTAGAGGAGCAGGCCAAGATCCAACAGCAACAGCAGCAAGTCCAGCAGATGCAGCAGCAGCGACAAATGGCCGGGGATCCACAAATGATGCAGCAGATGCAGCAGATGCAGCAGCGGCAAATGATCCCACAAAATCCCATAATGATGCAGCAAAGACAGTGGTCGGAGGATGCACAGAAGGTTCAGCAGATGCAGCAAAGGCAGTTGGCAGAGGATCAGACCAGTATGCGGCAGGAACAGCTGATAGCCCAGCAGAATGCCATGATGATGCAGCAGCAGCCGAGACAGATGATGGCGGATCCACTGATGATCAAACAAATCCATCAGGCCCAACAGATGGCCCAACAGAATCGCATGATGATGCAGCAACAGCAGCCACGATGGGAGGATGAGGATCGGGCAGCCCTAAGGTGGGCCAACGAGAAGTCCGAGGCGATCCAGCATGAGGCAATACTCGGCGAGGCGAGTCCCCAGATGCCGGAGAACGAAGGAACCGCCCGGCACAAAGGTAATCTCTTTGGTGTGTTCCGCAATCCTGACTCAGTGCCATCTAACTCCCCCACAGTGGATTCCTTGGGACTCGGCGGAAACAAGCGAAAGAAGTCCAAATCGCATTCGCACGCGGTGATCAACTATTACTACCAGGCACCTCCCCAGCGTCCGGCTGCCCCAAGTTATGGCCCAGCTCCAAGTTACGGCCCTGCCCCAAGTTACGGCCCTGCCCCAAGTTACGCTCCTGCCCCAAGTTACGGCGGCAGTTACGGAACTAGTTACGGCGGCGGTGGCCACGGATCGAATGCCTATGGAGTCGCACGCCCCGTCAACTCCTACCAAAGTCAGGGATATCGGACGGCACTCGGCAACGATGAGGTGGACGAGATGCTGCGCGAGGACCAGACGATGGGCCGGGTAAGTTGTGAGCTATGTAGAACCACCAGAGCCACTGGGTACCACTGAGACCACACCACATTGAGCACCACACAGCACACAGCACACACCACATTCACACTGGAACACGTAGAAAGTTGCCTGCATTTGATCCATTTCATACGATTCATTCGCCTTCTTCTCATGGCATTAAACAGGCGACGCATTTCAGACAATAAATCCCAAGCAACCAGGAGAAGTCGGCGGAGTGGCGAGGCAGCAGAGCAGCTCTGCTCCTCCAGCGACGACGACTGGAGCAGCTCCTCCGGAGCAACTGCAGCAGCATCGAGTCCACAAAAGGTTAGCCACTTTCCACAGGTTGGGCCGGGGGAAAATAAGTGAGGGGTCCAAGGGTTGCGGATGCGGCAGGTTGGACTGTCTGTGTGGCAGGAGTTGTCAGTGCGGCAGAGGATCGGGTGCAGCCAGGAGAGGATTGGGTTCAGAGTCCTGCCAGTGCCGGGCCTCTGCTCGTCGGAGCAGACGCAGTGCCGAGTACGGCACCCTGGAGACCATCGACGAGGGTTCCCTCAACGAACTTCGCCGGGAATACAAGCTGGGTCTGAAAGAGATCACCCTGAGTCCCGATGAGGATCCCGCCGAGGCCCTGATGCGCTACAATGCGGCCTCCATTCGGGAAGCTCTGGAGAGGGCCAGTATGGAACCCCTGGAAATCGGGGGAGACCAGTATGACGAGGGCACTCAACAAGAGCCCATGGAGGAGGAGCAAGTGCAGCATGATCCCACCGCCCAGCACCAGTATAATCACCAGGACTTCGTGCGCCTAACCACTTCCACGGCAGCTCCATCGACAACCACCATTGAAATGACAATTCCAGGAGGCAGTGACTCCACTTCAGAGACACCAACCACAACAGAAAGTACTGCCGCAGAGGCCACAGAAAGCCCCAGAGATGAGGACAACGAAATGCAACAGGACTCGACGGCTGAGAGTTCCCATGTGACCAAGTCGATATCCAAGCAGGAGGAGGAGATCCATCAGCTACACATTGTTGTGGATCAGCTAAAAGGGGAGATCCTCAAGCTGAACGACCGATGGAACAATATGATATCAGACAAAGTAGGAAAAGAAGAGTCAGTTACAGAAGGAAAAGCACCCAAGGTGGAGGGGCAATCCAAGGTGGAGGAGCAATCCAAGGTGGAGGAGCAATCCAAGGCAGAGGAGCAATCCAAGGCGGAGGTGCAATCCAAGGCGGAGAAGGTACAAAAGCCAGAGAAGGCGGAGGAGCAAACCACAGTGGAGCAGGAGGAGGAGGAGGCAGAGGACGAGGACGTCGAGAGCACGGGCATCTCCACCACGACCACAGAGACTCCAATCCCAAGTGGTTATCACTCCCCAAGACCTGTAATCAAAACCTTTGTGGCCCAAGCCAAGGCCAGTGTGGCTGACCAAAATGAATCCCCCAATAAACTGGACTACGAAGACGATCGGAATTGGCAGCGCATTCTGGCCAATCGGGGCTATGATACGGATTTCCTGACCAAAAACCATGAACGTCAGTTCATCCAAGATCAGAATCTGGAGATGCCGAAGACCCTCAACTATGACGGCACCGGCAGCCAGGAGTACTCGCCCTATCCGGAGTTCCAGGCGGATGAGCCCAGCTCCGATACGGAGGTCAAGACCAAAAGAGCCTTGAGTGTGAAGCAGCAGGCGCAGCTGCTCAATGCGGCTCTGAACGATAGTGGCAGTGATTCTAGTGATGCCCCCACCACACCCACTACCTATGCGATGAGGGGGAAGTTTGTGAGCAGGAGGAGCACGGCGAGCAGGACTCCCAGCCCGAAAATCCCGAAGGACAGTGACGAGGGCTGGGTGCGATCAGCTCGCCAAGTGGGAAAGCCAGAGCGACCCAAGAAGGCCGCGTTCCTGGTCAAAAAGGTCAAAAAGGTCAGCCGGCAGGACATCACACAGGCCAGCGTGAGCAGCACTAAGCTAGATAGTCTGGTGGACGTGCTCAAGGATCTGCTGCGACTGCAAATCGAGAAAGAGAAAAAGTCCGGCTTTGTGCGATCACAGAGCAACACCCTCTCGAAAGCCCCGAAATCCATCAAACCCATCAAACTCACCAAGCGAAAGCGGTTGCGCAGAAGACAACACAAACCCACTGCCACCACCATCAGAAGTTCCATCCCATCTAAGGCATAAGACCCTAATCCATGCAACCCACTAACCATGACCTAAAACTAACCACAATCATAGGATAAATATTCTAGTAGCATGTCCACTAATCAACCGTAAACCCTTCATGTCCATCTCTCATTCGCATATGCATCGTCCATCGTCCATATCGCCAGTCCATCATCAGCACCATCCGAATCCGAAAGCGCACCCCCATCACATGACCCCCAAGTGGGCTCCATTTTCACCTTCGACGAGGGACTGTTGCATCCGTTCATGGGCCTGCTGCCGGTGGCCAGACCCGATGATCCCTGGAACCAGAAGGCCTACGATCCGCACCATGCCCTCTACACCGGCGGAGGCAGCTATGATGCCTATCTGAAGGACGGTCGTCGGCGCCGGGATACGCACATCATGGGTCAGGGGTCACAGCTCGGCATCCTAACGCCCGGCATGTTGGACAGGCTGCTACGGATCAAAATGGATTTCCAGCGCAGGTTTCCCCATCTCTACAAGGGCATGCTGAATCACCACACCAATCTCACCCGGGTGGAGGTGGAGCCTCCTGTTTTGGGCAAGATATCCGAACCAACGGCGAAGTCCAGGGAAGAGGTTGAGCCGGATGAGCCTGTCTTCGAACTGGGTGCCGCCGAGCGTAGCCTTTTCGAGGACGATGCCAACGATCCTCTGGAGAAGGAGCCCGAACCCGAGCCGGATGAGGCGGATGACCGGGACATTGAGGAGCCCCAGGAGAGCAGTGAGCCCAAGGACAGCAGCAGCAGAAAAGAACGGGATGACAACGACATCGACTACTTCAACTTCGATGACGATGATGTTGATGATTAGACTTTTAATAATAATGTCAATAAAAATAATTATTAAATAATAATTATGCGAAAAATTAACATAATCGTTTTTGATACTTCGACTACTGGAATTCTGAACTTCATGTTTTCCAATTTTCCTGAATTTTATACACTTAGTGGGCAAAACAAGGTTTTATTTGTTTTTCGATTTTCTGGATTTTTTATCTGATTTTTATTCACTTGTGAGAGTAAAAAGAGTTTTATTTCAGACTTTTACTTATGAATAGAAAATTATTATAAAATTTTAAATTGCAATTGTCTTAGGATGAACAAAGGAACCTTTAATAGAAAGTTTTGTAATATATTCTATTATAAGCTTTTATATTACCTAACTACCAATGTTACCAGTTGTTAACAGCACATGAGATGCCTATAAGCTAATTATTATATTAATCAGTAATGGCCTACCCATTCACTCAGGGGAATCCCCATTAATGTGATATGATTAACGCGATTGGCCAAGGCCATTCCCAAGATTTCCCCAGGGATCTGAAAACCTACGAGCAAAGTACTTTCATTTCCACATTCCTTTGGCAACTCTTTAACTATGAAGTACATTTTACATTTACTTCTTTGCTGCTCCTTGGTGGCCAACACAATGGCATCCGGATCGGATTTGGAATTGGTGGATGCTCTGGTCCAAGTGATGGTTAACTCGGAAATGGGACGTCTAAAGACGTGGCACATTTACACCCACGCCAGTTCCCGGTCGACTGGTGGCCACTTGGAGGAGCTGCTCACCCAGTTGCTGGTGACTCTGCCATCCATTACGCAGGCGAGGAGGCTCTTCCGCCAGCAGTCCATGGAGTTCCAGCCATATGTGCATGCTGTCCTGGCTCTGGTGGACGATCTTCCGGCCCTCTCGGCGATTTACGAACACATCCGAGCCACCCAGGACCTGTCGTACACCCTGATATACATGTCCCTGCCCACGGATGCGTACGGCGAGGAGATTCAGCTGGTCCTTCGACTCCTCTGGCGTCTCAGTGTGCTGAATGTGGGCGTGGTACTGCGTCCGCCGGGTGAGCAACTCCTCATGGTCAGCTACTTCCCATTCAGTGCCACACACGGCTGTCAGGTGATCTCGGCCCAAGTGGTGAATCGCTACCAACTGTCCTCGGGACAATGGGCTAGCCAGGAGTATTTCCCCGCCAAGCTGGGCAATTTCTATGGCTGTCTGTTGACCTGCGCCACCTGGGAGGACATGCCATACCTGGTCCTGCGTCGCGACGGCAGCGGATCCTTCGTGGGCATCGAGGGTGCTCTGCTCCAGTTCATGGCCCACAATCTGAACTTCAGCGTGGGTCTCTACTGGATGAACAAGGAGGAGGTGCTGGCCACATTCGATGAGTCGGGCAGGATATTCGACGAGGTGGGTCTTTCATCTTATATCCAGCTTTATGATGTTTACTGGTTCATTCAGATCTTTGGCCACCATGCGGAGTTTTCCCTGGGTGGCTTCCATTTCAAGCCAAGTGCTGGAAACGAGATTCCCTACTCACAGTCCACCTATTACTTCATGAGCCACATCATGTTGGTGACCAATCTGCAGAGTGCCTACTCCGCGTACGAGAAGCTGGCCTTTCCCTTCAGTCCGCTCCTGTGGCGAGCCATTGGCCTGGTCCTAATCCTGGCCTGCCTGCTCCTGGTGATGGTGAAGCGATGGTGGCGTGGCCATCAGTTGCCAAGGAATCCCTACTACGAGCTGTTGGTGCTGACAATGGGTGGCAATCTGGAGGATCGATGCCTGCCGGGCGGGTTCTTTGGTCGCCTGGTGCTGCTCACCTGGCTGTTCGGCACCTTGGTCCTGAGGAGTGGCTACCAGTCGGGGATGTACCAGCTGCTGCGGCAGGACACCCAAAGGAATCCGCCACAAGCCATCACCGAGGTGCTGGCCCAGCGGTTCACCATTCAGCTGGCGGAGGTGAACGAGGCCAGGATCCTGGCCAGTCTGCCCGAGCTGCGGCCCGAGCAACTGGTGCACCTGGAGGGCAGCGAGCTGCAATCCTTCCCAGCTTTGGCCCGGCGAAGTGGCTCCTCGGAGCGTGTGGCCATCCTGACGCCATACGAGTACTTCGGTTACTTCAGGAAGGTGCATCCGATGAGCAGGAGGCTGCACCTGGTGCGGGAACGCATCTACACCCAGCAGCTGGCCTTCTATGTGCGGCGCCACTCGCATCTGGTGGGTGTGCTGGACAAGCAGATCCAGCACGCCCACTCCCATGGATTCCTGGAGCACTGGACGCGGCAGTATGTGAGTGCCGTGGATGAGGCGGACGAGAGTGTGACCAGGATCGCCTCCACTTCGTACAGCACCCTGGACGGGATCGATGGCGATCCCCGGCTTTCGGAGGCGGAGGAGCAGCAGGTGGCGCCCGTGCGCCAGAATGTGCTCTCCATGCGGGAACTGGCCGCCCTCTTTTGGCTCATCCTCTGGGCCAATCTGGGGGCGGTGGTGGTCTTCGTCGTGGAGGTGCTGCTGCCCAGGATAAAACTTGGCAAAAGGGTAACCAAAATGGCTATGAATAGAAAATGAATACCCAATTTGGTAAAGGTATAACATTATTATTCGCACTGCTCTTCAGGATTTGACCTTATTTTTGGTTCTCATTTTATTTGAGAAATTTAAGTTTATTACAATGTGGGTCGCTACCAAAAGTTTTTATGTTAAAACCATTAACACTTAAATTAAAGAATTAGAAAAATAAAATGTTAACATTTCCCTATTGTCTTGTGTAAAGTGACTTAAATAAATTCCTTAAAACTTAAGGTTTTTTTCGAACAATCTGAGGAAATAATACTAATAACCCGGTCCGGAGATGTCACGTTTCTCCTGCGAGGCGGCATAAATAATGCCGGATTTATTTGCGGGCCAGGCGTTTTAATTAAATTACTTCATAATCCACAGAAACGGCGGGAGTCACTTCCACTTCCACCACCACCCTCCCCATCCACAACAAAGGACATCCCCTCCAGCTGCGAGGAGGATGGCCTCCAGGATAGTTGGCCAAAGTGTTCGCTGCTCGTATCGTAAAAACGCAAAACGTTTTATCTAAAAGCGATAAATTTTGAAAACCAAAACTTGCGCTGGCGAATCAGCCCCCACCGATCAGCCACCCCCTGCCCCTCCCCCGTTGAATAGTTATCCTTCAGCGGTCCACAGTCCTCCCCCACCCATCCCTCTTCCCCCTCCTCACTCACCCAAAACCATCCACCGCACACATAGACATCAATTTTGTGTGTGCTTCTTGCCGGCAATCCTTGCAACATTTGCGGCTGCCGTTGTCGCCATCGACTGGTTACATGTAAGTGCTGCCATTGCCCCCTGAACCCCTTACCCCTTACCCCTGCCCCTGCCCCTGGCCCATTGCAGACCCCTCACCAACCCACCCACACACCCATTCTTGCCAATCTCTTGCTGCTTTGCTTATCGCCTCGCACATTTGAGCTTTTTGAAATTTCTCGCCACAAAAACTGTCTGTAATGGGCACAACGTTACTCGGCTATGGCTTTTTACACTGTCAAAAATTAATATGTACATATATACCAAATAAATATTTATATTTGTCATAAATGTGATGTGGTAATTAATCATAGATTGTCTGCAATTTTAAGCTTGAATTAAAAAAAATTATAAATTAAAATGAATATCAGGATATTTTTACAAAGTATTAAAAATAAATATCAAACTAATTGATAACTATAAAATAATTCCAAGGTGAGTAAGTGCATAGTTTTATGCATTATCCGTTTATTAGAAGACTATATGGTTTTTATGATGTGATTTTAACTAAACTACAATGATATTAAAAAACTAAATTAAATTGATAACAAAAACTGTTGCTCTCCGTGTTGTTCGCCAACGTCCTAGCTTTTCCAGCCACCCAATCCTGCGCCCTCCACTTTTCCAACTCATCCTTGGGAGCCAACTAGTCAACGACATCGTCTTCGTCCTTGTCGTTTGCTGGAAATTCAAGTAAATGTATTGAACTTAAGCTCATTGCCTGCGATGTCGTTTTCGAAGCAGTCGCAGTCAGCGTCGAAGGCGATACATCCCATCTAGCTTCTGCCCTCCCCCTCCCACTCCCCCATCTCCATTTTCCATTTTCCGTTTTCCACACACCCCAAACCTCTTTAATACGCTGCGCTGTTCAGGAGAAAGGCAAGAAAAAGGGAAGAAAACTTTGTGCAATTCCTTTTTTATAAAATGTTTCCTATTTTTGGTTTTATGCATCATTCACATGCCGGTCTTTTTCTTAAAATACAAAGAGGCTTAGATAAAATTTCTACAAAGAACATTTACAGTTTGGTGGAAAACAATTACATGCAAAATGTTTACAACATAAACATAATTTTGTTGAAGGGCTGAAAGCGTGTTAACTAAACTACATCCAAAAAAAAAATCCTAAAATATTGTTTTACTTTTTATTTTAAATGTTTCTTAAACAATTGATTTACAAGACAAGAAGACCTGTTAAAATGTTAAGACAACTATTATTAATAATAATAAAAATATAAAATCTGAACTTTTCAATAAAAAATCACTCATACGCCATGTAAGCCGAAATAAATGATGCCTCGATGGCGGTACCGTCCAATGTCGCGTCTTGCGGTTCAGCTCAACTTTCAGATCCGTTACCCAGCTTTTTGCAGCTCAGTCTGGACTACTCTGGGCAATTGCCACTGCCACTGCCACTGCCACATCCTCATCCTCATCCACTGCGGCAATACTTTGGCTCGTTTGGCAATGAATTTTTATGGCGCGACTTTTACGTCACCATCATGGATGGGACAGGGGCGTGGCTCCCCCAACCGCCCTTGGGCGGACTAGTCTGAATCTGATGGAGCGGAACCCTTCAAGGCGAGACATGGCTGCGCGCTAAACAAACATATTCATGACGATATTATCCTCTCGCACTCAAACTGCTGCTGCTGCTGCTGCTGCTGCACTTAAAAATTAGCATGGAAGGGGCTCTAGAAATAGAAATTGTCCTACTAATGGCTACCCGACTACAGCAACTGCCAATTTCCGGCCGCGAAATTACATCTAATTAGCTAATCAACACAATTATGGTGCAACCTGCGGCCTCGCCCACGCAAAGGATAAAAGGACAACGGCGCATATACACCGACGGGATAAAGGGACTCCCGCGCACATTTAGGGATTGTTGCTGCAACGGAAGTTGCCCAGACACAGCAACATCATCGACATCGACATCGACATCGGCAACATTCGATGAGGACGCGGCTTAGGACAGAGTTCATTCCACAGCCGCCACATCCGGACACGCCCCCCTGAACGATACGCCCACGGGCAGCGGGAGCCACTGCCGCACAATGTGGCCAATGTTGGCCACTCATTACGGATTGCCGAGGTGCCACTGGAGTCCCTGGATTTAGCTGAGCTTTAAATACAGCAGATCGTTACTCCACTCAAAAAACAAAGTTCAAAATACAAATAAGGACTATAACATTATTTTCAAATAAGTCTAACAAGTAAGTATTATCTTAACAATATTGGTATTTTTATGAGAGTACTATATTCCTATATATTTATTCATTCCATTCAGGACTTAAATCCTTAACTAGCTGGTTATTAATTATCAAATATCATATAGGAAATGAAAAATATCCAGAATAAACCTTTTTAAATTTAAAAGTCATCCCTTATAAACAAAAGTATTTCCTGACTTTCCTGCCTTAAGTGTCTGATTTTAAGCATTTTAAAATATATTTGCTACACAAATGTAATTATATGAAGAAACTTTAAACCTTACGATTACCAAAGAGCATTTGATTTCCGTTGAAAGCAATACAAATAACTATATATTGATGGGTTCTTCTATTAATTGAAAGGAAGGTCGGCAGGAAACGCAGCAAGGCCAATGAAATAAAAATGTAGAAAACTTCTACTACTACCAACCCCATTTTGCGTTACAAACTAGTGCCATAATTTGCAGGTATTATGCCCCGGCCCCGACATATATTTAAATGTCAGTCCCCGGAGGAGTGCAGCCCCGATCCGCGAGGGAGGTCAATGATCCCGACCTGGTCGCCCGGCCAGCTGCACATGTGGTCTCCACTCAATTATCCGGCGTACATTCGTTAGCTCATTAAGGCTCCTTGCGCGGCGGGAGCATGTCCTTCGCCGGATCCTGCTCCGACTCCTGCGCTGCTGGCCATCGTCCATGGTTAATATCCTGTGTCAACTGTTGTCCATTCAATTTGCATTTTTGCAATTATTTCAATTAAATCGACAAAAGAAAAGCGTCTGCTCTCCGCAAGGCAAGGCAAGTCCGTCGAATGAGTCGATGATTGTGTGTGTGTGCCTGTGTGTGTGTGTGTGAGGGGGGAGGGGGGGTTTAAACGCGAAGGTTGGGGCCGCCAGGATCAGACGACCGGTGAGGAATATAATTTCCTCGTGCCGGATGTGACAATGAATACGCATTAATAAGTGCATACAAACGGACAAACGCATTCATATTATATAGCTACAGTGAAATTTACAGCTCATTACAACTTTTAAAATAAATATCCACCGAAAATAAATAACTGGCAGACGAATAAATATTTGGAATAAAGAAAATGCAATAGTTTTTAACAATATGAACACAAAGGAAGAACATTTTTCAAAATAATATTTATAATAAAGTAAGCAAAACACGTTATAGAACTGTTATGTTTATGTTTTATAATTATATATACACATTCCTATAAATTTCAATTAAAATTTACTTCTAAAAGTATTAAACTTTTAAGATAAAGAACATTCGTTGTAAACCTAAAATATATTTGGATACTGTTGAGTCTTACCAAAGTGGGGTAATAATTTGTTGTAATGTTTGAATAGTCTGCAATTTGTGAGCTTTTCCTGTAATGTATTCATGGGATATCCACACCCACGGTGGGATATGTTTACGATTTTTGAACTCCCGCCGAGAATCGGGTCGCATTCTTTTGTTGCCACTGATGTTGCTGCTGCGTGCCTTCCGGTGGGTAAATTGATATGGCCTCCGTGCCCGCTTTCTCCTGCTTTCTCCCACTCCCACTCCCACTCCCACTTTCACCGACCGACAGACGCTGCCCATCCACATTCACAACCACACAAGATGGCATGAACATGGCCGGAATGCGGCATGAATGGCGGGCTAATTTTGTGGAGCTCAACGGGCGGCTCGCTTTTAACAATATTAATATGCAAAATAAAATAAATGCAGGCAAATGAAGGATAAGCCGTAGACAAAGCGTCGCGAAGAAATGGCATAATAAAGGAATGAAGCTGACAACTTTCATTTGCGCAGCGGGAAATTGGATTTGGCCCACTCCAGACATTCCCCACTTCGCCATGTAGTTTATATGCACGGTCCTGCGGTCGTATACGTAATGTGATTATTGCATGCTGCCAGGGTTGCCACCGCCACCGCCAGCACAGTTGGTGCGTGCCATAAAGATGAAATTATATGATTTGAATAATAATTGAATTAGGAAATCAGAGAGACACATATTGTACATGCCTGGCATTTTTATCCCGCCCTCAAGCCGCAATGCAATATTCGTATGTATTCACTTCCCGACATTTTTATTTTCCCACCTAACCAGCAACTTTATTGGGCAATCGAATTGTGTTCTGACTTATCGCCCATGAATGCGCCTCTCACCTCCTGTCAAATATACGCAATTAAAAGCCATAAATTTGGGAAAACTAGCAACTCCCATGGGCACCTGCCACGCCCCTCCGGGGATGCATTATCTTTGGCCATTTGTTCAACTGCTCCACGGCAGCTTAAGTTGAGCCAGATCCTGCAGCCTGGATCCTGAATCTAAGGACAGGCACAGTGGGTACAGATAGACGTTTGGCGAACAGAGATAATGTATTAAAAATAATTTCCTTACAAGAAAAGGGGATTCATATTGTTCTCTATTGCAGTTTAGTTTAAGTTCAAATCGCGTTATGCTTTTAAAGTACAAAATATTAAGAGTAAACTAATTTTTTCTCAATTTTGAATTTTTAAGCACGCTCCTTTCGCCCTAATTGGTTTTAAAAAAAGTAAAACAAATTTTGGAAGATATTTTTTGTTTATCAAAACCAAGAATAAGCTGATATTTGGCTAATTTTTCACGGAACGTAACAGTTACAAGTTTTATTTTTAAATCATGAATGAGAAATATTTAATTCAATTTTATTGTAATAACATAGTTTTTCAATTAGAAAGTAACATATGTATTGGGATTTTTAAATTGAACGTGATTTTTGATGTTTTTAAAACTCTTATAATAGAAGTAATGAAATTACTTTTATAAAGTATTTTTTATTTAGTTATTTTAAACTTTATACAATCGTTAATTTCAAAACAGTTAAAACTTTGTATGTCATTGGGGAAATTTACATCGGTAAGGTCTTTTATATAATTTAGTGAGCGGCTTTTAAGCCTCTCCCACTGTTCCCTTATAACTATGTCTAATGCTTTCGACATTTGTCGCCTTCAAATGGTTAACAAGTTTCTGCAAACATCGACAGACATCATTACTTACGGCTCGCACTCCTTTCTCGGCTTTCTCCGCTCGACTTTCTCCTCTCTCCACTTGGTTGTAATCATGTGAATCCGCTTAAACTGTCGAAGTGTATTGTGCGTCATTATTCTCTTTCGTGCCATTAGACTTGAATAGTTTTTCCATACTAAGAAGTTAAAAAGAGCGCATAAAAAACACAAGAGCGGCTAAGACGAACGCAAATCGCATCGTCGACTTTGCTGCTCATCATTTGTTGCTGCACTGCTGCCAATATCTGCAAGTGCAGAGAAAGAAAATCATAGTATTAAGCATTTTAAAATATTTATTAAATAATATATAAAAGTTAAATAAAAGTGTGTTCTTTTTATAAAAAGAGTAATGATTATAAAATTAAAATTTATAACTCTAAATAAGTAATCCAAAAATGTAATTCTTTTGAAAGTAACACCTTTAGTGCTCTAAAATAAATATGTATATAAGATCGGTGGGAAATGTACGATATTATTCTTTATTTCAAGAGACCGACTAATAACTAAGCATTCAATTATCAATTTTAATGGACACTCTACGAAATATTTAAGGCTAATACGATTCTTTGTTCCATATTTTTTCTACCTGTAGAAGTGTCACCCTTCTCGATTTTCCGCACTTGTGTGAAAGTTTGCTGCGATGCCCCTTGATGATGATGACGACACTCGACTGCATTTCCACTTAAGTGCTCGCCTTTTTTGCACCATCACACACTTTTCCACTTGCACCACTCATTTTCCGCCATCTTGATCAACTTGTGTGTTCGTTCTTTTTTATTCAGCTGTTTTCCGTTTCCGTTTTCGGTTTCAATTTATTTGGGTTTTTATTTCATTTTTGACTACAATTGTGGCCAATTTGGCTTAATTGTTTTTATTAAGAGTTGGCCAGCTGAACCGCCGCCCTTCGTCCCCCTCGCCGCTCGTCCAACAATGCGTATAAATAAATCACTTGAATTTTATTGAGCCACACCTCTCGCTTTGGCTGGGAAAATTGCATTTTAAATGCACACACAAATTGAAAATTGCCATAATACAATATGCATGTGTGTGAATGGGCGAACTTTTGCTTTGGTAAAACGTGCCTCATTATAGAGATCAATGACATGTCCCGAACAGATATTAAACGCCATTTGAATGTAAATTGTTGCTCTTTTGATTTTTAAATGCGTAGGAAAATAGTAAAAATAAATATTTAAATATGAAATTATGTTTAAAGTAGAGCCAGGGAATTACGAGCACTTAGTAGTTGTGGTAAGCAGCTTGATAAATGTTACATTGCCCAAAAATGGCATTTATTTTGTGTTGTTGCTTATGTATGCTAAACTATGTATAAGCTAAGCATGAAAGTAAATAAAATAACAAAACCATATTTAATTTAAAAAAAGTTTCTATAAGTTTATTTTCTTCTTTCTATGGACAACATAGACCAACATTTTTCCAAGTAAAATCGTGTACAATAGAGTATTCTGTTGAACTACCACACATCTAGTCATTAACGTTATGAATCTCCTGTAAATACACCAACCACAATCGCGCAGCCCCCAGTAGAGAGTGAAATACCTGGAATAGCTGCAAAGTGAGGGTATTTCAGAGCAATTCTTGCCAGATTCATGCAGCGTAATACCAACCCATTCCTCTGGATAACGAACGAAGTCCTAAATCTGTTGACATCTATTCCGAAGCTGGAAAGAAGATCAAAAATATATATCGTTGGTCAATATCGTTGTTAAAACGGATAACTTACTGTTACAATGCGATTAATGTTGCGCGTCTCCGAGTTGTTGTATCCTTAATTGTAATTTGAATTGGCGATATGTCATGAAGCGATTACTTGTTTTGTGTTAAAATAGCATATCCAACTTGTGTATGTGTATGTTACAGTTCCCACGTCAGTATATTAATTTGAATAAAGTCATAGTAAACGATTCGTGCATTTACTCATCATCAATCGGTATCTTGAGTTATGGCCGCCTATAAATTCGTTAGTGTTTCTTGTAGGTATGTAGTTGTATAATGTGTCTGCGTGCGTGTCGTTTTTTTTTTACATTTTTTTTTAGTGTAGTGTTGTCTATTTTCACTGTGTATTAGAATTTAGCTTAGGACTCGTTACATTAAATCCAGGGGCTATTCTACAGGTAAATGCGTTTTGCCGACCCTAAAAACATTTCTAAAATACTTATTTTGTGTTAGACCAGAACTTACAAAAAGTGAACGGTTTATTCTTACCCGTAAATCACAAAAAAAATTTGAATGAAAATTTGAATTTTTACCTTAGGCCGAGAGCTGTTACCCCGATGAGACTACAAGCGAAACTAAAAATATTTGGGGCTCAGGCCCTTAGGTCGATCAAAATCAAAAAATTCGATATGACAGCTTATGTCATGGCCAACTTGGGGATTTTCATGGCTCACTAGACTTACCTGTTTTTCACCTATACAATTTAAATCAGTTAATTAAAAGACTTAATAAATATTAATGGAAAGCTTAAGATAATAAGTAGGTGGAAAGTGCAGATAAATATCAACGGCAAGTTTAAGATGACGAATGGGTTAATGTTTAAAAATGATCATAATTACTATTGAAATCAGGTAACTTATGGAAATAATATATAATAATAGCAAGCTTGAATTAATAAGTGGGTGGAAAGTACAAATAAATATTAATAGCATGTTTAAAAAAACATTAATATTAATGGCAAGTTTAGATAATATGCGGTTTGAAAGAACAAATAAATATTATTTTTGAGTGGTAAGTGGTAAGATTAAAAATATTACCAGCGGATAAGTAAAATAATAATAATAGTTAAAAGTTCAAAAATTGTTGCTAACCTGTTTCCCATTTAATAATCAATAATAGATCAAACAATTGTAGGCTGTTATGTTGCTCATTTAATATAGTTATTTTACAATTTAAATATATACATGTATTAGGGATTCGAAGAGAATTTATTAACTAACATCACAGGACAGATCGATTGCACACCATGAAGAAGCCAGGCCGGAAATATGACTGGGAATGATCACCGGCACTTGTGGTCTGGCTCTTTGGTCTGGAATTGGGACTGCAATCGGGCTGTAGGTGATGCGGAACGGGTCCGTTCCTCCAGCTTGGCCAGCTCCTGGTCGATCCGCTCCTTGGCCCGAAAGACCTTCGACTGGATGTAGAAGGTGCCGCCGGAGGGTTTCTCGTTCGCCCGGAACAAATGCTGGTAGTGGGCCTCGATCGCCTGGCGGTCACTCAGATCCTTCACATTGAGGATCTGCTGGGCCTCCAGCAGGGTCATCCCCTTGACCGCCACATCCCTGCCGCTGGGCTCGTTGGCCCGGAGTGTCTCCTGGAGCCGGGCCGCCTCCTGGCAGGCCTCGATCTCCTGGCGCATCGTCTTCACCAGCGCCCGCCCAACCACCTGGGCTCCCAAGTAAATGATCTGTGCTAGGTACCTTGCCATTGCCTGCTTGCCTATATGAAATTTTGCTCGCAATTGTGTAAAGATCTCCGAAATCAGAACCTGAACATAATAAGAAATAGAAATAGGAATCCACTCGACAGCTACTTCCAAATATGACTGACATTCAAAAGCTATGTGAGAAAATATGTACTTTGGAAAAAAACCTTACTCTTACTTACCTTTTAACAAGATACAAGATAGTTAATAATAATATAATAAAGATTAAATTATTCGTGGTATAATTTAAAGCTTTAAAATGCATTTTTTCCAAAAAATTTCTTTTGGTATTTTCCTTCTTAAAATTGACACACATTTTGAATATCTATATCTTTAAATATATCTATTGATTTCCAATATATTTGCTTATGTCTTACCACATTTTATCAAAAATTTATTCACTTTATGCAAATAATATAGTTTTTGAGAGCTCTCAATTTCCATTTAACCAAATATTCTAAGCTTTTCTCTCTTGAATTCGTATAAATTGTTATTAAAGCTTTTCAGTTTGGACTGTATTTGGTTTGATTTAAATGCCTAAACTGATGTTTTCATTTTTAATACACTTTTCCACATGGCACCAAACTTGATAAACTCCAGACTCAGTCAAGTGTTTAAAAATTCCAAGCAATGACTGTGTCAAAAGCTCAGAACTGCACAGCTGCGGTCAAGAAAATAACCACCTTTGTCAATAAATCGTTTCTTCAATTATATGAATAGGATAACAAATAGAAACTAATAATATAATTCAATTTATACCAATTCGTAACATTTTTAAAAGAGTTTATTCGGGAGCTCAATAGCTAATTTATTGATTTCTATTTTAAGACCATTAACTTTGATTATTTAAGAAAGGAGTAAAAAGTTAATAAAAAAATAAATAGGTATCGCTTCAAATTGGAAAGTAATTATTAAACTCATTCTTAATTATATGTTCAAATATTTTACTATTACTCTGACCAGCGCTGTTCTTGTAGAATGAATGAAATCAAAACGTTTCCTTGCTCAGATTTCCAGCTTCCGTATCCGTTCTGGAGGCGTTTTTGCCGGTGCGTGTGTGTGTGTGTGCGAAGCTCATAAACAAATTATACGCAAATTGACTGACTTCCGCCCTTATGGCCAGGCCATCAAGCAGTCTAGTCTCCAGTCGCCTGGCTGTCACAGTCTTATTTTCCCGGGACACGTACGCTCTCCCCGGGATGTCCTGCGAGTGGATAAGGACTGGTGAATATTAACATAATTACAATAATGACTTGTTGCCGTGCCCTTCACTGGGTTGGCCGGAACTCCGGGCACATTTCCATGCGGCTGCAAAGATAGAGCTGGCAACTCTGGCTGGCCAGAGTCACCATCCCCACCGCAAATGCACAACAATGGTATTCTGGCCATTTGCTGTTAAAATTCACAAACTGTAATTGATCACATTTGCGTTTGTCGTTTGATTTCATTGTCTTGTGCGTGAGACCAAGTCTGCTCTCTCCCCATTTTCCCCCATTTTCCACCCGCTTTTCCAATTCGAGAGCCGCAGTTGATGGTCAGCGGCTGTTGTTGCCGCTGGTTGGGGCTCATTCATTATGCAAACACCTCCACATAGCTATCCAAACGTGGCAATGTCCGATGCGCTCTGCCACACGAAAAAAAAAATCTGTACTTGAACATGCTTTTTTTTTAACACCGAAATCTCTTTCAACCAAATTGTAGAAATTTAAGAAAAATCCGATCCAATTATTTTATTGAAAAATTGCACCAATTAATTTTTTGAAAGTCAAGTTAGTTATAATATAAAAAAAACATTTTATAAGTTTAAATATAATAAAGACATTTTTCTGGTAAATGTTGGTGTCAAAATAATGTGGATAAAAAATTCACATTTTCATACAAAATAATATTAAGAATATTTTCAAAGTAGACCTAGACACTAAAGTATTTTTTCCCCTGCACAAGAGCTTGGAGCAACTGCCTTTTGCGATTAGTTGCCATTTAAACTGCTGTTACCGCCCCCGAAACCTCGTCCGATTCCGATTCCCATTCCCAGTTCCATTTTGATTCCGAATCGTTTGGGGTTTTTTCCGGGTGTGTGTTTTTTTTCGGGAATGGCACTCGGTAGCGGGCTCCATCCGCTCGTCATTTGTGTCCGATGGCTGGCCGCCATAGCATTTTGATTTCCGCACTGCATCCGGCAGTATTAATCCCCAGACAGCAGCGTTGTCCACTACTCTTCCAAAAAAATGGTTTAAGTGCAAATGCAACAAGAAGTTGTCAAATTGTTGGACAGCAAGTAGAACTGTCTAATTCACTGTGTTTTGAATTAAATAAATGTATTTTGATAGATTTTCTATCGATTCGATTATAAATATATATTTAAAAAAGTTTTCAATTAATATATCGTATGGGTTTTTTTAAAGTGTTGCTAGATTTTTTAAAAATAAAAAAATTATAATTGCTATTTTACAATTATAAGTAAATAATAGTTTTATATTACTTGTGAAATAAAATTAGCTTGTGGAAATCAGCTTGTTAGCCTCTTAATATTCCTAGTAAGCTAATTATTCCTAAAATGCCAAATTTTGTACTTAAACATGTAAATTATTAATTTTGTAATGTATGTAATTAAATTACTTTTTTTCCAAAATTAAAATTTTCAAATTATATTTGGAGATGTTCCCTTTCTGTTAGAGAACTGCAGCAACCAAAGCGAGGGAGTCAGGGAAAATGCGAACAGTTCACTATTTACCACACGCGCAACGTGGGATCCTCTGCAGCGCGGTAGTGTTGGTAAGTGGGCGGTGGGTGAGTGGGTGGTGAGTGGGTGGTGGCCATCGGTGAAGCATGGCCATGGCCATGGTGCTGAAAATGCTCCTGCCTGCTGTCTGCCGTCCAGTGTCGCATTCATTGCCATTCATTCGCTGCTGCCGTTGGTGGTTACCCCACCACCCATTCATCTATACAACCACCCACTCGGCACCCACTCATCCACCCACTGGCACCACCGCCTCCACCACCACCACTCCCTTTGCGATGATGCTTGCTGTTGTTGCTTGTGGCTAGCATGCAAGCTTAGGATTTGGAAAACAATTTCACTGTTAGAGGAATGTCAACGTCAGGTCTCGCTCTGCCAACGGCCAGTCCACCCCCAGGCATACACCGCCCACCACCCACCACCCACCTTGGATCCCCATCCCTTTGCCACCCACTTCCCCTACTCCCCCCTTTGATGGTCAGAAATTTTAGGCGCGATGCGTCGCACACATCACTAATTAGTGATGTGCAATAATCGTGCCAGTGTGTGTGGCGGATAGGTGGAGGGGGGCCGGGGGGTAATCTAGTGGTTCAGTGGGTGGGGCTACACAGGAAATAATACTTACAATTTTGATATATTAGTTTCCAAAAATGATTGCTTTAAAAACACAAATTCTCCAAAATACATTTTAATTTATTAATGAAAATATTTAATTTAATTAGCAAGTTTATTATTGGTATTGTTATTACTGTTTATTACTGTCTTACATTTTAATAAATAAAATTTTCAATTTTATCGGATGATAATGAAAGATTGAAATTACTAATTGCAATTGATATGTGTTTGTTTTTTTCTACGTGTATTTTAGCCATGGGTCGGAGAGATTTTCGACGTTGGTTCGGTTCAAAAATTGCGACATTGTTAATCAACTGTGCGTGTCGCATAAGTTGCATTTGCTTTCGGTCGCTTGGTCAGAATGGATTGCATGCGATTGCCATTGGGGGGTTAAGGCTGGGAATGGGTTAAGGGTGGGGGTGCGATTGGGCACTGGGTTGTGTGATTGGTTTCCATGCTCCAGAGACGGAACCCAACTGACTCAACAGAGCTCCGGACTATCTAAGTAAGTGGAAAATTGCTGTGGGTCATCAAATAATGATATGCAGTGGGGTAATTACTCTTGGCCGAATTCAAGGTCGTTTGATGGGTAAAAAAAAACTGTTTGAACTTTAGGGTAGAAATGCTTTTTAAATTTTAAAAATGAATATGATTGTCCAAAGATATAATTCCTTTTAATATTTGTAAAGCGATTTTCTGCCTTATTGTTGCAAAGCTTCTTTTAATTGCCAGTTATTAATATTGATGCTAATAGCCTCTCTTCTCTGATTTTCAACATGTGTGTGTATTTTCTCGACTTCGGTACTAGAATTTAAGGGATTTCGAAAAAATAAAATGCAATCAATTGGAGATTGGGATGCGGAGTGCAGGAGTCGCCAATATGGTTGCATTTAATTGACCAGAAAAACAGAAAACGGCTGCGGGGTCAGCCTAATTGAAATTTCATGTTGCAAAAGTAAGTGAGAGCCGTCGGCAGGGGCTTCCCCCTTCAAAAAGGGAGTGGGCTGCCATTTTCCGGATTTGTTATCAAGTGGAGAAGAAGTTGGGGCAAGTTGGGGTACGAATCGAGGGAATGGAATCCAATAAAGCATCGCTAATGAGTTCATTTTAATTCCTTTTTTAAGGTCTTCTTTAAAAGAAATGTGTAATATTAAAGTTTAATGGCTAACATTAGGATAAAACAAAAATAAAGACACTTTCTATTGTAACTACTTGCAAATACATAAGTTAATATTATCAATAGTTATTCGCACTTGTACTATAAATAAACATGCGCCACACATTTGTATAAGAAATGTGGAACACATGTCGTACAAGTAATTTTACTATAACTTTTATCAATATGTAATAAATGTATCATTTAAATTTTTTAAAATGCTTTTTGCTAACTATTATTTAATTCTTTTTAGTTTATTCAATTTTTAAAATATTTTTTGGCTACATATTAATTGTATTGCACAGTTTTTTATTTTTGTAGAACAAACATTTCAGCAGGGGATTACTTGTCGTATGAGTAATTTTCGAATAAATCCTGAAACGTATTATTTTCATTTTGATTTATAATTTTGTATACTCTTGCATATGGTATTATAATTTCACTCGAGAGTTTAGCAACGCATTGGAGGGCACAATTCCGGCCCTATAAAGTATTTATATACTTTGCTTTCCGATTTAAATGATTGTGGTTTAATTCTCTAAACTTCTGAATTTAAACCTTTTCAAATTTCGAAAAATTGGCGTTGGAGAAAAGTTACCTAAAACCTGTACTTCTAAGCCCATAACTTTTCTTCTAATTAATTGGGTCTCTAAAAATCTGCGTTTAAATCATGGTATGTATTTTTGGGTTGATTTTTGTCATTTTAATACACTTGCAGAGGGTACCATCATTTTAGTCAAAAGTTTGCTTTTTAATTATTATGTTCTTTTGAGACTTCAATATTTGGAATTATAGTTTGCTATTATTAAATATATGAAAATCCAGCAGACCTCGACATAAATTTCAAATGTAACGCCTATATGCCAAAGTTCGCTCATCGATAAGCATTATTTTTCCAACTAAAAGGGAATTCGGTTAGATCATCCATTCGTTCGACTAAATTCGAGTTTTGTTGGCTTTTGGCGAAGTGACAGAGGACATAGCGGAAAGGAATCGACAATGGCCCACATGGAGTACAATCGTCGCGATGCCCAGGCAGCGGGATTCAGATTGGGATTGGGTGGTGGCGATGCGGACAATAGTGCCCTGATGCGTCGCCCCACCGTGGTGGTGCAACGTCAAGGTCAGAGGACCGAACCGGTGGCTGAGTCACCCGTGGAGTCACCCCGCTCGATGAGGCCTCCTAGCCAGCAGCAAGCTGGTCGGGATCGGGTGGTCCACTGCCGGGGATCGCCTTCCTTATCCCTGGCCACATCTACAACTACAACCACATCCACATCGCTATCGAAATCCACCGATCACGGGAGACCCAATCAAGTGGTGCGCTTTTGCCTGCGCCTGGGCTACAATGCTCTCCTGTATCCCTACGAGTTTGCCAAGGTCCTGATCCAGCTTGGCCACGAGCCGCTCCAGGCGCGGCCCTTCCACCTGGCGCTGTTCCATCGACGACCCCGCCTCTTCCTGCCCGGCGTCCACCGGTATGTGCAGCACATCCAGCAGGTGGATGGCTATTTGGGCGCGTATCGTGGCCTAACCGCTCGCCTGGCCGCCTGCACGGTGGACTTCCTGCTCGGCGATGTCCTGCTGGCCGTCCTGCACTTCGGTCCCTACAAGCGGGGTGCCAAGGAGGAGCTCAGCCTGAAGGAGTTCTGGTGGAACCTGACGAGGGACAGCATCCGCTTGGCCACCGCAGTGGCGCTGTCGCAACCCTTTTATGTGGTGATGGTGCGCCAGATAGCCCAGTTTGTGGGTCGCGAACGCGTCTACGAGGGAGTCCTGGCCAGCCTGATGGTGCTGTTGAAGAGCGAAGGATATGCGGGACTGTTCGCTGGCATTGTGCCACGCCTCCTGGGCGAGTGGGCCGTCCTGGCCGTTACTAGCTGTGTGAGCCACCTGTGCCAGCGACTCCTGCCGATGAGCCGGAACCAGCAGCAGTACAATGCCGTGATCATCCAGATGCTGGCCAGCCTGCTGATGTATCCCCTGGAGGTGACCTCCGCCTGCATGGCGGTCACGGGAGCACCACTCGCCGCCTGCGAGCCGCCGAGCATGCCGCTCTACAACCACTGGGCCGACTGCCTCACGGATCTCTACGCCCGCGGGGGCCACAATCGGGGGGCCATTCTCTTCTGGCGCACGGTGCCCAGGATCCAGTTGCGGCGACGTCAGGATGGCCTAATGCTATGAACTTTGGAGGAGCAAAGGAGGGGGGAGGTATAAAAAAAGAGAGTCGAGAAGCTAAGAGAATGAAGAGTTGAGGAGTGGAGACAAAGAGCTCAGAAATCGAAGGTACAAGATACGGAAATTGAAAGGAGGAGAGTTTGAAGTGGAGCGAAAAGAGTAATGTGAAGTAAAGAGAAAGTACGGAAATTGAAGAGTGAAGAAACTGAAAAGGCAAGAAAGTGGAGAGTGAAGCAACTGAATAGGGAAAAAAGTGGAGAGTAAAGCATCTTAAGAAGGAAGAATGTGGATAGCAGAACACTGAAGAAGGAAGAAAGGTAGGAGTGAAGAAACTGAGGAGGGTAGAAAGTAGTCAACTGATGAACTGAAGACTAAAGGAACTAAAGAGGATGATATTAAGGAGTGAAAAAACTGAAAGAAGATTAAACTGTAGAGTGCTGATGCTTAAAATTAAAGAGTATGTACAGTTAAGAAAATTTCGAAATACTTGTAAGTGAAGAAAATTTAGAGTAAAAATACTGAAAAGTGAAATAGCTGGAGAGTGAAGAAATTGGAGTTTTACAATTAAAGATCCTGCAGAAGGGGGAATTCTTTTCTAGTCTAAAAAAAACGGAAAATAGGAAATAATACAACAAATAAATAATGATAAAGAATTTTAAACGTTTTCCTTTCAAGATATGAAAGGAAAGAAATAGTCAAGATAATAATAAGAATGGTTGTGGAGTGGTGGCGATTGCAAGAGGTGAAGTGAAGTGAAAAAAATATATGTGGCAAATAATGAGGCAGAGACTGGAGAACGGAGAGCAGAAACTACAGCACCCAAGACGATCATCGATCATGTGCTGCTCGATTGCTAAACTTTCGATAAAATGTCGAGAGAAATTTGTCGTTATTCTATAATTGTGATTTAGAACGGTGGAAGTAATAAATTCCGTAAAAGGAACCTTTTCGTTTGTGTTTTGGAGAAGAAACTCCGTTGCAGGTTGAGCTGTCAGTTAGTTAGTTGAATTGCTTTTGGACTATATTGAATTTGCATAATTCAATGTTAATATAGCAGTGAGTACATATTAGGGAAATAGCTGAATAGGGACTTTCAGTGCAATTGTTGAACCCCACATATTTGGCCTATGAGAGCTCAGATGGATGCGGATGATGAGGATGTCTTGCAGAAGAAAGGAGCCCAGTTGAGTTGTAGATGTGCACATCCTCTTGTTGTTTTCGCATTCATAAGCTTGTAAAACAGCAGGGCCGCTCTTTAGATGTCTCTTTTCACTGCTGCTGCTGTTTCACCAAATGTCAGCAGAGATTAAGCGACTGAAATCCGGCTAGAATGGAACTAACCAAGGCCAGGACACAAGTACGACAATCTATGCACTCCTTAACCCCCGACCCATGTATACAAATATACACTGGTAGTTGTACACCCACACAATGAGGCGTAACTGGCAGATGCACGTAATGAAAATATCAAAAATCTACAACGAAATGTGCCAACAGGATTTCAGTGGCCAGTGGCGTGCGGAAAGGGGGCGGTGCAAAAAAGGGGGCGTGGTGACAGAGGTGCGGGGGGCTATGGCTCAGACACAATTCAGTTTTGGTTCATTTGAATGCGACACATTTGCGGGCCACACTTCGGTTGGCAAAAGGGTAGCATTTGGAAGATGGATTCTCTGAAAGCAAGACACAGTTTTAAAATCAGATTCTGGGGGCTCTTCAAGTAACCCTAAGTTTTCATTAAATTCCAAAATATCTAATCGTAAAATCAACTGAATTTAGGCTGATCTACCAGAGAATTGAATATAGAATTAAGTATAAAAGAGCTTAAATTGTTTATGAAAATTAAAAATTGTTATACATATAGATTTTTTTTCAATACAATATAGATATCAAATGAAGATCTCTGAATGATCCTCTCACAGGGTATCCCTTTGTCGATTGACAAGTCCTAATCGATTTTCTAAATGCCAGTTATGCTCGGTTGTTGCTGTTGTGAGTTGGTCAGGTTCATTTGGGCCAGAGAAATCAAGAGTCAAAAGTTGGACCTCCTCCATCTTCCATAAACGTTGCAAAATTACTAGTTATTACGTGAGTATGTGTGTGTGGCTTTTGGTGTTCCAGTGTGTGTATGTGTGTGTGTGACGATGACAGTGCAGTGAATCCAAGTCGTATCGTCTTAATAACCAAAAAATGCCATCAGCCTTCGCAGGACGAGAAATACGTGTCCTGCTGCCAGGCTGCCTTGATTCTTGCAACATTCACGCATGCCTGCATAGCTGTATATATATATTTGGATATATATATGTACATATATATTCGATATGCATATGTCCTCATGTGTGTCGGGGCAACTGTTGAACAGAACACGAATCTGTTGTTACTGTCGCCTGGCAAAATGCAATTAGACTAACGATGCAACACAATTTTGTCTTCAGCTTCATAAAGATACGATGACTGGGATAAAGGAGGCGGCATTTTGGGCGGCCAGTTTTGACAGAGTCAGATGGTCAGTCGAAAAGCGAGGGCCTAATCCAGACTATTTGGTTGTGCTTTTTAACAGTCCATTTTTCAACTGGGACCCACAATTTTGTTGTGCATCTTTGACCAATGCCTTGGGATATAATGGTTAAAATATTGAGGTTCGTTGAACTTGTTATTCAATTTCCAATTAAATGGTCTTTAGTCCATACTAATTTTTGTCTCATTTTCAAAAGTGCAACAATTAGCTTAAATCTTTATTTTATTTTTAACTCAGCCAAGCAGTCTTTTAGTTGTGGGTGCCTTTTGGGCAAATTAAAACCAAAAAACGTTCAAAATTCGTATTTCACACAACAATCTCTCCTCTAATTTTATGAAAATAAATAAAGGGATAATAATTTGTACTAAAGTTGCCAATGTTGTCGCACAACCCTCGCACATCTTGCCGAAGTCTCAGGCTCAACAATTTCATGTTTCAATTTTTGTTCATCTGTGTCTATGCGTAGCGGAAATGCTGAACAAAGTCATACATTTATTTGCCTGGATAACTTGGTGCTTAGTCTTGGTTTCAATTGGCAAAGCTGCCAGTTTCTGGGCCCAAAACTAATTGGCGTGCGTTCGGGCTTAATTAACATTAATATCGAGTCCATTATTAAGTCAATTATGAATTATTGTCGGAATCAGATCAAATTAAAGCCACATCTGGGCCAGTTTTCGTATATTGGTATCCGTATCCGTTTCGAAAGCGATATAAATTAATATTGACTGAGTTCTAAGGGCGGGAATAGCAAAATTGCAGGGTAAATGTCATAATTAACACAAACCACTAAATGCATTTGTGCGGTCCTTTTGCCTCTGCCTGTGTTATATTGTGTTGCCATTATTGGTAACATATTAATATTAATGGTCAGCTATGTTCCACTAAATGAAATCTCATTGAAAAATATGAGGAGGTTTTATAGGTATTGGTTTTTTATTTATCAAAACAGGTATAAGGTATTTCTGTAAATTAGTTTTATTATTAGTTGGTAAACATTTACAGCTTTATATTATAATGAATATTATTATTTTATTTTTGTGATACCTTTTAGGTCGATTTAAAAAATTTCCTCACAAAAACTGTTAATACATCCTTAAGTGCCTTAAAAATATTTGGTTTATTTAAAACGTTTTCAGGGCTGGGAACATGGACGTTTTCCATTTCGATAGATAGTGGGGAAAGTCACCTGTTTCCGGCGTTTCAGAAATATATTACGCATACGCCACATGGGCTTCCGACTTCCGACAACAACGTCGGCGGTTTCAATTTTATAACGTTAAACCAATTAACAGGTTTTACACACACTTACACAGACACACACGCATTTATGAGGTGTTAATCGACGTCATTCTGATGTAAAGCGCGATGAGAAGCAATATATATTTTATGGGTTGCGTAATTAACAGGCAACAACAATAACACACCAGACAGCGACAGGTTAATGAGGCTCCATTGATTATGCATATGAGTTTTGCGGGTGCGGAATGTGTGTGTG
The DNA here is from genome assembly GCF_018152115.1 of Drosophila rhopaloa. Taxonomy (NCBI): domain Eukaryota; kingdom Metazoa; phylum Arthropoda; class Insecta; order Diptera; family Drosophilidae; genus Drosophila; species Drosophila rhopaloa. Next base: position 8,559,637 of record NW_025335123.1, on the reverse strand, counting down.
GGTGGGTGTGTGTGTGTGAGTGTGAGTGTTGGGGGAAGGACAGGTGAAAGGGGGCGGGGCGGGAGACTGGCGGCTTCCCACATCAAATTAAAATGTTACATATGCTAATGAAATCAACCAAAATTATGAGCAATTATGAATAGCTTAATGGGATTGCCAATGACTGGCATTGGTTTGGCTTACTCGTTTTTCCTTTGCTTATTCATCCCATCCCCTGAGTTTATCCTTAAAGCCGCTTTTAAATGTGCTTTTATTGTGTAAGCACCTGCAAACAATTGTATCTTTTGTAGCAAATAAAAGAACCTGAAACATTTCTTATTTCTTTGATTATTTAACATTTGATTATTTAAGATTTGATTATTTAACATTTTTGAGAGCTATTAACTTTGTAATTTGTAATTTTAATTTTTAATATAAAACATTTGGAACTTAATGTATTCTATATTATTTTATAGGAATAAAATTATTAATGGCTTAGTATACAACTTTTATTCTTTGATAATTCCAAATATTTTATCAGCCTTTCAAGTAGGTGCTATAATAATTGTGTTTTTTTCTAACAACTAATAGTAGTCATTTTCGTATAAGAGTTTACCTATAAACGTTCTTCCTTGAATTAAAATAGAACATGTTGAATTATTCCCTTTGTTTATTTTGCCCACACATTTGACACATTTTCCCCACTGATTTTTCCCTTAAAGCTGATTTTCGGAGATGTTTTTTTGTGTTGTCTGTAAGGGGAAAGTATGAGGTGGGCAGCCAGGTGTAAATTACAAAACTTGTAAGATTTTGCTTGGCATTTCCTCTGCGGGCGGGGAGATGATGATGATGGCACTCCCGGCACGACTGTCGTCATAGCTGGCTGCCCCGGATCTCGACTCGAACGTAATGCCAACAATTACGCAGCTGAATATTTTATGAGCCAAGCAGATTAATATGAATATTTTATTATCATTTTAGATTCCTTATTTCCCTCTATCGCACTCTCTTTCTCCGGCCCAAAAAAAGCGACCAGAAACGGGGCCAAAACCAAAGGAAGGACCAAGCCAAAGTCAAGTCAGAAGGCAATGCCAGAAATATGCTTTGTTTGGCTTTTCTCTGCCAGGACATGCCGTCTAAAATGAAGCTTCTTAACAAAAATATGCAGTCTGTGGCAATATAGCAGCGCGGTATAGCAGCGCGGTATTGCTGATTTGCTTTAGGCAAATCTATTGATTTGAGCAAGAGTATTAAAAGTCAAAATATAACTACCAATAACTCTTTTAAGAAGAGTTTCCAAAACAAGTTATAACACTTTACTTGCTTACTGTGTGTGTTTTACAAAATCTTAGATAAGTTCAAAATAATGCAGCATATTTTTGGAAATTTTAAATCACAAGAGTTTCTTGTAAATATATTTTGGCAAACTGTTTTTTCCTAAAAGAAAAAGAAATGCTAAATATTTTGGTCGAGGTTTTTACTCCTTAACTGATCCTTTTACATTACAGAGCATTAAATGCTCGACTTCGGCTTAAAGGAATTTAATTTTTAGCTGCCTTGGCTGACTTTTGATGCCGCCACAGTTTTTTGCACCTTGGCAGACGAAAATGTTTGTACCGGCCCCTTGCCAATGGCAAACAAAAAAGCGGCAGGGAAAACGAATAAATGAAAAACGCAGGACTCGCAGGACTCGCAGGAAGTGCGGCAATGGAATGGGCTGGAGGGAGAATGTGGTGAGAACGGAATTTATGACCACGAGCCTTCAAAGGGCCAAGTTGCCTAAATGTTTTTTTTCTTCGCAGCGCCAGCCTCAGACAGGCAAATAAAAACGGGCCAAAACAAATTGTGGCCCAGAGAGCCGGCCTCGTCCTCGTCCTGGTCCTGGTCCTGTTCCTTTCGCCCCTGCCTTAATTCGCAGTCAAAACCAGAAAGCCACTTGGAAATGTGTAGGGTGAAAAAAAAGAAATCTTGGGAAAAAACCGAAACATTTTCTTTCATTTGTTGCGTTTTAAATTTTCATGCGCAAGCGAGTGTCGGCAATTACCAAGGCCTAAACTATATATACGAATATAGTTTTCGGGTGGCTCCAAATAATAACGTCGTCAAGTATAAATTGCCTGCCACGCCCACAGACGACTTGGTGGCTTGGCGAGGGGAAGGGGAAGGGGGAGGGAGGGAGTGGGGGAGGGCATCTCTGATTTATGCAGCCCATAAAATTGCCTGGCGTGAAAAAGCGGAGAAAGTCGAAGCTGAAGAAGTGCAGCAGAAGCCATCGAAGGAGAGGGAGGGGGGGGTGCGGGGGAGTGCGATATTCCCGGCTTTTCCGGGTCTCAGTCCGAATTCAAGTCTGAGCTGGCTTAGCCCCGGGCTGAAAGGAGCTCAACGTGTTTTGGGGGCAGGCGCAGGATGCCTGTCAGGTCGCATCGAGATGACTTTTCAAAGGGTTCCGATGCCGCCATTTTTATGTGGAATCCTTAGAGGAACTAGTTCATCGTGATGTTCGGCGTTGAACGATTTTTATGTGGATAAGTCCACAATTTGTTTTATTACTTTTACGTTTATCCAATTAATTAGAAGTTATACAACCTTTTAAATAATTTTTAAATTGTATACCTTTAGGCAACAAGATTTTGGCACAAAAGAATATTACAAAATAGAAACTTATAAATTTATATAAGAGTAGTATACCTTTAAAACATTGGGTTATATTTTTCTTTAAACACTTTAAAAAACATTAAACAGTTATAAAAACTATATATACCTTAAAGTTCAATATCCATTCAAATTCTGTTGTTTTATTTTGGTCCGATATTGGGTATTTTTCTCCCATTTTAAAATTATCGAAAAATGTATGTAAGAAGGTCAGGAGAGAAGTTAGGATGTGCGGATACTTCTCAACTTATAAACGATTTGCAAGTGGCAAAGGGGATAAATGTTTTGGGTAATATTATATTACTAAACGCTCAATGTTGAATTTCAGATATTAAATTCTAAGAAATCAATCAATCCAATTCGTATTCGATTCGCATTTCTGGGAGCTCTGCGAACCAGTTTCCTGGAATCTGTGGCTGCAGTCCTGGCCCGTTAGTCACGTAGCTTAAATGGAGTCCCAGAAGGACGCGGGGGGACGGGAACCGGAGGCGTTCGTTCACGTTCATGTCGGTTGGCAGGCGGCATTATAATGCATTTTTTTGCAGCCCGTCTCTCCGGCTTTGCCTGGCACTCATTATGCGTTCGTCTTCAACTACGGACTGCGGACTCCGGACAGAGGACTACGGACTCGGGACTCAGGACTCAGGACTCAGGTCTCGGGACTGGCAGGTCCTGAATAGGCAACAGGCAGAAGGTCTCGTGCGATTTTTCCTTGGCCGCACATGCCTGACTGCACTTCAATCAAAATCAAATATTACACCCGGCAGAAGGGGAAGACAGGTGCTGGCACATACACGGCGAGAAATAATATCTACATTTTGTAATATATAAATAGTAAAATTAAAATATGTTATAAAATTATTTGAATATGTTATGATTGTGTTTTAAAGGACAATGCCTAGCCATCATTAAATTTATTATGTGGATCTTAAATCATATCATTAATTCATTAAATTCAATGGATGTTAATTTTTTTTTAAATTAGAAATGTTGGAAAATACCGATTAGGTAATGTAAACCAATGGATAATGTGACTTATGAAATTGATTTAATTTGTCAGTGCTTATCTATATTCTTTGAAACCATTAATATACTGCCTTTAAAAGAATATTTTTATAAGTTGACCTCTTGAGGTTCAAATTCAAATTTTGTTTGATAGTAAATAAAAGTTTCCGTACTTTAAGAGCCATAACATTTTTATTTTAATTTTTCCTTAGAACAAAGCATGGTAATATTACATAACTTTAAAGTTTAAATTATTGAACCATATTGACTCAATAAAATGAATATTGCCCCAAAAAGTATGCTTTAATTTACGCCTCTCAAACCATTTGGCAAATCTATTTCCCTTGCCAAGCAAAGATGGAGGCCCCGTCTTTCCTCTCAGTGTGCCATATGAGAACTGGCTTTGGCTTTTGTTGTGTGCCCCCGTCATTCAGACAGATATACATAGCTGGCCATGGCTTGATTACGCACGTTTATTACTGGAAAAGGAGCAGGAATTGGATCCAGGATCGAAATAGGATTCGAAACGAGAACGGGCAATCGACATCAATATGCGTTGTGTGGCCTGGAAATGTACAACATGATTACTTGCAAATCACCTCAATGCAATTGGGATTATGAATGGCAAAATGCAAAGCAACAAGTGCTGGAATTATTTATTTCTAATTAAAATTTGAAGCGGTCCCGCCGCTGGTTCATGAATATTAATTTCGATTTTAAGGCCGCAAACAATGCAAACTAAACATGAATTACAACTAAATATTTATAACTCATTTTCAGCGCGGCGCACACACAAAGATAAATAATAGACAAAGTTAAATAAAAGGGATTTGTCGAGAGAGATAGAGATAGAGAGAAAGAGAGATGGGGTTAGTGTGGAGCGTGAAAATACACAAAAATTAACTTGTATTTAAAATTTAATTAAAACTTTTGCTGTTATTTACATGTCCGGCCCTTCCGCCCATCGCTTTTTGCAAACTGCAGAAACTTTCGCTGGGGGGCGTGGCACTGGGCACTGGCCACTGAAAATACAGCTAAAATGTTGGCCCAAAATCATAATGCATTACATATGCATGGCCATCGGCATTCCAATTTAATTGAAATATCGTGCAGCATTTTTGGTTTATCGCATCACTGAAAAAAAAAAAACCAGCAACATCGAGTAACAACTGCAGAGGCGGAAAAAAGAAGCGGACGCGTTTTGGCCATGGCTAACTGGTTGTTGCGGTTTTGGCATTTAGCATAATTAGTCCTTTTGACCGCATTCCGTAAAATGCGACTGATGCCTCAATGTCCCGCCCCCTTATTTTTTTTGGCCCAAGGCTGCAGCATCAGCATAAACAATGGCCATATCGAGGGTAGTAAAAAAGCACGGCTTTCAGCGGTATAATGTTGGCTATCAGGGAAATGTCCGCAAATCGCTCAAATATTATGCAGGCCAAATTATAGCCCCCAATGTTGAAAAACACAAACCGTTTTTCAAATGACAGAATGGTTGTTTGCTCTGCGATTTTCTTGATTAAAATAACTACAAAACTTTAAAAAGAAATATTTAATAACTAACATTTTGTAGTCTTCTCTAGGCTTTTTTATAAATTTCCCAAGAAGCAATTTAAACAATCATGCAAAAAATAAAGAAAATTTTATTTTTTTTTAATTTCACTGCATAATTAATTACCCTTAATTGGTTATCAAGAATTCTTACAGGAGATTAATTTTGCATTTAATATTAAGAATTCTTTATATAATATTTAAAAATTCTTCTGCTTTATTTTAAATTAAACATTTTTAGAGAATACACATTTACTTATTGGTATTACTCTGTTACTACACATTAATTATGCCTGAGGTTACTTTTATTTTTATAAAAATCTGCCTTCACCACTGTGTTTTCCATACTTCTTGCCTGTCCAATTTCACCTAGATAACGAATTGCCATCTGAAATCAACGGATATCAGTGAGCCCGCCACTGATTGCTTAAATTAATTCCCTTTTAAAACGAGTGACCACTGTAGGCGAATGTTTAGGGGCGCTAATGAAGAGTCGTTATAAAGAGAGGCCCCACAAAATCGCACTCGTAATGCGTTTGTGCCATGGTCCAGTGATTGTAGCGACTTCTGGCCACTCGACTGACCAACCGCGCTCTGTGGGGGGAAGGGGGGTAAGGGGGGTGGTACTCCAATTTATGGTAAATTAATTTGTAATTAATTTTTATGCGAAACGAAACGAATGAATTTCTATGGCCATATGGCCGCGAGCAGCATTTCCATTTGTGTTTTTATTTCTATTTTACGCTAGTTTAGTTTCAATTGCGTCCAATTAAACATGCGGCCGCTGCCCAACCGCCGCTCAAATCCGCCATTTCCGATTGCCTGGTAACATTCAACATCAAATTTTACATCCTCCCAATCGCCACCGGTTTTCCGCTTTTCCACCACCCCTCCACTCCCCTCCTACCCCTGCCCACCCCATCACACTTCCATTTTCCATCCAGTGAAATCCTGAGCTGTGAATCCTCTGCGTGTTGCACGCGTTTTGTGTTTTTCGGAAATTGAAATTGCATATTTAAACAGGCCATTCCCACTGTGTCCATCGCAGTGGGTGTATGTGTGTCTTATGAGTTGGTGTGCGTTGCTGCATAGTTGTGTCTGTGTGTGTGTGTGTGTCGTCATTGTGGCAGCAAACGGAAATAAAGTGTGTTTTTGTTGCCAGCCCATTTCTAAGCACTTGACTGCGTTACGCATTCGCTACTATAATTATTATTGTTCTGCTGCCCAAGGACATTCCAATTGGGCTTACACTTTCAAAAAAACAAAATTTGAGAAATATTTTGGAATTTGCACAGTCAAAGCAAATATTTATGGAAAAATTTCTCTGCTAAGGTAGTTTTAATAGTCAGAATTCACCAGTAATTTAAACATTTATGTTCAATAACATCGGTATTTGGATTTTGCCAACAGACTTTAGAAAGTGTTTTCAAGAAGGATATATTTTAATAAATTAAAAGCCACACAACCTTGTAAAAACTAGAAAAAAATAGATAAATTGTTTGCAATGTCGCAATGTTTGAAATATGAATAAATTCATTATATAATCCCTATGCTTATTTTCCTTCAGTGTGCAGAACAAAGTAAAACGGCTTAGAGACTCCAAATAAAAGCGAATTAACAACCTAATTCTTGTCAGGGAATTCCAGAAAACTCATCAGTTGCCAGGATGTTTGGTTTATTAGAAAACTGCCTTGGGAAAATGTATAATCCTTACCTCACTCTCACCCCAAAACCGACATCTGGTGATGATTTGAAATTCCATTTCTATTTTGGGTTCCGGATATTGGGATGACTGCCTGCTGAAAAGATTACACACCCGAAAAAAAGAACTGGAGCTTTGGTTTTCATATAATACTTCGCTTTTCATTTATTAGTTTTGCATTCTCCAATTTCGTTTTTCTCGGGAAACAATACATTCTCTTTTCATTGCCGCTAACCTGTACTATGCTTAGTAATTCTTGCATTTATAGTTACATATATATAGAATTTGTATAATTTATATATATATATATGTGTATATATATATATAGTTTCTGCTCCTTATAATTTTCATTTTGTTTTCATATGGCAACACAATAGTAACTTACAGTCGTAGCAAAGTGTTACCGAGTTGAGGAATTCGTTTCGATCCCCTTAGCTTTTATACAATTAGTTAATGCTCTACACATAATCGGGGGGGCCTAACTGGTCGGCTAGTTAGTATGTTCCTTAGTTAGTTGGTTGCTTTTTGGCCCAAAGAAATAATTGCACAAAGTGTCGCTCGACAGCTGCGAATGTGGGAATTGAACGGATCTGATATATGTTTAGGTATACTATATATTCGTGTATATAATACAAACTCAGGTGTTGCTAACTGCTAAATGCTATTCAGTAACTTAGGTTCTACATTAGCCACAATACTTGTCTTTACAGCACTTTACAACACTGTTTTCCTTCAAAAAAAAATGTTGTTTATATATATATATATATATTTAGTTTTTTGTTTACTCATTAATTCGAATTTGATTTTCTTGGGTTTTTGTTAGCAACACGGCTAGTTAATCAATTAATTAGTTAGTTAGTTAGTTAATTCTAATGCTTGCCATTTAGAGTTGGATTACGTTTTGTAGCCCATTCCTTTAGCTGGTGTATACTCCATGACTGGTGACTAGGTTTATAGATGTATAGATATATAGATGGCCGCTAACTGAGGATGGGATGTCCTGCGAGATCATCGATTTCGAAGCCAAGTATATAGACGCGTATAGATGCTTTGGGTGTGTGTGGATGTATCTTCGGTTGTGGGAGTTATACATAGCCATCCTATATAGTGTACCGACATTGGTTTTCGTTTTTGGTTTTATTTTAGTTACTGCACTTTTCCATTCATACATATAGTGTGTATAGTGTATATATATACAGGGGTGCCACAGATGTCCTTAGAGTATTAAACGGTGTACGAAGGTTTGAAATCCATTTGGAAAGATTTTTAGCCCAATGTCCTTTGGCAAAATAATTTTGTTTTTACAAGATTCCAAATCTCTAGAGAAATCTGTGGCTGCCCCCTGATTGAGTGGTCTATATATGTGTGTATATATATGCTTTTATATATAGATACCTTTACTTTTGTGTATATTTATATGAATATTTACTTTTTGTTAATTTCTGTTGCCATTTGTTTATATTTCCTCTCCATCTTTTCATTTATCTTTCGTTTCGTTTCGTTTTGTTTTGTTTGTTAGTTATTGTCCACCCATCCAGTTTACGGAAATTCTCATATTTCACTTTGTAGTCGCTTTTTTTCCTGTTCTTATAACATTGTTTCTCTTTATTTGCTGAATTGTTTTGGAGGCAAATCACAAATAATTATAAATATATGGAATGCATTGAATTGGAAATATTTAAATGAGTCCGGAATAAATCTAAGCTTTTTAATCGACCAGATTTCCTTTCCGATATGAATATCTATTGAAAACTAGGTGATTGAAAAGCAGGAGTCCTTGTTTATTTAATTAACACGCTTAAATTTACAAATTTAAGCCTGGCAAACAAGAAACTACGGCGGACTCGTGCTTTTTTTGTGTTATGCAGAAATCCAAGAAAAAACCGAATGGTATTGAATTTCATTGAATTAAGTTCTCATGCTCTTCCACAAAAATATATTTGCAATAACAATTTTACGCAAATTTTAAGCTACTATTTGCTGCTTTTTGCTAGTGTCTGTGTGTTTGTTAAATTTAGCATTTGCGTTTGGCATGGAATTTACTCTATTGTTATTCTCGTTCTATAAGCATTCTTTTTCCGCTTTTTGCATGCGTTTGTTACCTAAATTTGTCCTGTTGTTGTATTATTAATAATAATGAAATAAATAATACAAATTGCCGCGCTGCTGCTGCCGTAGGAATATTGCAATTGCAAGCCAAACGAATCCTGAGTTCGTGTTGTAAACATGAATATAAAAATTGAATGCGACATAAAAAATGCAAAATGCTTCGTTGCCAGCCTCAGTTGTTGATGTTTTTGTAACCAGTTGTTGTCATTATAGTTGTAATTGCTGTAACATTATTTACCACGCATAATAATAATAATAATAGCAATAATAATAATTGCTTTTCGCAGCACTCCCTGCCCAGTTGTCAACGTATCAAAAGTCCCGTGTCGGGTGACCATCGATTCGCCCGATAGTACATGTCCTTGTACATCGAGGGGCACGCATATTGATTCTGTCAATGTTTTGGAAGAGAGTTTTGGATACTTGAGAATTTGTTGAAGGATTAGATTTGTTTGAGGGTCTAACTACACGGTTGCAGGACTCAAAATGGAGCAGAAGTGACCTTAAAAATATAAATAAGCAAGAAGAAACTCTATTTTCTTAAACAATTTAAAAAGAAACATGCTCCTAACAGATGGCGCTATTGGCGCGGCAAACAAAAAAAGATAAGGCGCCATCTGGTGGAATTTATCTGCTAGCACTGACGTCACTGTCCATGTTAAACTTAATTTCTTAATAACTTATTCGATTTGTAAAATGTTTGTGTGTTTATCAAAAAATCACTAATAACAACCTTAATAATGACCGGTAAATAATAAATTTTTTTACCTGATTAACGGTGTAAAAAAAGGCAAGCTTTAACAAGTGATTTGAAATCGTTACAATGTTTTGCATTTTGTGTGTGCCCACAAATCGCCCATTTTTCATTAAATATACATTTGCAAAAATAAAACCTCCCATGTAAATAGTATAAAAAAGTAATCAGGGATGAAAGTTGTGTCCACACAGCAGCCGAACTTCGCATTAAAAATAAATGAACAAAAAATGTGTAAATACTATAATAATGTGACCGCAAATAAAAACTGTGTCCACTTGCAACCGTGCGGCTAATGGGTTAATTAAAGCGTTGCCACTCACCTTGTTGCGCTTAAAATCTATGTTCGTTCTTACGGTTCTATGGTGTAAACTTTGCACGGGCCGCGCATTATTACCTAGTGGAGCTTTTGGTGTACTCTCGGAGCCTTGCATCAGTCGTCGGAGTTGGTACAACTGCAACATAAATTGGACATTGGTAATTGCCTAATGGTGGGTTTTTAAGTGGTTTGTCTAGCTGGTTAAATGACCCGCTAATTGCCGTTAAATTGAGTGTTGAATTCCCTGTGCAATTTGTCAATGTTGAAATGTTTAATTGCTATGACAACTATATTTTAGTTTAGTTTATGGAATTCAATTTATGTTAGAGCATTTTCAATTTATGTTAGAGCATTTTTTTTAAATATTTCTCACACACCCTTGAAAATAAAAAGGAACTAGTAAAAAACGTACAGAAATAAAGACCCCTAAATTCAATTTAAATTATTTCAAATCTTGAAAAAAGATTACCTTTTGTAACCAACTGAAAATGTTGATCAAAATATAATGAAGTTTTTTATTTGTTAACTTTCCTAAATATTTTTCTAATAAAAATTTTGGGACCTAATAAAAATATGTTCACCTATTTTTATTTAAGCATCTTTCAATTTCCAACAGGTTCATAAAAATCACTCTTGTCATTCGTTGACTTGTTTACATTCCACTTAATGTATTTCGGCCGAGTATTTCGGCCGAGTTTTTGTACTATTTTATTGTTTACTCATTTACTTTGAGTATTTTTTCGCAGCACTCTTTGACCCCAACGGCATGGCCGTTACACATGTTTGATATGCATTTATGCAAATTGATTAAACTAACCAAATATTGTTTTTTAATTATGCACAGAGCGGAATATTGACCGCATTTCCACCGCGATCTGACCACTGCCCAAATTGATGAGCAATTTTATAATTGCATTTATGCGATTTCATTGTACTTCCAATCAGCGACCAGTAAAAAATGGGTAGTAATATACCATACAAAAAAAAAAAAATGGAAAGGGAAAATCGAATCGAACCGAAACGAATCGAACCGAAACGAATCGAGCATAAATAAACCAGCAAGAGAAAGCCGCTCTAATTGCAATTGAAAAACACACGAAATGCATTTAATTATTTGCGGTCGATGGCAGGACTCACCTCCTGTTTGGTGATATAGATGGGCTTATTAACTATGATCCAGACGGTGCTCTCCCAGCAGCCAGGATGCGTCGTGGAGCCCTCGTAGGTGATGTAGTGGTCCGTGTTCGGCAGCAGCGACCTCACGGATATGTGCCGGATGGGCGTGGAGAAGCCTGCGGGGAAGGATAATGGATAAAGGATAATGGATAATGGATAATGCTGATAAGGTCCATGGAACACGTGAGAATGCAAAGTTCAAGGTGCACTTGGGTGGGTTGTGGGATGTGGGGTGGTGCCTCGACTATTTATGCGCATATCGCGCAAAAAATATGAAAACACGTCTGCCGGGGTCTAATGAATAATTCAGCCCAGTTGCAAGTTGCCAGTTGCCACTTCCCAACCTGACCACTTCAACGTCAGCGCTCGGCTTTATTCATACAAATCATTTTGCCAGCCGGAAATGAAGCAACTCGCGGCTTGTAGCCCAAGTCAAACTGAATCCGGAGACGGAGAAGGCTTTTCCCGGACGGAGGAATAGGTTTTTTTTTGCATTGCAAGTGTTGGTTTTACTTTCTGCGGGGATATACTCACATCAATCAGCTGATTGGAAGGAGTTCCTCAGGTGTATTCCGTGGGGATTAAAGGAAAATGTACGTTGGACTGTCGAAGTAAAAATATCTATCTCGAACTTACTTTAAAAGCTAATAACTATATCAGACCACTCACCTATCCACTTTTAAACCTATAAAACTGCCTACAGAATTATTTTTATTTACCCTTTTCCTTGAGAATTTAGATTCATATCAAAAGATTTGATTAATATGTTGAGTATGTCTGATTTTGTAATGGTGAACTTCTTTTTGGAAAGCCTATGTAATTTAAAATCACAAGACTTAACTTTTGTAGATCAGATACATTTAAATTTAAGAAAGACTTTTATTCTGAATATCGATATTATTTAATAGGAAATAGTAATATACACTTCCATGTAAAGAATGAAATGTATTTCTTAATTGGAAATATAATATGAAATATTAATATACACTTCCATGTAAAGAATGAAATATTAACATACACTTCCATGTAAAGATTGAAATGTATTTCTTAATAGAAAAGTTGTTATCCCTTCTGCTGTGAATTACAAATAGTTATTTCCATATTTCTGACACGATATTAACCGGGCTTAGCTTTTAATTTTTCTCCTAGTCTATAAGTTAATTTGTTTTATTTTTGAAGAGTATCCAAAATGTGGGGACTTTAAAGTTTATGTAGCGGCTTTATCCTGCAGTTATTGTGGTTGTTCTTGCTGTTTTTGGCGAGTGGCCTGGCATATTTCTCGGTTCTCGGTTCTGGGTTCTGGGTTCTCGGTTTCAGTCGGTTGGTCGCTTCGTCCTGGCATTTTACAAATTAAGGCTGGGGCTGGGCTCCCATAAAGTTGTACGACCTGTAAAAAGGCTATTAAACTGGCCAAGAAAATGCCAACGAGACGTGCAATGTGTTTTCAGGGGGAGGAGTGGGGAATTATTAAGTGTCGGTTTAGTGTAATTCGAGGTTTCATTTTCGTCACTTTGTGCCGACCAGTCTCAATTTGGCCAAAATCCCCCCAGCTCCCCGCTCCCCGCACCCATCATCAAACTGCTCAATTTTTTATGGCCCGCCTGGACATAATTATGGCCCCCTGCAGTTGTTGTTGCTGCCGCTGCAATGACATCATAAAAACGGGGCAGCCAAAGAAAAGGCAACTTGCAACGGTATTAACATTGCAACATTTCCGGCAGCATTTTGCGTAGACGGAAATGAAGGTGGTCAGTGGATGGGCCGTGGGTTGGTTTTCGGGAGGCTTAAGGGGTAGTGTACCCCCATCGCACTCACCTCTGTACAACACCTTGTTGAAGGTGCTCGTGATGATCCGCAGCTCCGGATTGGGCGTCTCGCCGATTTGCACCATCAGCGAGAGGCCCACGATTCCCTGCGACTTGTGTTGCGCCTCGGACATGTTGTGGTACAGCTCCTTGTTGAACCCGTAGATTTGGATCTGAAACGGGGGTTATTGGATTATTGCCTTACTGCCTTATAACTTTAGGCTGTCAAAGCAGAAAGCTAATAATATTTGATCTATCTACTATGCAACATTTGGCATCTAAAAACGAAATAAGGAATAAATAACAAACATGTCTTTTGCTTGTTTTAAATATATAAATGTTAAACCAAAAATTCCAAAAAAAAAAGCACTCATTTTTGAAAAAGACCTTTCCAATATTTTTTATAACTTGTTGGTACTATGTTCCATTTAGAAGCTCCAAAAAAAATCTTAACAGCTTTATGAAATTGTAATGTATAAAAACAAAATAAATTGATTAATTATGAATGAATGAATGTTGGACATTTTACAAATGGCATTCAGAATTTAAATTTATTTATAGTAAAAGCAGTTGCTAAAAAATGGAAAAACAAAGAATTTGGTCTTGATTTTGTACTAATTTGGTTATATAATATAAACAAGAGAGAACGCTATAGTCTATAGACTATCAGATACCCGTTACTCAGGTAAAGGGAGTGCGAGGGAGATGGAGATAGAAACTTTGATCACGCATAACTTTTTAACGAATGGTCCGATTTGAAAAATTTCTTCTACATTTCGATAGGTATTGATAAACACAATAAAACTGCATTTTTACTTTTCCGAAATATTTAAATTTTTAAAATCGTATATAAGCGATTGTGGGCGTTAAAGGGGGCGTGGCACCTTTTTGAAACAAACTTGCGCTGCGTAGGAACTCCTAGAATCTGCATGCAAAATGCCAATCTTCTAGCTTTTATAGTTTCCGAGATCTCAGCGTTCATACGGACAGACAGACAGACAGACGGACAGACGGACAGACGGACATGGCTAGATCGACTCGGCTAGTGACCCTGATCAAGAATATATATACTTTATAGGGTCGGAAACGCTTCCTTCTAGCTGTTACATACTTTTGCACGAATACAATATACCCTTTTACTCTACGAGTAACGGGTATAAAAAGTAAAGCTGTTTTGGCATGATCTCACCTCGCCGGGAAAGCTGTAGCCCTGGATGAAGTGCTCGGATCCGCGGACGTTCTCCGTGCCGTAGTGGATGTATATCTCCTCGAACTGGTAGCGGTAGGCCAGAGGTCCGCCGGAGATGTTCACGTGCTGCTTGGTGTCCTTGTCCACCCGGAAGACCAGCGACTGGCCCGTGTTGTGCAGCGTGCCGGACACCTGAAAGTGCAGGATAGGCGGGTCAAGTTCGGGGTCAACATCAGGGGCATGCCCCATACGCACCTTGTGCTTGTCGATGTGCAGGGGTCGCAGGTAGGGATCGAAGAGCAGCTTGTCGGGCACCACGTCGATGGGCGATTGGCGGCGCCCCTTGTTGCACATATTCCACTGCGGATTGATGAGGCCCCAGAAGCTAGGTCCTGCCAAAAAAGAGCCGAAAAGGAAGCCGAAAGGATGAGTCGCCGCCGCTCAAACGGACACATGCGCAAAAAGTGAGCAAAACAAGGACATTGATGGGTGAGTCCCTATATTTTGTTTTGTATTTCTTAAAACCAAAGAACATGCCTAGAGATGCCCTTTTATCGGGAGCCAGTTAAATATTTAACATTATAAAACTAACCTAATAACATCACGGTAGCTAATGCATTTGCATTTCAAAAAATCCTAAATTTAAAATACTCTTTATTCAGATTTTTAATCAACTTGTAGAATATTCTATATGTTATTTTATGCTGTGTTATTTTAGGTTCTGATTTAAATATATTATTAAAATGATTTTAAGTCCATTTAAGTTGTATGCAAAACATTCTTAAAAAGCAATGGTGTTTTACTTGATAATATATTGAATTCCATCAAACGTTAGATTTTCTCAATTGGAAGATGATAATTTAACACATGACAAGACCTCATAAAATCGAAAATAAAACAATTTTACAGAGTTTTTAGTACCCAGAAAGGGTAAAAAGTATAGCCACAAGTCAGAGATAAATATCCATCGGTTATTGGCCCCTTCAGTTGTTCCTGAATTCGGATTCCCAGCCACAGTTTTCTGTCAATCGAGCAAATGGAAAACGTGTCTTCGCCGTTTCGACCAATGCAAACAGAAACAGAAACAGAACAGAAACTGCAGTAGCAACATCGATGACAATTCCAAATGCCAAATGAAATTTCATAAGCTACCCAACTGAATCCCCCCAATCCTCCCTTCCCCTCCCCCTCCCCATCCCTCTCCTTGCAAGCCATTGACCCCCTTTTAAATGGCAATTAAATGCAGCGAAGGGGTCAGAGGCACCCTCACTTGTTTGGGTTTTCGGCTGGTTTCCAACTCCAATGTGACAAGCTGAAAACTGTCGAAAGTTTTCAAAACAATTCCACACCACATAGACAGGCAAACCGAGGGTTAAAAGGCAGGTCCTGTGGTTCCTGGTAAAAAAAGAGAAGCCTGGGGAATTAGTCCTTTTGTGCCTTATGCAAAATTTAATATTTTTCTCCATGTTGTGGGCAAATAAATAAAGGCAAATAATAGGTGCTAGATTAGTTGGGCCTTGACAGACTGCAGGTTATACTCTCTTTTGAATATTGAAAAAAATATAGAAATATTCGATTATTTGCAAAGTGTATTTGGAAGTTACAGTGAGATCAAAATCTGTTGGGGAATTAAAATTATTAAAAAGTATAAATAAAGTACTCTAAAACTGTTATGAAATTTTATTTCTGAAGTGTTAACATACACTTATATTTAAAAAAAAAGTATTAATTTACTTTTTTAGGAGTCAAATATTTGTTAAAGTTTTTAATGATTCAAATTAGATTAATGTAAATTATTGAATCGTTACTTTCATGATGTTTTCTTTGGACTAGCATTCATAGCATAGTATTTTTATTTTTGTTACAAAAAAGGATAATTTTAAATATGTTTTAAATATTTTGACTTATAAAATGTTTAGCCTCCAAATATTTAGTTTGTTGCTAACTTTTGATGACCAGTATTCTTAATTATTTGTGGTTTTGTTATTGGAACCCAAATAATGTTCAGGTCTTTCAGGATGTGAATTCCGTTTTCTACAATTTGGTTTTGATGGCTAACGGTTTGTGTGCATTTTAGAGTGAGGTTGTACGTGTGTGTGTGTGTGTGTGGCCATCCCATCCCGTGCATTTGTGTGTGTGCTTTGATGACGCGCGGCGGCAATAAATGCCAAAGTTTAAAAACTGCTCCGTGATGATGCAGCTGACCCACCAGTTGGCCACTGCCCACTAACCGCCCACCTGTCCAGCCACGCCCCTCGCAACGCCCCCCCTCCCTCACCAGCCCGCAATCGTCGCTCTTGTGGCCGCTGTTCATTTTGTGTTTTGCATTCATTTCTTGCCACTGTTGCAGTTGCATGTTGCTTGTTTCTCCCTTCTTTTTTATGTTGCTGCGAAAAGTGCATCAGGGGCTATGGAGGAAAATTCAGACAGTGACAAGCAACAATTACAACAGCAACAACATCCACTTTGTGTGGGTGTCCCTGTTTGTTTGTTGTTCGTTTGTTTGTTTGTTTGTTTGTCTGCTCTGTCTGCGTTTTTGTTGTTAAACCATTTGAAATTTAATTATTTCAGCCACAGCATCCGAAGGGGTGCGAAAGTTTTACCAATTTATTCATACATATAAAGATTTAAACGTTTGGCCATTCACAAAAGAAATTGATTGAAAAAGGGAGACAAATAAAAGTATTGTTTGCCCAAAGTTTTCAAACTTTTGACCATAATTTATGAGGTTTTTGGGGGATCACAAAATATAATAATCAATGTTTAAATAAAGCAATATTAAACTTGTAATATAGTTTAAGTATATGAGTAGTATTACAACTACTTTACATCTTTTCGAAAACAGTTCATTGTAATTTTATTTACATTTAATGTAATTCAAAAGCTTTAGGTTTTAATAAATAGTTTTAGAATGTCGTAAATTGACTTAATATCATTTAGCTATTAGGTCTTTACATATATTAATTAACTATTGTAGATGAAGGAGCTCAGAGTGTGCCGAAATTTGACAGTGTTTTAAAAATACTTTTCAGCCACTTACCGGATATGCCATCGTATGTCCACCACTCTTCCCAACTGGACAGGACCTCTGAAAATAGACGAGAAAACGAAGGAAATCAAATCGAGAGCCTTAAAGCAGAAATGTAAGCACCGAGGTGCCAAAGAGCTTAGAGTCTAGACAAGTTCCAAATGCCAGCCGAATTCGACTCCAAGGAGCAGTCAGCCCAGGATACAGTACTCCAGATCCCAGATCCCTTTGCATATGCAGGAGTGTAGGATTGCAGGATTGCAGGATACTGGATTTGAGGATGCGGAATGTAGAGATGGGATGGCCACCCGCTGGCAGCCAAATCTCGGCTTTTCAATGCGCATAATTCGCTGCCAATGTAAACAGCGCATGAAATCAACTAATGTAGGACTTCCTCGATTTCCCCCCATCCCCCCATTTCCCCCGCAGACTGAGAGTCACCGGCGGAGTCAGACAAAACAAACAAGCGGCTTCTTTCTGGGGGGTAAACGATGACTTTAGTTGCCAGCCATCGAGACGCCATCGGATCTGGTCGTGGTCGTAGTCGCAGTCGCAATCCTGGTGGTCCTGCTTATCCTGCGTGTCGCATGAGTCAACGTCCAACTGGGCCACAAAAAAGCAGCCAGGATGCTGCGATGTTGAGGATACTGGGATGCTGGGGATACTGGGATGCTGAGGATACTGGATTCGGGGTTAAGGGATGAGCATGACAACAGCGATGTCGCCAGGCAGTCTGGCGCCAATAAAGTTTACACTCAGTTGCCACATTTCGTTTATGGGCAAGTTCTGCTTCCGCTTTATCAAGCGACAGACAATTTTCGCTATTTTTTTCCAGGACCAACCCCAACCCCCCCTTCCAACCCCTCCCGCCCCCCTCTGAGCAGTTTGAGCGTATTCAAAATTTATGCTATATGCGTCGTAACGGAGCTTTTCGGCAGGGGGATTTTGCAAAGGGGGGTGGTTGGGGGGTTGGTCGGCAATAAAGGCCAAAGAAATTGCTGCAAGCCAAAGCGGAAGTTCAAAAGGGAGTCAGTGGAACCGTTGCCCGCTTCCTGTTTGCTGCCATCACTGCGAATACCCTGGTGATTTGAAGGACACCACGACTTTGGGTCGAAGGATGAGCCCTTGCCCATCATATTGTTACTTCAACTGATCTTCTTTATGGTCTCTATAGATCATAATACTTTCCAATCCCTTATATCTCTGCATAATCATTGATTTCCGCAACAATAAGTTTGCTTTTGTAAAGTCAGTTAGATTTTGTATATCATTTAAAAAACCTTTTTTTGCTTAGTATTCTTAAAAAATTAAATAATTTAACTCCAACATTCTTCATTTTCAATGTCTGATCTGACAAGTGTAATAATGCTGCGAATTAAATTTAAAATTGCGATTTATGATCATTCTTTGCAAAATTCGATGATGAATACCTAAAATGTCTTCATTTTTAACTATTTAACTACTACTTTTATTATTTTAAAGCAACGAAACCACAAAAAATTTTATTTTAAATGTGATATATATATGATAATTCTCAAAAGCAAATAATTGGGAATTTTCAAATTAAATTAATTTTTATTTGTGATATATGTACAGATTTTGAGTGCCTAAAATCAAAGCCTGAGAAATTATAAAAAATAAAGATAAAACAAGACATCAAAATTGAACAAAAAGCTTTATGGGATTACAAATAAATTTACATATTTATTTTTAAATTATAGTGTTAGTCAGGAGTGCAAAATCGAAAAGGGCTTAGCCACTGAAATAGTGTATCTTCAATTTGCCATTTGATCCTGGGCCATTTTGGTCCTTTGTCTCTGTGTTCTGTTTTCTGTTTTCAGCTCCTGCTTCTGCTGAATTCCTTTTCGGGTCGTCGTGTTGCTTTTCTTGGCATAACAATGAACGTCCGTTTTTGTGAGTCGCGACTCGGCGACGTCACTTCATTTTGTTTGTTTGTTTGTCGCTAGTCGCCAATTTTTTGCCTCTTATTTGCGCTGTTGTTTTCTGTCTGCTTAGCGCTGCAAAGTATGCTATTAAATTGGCCCCAAACGGAGGGCCAAATGGTCGCAAATAAACAGAGGCACGGGCGAACTAGACCAACGGCTCTCGATTCACTTCCAGGACTCATCTCCTGCGATTCGTCAACCCATTGCATAGTCGTAGTCCCCGATTCATCCAGTCCCCCAAAATACAATTCAGTCATTTGGTAAATTCGTTTTTATGCTGCAACAGCAACTTAATTTATTGTTATAACAGTTTTATTTCATCGACCAACAAAATTTGGGTACACTGATCAAAAATGTATAAGATTTTAAAGTGATTTCTATGTGAATTTCATACGCAAATGAATTTATTTTAAGCAATGAGAACTGAAGTGAAAATGCATTTAAAGGAGAAGAAAAACAGAATTTTCAATTTTTAAACCTTTTCATGAAAAAAAGCATTTATTTATTTAATGCGACAAAATATAAATATATTTTAAAATACCTATAACAAATACAATCTAAATATTTGAGCTTATCAATAATACTTAATTATTTATTAATTATAATAACTTTTATTCCAATTACCATTTCTTAAAAGTCCTTCTAGATTGAAGTAATCAAATGTGATACCATTTTTTTCTGTGTAGGAAAAGGGTGTTGGGTTTTATGAGGGTCAGGGAGGGGGTGTCAAAGACAGTCAGTCTGTCGCCACAATTGTGTGTATATTTGCGAGTGTGTGCGCTTTGGCCAATGGTTTATGGGTTCCTGTTGGCCATTCAAATGGAATCTGGCTTTCGGGTTATTGTCTCTATCCGTCCCCCAAAAACCCTCCACCGTACATCTGTCCATCCCTATCTGTCTATATTTATAACTATCTATTTGGCCTCTCTGGCATTCGGAGCATTAGGCCTTTGTGCCAGTTCCAGCTGCTTTAATTCGTATCTTAGGCTGTTTATCAAATCCAGCGGCCAGAAGTCGATATATGTGCTTATGTCAATACTTATATTGGGGCGGATAAATAGTTCATTGGCTTGCAGATTGTACATACATATGTCTGGCCTGGCCAAAATTCAATGTGTTCAACACGGTTTAGGTGACAGTCGTTTTAAGTACTTGCTCAGAAGACTTATCTCAAGAGACTGGCTGGTATTCTGTTTGCTTTCGACAGTCTTAAAATAATAAAATTAAATTGCGATTTTTCGTTCATTTTGGTTCCCCCTATTTAAATTACATTTTTAGATTTGAGTAGTGTTTGTAAATGGTTATACAAAATTGTTTTTCCTTGTTAAATGGCTTTCCTGTCAGTAAACCTTTTCATGTCCAATAAATCCATAAAAATGTCTACAACTATCATGAATACTTAAGGATTATTTTCTTTTCATTTCACCCCTCAAACTGAATGCCATTTTCCTCGTCATTTCCTTGTGCTTTAACCCTTCCCACATTTTATTACTCTATCAGAAGGGGACATATTAATTGCCGTGTTTTTCCTGGCGGAGCGTGAGTCACTTTCTTATCAATAACAAGCGCGTTTAGATGACTGAATTAACTGGGATTTCCATTTCGGTTGTTTGTTTGTCGTAATCACTATACGCTGGGCGTTAAATCAGAATCAAGTGGGCAAAAGAAAGGGGGGCGGACGTGTGCCTGGGCCATTTTGGTATTCTTATTTGTTTGTTTGTTTGTTTGGCTGACTGGCTGGCTGGCTGGCTGGTTGGCGTGTTCATGAAAATGGCGTAAAGATGGAATGCTCGGCCATCAAGGAGCAGGGAAATGTCCTCGACTTTGGACCCGGTATTAAGATACAGTCACGCACACACCATATCGTGCGTGGGTCCCATCAAAAAGGGCCAACACGCCCCTTGCCACATTTCAATGTCTAAATGAATTAAACAAGCCAAACAAAGGCTGTTCTTAAGGCAAATGATTAGGGAATTGGGTGATTGGGGGGGGGGTTGGGGGGGATACGGCCATAGCCCTTTTATGTGTAAATTATGGCTTCAATATAATATTGACAGTGAATCAATAAAGGAAATGTCCTTAAAATTAATAGGCGACATTTTGATATTGAATTACTCGCTGTGTCATCGCTTTTAATTAAAATTTCTAGACAAGGGCGCGGAACGCACACACACACACACACACACACACACACACGCACACCCATATATCCTGGCATGTCCTGGCAGAATTTATTGCTTCCTGTTAAGCGAGCAGCGAAGCGCTGATTAGTATCTGAAGCGCTGCTCCAGTTTATCAAACTGTCGCCTTGGCAGCCCCCCCCCACACTTCTCCCCCCCAGAAGATTGACGGCCATAATTCTGGTTTTTGAGACCCGAACCGCCTTCCCATTTTTACCCCTTCATAAAGCATTTCGGCGAGTTAATTTGCTCGCAAACATTCGATCAGATTTCATCGGTTTTTGTATGCGCATTTTTTCACTTACATTTTTAATTTGTTTTGCGCGCTCGAGCTGAAAGTTCACACACTGGATTTCGATGGAAAGCGCATTAAAACTGATTAGCTGCATAATTCATGGCCCGAACGAGGGTTGAAAGTGCACTACAGGTAGCAGACAAACGGACAAACTGCGGCTTTAAATACATTTGCAACACGGCAGAGAGAACTCTGAACTAAGCTAATATAAAAAATGTTATTTTAAATCTACTTAACTTAGTTCAAAAATATGTTCTTTTTGGCTACCCATTGTAAAATGTAATATTCACAGCAAGTAAAGTTAATTTTTATTTATTCTTAAATTAAAAAGTAAGAATTTTAATTTGTTGAAAAGTGTTCTATATTAGTTAAATGCAATTGTTGCATTAAGTCTTAAACGACGACTGATATTCAGCCCAAATTAAACTTTTTAAAGAAACTAATTAAAAAATTTAATTTCACTTAATAATATCAATAATACAATATGCCATTATATTAATGAGCTTTTAAGTATGCGAAGTAAATGAAATGAAATGCAAAGTGCGCCTCAGATACATTTAAATACATATTTTCCCCCAAAAACCCCTTGAATCTAATTACACAGTATTTTGTGGAAATTTAAAACTTTTGTGAAAGTCCCCATTGCCATTTAATACGCAGTTCACATTTAATCGCTTAGCAAATTAAGCAGCAATAGGGACAGAAACAATTTCCACGCCATTACATGATTTTTCTAAATAGTTAGCCAAACTTTTTCCATTCCCTCATTCGAGGAGAAACATTGTGGGAATTCCGCACTTCATTTCTTTTAGCTTTTTTCCCGTTTTGTGTTTGCAGTGAAATACTTTTGTTGGTTCTTGGCGCCAAAAATAAAATTCCCATTTCATCTTTTGGGGCAAATTAAAAAATGGGTCAGGAAAATAAAAAAAAAAATAGAGGGGAATGCTGATGAACAAAGTGGAGAGAAATAAACGTTCAACTCACGCGATGAGTTAACAGCAAAAGTTGATGTTTGTGCTGCTTGATTTGTTATTTTTTCGCATGCTGTGGAAATGTGTTTAAATGCTACCGAAAACGTTGATTGAAAAGCAATTTCATTCGGATAAGGATCCGTTCCAAAATAAAAGTAAGCCACAAAGGGTACCGGCCTCAAACTAAAGTAAAGTCTTTTATAAGAAATGATTTAAGCAAAAAGATTTTATACCAATATCAAAGATATAGTATTTACATTTTTTTACAATTTTTATAAAACTTACCTAATATGAATCTAATAGTACTATTTTGTTTAAATAGGTTTCTGTCAAGAATTTAATTTAATACATCAATTTGAGAAAGCATATAAGAATTTCTTGGCTTTTTATACAGCAATCGCAGCTTATTTTAGATAGTATATGTTTGCTTTTCTCCCAGTGCATTGAGGTAATTGCCAACAAAGTAAGCCAAAGCTCATGTTCAGGAAGGATTTGGGGGTCGAAAGGGCAGGGCGAGCAAATACAACGCTTGAAAACCATAATTTGGCTAAAAACCGTCTAGACATTTGCCGCTTGCAACTAACCAACTATCTTAATTTGTTGGTGCCAACAAACTTTTACCTACCACTGCACCACCACCCCTGTCCCCCTGTCCCTGGAAAAATAAGGAAAAAACCACCTCGCCGAAGTGGCTAAAAGAAAAAGCGGCGAATAAGGCTCAAGAGGAAGTTGTGGCCGCCGCTGCTCGGCATATACAATTTCGATAATAAGCAACAGTACATTTTCCTGTGGGGCAGGCGAAGTGGGTGGTTTTGGGGCCCACAAAAGGTGAGGGGTCACCGCCGAAATCGGGGGTAGTGCAGACACACACGTGTGCAGTTTTCCGAGGGCTAATGCGAGTCACGTCAACGCTGCATGCGAAATCGTTTTTTGAAAACTTTTACCAGCTTGGCAACTTCATCTACGGGTATCTGAGCTGGCTCAATTAGTGGCATTGGCCTTAAAAAAGGGACAAGTACTTTAAATCTTTGCATATAGCTGCGAAGGGAAGCCACTCTCTTTCATCAGTTGCGCCACATAATTTGTTAAACTCTCGGACATTGAAATGGCTTAAAATAAGATGGCAAGGAACTTATTAATTTAAGAAAATCAGCGGTAAAGTGATTTTGAGGATTTCCAAAATGATAAATGAGAATTGGTAATAACAAAATACGCTTAAAAGTAATTGTGTTTCCAAAAAGTTAAAGTCCGCAGTTTTCACCAAAAATGTCTGATATTTCGCCCAAAAATATCAGTATTTTGGCCATAACAGTAAAAATAATGCTCAAATAATGGGATGACATCTCTCTCTGAGCTCGTAATTAAATTCTTAATCGATTGGCATTCAAACCTGGAAATTATTATTTTTGAACCATATTCGCAAAAAAAACATGATGTTACCCCTTATGAAAAATGCGAAAATTGGAAGAAAAAAATTGTTGTAAGGTAGTTACTTGGATGGTTAGATAAGGTCATAAGCTGCACAAAGCAGTTACTCTTTTAGCTTTGTGCCTAATTTTGGACGAATTACAGCAAAAAAGCGCGTTAAAAAAGGAAAAAAACAGCCACTTTTGACATTATAATGAATTGTATGCAAAAACCGTCAAAAAATCAAGGTGAATGCAAGGATACGACGACTACTGAATCCTGGAAAACCTATAAGACATCACTAAGCTTTTCTAAAAAAAAAGGCTACAGAAACGCTAAAAAAAACGTTAAAAAGCTGTGTTTTTTTTTCGAAAGTCCTGTCCTGATTTGACAAAAAAAAAATTGTTCGATCAAAAATATCAGTATTTTGGCAATTTTTTTCAATCCATCAGCATTTAAAGCTGAAATTGTATATTTCTTAATTTGCGTACACAATACCGTTGCGAAAGTTACAAATCTCTTGCTTTAAATTTATTCATTTTAAGGTATCCGAATTCAGCAAGTAGAATTCAGAGCTGCTATTGTCTTGACCGCAGCTGTGTGTTGGAAAGCACTTGCAGCAGATTGGGGCAGCCACTTAAAGTAGATCGGTGGTCAAACGAGGCGTATTGCCCGCCGGCTGACATATGTATTGGCGTTTATAATACGCCAGACAAAAGCACAATCAGCTAAGCACTTCTGGGAAAAGCGGAAAAGTGGGAAAGCTGGTGGGGAAAAAAATGAAAAAGAAGGAAAAGCGATGCCTCTTGGCTGGTCATGTCAAAGTGATTTTTCACCTCAAGGGCAAATTTAACACAATAATTTGCACAATTTGTCAAAACAACCCTCCGGCTAAATGGTATCATAAACCACACACACACACACTCACATCTATTGTGTCCTGCGAGTGCGAATGTGTGTGTGTGTGTGTGTGTGTGCGAGAGTTGATTGTCCTGCATGCATTTCTGCCATATAGCTCGCTTTTGTTACGCCCCACAAAATGTTTTCCGTTTTTCCTTTCCCCGCTTTTCCTGGGCTTCCCTTCCTTATTTTTTATGACCTGCCTTCCATGGAAAGGCCTTTCGATTATTATCAGACTGTTTTGGCCACATTCATATGATTAGTCGGCTTTTAGATTTAAACTGGACTGAATTGGTAAAATCGCAAAAAATGATTTCACTTCATTTTCTTGTATTTCTTATTTTCTATTTATTTCTATCTATTTATTTCTATCCCTATTTTTGCGGTATTTTATATATAGATTTTAATATTGCTTTTTTGATAAGTCAATCAATATTAAAATTATTTTATATGAAAATTAAGATTGGCATTTAATTATAAAGTTTCTGTTCAATATTTTATTTCAGTTCCAATGGCATTGAAAGTTACCTACAAATTATTTCAACATTTTAGGGACACTAAAAGCTTATACAAATTACACACAATTCTTAAATAAATGAAGCTACAATTGTTTCTTACATTACGCAAAATATGATAAGTAATAATGCATTAAAAATTAAAAGCAATGGCAAATATGTTCTAAAAATCTGTTTAAATTAATGGTATATCCTTAAACATCCTTTTTTCAGAACTGTTATATTTAAAATTAGCTTATGTTGCATAAAGCATATCACATACAATTTTTCTGCTCTTTACAAATTTTACTTTTGCACACCCAATATTTTCACAATGAAGGGGGCATCTGAAGTTCGTTTTTTGTGTATTTTGTTTAATATTTTCATATTTATGACTGGCAATGTTTTGTCGCCAGTGCCCCGCTTTTCACACGCCTTTCATTCGCCTCACTCGTTTTTCAGTTTTGCACTTTGCAGTTTATGCAATTTCAGTTGCTGCCGTTGCCACTGTTGCAGTTGTTGTTGTTGTCTGACCGCACTGCCACTGTTGTTGCTTGTGTTTCGCCTATTTTTATTTGCACTTGTTTATGCTGCAATTTTTATAAAAAAAAACCCCATCCCCCTTTTCCAGACCACCTGACATCATCCAACCACGCAGACCGACTCCAAAAAGGACCTGTACCAAAAACCGATCTGTCTGCGGTTTTTATCACTAATGCGCTGTTCAATGTGTAAAAACATTATGAATATAAAATTAAAACATAAATATATATGGCTGCCATCAACTGCAAGGCTGCAGTGCAACACGACAATCAAAAGCTGCAGGCCACAGTAGAAAAAGAGTGCGAAATTCATGAAATTAAATCAGCTTGATGAACTGTGTCTGTGCTCGGTTAAACTGTTTAATTCGCTTTCCATTTTTGCTGCCACTTTAATCGCAATTCTTGCTGAATTGCTAACAAATAAAAGGTTTTTGATGAACGTTTTCTAAAAAAATTCACAAGTTTTCCGAAGATTTTTTATTAATTTGAGAATACAATTCATTTTAAGTTGATGATCATTTTTAGAAAATACTGACTTTGTATATTTTTAAGACATTTGTATTAATCAAATCTAATAATTAAACAATGTTCTCTGTTTTAGAAATACTGATACTTAACTATTTACACAAACTGTATTTAATCTGTATTTTTAAACTAACAATTCTTCAATTGTAGTTTTTTAAAGGAAGTCTCTTTTGTATTTATAATAACATTCTGTTTATTTTTAAGTGAATTGAATATAATTTTTTATTTAAAGATGTTCTAAGTTGCAGTGAAATTGTATTACTAAAATAAAAAACTATACATTTTAGAATTTTATTCTTCCGTTTTACACATTTTGTGTGGGATTGTATAAAGGGTATTGAATAAAATTTCTTTTAGTTCCTCTTTTTAGAAAGATACTTTTTGAGCTTCTTTAAAATCCATTCTAAAATGCAGGATCTTTGACATGTTTCTTTGGAAAATGCTTGGGATGCTTTTAGGTTTCATTAGGAACTACGCAACTGACACATTTCCCAACCAGTCTAAAACTGGACGAGATATTAGATTAGCACAAAGGAAAACCGCGTTGAGGTCGGAGGTTTCTGGTTTAGCTACTTGAGCGTTAATTTGTTTCCCCATTGCAACATGTGGGTGGCGCAGAAGGTGAAGGGTCGCCCCAAGCTGTTTTCTCCACATTTTTGTGCAAATATATTTATGTTTTCCCCCTTTTTTTTTGGGGGGTTTGTGCAACAAAATGCATTAACTCAGCTGAAGTTGTCCGAGAACATCCTGCCACACATGTCCCAATGTCTTTTCGTCCCTTTGTAGATTTGTACATTTGTCCATTTCTGCAGACCTTTGCTGTGTTTTCCCCGACTGCCCTTTGTGTCCGTGTCCAGGACTCTCGTCCTTTATCCTTTCACTGCTTGTGGAAAGTGTCGGTGCGTTTTTGTTGCGGTGGAGATACTCGTCTCGGAGTCACTGTATCTGTATCTGAATCTGTATCTGTAACTGTATCTGTGACTGCATCTGTGTCTGTGTGTGCCACTGCCAAAATCCTTTTAAACTTGCCTCGCAAAACATTTTACATTCGATGACGTTTCCATTGCAAAATGCAACGTCAACAATAAACCAGAAGCAGGCAAAATCAAATTTGTTGGTCAACAGAAAAGAAATCGAGGCAGTGAGTTAAAGGGTGAGTGAGTGAGTGAAGTGGGTTTGCCCCTCGGATCCTGGATCCTTTTGTTGGGCATATTTCACTTACCGGAACTGCAGAGCAGAACGATTGCTGAGCAAGCGATAAATCCTGCCGTGGAGCAGCAGAATGATGTGTGTCCTGGCGACGGCATCTCTCTGCTTTCTGCCCTGGACTTTCGGATCTGGACTCTGACTATTGCTCCTGGGAGGCAATGGTGCCTTCTTTCTTTTATTTGCTGTTTCTTTCGCTCGAGTTTCGGCTGGTGGGTTGGATTGCGCACGAGTCTGCAGTTAGATCTGGCACTTGAGTCTGGCTTCGGTCAGTTGCGGGTTCGCTTTCATCTTAATTTCCATCTTCATCGCTCACCGCTCACCGCATACCGCATACCGCTTAAACGCCCACCGCCGCCCGCCGCCCTCTGCATATATGCAAATTTTAATTTCCGTTACTTTCTCCGATATGCACACAACTTGCTGGCTTCATTTCCGTCTTCTGTTTTCTCGTTTTGCTATTTTTTTGACCCGGCTCTTTTCACACTGCACACTCGAAAAAAATTGTTATACCTTGCTTGCAAGGTAGGAGGCGTTTTCTCTATTTTTTGTTTTTGAGAATTTTCAGTTTTCGCGCTTTTTCGAAACAACTGCAATCGGAGGAACGAAAGGGCGCGTCCGTCTGTCTCTGAATCCGAATCGAAACTGAACGGCGCTGTCAGTGGCATCAGCGCCAAAGGATATGCAACGGGCTTCTCGGCAGGCGCGCAGCAGCAGCAGCAACAGCAGCAACAGCAACAGCAGCGGCGACGGCAGCAACACTAGCACAACAGCAGCAATAGCGAAAGGATTCTCGTGCCAGGACGAAAAGGGACGAACGAAGCCGAGGGAAAACGACGACTGCCCGCCGCACGAAGTGCTTTCATTTGAAATACTGGGACCGATAGGCAGCGAATATTTCTTATAAAAGAAGGGAAATTGCTGAAACTGAGAACAGTCAAATGACAAAGTAAAAATATCGTAAAACAAAATATCCTTGGTTTTTTAAATGTTCAGTGCAGATTTTTTAAACATATTTTTTGAATTATTAGCAATGTATAAATAAGTATAAGATCATTTTATTTCTAAGGGAAGGGAATTTTTGTAACAGTTTCTTGGTTTAGCAAAATTAGAAAGGCGAATATAAAATGTAAAAAATAAATATCTTGTCCATTTTTTTTCAAGTTTGAATTTACAATTGCAATGACATTGTATGAGATAAGTGAGCAAATATAAAACGCACATCAAAGGGACTAAACTATCGAGCCTCGGGTAATTAAAAAAAACGTTTGGTAAACCATATTTAGGTTATTTTAATATAATGAGGAAATTAACCAAAATAAAGGTTTTGACTGGTCGAGTTTTTTAACGAATTACCTTGTTAGTTTTTACGAATATTTTTCAAAGTTTTCATAGAAAAAAAGAATTTTCGTAACGCTACTACCAATTTTATTTGACTTTAATAATATTCACAGCCCATATCTACTTTAATAACAATTAAAGCAATTTTTAAGAGTCGAAAAGTCTGTAACAAAATAATAAGGAATGGACATAAATATCAAAAGGTCCCAAAAAGCACAACTTAAAGGCTGACTATTCTGTAAAACTGGCAACCAAAAATTAAGCTCAACTGTGTAAATTATGATTTAAATTAAAAGGTATAAATAAATATATTTGCAAAGAAATTTTAACAGCAGCGGCCAACTGTTCCCACACAAAGGAAAACTGTTCCCACTAGCCCCACAACTCTTATACGTCCAACTCTTCTACGGCTACGGCTCGTGGCCTGAGTTCGTGGCAGGACACGAGGTCCTGGCGTCGCTGCCGACGCCTGCGCGACTTTGGGTCCACGAATCCCGCCGATCCGGCGAATTACAACGCTTGCCAGCCACGTGCAAGTTGTTGTTATTGTCTTGGGTTATGGTTTCTTTCCACTTTTTTTTTCCTTTCCATGCAGTCCTTGCTGCTGGCAATCAGCGAAACGTTACGTGCGTTGCCTGTTTTTTGTGTTTTTTTTTGTTTGTCCTGTTCCAGGACGGGTTTCTTATCAGTGGCGAAGGACGAAGCTGGCGGGTGGGAGCAAGGAGCAGGGGAGCGGGGAGCAGGGAGCTCGGAGATGGAGCCTCCGACCACGAGGAGTCCTCGGATTTCGTCGGGAGTCGTGGCTGGGTTCTGGTTTCTGCTTGGCAGCCGGCGTTGATATAAATTCTTATTGGCGCATTACAAATTGCCGTCTTGCCTGAAGATGAGTGCGTGTGTGTGTGTATGTGTGTGTGTGTGTGGGTGTGTGGGAAGGTCCTGGGCACATAATGTAATCGCCTTACATAACACAAGGCATAAACAGTTTTTCTTACTTGATTCGCGACAGACAACGGATTTGGTCCTTTGTTTTGCGGTAATTAGATTTCCACCTCATTTGCATACAAATGAAAGCGAATCCATGAATGGCGAATCAACCTTTCGACAAGCGCGCATAAATTAGCGGAATAAAATATTAGTAGTTATGTACATACTTATACATAGATGTATGTGTTTATAAGCTTGTCGAAGCCTTTGTGGAATTAAATGCGGCGCGATAACATATTAATGCCGCTAAGCTGGGCCCTACACAGTTTTCATTTTAACCGTAATTTCCCGACTTTTCCAAGCGCTACGCACTCGAATCGTTTCGAATCGGCTAATCCATAAAACCGCTTTCGCCGCTAATTCAATTCAAATGTCTCGCTGCATTATTAAAAGCATTTCAATCAAAGTCAGTCAGCAGTCGGCGGTAGTGGGAATTTGGGAAAGTCGGAAAATCGGAAAATCGGCAGGCGGCTGTCGGCTGGCGGTCTTAGCCCCACAATGACCCCCACCCCCCGCGAAAGCCAATCACTTGACATTGCAATTGAATGCGAAGGCAGGCAAGCCAAAGCACGGCGTCAACCAACAATAGCAATGCGAAAACAAATGCTTTTCCCAATCCGATTCCGGCCATACTCTGACATTTTCCGCATATCATAACTCAATTTTATATATTTAAAAAAAAAACAATTTAATAGATAAATTTTACAAAATTTAATTACGAATTGAAAACATTCGCACACCAATTATATTGCACTTTAAAATTATAATATATTTGTTAGTTTTTATAAAGGTTAAAAAGACTTTAAAAAAAATGTAACTAAGTGATTGGACTGCTGATTGAGTAAAACACATTCAAGATGCCAGCTACTTTGAATTTTTAAAACTCTTGCTCAAATAAATAATTATAAATATAATTTTAATTTTAAAGAATGTACTTTTTAAAAATTTCTTGTATTTCTTATACAAAAGGCTACTTATAAATTCTACTAATAAAGTCCTGCAAATTAATAAATTTCTCAAATTCGTTTTATTGAAAAATAACATTTTTATTTACATTTCTGCTTTAATTATAAAAACTATCCTAGCTTAAATAACTATTTTTGAATATTTTGAATCATTCTTAAATAAAATCGTTCCATTTGGGATTTATCAGAATTAATGAATAAACATCGAAATCTAAAGAGACTTAAAATCATCTATTTTCGAAGATCATAAAAAAATGTTTGTTAAATATATTTCTGAACTCTCAGGCTGATTTATTACTATGAAATTGATAATAAAGAGAGGGATCAGCGAGGTGAGTGGATCAGAGTGCATGTCGTATGCTGTTGCTCATGTAATTGGCAGGCAATCGGCATTGATTAAGGCCAGCGCCAAAAAAGTATGCAACGCATTTTGCCGCTCGCACTCACACATAGACGCTGACAGCAACACGGACACAAGGACATGCACATGCACATGCACACGCACACACACAACTACAATCGCACTCACATTCGCACTCGCACATTGCAATTGCAGGCAATGCAATTGAATTCGTGGCAGTTTTAATGTAATTAGTTTTTACACCTTGCCAAACCGAATGAGAGACAGACACGGCGAATTGAATGTGTGTGTGCGTGTGTGTGTGTGTGGGTGGGTGAGGGTGTTTGAGGTGGGCGTTAAAGGATAATGGTGAACGGGGATAGTGGGTGGTTGGAGCAGACACTGCGCATTTTCTAATTAAAAACGCCAACGGCAATTGCCATTGGCCTGCGAACCCCAAGCAGCATCGCCATTGCCATGGCACTTCCACCCACTTTCCACCCACTTTCCACCCACTTTCCACCTCATTTTCCACCGCCCCCGACGACAGGAAACTGCGGCTAATTGGCAACAAGACAAATCGCTGTGGCAATTTGCTGAGAATTATGCGACAAGATCAATTTGGCCATCGAATTGGATGCGAATGCGGCAGGTTCAAGGTCTGTAATTGTTGTAAAAAACCAAAAAAAAAAAAACTCTGGGCCACAAAAGAAGAAACATAGCACCCCCTCTCAACGGGAAAACCGTAAAACTTTTACGGCATTTTCGGTTCACGCCTTTCGCGAGTGGGGTGTGATTTGAAATTAATATAACTAAAAGGTTTTACGGCGCCGCATTCAATCGTTCTATCATGGGTTTCCCATTTCCCATTTCCCTGTCTCTCCATTTCTCGTTTCTTATTTTTTTATTGATTCGCTGCTTCGTTATTTCGCTGATATATAGTTGGGTGAGTGTGTTTGTATAGTTTTTCTTTTCGCGGAAAACCAGCGCTTTTCCTTCCCCCCTTCCATTCCATTCCGTACCGTTCCGTTTCATTGCCGGCGGTGCGTTTAGTTGGTTTTTCCTTTGACGTTGTCGCTTGAAGCGTTGTGGCCACACACCCACACACCAGCACACCCGCACACACACACACCCACAACCACACACAGACACACTTTCTGACGGATAAAGCCTGGCTTTAACCCTTGGGCGGTCACTGCAGTCAGAAAGTGGACAGCGATGCACTTAAACGGACCGCAAATTAAATTGGATCTTCAACTTCAGGCGCTGGCAATTCATTTTGGGCAAGAAAACCCTAAAGGATGCGGCTGCAGATGGCTTATTAGTAACACTAAACGTGTAATTAATACATACCTTGGAAATTTACTAAATAAGCTGATTTTTCATGATTTTGGCGAAATATTTTTCCAATGATGATTTATTAGCGTACAATTTTAATGGAAGGTAGCTTAAATTAAACATAAGTTACACTGACTACTTCTTTTAAAACTAAATCAATAGTTTTTTACCATGTTAAAGGAGTACTTTGTGCATAATTATATAGATTACTTATTTATTGACTAATGTATGAGTCTTCTATAAAAGCACTTCCGAAAATAGTTTTCCTAGAGAAAACCACCTGACTGCTTGAATGATAGTTTAGTATGAACCTCAAATGTAAATCCACCCTGACTCTCACCAGAAAACACAAGGGTTACGTCTTTGATGTCATTGAAATTGTTATTTATTTATGCATTTTGCTAAGCTTCTCGGAATTTGTCATAGAAGGAAACGAAGTCGAGTACTCACAACTTTTCCCCTATCAGCTGACAAGGCCGGCATCAAGTTATCCTGGTCCACCTGCTGCTTCCTTTTAATTCGGTTTACACAAATATAAATATTTCCGTTTTAGTTTAAAGCGCCATATCCGTTTTCCCATTTTTCCCATTTTCTCCAATTTTTCCCCTCACCCCAAGTGCAACACAATCCGCACTCTTTTGCCGCTGTTGTGTTTGTGTGGCCTTCAGGTGTAAACATTATCTGCATTTTCACGCTCCAAACAGAAATTTATTGCCGATGCTGGGGGAGAGTGGTTGGCTAGGAAATGGGAAATGGGAAAATATGGGGGAAAACCAGCCACATCCTATCTTTGCGGTCTGGGCAATCGAAGAGCAACTTTATCGCTGCAATTGCGTCTCATCTTCCAGCACTTGACTGTTGCTCTCTCGTTCTCGTTGTGCCTGTGTGTGCATTACGCTAAATTACATTTTGAATATTGAATTGACGCTGCTAACCTGACCTTACCTGTCCCCTTCCCACCCTCCTCTACCTCCCCACCCCACCCCACCCCCTCTTCTCACCACCTGTCTGGGAAATCGAATTCGTTTGTTGCATTCCTTCAATTGAATTTTTGCGGTTCCATCGTCGTCGTCGTTTTCCCGACTGCCTTGGGGTCGCCTTTCTCCTTTCTCCTTTCAACTTTCACCTCGCCCCCCTCCCCCGCCTGCCCCCCTTTCCTGGACTCCTTCTTCATCTAATTTGATGGTGACGCAAACAAATTCGCTGCACAACCTGGCAATTTTGCGAGTTTGTCGAGCTTTCCTCGGCATCACTTTCATTTGCGATTGCTTCGTGCAGCAGAGATCGAATTCAGGTTGCAACTTCCGGCTAATGAAATATGGGTAGACTGGTTTTACATGGCTCACAGATATTGCTCAAATATAGTAGATTTTTAATGTTGATTATATTTTTGAATTAAATCCTTAGCTTCTGAAGTCAACCATCAAATATGATATTACTTCAGTTAGTTTTTCCCACAACCACCGTGCTTAACCCTTGCTGACCTCTTGAATTAGCCCATTCTGCCCATAAATCATTATCGCTGGCTATCTTTGACTATTCCCCCAGCAAAAGCCGGGCACAAATCAAAACTCCGAGCATTAGCAGCTACTGATTTGGAGTCCAGAGTCTTTAGTCAGATTAGGGCCAGCTTTGCTTGGCCTACGTGTGTGGAGTGTCCTTTGGGGAGTGGGTGGTTGGTGGTTGGGTGGCCCAGTGGTTCAGTGGCTCAGTGGCTCAGTCACTCAGTGGCTCAGCTTGAAGAGCCTTTCTTCTTCGGTCACGCACATGGTGAAAAACATTTCACAGACACGCAACACCTGACTCCCAGCTTGTGTGTATGTGTGTATAGGTGGGAGAAAGTGGGTGAAAGTGGGCGGCAGTGGAGTGCCACTTCTTGACTGGCTGGCTGCCTTCGCTTTTTATTACTCAACTTTGGCCGCCATCCAGTGACGAGCCCTTTGTTCGCTCCCATGCGTTCGTATGTACGAGTATGTCCTGGCTCAACTTGTAATAAAATGTAATTTTAATGTGTTAATTCAGTTGGTTTTGTCGTGTCAGGGGTCAGTTGACTCCTTGGCCGCGCTGCCATTGAATTGTTCGAACGGAAAAAGAGCTTAAGGAAATGGCCAAAAGAAATGCCCAGTGAAAGCACAGGGGAAGAAACATTCGCCGTTTTCAATTAACAAGTTTTTGTTTTGTTCGGTTTTTCTTTTTCTGGCGAATTTTTTTTTTTTGGCGAATGGCTTTTTGCAATGTTTAACAACGCGCTGTGTTGCCTAATTGATTTGCAGGTACTTGGGTCGAAGTTTCCCAGACAATGCTGCAATCTACCACCCAATTCCGCCCAACTTCGTGCTCATTTGTTGCCAATTAGTTGTGCAGCACCGCAGTCAATTGGAAATTCTCGGCAGACAGGAACAGGTAGGAAAACTGTTGACCATTCCGGTGGTTCATGGGTCCACAATGACAACACAAAGTTGCCCCGGAAGGATGTTCCTCTGGCTTCCAACCACCAGCATCCAGCATCCTGCTTCCTGCATCCTGCTCCTCCTGTTTTGGTTATCCATTTATCGATGCGGCAAACTTTCGTAATGACTTTGAAAATAAAAACAGCACAATAAATGGGCAAGAAAACGGTGCTGAAGGGTATGGAAATAAAACAAAAGGGAAAACGGGAGGCCGCAAAAGGTTCTAAGATTATCTACGAACTATTGACAATAATGAGCTTTCCTAATGAGTAGTGAAACGGAATGGAGTCGAGATTGGGATTGGGATTGGGATTGAGGTCTTGGGGTCTAGTAAAATTGGGGCCAGCCAATGTGCAAATGACAAAAGTTTTGCCCTCCACTTCGGACATGGGAATGTTTGTTAAATTATATTGTTTGGTGTTAATTAAGTGCTCCCGGAAAATGCCATGCCGCCTGGTATCCAAATGGAATAACTTTGCTCGACCATTTTCCGTGGCGAAGAGTTACGATCGGAGTTTGGGGGCTTCGATACCAATGAGTTTGGACAGTTTAGTAATCAGTGGTGGGGCATTTGCGTTCAGTGTTTATGGGAGATAGTAAATATATAGTCGTACATACACTTTATTTCTTTTTTAATCTATCCCATCAGGATCAACCATTTATGAGCATAATTATAATAAAAATACATTAAAGAACGGGGACCGAAATTAATGGCTATTTAATTTGTCCGCAAAGTGAATAAAAATCAGTCAATTACGAAAACAAATAAACTATTTTCACTCTTGCCCACAAAGTGTATAAAAATCAGTAACATTGAATGTAAAATAGTTTCTTTAAAATTGAATAGTTTTAAATGACGAACCTCAAAAGAAAAGAATCCCTGTTTATGACACCACCAAGAACAAGTAAGATTTCAAATAAGTATTTCCAAAGCTTAAAAACTGGAAAATGAATAACTGACAAATAAGAAAACATTGCAAAATTTGCAATACATGGGTTACAAAAACCTGAGGTTAACTAACCGCAGCAGCAACATCATCTTCAAACACAGCAACAATCACGGCGCCAGCAATCACAATAGCAATAACAATGGCAAACGGGCTATGGCCAGGGCATTAGTTATTTTACAAAAGGACAGCAGACACACCTAAGACATAAGCCGCTATCATTCACCCTTAATCCCTTTAAGGACACTTGACGTGTGCACAACCAACAACAGGAACAGCAACAACAGCAACAGCAACAACAGCAACAGCCACAATAGCAACAACAGGCGATATCAACAACAACCACAGGCTGGCACACCTTGGACCCAGTCGAAATGGCCATGTCCTTGGTCCTGGCCCCTTTTTACCTTCTTCCTGGACTGTCACTTCAAGGAAAACCACGCCCCCTTCCGCTAAAGCCAACTAAAAGTCAGTCAAGTTGACCAGAAGTGCTGGAGTTTATAAAATAAAATGACGACAACGATGATACAGATG
Source organism: Drosophila rhopaloa (assembly GCF_018152115.1). Taxonomy (NCBI): domain Eukaryota; kingdom Metazoa; phylum Arthropoda; class Insecta; order Diptera; family Drosophilidae; genus Drosophila; species Drosophila rhopaloa. Next base: position 8,523,003 of record NW_025335123.1, on the reverse strand, counting down.
ATGATGATACGGAAAGAGAGTTGGTTAGGAAGATGCACTGTGAAAATAACTACATTCTTAGCCTTTTGAACATAAAATTGCTTACTAAAAAGTTGTCAATAAATCGTAAGCAGAAAACACTTAGAAGTATGCATACTTAATAAATGTATGTCATTCGTATTATCGAAAATATTAATTTAATTATCTTATTTTCAATACAAAAAAGGATTATAATGTTTATAAATAAATTGATAATGAAACCGAAAACATTTTGAAATTGTTTTAAAACATACTAAAATAATGATGCCAAAAACCTTTTAATATATAGAAAATTAATGATACATGATAATTAAATAATAGTCGTCAAGTTATTTTTCCCGTGTGGTTTATAGAAAGCTGTTCATGATGATAGTTGAGGCCAGAATGCTGGAAAAATGGAAACATTCAAGAGAGCCCGCATAGAAAGTGAAATAAAACAAAATACGGAGGCAAGGGCTCCACCTCGCCACTTCACCAGTGCTCCCACTTTGCTCCTCCAACTCCCACCACTTCACCACCTGGCCAGGTGTCCTTCGTATCCCTGTGAGTGTGGATGTGTGTGTGAGTGTGTGTGTGTGTGTTTGTGTTGGTGTGCGGAAATCTGAAGCCTGAAATCATCCACTTAAAAGCTAAGGGTCGATAAGTTACTGATGCCTGACAGTTTATGGAGACTAAAATTGCGGCGACGGGCCTGCCGATGCCCCTACCATACTATACCCCATACTCACTACCTGGAATCCTCCAGTAGCCCCATCTCCAATCCCCAATCCCCATTCCCATTCAGTCACTTGAAGTGGCCAGACAAGAAGACGTTTTATTTATGGTCTGTTGTGGGTTAAGGTTGAGCGGCCTTTCAAGGTGTCGCCTCGTCTCGTTTCGTTTCATTTCGTTTCGGCTCGTCAAACGTTTCACAAGTGGGCCAAAAAGGATGGAAACTGACCTTAAATAAATATATATATACATGGAAAAAAAGAAAAGAGAGAAAGAATCCCCTATGTATGAACACTACACATATATATTTTAATATTCTATAATTACAATTGATATTATTGATCTTACAAAGTGAGCTCATAAATAATTATATTTAAGCCGGTGATGTTTGAAATAAATATTTATTTAAAATATACTGTCAAAATAAAAATCTCTATACAAAAAGCGTTCTATTTAAGGAAGCTCTTCTTAAGCGTATGTTCATTTTTATGTTTTCATGTTTTTTTAACTCATTCATTTTCTACAAAATAAACTTTTATAAGAAAAAAGGTTCAGATAAGATAAATACAGTTTTAAAATTAAATAAATATTTCGTGATATTAGCATTAAATCTTTAAATGGTATGTTTATTGTATTAATATATTTTGTGAAATTAAATGGTTTATAACTTACCGCCTTATGTTTAATTATATAATAAACTAAACATTTTAGTTATCTATATCATTACAGCACAAAAAACAACTCACTTTTTCAGCATTTTGCTCCCGAAGAACTGCATCTAAGCTCTTTAGCAATGCACTGCTTAAAGTTTGTGTTTTTTTCCCTTAGTTTTTGTTTTAGAGTGAGAAAATGGGGGGTGAAAAGAGTACTGGCTACATTTATTGTGGCATAAATTTGCACTTTGTTGTGGTTTGCCGTCTGGCGATGTTGTCATCAGGCTCATCCTCATCCTCATCCCCACTCCTATTCCCATTCCCATTTCCACCCCCATCCCCATTCCCATCATCATCATCATCATTATTCCACCAGCTTCATTGTCGCATCTTGCTGGCGTTTTGTTATTTAGCCAGCAAATTGTTTTATGTTTTGGCTTGTCTGGCAATTTGTGGCCAACTGAAGGGGATGGTGAAAGATGGGAAAAATTAGAACGAGAACGATGCAGCAAAACCCCAATTTTAAAGTTCAAATCAGCTTAAAGTCCTATCTCTTTGCCACTCTACATACATCTACATATATCTGTCTTCCCATTCCATGCAAAACAATTAAAAAGTTGGCGCCCCAACAAATTTTTGGCGGCTGGCTCAAGATGAACATTTTGATGGCTGGAAAACTCAACTTGTGGCACGTTCTCGGGCACAAACAACAACAACAACAACAACAACAATAAGAACAAGAGCATTTGGCTGGTGAAAAGACAATGACACAAATCAAAAAGTTTTCCCTCACTTTCTTGCTGGCCCACTTCTTCACCTTCTTTTGGCTGGTTTCTGCCACTAATTGCATGCTAATTGCTGCACTCATGCACTAGCGCCAACATGGCGTATACGTGATTTATTTGCCCGCTCTCCTTAAACGAATCTTATTTTCTCTTTGCTTATTTGTAATCGGGCAGTGTCAATATTTGTGAAATATTTTTAAACTACGTGGCAGACAGCAAGTGGAAAATCAATTGGCCAGACAGCTGACAGATGTTGCTGGCTGGCGGGTCAAGAGCGGTATTTGAAAGCCAATCCGTTAACTTCCATTGACAGTTTTGCGACACATGCGTTGGAGTTTTGGGCTCCAATTTGGGCTTGGGCCTGGGTTGGCTATTTGGACTGGGGTTGGGCCGTTCAATAAAACAAGTATCGCCATTTGTTGTTTGAGTCCATGAACAACCATGTCACCGGAGGGTGGAAAGCACTCAAATTAATAAACTCCATAAAATGTGAGGCAGACAGTTATGAAAAAAAAAATACAAAAAGAGGGAAATGGAAAGGGAAAGGGAAAACACCCAAGAAGTCGGAAGGCGAGGAAGCGTGTGTGCAGCGTTAAGTGGCTGGCCCTTCTGCTTTCCCCCCTTTCCCCACGTAAATCAATGTGAAAACTGGACCCAGACAGACTGACAGACGGGGAAAACTGGGGGGGAAAACTTGGGGGAGGGGATTTGAAACTGTGAGGGTGCCATTGCTCTTGGCCTTTCTCACTGCCGCTCACTCAGTCAGTCAAACTTTTGTTTTCACAATGGGTGCTCCACCATTTCCCCCGGGCGAAGGGGTACCCAGAATTGGTCTGGATTCGATTGTGGGGGGGGTCTGGGGTCGGGGTTTTTGGGGTCTGAGGTCAAACCCCCCGCCTGTCAATTGCGTCTGCTCTCGACAGGCAGTGGTATCTGTTTGTCAATGTTTTCCATTTAAATAGTCCTCGGGGCCTCACACAAAAAAATGGGTGTGCAAAATGGTTTGGGGGCAGCTAGGAAAATCCCGCGATTTAAAAAACGTTTAATTAACAGCTATTCATTTGCCGTAAACGCAACAAGTTTTCACCTTCCCACAAAAAAAAAAAACAGACCAAATTTCTTTTTTCAATAAAGAATGAGAACTGACATGGTCTTACACTAAGAAAATTATCAATATTTGAAATGATAGAAGGTTTTGAAAATGCTGGGTAAACACAGAAATGGGTAGTGAGATAAAGGCATTGTATTCATTTTTCAGAAATCTTAATTTTTGTATTGTCCTTTTCTTAAATCATTAAATAATGAAAGAATTATATTAACATTTACTATTATCTTAATGTGGGAAATAAAACAAATTTAAGCTTAAAATGTGGGTCTAATTGACCTAAATTTTTTCTCGAGTTCATACCTTAGTGTGAAAACACTCCTTCCAGAAATTACCCGAACTAAGCCCATGTTTCTGTCAGTGTCTAAAGACCAAAGATAGTGACAGAGTCACTGGCAATTCAATTTGTTAACCAGTGGCAAATTGAGGCTGTTTTTGTTGCTGGGCAATTTGCCAGCCAAGAGAGTCGAGGAAAGCGGAGTAGAAGAAAATCTAGCACCAGGTGAAAAGTGAGAAGGTGTGGTGGGGGAGAGAGGGGGGGAAAGGTGTGTGCAGTGGCAGCATTTACTTAGGGCCAAGTTTGCGTTTCCCCAACCGTTGCCCGTTTTGGTGGCTATCAACTGTCTCCAGTTTTGGCAGCTGGCAAAAGTTGCCGCCGACACTTTGCCGCTTTCCTTCGTCTCTTTATATATTTTCTCCTGTTTTTTTTTTTTTTTTGCCAGAGAGAGGAAGAAGCTGCAGCAGCAACTGCATTTCATTAGCCAACAACAGCGGCAGCGGCTGCCACTTTCTGCATAAGTTAGTAAATATGAAAATTTTCCACTAAACACAACAAAAGCAACAACAGGAAGCTGAACAAAAAAATCAAAGAAAGAAGAATTCTAAAGTCAAGAATGAGATGACAAAAGTTGTCTGGCGAAAGTTTGTCGCTCTTGGCTTTGGCCTGTCCTCTTTTTAGTCCTTAAACTGGGAAAATGAAGGGGGCATTCCTGTCGGCAACAGACCACAAAGCGTTAATTCCTTGCCTTAACCCACTTACAAAAACTCACTTTAAGCTGTGTGGGATTGAGGTCCTTTTTGAAGATCTGTGTGGGGAATGAAACAATATCAAATGACTCATTCAAAGTGTGTGGGAAATGCATTAAGCAATTATAATTGAATTCGCCCACTTAAATCTTGAACTCATTAACTCGTATATTTACTTGAAATACCCAAATATATCAAATTAGTTGCTCCTTTTCAGACTCTTTCTAACGATGCGAAAAACCAGCAATTATGTCGACGAAATGCGGATCAATTTGTGTAACAACTTTCTGTTGGCGGCCGCTCAATCTTACAACTTATTGTCGAATGCAGGCCACATATGTACATTTATGGAAATATGTACATGCAATTGGGGAAAAGTTGGGCAAAGTTGCAAGCGGTGGGAGGACACTCGATGAACTTGTGTGCAACTTTGCACCAATTAAACTTGTTAAAACGCTCGTTTTCGGTTATCCAAAAGCTGACAACTTCACTACACAAAACTCTAATTACATTTCACGGGACTCCCACACAGAATATCTCACACACATATGCAAAGCAGCCCTTAGTTGTGCGTAATTAAAAGTTATTTTATTGTGTGTCTGCATCTGTGTTGCGATGTAAATTTGGGAGAATCCGAATAAGGAAAGGTATTGAAAGTAATTGTGCGACTTTAATGCAATCGAAAATAAACAATTTGAGATTAAAATAGAAAATTGTGAGCTTACAAATTTAGCCCAGCGTAATCCATTTATATTAGGTTTCGCTCTGTTTTAATTGTAAACATGCAATTAGTTTAACAATTAGTAAATTCCAAGATATGTTTCAAAAGGAAACTTTGCTTTTAATTGAGAAAAACTTCAAGAGAGAAGACAAAGGCTGAAGATGTTAGGCTAATCAATGGCAAAACACGTTGAGGTTATAAACTGATTACAAAAGTATCCTGGCGATGAACCCTGAAAAAAGCAAAAGTTTCGTTTGATTTGGCAACCTTTAATCCGACTCGCATCAACTTTTAATTGGCAAAGTTCGGCGGCATATTCCCTTTCCATTTTGGCTGTTGTTACTGGTTACTTTGTGGTCAGCCTAATGGCTAATAAACATAAAAATATGCCGTTGGCCTAAAAGCGCAGCTACATAAAAACCAAATTAATATATCCTTGGAGACCGGAAAGTACATTAAAACTGACGACCTTCTTTTGTGGCTTTCTTGGGGGAAGTTTTCCATTTCCATTTCCATTGCTATTTCCGTTTCTATTTCTTTATTTTTATTTTTGCTGGCCATTCGTTGATCGAAGATGCGAAACTTTATTTGGCCGACAAGTCGGCAATTGTTGTGCAGTTTTCGGCAGCAGCAGCTGCTAATTCTGTCAGATTCATACAAAGCAATACATCACACATGCCGTCTCCCCCCTCCCCTCCCCCACTGTATTTTAACAGCCCCGCCCACAATTTCAGGGGGGGCGAGGGGCTGGAAAATGCATGGCAAGCGTCGGAGATAGATTGCCAGATGGCCCCGTTTTGCCATTTTGCCAACGCACTTGCAACACCCTTTTTAACCCACTGTCGCCCCAAAGCCCCAAACTCGACCCCTTTTTGTTGTGCATTTGCCGCAGCTGAGATTGAGTTGAGTTTGGCAGCTGAGTGGGCGGGGTGGATGGCAAATTGCACGGCATTTGACAGCCGCATTCATTCAGCGGCATTTCCGTCTCATTTTTCTTTATTTTCGTTTTATTTTTGGTTTTTTTTTTTTGCCCCTCTGTGTTGCTGCAGCAATTGCAACAGCAACTGCAACTGCAACTGCAACTGCGCCACTGTTGTGGCGGCGACTATGCAAATGGACAGTCTGAAAAGTAGGCTACTACGTTTCCATCTTGACAGGTGATTTGGATCCTGAATTATGGAGAAATCACTCTTTGGGGCAAGGTAAAACGTTAAGGTGGCTAAAAGGATGTGTTCTACCATCAGAACATTATTTGTTTAGCACTCCTCGTGATCTTTAATATACCCCTCTCAATAAACCATTTAAAGCTGATGTGTTTCAAATGTTTAAATACATTGTTATTGAATTATTTGCATTTATAATCAAATAATACCTTAAAATATCTGCCAAAATCTTTATTAAGTTTCCATCACGACATGATCATAGCTGCACTTTCAATATTCATGTTGCTTTTACGAAAGTCGCACATACAGCTTAAGTGAACATAAAAATCAATAATTCAGGCAATCAATAGCTACAAGGAAATAGCCATGTTTCTCTTCGTTTTTTTTTTTTTTGCCAATTTCCCTCACAATCCCTTTTCAATGTAGCCGAATTAATTGCCATGTCATTCAATTAAGCAAAGATAATTCTCCTAAAAATGCTTCAGTTACATGCAATCACAATTAGCCGGCAACAAAAACAAATAGTGAGTTCAGCAAAGGCAAACGCAAAAACAATAACAATTTAAATGGCAGTAACAATAACAACAAGTGCGGAGGCAACAAAAAGAAGAACTTTTTAGTTGAATGCTTCGACATTTTCAACATTTTGCAACAATAAATATATATAAATAAATAAATAAATAAATGCCTGGCCGTGTGCGGTGTGCACGTATTTGGGGAAAGAAACGGCAATAAAATAAAATTAAATAAATTCTCCGCTAAGACCCAATGGCAAAGTGGTTGATAACGCTTTAGACAAATATTCAATAAATATTCGAGTTCAAGTCCGAGTCCCATCGAAATATTTGCATTGGAATTTTGCTTAAATTCATTCTCTCTGCCTCGAATCGAAGTTGGATATTTTCGACAGTTAGTACATTTTCAGTTCAGTCCATGTTTCGCAAAGTTGACTTAAATGCGGTTGAAAGATGGCCAACGGCAGCAAGATGTTTAAGCCAGAACAGAGCCTTGGCATTAATTATGCTTTGATTTGTTAATCAATTTTCAATAACTGCCAATACTAAAGCAATGGTATTACCAAACAATCTATTCAAATATATTTATGCTTGCTAAGCATCTGTTGAGTTTCATAATTAACGTCAAATTCAAATAATACAAATGGCTTGGTTATACATTTATTTGGCATTTCTATAAATACATACATATATATTGTTCATCATTTAACAAACTTATTTGTAAACTGGATTAATGATGCTTAAAGCAGTAGTCATATTTTATTGTTTATATCTTTATTTTTCCATCAATTTCAAAATTTGTCTGTTGCTTTGTTTTATAAATATTGGTGATTTCCAATTTATTTATTTCTTTCTTTGCATTTAAAAAAGCGTTTTAATTTAATCGCAGAACAGCCAGTGATCAACTCTATTTCCCTTAACCTTTAACCCATGTCGTCTGCGGTATTTTTGCTAACTGTCATTAAGTACTTATTCCATGGATAGCCATCTCTTTTGCCTTAACCCATCCTGATATTCCGCCACCCGCAGCAGCAAGCGCGCTAAAATGTTTCAATTTAAATTAATTATTGTTTGCACCACAAGTGCCATGGGTGGGGTGTCGGGGGTGGCGAGGGGGTGAAGGGGATTGGCTAGGCAGCACAACTTTTAATTATGGTTACAAAGATTTTTAGTCCTTGTCGATGGCTGCTGTTGCTCCGACACCCCACTACCCCTCCCCCTACCCCCGCCCCATTTTCCACAGCAAGTGTCTGTCTGGCAGACCAATCCCCCCCTTTCCCCCCTCCCGTTCCAAACAAATCCCCCACCGCCCCTGTGCGCCGCCATCAACTTTGACCAACATCGATTAAAACGATGAAAACGCGGAAAATTGCGCCAACTAGAGGAAAACTGCAGCGGCGGCAAATGAAAATGGCAAAAGCAAAAGCAAAAACAACACCAGCTAAAAGAAGACCAAAAAAACCAAAAGGCAACCGAACAAAAATAAATGAAAAAAAAAAAGTGCGAAAGAAACGCTCAGAATGCAAGGCACTAGGCAAAAGTTGAACGTTTTTATTACGTCTGAAAAAGTTGTGCAAAAACGCGATTGCCGCCGCTTAAGAGCATCGAAAGTGGGGAGGGGGGCCATAGAGGGTTAAGGCGGGGAGGGGTGCGAAAAGAATTGAAGTGGGGTTAAGGCAGCCGACGACGTCATCCTCGAGTTGATTTAGGTTTTCCCCCTTTTTTGTTTGTTTGTAATTTTAAAATGCTGTTAACTGGTTTTTGTTTCTGGTTACTTGCGGGCTCTCCTCCGAAGCCCCTTTTCTTCTTTCCGATTAACCCGTTCCCTTTTACACTCTCAGAAATTCACACCAACAAATTAAGCACAATGGGCGGAAATAAAAGGACAGGCGAAGGTTAAGGATTATTATTATTCCTCTGAGGAAAAGTTTCTCAATGTAAATTACTAACCATCAGAAGATAAAATGGCTGAGTGTAATCACAGCAAACAAAACTGATGCATGATTGGTCAATAAAAAATATTTACAAATTTTAATCAAAAGAAATGTGCTAAGTTAAGCGTTTTTAAAATTAAGTTTTGTATAATTGGTATTCCACGTTTTTTTAACGCCAATAAACCATGAAGAAAAAACATTCCCTTTTGCATTTAAAGATATTTGACTAATAAACCACAAAAAGGATATTTAAATTGTCTTAAAATCACCTATTTTTTTCCGTCAAAAAAATTGTTTAAGGACGTCAGAAGATAAATCAAATTGAAAATTAAATTGGAAAGTCTAGATTACAGCTGATTTATTTGTCACCCAAAAAATAAAGAGAGCCGTCTTCAAAGTAAATCCCAAATTAGGCGATGATTCGCGTTCATCAAACGTTTAACCCTTTGTTGCCCATTGTGCTTGGAACTTTGTATTCTTCTCGCCCATTGTTGTTGCTTACTTTCTTCCGGCTTGCCCACTTTTATTTTCGATTTTTTCTACCCACTGCTTTTGTGGTCGAGGAAAAAAGGGGGCGAAGGGAAATCCTTCATAACGCCAACGCTGCAAAAATTGTTGGAAATTCAATTTGAGCGAAACTTGAAAATGCCAGCGGCAGCGGATCTCCATTCCGCCCGTAAACCAAAAGTCACCTCAGCAAACAGGGGGGATTTCCCCCAATTCCCCGCCCAGTGTTTATCCCTGAAATTTAATTGGCTGCACTTGAAGAGCGGCCCAAAGAAGTGCAAGGAGTAGCAAGGCGACGGCCACTTCAGTTTGCTTAATTAGTGCCCTGGCCGCTTTAAGGTCGACTCCTTTTCCAGGACCTGCAACGTTTTCACGGCTGCCGCTTTAAGGTGCCGCCTGCCGGGGCAAATCCGCCGCCAGACGTGACGTGACAATAATACCGAAAAATCTGTCAACCTAATGCGGGGAAGTCCACTTCACCTCCTTTCTCCCCACTGCGAGTACTTCACACTTTTCCGGCACAGAGAAAAAATATGACATTTGAAAATGGCACATTTCCTTAAATATGCATCCGTGTGAAAAAAGTTACATTTGTTTTGTTATGAAAAACTCTAACCTGAAGCTTGCCAACCAAAAGTTTATTTAATCTACTATATATATGATTTAGCATTAATAAATTTTTATTAATTTTAAGAAAATTTCTAAGGCTAATTTCTATTTTAAAATAAAGTTTCTGGTATTCAGGAGTATGAGAAGTTGTGCTATTGTATCTATATCAAATGTATTTGATGGAAAGTTGAAAATAAAGCATGTAAATATTAAAAATAAATACTATCTACTCCCTGGAGAACCGAAATATAATTGTAAAAGTATAAAAACTAAATACTTTGTTAAATTATAAAGGAAATCTCTGTGAAATCCTTTAGTACTACAGCTAAGAACACCCTTTATGTAATCATATTTATTTGCAGTGCAGCTTTCACCGCCGTTGGCTGCCCCTTTGGGCAACTTTCATGGTGTCTGCCTTACATGTGGCAGCATAAATTTTACGCTCATCACCTGCCGCTGTTCCGCACCGCCCCCTCCCCCCTCCCCCCCATCGCACATGTACCCACCTACCACCCACACCGCCCACCGCCTGTGACCTTGTTGTTGCTGCCGCTGAGTTACTTATTTAGCATAGCATACATTTGTGCGCGACTCTTTGAAAATGGCACAAGGCTGAGCGGAGCCTGCTGACGGTTTCACACTTTGGGAGCCCTTGGCTCGTAAACAAATTGAATTGAAGTCATAAAAGTCGTCGCCGAAAAGAAGTGAGATGGGCGGAAGGTTGAAAGGGGAGTGGGGGTGGAGGGGGTGGGGGGCGGTGGGTCGGAGCCTTATGCTGCGTGTCAGTGATTGCGTTGTTCCTTCCCTCCATATACCTTCATCTATATATATCTCGTTCCAGTTTGCTGCTTGTCAGCGCCATTATGTCGCACTTGTTAAACCCGAGAGTGTGCCTCACACACACACACACACACTCATACTCATACCCATCCACCCACACACACACACACATGCGGCGCGGCAGCTTCCCTTTTTTTATGCCTCAATAAAAATACAATACGTTACAATTGAATTGAACTCAATTGAATTTGATTGAAGTTGTAAAGCTCAGACAGGCACTGCAACTGTCTTCGTGTGTGTGCGTGCGAGTGTGTGTGGCTGAGTGTGAGTGGGTGAGACAGATAGCTTGAGGAGGGAAGGAGACGGGCAGAGGTGAGATGAGCGAGCCAAATGCAATAACGTGTAGCCAGGACACAGATTGTACACTTTAAAAATTATCCTAAACTAATTTACTTAATCAAAATATATAAATAAATACGTACGTCAAATTAAAGCTGAAATTCAAATTTCTAAAGTACAAAAATAGCATAAATAAATATTTTTTGATTATCAATACCAAATCTAAAATAATATATACTAAATGTATTTAAACAAACCAAAAATATATTTTATGTTCATAAATTTGTACGAGGAATTTAAATGTGCTCGCTAAATGTGTCCATAACATTGCAACCTTTATTTATCGCAGTGTCCGTGGAACTCAGGACCTCGCTTCTCGGCCTGCCATCCCATCAATGAGGTGTCAATGCTGGAAACGACAACGACAACGACAACGAAAACGAGAGGAGGACAATAATGACAACCAAAGCTAACAACGATGATGAAAACGATGGAGGCGATGATGATGATACCCTCGATGATGAAGTGTGCTGCCATAAATACATCTTTGAAGACAAATGTGTGTTGGTGGTTATGCTGATGGTGATGGTGGGGTTAAGCGGCAGTCGTGCACCTTATAAACCCTTATTTGGGGGCATGGCACACCCCCACACACACACACACCCACATAGGAGCCACAACTTCCGTTTGCCTGCAATCGAAGCCCAATATGTGCAAGGATATTCAGTGGCATGTGAATACATGCACATCATTATATTCATTTTCATATTTTGCATTCATATATTAAGGTACATGTCGAGGGCAGGGCCATCTGCTATTTAATATGTTCGATGATACGAGTATGAGAAAAGGGAGGTACGGATTTTAAAGAGTATTTGATATTTGGTGGGTATCTCAACAGAAAAATTAATGTTTCTACAACTTTCATTTCGAATGAAATAATGATTAAACAATGGCCAAAAAATTGTTAATATTCACAGTTACAATCCAACTGAATAAAGCCAAAACAAGTTGTGTTTAACCAATGCTTTGTGCCATATCTCAGAAAAAACTGGAAACGTTTCGCAATCTGTAGCTCGCCACTATGTAAAAAACCGTATAAAAACTTCTGGCCATTTCCGATGTCTAATTCTAATGGACAGGTGGAAGGGTGAGTGTGGAAAATCGAGGAAAATCCACAGAAAGGTGTCACCTTTCGCGCGATAGAAAGACAACAGAGTGTGGGGCGCGAAACAAACGGAAAATAGATGAAATTGAAAATAAACATTAAGAGTTCACAACTGCACTTCGGTGTAAAAATTGGCGGGGTGCTTGGGTGGGCAGTAAATAAAAACAGTGTACCGAACAATAAACGCGTCAAATAAATAAAGGAAGGCAATTTTTGCATCTCCAATTCGTTCGCCTGCTTGCCGTCTCTTTCTCGTCAGCCTAGTGCCGTCCCTTTCTAGCCTCTGGTGGATTGGTGTTGATAACACTTTCGCTGGCACTCGGCCAACAATAATAAAAAAAAAGGGAAAATGCAGAGAAAGCGGTGAAAGGGGCATTGGGCAGCTTGTTAATCCCTGGATGTTCATTATTTTTCTTCATTTTGCTTCTTCGGTTGGACAACCCCCTTCCCGCTCCCCCACGGTACCCACTCTGTTGTTTGCCTTGCACGCTTGGACATTTTTTAATTTCCGCTTTAAATGAAAACCACTATCCTGGCAAGCGGGCCGGGGAATAACAACAAACACAAAGCCCAACGCAAACACGGTAGCCAGGCGCAAAAACCAAAATTGCCATTAAGGCTCCTCGACGCAACAATTGAATGCTGGGCCCCCATATATGTATGTTTATACATATTCGGGGCGAGTGGCGAGTGGCGAGGGGCGACCGAGGAGTTGCACTGCCTCGGATGATTGCAAATTCCCGAAATGCAAATGCAAATGCAAACGCAAGTTACCAAAATGTGCATTTGTCTTGGTCCTGGACAACCGGCCGCTGTTGGGCACATCAATGCCAGGACCAGGACACACCCGCACTCCAAATCACTCTCGAGCACACCTAGACCTCGGCCTCGCACAGCAGAGGTCAAGAAACTAGGTTGCCCAAATACTTTTTTATATCATTCAATATGTTATTTTTTCTCTGGAGAAATAAGCAGTTTTGAAAGTTATTCAAGGGTTTTAATATATTTCTTATTTTAATTAGTTAAATATGCCCATCGATAGTATGAATACTTTTGCATTTAATGACTTTGTAACCTTTAACCTAAATGTTTTTCGTTTTTTCTCCACACTACTTTTATTTTAAGCCTGTGGACACTCTTTCTCAAAAATGTATAAGCCATTTTTTTCAAGATATTCATACAGATTTAAATTAATTTGGATCTAAATTAATGTATCTTAAACAAACAGCCTAGAATATATATAACATTTAATTGCATTTTTAGAACTCCTTTATGCAGCTTTCTTAATCTTTATTGACTTGAACTTATCTGTGGAAATCTCCCCTTGACACAGGTACATAATGGCACACACTTGAGCACGTCGAGCAATGCAAACGGATTTTGGGTGAGAGAAGTCAGCCACCAAGTCAAGTCCTTGGCCATGCCCCCTTTTGACCCACCGCCCTCCTCTCACCAACAACAACCACAATAACAACAACAACAACAACAAGAGGAACAGCACAACTCGATTAGTGCTGCAGTTGCTGTTGACAATGCATTTGCCTTACATGTTTAATGATGTATTTACCTAGGCCAACTAAACTGAGCTCTGCGCCTGCGATTCGAATCCACTTCGAACAATGCCCAAATCGCCACCAGAGTTCGGCTGAGACTTTCCCGGGAGGAGGAGTACTCCAGTGCATCGGTCGGAGTTCCATTCGGAGTTCCACCACCCAGACCACAGTGCTCGCAAAACGGAGGGGCTGCACTCGGAAAACTCGGAAAACTCATTTGGGCAACTCAGTGTGGCAGCTGGAAAAGCAACTTAAGTTCAGAGTCAATAAATGCGTTAGTGATTGAATTCTTTATTAATCCTCAATCATATATTAAATATTAATCTATTGTCCATTCTATGCTTTCAAAAAAACGTCTTGCTGCTAGGTGTGTTTCCTTTTAGTCAATTTTGTTGACCTTTTATTATTCAAGACATTTTTAATCGACGGCTTGCAAAAAGGTGACCCAAAAACTCCAGTTTTAGAGCCTATAAATTGACCAATTGAATTCTGATTTCAAAGTGATTTCAATAACTATATTGTATTTTAAAAATAATAATAATAATTAATGTGAACTTTTTTTTTTTTTTTGAGTCACTTATAGTATTTAAGCTTTATTATTGTAGCGAAAGGTATAACACTCTTTAGTATATGTAATTGTATTAACTACAAAAACCTATTTTAATGTATATGTAAAAATTAAAAATTATTTAGACTTGAGAATATTCATTTAATATTTCCGCAGATGTATTAACTTGAATATACAAGGCAATTTAAAACTGTTTTAAGCAGATTATTTATTCGAGTGTTTGTTCGCTTTGATTGCAGGCGTGCAAAATGCCAACACCTTACCGGGCCAGTTCCTCAACCGTGCTCCGTCCAGTGGTCCGGATGGAGCCTCACCTCTCCGCAGCGTTTTGAAACCCGAAACCCGAAACCAAGCCAACTCATCCCATTCCACAGCTCTTCAAACTCCGACTGCAGTTGACGTGAATTGTTCAGCTTGAAATCTATGATTGCAGCTATAACTGCACACACAGATACACGGATAGATAGGAGCTTGTGAGTGTGTGTTGGTGGAAGTGAGGGGGGATTGTGGGCGTGGCAGCGTTAAGAGCAAGTGGACATGCATAAATTTCTGACTTGCTGCCTGCCGTTTAAGTGGAAAATGGAACATTTTGAGGCCTGCAGTGAATGCAGCAGTGGAGCTGGCATAGACATTGGAAAAGGAGGATCTGGATCGGGAGCAGGATAAGGAGCAGGATAAGGAGCAGGATAAGGATGAGGATAAGGATAAGGAGGAGCACAGGAGTAGCAGAATAAAAAGCCATCTACCAGGCAGATGGGTCAGGCCACATACATAAATGGATGAATGGAACGCACATTGCACATGACATATTGATTGTTTATTGTTTATTGAAATTGATTACCATAAATTGATTGGGCGAATGCTGTGGCAGCGGAGTGGCCTCCTCTTTTCGCATTGGGATTGGGATTCGGATTCGGATTCGTATTCGAGATGATTAATGCAGAGTCCATGGGTTGATGATTGGTAACTGGAATAGCAGAGATGCTAAACGTTAATTGAGATTCTTTGCTGAATAATTGCAACAGCTCTATTCTTAGTTAATTTAACTATTTTTAAATTGAAAACTGAAGCTTACAAGAAAATATTTGAAAATTATGTGAAATAAATATAACGATTTAATTACATAAGCAGAACAAATGCTTTTCTACCCCTTTTGAATTCCAAAAACTTGCCAAAAAATGGTTTCTTCTCTTTAAAACAAATTTCTTCAAGTTTTTCAAAATAAACTTTAGACTTGGGTGCGTTTGTTTGCCAATGTTTGCTTGTGTATGTGCGTGTTGAAATGTGTGTGTGTGTGTGTGTGTGTGGAGCACGTTTTTATTTGTGCTAACACATTTTTCTATCTTTCGCTGCACTGTAAACAGCAGGGAAAATTCCGCATCTGCCATGTGCCAAGTGCCAAGTGCTGCTGCTTTTCACCACCAGCCGCTTAAGGCGTCCAACACACACACACACACTCACACCCTAACACACACACACACACACACGCACTGGCGCCAACACACACAGATACCCACCAACACCAGTGCAGCAGAGCCATTTTCTAATGCAGTCCACACAGCACCATATGCAAATACTTTTCCCACTGCAATTGAAAAGCCAAAAAAGAAAGAGAATCGGGGCGAAAAACAAAAACAAGCTCCGCCGGCGGTATTATCCAGGGAATCCGGGGGTCAAGAGGGCAAAATAGTTGGTGCATCAGTTGGAGATATGGTCCAAATAAGCTCTGCTCAGTTGGCAATCCCAAGGGATGGATCTACCCTTGGGCACTGAGGAAAAAGCCAGGAATCTACATTATTGCTAAATCAACTTGGTATTTATCATTATACTTCTGTGCACCTGTATTTTAATTTTCCTAGCAGATCATATATTTACTAATTAGAAATATAGTAATGAATAAGGAATCATTTTTTCAGATAACAAATTTAAATACAATTTTTTTGCGTTAACAATTGCTCTCTAAAGTCGAATTGCTGTGACTGAGCAAGCAAATAAACTTATTTTTAGATCAAAATGCATATCATTTAATACTAAAATATTGTAATAATTGCCTACAACTTTTTTCTTAGCTACAATAACATTAAAGTTCATAAAAAGTATTTAATTAAGACTTTTATGAAATAAATAAATACGTTCATAATTAAACTTCAATTATTCTTGAATATAAATTTAATTTTTGTTTATACAACTGCCCTTTTTTTAAGCTAAATATTTTTGTAAAATAAGTGAGTGGTTCCAAACTTAGTTTTGCGCTGTTTATCTTTTTATGGCGTTACGACGGAATCTCTTCCGTTACACGAACTGTTTTGCCTTCATAACCAGCAAATATTTGGCTTTAAGCAAAGCGGTCCGGACTCAAAGTGAATCAGGAGCAGGAACTGGGTGCTGTTCAATCTTCATCAGGACTGTCAGCAGTTGGCCAACTCACCTAGAGCAGGGCCACCCTCATCCTCCATCTTCCACCTCCATCTCCCATCTCCATCTCCCATCTTCCGACTTGGATCCTACTCCGCCGCGGACCCCGCCGAGATTTACTTTCTATTTGCGAGGACATCAACTTGATTATCATACAACGTCCGTGCGGCCGCCGTTCGATTTTGGCGCCCAACGATGCCATTAAGCACTCAATCAGTCTTTATCAGGTTTTGACAACGATTAACGCTTCGGGCGCCGAATGCTTTTGATGGATGGCCGACTTGACTTGATGCAGGCCTCTCTACCTCTCTACCTCCTCATCTCGCCAACCCCCCCCTCCCCGAAAAGCAACTGTCAGGCGCCGTCCTGTGAAATTGATTTGCAACATGGACACGGACATCCATCCATCCATCCCCCCCCCCCTCCTTTGCAAGTAATTCTCCGATTCGAGGATACCGAAACCTCAAGTTGAACCTAGACCACATTAGCTTTCGGGTCTTAAATTCGTTTTGCGGTCTTGCACTCGACCAATCGATTGGCCCGTCACGGCTCATTGACTCCGACTCCGAATCCTTGACTCCCGGAGTCCACTTTCCACTTTTTGAGGTCACTTATCCGTTATCCTTTGTCATGTTGACGCCGTTAAATGTTTACCACAAAAAAATAATAGCAAAGAGCCACAGCTTAACCCATCAATTTAAACGTGAGAAGGCAGCAAAAAAAATAAATTAGCTTAAGACCTATCATTGAAAAGGGGTTCACCATTTACAAATAAAAAACCTTTTTAATTTTCTGTTTGCTGGGAAAACACTTAATAATTACTTTTTGTAAAGGATAGACATTTCAAATTATTGTTTATAGTTTCAAACATTTTGTCCAATTATTTTATTGATAAGAAAAGTTGTTCTAATTAAACAATGAGCAAATGTAATTACAATTGCTTTTTTGATTTATGTTTTAATGTAGCATTTAATGCAATTAAGAATGTATAACAACATGCAATTGTCTGATATTTTTGTATTGCATAAAAGTAAATTTTCTCCACCAATCAAAAGGGGTTTTGTTAACTTTATTTCAGTGCCTTTTAGCTTTGATTTCCCATTTTGCCACGCTTTTCCTTGACTTGATAACATTTTGAGGTTGCGAAACGATTTTGCGTGTTTAGTTAACATTAAAACGCAGCCAAATTAATTAAATAAAGCGCTTCGAGCCACGCACAAATACATAATCGAACACACACAAACACACACACACACACTGACACACTGTGGGCAACAAAAATTCAATAAATTTCAATTAGGAAACAAAGGACATTTAATTGTTCAGGGACACAGGCAAAGAATGCAATTTGCAATGCACAGCAACGCACAAAAAAATATTCAATTATGATAAGTAAATAATAGAAATGTAACGCCAAAGCGTGCCAGGCCGTATTTTAATTATCCCAATAAAACTAGCTGGCTTTAATCCCTTCTTTTTTTTTTTTTGTTTCTAGATGACGCTGCTTGGAGGCTTATACGATACAGCCCCAAAAAGTTTTCCGTGCCTTGTCATGGCTTGTGTTTTTAACGACCCGCCTTGAGTCAAATGGAACGAGAGCAATAAAAATATTCCTTCAGCCAGCGAAGACATTACTTCATAGAGGGGAGGGGTTTCGGGCGAAAGTCTCATAAGTCATTAACATTCTAAAAGGTTTTTCTAGTCTATACGGGGCCGACATCATCATAAGCCCCATCAAAATATCATCCCTGTGGCAGGGTCATTATCATTCTGTTGCCTCGTTCCTCAAGGTGCGTCCTTCACACAGATTAACATACCGAAACGTAGACACAGATACGCACAGATACGCCCACATACAGATACAGATACAGATACATATACAGACATAGATGTAGATATAGATAGGGATACATATACAGACAGGCCAAATCCCGCTGATGTCATTTCATTAGTTTCATAAATATTTATTCGATTTGTTATTGTTGTTGTCGCCTTTATCCATAATTTATCAATGTAAGCTGCAACATTCTCAGCGTCGTCTTGCCGGCGTCCTTGCCACACCACAACCCGCCACCCCACCTCTCCCCTTCATACACACACACACACAGAAAAAGGACCTCCCCTTCGACATTTTCGTTGACAATTTTCTAATCCAATTGATTTGTGCTGCGGGCCAAGACCCCCCACCTCCACCTCCCCCCCCCCCCTCCCCCTCCCCCTCCTCCACCCACTCCGCCCTTTTCTGCTCATCCATAACTTGGACAGCCGCAACGCGCGTTGTTTATCTTCCTGAATATATATACGGATGGATATACACTGATAGCCCTGAAAATAGTTTTTCTCAAAAAGATATAATATTTAATAAGATTCGTCGGGAGAAAATACCATTGCTCCTCTAACATATCATCATTCCCTTAGAAACTAAAACACCCATCTATCTGTATTAATAATAAAATATGAACAATCATTTTAACAAACATTCTGGTACTATTTCTTATGTTAAAAAAATATTGTTTAAAGTTTCAAAATATGCCGATTTAAGCTGCGGCCAAAAACATTCAAGGGAATACTGCAACATCTTGAGATAAAGATGATTTTCCGCTTTTTTGTAACGTTTTTAGTATGATTAATGCATTTGTAAATTAGTATGGAATTCTAAAATAAGCCTTCAAAAAAGATATACAATTTTGAAATATAATTCTTAAGTTATGAAAAATGCCAATTATTTTGTAATACCGAAAAGGTTTTAACTGCGTAAAAGAATGTAAATAAAATTATGTTTTCTTTGAAATACAAGAATTTTGTGCCGTTTTATTAAATTAAAAAAAGGCTTAATTGTTTTTTTCATTATTAATCAAATATTTAGAGCTTAAATATAAAACTAACAATACAATTATTATTTCAATACAATTATTTTCTCTATAAAACTACTTTATTTTCCCCTCAGTGCACAAACATATATTTGTGAGCGGAGCGGGGGCTGCTTTGGGTATTTTATTTATGTTATGTATTTTTGTAAATTTGTTATGAATTCTTTTTTGGCTTGTCGCATTAGGAATGCAAAATTGCCGCACACAAACGCATTGCACTGGCGTTCACATAAATATAAATACGAGTACATGTATTTTATTTGTGCCATCCATGTTGCATATTTATTGGCGTGATTGTAGTTCGCATAACCGGGGGCCATCAGGCATCCAAAGGGAAGGACCTTCCCAGGAATATTCCGGAAATGTCCCTGTCTTACACCCCCTCCCCCAAAAGGACAAACACCGGCTGATTGCCATGACAGGACAGCATTTATTAGCTGTAATGTTATGGCTGGCCAGGGACAAAAGACGGAATATCATTATCCCCCCACTCGAATGTTCTCCTACAACTCTTGGCAATTATCTAAACAATAAATAAATGCGTAGCCGGTGATAGTTATCATTGCCCAATATCCACACATATCCATAAAGTCATTAAAACCGCATTTAATAATGTTCCAAACTAATTTTGCCACAGAGACATTGATTCTTCTGAGTACTTTGACAAAATAAACTGGCAGTTCACTTTTATTTATTGTCGATGGTTTGGTAGTAAATATAAGTGAACTCCAAAAACACAGTCCAGTCCATCGATATAATGCAATTATTAACCACAATGGCTACACCATAATTTGGGAGTTTTTAATTAATAAACACTAATTGTAACACTTAAATTTTAATTTTGCCAAAAAAACCACCATTTGCCAAAACCATTTCGACCATTTGTGTTTGAAAATTGATTAAAACCACAGCGTATTATTGCATTATAAATACAAATCGAGCCCACTGTGCAAACTTAATTTAAGTTTCAACAATCGCCAGTAATTATATTCATATTCACTCTCGCATTTGATTTGAATTGCAGCTGGTAGCCAGTTGTTTTCACTTCCCAAATTACTATTTACGTTTCAATTGAATGATTGATGGACAAATGGAGAGTCGGGCATTATAATTTATTTTTAATCTATTAATTAAGCACTTCGAATTCGATCATTTCGGCAATACGACGAACCCCTTGACCAGGCACATGCATATACAAACTAAACAAACAAATAATGCGGTCGATTCTTGGGTTAATTTGTTGATTACGGCCTGCATATAGTGCGTGTATAATTCCGTGGAGGGGGTATTGAAGTCGGTCGAATTATCAAGATTGCTCAATTAGTCAATCAATATGGCGGCAAATTGAATATATGACATTCGGCCATTCACTCGCCTGTCGCCACTAATGACAGTTTGCCGACTTTGATTGCCCGTAATGCCCATAAAATTGCGATTCAAGGACGCACCCCTTTCCCCTCCTCGTAATTGTCGAATATCCGTATGATATTCGATATCTTGAAAGGTCTGACAGCCAAATGGTTGCTCTTTAACCAGAAAAGCCTTCTGGAGAAACGTGGAATATTTGATAGGTGAAATACAGCATAATAGACAGGTAAAACAAAAAAAGAGAAACTCGATTTTCAAATGGCATGCATACCTCCATATGATTGTGCTTTAGTTCTCGAAAAATATGCGTCTTCATCTTGGTTTTGTATTTCTGGGTCGATTTTTGTTTTGGTTCCAAATTTTCGAACAAATGGATTTGCGACAAAAAACCTGACTTCCATAACATTTCTTGTTTAATATAGTTTTATTTTTCTATTGCTTAACATATAACTTAACGTTTTGAGAAACTTAATGAAAAACTAATCGAATAAAAAAATTAAAAGACCGACAATTGCGATTTTGATTGAAAAAAAGAAAAGCAGCTGATTGCCGGGAAACATGCTCAGCGAAGCAAAGCTAATTGTTTTGTCTGGCTTTACTTCTTATTCCGGGATGCCGTGCCCCTTCTGCCACAAAATCTGTAGATAAATGCTCCATGGATTTATCTTCAATCCAGTCGATTGTTGGCCAGCTCCCGAATAGCCCGTCCATTACCCCTTTATCCAGTGGAGAGGCAGTAATCAGTAACCCGTAATCATTTCGAATGGTCAGTCCATCGTTGTTGGCATTAAAGCGGGCGTTTAGTTGGGGATGGGGCAATCCCCACCCCCCCGAACCCCCGACATTACTCCTCCTCTTCGAGGACTTCATCTTCAGGCCAAAACAAACTGCGCCATCCAACGGACGGTTGCAGTCGCCAGTCGCCAGTCGCCAGTCGAACCAAGTTCATTATTTGCGCTACGTGACCTGCAGGCAGCATTTGCCGAAACTTCCGCCCACTCTTGCCAACACCTCTCTGGAAATTCGCCGGATTCGGGAAACCCCCGGCATAACACCCCGTTGCCAGGCGTTGCAACATCATAATTGGGATGCTGCATGTGCCACATCTAAGAGTGAACTAAGTGCAAATGTACCGCGGAGTAGGGATGCGAAAAATAAGTGAACTATTATACGATCATTTATTCGATATGAATATTAACATTTCATCAAAGTAACATATTTGTTGATGTTTAAATAAAAATGTTATATATTGTAGATTTTCAGGTGATAATTTAACAACACATGCCAGCATTTTAAGATCATATAGTGCTTTCTATGATAAATCTTAATGACTTATTTCTATGGTTTAATATGTTTAATATTTCGAATTACATTGCAATGAGATTTTATTCAAAATGATGCGTACACCGCTTAAAAAATGTTATAGCTTATAAAAACTGTGATCACGCACGCAGCTCTAATGTGGAAAGTTTTGAATTTCTAGGCCACGCCTCCATTTCACCTGGCCACGCCCCCTTCCCGATAGACAACGGATAAAACAAGAAATAAAAACGCGGTGAAAAGTAAAAACCGCAAAGTTTTTAGCGAGCGCATAAATCATCTTCTTTCTTTTGTTTTCACTTCCAGCGATGGACAAACAGCAGCGACTGGTCATAAAATTGAGAAAACACCTGCTGCCACACCCCCTCAGCGCCCCCTTTCTCACGCCCCCTCAGCATCCATAAAACTACCCCCCCAATTTAACTGATCTGAGCTGATTTAAAGCTGCCTGTCATCATTCCAGCCAAACTTTATATTTATAAAATAGAGATAGGTTTCGCCATATTACCATCTTTAAACAATTTTGAGCAATGGTGGGTTTTGAATAGCTTCCCAATAAAATATGCCAAGACTAAATATTCAAGCACCTGAAATTTCACAACTGCATTTCCGTGCACTTTTCCGACTGAGATTGAAGAGTCACCGCGAGATTCGCTTTCGACTGTTGCCAGTCACTCTGCTGTCGCGTTACTCTCATTTGAGTTTCCCCCTATACCACCTGTTTCCCCTTATTTCTGGCCAAAAACACCAAGAAACAAGAAGCCAAAAACCAAACACGTAGCCTTAGTGAGGGCACGAAAAGTAAAAGTTAATACGATATTCATGAGCTGCTAAGCGCAGATGTGACTCGCATTGTGATACAGTTTTCGTTACCAAAAACCACATACACTGGCGAAAAAACGGGGCTTTAATTTTAATAACCAGGCTTTAAGCTTGGCGTTAAGTCTAACAACGAGTTATTATTATTAATTATAAATATATCAAAAACAAATATTCCAAAATGTAAATTGCTATTTCGAATTTTAATATACCTTAAAGCTTTACAATGATTGATCTTAAACAATTATTTCTGTTTAAATAAAATATTAAACACATGCAACTTAAGATAATTCTATATAAATAAATTGTTCTGAACAACAGGAGGTTTTTTGTAGGTTTGTATAATTTTATTTATTTATAGAAAATCACTTATCAGCTCTCTTTTTATATCAAATCGTCAATAATGATGATAGAAATTATAAAATGTGTAGTAAAATAAAGTGTATGCTAATTTAAAAGGACTTCGTTATTAAATTTAGACGTTTTGTATAATAATGTTTGTACTGAAATATCCTTAAGGTTGCAAAATAAACTTTTCATAAAAATTATTTGAATTATTTCCTTTTCTCTTGGTGTAGGGACACAGTTAAATGGAGATACGATCCCGTTACAACTGAGCACCACCCCACATCCCCCCCTTCGAATCCCACCACATCCCAGGCTGAACTTTAATTAATTATTTAATTTTAAGCACTTGAGCGCACCGAGCGACGATGGTGAGACGATGGCTTGGGATTAACTTAATAATATATGAGCCATGTGTGCGAGTGGCCATGTCCTGCTGTCCCGTTGTCCCGTTGTCCTTTGTCCCGTTGTCCTGTTATCCTGTTATCCTGCTGCTGTGTGTCCTTGTTGGCCTGACCGCTTGGCCGCTTCAGTTAATGCAGACTAATGAGACATTGTGGAACGAATTAATTTCACGCATGATTAACACATCAAATGCCAGAGTTGTGGGCCAAGGAAGGACCTCCCCTCGCCAAGGACATTAGTGGCGAAATTCCCGGGCACAAACTTTCGCAGTTCTTGGCGCTGTCAGTGTGCCACATTAACCCAGTTCCACGAGAGCAGATAACACGCCACTGTCATCCTCAACATCAACATCGTAGTGCAGCTCTGACTTTCCCACTTCCCAGTTCCGAGTGCAAAAAAAATAAAACACAAAAAGCAAAAAAACAAAAAAACAAATAAGCAAAAAAAACGCTGCAAAAACGTTTCCCGCACGCCGCATAAAAACATGGAAAATCATGAAAATATGCATATACCCACACGTTCGCATAGAGGAATGTGCTTTAGCCATAAAGTTGTTGCTGCAGTTGTAAGTGTGTGCGAGCGGGTGTTTTTCTATGCCCTGCAACTCATAAAATGCGGAGAGGTGTGGCATGTCAGTTATACTAGGAATTTCGTTTTTCTATGCAACACAATTTACTTATGTTCAGATTGTTCCTAGATAAACAGTTGCAGTTGACAGATTTTTTTTATAATTTTAAAAGAAATCAGTACAATTTATTGCTTACTGAAAAGTCTTGTAAGTACAATTTCGAACTAGCTAGGGTTAATACAAGTTTGTTATTACAATGAATTCAATTAGTTTTTAAATCTTTTTTAAGGATATTTAAAAAATACATATTTTATATTTTCCAAAAGAAACAATGAGCAATTCGATACTAACATATATATATTAATTATTTAAATGAACAAATAATTTTTAAATGTTATCCTGAGTGACAGCTTTTAGTCTTTACTTGTTAAACTTATTTTGTTTATGCAATCAATTGTAAGCGCTATAAGGGTAAGCTTGACGAGCCTGGATAATGAATAAATAATAATATAGTAAAATATAAATGGTTAATGTTATAAACTAAACAAAATATATATTCCATTAAAAAAAGCACACACAAAAATGATAAGTAAAGTTTTTTAAGCTTACTTATCTTACTTAGAAATCAAGTAAGAAGTGACTCTAAGAATTTGGACTACATTATATTCCTTTTACACAATTTACATACATTTAAGCCCATTACTACCCAACATATATTTTTAGAAATTAAAACTAGAGGTAAGAGGGAAATCCGAGTTATCTATAAATTTTTAGTGCATTCAAAGGTTGCTTTGGCCCGGCTTCTGATTTTCGCGGTTGCAGAAAGAGTTGTGGGATTTGGTCGACTGCCAAAGGTCGTCGCCATGAGAGTATGACGAGAGATAAATGCCAAATGCTCTGGGGCGCTCCAGCAAACAAATCTGGCAGCTGGGTTCGCACATATATACACATAATTATGTAAGTAGCATTCATGGCTTGATTTTGGCCTTAAATTAGCATATGTACACTCGTGTATCTGTGACGGGGCTTAAAGCCAACACTCAGTGCGGCTGTGACCTCCGCCTTGGCTAATAAGAAATCAAATGGCCAATGGCAAATATTCAATAAATTCGACTTCAGTAGTCACGTGCGCTGCGAAGTGCGAACACGTACACAGGCCGGTGCAACTGATGCCAGGATCTTTGGATCCGAGACGCGGCCAAAACGGATTCCGGGATGGCCAAGATGCCACCTTGGGCCAGGTGCAAAGGTCCTCGAAAGTGGGTGGAACATCAATTGCTGTCTCTGCCAACTGGCCAACTGGCCATCCAGCTATCTGGCCAATAGACAATTCCCTTCGACCTCGCTTTTGGCAGCACGTGCTGCTCGCCGACTACCGAGAAGTTGGAGACGATTGAAATTGCTGGTGGCAAGTGGATAAGTGGACATTAATCAAAATAAATATGAGAAACGTGCTGAAATACGAGAACTCACACGTGAGTGTGAAGTCCAGTCCCTGGAATTGGTTCAAACTGCCGAGGACGGCGCCTAATGAGGTCCTTTTGCCAGGACCAAGTACATCCAAAAACTATCATTTCGCCCTTTTGGTATATACTTCTGAACTTTTAAGCTTTTAAGAAATTACAGGTCTTTAGCTTTTTAATAAAGATTGTGTAGAACAAATATATAACAATTAAAAAATTAGCTATATTTTAATATGGAAAATGAAAAAAAAAAATGTATCTTTTTTTTGGTTATTTTATCACATGTTATATACTTTCAACCATAAATTGATTTTTATTCCTATGTCAGCTATGTGAGAAAAAGTATATATAATTTTTATAGTTTAGCACAAACTTTTGACTGATTTTAAAATACCCTGTTTTAAATTTTTAGATTCCATATGTTTCACTTATTACGCGTGCTGTGCCTTAAGAAAAACACATTTAATGGAAACTCAATATTGCGAAAGATGTAGTTTGAGCCAATCGGCAATGCCGACCTAAAACTGAGAGGCATGCATTTCAAAACCACATATCCTGCAATTAGTGACTTGATATCTGAGGCCTAATGGTCTATTCATGGGCATTTCCATTTCGATTATTTACGCAACATGGCTCACATGTCGCATTAAAATTCAAAACACATTTCTATAAACTGAAGGGATGGATGACTGTAAACACCCACAAAATACATCAAAGTTCAGGCTGTAACTTTTGCTCAACTTCTAAGCAAATTATGCATGAGAAATTCAATTTGCATTTATTTTGCAATAATTTTATATCAACATCACCAGCAATCATAAGCAACAACAAACATTTTCCGCATGTAAAATGATCTTAAATGCTCTTTAAAGGAAAGATTAAGATTAAAGATGGGGTTTTATGAGTCCTAAATCTAACGTTCAGTATGAATGGGGTTAGAATTAATTCACCCAGAATAATAAGCTAACCAATTTATACAAAAGGGTTAAAAAAAAAGAAAAAAATATGTGAGATTTTTCCTAAAAATCTATAATTCCATTAGTTTATATATAATAGTCCTTAATCCCTTTTATGATTGAATTATTCCCCTATAAAAATTACAAAAGCTAATAAGGTAAAATAGCTGAACATTCAATGTCTTAATTATTCAGTAATATATGTAAGTCCCAAAGATCTCATTAGCTTTCACATCACTACCACTTTTAACAACAAGCTCTGGAATAAATATAGGGCAACAGACAACGGCCTCCCAAAAGAGCTGAGTTCGAGGAATCGAGAAAAAAAAAAAACGAACACAGGAAAAAAGAAAACTTTTTCAATATTTTACGAATCAGGTGTTTCCTGTCGAAGTTTCCGCTTAAGGACACGCACACGACGCACACAATGGCCCGAAAATGCCACAAGGCAGGAAAGGGGGGGGGAGAGGGGGTGGAAAAAGGGGGAAAAGGAGGGAAAGGAGGGAAAGCAGACGGCACGTAAAAATAAAATTTAATGAAATGTAACTGGATATGCCAGGACCTGGCCTCCAGCTGGCCAGCCTCCATCCTCCAGCAGGATGCCCATGCTCCCCCACTTTTGAGACGGGAAAAAACCCAGACAGATAGAACGCGGGCAGACAGGTGGAATGTCAAAAAGCCTATTTAGCATATATTTACCGGCAAAACTGGGAAAAGGGAAACCGACAGTCAAAAACGAATCCGAAAACACCGCAGAAAACTTTTTGGCCAAGAAATCCTTTTCACGATTCCCCTTGGCCAGAAGTTGCTGTCATTCGAAATATTATAAATCATGTGCTACATTAGCCAAGCATCGGCTCTTGTGGCTTCTGCAAATTGCCAGAAAATTTATAGAACAAACACAAACAGCAGTCGCAGGACAAGGGGTCGCAGGATCCGCAGGATCCCATGGAATGCCAACACCCAGCGGAAATGAAGTTCATTGACGCAGCAAACTCTGGCCAAGAAAGTGAGGTAAGGTACGGCGAACCGAAGTCATTGTTATGTGCTGGAAAAGTCACAGAGGGGAAAAGTCACAGAGGGGTATACAAGTAATTCAATTAAGTTGGTACTGACGAATTGGCAATTGGTCTTATATTTAATTTTAAAGTATCAAAAATGTACAATGTTCCATCTATATCCCATTTTATGTTAAGGCTGAACAATAAAAACAATAAATTTAAAGAGTTTTCTATTTCCTCGTTATTTCACAGCTATGTTTTACACATTAATAAAAAATGGTTGTAAAGTAAATACCGAATATTCTTTCAAGAATATCAACCCTATTGTTAGTTGGTATCAGATTAAATGAAAAACCGTATTATGAATATTCGATACCATTCAAACTTAGTTTGGATACACATTTGTTGCATGAATTCATAATTAAATTTAGCTGAATTTCTATTTTAATTTTATTAAAACAATCAGTGTCTTGGCAAAGTTTGTTTGGAATCAAGTGCCTTGAATCTGTTTTTGCACATAATTATAATCCAATGTCTACTTGTTAGACTGGTAGGATGCTGGTATGTTCTTCACTTAAAGAGTATTTGAAATGCGATTTACTTTCCATATAGTTTTTATTTTTTTTTCTGTGTTTTTCTTGCGAGTGTTTGCTGTTGTTGCCGGTGCTTTGAATCACGCATTTGAAGCGGCGCCAGCCACGCCCACCTCCCCGATTTTCCCACATTTTCCGCGGCACTTCTTGCACTCTTGTCACGCCAGGCACGGCCAGCAACTGCAATTTAATTGTTGTTCAACAACGCCCGGCTCCTCCCCCGACTTGGGTCCTTCCCCGGATCCGCCACGAATCCCTGGATCCTTGGATCCTAGGACAAATGTTTGAACTTCTTTTCCCCGACAGCAATTTGCGGCGAAAATTGTGATTTGTTGAGGAAAAAGCTGAGTTGAGGCGCCCGCGCTCGCGATTTTCATCAGCTGTCGTCATCGCCATCGTCCTGCGTCCTTTGGCAGCTTTGCATTTTGTTCAGATACTTATCACACAGTTTTGCCAAAATGCTGCACAAAGTTTTGCTTAATAGCCTGGAAGTTTTTAATGAAATGCTTTCGCCACAGCCACAGCCGCAGTCACATTCACAGAGCGATTTGGTTTTTCGGTTTTGGTTTCAGTTTGCCTTCCATTTTTCTATTTTTCCATTTTTTTGTTATTTTTTTTTCCCCAGCATTTTCCCTCTTCAGTTTGCCGGCTCAGCTTTAAGATGGAATGACCCTCATCAAGACGAGGGCGAGATGGAAATTCCATTTGGAGACAAACAGAAAGGTGAAACGTCACACTCACATTTTTGCTTTATTAAAATAATACTTTTGTAGTGGACAAAAGGGCGCCTGGCAAAAGGGAAATTCTTTTCCTTTCTCTTTATTACACTCCTTTCCATTCGCTTTTCCCCACTGACAGCTGTCCAGCGTTTCGGGGCCTAAAACTATTCCGGCCAAAGATTAAATGTTTGCCAGGACCAAGGAAATTAATTTGCCCCGGCATTAAGTTTGATTTTAATAAAGTGGCCCACAGGGTCAAAGGGCATCCGTTCAGTGGCAAACATAGGGGGATTTTGGGCCTATTACCGAAGAGTAAATAGAGTAAATAAATACTGACAGCCAATCTAAATTTACTGAATCCTTGCTTGATTGGAATACATTCCTTTCAACACAGAAAATTAGAATGTTTAATATCTGTAATCCTAAGTCAATAATTGATATAGAGTGACATTTAAATTATGAAACAATTAAAAAAGGTTTCTTTTAATAATGAACTTAATATTGTTCTTATATGTAAGTATTAGCTATTTTCATAAAATATATTTTTGTAAACAGTTAAATAAAAAAACTGAGAGACAATTTAAAAATATATTTACGTATGTTTACAGCTAAGAACATATTCAGCAACTAATGAAAATATAATAATGCCAAACTTCCTAAGACCCTTGCTAAAATTCTTCATACGCCCCTGAACCCTTTGCCATACTTTTGTTATTTTTGGGTTGGAACACAACCGGAAGGTTCCTTAACTTAATAAACTGACCCTCACTCCATTTTCCGTGCGCCCTGGAGCATTTGTCATTTGTGCTAAGTACTCTTGGCCGTTCATTTTTTATTTGCTGGGCAAACATGACAGCAAACATTAATTTCGCCAGCGCCGCGCGGTAATTAAAAGCGAAAGTGTTTGACGCCCTCGAGTGGACAGTGCGAAAAAAAAGGAATGGGTCGCTCCATGACCCTCGACCGAAATGAAAGTAAAATAGGAGAGGAGATCTGTGGAAAAGGAATACCCACCAATGGGGCAGGCACTTCTGGGCACTTTCCCTCCAACAGATTTATGATGGCCTCATTAATTACGCCCCAAGTTGAGAGAAAAGACACTCGAAGCTTGCAATTAAATGCTGCGAGTGCCGCGACACGCAAATCAACATAAATTGCAGGCATTGTTAGCTCCATATGGAGGTCATAAAACTTGGCCTGGGAATTGGAGAAAAAGGCGAAAGGAGGGGTGCCAAAATAAATTTGGCACGCGCCACACTCAATAAGCAATATAAATCCCCAAAAAATGCATGCCAATCTGTGTCTGCACTTAGGAAAAAAACATAATACAACAAAAATGATAAATACAAAACTAAAAAAAAATTCCAAAATAATATACTTAAGATATGTAGCTAAATTAATTGTAAGTTTCAAAACTAAGAAACATTTCATGTAAAACCCAACATGCTTACAAAAGATGTATTTAATATTAACAGTTTTCTATAAACATTTCTATGTATCATACAATTTGTCACATAATCCATGATACAAATTTAATGTTAGGAATACCATTTTAAAGAATTTAATATATGTAGTTCCTATAAGTGTCATTCAACCAATTTCTTTTTTGCACTACATAGTGTTGTTAGCCATGGGCATTGCCAATTTGCCGGTTGGGCGATTTTTTATAGTCCAAGGGGGTGGATGGATGGATTTCGCAATGGCATGGGAAATTCATTAATTCCGTCCGTCGACGACTGTTTGGCAAGTTTTCTAATTAAAACAACAAACAAATGGGCAGCCTGGATAACAATACATATGGAAATCAAAGAGGGGGTTCCCCTTTCTCTGTGTGTGTGTGTGTGTGTGTGTGTGTTGGCCGGAAACTGTCTGGCAAGATGCTAATTCGGTTAAAAACTTTTGTCGTCAAGTTTGCTGCAAAACGGAGTCCCTCTGTCAGTTATCCCGGCATAAACTTGGTTTAATTCCGATCCTGATGTTGGCAACTCATCCTCGCATTGTTCTGCGGCGCATGCAAATTGATCCAGAAAGCGGAGCCAACTCCATCAGCCTCTTCATGGGATATGCATCAGCTTGTCCAAAAATTGTTGGCTAAATATGCGCGTGCCACGCCCCCCTTCAAGTGTCCTGCAATCCTGGAGGCAGTGGCCATGACATCGTTTAAATGCCAGCAGTTTGTTTGCCAATTTACATGCTTGAAATGCTGGAGAGGCCATCGCAATCAAAAATGATACCACCAAGTATGCAAAGTGATTGGGAAAATTAAGATGAAGCGTATTTTCCATTTGCGTTAAATGTAGGGGAATTATTAACAATTAAGAGTTAATTGAATCCCCTCTATAAACGGTTTTCTTTGATTGTTGCAAGTCCCATTATGAGCAAATTTCATGAATTAAATATACAAAAGAGGAAAAATAAATACACTCGTTCTATTAAATATTGAAAAATAAACTTACTTGTATCATTTTTAAGGCAGAACATATTGGCTTGTTATTTGCAATTTTTCGCAAAGATCTTAAGAATATTGTTCAATGAAATGTGAAGCTCTAAATAGTATATTTGTATTTTCATGCAATTAAAATAAATACAGTGGAGTGGAGTATCATCAGCCATCGATAATATTTGCATATAAGATATGTACATATATCGCATTTATCTAATCCCTCTCGTCTAATCTCTTAAGCACTTGCTCGCTCTAAACGGCATATTTGGTTATGGGGATGGCATTCTCGCGCCCTTAGCTAAACATTTATTTTGCTAATAATTTATTTATATGCCCTGTCAATATACATGCTGTAAGTACACTCCCTTGCCCCTCGCCCAACTTTCCGCCCCTCGGGGCGCACACACAATTTGCTGAAGTAAGCAGAAAGAAACAAAACTGTTACGGCAACATCGAATTGATTTGCTTTATGGAACGTCAACGCTAGACTTATCCAATTTTTTTTTCTTTTGCTCGATTTTTCCTTGGCGTTTTCCCCCGCCTTTTACCGATTATTATGCACCCCGTGGAAGACGTCGTTGTTGAGTCAGTGACTCATATCATTATGGCGCCCATGTCCTGAGGCGCCACGCGCCTTATTCCACCCACTCGAACATTTGCCCCTCTGTTTTCCGTTTTTTATATCCCTTAATCCTAGGGTAAATTATTTGCGACCCTTAAAAGTAACCTATAACCTATAACAAATAAATCCTATTTTCTAGAGGAGAAATGAAAAATTCAAATTATCAAAAATGATCAGGATTTAAAAAGTAAATATTTAAATGCAAGTACTTGAAATGCATGTACTTAAAAAGTAAGTAGCTAAGAGAGCTAAAAATCAAAAACTAGTTTTTGTACAAACATAAATGTATATTATCTTGAAACTATCTGTTTTAGAACATATCTAACATTACAATTTGTTAAAGCATGTAAACATTTGTACTGCCCAAAAAAATAAACCAATAATGGTAGTTTAAATATTGAAAAGCAAGTACTTGAAATGCATGTATTTAAAAAGTTAGTATATAGCTAAGAAACCAGATATTAATAAACTAGTTTTTGAACAAACATAAATGTATATTAATGTAACATATATAATATTAAAATTTGTTAAGGCATATAAACCAAAGAAATAAACCAATAATGGTAGTTTTTGATTATAAATTATATATTATTATATGCAAGCATTTTAATATATTTTCTATATTTGATTAACAGGTATTCCAAAGTCGAAACCCCTGACTTTATCCTTATTTCTTGTTATGTCTACCAACAGCTCAAACCGCACTCGATTTCCACATGAATAGGCCAGGCCAAGCTTAGGATCAAAATGGAAATGAGTAGAAGACGGCGGAGAGGAAAAGCGTCTGGGGGGGGGGGGGTTTGGGTCGTTTGTGGGGGATACCTGTTCGCCATCCAGGCCATTCTTTCATTCATTTTTATTTCCCTCTTCTAGCCGTGTTTGCCCCATTGATTAATGCGTAAATATGCGTTCCATTGCTCCGAGTTTCCCGTTTGTTGTCCTTGACTTGGCTGCTTTGAGCTCAATCGAATTGAATCGAATCGAATAAGGACACTTTAAAGCCTGCAGCTTAAAGAAATTAAACGCTTGATAGATGAAAACATCTAGCAATTTATATTCACTTATTTCGTATCGGAATTTTCTCAACTTTTCTAACTACTGAATAATGTACTTTCTAACATTACATGAAGATATTTAAATATAAATTATGTCATTACAAAATGGAATAAAGAATAAATAGAAAAGAAATCTCTTTTCCTAATAAAAAATAACATGATACAAGTTTTTAATAAGCTTTGTATTTAAAAGCTAAGAGTCGATAATAATAAAAAAATATTCCTGAAGTAAAATACAAATATATTTACTTGAAATCCAGAGTTTTTATTAAAATAGAATACCAACATAATATGAAATGTATGCACAAATGTTTTATTTAAAGAATATAAAAATGCCCAAACAGACACAAACAAATGTATAATTTTTCTACCCCATATATCGACTGCATTTTCTTGCAGTGTACAGAATATGCTGATAATTATCTTGAAATCACGTTAACAACTTTGTGACGGCTGCATGTCAGTGATTCTAAAGCGGCAACAAAGTGTTAACACCCTCGTGGCACACCTGCAAATATTATGGCTTTTTACGGCTTGAACTCGCAGGACTCTCACCCACACCCCTACACACACACACACCCACAAACACACACACGCAGCCATGACAGCGATTACGTAACGCGACAAGGGCCATCAATCATATTTAGCCGGATGGCAGCAGATCCCCAAAAATAAATAATGATGTCCATTTGTAGCTGTCGCGGTGGCATTTAACATTTTTAACTAGCCCAAATAATTACTAGGCTTTTACCCCATTTTTCCGGCCCTCCATTTTCCAACTGGCAAGGGAAATAGGGGGAAAAAAAACAATAAGCGAAGGGAAAGCGGCGGAAAATGAAAGATAACTCGAAAACAATTTCTTATGTGGGATTTGCGGGGCTCGTCGTGAAATTGGAAACGCTGCATGCTGGTTGGGCGGTAAGATGCTGGGCTGCTGATAGTCGCCCCCCCTTCTACCCCCACCGACTTTAACCCCCTAAGTACTCGCATGGAGCTCATCTTGATGACGGTGGCAGCGGATTAAGCAGCAAAAACGCACCAACCGCCCAGTGACGTCAGTGCCGGGCGGGGTGAAAAAAAATAAAGAGGAGCGCAAAAACAAAGCAGAAACCAACAAAAAAAAAATACAAAAAAAAGCTGCAGCTGAAGCACAAGGATTACGAAAGGATTCGTTTCTAACGAGATTGACAACAAACCGCACTCTAATACATGTGGCTCTGTGTGTGTGTGTGTGTGTGTGTGTGTGTTTGCGTATCATCGGATGCAGCGTTTTTATTTCTATTCCCTTCCAGATCAAGGATATACTCTGCCAATTGATCGGGCACCATGGAATATTATAGCACACGATACAACTAACACACTGATACCTAAACGATGTGAAAGGATATCTTACTACAAACATATAACCTTATACCTTAAACATGAACTTGCTATGAAATATCACAAGAAACAACTCAAATGCTTAGTACAAAAATATATAATACCTATAGATAAGAATACTAACCTTTGTAATACAAAAATGTAATTATCCTAATTATTATTTAAGTTAATCGAAGAAACTTGAAGCTCAAAGAATCAATAAAAGTACCATAAAAACTACAATTATTATAGTACATTAAATTGGGAAAGCGGATGGCTAAGGTATACGTTAATATGAACAACGATATAGTTTTATGGTAAAGTTAAGGATACCAACAATTGTTATACAAAAACGTAATGATGTCATTATTATTTTATTATTTTCTCAGGCACTCAATCATATTTTTTTTAAGTTGATAACAATTTAAACAATTTTGATATTAACTTGAAAGTACTTTAAAGATTGATCGACACCATTTTGCAAGTAATCTTTATATTTTCTTAATTATATGTTAAAAGCGTGTTAAAATGAGTGCTCTTGCAGCTCATCTGTAAATGTTCATTGTGATGCAAAAGATGGAACATTTGGGAATTAAGACATACAGTCTTACTCTTATAAAGAGTATCTGGAATTCGTTTTGACCCTGTTTTAGGCCGTTGGCTTTGCGGTTGGCCGCACCCCCTTCCCGCTCCCCTTGCCTTACCCATTCAGCAAACAAAGCAAGTTTTGCCTCATAAAACTAAAACGTTGGATTTAATTTTGCAAAATAAACAAAAAAAAATCCAAAAAATGGTAGAAGAAATGGCGGAATAAGGAAATCCAATGAGGGCAACTATAGTTTCTTGGTCCAGATGGATAGTCGGTTATCTGCTCCTCAGATCTGATTGAAGTGGGAAGCTTTTATGCGAGCCCATGAATTTTGCGATAAGTAATTCAGGCTCACACTCACACACACACACACACACACACACACAGCAGATGGAAAACAGAAACAGAAATCCGAAAATGTGGAAATGAAGAGAAATTCATTATTCATTTGGCAGGCAGCAAAATAAAATAGAAAATGCAAATACTGCAGGGGCGGCGGCGGCAAATTCTGTGGCGTTCAAAATCGTTTTTTGAGTTTTGCTGTTGCTCCTGCTGCTTTTTTGCTGCTGTTGTTGTTTGGTAAAAAAGTTTTCTAATTAAAACAACAACTGACAACGCAAAATTGTCAACGTATATATATATATGTATAAATATAAATATATATACAAACACATGCAGATATACAGATACAGAAGCACAGATATATTTGTCAACTACAAAATGCTTTGTTAAAACAACTTGCACAAAGCCGGGAAAATGCCGGGGGAAAATGGAGGAAAATGTGGGGAAAACCGGTGGCTGCCCTTGGGGTTAGATGGCCCGCTAAAAAGGGTGGGCGGCAGGGGGGAGGGGGGGAGGCTAAAGGCTGGTTCTTATTGTTAGCAGTTGTTAGATTAGTTTGACTTTTCGACCCTCCCCCTTTTGGCCAAAATGTAAATGTGCAACGAGCGGCGAGAAGGACATCGCAGAGCCGCAAAATTGTCAGTTGATGATGGCTTAAACTGAAATAGAAAAAAATGGTAAAAAGCGGGGAAAAACAAGAGCAAACCAACAGGATCGGACAATTGTTTACATGTAAATTACCTGGGAATAACAGGGCCAGTGGTGAACTGCTGTTGGCCCGTTGTAAAAGCCTTAATTAGCCGCTTTCCCCTCGCTTTTCTCTCCGATTTGTGGCTAAAATAATGGGGATTGGCATTTACAAAGGCCAAACATCAGTCGATTCGTTTGACATTTCATCAAACTTTTTACAAAGCATCCAGATTTAGTTAAAGCTTAACTTTATTTTAAAAGCATAAAATAACATAAGCAAATACAACATAAAATACCGAACGCATAAAACATATAAAACATAAATCTACGTTAGGGGAAAAGTTGGTTTAATAAATGTTCCTCTAAACAATGTCTAATCACCTCGGATATT
This sequence comes from Drosophila rhopaloa, assembly GCF_018152115.1. NCBI lineage: Eukaryota > Metazoa > Arthropoda > Insecta > Diptera > Drosophilidae > Drosophila > Drosophila rhopaloa. The sequence continues at coordinate 8,486,515 of NW_025335123.1, read as the reverse complement.
TTTTTGATACTTTTAAATTTTCGAGCTTCTTCCATAGAAAACTTTAAATTTTAAACTTTCCTAGAACTAAAATTTCCCTTAATTTTCCCATCAGTAAAGTAGATGGGGAAAACCCCAAATGAATTTGCCTTTGCAACTTGTAATGAAAAGTTTGCATTTGGGCTTCAATCAAATTAATTTGTTTATTAGGAACAGCTCTAACTCAAACTCTGTCTGATTTTTTCAGCCACCACTGTCTGGCCGAATGAATCATAATTTTTATGATTACGTATACGCCGCGTGGGCGTCCACTCATTCCGTCATTTCGAGCGCAAATTGCTGTTGTTATTGTGGCAATTGTTCTGCGGCACAAACACATCGGGGGGGGTGGTTGGGGAGTTGGATGGAAAGTTATTATTATTTTAACAATTTTCCAACTCTTTTGCGCTTGAGCGGCGCCAGCGAAGGTCGCGTAATTCAAAAGCAATTTGTTGAAATTAAATTTGATTACGTTTATTGCGCGCCAGCTGCTCTGGCCAAAAAACTTTCGTCAGTTTTTCCACCGAGTTTCCCGTGGAAACTCTTTAATCGCTCGGTAATTGCCCCCAAATTGGGCGACAGAGGGCGCCACGCAAATCACCGATCAAGCGAGCTTTTCCTTTTCCCATTTTCCCATTTCCCGCTTTTCTCATTTTCCCCCACTGACAGTTGAAATTGGACAGCCACACACAAGATAATTAAGTATTGTTTTGTCAAAAAATAAATTAAGTTTCAACTTGTCTCAGTTGAAAGAAATTAATGGTGTTTCTTCAGCTATAAATGTCTGTTCAATTTTAACTAAGAGAGAATTTCTTGTAAATCATGAAAAATATCTGAGGCAGTTAAATCAAATAAAGATAAAGTTATAGTAAGCTGAGCAACAATAAAACCCATAATTCGAATCAGAAAGAAAATCTGCCTGAATTCTACATTTAATGCAAATGACAGTTAAATAGAGGCATACGTTTAAATAATTATATTTAACACATTTATATCAACAGAAAGTTCGCTTTTATTGATTGTTCACTTATCTGTGAAGCAAATACAAAAAATATATGGATTTGTATTCAGAACACACATTAATCTGAATAGACATGTGGCGAGGGCTCATAACGCTGTCGAAGGCTTTCCACAAAAGGATTTGCCTCATCACTGGCAAATTCTCGTTTATAATCCATCATGGAACTGTTAACCAGCTCAGATTTGCTGGCTAAAAATATTGAAAAAAAAGATATATTTTTGCAAAAGTAGCCCAATCAATATATAGTTATTTAAGCGTACCTTTATATTTGTCAAACATATCTTGGTCCTGGTCCTGATCCTTATTAAAGTGATCCCAATCGTCCTCGTTAAGAAGCCCCGGTTTCTGGTCGAAGAGCAGCTCATCTTCCGGGGCTAGAAGTGGTTCCACATTAGCCTCCAACTGAGGCTCCTCCACTTGGTTATTCTGTGTCTCTTCGGGACTGAACGACTCCTCCTCAACTAACTTCTTATCCTCCATCTTATCAGCTTTTCGTGATTTTCCGGGCCAAGAAAGAAAGGCTTTCAATGCTGAAAGATAGTTTTTGTATTAAAAAACAAAACAACTTTATCCGAAATACTCACGATTCATGGACCGATCGGGTCGATAGTGTCCAATGTCCTTTATTGCCTCCCCGAAGCATTCACCTCCCTTCCTCTGAGCAGATCCGTGAACCTGCTGGTGGTACATCCCCAGCAGACCATGGTGATTCACCAGAGCTGTCGGGGTAAAGACTCGTTTATTTCGATGCGAACTTTATCCCAGAAGGTGAGTTTTGCTTACGCGATGGCTTACCCCACGCGCCGGCCAGGAATAGCAAGAAAAGGATGAAGAGCGGCGTCCAAATGGGCAGTCCAAACGGCTTTCGGTTCATCCTCCAAATATTTAGATTTCTAAATAATTTTTAATACATATATTTAAAAAGATTATTTTGATTTCCCGTATTACCTACCAGACGGAAAAATATAAATTCAATAGTGGCGAGGACTTTGAAAGAGTTGTTAAAAGGAAAACACTTGGCTTGCTGGGTTAACTTAAACTTGCTATCGTTTTAAAACTATTACCCCTAAGTAAGTTATGTTTTAGAAATCACATTTTAAAGTGCAAGGTGTATGGGGTCAGATGGAATGGGGAGGAAAACCCACCTGGAAATCTTGGGAAAACTTTAGCCCGCCACCCAGTTAATCCGTTACCGCTTAGATTTGGCCATTATCACTTGTTCTTAGCTTTGCGGCGCTTTTGAGCTTTCTCGGCCACAATTTTGCCTTATGCGGCTGACCACCTTTAACCCCTCGATGCCCCCTGCACTGCGATGGGAAGCGTTGAAACAAGTTGCCAAAAAGTTAAAGTTTCTGTGGCTGCCAACAACAAAAGTTGCAGCACATCAAGTGCCACGCCCACACATTGAGCCGCCCACTTGCGTAAACGTTTGCTAACAAGCTTGAAGGGAAAACTACGGTGAAAGGGGGGAGGGGGTAGAGGGATATTTGGATTCTGAGAGAAACCAACAAACATTTTTGGGGGAAAACTATCACCCCCTGCCCCCTTTTCCCGCCCTGCTAACTTAACACAAACGGATATGTGGATATTTCACCCCCCACCCCCCCATCCCTTACCTCTTCAATATTTTAAAACCCAAACAATTTTGCCAACAAATTTATCTAGAAATCCAGGCAAAAAAAAAAAAACTGAGATGAGTTACGAAAAAATCGAAAGGAAAAAGCAAAATAAAATGTTTGAGGTTTGCCAAAAATATTTTCAGCATTTCTGTGTGTAAATAGTGAAAAATTGCTGCTTTTGTTGGCCCAAACAAACCGAAATATCAAAAGTTGCTGCTTGTTCCCAACACCCCCGTTCTGAAACTGCTCTTTATTAAAATGTCAAGCCATTAGAAGTGGTCAAGGGGTCGGAGATTTGAGCAATAAAACGGATTCCAACATTTGTCAGTTGTTGTTTCTGGCGGGCCATTAAATGCAGGAGACGGCAACAAAAGCCAAACTGACAAAATGGCAACGTCGGGGTACGTACCACTCCTCTTCATATGCCAGTTAAAAACATCTTAAAAGCTACTTTTAACCACAATTATGTAAATATTAACACAAACGAAACATAAGACAAAAGCACAACAGCATAGGCAAACTCAGCACACAGCGACATCCAAACCCCATACTTTTTACATATGTATGAACAGTCACATTCATCCAAGGAAAAGTCACAGGTTGCGAAAGTATTGCGACGAACTTTGACTTTTTAGGAGATTTAATAAAAATGAAGTTAAGAAATTCAAAAATGCAAAAACATCATTCTGTTAAAATAAAAACATTTATACTTGGTTCCTTAAAGTGTTGAATCTGACGAATAGTCGTAATTTAAAATGCCCATTTTTTCAAAATAACTTATCAAAAATTCAAAATTGTGATAAAACTTTAATTTTTCGAAATCCGCAGAAAAGTGATAGGTGCTGATATCTTAGGTCTTCAGCTGAACAAACAGTTCAAATAATTATTTTATATAATTATATTAATTATAATTATTTATAGTTAAAAAATAAAAACAAAAAAGCGTTAGCAACCTGTGACATTTTTTTAATTAGCATAGGATTTCTTCATTCCGCTTTAAAATGCATTGTTTTCATAATAAAATAATTAAGTCAGTTCTCTAAACTGTGACTTTAGTGGATAAAATCACAGGTACTCCTCATCACTGGGACTAGAATCTTTCGGAGGCAGAACAACAGAGTTCTAGCGGAAAAGTTGGGGAGGTGGAAAAGCAGAAGCAACAAACGGGTGACACATAAAGCCAGCAAATGTCTGGAGTGTCGACAACACAGCCATTAGCATCTGGATGAGTGCGAGTCGTCCCGCCCACTTTTCTTTGCCCACTTTTCCCACCAGGTGTTGAAGTTAATGTCAGACGAGTATGCGTGTGCGTGTGTGTGTGTGTGAGAGGGGGGGCTGAAGGAGACATAATCCCCAAGATGAAGGCAGTGTTAATAAGCAAAATGCGGAAAAGATGGAAAATGGGGGGCGGACACAGCCGCCAGCTGGCTGCCATTATTATTGAAAACTGTAAGACATGACAGCAGGTCACGTTTTGTCAGGACACGCCACTCAGTCAGCCAGTCATTCAGGCAGTTCCTCATCCACCCATTCACCCATTCACTCATTCACTCCAGCCAGTCAGTCAATGAAATGAGCAAAAGAAATGCAAAAATGCACAGACGACAATCCGTTTTCATGGCTGATTTAACAGAGCTTGAGTTTGGGTATGAGTTTGAGTTCGAGTTTGGGATGGAAATGCCCTGACAGAGACTGAAGTTGAGACCGGATTGGGATGGCAAACACATCGTGGAGGGGGGAGGGGGGAAGGGGCTCATCCCTGAGGAGAGCCGACAAACAAGTTAAGGGACTTAATCTGCAAAGGTACAGCCAAAAATACCCTTCGGATTTCTAGGTTGTTTATAATACAGAAGTCACAAAGCTCGACATGGAAAACTTAAAACCACATAGGTTGCCATAGGTCAAGAATTTAATTGCAATTATTTCAAGATTAAAAAGATTATAATTTACAACAAATTTATGACTGCATAAACAATGAGTGTATGTATATTACATATTTAATTTGATTGCTTTTGATGTTTCTAAGTTTTATAAATTATGAATAAATATGTTTCTGTTTTTTTTATAAATTAAATATAATTGATTTAAAATAAAATAAAGAGCAAAGCGTTGGCTACCCTTTAATAGGATATAAGCCCGCCTTCATTGATAAAAATGTCCTGCTTCGAAAAGATGTCCTTTTCCACTTGTTGCCAAAATAAGGAGCCGAAAAACAAAGCAAAAATTATTTGATAGCAAATACAAGGCGAAGAGAATGAAAAACCAAAATCACATTAAGCCAAGAGAACCGGCGAAAGTGGGTGGGAAAAAAGGGGCGGTCTGTGGGGGGCTATAGCGGAAGGTCCCTGTACAAATGCCAATCCAGTCACGGGTTCTAAAAATCAAAAATTTGAATTTCGATCACGTCTTCAATTACGTCGAATCGACGTGCATATAAATCAACTCTGTAACATGCCACACACACACAGACACACATATAGACACACTCAGACAGACAGGGGTGGGGTGGAGGGGGGTGGGAGGATATATGGAGGGGCCGAAGGGGGCGTGGCAGTCAGTCGTCAGTCAGTCAAATGTGGTTTTGTTGTTGCTCCACTTGCCCCTTATCCTCGTTGTTGCGTTGAGTTTTGTAAATCAAGTGGAAATGCCACACAGAAAAGAAAAAAAAAACAAAGCACAGAGTTTGGGGCAAGCGGGAAAATCGAGAAGGAAAATCGGGCAGGAAAATGGGTCCGGAAAATGGGGAAGTGAACCACACCGATGACGATGGCGATGATAATGACGATCCAGTGGAAAAGCACAACCAAGTCGAGGAGTCAAGAGTTGAAGTGCTGATGTGGCACAAGTGTGGGTGTGCCCCGCCCCCTGATCCCGCCCATTGTTAACCCCGCCTACCCCTCCCCCCCACTCCTGAGCACTCATGCAAAGTGCAGTTGACATGCGGAAATTGTAGGTGCGGCCACGCCCACCGCCCCCCAAGGACACCAAATCGTCCATAAACAAAATGAATTAAAAGCTAGCCACAAAAATGGACAGACCATAATTGAATGTAAAACATGAGATGGTAAATTAAAATCAAGTCACGAAGAATGTATTAACTTCAAATTAGCCCTAAATATTAAAAACTTGTCAAATACTTTGTTTATTATTTCTATATTTTTATACCCTTGCAGAGGGTATTATAATTTCAGTCAAAAGTTTGCAACGCAGTGAAGGAGTATATATATTCTTGATCAGCATCACCAGGAGAGTCGATCTAGCCATGTCCGTCTGTCCGTCTGTCCGTCCGTCTGTCCGTCCGTCTGTCAGTCTGTCCGTCTGTCCGTCTGTCCGTCCGTTTCTACGCAAACTAGTCCCTCAGTTTTAAAGCTATCTGCTCGAAACTTTCCCAAAAGTTGTCTTTCTATTGCAGGTAGTATATAAGTCGGAACGAGCCGGATCGGGCGACTATATCATATAGCTGCCATATAACTGAACGATCGGAAAAGCCATAACTTTGGTGTTTTTAAAGATAAGAAGTTGGGACTTTCTATGGGTTTTATTTTTGGCCAATCAATCCGACATACCGAATTTCATAAGGATCGGCCGACTATATCTTATAGCTGCCATATAACTGATTGATCGGAAATGCCATAACTTTGGTGTTTGTTAAGTTAGGAAGTTGGGATTTTTATGAGTATTAAGAATGCATCATATGAATAATTTTGGAGAATATAATTTACAGAGTATTCTGCAAGGGTATATCAACTTCGGCTCCGCCCGAAGTTAGCTTTCCTTTCTTGTTATATATATTATAAGATTTATGAATTATTTGTACGAACTTCTGTTAAGTTATTTTAAGCAAAGCCAAATCATTGCAAATTACTAGCATTAAAATGAAGAATTTAGTAAAAATTAACCTTAAGTTAATCTATTTTCAGCTCCACGTATAATTAGTTATTACTTGCACTTGCGTTTTAACTGACAAACTGGCTAAAACGAGAAGGCCGGAAATTGTGATTCACTAGCAAGATTCGTAAAATGCACAAAGGTTACAAAATAGTTAAAATACACTTAAATAAATAAATTTTCATATCCTCTTAGTTAAAGTTGATCATTTTAATCATTTTAAAAACTAATAATTAATATCAGATGCACTGGCATAAAAACTGACTTGACTTCTGAAAAGAAAAGTCCGGAAATTTCGCTTCATTACCAAGTTTCGGAATATGTGAAAAGGTTAAAAGTGGTTGGCAAAGGAAGGATTCAGTGCCTGTAAGCCAGCTCGAATTATTTGGCATTAAAAATTGTAATTTCTGGCCAAGACATGCAATTGGGAACTTGTTGTTCAATTTCCCCCCATCACGCTGATTATCCTGGCACTCGCTCGCACACACACACACACACACACAGGATGCCACTGACATGTCCTGGTTGTTGTTGATGTTTGTCGGGAATTTGATTTGATTTCAGGCAGGAGCAGCAGGGCCAGGAACTGCAACTGCAGCAGGAGAGTTGTCCTCGTCAATGTTGTCACTGCAACCTCCATTTCCAGCTCCTGCTCCTGCTCCGCATCCTGATCCTAATCCTTCGGCTGCTCCTGCTCCATGTGCTGATGCTCTGTGAAATGTCCTGGCCTGCCATTCGCTGGAAATTACTGACAACTGCTTCAAGCAGCGGCAAAGTTGAATTTGCATTGCCCCCAGCCTGTGTGTGTGTGTATGTGTATGTGTGTGGGGGTATGAGCGGGTGTCCTGCGAGTGTGTCCTGTGTCTGCGTAAGTGTCTGTGTGCGAGCGATGTCAGTCATTGGCATAAGTGCATCACACGAAGGTGGGTCAACAAACGGAGCAAAAAGAGTTTCAGTGAATCATTGAAGGCACATTTAGGCAAAAATTTTTTTTTATGAATTTAAAGAATTTAAAGAATCTTAATCACTTAGTTATCTTTTTGAAATATGAACATTTCCTTTAACAACCACGTCTATTTTAAGTTTGCCGACTCTGTATTTAAATACAATTTTGAAAAATATCTAAAATAAAAAAAATGGTGTTACTAATAATTTCCATAAACTATGATGATTAACGAATAAAATTACATAAACATATATAACTGAACATCACAAATATAAAACACGTCAAAAAATGTATTTATTTAAAAGACAAAATAAAATAAAATATCGTTTGGGCTAGAAAATGATTTTTATTGCCAAAAATGAACTGACAAACCCTACTGTTAATATTCAAGAAAAATACCCCGAAAAAAACAGCATCTTGCTACACATGCATTTGTCTGCAGCCTGGCCCTTCCATTCCCCCCCCTTTCCCCTTTCCCCACAGTTGCGTCCTTCTTTTGACGTCAGAGCAGGATGTAAGATTGGGGACTTTGCGGGAGGGGGGGGCGTGGCAGGGGCAGACTGTGTGACAGCTTTCTTGAGATGCACTTCACGTGCATTTGACTGCTTAAATAAATTTTGCTCATGGTAATAAATTCACTTAAACTCAAACTGCAGGCAAGGCTGTGGACCACCCAAGCCGCCCACTCGAATGCGAGGACAACGGGAATGCTGACGGCTTTATAAGACTTTTTGTTTAGACACTCATAAACATAATTGACGTCATAAAAACAGACAGAAGCAGCAGCAGAAGCAGCAGAGGCAACAACAATGACATAATGTCATGTAAATCTGTGCCGAGATTCCGTGTGTGGATGGCCCCACCGCTCTGGCTTTCCCCATTTTCCCCCAGCTTTTCCTCTGTCGCTGTGGTAAGTGAAAATCATTAGTTTCAAGTCCACACAAAAGCCGAGGCATTTGTTTTGTTTGAGCTGCTTTAAAATGAAATGCCTCTCATGTTTTATATGGCCAAAAAGGACCTGCTCCCCGTGCCCCCAAAAAAAAATATATACTATATATAAAACTGTAGTATAACCCCCCATTTCTATCTCGGGCAAAGCGGCCTGCATTTTTTGTATAAATTCTAACAAATTGTCTACACTTCCGACCAAACTGCGCTCTCTCATAGAAAAGCCCCCCACCTCCCACAACCGCCACCCCCTTTTGCCCACTATGTCTAACCTAGTCCCGCTTGGCTCTCCATAAATCAAAAAGTGCTTGACTACAGTTTTACAGTTTGTGCATTTGCTTTGTGTCCTATCTGCCCCCCTCTTCACATTCTCCATATCCCCGCCTCTGTTCTCCTTTCTTTACATTTTTTTATGAACTCCACATTAGTTGATGGTGGGAGGGGGGGTGTTTGGGGTTGGGGTAATGGTCCACATGCTTGGCATGCCGCACTTTTGTGCGTCGTCAACTCTCGCAGTTTAACATATTAAAAGTAAAGTGAAGTGGTCACACTGACAGAAAAGGTACACTGAATTGGGCACTCTGATGTTTGAAATTAAACAGAAATGGGCACACTTGTAGACCTAAAACCGAAAGGGGCACACTTCGTAAAAAATAAGGAAGATTTTAATTTTTCTTAAGGAATTATAAACTAAATATGGGTTTGTAAAAGCCATTTTGAAAATACAAAATAATTTTTTTAACCCATAAGACTTTAAAAAATCTTAAGTATGAACTAATATTCTTATTGGCACAAGAAAAGGTATTCTTATACTTTTTTTTTTAAGTGCATCAGTTATGGGCTACTTCTAGAAAAATCCCACAATGAGCCGGAGAAAGGGAGCACAAAAATGTGATTCAGGGGAAGAGTGAAGGAAAGCGGCAGCCCGTCTATTGTTGCCTGCCTGATCCCATTCATTATTCACCATTGGCAAGTCCTTGTGTGGAATGTCCTTTGTACCACTTGGCGAGATAAGCACCCATTCCCTGGTCCAATCCACATTTTGCACTTCCTGTTGCATATCCATCCAATAATTATCAAAGGGGGCTGGGATTTTTTGTTTTGGTGGCAGAAGAGGAGGATTTAAGTTAAGCTTCAATGAGATGAGAGCCTTTTGAAATATAATACCGTTATTTACACATCACTTCATTGAGGGCACAATTTTTTAAGCAAACAAGCGACAAGGAGAAAGAGGATCTTATCGTCTCGGCTCGTTTATCAAGCTCATTAGTCGCTGTCGCATCTTCGTCCTCGTCCTCGTTCTCGTCCTCGTTTTCAACCTCCTTTGTCCTTTTGCGGGAAATTATTGAACAGCATCGAAAACATTTTGAGCGCATCCTTCGAAGTGCCCACCAAGGAGTCGCTTTTCCACCCAACTTTTCACCCCCTTCGAAGACGCTTTTATGCTTATTAATGACGCTACATGCAATTTATGTCCGCAGTTAAAATGCTGGCGCAAATTAATGGACGCAATGTGCAATGCCCTCCAAGGATTCACACACATTACTGCCAAGGATATCGCCTTGAAGGGATAAAACTCTGCCTAATTACAAATGAAGATAATGCGATGGAACCAAGCTGAAGACAGTAACTACGAAAAGAATATTAATGAGGTTGTGATTGGCGAGGAGGACAGATCTTAAAAGAAGAATCCTTAAGGTTGAGTAATGAGAAAAAGTATTGTAATGTCTTAAATAGAAATAATTTTAAATTTTATAAAAACCCCTTATTAAAACTTCTCAAGATAATAAGTAAAATCAAAAACTTACAGAGCTGCAACCAATATTCGCAGCTTAATGAAAAACTATCCAAAAATTGATTGAATTAAAAGAAAACACAAGCCCTGGGATAAGCTTGGCTAAAGATCACTTTACCCATTCGAAAGCACTGGCAGATTGCAAATTTAATTACTTAAGCTCATTAAGGCTCATTACCCTCAAGTTCGACTGCTTGAAGCATTTTAGTAGTTGAATTAGCTGCAGCTTACAGGTGAACGATATGGCACACAGGCAGGGAGATAAACACCCAGCCCCACCACCAATGGGTTAATCCACAAGGCAAGGCGAGGCAAGGCTTAACCCCCCTTCTTTCCCTTCTTCTGTTCCCTTCTTCTGTTCCCCTCCAACGATTTCCCCCTCTTCCACCCCCTAAACTCCGGTCTCTCTAAACTTTCGCACAAAAGGAACCAAGCCCTCAATGGATCTCCATGGCCCCCGGGCCCCTTAACCCCCCAATGCCCATCCACGGGTTGCCTTAACCCCCTACCGACCCCTGTGGACTGCAACTTTTTGACTTTGTGTGCGCCTTTTGCGGCTGTTGTAGCTGCGAAAATTTATGGCCAATTCAATAAACGATTTTATTACATGCGCACGTTGTGTTAACAATGTTATTATTATTGGCGCCCAGTTCCGAAAAAGGGTTTGCCGAACGGAAAGGAAAATCCCGAATGGGAACCCCCGGGCAATGCAGTGAATTGGTTCCAGGACGAACGGCGAACGGGTTAAGCGGAGCCAATTATTATGAAAATTAATTTATTTTCTATCGGTAATATGAGGCCAGAGCCCAAATGGCAGCCACTTTTCGATGGCGAAGGGAGCGAAGGGCAGAACCTGGGTTCTTATCGCAAACTGGCCAGCAGAGCTTCGAAACACCACATTTCGGCCCGCGGACCCTTTATCCACTGAAATTGCATTTCCAAATGCTTTTACTTTGTTTACTTCCTTGCAATTGTTGGCCAGCTGCACTGAGGAAAAAATTCTGGCTTTCAATTATAATTACTCCTACTTTGGAAATCACCTTAAAAGGAAGTTGAAAGCAGTAACAAATTTCACATTTTAAGCGAGTGGGAAGTTTGAGCTCTTTATCCCGAGTATCCGTGCATTTATCCTACAGATTTTCGGATTTAAAATAATAACACTCATATTTGTATACATCCCTTGACAAAATTTCATTCCTCTTGCGATTTCTGTGGCTTATGAATATTACGTACATAAGTGCTATTAAAATAGGTACATTTACCACTGTCCTGAAATTTATATCGATTTTTGTATTAGTTAAGTGGACAGCTTGATTGCATATTAAGCTTAATCTAAGGACCTTCAAGTATGGATTTCAGCTTACACATATATTTGCAAATATTTAATTAAGTCTGCTTTTTGGCTATTATCCCACTGTGCTACCCACTGTCTGTCAACGATTTGCGCTTTTGTTTGTCCAATGCACAAAAGGCCAGCGCTCACATATTCTCACACAGATACTCCGTGCACGTGTTGGTGGAACCTTATTTTCTGCTAACGCATTGTGCTTGTATCTGAGTGTGTGTGAGTGTGGCAGTGTGTGTGTGTGCAAACACAAAGAATTCATAGAAGGCGCACTCATGTGCAACCCAACAAGGCAACAAAAGTCTCATTACTTTTACTTGGCAAATAATGAAGCTAACAACAAAACAGCCACACACATGCACTACCCAGCATATGCCGCTATGTGTGTGCGTGTGTCAATTTGACAATTGACTTTGGCTTTCTAACACACACACACACACACACACACACACACACACAAACACACATATGTGGCAGGATGCGAATTCACGCTTCATTCTTGAGGCCAGTAATTTGGATTTTGTGGTCTGTGGGAATGTTATAAGTATATCATGGAAAATGAAAAACCTTATTGCTTATTATGAGTCTGTCTGATTTAATCTATCCATAAATAAATAACTATTTAATTTAATATACATGAATACAAAAGTTAGTATGCTTAATGAATTCAATTATATACTCTTAACCACTGATATTTAACTTTACCAAACTTAAGCCGATTTTAAAGTCACATACCTCTAAAGACTTGTGATTCGATTCTCTAAGAATCTGCATTAAAATTTTTCAATTTAACGTTGATCAAATTTTTGACCCATTTTCATGTTAGTTATTTCTAATTTTCCGATTTCTTGTAAAAGAGTGACTCAAAGTTTGACTTCGAGAGCCCATAACTTTACCAAATTTAATCCGATTTCAAACTAGCATACCTCTAAAGACTTGTGATTCGATTCTCTAAGAATCTGCATTAAAATTTTTCAATTTAACGTTGATCAAATTTTTGACCCATTTTCATGTTAGTTATTTCTAATTTTCCGATGTCTTGTAAAAGAGTGACTTAAAGTTGGACTTCGACGGTCCACAACTTTACCAAATTTAAACCGATTCCAAAGTGGCATATCTCTAAAGACTTGTGATTGGATTCTCTAAAAATCTGCATTTAAATTTTTCAATTTAACGTTGATCAGTATTTTGACCCATTTTCATGTTAGTTATTTCTAATTTTCCGATGTCTTGTAAAAGAGTGACTTAAAGTTGGACTTCGACGGTCCATAACTTTACCAAATTTAAGCCGATTCCAAAGTGGCATACCTCTAAAGACTTGTGATTCAATTCCCTAAAAATCTGCATTCAAATTTTTCAATTTAACGTTGATCAAATTTTTGACCCATTTTCATGTTAGTTATTTCTAATTTTCCGATGTCTTGTAAAAGAATGACTTAAAGTTGGACTTCGACGGTCCATAACTTTACCAAATTTAAGCCGATTCCAAAGTGGCATACCTCTAAAGACTCGTGATTCGATTCTCTAAAAATCTGCATTCAAATTTTTCAATTTAACGTTGATCAATATTTTGACCCATTTTCATGTTGGTTATTTCTAATTTTCCGATGTATTGTAAAAGAGTGACTTAAAGTTGGACTTCGACGGTCCATAACTTCACCAAATTTAAGCCGATTCCAAAGTGGCATACCTCTAAAGACTTGTGATTGGATTCTCTAAAAATCTGCATTCAAATTTTTCAATTTAACGTTGATCAAATTTTTGACCCATTTTCATGTTGGTTATTTCTAATTTTCCGATGTCTTGTAAAAGAGTGACTTAGAGTTGGACTTCGACAGTCCATAACTTTACCAAATTTAAGCCGATTCCAAAGTGGCATACCTCTAAAGACTTGTGATTCAATTCCCTAAAAATCTGCATTCAAATTTTTCAATTTAACATTTGTCAAATTGTTGACCCATTTTCATGTTAGTTATTTCTAATTTTCCGATGTCTTGTAAAAGAGTGACTTAAAGTTGGACTTCGACGGTCCATAACTTCACCAAATTTAAGCCGATTCCAAAGTGGCATACCTCTAAAGACTTCTGATTCGATTCTCTAAAAATCTGCATTCAAATTTTTCAATTTAACGTTGATCAAATTTTTGACCCATTTTCATGTTAGTTATTTCTAATTTTCCGATGTCTTGTAAAAGAGTGACTTAAAGTTGGACTTCGACGGTCCATAACTTCACCAAATTTAAGCCGATTCCAAAGTGGCATACCTCTAAAGACTTGTGATTCGATTCTCTAAGAATCTGCATTAAAATTTTTCAATTTAACGTTGATCAATATTTTGACCCATTTTCATGTTGGTTATTTCTAATTTTCCGATGTCTTGTAAAAGAGTGACTTAAAGTTGGACTTCGACAGTCCATAACTTTACCAAATTTAAGCCGATTCCAAAGTGGCATACCTCTAAAGACTTGTGATTCGATTCTCTAAAAATCTGCATTCAAATTTTTCAATTTAACGTTGATCAAATTTTTGACCCATTTTCATGTTAGTTATTTCTAATTTTCCGATGTCTTGTAAAAGAGTGACTTAAAGTTGGACTTCGACGGTCCATAACTTTACCAAATTTAAGCCGATTCCAAAGTGGCATACCTCTAAAGACTTGTGATTCAATTCCCTAAAAATCTGCATTCAAATTTTTCAATTTAACGTTGATCAATATTTTGACCCATTTTCATGTTGGTTATTTCTAATTTTCCGATGTCTTGTAAAAGAGTGACTTAGAGTTGGACTTCGACAGTCCATAACTTTACCAAATTTAAGCCAATTCCAAAGTGGCACACCTCTAAAGACTTGTGATTGGATTCTCTAAAAATCTGCATTCAAATTTTTCAATTTAACGTTGATCAAATTTTTGACCCATTTTCATGTTGGTTATTTCTAATTTTCCGATGTCTTGTAAAAGAGTGACTTAGAGTTGGACTTCGACAGTCCATAACTTTACCAAATTTAAGCCAATTCCAAAGTGGCACACCTCTAAAGACTTGTGATTCGATTCTCTAAGAATCTGCATTAAAATTTTTCAATTTAACGTTGATCAATATTTTGACCCATTTTCATGTTAGTTATTTCTAATTTTCCGATGTCTTGTAAAAGAATGACTTAAAGTTGGACTTCGACGGTCCATAACTTCACCAAATTTATGCCGATTCCAAAGTGGCATACCTCTAAAGACTTGTGATTGGATTCTCTAAAAATCTGCATTCAAATTTTCAATTTAACGTTGATCAATATTTTGACCCATTTTCATGTTGGTTATTTCTAATTTTCCGATGTATTGTAAAAGAGTGACTTAAAGTTGGACTTCGACGGTCCATAACTTCACCAAATTTAAGCCGATTCCAAAGTGGCATACCTCTAAAGACTTGTGATTGGATTCTCTAAAAATCTGCATTCAAATTTTTCAATTTGACGTTGATCAAATTTTTGACCCATTTTCATGTTAGTTATTTCTAATTTTCCGATGTCTTGTAAAAGAGTGACTTAGAGTTGGACTTCGACAGTCCATAACTTTACCAAATTTAAGCCAATTCCAAAGTGGCATACCTCTAAAGACTTGTGATTGGATTCTCTAAAAATCTGCATTCAAATTTTTCAATTTAACATTTGTCAAATTGTTGACCCATTTTCATGTTAGTTATTTCTAATTTTCCGATGTCTTGTAAAAGAGTGACTTAAAGTTGGACTTCGACGGTCCATAACTTCACCAAATTTAAGCCGATTCCAAAGTGGCATACCTCTAAAGACTTGTGATTGGATTCTCTAAAAATCTGCATTCAAATTTTTCAATTTAACGTTGATCAAATTTTTGACCCATTTTCATGTTGGTTATTTCTAATTTTCCGATGTCTTGTAAAAGAGTGACTTAAAGTTGGACTTCGACGGTCCATAACTTCACCAAATTTAAGCCGATTCCAAAGTGGCATACCTCTAAAGACTTGTGATTCGATTCTCTAAAAATCTGCATTCAAATTTTTCAATTTAACGTTGATCAAATTTTTGACCCATTTTCATGTTAGTTATTTCTAATTTTCCGATGTCTTGTAAGAGAGTGACTTAAAGTTGGACTTCGACGGTCCATAACTTCACCAAATTTAAGCCGATTCCAAAGTGGCATACCTCTAAAGACTTGTGATTCGATTCTCTAAGAATCTGCATTCAAATTTTTCAATTTAACGTTGATCAATATTTTGACCCATTTTCATGTTGGTTATTTCTAATTTTCCGATGTCTTGTAAAAGAGTGACTTAAAGTTGGACTTCGACAGTCCATAACTTTACCAAATTTAAGCCGATTCCAAAGTGGCATACCTCTAAAGACTTGTGATTCGATTCTCTAAAAATCTGCATTCAAATTTTTCAATTTAACATTTGTCAAATTGTTGACCCATTTTCATGTTAGTTATTTCTAATTTTCCGATGTCTTGTAAAAGAGTGACTTAAAGTTGGACTTCGACGGTCCATAACTTCACCAAATTTAAGCCGATTCCAAAGTGGCATACCTCTAAAGACTTGTGATTCGATTCTCTAAGAATCTGCATTCAAATTTTTCAATTTAACGTTGATCAATATTTTGACCCATTTTCATGTTGGTTATTTCTAATTTTCCGATGTCTTGTAAAAGAGTGACTTAGAGTTGGACTTCGACAGTCCATAACTTTACCAAATTTAAGCCAATTCCAAAGTGGCACACCTCTAAAGACTTGTGATTGGATTCTCTAAAAATCTGCATTCAAATTTTTCAATTTAACGTTGATCAAATTTTTGACCCATTTTCATGTTGGTTATTTCTAATTTTCCGATGTCTTGTAAAAGAATGACTTAAAGTTGGACTTCGACGGTCCATAACTTCACCAAATTTAAGCCGATTCCAAAGTGGCATACCTCTAAAGACTTGTGATTCGATTCTCTAAGAATCTGCATTAAAATTTTTCAATTTAACGTTGATCAATATTTTGACCCATTTTCATGTTAGTTATTTCTAATTTTCCGATGTCTTGTAAAAGAATGACTTAAAGTTGGACTTCGACGGTCCATAACTTCACCAAATTTATGCCGATTCCAAAGTGGC
This sequence comes from Drosophila rhopaloa, assembly GCF_018152115.1. NCBI lineage: Eukaryota > Metazoa > Arthropoda > Insecta > Diptera > Drosophilidae > Drosophila > Drosophila rhopaloa. The sequence goes on along the minus strand of NW_025335123.1, from coordinate 8,469,812 downwards.
ATACCTCTAAAGACTTGTGATTGGATTCTCTAAAAATCTGCATTCTAATTTTTCAATTTAACGTTGATCAAATTTTTGACCCATTTTCATGTTAGTTATTTCTAATTTTCCGATGTCTTGTAAAAGAATGACTTAAAGTTGGACTTCGACGGTCCATAACTTTACCAAATTTAAGCCGATTCCAAAGTGGCATACCTCTAAAGACTCGTGATTCGATTCTCTAAAAATCTGCACTCAAATTTTTCAATTTAACGTTGATCAATATTTTGACCCATTTTCATGTTGGTTATTTCTAATTTTCCGATGTCTTGTAAAAGAGTGACTTAGAGTTGGACTTCGACAGTCCATAACTTTACCAAATTTAAGCCGATTCCAAAGTGGCATACCTCTAAAGACTCGTGATTCGATTCTCTAAAAATCTGCACTCAAATTTTTAGGGAGTGCCCTTGAATGAATGTTTCCGGGGGTCCGGATTCAAGATTCCGAATTCTGGCGGATTGGGAGCACCCAAAAACGCACTGACAGATTCCTTAAACCCAAATTGAGCAAAATCTACAACTAGCTTACCAACCCTCTCCACTTATCCGTATTTATGTTCCTAAAATACGCAGATAATAATAATAATAATAATCTCAATCACTTCAATTTATAAAATCTCCCATTTCATCAAATGAAAAGCAACTAATACCAGTCACTATTAGGTTTTGTATTAAGATTCAAATATTTCAAATTTTAACAGTGCGACTCATAAGGACTTGGGCCTTATCATCATTTCAGCGAAGGTAAGAGATATCTCCCAGTCGTTGTCATGCCATGAGCGCCAATGAATTCCAGTCCAACCTTTGCCATCATTGAAGTATTTTCCATTGAGCTTACTGTAAGTTTAAGTTATTATAGTAAAAAGATTTAAGCAGAGCATAAATAAACAGGTATACCTTGATGAACACCTATTATGCCACCATGCACCTAATGAAGAGGCACAATTTCCTTCACTATAATTGTCATTATCCCGATCAAATGTGGAGAACTTTTGGTTCTTATTGTATTCGAGGGAGTCTCCGGCCTCACCAGAATATTTCCCTAGATTCTTTAACTGGTAGGATTCCTCCTCACTCCCGATCTTAAAATCATTGAATTGAGCGTAGCTGGTGGATCCATCAACCTTTCCAAGTTTAATGTAGAGTTCGTGGGGTTGTGCCTCAGTCATCCGATGCAATTTTTCCAACCCGATAAAGAATTCTCCACTGACATTCCCGAAACCATTTTTATATTCATCCCAGGTTCGATCGAAGTTCTCGGATCCGTCAATGCGTCTCTGCATTACAGTCCAACCAGGTGGAGACGACGCACATGACACCTTAAATGGTTCCATCTCCCTGAGTTTTATTTCGTATTCCGAAAGCTGACAAGATAGTTCTGATTTTGTTTTCTCAATCGCTTTAATTTGAGTCGTAAGGGTCGAGATTTGTTTATCTCTATTTGTAAGGTGCTCCTCTTTCACCTTTAAAATATCTTCTTTGCTTTTGGTTTGACCTTTGGATATTTTTAACTGACTCTGCAAGTCTTTTATGGTGTCGTTCATGGTATTTACCAGGCTTTTGAGTTCATCGTTGGCATCGGCTGTAATTTGTATCTGTACGAAATGATTTAGAACAGGCGATAAATTAATAATCATTGCATTCGTTTTCAATATTTAAATAAGTTGGTTACTGCAATAAATCTTAATTGAGCTTTCAAAAGAAAGTATTGATTACATTGTCAGCGTCGATTCAAAACAAACTAAAAAAAATTTGTGTAATGAACTTTCGTTGAAGTATTATACTAATTTTCTAAAAAACTGTTATAATTGTGTTTTTTTTTACATTAAATTTAGCTATAAACAGAGATAAGTAATTTCGATGGGATTTCTAAGGTTTCTATTTGTCTGTCAGTCTGAATGTCTGGCTGTATGTCTGCTATCCGGTACTTACAGTCCTAAGTTCCTCCATTTTGTCCAATCTCGCATCCAGTTTGGTCTGCAAAGCCTTTATTGAATTCGCGAAGTCTTCTTTTGTGATGAGTTCCTGCAGTTGGTTCTTCAATTCGGAGTTCACTGCCATATGTTGTTCTTCCGCCAGCTTGAATTTCGAATCGAGGCCGGCCTGCATATCCTTAAAGGCTGTCTGCCCTGCCTCGATTTCATCCAACTTTTTTCGGATATTGCGAGAGTGGTCGAAAAGCGGGTTGAGTGCGGCCAGGCAAAAGGACCCACACTGTCTTGGCTCATCTTGGACAACGCACAACGACTGATCCTTTGAATTTAACCCAATTCCTCCATGTACACTTGGAAAAATAAATAAGCCAAGCAAATAGGATAATAGTCTCAACATCTTAAGTTGTTCGACCTACTCGAAACGAATTTTAAAAATGTACTGAAATGTTGCTATTAGTTGAAGAAAGAACGAAGCCTAAAATATTAGAAAATAGTACGTGGCCTTCCTAATCTCTAATCTGTCGTCCAACAATTGGAAAAACCCAAATCACCAAATATATATAAATAGCTCATATGTTCTTATCGCTTATTCGTGCTTTAAATATTAATATCAGTAATTGTTAGTGTGGAAAGCAACAAAAATGTTTTTTATACCCTTGCAGAGGGTATTATAATTTTGGTCAAAAGTGTGCAACGCAGTGAAGAAGACATCTCCGCCCTTATAAAGTATATATATTCTTGATCAGGATCGCGTCCTGAGTTGATATAAGCATGTCCGTCTGTCCGTCTGTCAAATTGAAACTTTGCACACAGTATATAAGTCGAAACTGCCGGAATCGGTCGACTTATGGGTTTTATTTTTGGCCAACCAATATAATTTACAGAATATTCTGCAAGGGTATATCAACTTCGGCTCCGCCCGAAGTTAGCTTTCCTTTCTTGTTCAATTCAACGTTGATCAAATTTTTGACCCATTTTCATGTTAGTTATTTCTAATTTTCCGATGACTTGTTAAAGAGTGACTTAAAGTTGGACATCGGGAGTCACAACTTTACCAAATTGAAGCCGATAATGCAGGCCAACATCGACATAGCTTCATTGGTTTTAGTAATTTAGGCATACAAATTAAAATGTTGTCGTTTTCTAATAATTGCAAGAGTATATAAACATCGGCTTGCCGATGTTGGCTTCCTTTCTTGATTAAAATAAGTTAGACTAACATATTGTATGTAAGCATAAATATGCCCTTCACTGCGTTGCAAACTTTCAACCGAAATTACACTTCCATCAAAATATTTTATAGGAGAAGGATCTTTTCGAATTCTCCCCCTTTACCCTTTATGATAAATAACTTATATAAGTTTAGCTAATGGGACCACAAGACATATGCGCAATCATTTTGTCCAATCATGCTGGCACTCAATTTAATTGATTTTAAAGTTCCAATAGAAGTGAAACTAGTGGGGGGGTGAACAATGGCATACGGACCTGCAGCGAAACAGATGTGTAACAGGTTGACCCACCCGGCCAAGCCAACCTCTCTATGCCAAATGGACTCCAGAAAAACCCCCCGCTCCCAAAAAACCCACAAAACACAAACCCAGAACCGAAATTAAAAAAACAAAAACGAAACTCACCAACAGCGCGTCGCAAAGCTCTTCAAACTTTGGCAGGGGCGTGCGGAAAAGGGGGCTTCAGCTCAGTGGAGTTCGGTTCGGTCAGGCGGCTTTTGAGTGTTTTCCACCTGAGCACAAACTTAAGTGGCGAAACTTGATTAAAACCGCACACTCAGACACACACTCACCAACACACTAACACACTAACAGACAGCCAGGGGCGTAGGGACGAATTCAAGCCAAAAACCCGGATCGGGCTAAAGGTTTCTGATACGGCTAAGGAGAGGTAGGGGATTAAGTTGCGGCTATGCACTCCACCGATGGGAAAGTCATAGTTGCACACATTTCATTGTATACTCATCTAAAAATTAAGGTCACTCAAGAAAGTGTACAAAAGTTTGTGTATTCAAAGCAGGTGCTTTAACCGGAAACGAAAATCATTAGAAGTGACTTAAGCCAATTCTAAATGCCATTTAGTAATAAAGCAGATAAATAATTTTATGTTTCTGAAAAATGTTAAAGAAGTATTGTAAATACTGCAAATATAATAGTTAAATACTTTAAAGTATTTATAAATTGGTTTTGATAAGAGTTTGCTTAGATTTGCAGTTCAGAGGCCAGAAGTTTACCAAATGTAATCGGATTTCAGAATTAATTTCTTGATTAATTTGCATCATAATTTTCAATATTAATGTTTTCTTATTTATTTTTTTTTATATTTTACTTTTTTTGTTTACTTTAAATTCATTTTTTTCACCCACTTTGATCTTACCCAATTATAAAGAAAGATTATACATATATTTCGAAAATAATTATACTTTTTTTGTTGTTGCATTTATTTATTGTTCATTATTTTTTTACTTTACATACACCAATATCTTTTAGCAATAAAGTCGATTTCCAACTTAGTTTTTCGCTCAAAGGGCTTTTCCTTAGAAGGGCAGATCTAAAGCGTATTCCTGTTGCTGCCGTAGAAGTGGATGAATTCCCGGATAGTCCACAAAGATGGGGGCATATCTCACAAATGAATCCTGGTCAATATCAAAGAGAAATCCATTTTCCACCAGTAGGGTTTCATCTGGAACTGGATGATTCTTCCTTAGCGGTGGCAAGTAGGCATTTCCAGGCAATTCCGCCGAGAAACAACAGACTGCAATCAGCAGGATCAAAATCAGGATAAAAGATTGGTGCAGCATCTTGGTAGTTCCGTTCGATGGCTTCAACTGTTCTAGAACTCGAAATGCAGTTCGCTTTTATGGCCAAATCAGCAAGGCCAACTAGAGTGCACTATGAAAAATATTCAAAAACAAGAAAGGAAAGCTAACTTCGGGCGGAGCCGAAGTTGATATACCCTTGCAGAATATTATGTACATTATATTCTTCAAAATGATTCATATGATGCATTCTTAATACTCATAAAAATCCCAACTTCCTAACTTTACAAACACCAAAGTTATGGCATTTCCGATCAATCAGTTATATGGCAGCTATAGGATATAGTCGTCCGATCCTTATGAAATTTGGTAGGTCGGATTAATTGGTCAAATATATAACCCATAGAAAATCCCAACTTCCTAACTTAACAAACACCAAAGTTATGGCATTTCCGATCAATCAGTTATATAGCAGCTATAGGATATAGTCGGCCGATCCTTATGAAATTTGGTACGTCGGATTGATTGGCCAAATATAATACCCATAGAGAGTCCCAACTTCCTAACTTAACAAACAGCAGAGTTATGGCATTTCCGATCAATCAGTTATATGGCAGCTATAGGATATAGTCGGCCGATCCCGGCCGTTCCGACTTATATACTGCGTGCAAAGGAAAGAAGGGTGTGTGCAAAGTTTCAATTCGATATCTTTAAAACTGAGAGACTAGTTCGCGTAGAAACAGACAGACGGACAGACAGACGGACAGACGGACAGACGGACAGACGGACAGACGGACATGGCTATATCAACTCAGGAGGTGATCCTGATCAAGAATATATATACTTTATAGGGTCGGAGATGTCTCCTTCACTGCGTTGCACACTTTTGACCAAAATTATAATACCCTCTGCAAGGGTATAAAAATATATGACTATACTTTATATTATTTAATATTTACAACTATACATTTGAACTGTATTTTTTCCTTAAATGTTCTTTTATGTGAAAGTTTCATATTAATATTTAATATACTATTATTTTAAGTATTTTATTCACCTATTTTCTGCATTAGAATATTTGCATTAGAATAATTTGTGATCTAATACTTATAATTTATTTAATAGATGGTTTCTCTCGAAAAACCAATTATTATTAATTTCAATCGATAATGCATTAAACAATCAAATTTAATATACCGCCCTATTTTTGTAAGTTTTATTTATTACATTTTTGATATAAAACCTATTTATGATGCATTAATTTTGTTTTCAATTCCAAATCTCAGGGAAACGGCTTGAAGTGTACTCTTCAGAATTTAATTAGACTCTGCAAGACCTTGTGCTGAAATTAATTTTTGGCTGCTCATTATATAATAATGTTATGCTGATCCTGATCTTCAGCGACGGGCCAAACCTTCGCATCCGAGTCGTTATCTCGCATAAATTTCCCGATATTTCTGTGTCACACTTTGGATACTGGTTTCTCGCTCTTATACTGAAAGTTGTGGGAACGAAAAACGAGACTTCTCCGACAGTCGAATGTCGGATTTTTTGGACGCATGCGCCTTGGGCCGCCGAATATCTGACGAATTACAGCGTTTCCCGCCAAAGTCGCCGATGGAGGGCATCAGTTCATCCATCTGTCGCGGCTTTGTTTACCTTTGTTATCAGCTCTTATCACACAGGGTCCCACCGGGTGTGCCACTGGGTGTGAAGTGGCCGCCCATTGGCTGTGCAAGTGTCTCCCTGCAAGGGCAAATGATGTTACCCCACCTGCGGCCCTTTTAACTGGCAATTAAATGCAATTAATACGACGAGGCATATGCAAATATCATCAAACGCAAACTTTTGTGTGTCGAACTGCAGAATGAATGACAGCTACTAGTCTGCTAGACCCTAAAAGGCATAATTAAGAGTAAGTATTGCAGTGGCAACAACAGACTGTGATAACTGGTAACCGGTAAATGTTGAACAACAAAACAGGAAAGGACCTTTCCAGTTGGTGGCTTAACGAATGTGGGATGTCCTTTAACCAACGGCAGAAGAAAATGTAGTTCTATATTACATCAGAGGAAATATTTCCCTAAATGTACTTCAGAGTTATCTGGTATTTAAAAATGTTTGTCTACATTTGCACTTTGTATTTTGAATTAAAATAATTGGTAGACTAGTCCAATTACAACAATGAACATTTTTTTAATAAATTTTAAGGTAAGTAAGTACTTGATTTCACAGATATTTCTATATTTTATTATTAAAATAACTTACAATGAATAAAAATAAGAGTAACTTAATAATTAAAATATTTCTTTGCATTGCTTTTTAGTTCCTTAATCTTTAATACGTATTATTGCCAAAAATGGGTTAGAGTATGCTGATAGTGGCTTATGACCTTATATGTCAAGCATTGAATGCTACATGCTGACAACATTTGTTGCTTGCAGGCACTTTTAGGGTCTAAAGGGGTTAAGGTGGGCGGCGGCCATGCCCACTTCTGATGTGGCCTGCAACACTTCCGGCATTTAAGCAAACAAAATATGTAACAACAAGGAAAGCACACGGCTGCAACAAGCCAGAGCGCATTTGTGTTCCACTTGGGGACCCCAGTGCCCTTCAGCCCCCCACCCACACCACCCCTTTTCCCTCCCCCTTTTACACCGTCCTTCATATAAAGATTGCCGGCCAAAATTATAGGACTAAGATTTAAGTTAGCTTAACAACCAAATTATAATGTACAGATTGTCAGGCAAAATTATAGAACTAAGATTTAAATTATTTTTTTATTATTATAGTTAGTAATATCTTTAAATGATTGCTAGATATTTAGTTGTTCTTTATATCGATCTTTTTTATTTGACCTTTGACCTTTATAGACCTTTAAATTAATGAGTTGTTGTAACTTTCTCACATCCTTCCCTGCGTTTTGCTATTTGTATCTTAAATTAATGACTGGGCTTGTCAATAAATAATCAGAAAATTTACCTCTTAATTTATTTATGGAAAAATTATTGTTAATCTCATCGGTACTTATTGATAGTCTTGTAAATTATAGTTAAAGTTATTTTCGTTAATAAATTAAAGTTTGTGAATTCTCACTTTTAATTGTTCTTAATAATTCAATGCTGTTATTGCATTCAATTGAGTTTTATTAATTATTATCGATGCATTTATTGAAGCCATTTTAGAGCTAGTATTTGGACCGCAAGTGTATATCCTCCCCCTAATATTCTGCCACATGTGTAGGCGGAAAATGCGGCATGTAGGCTAATGAGTTCGTTCTATGTCGGACGTGTCGTGTTTTTGTCCTTTTTTTTTTTACCTCCCACATACTACTTCTGATTTTGTTGCCATGTTGTTATTGCTGCTCTGTATGTGCCGACTAACGAGGACGTTCCATTGTCTTCTGATGGCACAACCCAAAATGCCAGCGGCAGTGTCACAACTTGCTATCCATATGGCGATTCGCGGACATAGATTGGACATGGAAATTTTAGACTACACAGAACAGGTAAATACGAAACGGACACTTCCTAAATATCAATAAATTTATCGGGGATACCTTAGAAACAGGAGGGTTTCAAAATCACTCATAAAGGTGTCTAAAATTACTAAACAATTCGCTTTGACACACAATCTTTTTGTAGACAACTTTTAGACACCTTTAGAAGTGGTTTTAAAATAAAAGCTTAATTATATAGTTTAATTTCGTTTTAAGAGAAAGGTCAAACATGTCCGATAGAAATACCGCGTTGTCAAAATTAAGTTCCTTTTCTTTTTATACCCTTGCAGAGGGTAATATAATTTCAGTCGAAGTTTGGCTGCCGGAAATGTCATAAGCATAAATATAATTTTTGATAATTGTGTGTGTCGCGAAGAGTTAATGGAACTTTAATTGTAACTCCGGGATAGAGACGGGCTTTCCCTGGGTCTTAAAGAAAAATACAAGCTTCGTTGAATGGGTCGCCGGAACTGGGCCATAAAACCACACCAAAATTGTGTACGAACTTGATTAATAATGAACTGGAAATGTTGAATAAAATCAAAGGTCAGCGATTTTATTTGCAGATTCGTAAAGTTTACAATAAGGTTGTACAATTTTTTTTTACATTACAACCAAGGGTAATGTTGAATTGCACAGGATGTTAATGTTCAACGGAATCTCCCTCTGAAATATAAAATACAGAATTACTGAGCTATTTTCCAGCAGCTTATTTATTTACCCTTGTTTATGGAAAGGAATCATATGGTGCATTTTTTTAACTAAACAATCTATCATATCAAATTCTTCTCGGCAATCAGTGTGCACATGATATAGATGCATAGCTGCAGGATCGAATTTCATTAAAAGGTAAATTAATACCGCCAGTATCCACACTATTTTCATTTTCGATTTGAACTGTGATTGCGTGTTGATTATTTCAGAGTCGATTTGCTACTGATTTCGGACATACGACGGCGGCGTTTAAATATGCTCATGCTGCCCCCAGATAATCATTTGTATTAGAGCTTTCTCCGATACAATAAAATTATAAAAATGTTTGTTTCTCAGAAGATAATCACCATCGTGTGATGTGGATACCTCATACCTCTTCTTTGAAGTCTTGAAACGGTATTTTATGCACTTGAAGACATGTAGCAAAAGTTGGGTATCTAATTTTACTACTTTAGTCCCTTTTTCTAGTATTAATTGTAAGCTTAAATGGGCTTAAAGCTTAGAACACGTATGTCTACTTTTAGATTATAATTAAATTTTTATTTTAATGTAGACCAATAATAAAATAAATATATTGATGGCCTTCGGGGTTATTAAACAAGTCACGGTCAATTCATGCACATTATCAGCAGTGGCCATTTAGTCTCAGTTCACCATAAAAAATTTTGATAAGACTTGATCTTTTAACCAAAGAAAAACAACGACACAACACTTTATCATGATAAAATGATAATTAATTATTTCTTTATAATAGCTATAACAGTTTTATTTAAATACTTTATGTAAACACCTTTAAGTTTGTAAATAAATAAATTTAAAATCATGATTATTATTAAGTTTTAAATAAACCTACATTTTTGCATTTTTACTTAAGGCACTGCGTTTTTATTTAAATAAACAAGAAATTTGACTATTTAAATTCCTATTTGTGAAAGTGGAATAACAAACACTCATGGGCCAGGAAAAAATGTCCTGTTGTGCAGCTTCGTAGAGTTAATAAATTGTTAAATCTTATTTAATTTGGGGTTGTTGTTAACGAATTAATTAAGTGCGCCGACAGCTTACTAGACTACTTATTAGACTACTTCTTGTTTTAGACTACTTTTAGACACATTTGGAAGTGGTTTTAAAACAAAAGTTTAATTATATAGTTAAATTGCGTTTTCAACTAAAGTGAATGGTCAAACATATCCGATAGAAATACTTCGTTGTCAAAATTGAGTTCCTTTTCTTTTTGGTTTTTAATTTGCTTTATTTATTTCTTAATTCCTGGTGCCACAATGGATGTCCTCTAAATTAGTGCGAAATTATTAATTATTATTGGGAAACTAGTTATTTAGTATAATGAAACATGAAAACATTTATTTTAAACGCTAAATTTGCAAAAAAAAACATTGTATTTATATTATAGTAGATACATTTAAGCGCCTTCACCCGTTTCGATCGGAATCCACTACTCAAAGAGCCTCCTCAACCAGTTGATCCTCTGGCTGAGCAGCTCCAGGAAAAAGGCAGCTACCGCAGCAGATAGCAAAATCGAGGAAATGTAGTATAGACCGCAGAAGGCCTCCAAGGGAATGGGTGAGACCTTGTAGTCCTCCTCATAGGGGTCACTGTACTGGCTGCTATCGAACTCACGAACAAAATACCCAATTATACCGGCCGAAAAGAGCTGCTTGATCTTGCGATCGAAGGAGAATTTGAGGAGCGAGTGGCGCCGCAAGTAGATGACCAATTGGTAGTTGTAGATGTGCTCCCTTATGTGGGTCAATTGGCTGGTGCTCCAGTGCCTCTGATTGTAGTAGCTCATCGCGGCAATCAGCGAGGTGGTCGTAATCCGCGCCTCCTCACCCAAACCCTGCATGTAGTCGAACCGATCGGTGGATCCATTCCTGGTCAGCACGGTCAATCTCCGGGGATAATACTCCACATACTCCTGGGAAATCAGCGTGTAGTTGTCCCTGATCAACTCCGATATTCCGGCCGGCTGGGGTTTAGTATAGGGCAATCGGAAGGAGTCGAATAACTTGCCCTGGTAAACGACTCGCAGGACCAGAACCAAAAGCAGCCAAGTGACGTAGAGGATGCGAGTACGGCAACTGCCGGGCAGGCTCCTCGCCTCCAGGGGATTGCCCATCAGGGTGGTGAGCACCTGGAGGCCATGCCGCGCCATATCGGACTCCCCGCACACGATCCTCTTCCGAGCACCCACCACCAGCACCACCAGAACCCCCGAGAGCACCAATGCCAGCCAAACGGTGCCACAAAATGGCACCGCCAACTGGGCCACCGCTCCGAACTGCTCCCGCATGTGCGTGATGAAGACCAGCGAACTCTGGTGGTACGAGCAGGTGAAGGAGAACTGCGACCGGTGCTGGTGCGATCCGCTCATGGCACCGATCAGGATGGAGGAGTTGCTGTACATCACCTGGTCGAAGCAGCCACTGCATCCGTCCTTGATGTCCGGCGAGAGGCACTTGTCGCACGGCTCCTCGAGCTGAATGCGAAAGCGAAAGATCTGGGCCAGCAACTTGATCAGCTCCCCATCGATCCCAGTCAGTCGCCAGATCTCCGCCCGCTCCGCCGGATCACTGGAGTTGCCCTCAAAGGAGACGTACGGCGCCAGGGGATACCAGCTGACCCGCACCGAGCATCCGGACAGGCTGCTCAGAGCCCGGTCGAAGGACCTGGCCTGCCGACCGTGCCGAAAGGAGCCGTTCTGGTAGCGATCGATCAGCTCCAGGGTCACGTTCAGGTCGCAGTTCCTGTTGTACAGGCAATAGGTGTAGATCAGGACCTGACCGTTTCGCTTCTGGGTGAGCAGCAGGACATTGACGGTGTGGAAGCGCACACAGGTCCTGGATATCTCCGTCAGCACCTGGATGCGCTCGGCTCGCGAGGACATGCGCCTGGTGAGCAGGATCAAGAAGTTATATTCCCGCGTCGAGTGCATGTCCGTAAAGTTGAAGCTCAGCGTGTTGAAGGCCTGGGCGGAATTGACCAGAAAGACCACATGACTGGCGGGAACTTCGGCGGGTGGCTGCTGAAATGTCCGCAATGCCAGCTCGATGTCCACCGCCTTGAGGATCGCGGTCATTAGCTCCTCCTGCCGGTGATCCCTGTGCCGGCCACCTGCCGTCAATTCCACCACGGCCAAGGTGATCTGCGAGGGTCTGACCTGCTCATCCAGAATTTCCAGGGCAGCTGCCACCAGGGGTGCGATGACCTCCGGTTCCGGCGGATGCACTGCACCCATCGCCGGCGATCGAAGTGCCATCAGAATCCACAGATACTGCAACATTGGCCCGGAGCACTTGCAAGTTGGCCAACAAATGCGCTGGCCAATTTCCCTAATGGTAAACTTTCAGTTCAAACCAATCGCCGATAAGCAGCCTTTCATTAATGCCGAATTAGCCATTCTGACCCCGATCTAATCCCGTCCTGTCAGTGCATCTAATTAGCTTGATGAAATTACCACATTGACTAATGGAGAGTTGATGCATTTTTTCAATCAAATTGTAATTTATCGATTATAGTTTTCATTAATTTATTTACAGATAAAATAGAGCTAATAGGAAATAACAATCCCATCAGATCCTTGCACTTATACTCTTAAGCCGGTAAAAAAAAATGAAGTGAGTTCTGGCAATCAAGCAGCAATCATCACAAGAGTGCCCGCAATCCCGAGAGCTGTGTAAAACGCAAAAAGCCAATTCAAATTTTTTTTTGCCACATCTGTGGGTTTGTGTACGAGCAAGGGATAAGATGGGGTATTCCCCTGCCGAGGCTACCAGTTTTTATTTATCTTTGTGGAAAGTTACCCCGCTGGAGAATGCAAGGCAAATGCAGCCAGCATACATATCTCTGCGGCTTGTTAGTCCAAGCGAAAGGAGGCGCTGCCACGCCCCCTTCTACCCATTTCTGCCCACTTCACGCCCATCTGGCGCGCATAAAAATTAAAAATTTCATTAAATTCACAAAAATGCTTGAAGTGGAAAAATGTAATATCCTTTGGGCACAAAGGATGTGCATATAAATGCAAATGCGGTACTGTTGCCCGGGTAAAAACGAAGCGATATGTCCGAAACGCCCACTCAACGCCGCTGCCACGCCCCCAACGCTGCCGCAGCAGCTGCATGCATGAATGCACACTGTACAGTGGGAGAAAATAAGAGTGTTTCACTCTTTTATATATATTTCACTGCTGTTTTCGTTGCATAAGTTTAAGTTTGTTTAGGGAAATAATTTGGTTTTAAAAACTCAAACGATATTTCTTATATATATTAAATTAATTTTAATATATCCTTAGAAATTTATATATGTCAATTTCTCCCAAAAGTTAAAGGCATAATACATAAACTATAATTTATAAGAATATAATTTTTATAATTATTTTAATAGTATAATTTTTAACATAACAAAATATGACTCTTATCTTATCTTAATTTATTGTTTTTTAAGTTTTTGCTTTTAACACATTTTTTCACCACTAAATGTATAATTACACAAAGATTTCAAGTAGTTAATGTTTTCTTCTGTGGATAATATATTTTTTCCAGTGCCTTTGAGATCCAGGCAACTTTTACACATGCATTTCCCGCTCGCTTATCTCCGCCTGCCCCCTCTCCCCGCCCCCTGCCACGCCCCTGCCCACAACCTTTGTTTGCAATTAGTGGGCGACTTTCATAAACAAAGCGATAAAGAATCGGAAAAAGGGAAACCGGAAAAGGGGCAAAGGATATGGGATTCAAAACGATATTTAAGAAAATACCGGAGAGCAGAGTCCTTCTGGAAAGTAACATGGCTCGAGTGACTCTCGACGAAAAACTTTGCAGCTTTTCATTTGCCTAATAAGACGTCATCAGATTGGGCCAATCGAGGAGAAAGTGTGGAAAGTGGGCGAAGAAAGTGGGGAAAGCAAAGGAAAGAGTAAGGAGCGGAGTGCAAAGAGCAAAGAGCGTGCAACATATGCCCGGCATGCGACAAAAGTTCGAAAATTAAAAGTTTTCCGAAAAGTATGCAAAAGTCACCGGAAAGGAGTCCTGAAGTGGGTGGAAAATGGAAAATGGGTAGAGATGGTGGTAAAGAGGCAGCGGAAAACTGCATACGTATGTGAGCATGCTTTGTGAACTGTAATTATGACGCTTGTTAGCAGTTATTTCCCATTTTCGTGGCTCATTTTTGCAGAACAATTTTTGAAAACCCCTAAAATGTAGACGAACAACTCAAAAAATTCTTTAAAAATGTGACCATGATAACATTTTGATTGAAGTCTATTTTAAAATACTAAATTAGTTGGGTTTACTACGGCTAATTATTGGTTATTGCTTTGTTTTTAATAGCATAAAATAAATATTTTCTTGTTTTTGGATTTTCTTTTATCAAGTATCTACCTAGCTTTCAATCCCTTAAATAATAATATCATTAGGACTAAAAATCCCGATCATGGACCCAATTAAATTACTGGCCAAGGGCAAAAAGCAAGACCCAACCGAATGATAAAACTCCATACCGATCCACCCCTTTTTCGTACCACAACCCACAGTTTTCTTCTTAAGTTTTGCGAAAGTTCAAGCTTGGTCTGCGCATAAATTAAAAATGACAAGGATATGCCAGGACGAGTGGGAGGATTGGCATCGTGTAACCAAGCAGGCAACAAGTTGCAACTTAACGTTGCCCACATCTTGCCGAAGTCCACACCCTCCCCTTCCCCTCAAGCCCCTTCAAACCCCTTTATGGCATATGAAACATGAGCACACCCGCCCCTGAGAAATTCTACAAATTCAGCGAAAAGTATTTTCCACCTTTAAACATGGAATGAAGGTGAGGCTGGAAAAAAGAGGGAAATGATTTATGAATGCAAAAACTTTTCGGACCAACTTTGTACGGCCGTTTTGCCATTGTGTGTGTTTGTGTGTGTGGGAAAATCCTCATGTTACACATGTGAAAGAGAGGCGAATAGAGGGGGGGAAAGAGAGAGAGAGACAGAGACAGGACTGTCCGCTTAATGGAATTATAAAAATGTTAACTTCAGCAGAAATTCAAACAGCGCCGCACTCTCTTCGGCCCCTTCGAACCCCCAAACCCCCACCCCCTCTTCAACCCTTCTTCAGCCCCTTCTTTACCCCATTCCACCCCTTCCATGGGTTCGACATGTGTGGGAAACTAACCTTTTTTCTACATGCCTCATATGAATTCTGCAATACTTTTGTTTAACATTTAAAGTGGCTTTGTTTGGGAACTTAACAAAAAGCATAAAATAATTTTGCACCGCAAACGATTGAAAATATTTGTATAGACACGAAATTAAAAACAAAGTAAAAAAAAAAAAGCAGAAAAATCCGAAAGAAGTGGGTAAATTTCAACGTCAGTAGCAGACGGCCTTTGGTTAGCCGGCTGATATATCAGATACATATATATTAGATATAGATGGATAGATGAGCAGACATACGCAGACATATGGGTATTTGTGGCTAGGGCAATCCAATATACTTTTCAAAGCAAACACGAACACAACTTGAGGCTGCCACAAGGCCCAAAGAAGATGGCAAGGGCTGACACTTGAACCCACAGCCGGGAAAACACCACCCACAGAAGCACCCACCCCGCCAATCACCCCACTACCCACCACCACCCCCTGCAACGGCAGCAGTCAGCCAATTTCAAGCCAAGTCCTGGAAATGGACCAACTTGTAGTCCTGCAGTTGCACTCGGGAAAAATGATGGCAACAGAATTTTTTTCTTAAGCCCTTTTCTTAAGCCCTAAGTATTATTATTATCCCTATGGGAAACTTAAATAAATTTTAAAATTTAAAAATAAAATTTGTTATTAGAATTTTTAAAAATCTAAATTGTTTTCAAAACCGACTCACTCTATATCTACTTTTAAAAATATATTTATGTTAAGTTTAGTTTACGAATATGAAAACAAAATAATGTTGTTAAAACTTCATATTAAGAAAATTATTTTATGTTATATACTCATTAACAACTATTTATCTTATTTTTGATACAAATTAAATGATTAAAAATATGTTTTTGAATTAAAATAAATATATTTCCGAAATCCTGGATAATTTCTCCCAGTGCAGCTCCCGCTGCCGCTACAGATGATGTTTCTTATCTTGTCCTGCAGTGGCTGAGCGATGCCAGCGCATCCTGGAAGCTTTTTATCTTGGCGTCATGTTGATGTTTGTCGGAAACTTGATTATTTTCATCTCGCTTTTTTTTCGCCAGCACACATGTCGAGGAATCGCCGGGCCATGTTGCTCCCACTCGGAAGATGTTTTGGATGCTGGGCCCGCGGCAGACAAACAGGAAAGGAGCAGACTGGGATTAGCTCCACCGCATAACCAAAAAAAGTACTTGGCAAAAATATATATATATATGCCCGTTTGTGGCCAGAAGTTAAAAATAAAGAGTTTCGCCCCGTTGTAAATGCACCTTTAACTCGGCACGGGGCCACAAGGACTCGGTTACAGGTTGTGTCCCTTTTTTTATCCCTATATTTGTTGCTGCCGTTGTTGTTGACAAACAAGGAGCGCATAAGTAGAATAAGTTGTAATAAGAGCAGTTAACAACATGAGTGAAGTCAAGGCGAGCGCACAGCGGGCAGAAAGCCAAGACACCTGAACGTCACGGCACGAACGTGGCCACAGTGAAGTCTGCTGATGGAGAACCTGCCCAAAAGTTGAGCGAAATTATGCCCTGATATGCCCTTTTTGGACACGACATTTCCAAATTTGTGCATAACTTAACTCCATACAACTTAAATATGGAGTTATTTATAGCAGGAGAATAATAGATTGCCCAAAAAACAATTGAAATCAATTAAGACAGAAAAATTATTAAAATGCCATTCAAAAAAATGCAAAATATTACATACATACATATAAATGGAAAAAAGTTTAATGAAAAACTAAATGAAAAACTTGCAACACAGCGCTTTTAATTGCTCATATTAATTATTTAAACTCAAAAGAAACAAAATTAAATGAAGGTAGCAAAAAGCATGAGTTTAAAAACTCGCAAATATTGTTATGTAAGCCAGTTATTTGCTAATTCATTTCTTGGGATAAAACATAAATAAATAAAATGAAGAGATAACTAAGTATGTTCAAGTTAAATTAAAATACAATAAAAAAAAATCAAATGATAAGTGACAGCAAATGCATCGCCAGCACAAAAAACTTTTATAGGAAGTATCCACTGTACTGGAAGGGCACGGGCCACGCTCCTGACAACTGACAACTCCTTTAAAATGTAGTTACTGTTGTTATTATTCAACCTTAATGAACTTAACAAGCTCGCACAGCGACGGGCCGACGAAGGACGAAGGACGAGGGGCATAAGGACGACAGTTGGACACAGGAATCCCGCCCACCGACCCCCACACACCCCCGCACCCACAGCCTGAAAGAAAGACAGACAAACGAACAAGTCAAACAGAGGGTGGTAATGGGGGCGGTATTGGGTGGTATTTGGCTGGCAAGTACGTATGTTGCATGTTGCTTTGGGGCCACATACGCCCATCGTGTGTGCCATGTTCATGTCGCAAGAAATTTTCCAGCTCTCAATGGCGCAGGGTCACGTAACTCAAATAAAGCGCCAAAGCCACCAGGCGAACAAAAAACACAAAAAAAAATCGGAACACTTAAACAAAAAAAAAACAAAAAACAAGACAAAGAAAAAAGCCAGCTTCTTGTGCATTTTGGCTGCGCCGAAAGTGAGGCGAAATTAAAATGTTTTACAAATATTGAGAGAACGAGGCCGATGCTCAGAAAACAGCTCAACAGCATGTGATTTCAGCTTAAAGAAAAATAGGGAATCAAATGACATAATGTTCATCGCATTTCGGCTAATAATTATATAAAGTTGAAAACAAACATTTGAATTAGCGCAAATGCATTATCATAAAAGACAAATAAAAGTATTTGTATGAAATGTAAAAACAACTTTAAAGAAACATACAATTTATGTGTGTTTAAAACCATAGTTAAAAGCTCTATATATCACAGCACGAATAAATATATAAATTTAGCTTTATGGCTTACTGATTAATAACTTAGCAAACTTAATATACCCTTGGGGTATTTTCAAAATTTTAATATTCCCTAAAACGATTTGATATTAATGCGTAAACGTTGAAAACCGACGAACTTTTGTCTATTTCTCTATTGGGTTTATATTATTATAAACTATATCAATACTACTATATATTAGACATTGTAATCTCATTGTAATCTTATCGGTAACAAAAACCAACCAGAAATATAAAAAAAGTGATGTTGATAACAAGACATTTTTATAGTTTCTAACATCAAATGACAATTTTCTTTTTACTAATTGTTTTTAAATAATATTCTATAAATTACATTTTGTCATTAAAACCTATTTCCCATGTTCATCTTTTGCTTCACCATTCGATTTGAGATAAATTTTAAAATGAATTCGTACTATAGAAATGTTCACAACTGTTCCCAGTATTTTTCAGTCTTATACGGAATTGCAGTGCTTAAAAGCCGGCTGCCTTTAGAGGATTTCTAACAGTCGCTGGCTGACACTCAAAGTGGCCGGATGCGTTACATTTCAGAGCAGAACAGGGGTAAAACTATTTCGTAAAATTTTCAAAAATTTGCTTAACACTTAAAAATATAAATTAAATTGGTAAAGTAAAATAAAGTAATCCCCAAAGTGTTGAATTCATTTTGAAATTATTTTGCTGCCAAAAATTGTAATTAAAATACATCTCTACAAAAGTAACCTAAATGAAATGATTTTGTTTTGAATTTACAAAAATGCCTATTACTTTGGAATTGATATGCTTCATTCCCACGAAATTCACTTTCAAAGTGAAATTCCACTCTTCAATGTACCATTAAAATATGATTTTCAATCAAAAATTAATTTGAGGTCACAACACCTTGCTTTTGCCAATTTGCAGGTATATTTGTATTAATTTCAAACATTTGATGAACGAACTTTACATGGCTCGATTATTAATTAACGCCGCTTGAGTCCGAAGTGAGCTGGTGAGTTGAGAATCGTGGTTTCTGGGTTTCTGGTTTTCTAGTTTCACATTTCAATTTTATTCAGTATGCCCCTTCCGGTTTTTGCCACAACTGCAACTGCATCGAGTTTATGGCTGCGAGCCATTTGAGTGTTATTAAATTTATTTATTGAAAACGCCACTCGGTCCCCGATCGCAGGGTTTTATGTTTAGGTCATCGATATGCAAATTGATTGACAAAAACACTCTAGTTAACAACACGCTCCTCCTGCAGTTTTATTTATTGGATGCTTGGCGAAAGGCGAAGGAGCTGCTGGTCCATTTGACATAATTAATTGTAGCACGAACAATTACGAGGCGAGACAGCGAGCAGGACAATAGGGATATACATTTTAATTAAAGCACCTCGAGCAACTAATTACATTGCCAGAATGTGTGTGTGTGTGTGTGGTGGGGTTCGGTGTGGTGTGGGTGTTGCGGTGGCCGAAATGTCCTTGAGCACCTTTGTCTGTGTGCGGTTGTCCGCAGATCCCTAAATGCCCGAATGTGTGCGGGTGTGTGTGCTTGTGAGGGAATGTAAGTGTAAGTGTGAGTATGACTATGCCAGCTACTTGATTCATGGGCTTGCAAATTGAATGCGAAAATTCTTAGCATACTTTTAAGCGCGCCGCGACCCTCGAATTACCGCAAAAGGGATAAGCGCGTGGTTTCGTCCTTAGCATGCACGGCGATTATTAATCGATGGGCTTTAGAGGAACTGCATTCAACATAGAAATAAAAAAATCACTTTTAAATATTTAATTAATATTCGGAAGTCATTGCACCCTTCCCATACAAAATATTAATATTGATAATTGAGCAGTAAATTTCAGAAAATATACTTTACTTATACTAACATTAATTATACTAACTTCAATCAATAATTCAGATGAAATACAAATTTGTATGCAAACCTTACAGAGAAAAATGTACTATATGGTATTTTGTATGGTTTTGGATTAAAGTGAATTTTTGAAAGCCAAAAATTTCAGTATTCAATTAATATTATTTAATCAGTAAAAAAATATACAAAAGGCTACAGAAATAATAAAAAATATTTATCTAAATTTATTTTAAAACTTCAAAATCTTAATATTGAAAAAATCCTTCATTATTAATTTATTTATTTATCATTATGATTTTCTTTAGTTTCTTGTAATTAAATGGCTGATTGAATAATACCATTATAATGTGGTATATGGTTATAGAAATTTAATAGCTTGTCGGTTTAGACGATAACGTAGACTAATCGATAACACTCGCCGATAGCAACACTTTGGCACCTCTTTTCGCCTTGCCGGATTATCGCCGTCTATCATCGCCACCAAATAAAAAACAACTCCACGATAACTTTCAGTTACTCAGTCTGTCAGTTCATCAGTCTGCCTTCCTATGTGTGTGTGTGTGTGTGTGTGTGGTGGAGTCAGACAGTGTCAGACATAAATAAAATGCAAGACGGCAGGCGGCAGTCGGAGGCACAGCGCTGACAGGTTAATGTCAAATCGCCCAGCCAAAACCGAAAAGCCAACAGGAAAAACAACTGAGGAAAAACACTAGAGGGGAAAAAGCTGACTCCGCGGATTCATACCTGGAATACTCTGGGAAAATGATTAATTTTATTTTAAATTGAAAAGGACATAAAATCTATGAAAAAAAAAGTTTCATAACCTATAGTTCTAAATCAATTCTATATCGAAAATGAATTGACAATTATGATATAGAGACTAATGAGTCTGTTAGTTATGGCAAAAATTTTTAAAATATTAATTCGTGTTTAAATTATATTATTTCTTATTTTCTACATTAATACAGGTATTTTATTATACTTAACTCCTGGCAATAAAACCATAAATAAAATAAAAAAAATCAAATAGGTTTATAAAACGAATATTAAAATAAAAATGCTTACTTCAGAAATGACTAGATAGAATCGAAAATACTTTTTTTTACAGGGTATGCAAACAAAGCAAAACCAAAAGGATGGCGGGTGATAAGTGAAGAAAATTACGACGAAAAAAAAAAAGAAAACAAAGCGCCAAAGTTTTTTTCGTCAACGCCAGAGGATGAGGAAAACTCCGGCTGGCTGGAAAAGCGACTCTGAAGCTGTCAACTGACAGTTATGAGAAAAAGTAAAGCTGACGAAGACATCAGCGGGGCAAATTTGTTTAGTCTTAGTCGCTTTACCGCCCAGCCGCCCACTTTTCGTCCTTAGCCCGCATCGCATGCCATTTTGGTAATGATGGCTTAAAGGACGCCCGCTGCGACAATGTGTTTGTTTTGCCTGGAAAAGCGCGGAGTGGAAACTCAGTGGGTGGGCAGTGGGCCGATGGGCTGGCTGGCTGGCAAATGGAGGAACGTCCTTCGCGAGGACGCGCCGTTAACAGAGCATGTCGTGGCTTTGCTTTCGGTGGGGATTTTGGCCAAAAGGGGACCAGGGTGTCAACCGCTAAAAGGGCGTTAAGTGTTTTATTTACCCTCAAAATATAATTTATATTGTGGCTGGATATGTGTGTGTGTGTGTGTGTAAGTGTGGGGGGAGCGGGACGGGGCATAGCAAAAAGGAGATAGGAACAGCGAAGAGGATTTACTGTGAAGTGATTTAAATTTTAAGTACTTTTTGCATTTGTGTTTTTTGTTGGGCATTTACCACCGCCAACCAGTCCGAAAAAAATCCCTTCATTCTGTGTTTCTCTTACTGATTACTTTTCTCATTTTGCAAATTGACTTGATGACATTTTCGGGTAATTTACACAATTCTGTTTATCCTTTTGCCCAAAGAGTCCTTTTTCGATTTTTTTACAGGGGAATCCCCGCGGCCATCGAATCTTTTTCGTTATCTTTACCATAAGCTCTCGATTGACGAGGTGCGTTTTTAAAATTTGTATATACCGTTTGTAAACTTTTATTGTTATGTTTACGACTTTTATTATGAAAATATCAGCTTTTATTACAATAAAAAGCATGTACAAGTGTTGTTTTAGCAGAATTAAGCTATATTGTTTTATTTATAACTCTGAAATGGTTATAATTGCGAAAAATAAAAACTGGAAGGAATTATCAAACATATGGGAAAAGTATATCATAAAATATTACATTTAAAATAATACTTTTAACTATAATATTAATTTCATTTTTCTCAGCAAACGTTTTTTCATAGCTAATTAGCCATACAAAATTCCACCTTAATGTGGATAAGTAATAATTAACGCAGAATAACATAAAAAGCAGGAGGGGGGAATTGAAAAAGTGGAAATGAGCCTAACCAATTATTTCGAAAACAAAACAAAACAAAATAGCTTTCTTCACACTTCCATCGTCTGTGCCAAAAATGTGTTGAGCATTAATTTAATGTCACATTTAACCGGGGATCCCGGCAAACGCCCCCTTTTCAGCGCCCCTTTTTCAGGGCCGTCGCGGCATTTTGCGGGTGGCGCTTTGGCAAGTAAATTAAAATATTTTAATGAGTACAATTTATCACGCGCCAGCGGCTCTGGCAGCGCAGTTTAAAGCGTTACCCGGTGGCTTTGTCCTTCGTCCTTCGTCCTTGGGAGCCTTTTTCGGTTTGGGGGATTGCCGGGCTTGGCAACTTGTTGCGACATTTAATTATTGGTGACAGTATAATCAAGTAAACTCGGCAAGAATTTCAATTTCATTTAATGGTTTAACACATTTTGCCGGCTTTTCTCGGGGTTAAGCCTCAAATGTCATGTAAACGACGTTAAACGGGTGGCGGAAACGGTTAAAACCCACAAAAAGGGTTTAAGCTTTAAGCATTATCCCCGACTCTGTTGTGTCCTTTTGCTTTTGCCCTTCTTATCATTGAACAATTAGTGGGGGAAAACAACAGAAGCACAACAATAAGCATAAACATGATGTCAAAGACAATTATTAGGGTTTTATGGATTTAAATTGGTTGTGTAATCGCATGGTGGGTTGGGTTTCGGAAAATTGCACACTTTGAAAACTGGAAAAAGGAATGGGAGTGTGACTTTACTTTATATTAGTTTTAAAAAATTATAAAAATGTACACTAAGCAGTTAGACTAGATAATAATAGACTAATAATTTCTTACTTAACCGTCGCTTTTGTTCCCCCTTTCACTTAATTTGTAGCCTTCAATCAAATTTGACTTCTTTCTTTGACCTTTTGACGGCTGCTGCCTATAAATTGCCATATGAAAATGCAATTGGCTTTCTCACTGATTTCATTTGCTCCGCACTGGAAAATTCTCACAAAAAAAAATGGCAAAAAATGTGAACATACAAAATCGGATACAAATTCATAGAAAAGGAGAGAGTAGAAAGTGAAGGGGAAATTGCATTTGGCCCGAAGCGCTTTGAAGTGGGGCGCCAACTGCGCTGATTAGATAAGCAACAACAAAACAAAATACAAAATATAGTTGAAAAAAAACAAAAACACATATATACATATATATTAAAATGCCCTGCGGGTGCAGCAGCCATCTCACTCTTTCAGTTGTCGACTACTGCAACTTTGGCTTACAAATTGTTTTTTAGTTGGCAGAACTTTTAATTTGGTTATGGTGTGATAATGTTTGCTTTCTCCATCTTTCTACTGTTTTTATTTTTTTTTTTTGTTGTTGCACCGCATTTTGATGAAGTTTGTGGTGGAAATTAATTTCCATTTTTACTCCGGCTATACGTATATATAGCAAAGGAACTCCCAATGTTTATATAAACAACTTTTATACGGCGACTTTTTCAATTAGCGGAGCACGAGCGAGCTTTTTCCCATTGCGTGACCGTGAGCAATTATGGGGCAATTAATAGGACCTTGCTTACATGTCCGGCGACAAAAGGACATTAATCAAATACAAATCAATTTTCATATCAGATAGCCGAGGCACTCAGGCCCAAGAGCGCCCACTTCCGCACGAAAAATGATATTTGTTTCATAAATGTAATAAAAAACCTTAAAAGCCTCACACGTCACAGGCAATTCGATTTCGTGGGTGTCCTGTCCCAAAACGGAAAACAGAAAACAGAAAACAAAAACCATAACCGAACGACAATTATCGGGGCTATTTACTGGGCCTCCTCCGAAGGCAACTGGAACTGGGTCGATTGGCGTCGTGGCCCCCATTTCCAACATCCAACATTCAACATCCATCTTCCCAGCCCAAACAATTCAATTTGCCTGACGTTCTAAATGGCTTTGACTTTGGCTTTGGCACTTTTTGTTTGAAGGGTCACATGATATGTCGTCTAGTTCGGATCAAGTTATCCTCTCGGTCCGTCCCGCTTTGTTTCCCGGTTACTTTGTGTTGGCTTAGCAAAACTTTCGCATTGATAAGCGAACACAGGGGCGTACACACAGAACAAATACTTGGATAATAATTTTATAAAACGCATCTATTTATTTACTTTTATTGCGAAGGACCTTTTTGTGTTTTTAGTTAACAAATTGATCCAGCTTAACTATTTTTAAACGTTTGTCAGAGATACATATCCATTATAAAAAGCTAGAAAATTGTTTATTTTTTTAAAATTTATTTAATTTTTATATACATTATGTTAATAAAAATTAAATGCTTCTTATTTTAGCTGTACTAATAAAATAAACCAATATATGATTTTACGTTGTCAAGAACAAAGTTCAAAAAATATATTTAAGTTAAATAAAATATAAAGGATCTATTTCTAGGAAGACAAATAGGATTAGTTTTGCTCAGTGCACGAGTGGAATGAAATGGATCTGTGTTTCCTTTCCAGCATTCCCACGCACTTTCCCCCGCCTTCTCCGCCCCCTTTCTCTCCTGCGTAATGAAAAGTTTTGGCGTAATGAAATAAGCCAAAGTTTTTGCAGCTTTCAATAATAACTGTAAAAGTAACTAGCCAAAGTTTCTGAAAAGAATGGGAAAATGGGTAAGAAGAGGAATAGAATCCAAAGCTGACAAACTTTTCCACGTGTGACTGTGTGTGTGTGTGTGTGTGTGAGTATTTCCCACACACATTTCTCCTTTGTGTGTGCTAACGGTGCTATCAATGTGATTATGAAGTGACGACTAATGTATCTATTTGAGTGCACTTTGATATGGTTAGGGATGGCACAATGAAATCTGATGTTGTTATCGGTATTGTAAAAATTAGGTGTTTCTCTGATAAATAAAGTTGAATTTTCCTTCTTCTGAATCAATTTCATTGTTAAAACTTTTTAAATAACATTAACTTCAAGTATTTTAACTTAAAATATGAAATATGACTTATCAGTAGCACAATAATAACTATAACTTGCTTGTACGTTAAAGTTCTTAATATTGTAAACTATTTATATACTTGTCAAATACTTGCTTTTCTTTTAATTACTCTATTAGATCGAACTTCCCATTCGCTCACAACATTACCCATTAAACTCAGTTCCGCTTCTTCCTCTCGAATACCGTGATTCATTTGATTACAACGCCCCATTTCGATTACCCTTCGAATTATGTGCAGCCCATTGAACAGGTCATTGAAAAGTAAACACCGGCCACATAATAACAATTAATCATAATTAAGGCCCCGAATGATACAAATTTACTGGGGAATTGGGTGGGCATTTGGGGGGAGGGAAAGTAATTTAAAGGCCGAAGCAAAGCTCCTTGCAAGTGGAAAATCCTTATCCATCGAGCGCCTTCAGCCAACTGACCTATTGACTTTTTGAGTTGCGGCGCACGGCAAGTAATTACTCAAAAAAAAATTTAGCAGAATCAGAAACCAATACATTTGCCTATTTCAGCCAGAATCCAAAAGTTGGCTACCAAAACGGTATTTCTTGAAACCATTACTTAATCGAACTCCGATTTTCATGTAGCGATACTCTTAAAATGGTATAATTCTTTAACAACTATATTCAATTTATATGGCTGATCAATTTGATGATCCATTTTAATAGCTTGCATTTTCTCGGCATTGTTTTTTTTTCAGTGTAACTGCCGACCCGCTTCACCTCCGTCTAACTGACCACAAGCGTTAATCAGGCGTTAAATTAACGCACTCATTAGCACAAATTACAAATTGAGCTGCAAGGCAGAGGACTAAGTGCCGGGCCAAAGGGCATATCCCGAAAGGGGGCGTGGCGATGGCAGGGGCTGCGGAAGGGGCGGGGGGGGGCGGATTCGAGCTAAGCCAGGTGCTCAGCATAAATCACTTAATAATCAAGTGCAGCCCATTTAATTGGCTTGCCGCTGGAGCGAAAGCGAGGATGTCCGTTGTCCATTGTCCGTTGTCCTTTGCCTGCGAGCAATTAATTATTTCATTATGCTGGCTGACAAAAGCTGCCTTCCGGGCAGTTTCTCACCCACCGCCCCTGCGCCCTCTGCCACGCCCCTTTTTGTTTATTTGTTTGTTTATTTTTATTTGGTGACATTTAATTTAAGTTTTGCAATTTGCAAGCGAATTACAGCGACGCTGATTGAAATGACCCGCAAAATTCGAAATTCCCCAGGCAACAGGGGGTTTTTTTTTGGCATGTGAAACTAAACTAGAAACTCTTCCATGTGAAAATATTTCCAAAAATCAGAAACAAAACAAAAACACAGCCAAAGGCAACGAAATTTGCAAAGTTTTTAATTGCCAGCCAACCGCTGGCAGTGACAACCGCAACAGAAACACAAACGGAAACGGAAGTGGAATGGTTATGGGAATGGGCAAACGGAAACGGAAGTCCCTTTACATTCCCCTTAAGGTAAAAATGCGTTTTTCTCTCGAGATATTTGCATTTGTAATATCTATCAAGCTGTGAAAATGTTTATCAATCAAAGATTTGTTAGATAAGTGGTGTGATTACAAACTGTCATTTATATTCTAAATTCTATTCTAATACTAATTAAAATTTGAATACCAGTTTCCTTAAAAATATTCATAAATTTAAAGCCTACAAGCAATCAAATAAATCATATAATAAAAAGAACGAATAAGCTCATCATTTACAAAAAGAAAAAACTTATGAAACTTATCGTAACTAATTAAATATATTGTATGAAAAAATGTAAAAGTTCAACTTTTTTAAGCCAGAAAGTGGTGTAATATGTCAGGCCTGACTTTAATTCTCACCGCACCCTAATTCCTGACCTTTTTCGGCCACTGAAGCTCCTTTTTGGCGCTCATCAAGTTCAATGTCGAGGCTTTCAATGGCGGCAAATGCCTGGCAATAAACTAAAATTGCAAAATGACCAAAGTCTGTAGGTTTGGCTCATCTCTCCAGCAATTTTCGTGTGGTTCCAGGTCTTAACCCCCTTCAAATTCAACATACCCGCCCATCATCATCATCATCATTGGACAAGCGACGACGATGTGCAGATTTGGCCGCAAATAAATCGAAACATTTGCCGGGCCGCCATAAAACTAGACAAGCCCCAAATGAGAGGGCCACCTCCTCCCCCCAATACCGCCGAATATCCTTGGGCCCCCCCTGCCGCGATAAGGACAACGGATAGCGGTTGCCTTCGACTGCAAACCAATCCACTAAACCCCTATCTCTATTTCCTCCTTCGAGCCGGCCAATCTCTCAAAGTGCCAGACATGCCAAAAGGACTAAACAATTTTCTGGCTGTCAATTTTTATGGCCAAACGATAAGTAAAACGATATTGAATGTGTATCCCTTTCCCGGAGAAAAATCAGAAGGGGTGGGGGGGGTGACGGGGGAGAGGGAAAAGCCACCGCATTAAATGCCGATAAGCATCGGCTTTGTCCTCGATTCGAAGGAAATTCCATTCGACTTCTGTGCATTCGGTCTGTCTTTGTTTAAAGCTTATTAGCACTCTGTTTGGCGTCCCAAGACCAAAAACTTTAAGGCTTTCGCTGCAGCAAATAAACGATAGAAAATGGAAAGTGCACTGAGGAAAATATTGGGTATTTATGTCAGGCTTACAGTAAATAATAATTAGATTTTATTTTTAAACTTTCAGTGCTAAGAAAATCTTGTATTTTGTAACTATATTTTACAAGCATTTTAACAAGCTTGTTTAATTTCTGACTACCTTATGAAATATTATAATCCCTTTTTTGATCTCTATAGAAGTTTATATTATTTAAATCTTTATTACGAATAAGCTACCTAAAATTCGATTCTATAAACATTTTATCATGAAAAATCTGAAATTCAATAATGGAATCGTAATTTCAAATGCAAATAGTTTTTTGCAGTGTCCAAATTGCTGGTGGAAAAGCGAAAAGAGGGTGGACTAAGGCCAAATTAGCTGCACGAGTGCAAAGTGCGAAATGTGAAAATGTTAAATGGCCAAAGGACCTTCACCCCCTCTTGAAAAACACCACCCGCCACCAGAGGAAATGCTGCGTTAAAAATTATGTTTCTTGGGCACCCCCTCACCCCCTCCGCTCTCCCCCTCAAGAAAGCAACAACAAAAAATACAGTGTATACGTATATATTCATGGCATTTATAAAAGTCATTTGGAGTGGACCCGATTGGCGGAGGGGAAGTGGTGAGGTGCATGCAAAGTGCGACCATTACGAATCCTGCACCCTACAATCTGAGTGGCTTCACCATGTCCTTGGATTACTTGAAATGGAAAATTGGAAATAAGTCTTAGCAACTCCAAGCCACTTTCTAAGAGTTACTTTTCTATTTTGGTTTCTCAACAGCAAAGGTAGATAGATTAGTGGTTTATTTTTGATAAATAAATAGTGAACACCCATTTAAATTAAACTAATAAATTTTAAATTTTTTTAATTTTATTTAGTCCAGCAAAATACGCATTTAGCATATATATGTCCGACTGCCAAACTGCAGTCAATATGCCCGTAGGGCTGGATAAAAGAGTGCTAAGAGTTTAAATTGCTTTGACTTTCGCTGGCGCTTTTCGCCACTTTTTGGCATCCCCTTTCACCATTTCTGGCTTTCTCCCTTTGGGCCATTTTGCTGCCAAGTGCAAGAGCAAAATGTTTATAATTAAACTTTAATGTGTATTTAATGAGCTTGGGGGCAGGGCCGTGAGCGGGGGCCTTGAAAAAGTAATGCAAGTTGAAATGGCAAATATGAATATGAAATTCGTACCGGGTTTTTGTCTCTGTTTCAGATTCAACTACGACTGGCTCCCATTTTCCCACAACTCGGCACCGTTTTCACCCGGCATGTTTACAAGGCCAACAAGTTGAACCGACCCAAAGATATGAAGATATGGCCAGACACTGGAACTCACAGGATACGATATGCTGGCCAAGTTTATCCCTTGATAATATAAATTTAATCGTTCGCCTAATTGTCTTCATGTGAAACCGACTAAATGGTGTTAAAACTTTGGCAAACAAATTGCAACTAGTTGCAAGGAGTCTCAAGGCAAAGACCCCAAAAACCAGGACGACTTGAGAACAAATTTCTGGAGTCGCTGTGGGCCACTTCAAATTGCAAGTTGCTGCTGCCACTGATACTCGTACGTTTCCCAAAGTTTAGCAGCCCTAACTTTACCCACACAGATACACGTGGAAAAAAGGATTAAGAGTCATGAATTTAAACCTAACTTGGACTAATATTTCAACATTAAAATAATTAATTAATAAATAAATATTTTATACATTTTTTTAAAGACGATAAAGTAGAAAAGCGTTTAAATGGAAAGCATTAAATATGTTTGGCCACCGATATTAATAAGTTTGATTAAGAGAAATACAATGAAAACGAATTGAACTTAACTATAAGATGGTTTTTATTTCGAGATTTTTATTTAAAACGTTGATCTCTAATAACCAATTGTCAAGGTATGCATTATTTGTAACCCCTTTTCTTTGCGCATAAAATAAATTTAGCTTATGCTATTTGTTTCTGTGTATGCGTAAGTCTGTTTTAGTTGAGTCCTTGGCTTTGGGCCTGGTCACGGGCTTAGGCCAACAACTTGCTCTGCTCGAAAATGAAATTTCACTTAAAAATTTATGAAAAACCATTCTGACACAGGATGGCCGAGTAGAGTGCCAGACAAGCTGCTCAAAAGTGAGGGAATCCTCTCCAACAGATGGTTTTCATCCGCTAAAGTCCTTGATGTGAGCTCAACTGGATTATGATATATGTACAAAATTAGACCCACATGAAATCAATATCTTTGATTGCAAAAAATAGTTCAAAATAGTTCAATGAAAGTGTAATACAAATGCACACTTCTTTGAACTTAATACCTCGTCTCAGATCTTGACCAATTTCTCCCTAAATATACTTCAATTACTTGTTCTATTTAAATAAAATTAAGTGTGTCGTTTTCGGCAGCTTTCCGAAACCGTTTGCACTTGCTGTAAATGTGTAAAGTTTGATTACGGAAACTAGCTGGGAAAAAGCGTAGGAGACGTGTTGGAAAAATATAGAAAAAGTAGCAAATATATATAGCCACTAAATGGGGGCAAGGCGAAGAGGGGGGATCTGGCAAAAGTTTCTTTTGTAAAATACCATTTGTTTTATTGCTGGCATTGCTGAAAGTTTTGCAAATTGCATGCGCACACAGTTGGGCATAAATGCACGTTTAAAAGTCGGCACAAGTATATTTATATTTAGCCATATATATAGTGTAGAGATATCAAGAAGAAATTCGTATAAATCAATAAACTTATTCAATAAATGTTCGTTCCGCTGGGTATTTTGACATTTATGGCGACAATCATTATGTGCAGCAGCCAAAACCTCCGTTCGATGGGTCGTTAAACGTATAATCGATACTAATGAAGCTCCTGGATTTACTTGCTGCCAGCAATTATTGTGACTGCAGCAGATACGGATACAGATACCAGATACCAGATACCCGATACCTCCTGCTCCGAGTGCCTCTGCATCCGTTTCATGGCATAATAAATTGCCTTCGTGCGTTTAAATGGCTTCATCAATAAGCAGGCGAAACATGGCTTAAATCCCCATGGCATAAAGATTTTATGTTCCTTATTTCTCTTCTTTTTTTTTGTGAGCTTTCACCGAGATTTGTTTACGCGAGAAATGAGTGGAAATGAGCGGAAAAGCGGGTGGAAAAGCCGCCTTAATGAGCGTGGGCCAACATTTTATGTAGCACACTTTTGAGCGCAACTAATGTAATTATCTGATTAGACTCCAAAATGGAGTGGGTGGTGGATAATCATTACCCATTTAAAAAGGGGGCAAAAATGTAATGAAATTAGAAGGAGATTGAGTGGATGCATACTTAAGTCCTCTGTGGAACAATCTAAATTAAGATGATAAATCCAATACGCTTAAAACTAATGATTAGCCTAAAAAGACTTCTATGTTCCCAAATCCAAGCAAAATAGTTAAAATTAGTTAACATTTTAGCATTTTAGTAATGACATATTTTTCCAAAGACTTATTGACCTTTTTAGAATGACAATCTTTGTTTATTTTTAATAAAAAGAAAACATTTGTTTAAAATGTATCAATGTTTGAGAGACTGCAGTGACTTAAGCTAAATACATAAAAATAAGGTCCTTTAAAAGTATGTGCAATACAAATCGCTAATCCTGCTGTCAAAGGAACGTTCTTCATAAGTATATTCCACAAGATGCAATGCATTCGCTCTCAAAATAACTGAAATTGCAATTCAATTGAGTGGAATAAACTTATAGATGCCGATTCTCTGTTCGCCAGAAATTTATGACTATCCGCCAGGGAAGCCAAACCCTCGATCGTTGGGTTTGGATAGAAACCGGATGGGAAATGCCTGGGAAAACTGTGGATTGGGGATTGGGGATTGGGGACTTCTTGGTGGGCGATGGAAGACAAACGGCTCAATAAAGTCGCAATTGAATTGCTGACAATTGCAATTGCATTCCGATTGCGATGGCGATTGTAGGGCGGCTTATCAGCGTTGCACCGTCCAACAAAAGCAAACAATAATAAGCCCAAGGTGGCAGTGTAGGGTTAAGGCATCCCTGCGCCCATATCAGAGGGCGTGGCAACAACGCCCAAGTGTCGCATAAAATAAACATTTTCCAAATTGACACTTGCGATTCAAAGCCAAACACTCAATTGCAGCAATGCCAGCGACACCAACACTAATACTAACAGCTGCAACAACAAAAATTGCAAAAACCAACGACACCTACACTGAGATAAATAATTACGATTTTCTTCTACACAAAAAAGATGAACATTTTAATAACTCAAAAGAAAAGATAAATATATAAATTCTATAAATACCATTTAATAAAGCATAACTTACAAATTATTTAATATAGTTTCACATATATTTATGGAAATGCAGTAAGAAATGTATGTTAATGTTTAAGGTTTAATTTATTATTACTCTTTTCAATTCAGTTTTTAGTCATTCGTCTCGTTCAGTGTATGATGCCAGGACGACACCATCATCAACTACAACAACAATAACAAGTGAAGGAGCAGGAGGAGCCAGAGCAACAACAACTGTGGCTGATGTTGTCGTTATCAACTAAAATTCCTTGCATCGACGCACAGGACGCACAGCACTGAGACACTGTGAGTGAAGGGGGGTTACGAGGGGGAAAAAGGGGACTAAGGGGGGTAGAATAAGGGGTTTCACAGTGAGTTTTACAGGGGGTAGAAAAAAGGCACTCCTATGGTGCCGTAGAAAGTCACCGCCACAGTCAACGCCATGACCATTATCGACAACCTCAGCCTCCATTGCCATTTACCAACCAACTAACTTTTCACCCCCTCACCCCCGCGAAAGGCCCTCCCAAAAAGAGCCCTTTCCCCCTTTAAGTTGCCACCACCCATGTCCTTACCGCATCGTCATCGACATTTATAAACTGCACACAAAACACTGTCCAACTGTCCCGCACAGTTGCCCGTGGAAACTTTGCAGTCGTGTTGTTTGGACTGTTGCTTCGATTTCCCATGTCTGGGCCGGCTCTGTTTTTTGGCCAGAAGGCTGGGAAAATGGCTCTCTGGTCGCAGGAACCAGTTTACCCATCAATATTTATTAATAGAACTTTTTTATGTAGTGTTGACTACCGAATATCATCAAATAACTATTAAAAGTTCCTAACATTTCAATAAATATACAAAAAAATAAATGATTCTTAAAGGATTTGTATACTTTTCATACATTTTTATTTGTTTTTTTACACTACAAATCACATTTTAATTACTTTAAGCAACAGTTTTTTTCTTAGGCAATAACTTTAAATATATAGTTTATATATCAAACGGCAAATTGGATATAAGTTCTGCTACAAATACTATCAATGCTTTAAAAATAGTGTATTTAATAAAGCTTACAAAAATTACATTTGGTCTACTCTGAGATGGAATTTTTCTCAAATTATTTTAATTCCAAAATTATATATCTCAGACCTTTTCTAAAACGGTATAAGCCTTAAAAAGAAAAATCAGAGTGACTGCTCGCTGAACTAGTTCCCTTCGATAAATCGCTTGTGAAGCGAATCGCGCAAATCGAATAAAAGTTGAGATGGCATTTTTGTTGCTCTAACGACCATTTCAATGCGACTGTAAGTGAAGACGATAATGCTGATGATGATGATGGGGATGGGGATGGGGAAGGGGATGAGGATGGAGTCGGAGATGGGAATGGGAATGGGAATGGGTTGGATGCTCCTCCCCCCGATGAACGATAATGAAGCCATGCACATGCGGTCCAAGCTGGAGGGAAGCGGGGGAGCGGCAGGATAAGAGGAGCGTTAAGGAGACACAACCATGGCCACAGTCACGGCCACAGGACAGGACCAATGTCCACCACTTGCCGGACCTCTCAGCATGTCGACCATTCGCCTCCACATCCTTGTTACTCCTTTTTCGCTGCTCTTTCATCCTACAGAGAAAAAATTTCATTTGCTATTTATTAAACCAATCACAATTAAAAAATAACAACAATAGATAATTATTTATAGCCTTTATAGGAATATTTAAGGTAACATTTAGGTTCGTCAATAAGTTTGAGCATATTTAATGAAATTATAAATTCACAACATCCTAACTTTAAAATAAGTCAAAAGTAAATTGGGCTACATTTAATTTATTTTTATTACATATTAATTAAAATAATTAATTAATTTAAATATTAGTTCGAAATAAATTTATCATTAATTCTTTGCAGTGCACTAACTGGCATTCCTTTTTTGTGACACACACACATTTGCACAGCTGCGGAGTGGCGAAATGGAGAGTGTAAAAAGAGAAATTCCTAAATGAACGATATAAATTGTTGGCAGCCACAAATAATGAAAACACTTTGCGGTCATTTAGCGCTATTCGAAGCTCTCACACAGATACTCCCCCCTCCTACACACACACACACACTCACACACACGCACGCAGGGTGTTGACAGTTATCCTTGCGGAGACAAAGGAGTGAGAGCGAGATGGATGAACAGATCGCCCTTTGGTCCTTTTGGTCCTCCCGAATCCTTCGTCTGCCGGTGACATTTTTTCAGCTTCGACCCCAGTTCAAAGTCTATTGCAATTTGAAAATGACATACGAAGTCCATTAAGGGCACAAATGTGCAGCGAATGCGGCACAACAATTGCTAGCAGGTTCTCGTCCTTCGTCCTTCGTCCTGCAGCTGCATCCTTTGGACATCGGAGGGATTCCTAAGCGGCAAGGCAAGGTCTGGAATGACCAGCCTGGGTTCAGCAACCCAAATTATCTTAATCAACTCAAAAGCCACAGTGAGGAGTCCTTATAAAAGAGAATAATTGATGGGGAAAGCCACCGAAAAAATATTTATTGACAAAAACTCACGAACAATAAAAAATGGTTTTCATTTCTCACAAATTCAGTTTTTCTAGCCAAAAATATCAACAGTTAAATAGTTAATCTACAGCTTTACTTTTCATAATTTTTAAGTAAAAAAATTGTTTTACTGAATAATGATATAGAATGATATGACAAGAGCAGAACACAGGATAATTTGTTTTTATTCTTAGTCAGAGCCCACTGTTCCCTCATATAAGCACACTAACACACAACCAAACATTCGAAAGAGACAAAAGACAAAGGAATAAGGACGAAGGACGAAGGGCGCATCGATATCCACGTCTACGCCTGATACGTTTGTTCCATTGATAATGAACATTGACAACTTTGAATGCAGACAATTGAATCTTAATTTTCCGCCGCACCCCCCTGAAAGGATGAGGACATGGCGACATCGAATCCATTACGACATCATCCCATGAATCAATGTTTGAACACAATAAACATTTATTTATGATGCAGCAGAAATTTTTATTTCGATTTTCCATCGTCTGTAAGATCCTTTTGTGCCACAATTTCTTTCAAGCATATTTAATTACTATTTCGTTAGCTTGGAGTGAAAAAGTTATTCAGAACGTTTAAGTAAATAATGTTAGGCTTTATTCATTTGGTTTAATAGAAATTTTTGATATAAAATATCAAATTCATTCGACTGCACATATATTAGAATATTATCAAAATCATTAGATTAGATTAGAAAAAACCATAATTTAGGAATATGCTCATCCGCATGATATTAATTTATCAAGCTTAAATGTTATATCAAGTTTTAATATTTCACTCACTTTGAAATCAAAGTACTGGGTTATATCTCTAAGCTGCTGCACAATATCCTGCCTTGAATTTAGCTATCTGTTGACCTAATCCATGAATCAAATGTGCACAATAGGCATTTATTTATGAACTGGCTGCTGTCCACAGCTTTTGGAAACTCCTTCATCCCAGCATTTCGGTAATCCAGAAAGCATTGCATGTTGTGTTTTATTACCTGACCGCTGCAGTTGCAGTTGAAAATGCACTTCCTAAGCCAAGAAACAGGCAAAATAATAATAAATCCTTTGGATAAACAAAGCTAGGCATTCCAATTCATCCACTTGTTTAAAAGGAATAAAGTATTTGAAATATATATGTTTTACTCAGTTCAATTTACTTGAGTAATAAAAAACATTTTATTCCATTAGGCAACTATTAGGAATAAGAAGTTATAAATACATAACAAATTAACATTTATTTACCAGTAAATATATAATATTATATATATTAAACAAATAATCATAATAGATCAAAAATTGGTTAATATATACACCCTATATTAATGGGTATACAAAGAAGAAGAAGACAATAGCGAAGTGCTAGCAACGGCCGCCAGGAGGCGTCTGTCCCTGTCAGGTTTATGAACTAATTGAGGCACAAATGGCAACTTAACTTGCGTCCGGATTCTGTCTGCTCACGCTGTCGCACATTTCACAAACAGCAGACAGCCACGCCCTCCAACTTTTCCCCTACCGCCCCTCAGCGAGTGACAAATAGGCGTATGAGCAATGCTGCTGCGATGGCACCAGTTGGCATTCATTATGCATTACAAGCTGCTTAACCGACTCGCCGGATCTTCAGCGATTTTTCCATTAAATTACACCGAAACTGGCTGCTCTTTTGACATTACCAGAAGTCTCCCCTCCCCCTCCGCCTCCAACCCAGAATCTTAATGGGAAATGGAAATTCGACGAAAAGAAAATGCTCCCATTTAGTTATTTTCTTTTTGCACTGGGTGTGAGGGGTTAAAGATTGCGAAACCTCATAATTGGCTTAACCGCAGGAAAGGAGGAGAATGCCGTGGAGTAGCAGTGTTAAAGTGGTAAATATGTCAGCGGCAGTAGAGACATAAATTTTCGTTAAGTAGACGGGCACACGCAATCGCTGCCAGAAAGTAGAAGAATCACTTCGCGTAGAATCCAAGCCAGGAAGATGAAGATGTTTTAGAAGGGGGTGGGTATCGGTATCGTACACCGAGAGAAACGAATACATAAATATCGATTTTTTTTATATTTAATACACTGGAGACTTATCTTACTTAACCTATTTCATTTTATTCTTTTGAAAAAATATTTGAAATTCTTGAAAGTATTTCCTAATAATTAAAAATACATAAGTTAAATTCATTTTATTGTCAGCATTATTTCTAGACTAGTTTCTTTTGTCTACGAACAATCCTTCTACAAATATTATTCAAATAAAATTAATCATGTTACTCATTAGGAAATGTAGTTCATGCATTTTACAAATTTTGGAAAATGGTTTGTTTTACATAGAATTTATTTTATCATTAATCGGAAGTTTATTATTAATTATTTGTGTATTAGTAAGTGTTGCTTTTTTAACTTTATTAGAACGTAAAGTATTAGGGTATATTCAAATTCGTAAAGGTCCTAATAAAGTTGGTTTAATAGGAATTCCTCAACCTTTTTGTGATGCGATTAAATTATTTACAAAAGAACAAACTTATCCATTGTTATCAAATTATTTAAGATATTTTAAAGGGGCAACAAAATTTGTAAGGATATTTTTTGAAGAACAAATTAGGACATTAATAAATAAAGCGGACTCTATTGTAAATTTCTATGTCTATTTGATTTCGGTGTAGTAGGCAATAAACGGTTGGTCTAATCTTGCTGCGCTTGAATGATGATGATGTGCCACGCCCACCGTCTTTCGCCCGCTTCACACACACACATATGCACACGGACAAAGCCTTAATTACAACGTGCCAAGAGTTAAGCCGAATATTTTTTGGTTTTTGTGGGGCAGGAGAAGACGAATGAATTGCTGTGGTGTGGCCAAAAAATAGAAGGGACGCAGGCGATAGAATGGGGGCGGCAGAAGATATAGGGGGCGTGGTCGTGAAGGGGCCAAGAAGAAGATTTTTGGGAGAACACGTGCGCACATGTGCAACTTCCGTTAAAAATCTATTGCTAACTTTCAACAATTCACAGACACAAACGTGGCCAGACACACACACAGGCACATTCACGAGAACACCCATCCACCCACACACATACACACAATCATACACACACACTTGAAAGGTGCGCGCTTCGGCTGTTTGTGTAAGTGAGTTAGAGTTTCCTGCAGCTGTCGTGGCAACTTCCGGTTCCTCTTCTTCTTCTACTGCTTTTGCAACAACGTTTACGTCGACGCCAAAGTCCATGTCTCAGGACCCCCTTTCATACTCACCACCCCACCCCTGTCCTTCCTTCTATCTCCTGCATGACGGCTAAAACACTTATTTGGCTTAAGGCTAAAAACTCAAAGCCAAAAATAGCAATAACAACAAGAAGTAGCCAGGAGGAAAAGTCTGGAGGTGAAAAACTTGGAATAGTAAAAGCCAAGAACTTTGTGTACTCTATAATATAATGGTACATCCATTTAGGGATTACCCTAAACATATTTTAGTTTGGGTAAGATTTTAATGCGCAATACACTAAAATTCAAATAGCTGATACGATACGACGCCATTCAGAATTTTGTTTAAAAAACATTCTCCCATTTCCAACATTTTTTTTGTTGTTTTTTATACATTTTTTAGTTGTACTCAAATAATTTATGAAATCAGAGGCACCACTACGTATAAGTAATAAACATCACGTATACGTAACAACAGTTGGCAGATATATTTTATTTTCCATGAAAAAAACCACAACTTATTTCGCATTAAGTAGTTAAGTCGGCCCTATTTCTTTATACATTTCTTATTAAATTGAAATATATTTTTGCTTTAAGAAATTAATAATAGAAATTAAATTTGTAAAGATGAAATGATGCTTATACATATATTCTATAAGCAGATGGATAAGAAATACAACGTTTAATTGTTTACTTTTAGACACTTTTCTAAATAATCTTAAATCTCAAAAGGTTATGGCCTTATATTTATTGGTATACTATTATAAATATACCCTAACTAGCGATTTCCTTTGCCACCGCCATATTTTTTTGCGAAACATGCATCTGTAATCAACAGAGATATTACGGATGGGTAAAGTAAGTAGTACGCATACTGCACCCTGTGTGTGCTTAAAAATTGCACAAAGTTTAAGCTTTGTGTGCACGTGTGCATGGGTGGGGAAAATGCGGAAAATGGAGGAGGGGGGGCAATCGGGAAAAGGGGGGCTGTTGAGTCAGTCGTGGAACTGTTGCTGAAGTCACGTAATTCAAATAACTAAAGTTGGCGTAAATATGCCGAGCATACAACACACCCACTCGAATGGAGTTGAGTTACTGGCAAAAGACAATTGCTCACGCACTTACTTGTTGTTGGCCCGGCTTAAAGTTCATTAATTTCTCTCACCCTGGCTGTAATTTGTTTTAAGCAAACAACTGACGAGAATGCTGCAGGCTTTCGAAGGGGTTAAATTGCATCCGGTTTGCTCATACAAATATGCAATGGTGAGATATTTAAATGCAGCAAAAAATACATTCGAAAGAGTTTTTAACTTACGTTTTTGGAATCGGTTTCCGACTTGTTAGCATATTCTTTAATAATCCCACTGAAAATTCCTAGTAAAAAGTACATTTCAGTTATAAAAAAATAATAAAAATAATAATTCAATTATTAAACTATTTTATACATTTTTATTTTTACCTTAAACTTTGATAACATCTTTGGCGTTATGAAACCACCATATTAACTTTCCTAAGAGTAAACTTTATAAATAAAAATTCTTAGGAGATTTTAAATTTTAATTTCAGTTGACTATAAGTATGCAATACAATGTTTATTTTTATTTGTTATTTTAAAATACATCGCAATGTATGTATTGCAATATCAAACTCAATATATGTTTGTTTAAAAAACAAATTACCTATAGAGATTATTTCTGTCTTGAAGTAACTTTAAAATATACCGGAAATCTTGAGCTTGGCAAAAATGGGGATGAGCTGCTAATTACTCGCTAAGCTTCTCTTTTGAGCTTCTAGAGAAAAGAGAATAAACACTTCAACAGTGCAGTTTGGCCAGCACTTGGCTTAAGTCCTAATCCCGAGGTCCTGCCTTATGAGCCATGTCGGGATTCTGGCTCTGGACGTCTGTTGCGTAATTAGTTACCAGATTTGTCTGTGCAATTCGCGCGGCTACTTTATATGTTAATGAGTTTTTGCTGGCCCCACTTGGCCAAGTCCGTTCTTCTTTTGACACAAATTTCCTTTGTCTTGGCCATGAGTGGAGTCTGTGGCTAGGGACAATTGAATTGGAAAACAGCTTTCGTGGCTTACATAATGCAAACACTGGCAAACGAATGTTAAAATATATTAAATTAAATGCAATGCTTACAAGTATGAGCAAGCCAATCTCATATGCAAAAAAAAAAGTGAAAAGGAGTTTGTGATTTTTTTTGTTGTATTGACATCTTTAAACAATAAAATAAAAATGTATAATAACAACAAACATACATATACTTATAATATCTATCAACTTATACTATTTAAAAATATATCATTCCATTTAATAAAATAATATTGAAATATTTATTATCCTCTTTCTCCTTTCAAAACAATCTATGATATTTTTCTATGTGCAAATGGCAAAGTAGGAGCTTCTCTGGAGGGAAAAGGAAACGCTGAAAATTCCACAAAATATGAAAGTCGCTGTCCTGCTTATCGCACAAATGGCATGGCCAGGAAAATAGGGTTGGAAAGGGTTGGGGAATGATGTGGAAAAGGGCGTGTGGAAGGGGGTACAGTGAAAACCCTGCTGAAGCGGCCGCTTTTTGCCAAAGTTCAAATTGCATTTGGCAAAAAGGAAGGAGGCGGGCGAAAAGAAAATGTGCACAGCAAAAACGATTTTGATAGACAGCGGGGAAAGCAGGGAAAGCACCGCATGTGTGTGTGTGTGTATGAGTGTGGCAACATTTTCTTATCTAAACAATATTGCGACTACTGCACTTGCATAGCGACAACAACAACCAAATCGCTTCTATGGCTGATTGAACAAAGTTTGTATGCATATACTTTGCTTTTGTAGTTGTCATAACAATAGGGTATCATAGGGTATTTCTGACAAGAAAATGCTTATGAAAATGTAGGCCCTTAATTTAGTATTGGTCGATTATTTTAGAAACAAATCTACATCACTCTTATATATCCAAATATTATTTCTATAGTGAAGTTATTTCGTTATAAATGGGCCCAATCGGTATTAAAAGCCATCAGAATTTGCCAGGTATCAATGAGCCTCCACCTAATCTCCACTTGTAGATTGTTTTTCACAAACTTTTTGACTTTTGCGCTGCAAATGAGAAAATGACAATGTACTTGTTACTGTTGTTTTTGCCAACATGTGCTGCCAATGACTCTGGTAGTACGCGAAATTCTGCCCAAATGCTGGTCAAGTTTTAGGAAGAACTTAAACAGCCACCGAATTATTGGAAAATGGTAAAAGAAAATTGTATGTAAAATGTCGTATAGACTTTCAGAGCTAAACTAGAAGGAAGGAATAGTGGTAATCCATGATTTGTTTTCTTCCATCAATTTCATTAAATTCATTCCAATAAATTGTATATATAAAACATAATAAATCCACATAACCTTCCCATTAATTCCACTCTGTCATAGTTAGAGTTTCTGTATTAACTCAATTTAAAATATATTCCTTATTGAATAAAAGCCAACAAAAAGGTAAAAAATCCATAACAAGTATTTAAAATTTGCCTTGATTGCCACTCACTCAATAAAAGAGACTTTTATAAATAAATATTTAAATGTACAGTAGCTCTAAAAGATAGATCAGCAAATGCAGTAATCTATGGAGAACTAATAAACTCATTAAATGATAGTACAAAATTTGCTGTATTTTTCAAGTGTGATTTGTTATCTAATCAAAAAACTCCACAAACTGACGTGGCCTAATATGACCGAGAAATATCTAGAAAATATTCCCAAAAAAACTTTTAATAAAACAAAACAAGCACTCTTTGTTTAAATTGTTTATTTTTTCTAAAACCTATTTTGTTTTTTTATCATCTGGTTTTCTTTGTTGTTTTTATGGTTCTTGTTTGGGAACAGGTAAATTACAATGTAAATTAATTATTTCACATGTTTAACATATTGTTTGGGTTTTATCTTTTTTAAGGAGTTTGATTTGTTTGGTTTTCTTTTCCCTCACAACATTTCGGCGCCATCTCTTTCTCAATTCTGCCTATCGCTTTCGCGCCATAAAGGTAATAAAAGTTGGTTTAACAAAGTTTTTGTTATTAGAACTAATTGTAAATTTATAAATTATAAACTTAAAGCAGTTTGTTACCAATTTGATAGCTTGTAACATACATTTCATACGCATTTATTTTTTGTTTGTCTCTGCTTGTTGTTTTATTTATTTAATTTTTTATTTAGTTTGTTTGGAGGAGATAGCTGGTTGTTCTAAATAAATGCGTACGTTTAGGAAGCAACTTAAAATGTACAGTGACAGTTTTTGTTGTAGTTTTGGATGTGTGTGTGTGTTGTTTTGTGTGCTGAGTGAAGAAATAATGTATAATAATTGTGGAATATTTTTCTCTCTTGTATTTTGAACTCCGCGTTTATGACTCTGTCAGTGGGGGAAATCGGGAGACGGACAACGGACGACGAACAGTGGCACACTGGTAACACATTGGATCAAAGAATAAAAGCCATTCCATAGGATCCCAGATCCCTGCTGGCCGCATTTTTTACACACAAACGACAGATCATCATAAAAAACGTTTGTTAGCAGATTTATATATCTCTTTGTTGTTGTTGTTGTTGTTAGCGGATGATGTGAAAAAGTTACAATGGATGTGTGCTTGGGGTCTGAGGCTGAAGTAGGGATTAGCTGCCCTCGATCCGGTCTAGCCGATCATCAGCCCGCAGCCGAGTCTGAAGTTATTCTTCACGTGGTTCATGCGTCCGCTCAGGGCGAGCGTAAATGGCAATGGGGTCAGACGCTTCTCCAAAACACCGGAGATGTGCCAGTTGGAATCAATTCCTCCTGAAATTGGAGATAAAATTAAGTAACGGGTCAGGGACAATCCAAAGCCAAGGGTCTCATTTGGTTTCTTCAATTTTTCTCCGCGTTAACTTAATTTTTTCTTTTTTTCTTAGCCACACGTAACGAAAGATTTAAAACAAAAACAATTGATAAATAATAGTACAACAAATATAACTAAAACATTGTTTTGTTACTAGTAATATGTAATATCACTATGCATTGATATTATTAGCTTTAATATATTTTGACGAAATATATTAGAATGTGGCAGAATCAAAAATACTTTATGCATTATAATCAGCGAAAATATCAAAGTGCTTTATATTTTATATACAATTGGAAAGTTATATACCAGAAATATTGCCGATCTTCATTTACTTAAACTCAAAAAAACCCTTCTTTAAGAAACACAAAGCCCTTAGCTGTTGATCAAACGCATATGCTCTCACCTCTGAAGACCAGATCCGCCTTGGGCAGATCGATCTGGTAGGCCAGCGTGGCCACCGACTCCTGCATGCGCAGGCTGGTCTCCACCTCGACACCGACCTGCAGCTGGTCGCTGGCCTTCTGGTAGTAGCACACGTGCAGGCCGCTCTGGCCCAGGGTCCCCGACCACACCGAGTTGCCGGCCGTATAGCGGCCCACGGCGGACACAATGGCTATCTGACGGCCGGGGACATTCGGACCGAACTGGTAGGCCAATTCGGCGCCCAGGGCGAGGGCTGGAGTGACTGACTGCAGATACTGGCCAACGACCACGCCGGAGTTGGTGAATATGCTGGGATTGGCCACCGTCAGCGAGGCGGTGTAATCACTGCCGCGATAGTCGGTCGTCAGCTGCGTGGCCACCATCTTCGAGTCCTGGATCTGTGGGTCACCAAAACGTTGATGATTATTATCTAATGGCATATACATTGTATTTAGATAATATAATTTATAAATCCTGAATAAAATTAGCTATACCAGATACTTAATACCTGTAACCCATGATGAGCTTTACATGTATTTTATGCAAATCATCATTTTAAATAGGTATCTGATTCATCATAAACAATGTCCCATGAACGTTTTTTTGACAATGAATAATTTAAAAATAAATAAAACTTCGGCAAATGCTTCAATAGAGTTTTAACCAAATAGGGCTTTCTTTTTTTTCATAGCTGCCTTCTGCTCTTTTCCTTATTATTTTGGGTAAATATTTTAATGGAGCAATGGTGTTAAATGGAAATTAAGAAAATCCTTTTGAAGTTTATGCCTATCATTCTCTCATCTCTATTATAAGCTATATTTTAACAAATGCAAAGGGGGAAACAAGCGGGCTTAATAGTCACATTAAAGAATATCAAATAAACCTAATGTTTACACTTCTTTGGATGTTCCTTTTAAAAGTAATGGACTCACAATGTCAGAGTAGCCATATGGTGTTCAATAATTTAATGAAATTATTCTACGATACAAGACTTCTTAATCTTCTTTGCGAGTTCCTGGTTCTGACGAAGCTATCCCATCCTATCCTTGTGTATTTATAATTGCCTAAGCCTAACTATATTGTTTTACAATACATTGTATGCAATTACAAAAGTATGTATGTATGTTTCTGCCAAATGTTGTTATCTTATGGTATCAGGCTATGCTGGGCTATATTCGGCTTCTACTAGAACAACCTGATGCCTGAGCCTCCGTGATGTGACTAAGATTGACTAACAATTTTGTACAAATGC
Source organism: Drosophila rhopaloa (assembly GCF_018152115.1). Taxonomy (NCBI): domain Eukaryota; kingdom Metazoa; phylum Arthropoda; class Insecta; order Diptera; family Drosophilidae; genus Drosophila; species Drosophila rhopaloa. The sequence goes on along the minus strand of NW_025335123.1, from coordinate 8,425,411 downwards.
CAAGAAGTCATTAAGGAGTTCCTGCGGAGTGTGTGTCGGGGTTATCCTTGGCTTAGGTCCTCCCGAACCCGTAGCCTCTTTGCGGCGGCCTAATCACCGCCAGAACTCACCTGCGAGGCGAACTTGCAGCGCAGACGCGCGGAAAACTGGTGGATGACGTTGGCGTTCAGGTTGCCCGACGGATCAATGTCGCCCAGGAGCACTGGGAACGCCTCCGTGGGGCTGTACTGCTTGGTGCCCACGTAGGTGGCTCCGAAGCGGTAGCCACTGGGGACCACATTGCTCATGTTGATGGTGTGCGACACCTGGAAGTGGTTGCTCAGCCCTTTGTTCAGCATGATCTTGGCGCCCTCGAAGGTGATGGCCTGGATATCTGGGAATGGAGCGAAGAAATGTGCGCTGATAATACATAATATATAATATGGTGCCCCCCAAGCCCCGTACCCCCTCCAAATGCCCCGTCTCGCTCTCGCATGTTGTAGGTTATGTCATCAGAGGTGCGGGGTCTATTATTTCTTTGGCGATTCCCGTACGCTTTTTCCTGACTGAAGTCCACCTACCTTTGCACTTTTTGTGGAGCTCCTCGACGGTCCCGGGATTCTCCAGGGGCGCATCCTTGGCGGCGAAGGTTCCTACGGCGGAGGAGGAGGATCCGGACGGAGCGCCGGAATCGGCGGGCAGGGAAGCCGGTTCCGGGAGGCCGAGACCCAAATTTGAGGCGCCACTGCCACTGGCGCCGGAGGAAGCCGCTAGCACGTTGCCCATTTTCTAAATCCCGATGTAATCTATGTAATTTCAAGCTGCACGCGCTAATCGTGCTTTTTTTTGTGAGTTACGGCGAAAATCACAACGTGACCAGATGGTTAGCGTTTAAAATGGCCTAATTAATGTCGCGGCTGCCGATGTTGCCAGACTGTCGTGGTTTCAAATATTTATTTGGAATTTACAAAATTATTCAATCACAACTACAAAGGTGTATAAAAGTTATATTGTTTACGTACACTGCTTCGTTTTCGACATTAATTTCAAAGTCCTCATTTGAAGTCAATCAAAAAAAATCTAGAAAAATAAACATAAACGAATTTGTACATAAACATATGCCACAAATGTAAATTTTATTGTTTTTCATATTGCCGATTTTTAAAATAACAATTATTTATTCGGAAAAGATATTTGAGCACGCCTACAAAGGTCTATTAAAAATAAATAAGAGCTCCTATTCTTTTTTGACATTCATTCTAAATATATTTTTAACCATTTTTGCTGCAAAAAGAGTATCACAAATTAATTTATATATTTTAAATAAAACACCTATTAAACGAGTTTGCTCCCATAATGTAAAGTATTATATTATCTCTAAGCCGATTAGATTAGACCATAACCATCCCTTGATTAACAAATACCATGCCATTCATATTAATAAAAACGTTTATATTTCAAGTTTCAAGTATATGTATAGCTTTCCCGTTCGGATTTGTGTATGTGGAGTTATGTGTTTTATGAGTTGGGAGCACAGAAACTCGGCTACGTATTTCTCGTGTGACTCATTACCAATAATAGGGACAAAATATAAGTATTTTGGAAAGAGGGGGCCAAACTCAATGTTCACTAATTTCCGTGAGTCACCTAATTAAAAGTTAACTTAAGAGCGAAACTAAAAGTAATTAGAAAAAAAACGAATATACATATATACGTAATTGTTTTGGTGTTTCAGCTAAACTAGGCCATTAAACAAGATTAATAGAGTCAACAAAATGGGTTTTTTGGGGGCTACGATACAAATCAATGTACATCAAACAGTATTGAAAATTATGGATGGGGAGGAAGGTCGGGGGGAATCAACAACAGGATGACTTTTCCGGCTCGGCCACCACGAGGTTAAAATCCAGACTGTTAGGCCGCGAGAAACCGGACTTGATGCCATCCCAGCCATCCTCGGCCTTGTATTCGCCGGATCGAATGCGGGCGTACACCTCCTGGGTGACCATGCGAAAGGCCTCCTCTACATTCGCTCCGGATCGGGCCGATGTCTCGACGAAATGCAGGCCATGCTGTTTGGCAAACTTTTGCGCCTCCTCCGTGGTCACTTCGCGTTGTCCACCGGCATTGATAAGGTCCAGCTTGCAGCCGACCAGCGCGAAGACAGGGCGGTGGGGCTCAATGTGACGCTGCGCCTCCATCATCCACAGCGGTATGTGCTCGAAGCTGGCGTGATTCGATATGTCGTAGACCAGCAGCACGCCCACCGAGTTCCGGTAGTAGGACTTGGTGATCGAACGGAAGCGCTCCTGGCCTGCGGTGTCCCACAGCTGCAGCTTGATCTGTGTGCCGTCCTTCATCTCGATGAGGCGGGCGAAGAAGTCGACTCCAACTGTGGGATCCGACAGCTGCAAAATGTAGGAAAATAGAACACCATTAGGGGGCTATGGTACTGGGATAAGGATAACCATTGAGCTGCCTAAAGCCTAGACTATTAAACATTTTTATTCATTTAGAAACAATATACATGAAAACGCAATAACACTCAAAAATTATGCAAATAACTTATAAAATATAATAAAATTTGTTTTTATCTTAATCCAAATTGTTACTCACAACGATTATTAAAATAAAAAAAACAACTACCAAATAGTGACTAATAATTAGTAGCAATTTAAAACAATTCCTTAATAATGTGTAGAAATTTAAATGTAAATGTCCTTTACAAGTAAAGGATACATTTATACATTTTTCTGTACTTCACCTCAATAATAACTAAGAACCTTAATTGCAACCTCTCAAAAAATGTTTTTTTAATTTAAGAAGCTTACGAAATTTATAAATAGTTACAAGTATATATAATGACTCTCTCCCTTTATTTATTTTTTTTAATTTTCGAAACTTCTTCCTTTTGATATCTCCTTGAATTTTGAATTTCCCGCCCCAGTTTTGTGCAGCCCTGGTCCTTTTTACAGCCTTGTCTGGTGTTGTTGTTGTTTGCATTATCAGGCGAGCACATACACACACTCAGAGCTCACACACACATACTTAGGTGACTAAGGCAGCATCTCAAAAATAATCCACTCCCTTTGTCATTTGCAATCACTTAATTATGTAATAAACGCATTAAATGCATCACAAGAAGATCGCACAGTGGGCATACACATACGCACAGTGGTCAAAATCTTAGGAAATACGCACCTCGGCGAATTTGCCGTCTGTGAAGAACTTCAAAAGCGAACTTTTGCCCACGGTGCTGTCGCCGATTAAAATCAGTCGGAATTGGTACTCGAAAATGGGCTCCACCATTTCGAAGGCGTTTTTGTGAATTTACGGCTCCAAATTAGCAATATTTCAGCGGTTCTATTGCAAAAGTTTGAGACGCAAATCGGTGGTTCGCCTTTTACGGATGATTTGTTCTTTCTTTACTCCAGCAAAACAAAAGATTTGTGTATTGCACTTGGATCCTGGCTTTTCGACGTGTATTTTTCGATTAATTATAAATTATAAATATTCGAGAATTCAGCTGCCACTGAATTTTGTTTTGTTTTGTGTTTTTTTTCTAATGCGCAAACCTGCGCCTGTGTGCGTGCGCTCGTGTGTGTGTGATAAAGGCGGCGATGCCGGACACCCAAAAACTATCGATAGCACAAAAAGTAGCCTTATCGCAAAAGCCAAGTTTCAAACTTGCTAGCCATTGTAAAAATAGGACCCAAAATGGCACTTCTACAGTGTCTTAATATTTTGTCTTAATTTTCTAATAATTTTCATTCAAATTTGTAATTTTAATGTTGATACATTTTTTTAATTGTTTTCATGTTAAATAAGCTAGATTTAGCGTGAAAACGGTAACCGGCTAATGGCTGCGCCTGAGTCGATATGGCAACGCCTCCCAACTGTCATTCTGACAGCTGTTCGGTTGTATATATATATTTGTACGCATTGTGTTTTCCTTTTACGTTTGTTTTCCGTGGAAATTGTCCGTATTTCTCACAGCACACAAATGTACAAACAATTCGCCGGACTTTTGGAGGCATCTACGAAAATTAAAACCTTTTTGTCATTAATTGGCAACCGGAGCCCGTAATTTAGCCGCTCCGGGATACGGAATCCACCTCGTTCTCCGCGTTCTCCTGCTCCTCCTCCCCCGATTCGGTTACGGAACCAATATTATTACCGTTAATTATAGCCACAGCGGGGCGAGAGCATATAGAAATCGCCATATAGATGTTCAAATTCGTGCTAAACGACGCCGCTAACTACGTGCGCTCTAATGTGCGGGATTTCAGTCTGAATGCACTGCGATTTCTCCCGCAACTGCCACAATTGAGTCCATACGATGTAAGTTCTGGAATTGGTAATACCCTATGGGTGTCAATAACAGCCGTTGACTACCACAATTGAGACCATTTGAAGATCGGTAATACCTTATAGATAGTTCCTCTGTTATAGACCCCCATTAAATGCTAAAATTGGCCACAAATATGTAAAATATGGGATCAGTAATACTCTATAAATAACATTATTGTTAGTTAATAATGATATGGAATCAGTAATACCCTATAATATCAATAAAGATCAAATATGTTGTAAAACCCCTTTAATTTACAAATTTGAGACCATAAGTTGTAAAATCAATGATTAGTAGGACAACATAGATAGCACTTTTATAAAATACGAAACCCACAGTTTCTTTTAAATACCTGCTTAGTTAATAATGATATGGAATCAGTAATAACCTATAATTCCTTTAACTTACGAATTTGAGTCCATAAGTTGTAAAATCAATGATTAAAAGTACAACATAGATAACGCTTTTATAGGATGCCAAATCCACAGTTTGTTTTGAATACCTGCTTCCATATTTCCACAAATTTATTTTATTCATCTATAGGGGTGCACCTCTTAAAAAGCAAACTGTGTATACCATTAAGACCCTTAGTTTTAATTGGTTCACCGCAAGTAGAATAACTGCATACAGTATTTGTAGCTATATTTGTATTTATATGCATATAAATCTTCATTTTTTCAAATGAAATGCAGCTTTAAGATCATATTGTTAAAAACAATTTATTAATGTTATCATCTCATGTGCAGTATATATATTTTAAAAAAATAATAATAAATAGAACATAAAATGTACCCAAATTTACCTTAATTTTAGTTGATTTCAGTTGAAATATTTTAATATGAAAATGGACTTATTAAATGAAAAGATAACATCTAAGTGTGCTCTTGTTATTTATCGTCTTGTTTTATATTTTTATAACTAAAAAGCCATTTGCATAGCACACGTCTAGAATGGTATTTTTTTTTATAAAATCTATTTATGTATATTTAAACATATATCTATAAATGAATAGAGTTTATAGAAACGTGTGGTAAAGATCTTAAACTTGAAAACCATTAAATCGGCATCAGTGGGTGCTCTCGCAGAAACACAAAGATCCTTTGTTAATCCCAATCATTCCCCACAGGTTAACCTAGTTTTGAGGGAGAACGAGTTCGTCTACAACTTTCCCGTGGACGGAGTCATCCGGAGCTATGAAACGAATCAGCTGGGATCCAATTCTCCCTGTGAGGATTCCCGCACGGAGGCCAGTTTGCTGCACCGCAACGGCTTCATCTGTGGCATTTTCGACGGCCATGCGGGAGCAGCCTGTGGCCAGGTGGTGTCCAAGCGGCTGCTTCGGTATGTTTCAGCAGCCACTTTGCCTCGCCAGGTGCTCCGGGAACAGATGAAGCAGGGCTGCAGCAGCCAGTCATTCCTCAAATGCCACAACGACAACGTGGACTTCGTCAGCGAGATCAAGCCCATCTACGAGGCCAGTTTCCTTAAATATATCAAGCAGCTGACGGAGACGCCGCAGCGGGATGTGTCCAGCGAACTGGTGCACGCCTTTCTCCAGCTCGACGAGGGTCTGTCCCAGGAGGCGTTGTCCAGCAGCGATGTGCGGACCATGAGCGTCGCACTATCCGGTGGGTGTTAACTATAACGATATATGTACAACTTTGAAGCTAAGCGGGGTTATAAAATGCAGCATTATGTTTAAAATGGGATTGTATGCTTTCCACCGAATTGCATCAAATACTCCTAAGAACTCTATTTTGGCCAAAACAATTTTAATCCCTGAATTAATCAGCTCTATATGCTAAATCTTATCGTTTCTACAATGTCTTATGAAATGCCTTAATCAATTCATGTTATATTATTTATAGACCAAAATTATACTTTTAAATTTATAAGCTTCAAATGGCATTTTTAATTTTCTTCATCTAATAATTCTGGATAGCCCATGATGATTTATTTAAAACTTAAATTTATTTGTAACAAATAATAAAACTGGTGAATTCTCAGGCTCCGTATGGCACGTTTAATGTTTTGCACAAACCAAATGCTGATAATTACTTTTCAAACATTATTTAATATATATTTACCTTTCAGGAGCCGTTGCCTGTTTAGTGCACATGGAGGGCCTGCAGCTGCACGTGGCCAGCACGGGTGACTGCGGCGCCGTGTTGGGCGTCCTCGATCCGCAGACGCAGCAGTGGCAGCCAAAGAAGCTCAATATCGAGCATAATGCGGACAACATGACGGAGGTGCGTCGCATCCTGGCCGAACATCCCAAGGAGGAGCAGGAGACGGTGATCCGGAATGGCAGACTGCTGAGCCAGCTGGCGCCATTGCGTGCCTTCGGGGACTTCCGATACAAGTGGTCCCTGGACATAATGCAGCAGAAGGTGCTGCCCATGTTCGGCGAGCAGGCAATGGCGCCAAATTACTATACGCCACCGTACCTAACCGCCCGCCCCGATGTTCAGCAACACGAACTGGGGCCCAACGACAAGTTTCTAGTCATCGCCAGTGACGGCCTGTGGGATTTCCTCTCGCCCAGCGAGGTGGTCAGTCTGGTGGGGGAGCACATTAACTCCAAAAAGATCCTCGAACCGATGCGCCTGCCCGAGGGCGACACAACGCTGCAGCAAATCTCTGAACAGCTAGTCGAGCGCAAGTCAGTATAAAACTCATTTGGAAATTGATGTCCACTAATTATGATGTTGTCTTACAGAGCTGGTCTCACCCGCAAGCCCGTGGACCAGAACGCGGCCACGCATCTCATCCGACATGCTTTGGGCGCCACCGACTATGGGATTGAGCACTCCAAGATCTCGTACTATTTGACGCTGCCGAAGGACGTGGTACGTCTGTATCGCGACGACATCACTATCACCGTCATCTACTTCAACTCGGAGCACATTGCCCAGCTGCACAGCGAGGCGGAGCAATCGGGGGTCACTGCGCCGGTAGCGTGATCTCCGTAATCTTCGTGAGAATATGTGTATATTTAACGAGCCTAACCTTCAGCCTAACTAGCCTAAGTGTTGCGTTTAAGTTTGTTTCATCCGCCATCGGACCTCGGACGACTGCCGCGCCAAATAAATCCCACGGGGAAAGCGAAAAATCACATATGTAAATTGACTTGTTAATGAAGAGAGCAGGGATTGGCCTTAGTTGTAGATTAAATAAAAGCTCTGACCTACTGCAATTCCATAATATGTATATTAAGTAATGTTATTCAGCAACAAATAGGTTCTTCATTTATTTATTTTCAAAGAATTCGTGATATTGTAAAGTAGCTAATATTTGTTTTAAAGCAATCTTATCCTAATTTTTTTGTGGTTTAAAATTATGCAAACAATTTGTATTTTGTATACTCTATTCCATTTTAAAATTTCTTATGCTATTCTATATTATGCCAATTTTTTTGTTTTTCAACGTGTAAGACTTTAATTTTGGGATTCAAAAGGATAAGCCAGAAAAATCCTAATCCTTATTGTATGACTGCAATCGAATTATCCATCTTTAAGAATTCAAAATTTTACACTATCTTGCCGTAATCCCCCAGATCTTGTATCATTTTCGAGAATCGATTTATTTTACACTTATATTCAATTACAATTGTTTATAACGCTGGGTTATATATATAAATATATATATATATGTATACGCGATTGGCTGGTGCAAAAAGGTGAGGGATTTAGGGTTCCGGGTTTTCGTGGGTGGAGGGTAAAGCTAACTGAAGAACACGGAAGCCGCGAACTTGCAAACTGGTAAACGGTACGAGTCCTAATCCTATACATGGAAAAAACTAAGCAACTACTCAGGGATCGGGGGGTTTGTGTGGGGTATCAGGAATGGCAAGGGGTGTCTCTAATCCTTGCCATCCTGTTCGGCCGCCTCCTGCCGACTGACGCAATTGAGGAACTCCATCTGAATGTGCGTGATCTGTGTCTTGCTGAAACACTGCATCTTCTTCTTGAGGAAGTCGAAGAACAGATCGAGCTCATCACGTTTGGCCAGCGCCTGGGCCACTTGATGCTGCTGATGCAGCTCCTCCTCTTTGACGAGGTTGTTGGAGCTGCTGGCCGCCGCACTAACGGCCAATGGCTGGCCGGATCCGCAACTCAGGGGGGGCAGCTGAAGGATCGTGGCCGTCGGCGTGGATGTGTAGGATGTGGTGTTGCACAGCGCGGCTGCTGGAGTGGTGGTCACCGTGGCGGCATTCAGAGAAATCGCTGGCGTGCTGGAAATCGTCACACTGGTGCTCGTCGCCTCGGTCACATCCACCAGGGAAATCTGCTGCGTGGACACCGAGGAATCATGACGATTGGATGGCCCACCGCCTCCTGCCGCCGACGCCGCCGTGGTGGTGACCAGCGTGAGATTCTTGAGCTTGCCATCGGCCACCAAAGTGCCACCGGCGAGGACACTGTTCGAGGCATTGCCCGATCCTCCACTGCTCGAAAACTGATGCTGGCTGGAGCGAACCGACTGCGGTTCAATGTCGGATATGCAAAAGTCATGGGCATCGATGTAGTGGAAGCCCTTGCCGTTGGTAACATCGCTGCCGCCGTCAACGGCATCGCCCACGCCCATCTCGCAGTCCACATGGGCACCGCTGGCCTCCTCGTACAGGCACACCTCCTCGTAGTCTACCTCGGCGCCGGTGGCTCCGTCCTCGTCCAGTTCATGCTTCACAATATCAACCTGACCATCGTGATCCACCACATCATCGTCGTCGTCCACATCATCGACCACATCGTCATCGTGGGCAATCTGGGAGAGCTCAATGCTGGAGATGCTGCCATCGTGCTGCGACTGATGATGATGGTGGTGATGATGGTGCGGCTGGTGGTGATGGTGCTGCTGCTGGTGGTGGTGGCCGTGATGATGGTGATGGTGGTGTTGCGAAACAGTGTCGTCCGACACGCCCTCCTCGTAGGCGGTCAGGATGAAGGTCTCTGCCTCTTCGCTGACCAGTGTGATCTGCGAGGTTCCGTGATGCGAGGATAGCGTGCCCGTATCGTGATCCGACTGCCCATCATCGTCCACCACCTCGTCATCGTCGTCGTCCACATGCTGTTTCAGATGCAGCATCGCCCCAATGGGCAAACTGGTGCTATTTGCGCCACCCACGCCCCCGCCTCCTCCGCCACTCGCCTCATAGCCACTCTGGGTGTTCCGGTGCGATTTCAACTTGGGCTGGTACACCGTCGACAGGAAGTCCAGCTCCTTGGCGTAGCGCCACTTGGACAGCCGGCCCTCGATGTACTTGGGCGTGCGCAGGCGGTACTGGTGGAACGTGTCCCGCAGGTTCTTCCACTTGCGACGCACCTCCTGCACCGTGTACTTGTCTGAAATGTCGAAAATAGGATAATTAACAGGAGTTTTTTATTAAGGATCACGTCGACAATTAGTTTAAATTAGAAATACCACGGACTTCTAGGTCCGTGAAATAAATCTGGTAATACACAATTGACTCGATATGGGAGAACTAAAAGGGTGGTTAATATGAGATCATGTTTATAAATATTATTATAAATAACTGATTCTTAATATAAGAATTAAAAGCGGGGTTTATTTGAGCTCATATTTATAAATAAGTTTCAAAGTTGAAATAGGAGAGCTTACAGTATGACGATTTATTTACTAAAACCTATTGCAACTCTATAAGAACAGGTCTTCGTGGAATTCTTAATGGTTTAAAAAAATTGACACAATTGTGTGTAACATACACATTTCTTACTAAATCCGAACCACTTACTATTTCAAACTCTTTTAAATAGATTATTAATAGAATTTTAAAATGTAACCTAACAAATACCTAAGTGAATAAACTACCTTCATAAGATTGAATTTGTATCTGACCTTTTTTTAAATTAAATAAGAGCTGGTCCCTACTCACTCTTTGAAGAGCTCTTAAAAGAGCGTTAATAATTGAGCTAATCCCCGCTAGGAAATTACTATGCCTGGAAGCAGGATAATCTCAGCCAGAATTCTCCATTCTCTATTAAATTGATTGAAGTAGATTTGATGGATGTGAAGGGTAATCCCCGCCAGAACCTGTAACTCACTTCCTATCTGCTGGGCGACCTCCTGCCATCCATTAAGGACATCGGAGCGGCGTCGCTGGTTCGGTTGCAGCTTGTAGTTGTAGAGGGCCGGATTCTGGCGCACCAGGTTGATCAGCGTTAGGATGTCGTCCGTGGGCGCGTTGTCCTTGTGGTAGCGCTTGCGCTCTGACGTCGATGAGGACATGTTGCTTCGATGGTGCTGCTACTTTTAGTGGGGATTCACTGGGCCTGTGCTCCTGATCCAGATCTTTATCTTGATCTGATCCGTATCCTGAAGATCCGCTGCTCACATTTAATTGTTTTGTTTTTGTTTACCCAGAAAAGAACGATTTTCGATAGTTCTCGTCGAGATGCACACACACACACACACCGACCCACAGTTGGGAATCCGTGTAGGTGTAAAAACCCGCACGCACACACTCTCGCACACTCGATATAAACGGACAGCGAGTGTGTGCGCCAGGATCTTGTCTTTTGGGATCTCCACCAACCAATTTTCTTCAGACACAAGTCCTCCTCCTGGGGGATTATCTAAAATTGTCCGATTTTTCCCAGCTCTTGATGCTCTTGCTTTGCTTTTTTTGCTATTGCTTTTTTTTGGCGTTGCTTATTTCGCGCTAGAGATGACACATCGCGCAATTGGCGTTCCCTTTCACAGTCACGGTTTCAAGAAGTCACCTGTCACTGAATAGAGAAAGTCCTTAGATTTAATAAGTGTGAATAATCCCATGGAAATTCATTAAGCCTTAAGATGCTCACTCAACTAGATTTGGCTGATGCTTAAGCCTTTTTTTTTGTTCATGACCAAGTGATACACCCTAGCATTATATTTTAAAATAAACAAATCACATCTTTGAAATCAAAAATGTGTATTAACATTAAATGGCAACCTATTGTTGGTATAGTTTTAAGCTCGTTTGATTTAATTAAATCAAAGGCTTTTAAATAATATCAAATCATTTAATTTACTGCTTTTAATTAATAATCAGTGCAGGCACACAATTAAATACTATTTTTGTATGAACACACGTGACTTATCTTTATATAAGCTATTATACAAAAATATGAAATGTCAAAAAATAAACAATTTTAAATAAGCCTAGGAAGAAATTATAAATTAGATTGTGACATAACTGAATTAAAATTAAATTAAATTAATCACGCTATTAAGCAGTGTTGCACACCAATCAATGAGAACTATCGATAGCTCAGCGCACATGCGAGCCTGCGTTTATTTTTTTTCTCCTCACCCGAAAAAAAAAACAATTGTAAATTAGCCGCAAAAAGCAGAGGAATTGTTAATGATAATGAGCACGCCGGCGAAGAATACCAATGGAACCGGGCTGGAGGATGTGAATATTCCAGGTCAGGCGTACCTGCGCGAAGCCTTGACCTCCTGCACGGATCCTTTGAAGGCCATCGAGAGTTTCCAGGTTTGTTTACGTTGCACTACAAATGGGCGCGAAAAGTTTGGATGATTATTTCATTATTCCACCTGTTATTTTCAGCTTGAAAATGGTGTCCTGCTGCCTTCACTGCGTCCCATGTTGCCTTTACTCGATTTGCACGGAGTTCGCCGCCTGGATTTTCATACATCCCTAATGGAGGAGCTGCGCGACAAGCTGATAGCCCACATCAATGAGATGGGCCAGAAGGAACCCCGCGAGCGGGACAAGAAGCTTAAGGAGCTGCTGGTGAAGAGCTTTCCCGTCGTTCGGGTTAAATCCCTGCGTCCCGTGGTCATGGCCATTCTGCGGAACACCCAGCACATCGACGACAAGTACCTCAAAATCCTCGTTAGGGACCGCGAACTCTACGCGGATACGGACACGGAGGTCAAGCGGCAGATATGGCGGGACAATCAATCGCTATTTGGCGACGAGGTGTCCCCCCTACTATCGCAGTATATACGGGAGAAGGAGCACATCCTGTTCGACCACACCAACCTGAATAATCTGTTCTTCCAGCCGACGCCCAAAGTCAGAAGGCAAGGGGAAGTGGTCCAAAAGTTGGCTAATATGATTGGAACTAGCGTCAAGCTATACGACATGGTTCTGCAATTCCTGCGCACTCTCTTCCTGCGCACTCGCAATGTCCACTATTGTACGTTGCGAGCGGAGCTACTGATGGCCTTACACGATCTCGAGGTGCAGGAGATCATCTCGATAGATCCCTGCCACAAGTTCACCTGGTGTCTGGATGCCTGCATAAGGGAGAAAAATGTGGACATTAAGCGTTCCCGGGAGCTGCAAGGATTTCTGGATAACATCAAGCGCGGCCAGGAGCAGGTCTTGGGTGACCTCTCCATGACCCTATGCGATCCCTATGCCATTAACTTCCTGGCCACTTCGGCCATTAAGATACTGCACCACTTGATCAACAATGAGGGCATGCCGCGTGACAATCAGATACTCATCCTTCTACTAAGGATGTTGGCCTTGGGATTGAGTGCCTGGGTGATGATCGATTCGCAGGACTTTAAGGAGCCGAAACTGGACTGCCAGGTGGTCACCAAGTTTCTGCCCGCCCTCATGTCGCTGATGGTGGACGATCAGTGTCGGAGTTTGCATGCCAAGCTGCCGCCCGATGAGCGTGAGTCGGCGTTGACCACCATCGAGCATTCGGGACCGGCACCGGATGCGGTGGAGGCGTACATACAGGAGAGCTCCGTCGCCAGCATTCTGGCAATGTACTACACGCTCCACACGGCACGGCTGAAGGATAGAGTAGGTGTGCTGCGCGTCCTCGCCATTCTATCCGCCTGCAAGGACGATCGGGCATACGAGGATCCCTTCCTGCACTCGCTAGTAAGTGTTTATTACACATTTTCTATTAACATTGTGCAGATAAATGTACCTAAATCATACACATTTATAGATCGCTTTGCTCATTCCTATGAGTGAGGAATTCGCCACGGAGGACTTCTGCACCACGCTCTTCGACGAGTTCATCTTTGCAGGACTGACGCGCGAGAATGTGACCTCCCGCCACATGCTGAAACTGCTGTGGTATGTGCACAATAAGCTGCCCGCCGGTCGCCTGGCCACATTGATGAAGGCCATGCAGCCGACGACGGCCCACAACGAGCACATCCACAAGTTGTACGAAACGCTGCAGGAGAGGATTGGAACTGGGGCGGCGGAGACACCGGTTATTGAGGCGCCGCCCATGGAGTTCGATTCGCCGCTGAAGAGCGTTCCTACGCCGGGACCACATTACAATGTCCAATAGCTAGAGGCGCCGGCAGTCGCACCGCCAGCGGCTGTCGTCGGATGATGATCGTTGATGATAATGATGGTGATGATTTTCGGTGGACAGTGATGTGGCACCTTCTTTACTTCTGAGCAGCCGGAGGGATGGCAATCCCCATTTAGCATGCATGCGCAAATCATAATTATACTGTTTAGACTAAGCAGCAAGCTCTGCGGCCGAGCAATCGGATATAGTTTACATATTTACAAATGTATGGCTTTGTTAGCAGGCAACCAATTTGTTGTCGCTGGCTATTATATATTATATATTACTGTTACGCTAGTGTAACGATTCTAGTACACAATATAGAGTACAAATCTAAGGCGCGGTGTTTATTAATTTCACTTGGATATTGGGTTTTATTTTGCTGCATAGTGGCAAAGAAACCGCGCATTGCAATCATGGAATGAAAACTAAGCTGCATAATGTTTTCGATCAGTTTAATTTTTATACAATTTTAATGCTTTACACAATAACTGATGTTTTTTCGGGCAGGAAGAATGTAAGGTTCCTAATATGATTAGGTACTTTTAACGCTTATAGCTTAGGGAAATAAACCAAAACTAAAGAAGGTTTTTAGGGATAGGAGTCTTTCGTCTCATGTCTGAAATGTTTCAGCTGCTTTGGAACTGGAAACTGGAGCTGCTCCCGCTGCGAAACCGGCCAGCGAAGTGGAGGCAGGTCCACTGGATTCGGAAGCTTTCGAATCTTGCACGGGAAACGTATTCCACGGAGGTAGTGAAGAAGCCGACAACATATTGTCTATTCAGACGGTGGGCGAGTCTGGGGTTTAGATCTCCGGCGAGAGACTCGGAGCAGGTGGAGGCGCAGACAGCGATGACGATGAGGAAGAGGTAGATGAGGACGACCCAGAGTTGGAAGATGAACCCGAGGAAGATATGGAGCTGCTGGTGGTGGTGGTTGTGGAAGTGCCTGTTGTCACAGCCGTTGGTGACCCTCCTTTTTCAGTGGCCTCTTCCCCGGCTGCCTCATCTCCAGTTAGCCCTGCCCCCGGAGATGATTCCGCTGACGAGGCAGTTTTCGGCAGTGGAGGGGCGGGTGTGGCAAAGATATCCTTTTGCCTTTCAGATTTGGCTTCCTTAAGCAGGTCTACGTACTCCGAGTACAGGCGCTGCCATTCGGAATGTGGCTTCAGTGTGTCCAGTACACACTGCATTAACTCCAACTTTGGCACGAACTAGAGTGGGATGGAGGTATATGATATAGACAGAACGATCCTTTAAGAGTTGATCTCTTACCTGTGATATTCCCGGCTCCGGAATGCTGAGCAGGTCGTCCAGGAACACACGCATCCTCTTTTCAGAGCCGTGGGTGGCCAGCTGGAAGGTGAGCATCTTGTGCCAGTGCTGCAGTTCATCCAGCGATTGGAGGGCCTCGCACAGCTTGATCTGGTTCTCAATAAACCTGATTTTAGCGCTCTGCTGCCAGCTCTCCGAATTTCTCCTAAAATGTGAAGATTTATAGATTTAAACAACTACGATCAATTTATCACTTACAACTCCATGCCGCCAGTGAAACAGAAGTAATTCTGACTGCTGGCCTGCATGCTGAGAAGCGGAAACTTTTGCTGCATTTGGTCCATGTCCCTGGGCAGTGTTCCCCGGATGCCGTGGTACATGATGGCATCCTTGGTGGCCAGCACCAGCCACGATTGTAGGCTCGTCGAGTAGGAGTACGAGTTGCCACTGGGGAATCCAATCAGCGGCATGCCCTGATCCGTGACCGAAAACTGTACGGCCGTTCCATGCTTATTTAGCAGCTCCAAGCAGCCCGCCGCCAGGCTGATGACCTTCCTGGCGATGTCCCATATCCGCAGCAATCCGCACTCGGTCAGCACACCCACCAAACTGTTGTCCGGACTCTGGAATAAGATGCGATTAGCTTGGGTGGAGTTAGCTTCCATAATCACGACTAAATTTCAAAGATTTTCTTTCAGCGTTTGCATATTTTTAACAATATTTTGTTAAAAACAATTTCTAAGTGTCCCAAAGGTTTGCATAATTTTCACAGCCAAAAACAATCAGTTTTTAGTTATGATCATTATAAATGGGAAAATTATGAAAAATCAGTTGGAAACCAAAGCATAACATTTATGGAAAACCTAACATCTTTGAGTAATCAAATCGTGAAATGGCGGCTTTAAATCTTTATATAAATGCTTGTTATCCGGACTCACAAAAGCGCAATGCACTGCGGAACTGGTCAGCGAGATGGCCGGAAAGACTGGGCAGCCCGTCTCCATGGAAATTAGTCGCATGCTCCCATCCAGGGAGCACAGCATGGCGTATTTTCCACACAGATTTAGGTTGACCACCGGTGATCCCACGTAAAACTCCCAGAGCATTTCCTTGGAATCCGAGGCGGTGACTTTCGCTAGCATCCCGTGATTTGTCTTTAGATAACCATTCTGGACATGCACACGATAGTCCAATGCGGCCTTGACAAACTCACTCTTTCCATTGACCGTGACATTGAGATTGCTGGGACCATTGGTGCTACTTTGGTGCTCCTCCAGTCGAGGAGATCGTGGCAGTTCGCTGGTCTGGCCAGGATCGAAGGGCAGCGATTGCCGGCGCTGGCTGGCGGGTTGGGTTTTAAGCCTGGAATCCAAGCGACCCAGATCCGCCTTGCTAACCAAAGGTTCCAGCGGCATCAGGGGCGTGGCAGCGCCCTCCGTTGGAACGGCACATGAAACCGCTCCGCCCGCCGCCGAGCAAGATGTTAAAGCTGTCGCCGCCGATCCACTACTGGACACTATATGCGAGCTCAGGGATGTGGGTCCCTCCTCATGCAGTGGTATAAACATAGGTGTGATCCTTCGCTTGCCATCCTTGGTCCTCGTTTCCGTCTGTTTGCTAATGGGTCGTTGGTTGGCTTCGTTGTTGCTGGATGGGAATTTCACGGGTTTGCCCCCATGAGGTAGCAGCAATCTGTGCGGTTGGCCCATGAGTGCAGTATGACCATTGCCATAACTTGCGCCGTACATTTTCTGTATTATATTCTTCTGCTCATCATCGGAGAGGGCCGTCCCGAGTTCCTCCTCGGAGAACTTCAGGCAGGCAATGCTGCCATCGCCGCTGCAGGCCATCAGCAGGCATTCCTGTGGGCCCCAGGACAAATCCAGAATGCTGTCGTTGAACAGCTCATGGATGACGATCATGGGCCGCTGCAAGGCGTTCATCCAAACGGACAAGGAACGATCTCGCGAGCCCACAGCCAGGCAGCAGTATTGCAGGGACTTACTCGGAGTCTCATCGTTCACCTGGCGCCTTAAAATAGAATTGTGGAACCTTACACAGGTCACCGCCTTGCGATGACCCACGAAATCCTTGTCGCACTTCCAGCCCTCACGTTCGATGATCTGTGCAGTGGGTCCGCCGCCGTTCATTGCATGCGCCGAGACCAGGTACTGGCCATCCGGTGACCAGGAGAGCCTCAAAATGTGCGTGGTCCCGCCGCATTCCTCAAAAGGTTCGGTGATCGTGTGCGACAGGTTCCAGTCCATGGTGTTCCAGATCTTGATGCTCCGGTCGTCCGATTGCGAGGCCAGAAAGTGACCCACCGGATCCCAGGACACGCCCTTCACCAGGCCCGTGTGTCCTTTTAAGGTGGCCACCGAGTGCGGGAATGCCTGGGCATCCCAGATGATCACCGTGTTGTCGATGCTGCAGCTGGCCAAGTAGATATCGTTGGGTGACCAGGCGAGGTCCAGGACATCGCCGTCATGACCGCGCAGTGTGTGAAAGCATTTCCATGATTCGTGATTCTTTTGCATGCCGCCGGAACCGAAAACACCGCTGGATCCCGCGCATTTGCGCCAGATCATAATGAGCTTGTCGTCCGAGCCGGAGGCCAGATTTTGGCCATTCTGCGACCAGCGGACGCAGTTGACACAGGCCAGGTGCTGGTCCATTTGGCACAACATCTTCGGGACATTCGCATCGAATTCCGCCTTGTCGGAGAGCACCGGCAACAGATTCCAGATGACCACGCGTCCGCAGTCGCTTCCCTGACCTCCGGTGGCGAATTTCGTGCAATCCTGATGGATATCCACCGAGAATATCTGTTTGTCTGTCGGTAAAAGCACAGGAATTACAGGGAATATAATTTCATATGTGGGAGGAACCTTTTGCCGGCTTTTGGGTTTCTTATTTCCCTTTTCCCTGAACTCACCATCGTGATGCACCCAAGCCGGCTTGAGGAGCCGCATTTAGAATACACCAATTAGTATTTATCTTCTTTGTACAATTAACTTTAACCTAGGTTGAGCTAATAAGTTTAACTTAACTAAATAAACAGCTTAAAAAAACAGCTTGCTGCGCGTGGCCGTAGATTCTTATCGACACAATACCAACTCCTGTTCGCTGAAGCTGAGAATTTCACAACTGGTCACACTGCCTATGGCGGGAAATTCAAAAATGTTTTTGTGTTAGCTGTTAGGTTTTGTTGCATTGAGATTTGTAAATATCAAAACCACGTAAAAACTTAGCAATTCTCTAAAAATAAATGAACCATACCTTTTCAATTAGTGAATAATAATTTTGACAATTTTATTATCGAAATAAATCTAATCGATTTGCAATATAAATTTGGAAGACACAAAAAAATGTATTTTAATAAAATTATAAATGTAAAAAAGACACTACACAAATTATTATTTTTCCGGTTGAAACCTAAAACAAAAAACAAAATTGGAAAAATTGAGAACAAAAACCAACTCACAGCAATGATGATAGGTTAACTTGTTTACGAATAGACAGATACAAAATGTGTTTTAATATCTATATATTTTCAATACATGTAATAAGTATGACCAAAACAATGCCCTTATTACAACAGTAAATAAAACTAAAGTCCTTGAATCGGTTAAGGTATATCTATAAGAATCTGTTTATTACATTGATGACTCTGAAGCTTAGGAGGTTTTGATACCACAATAAAGTTTAATTGATTAAGATTCATTGTTGGAAGCATTTGTTTACAAATACCTAATAAAAACATGCCAGAATTCTTTTTAGATTATGGCACCTCCCCCTTTTGGGTACCTTTCTTCCTATAGGACCCACTTTTCCTACTTTTTTTTTTGCATAACTGGGTGGGTGGAGTAAAACTAACGAAAGGAAACGAACAACGAGAAAAGCGGCAGCTAAAACACGAAAGTTTTCCTAAGCGCTTGGCTGTCATTGGTTTCCTCAGTTCGTGGGCGTGGTTGGGGGAAAATGAAATGGGGGTTGGGGGTGGGATCGAATGAATCAAAATAAGACTAATATTTTGAGAGGACTAACAATTTAGATGGGAAATTGCTTTTGCACAATTTCACATTTGCTTAATTTGCATACACGAAAATTGTCTCCGAATATGTTGTTTGCGTAATTGTTTGTTTGCATTGTACTTCTCCCCGCGTTTCGGCAATGCAAATCTCAAGCCAAAAGCAAATTGACTGACAATCCGGACTGTCTCGTCTCAATAAAGTGAAAAGCGAAATAAAAGCGGTGTGCTAGCCCACTTTACCTGGGACAATTTGCAATCCAACGCATCTGTCGCCGGCAACATGTGGCGTCAATGATGTTCCCCTAACATTCCCCCTTTTCCACGCTTTTCACCAGATTTTCCACAGATTTTTCCCCCCTATTTTCCCACTCATTTCTCTGGTCCATTCTCAATGCCACTTGACAATTGTCAACAAAGCGCACGTAAAGCGATTACAGTCTGCGTGAGTGCAGGGATATGGAAATGGAAGTGGGTGTGTGGAATCGGATCCTGCTCCTGGGACTCACACTCCATGGACATCTTTTCTCGCACTGTGTGTATCTGACGGATATTTGGCAAATCCGACGCCAGCGGCACTTAAGCTCCTCAAGATTGTTCACATTGTCAGGCATAAAAGATGGGTTTTCCAGGAAGAGCAGTTGAGGTATATGTATCACATATTTGTGGAGGCATTGGGACATTCGTCTTTCTTATATCACCAAAAAAGTCTATGTAGAACATATTATATAAATATATATGTGTACTGATCTACAAATATTATAGCTTACTTAGGAGGCAACATAACATATTTTCTTAATGTTAAAATATCTGTTAGTAGTACATAAATTAAAAAGATTACCCTTAAACACTTAAAAAAACCTTTTGTCAGATTTTTTTAATCCAATTTATGTACTGCAACAATAATTTGAATTTTTATAACAATAATAAATGTTAGTAATTAAAAAAATGTTTAAACAAAATCATTGAAAATACGTGTTTTTGTGTAGTTTTTTATACTGCATTCTGCTCTTTGCCTAAATAATCAAAAAACTTATTTGCAAGGGATTTAAAATTTTTAAGAAAACATAAACTAAAGTGTAACAAGTTATGTTTGAAAAAATGTACTAGCCGCTTTTAAATTAAAAAAAAAACGTTTTAATTTTAAG
Source organism: Drosophila rhopaloa (assembly GCF_018152115.1). Lineage (NCBI taxonomy): Eukaryota > Metazoa > Arthropoda > Insecta > Diptera > Drosophilidae > Drosophila > Drosophila rhopaloa. Next base: position 8,405,327 of record NW_025335123.1, on the reverse strand, counting down.
GCACCTAAAACGAGTCAATTAAATAAAGTCTTTCAAAGTTTCTTTCAATAAATTCTACCCCCATCCAAATAGGAAATAAAATTCTAATTTAATTAATGCAAAACTCAAGCAAAAAAGTTTCAAATATCCCGCCCACTAATTCATTAGCCGCAGCCCAGAAGATATTTTTTTATTTTGGGAAAATGGAAAAGGGAAATCTTTTTGGGCCTGAGCCTGAGCCCAAAATCAAACCCACGAAAAGCTGGCGACTTGATTGTCCTTGATGGATGGATAGAATGGATGGAATGGATGGATGATGGACGTTCCACCAACCACAGGAACCACTCATAATGGAGAATGGCGAATGGATGGATGGTGGTGCGGCGCTAAAAGCAAATGACAATCAGCGGGAAGAGCGGCAAACATTTAACAAAAAGACAAGAAACAAAGTTTAAAATCTAAAAAAAAATGGAAAGGCGCGAGGGGCGAGGGGCGAGGGGGTGGAGGAGGGGGGCTAAGAACGGTGGCACATTGCAATTTACATGCAAACAAATAAAACCACCCACCACCCAACGTATGGCCTTCCCTTTCGCACCGCATTGTTTGCTTTCACCACCCAACCACCTCAAACCTTCTGTCTGTCTGTCTGTCTGTATGGCTGTGTATATATGTGTGTGTGTGTTCGCTCAACATTTCAATCAACGCTCGAGTGAAATGTGGAAAAAAAATCATAATAAAAGCAAGGATAATATGGCAAGCGAGTGGTTTGGAGGAAGTGGTGCCGCCGCCCAAGCGGAAATGGATGCGCATCACAAAAGTGGCACAAATTGTGTGGCATGTGTGAAGACGTGGCATGCAGCCACAAAAGCGAGGATGATATAGTTTCTTTAAATGTTTAATATAAAATAAAACACAACTTATTTTTAGTTATAACACAAAATAAGTTTTAAACATGCAAAAAGTAATTCAGTAAACAGTCATTCTCCATGATCAATTCAGCTATCTTAGAAATAGCAAAACCATTAAATACATCTTTGTAGTATCGATGTTATAATATCATAAAAGAAATCTCATATTAATGAATTATTAAAAATATTTTCAAATATTTACCAACAAATTTGTTTCAATTTTGTATTGAATTAAGATAATAAATTTCATATATTTCTTTTTCTATGTTAATGGATTGCGATATATTTATTCCGATTAAGGTATATCTGGAACTCTCCGATCGAAAGGATGAATTTCGTCAAAATTGTACTCCTTGTGGCCACCTGAAATGGCAACTTTTGGATGGGAATCCCCGCTGCAACAGCCGCTGTAACACGCTGTAAATCCAAGTCCCCCTCCCAAATGGATTGCCATAACAACCATTAACCGAGATACATTTTAAATCTCGAGCAGAGTCCAACCAAAAATGGTAAAAAAAAAAAAAAAACTAGTGGAAGGGAAATGCGACGACCAGAACCAAATCCAAAGTGTAAACATTCACAGCCTCCGTTTGGCGAGAGGGAAAAGCTTGGTTCGCCGTGGGTCTTTGTGGGTCTTTGTGGGTTGCGATGGGTGGTTATGGGCGCTAGACAATGCTGTTGGAATGCCCCACCCACAAGCCACAACCACAACTACGCCCACCACCCTGGACACCAACAGCTTCCTTCCGTACTGACGTTTGATGTGCAGCCATGGGAGCTTTATATTTTTTTTTAAGAATGCGAGTGGGTGGCAAGCACGCAACCAACGTGTGGCAACAGCTAACAACTACTGCAAAAAAAGCGAACCAAAAAATGCGGTATTTATTTCAAACAAGCTCAGCACAGCAAACTGAAAAAAGGAAAAGGCTGTCCACAAAAAGAAACACGAGTTTTTCAATGCCTTTGCTCCGGATTCTGATACTATTGCCTATTGCAAGCACTTTTCCTACAGAGAGGAAAAATCTTTAAATAAAAAAAATAAGTAAGGTTCATTTACACACATTGTTTTTGTTTGTGTCTTATTATAGTTGTTAAAATAAATAAAAACCATTTTTAAAAGAACAGATTGTTTGTAAAATTTTAAAATAAATAATGAAAGTTTGAGCAGTTTATTTTCCATGCTGGAAAATAATTTTTTTAGTTTTTTATTTTAAGCTTATAGTGAGCTTCAGGCAAATGACCATCTCTAGTTAATATTGTATATTTTGATAGTAAAGAGTGATCTCTGTTTTACACAAAAGAAAAATACAAAAAAAAAATTAAGATGGTTTTTTTTAGTGCTATCCCCACACAGACACCCGATGCAATTGCTTGGCAACAGCTTGTGGGGAGGTGTCGCTAATGAAGTCGCAAACAGTCGGTGGCAGCAAAAAAATTAAGCAAAGAAAGTAACGCAACGCTCTACATATCCAACCGCATCCGCATGCCTTCATTGTAATAGAAATTATAAGCTTATCCCCCTCCGGCCAACCCACAACCCCCGCCCTTGGATGAGCTGTCGTTTTAGCAACACGTTGCCCATAGCCAAGGATTGCATCTATTGTTCCAATGGCCACATCCGCCAGTGGATGGTAATTGAAAACGGGCAACGTTGCTCGAGCAATATGCGAAAAAGTTCTAACATTTAGCATGGTTATACAAAACACACATTCGACAAAACACACATTCGATACATAGTAAGGTTATTCGAAACGAATTTAAAAGCCTACAGCTAATTGCATAGAACATATTTTATTATTCATTGTAACCCCTAATTTGTAGGGGATGGAGTTCAATAAAAATGTAACCACAGGTTTTAGAGTTTAAATATGAGTTTCGAATATTTGACGACATATTAAAATGTGTTTTTAAGTTAATGTAGTTAATATTTGTTAAATTACGTTTAATATTTTTATAATTTGTTTATTATTGCTATTACAATAACCTCTTTTTGGCCATTAATTAATAAAAGCACTGCCCCACGTTGGGCGCCAATAAAATAATTACGATTTTAAGAGCTTGCCAGTGACCTTCGACCTTCGACCTTCTATCCGATCTCAACTAACTGAAATGTGACAACAGTGCAAGTACCGAAAGCGATCAACCCATGGACCAATGAGCTTCCGTCCCGCTCTATTTTTGAAACCTTTTTACCTTTCTTCGAGGGTGGTTTCCATTAACACTTTTGCACTGTTGCTGCTGGTGATGTTGCTACTGCCGCTGTTGCTGCTGCCGATGTTGCTGCTGCTGCTGCGGCTGCCGCTGCTGATGCGCACCACCAATGCCGAAGCGACTGGGGCGCACCACCCACCTAGCCAAATGCCGCTTTTGCTCTGCCGCCGCTCTGCTTACGCCTCGTTTCATTTACAACAATTCATAATTTTAAAATCGCACCGAACTCGCCTCGTTCTGGTTTTCTGGTCTCGGTCTCTGTTTTTCTGATTCTGTTTCTGTCTCGGCCTCAGGACTCGTTGGATGCTGCTCTGCTTTCCTGCTGCTACTGCTGCTGTTGCTGGCACTCATTTCATTTGATTTTTAACTGTCATCGACGGCAGTTCAGACCGCTAGCCACGCGTTTTCCATCCTGTGCTTAATATTATTTATATATTTTTTTAAAGTGAATATAAGCAGTGCAAAATAATTTCAACAAATATATTTCTTAACTCGAGAAACTTAGGTGAGAAATGTGATCTGTTTGAAAGATCGGATTGTAACTGTGTTATCTAAACTAAAGTTTGTCTTGAGCTGATAAAAATATTTCAATGTTATATTTTGGCAAATATGGAAAATGTTTTTGATCTATTCCATTTAAGCTTTTAGTCAATCTTATTTGTAGAATATGCGCTATAGGTTTAAATGATTTCGAATATAATATAATTTATATAATTAAACTCTGCAGAAAGTTAAAGGCTGAAAATTAAAAGTTTCCAAATCTTTTTAAGTTGCTTGACATTAATTGACAATTTGCCCTAATTGTTATACAATAAATGCATCAAAATAAAGGTCATATTGCAAGAAATGTATAATTCAAAGATGTAACCGGTATTTCAAACATGAACATATTTTATGCATTGCCTTAATAATGTCAATAACAGGTTAAATTAAAGTCTACGAAATGCAAATATATTTATGATACGGTGTTTTATAAGTCACTGGTAGGCAATTTTTTTTCCAAAATGAAAGCAACAATCCCGCATGCAATGAAACAAATCTACTCCACATCAATCCATCCACCCATGCTATTCGAAGTGAACTTCCAACTGCCCCTGGAAAAATGATTTATCCATTATTTATACGCATTCAAGGGTTGCACTTCACTCTGCCCAATTTTCCAAATATCTCGTGCCAACAACTCGGATCACTCTACATGGGGAACCTGTCAAAAAGGGTTCAAATCAAATTCGATTTGGCAACGATACGTTGCATGTGAGTCTCTGGCAGCGGGTAAAGTTGCAAATGAAATTTTGGCAAATTTTCGGGCTACGCACACGGACAGAGAGTTACGGACAACGGACAACGGACAGAGAGATCCGGATGTGGGGCTGGGGTCTTTGTCTGCCGCCGTCGACACACATGGACAGAGAGCCACAAGTGGCACATTATTTTAATTCGCAGTCAAACGCTGTAACGTTAACACCACAACGACATGTCACCAACAAACCAACAAGTTCATTTGTCTGCATACGAGCGAGTATATGTTCGGGGTGGGTTAAACACAGGGCAGGAACAGGACCCTCAACGGGCAAGGGTTAAAAAAGCCATGGACAGAAAGTAGAATAATATTTTTGATTTATTTTGTATAATTGTTAAAGAGTACACTTACTTCGAACTAATGCAAATGCTGAAACTTTTCAAACTAAATTAGTTAATACAGACCTTTGAAATTCAATCACCGGACACATTTTAATGATTTTTTTAACTTAAAATCTTTTACCAATAATCGCCTTTGGTTGGTATTTATTTTGCTTCATTATTATGAATATTACAAGAAGTTTGAACTGAGCTTTTAAGGCCCCCAAGTTGGACGGTAATAAAAACATAAATACATTTATTTTCAGACTAATTAAGATTTTAAAAATCCCTAAGGATTCTCGATATTTTGAAACTATATTGTAGATAAAACTTATTTGTGTTCTTTTACCTACAAAAACGATCATAATTGATCAAATTGATCATTAAAATTGAGATCCTAAGGCCCCACGTTGGGCGCCAATCATAAACTAGAACCAGCTTTTCGCTGATCAGGGCCTGAATTTCGACTCCGTTCGGGGTTGCACACCAGGTGAGCCCGAGAGGGTTGCTACCCAACGCCATGGGTGGGGATATGAACTCCAGAAGGATTTCGGAGTGGGGTGGCAGGGACAACTTATCGTTGTTTGATATGCTGTAATTATGTTATAAGGTTGCCCAACCCAAGTGCCAGTTAAGTGTATGCTTGCAAGGGTTGCCCGCAATCCCAGTCGCCTTTCCACTTACCTCAGTAGGGGGTGGCTTGAATTCAACTTCGATGATGCGACATCAATCAAGGGCAGCCTTGAGTGGGTGGTTCACCGCCCAAGGGGAATCAGTAAGGGATTACTCTCTACTCTGGTTTTAATTGCCGTGCTGTTTGTAGAGCGTAAAAAAAAAAATATGCAAAAGTTAGTGCTCAGCATATCCCCAGACGAAAGAAAAACAAAAGTCGGACCAAGTCGGGATGCACTTTGCGCATTAATCTCAGCTCCGTTCTAAGTTCTTGGTCATATTCTCAGCTGCAAAAGTTGTGCAGAAAAACTTGGGCTTGGGCCATAAAAGAAAGTTGCCGACAGCTGCTGATTGAATATTAAAATGCTGCCAGTTATTCTAGTGCCACCACAACCACAAACCCCCACAAATAAAAACTGGCAATTAAAGCCCTGCCCAGCATCAATCAGTGCCGAGAAAATCAGCGGAATTTTCACCGAGGGCCAGATGCCGGGATGGCCACGCCCACCGCCCCCACACCCACCGCGCCTTAATTAGCATAATCTAATTTCAACTTTGTCGCAAAATCCCCCCTTCTATTTTGTACCTCTCCCGAACAACGGCTGCCAAAAAATGCAAATCAACACCACCCGTCCCTTGAAAATCTCCCCCTCCACAGCCCGCAATCATATATTCCTTTTGCGACAGTTGAAAACTTTATGTATTTTTACAACGAAATGAAAAAACAATAAAAATTTCTCAAATCCAACATGGAACAACAGAAAAAAACAGAAGGAATGCAAATGAATGCCACAAGAATACGTCTGGAAGTGGCAATACCTTAACTTATAAATATTATAAATATGGTACAGTCCAACTAATGTTGATATAATGCTTCTGGACTATCAAAGATTGGAGTCTATCAAATAAAGTTTTTTAATTACATTTAAATGACGAAAAACCAAACAAACTATAATCTTTTAAATAAAAGGGTGTTGAAAAAATGTGATGACCATACATTTTACAAAACGTATGCCTCTCAACTTCTAAAAAGAATTATCAAAACCATTCAACATAGAATAACCACTGCTAACGAAACTTTGATGACTATTCGTATATACCCCTTTTGGGGTATTACAGGGTACTCGGTTACAGGCGTCGGCGGTGGCTTGTTAAAAACTTTTTAAATGCGAAAATGAAAGAGCAACAAGGCAGTGGCGCTTCGCAGGGGGGGTGGGGGGAGGGAGGGGTGTTAGCAATGAGTGGTAGGTAGGTACACTGTTCCTGGTTAGAATTGACAGGCACACTGGCGCAGGATACAAGCAGCCAGGACACGGCGTCAAGTGCCTCAACAGTTTGGCAACACAACAATTGAGTTTGTCCTCCAATGTTCGCGGAAATTGGGGGGAGGGGTGGGGGTAGGTGAGGTAGGTGTGTCACTGCTGTTGAAACATTTAATTTACTGGAATTTGGCGCGATGTGTGTAAGCTTATTAACAACTTGGTGGGATCAGCGGGGAGTTCGACTCGAAAAAAAAAATGTGAAAAGGGAGGGTGCGAGATTTTATCGCCTGTTTTTCTATGCAAATTTCAACTGTTTTTGGGGACTGGGGACAGATGTTGGCTTAATAAAGTTATAATAAAGGTAGCTTAGCTGGCGGCAGCTGTGGAACAATGGATTTTTGATGGACGCACATGGAAGTTATGCTGCTAAAATTATACGACTACAGAAATCTGGGTATCTATTGGCAATTTCATAATGAAGGAAATTCACAAGGTTTGATGGCTAACAAACAGAAAGAGTGTTTCATTTTGTATTATGACAAAAATAATACAAGTTTTCTTGCCTTTCTGTTATTACCAATAGACTTCATTCTACACATATTATTATCCAATTTATTGGCTGTTTTCTATTTAAATTAGGCACCCTACCCTTTTATTTTGCACAACTTTTCCTGTCCGTTTCCATTTCAGTCACTTTTAAAACGCTTTCAAGGCTAAAGCCAAAGTCCTCCAACAATTTCTTACCACCCAAGAAAACTCACTCCTCAAAATGCAAGATAAATTCACTCAGAGCAAACAGAAAATTCAGATTTAATTGTCCCATGGGCAATGGAAAGGAGGTAGCATGGAAAAGGCGGATGGGATGCCAGTCCAAGACAATGCAAATATATCCCTACACAAATATAAATCTCAAGTGACTTCAGCTGCAGAACTTACCCAGCGTCTATTGTGTGTCTTTTCCATTTTTCCTCTAGAGGCGGCAATGAAGGACAACGGCAACATCTCGTCGAGCGGCACAGCGGGAATGGGGATAACTTGCACCGTCGGAGGAGCAACGGCAACAACAACAACGACGGCGGGGGCCACCTCTAGCAATGCCACGCCCAGTGCGCCCAGCACGCCCACAACAGCAGCAGCGGCATCTGCCGCAGACCCCGCATCAGCAGCAGCGCAGCAAAATCCACAGCAACGCAGCAAGAGCAACATCCATGAGCTGAGAAACCAGGACTTCGTCAGTCGCCTAATGGCAGCCACTCCACCGTATTTGTATTCCGCTCCAGTGGGACCGAACAATTTCTTTTTCAGCGACATGCTGCGCTCCTTGGTGCAGGCGCGAAATAATGAGACCGCACGTGTGCTGCAGCTGCAGCAGCAGCAGCAACAGCAGGCGCACCAGCAGCAGCAGCAGCAACAACAACAACAGCAGCAGCAACACCAGGCTGCTTTGGTGAGGCGACCAAGAAAGCGTTCCTGGTCGCATCGTCCTTACTACGAGCAATTGCGAGAACGACGCGATGCAGAGGAGAAGCAGCAGCAGCAGCAGCAACATCACCAGCAGCAGCAGCAACATCACCAGCAGCAGCAGCAACATCAGCAGCAGCATCAACAGCTTCAACAGCAAATGGCGCCTGAGAAACCGCTCGAGCTAACCAATAAGACAATAACGCCCTTTGGCTATGCCAAAATGGAGGCCAAACCACCCATAGCAGCATCAGTAGCCACAGCTGCACCGCCCAGCACCACCAGCAGTAAATCTGGTCTGGGTGGTGCGGTGGATGCCAGCCTGCAGGATAACACACCGCCGGCGGCCTCGTTGCCGCCACAGGATTTGGTCCTGCCACCGCCACCACCCGTGTGGTATCCACCACTCTACGCCCCCTACGGCATCGATCCACTGCACTTCTTCATCGATCTCCGGGTGTCCGGGCACATATACGACAGGAAGAAGGAGAATGTCTCACCGCTGTCGAGTAGCAACAATGCGATTGCCGATGAGGGATCACCGGGGTCCTGTTCCTCGGCGGGTGCCACTTCCGGTTCCGGTTTGGCCAGTAACTTGCTGAGCAAACAGCGTCACGGTTCCGCCTTCACCGTACCAATACCCAAAGCAGCCCAAAACGATGCCATCAATCTGTGCGCCAATGCAGGCGGTTCAACGGCAGATGGAGTGACCACCACTACATTGGGCAGCAAATTCGAGCACTATGCCAAGTACTACGATCTGGGTGAGACCAAGGAGAATCAGCCATCCAGTACGGCGGCCAACCTTTCGGCAGCCGCTGCTGCCGCCGCTGCAGCTGCGAATCTTTCGAAATCAGGAGCCAGCTATATGTTGCAACATCTGCCACGGCTATATAGTCAATTTGCCGCCCATCAGGCGCAGGTGCAGAGCCAGGACACGGATGCCAAGTCGGAGTCCGCATCGGTTAGTGCTTCACTTTCGGCCCCTGATCTTTGCGACGAGGACTCATTGGGTCGCAATTCCAGTGACACCGGGGCCGGATTGGAGGGAACTAGCGGTGGGCAGGGCAACTGCGACATCGACGTGGAGATCATAGACTCCATCAAGTATCGAACGGATGGCGAGAGCAGTCGCTGTTCCAGTAACGACGAGGCCTCCATCACACAGATCGATTGAGGCCACAGTACCAAAGTTTATCAATAAAGTTAATATGTCCATGGTATATTTCAAAGCATTTTATTTGGAGGGAGAAGGTGTCAGAGAAATGAAACTAAATGATACCAGTTTTCCTGGTTATGAAAATAAATTTATGTAGTTATGTTGGGCATGATAATTAAAGCTTTATTTAACTTGCCTATTTAACTATTAGTAAGCTTTTAAAGACCTTGAGTTACATCCTCTTTACACATTCTGATTTCTATTTTAATATTTTGTCGGATTTTTGCTCAGAAGGTGTAAAACATTGTCTGACTTGTTGAGGCCTTAATGAAAAATAAACAATCGGCAGTCTAAAACTTCTTAGAGTAATTTAAAGAAGATCACAAAAAACATATCTTTTTTAACATATCCTTACATTCAACGTGCCAGAAAAAGGAATTAATTGAAAACGTGCCAGAAAAAGGAATTAATTGAAATATACCATCAAATACACTATCAAGATATTATATGTAGATATACGCATTGGAATAAATAATTATTTATTTGATAGTTTAGACTGAAGTCTCTCATACAGCCATTCGAATAACAGACATGACAGCTTCCATCCAAATCTACTTTCTTCAGTTGAGGAAGTTCCTTGCTCTTCCTTTAGAAATGTGCAGCGGTAAAAGTAATTTCATAAATCATTTGACGCCGTCGTCGTCGCTTGTTGGTTCATCTTGCTTGTTGTTGCTGCCTCGAGGCATTTTTTAAATGTCGTCGCGCGAATTGTCGAGCATCATGCCCACCCGTTGGGCGCCAAAAATAAAAAAAGGAGAGCATTCACCATCATACCGCTACAGAGCATTACACGCCTGACTACGCTTTGTGTAAATTAAAACTGCTGCCGGCTGCTGGATGATGATGACAACGCCCCCCAATTCCCGCCACAATTCTCTTGCATTCCTTTTTTATTTATTTGGTTTTTTTTCGTTTGGGCCCCACAGGATATTAATTTTTACACCATTCATTGATTTTGTTTGCTACCCGGTTGCTTAATGAACACATGCAGTGGCGACTTGTGCGTTCACCAGCCTCGTTTCCGTTTCCGTTTTTATTTATGTTGCTTCTTGTTTTTCACCCAACATTGTTATCAAACGTATGGATTTCCATGAGTTTGCAAATTTCTGCACATTGAGGCAGAAAAAGTGCACTGAAAGCCAATCAGAGCAGTAAAAAACCAAAACAAGTACAGTCCGAACCAAAAGTTGTCGATAAAAATTTGCATGAAAATCGGAAGGAGATTGGTGGGGGGGGGGCATAAAAAAAGAGGCAAAGTTAAGCTCTCATCATCATTGTGTAATCAAAGTAAGTAGCTAAAAGAGATAGCAGCGAAATTGAAATTCAACCTAATTGCAGGAAATTTATAACTCAACTTAACAGCTGACAGATTTTTCCCTTTTTGGTGCCGCGAGGGGTTTGTTCCAGTAAGAGGAGGGTCCTGTCATGAGTACCAGCGTACTTTTGTTATCCTCTCGAATTCATAAATCTTGGCAGACGCTCATAATTCATGCAACAGTCGACAATTGGCAGCGGTTCCCACTCAAGACGATGGGGAGGGTTCGGTTACAGCGGCATAAGCTCAACTTGCGGCAAAAACAAATTTTCCCAATGACAAGACGGGCTAACTGGCAACCAACAAAAAAAAAAAGAATAAAAAATGTTATAAGAAAACCCAACGGAGAAGCGATGAAAATCCTTTGGCTGAGGGTGGGGTTTTTTAACAAACAATGAATGCAGCTTATCCCAAGGGGACGAAAAGTACTTGGGCGTGTTGACAGCTTAAAGCTTTTTCCTTAATTGATAGATTTGTTTATTTAAAACGGAGGTACACGAAAGAAACCATGGAAAAGGGTTATTTCTTAAGATAGAATTGGAATCTATCATAGTTTGAGAGACTTCCCCATAATTTTTCAGTTCTCAACGGTATTCTTTCAACACCAAATGGAATTTAACTATTTTCTAAGTTGAAGTATAAAAAGCAATTGAAAAAAAAATTTGAACAGTTAAATACATTTACTCCACAAAAAAATCACTTAAAAAAGCCAAATATGACCAAAGCTAATATATTAGGACATTTTTATACAACTTGGGTTGTTTTTTAAATCTTGAAAAACATTTTGAGTTTAAAATGTTTATAACGAAAAATTCTTCAGTACAAAGAAACCAAACTTATACATATTTTAAAGTTATTGAACATTAAAAAAATGTATCACTGTACACTAAAATTTAATATAACTGCAATTTATTTTTAATATACAATCTTAAAAGATACAGTTTAATATATTTTTTTAAAAATTTTCTTATAATCATTTTTTGGAGTTCTTCATTTGTTTTTCCAATTTGAATGCAAGCCAAAACCGATACCGGTGGCGCCATCTATGGCTCGGTTTATTACAAAGAAAAGCCGTTAGAAGGCGCAATGCTGCCCTCTGCAACGTAAGACGAAAAACTTAGTGCTGCCAATCGCCACATGGGCAGCACTGGTATGGCGGGCATTTCGAAATGTTTTCATCTATTTGCATTTGTTGCTCAAAACAATTAACAGTCAATCGAAAGTCAAACTAACCAAACAAATTAAATCAGATTAACTTAAAGCACACACAAAAAAAGGTCTTGCATTTACCACAAAGAGCGATATTTGGCCTTCGGCAAATTATCATGTGATTGTGAGTGCTCGCATTTAATTTTTTTTTGTAGTTTTTGTCAGTATTTGTTCTGCTTTTGTTGTATTTCTACTACACGTTTTCTTCAATTTTGTGCTTGTATTAAATTCATGCTTGTAAATGAGTTCAAAATGCTGATTATATTAAAAGAGGAACGCGCTTTATTTGCTCATACATATTTATGAGAAAATTTTCCAGATACCATTCGTTGTGATTTGTTTACTTATTGTTATTTATTTGTTTAGTTTCGTTTTTTGCTAATTGTGGCAGCACGTCACAATAAAAAAAATAAGATCAAGTAGCATGCATGAAGAATCAAATAGTTTTTTGTTTACGTTTTTGGACAAGTATTTTTTAACTGCGCATTTCTTAAACAACAACAAAAAATACAACAATAACAAGGGAGGGTTCAAAATGAAAAAAGTATAAAAGAAAAAGAAGATAGGTGGCAAAAACGAAAAAAGAAGACGCTAAATCAAAGGCAAATGTAAACGGGATCATTTAAATCAAGGCAAAGTGCGATCGAAATGGAGCTATATAAGCTAAGCGAGTGCGAGGGAAAAAGAGCGATAAAAGGTAAGAGAGGAAGGTTAAGAGAGCCAATTAAAGAGCGTAAGGGAGCAAAAGGGAGAGAGCGAGCGTCAAGTCGCCGTTATTTGTTTGATATTTATCAAGAGCAATAATAACAACAAAATATAACAACAAAAATAAAAGCGAGTGACAGAGAAAAAAGTACCAAGAGGGGGAAAATCATTTCTTTGACATTTTTAATGTCCAATAATAACAAAACCAATACGACACAAACACATTAAGGAAAGTTAATAAAACTAAAAACAAAAACATAACACAATAAAACTATTTTAAATACACGAAGAAACAAATCCAACACCTTATAAAAAAAGGACATTTTATACCAAAAAACACAATTTAATAAAAAACTACTAAAAAAAAAACTCCACCATAAATTTACAAGACACCTCATTAAAAGAAAACTGAATGGAAAAAAAACTTATAAAAAAAAGCCATAAAAATAAACAAGGACTTAAGAATAAAAGGGGAAGGGGAACCCCAAATCGTTGACTTCTCTGCAATTTTCCGCCTATTTTTACACGCTCTTTATGCAAGGAAAAGCGAAAGAAAAAGAGGGAGAGAGAATGAAAATTAAACATGGCTAAATGCGTCCACCCGCCCGCCACCCACTGCCCCTCCCCTATCATCTTCCCACTTTTCGTCTCTTTCGACGACCTCACCTAGACAATAAGGAAAAGGAGAGTGGGAGAAGATGCCACCTTGGAACAAAAATGCAAATGGAAATGTGCATATGCTTTCCGATCTATCGATAGATAGGTCCACGTACGGTAGATATTCAAATTAAAGCAGTTAAATAATTACAGATCACTAGATTGACAACGGTAGGCTTCAGTAGATATTCAAACAACTAAACATTTAAATTTTAAATCGAAAATTTAAGAAAAGCTGAAACTATCAATTACAGATCAATTGATAAAAAAAACCCCGCATATAATGAATATTTAAAATAAACAACAAGAAAATTAAAAAGTCTAAAAGAAATTGTATTCTTAAATCTTAAACAGCATGTTAAATTTTTCTCAATTTTATAAACTAACATAAATCTTTAAAACACCCCCAATAACTTCTTATGAATCTGTTATTTTTAACTATTCATACCATATTTCGCAACTTCATGACACTGTACATATACGCTATCTCGTTGGCGTCCCATCAACAACTTTTATCGGGCTATATAGCCTCCGATTTGCATCTCTATACCTCTAGCTGCTAAAAACGTTTTTTTAATACCTTAAGAATTTCGCTTTTCTGTATCTTACTTATTTTCCTCTCTGCTGCGCCGCTTTCGATCGTTTGGTTTTCAGTTCATTGAAATTCAATACATCAGCCGGCACCATTCACGAGATCGGAACATTGAGGCAAAAATAATCGAAATCATTGGATTAGTAATTTTCTTATAATAACCAGAAAATATACAAAACCTGTTAAGTTTTGTGTGTAATCAAATATATTGGAAAGGTATCAACATAGCTGATAAATATTTTAATATATATTTAAGCCCCTGGAAATTACAAAAGGCTCAAACAAAAATTATGTTATATACATATGCCTTAGAAAGTTTCTATAATAATGCAATTTTAATTATCTTGAAAACTATTTCACAGACATTAATACGTACCCTCATAAAATTTGTTCTCTTGCTACTACTATATCTGCCATCTCTAATCCCATTAAGATAATGTTCCGCTAAAGGTTATGTCAATTATTCAGTACCAAACATTTGATATACCCCCCATACTGTATCTGCCATCCTAATCCCATTTTTTGACCGATTCCGATGTCAACTGTGTGTGATATTGTGCGTGTCTTTTAATTGCATTCAATTTCGGTGCTCTCGGCATTTGCATATTTTCGTGGCTGATCCGAAACTACGAAATTGTATAGTTGGTGGTGATAATGGAGATGGTTTGATGGTTCGGATTGGATGGTTTCGTGGGAGTGGGAGTACCAGGGGATGGGATATTGCTGTTGTGGTATGGGGTTGTACATGGCAACGAGAATTTGTCGGTTTTGTTTGCTTTATTGCTCCACTTTTGCTTGTGACTTTTTAGTGCCCTGGCCGCTGTCGCTGCTATTTGATTTTCACATTTTTCTTTATTTTGGTATCACATGATTATACAAACATATCCCACACACGGAAACAGATACGTATACCTGCGATGTGTATGTGTGTGTATTTGTTCGGTGGAAAATGTCTTTTCGAAACGATCTTTTTGTTTTATTTTTTGGTTACTTTTTAGTTTCGGTTTTCGAGTGACTGATCTGTTGATCTCCACATTTGTCGCTGTCGTCGTCTAGTGCTCTGCACAGTAACAACATAATGACGTCAAATTTTACCTTCATTCTTTTGTTATCTGCTTATATTAAGAAACCCATTAAGGTAAAACTTATGCCGACCGAATGATGCTCTTTTTAAATATAATCTCCGATCGAAAAATCACTACCTGAGTACTCTAGAATTCGGTTCCGTTTCCTGGTTGTTACATATGTATTCTGCTATAAAAACACACGCCGACCTAAGAATGGACCTTTAAAGCTGTATGACACCCCCTCATTTAATTTTTTGACGTAATATAATTGCTTTTAAAAAATGGGTTATGCTGTTATTGTATGTTGAACTAAATATAACTTGTATGGATGGATGTGCGGTTTGATTCCAATCAAATTCGGAAAAAATTATATATTTTTCTACATATTCAAAATTTAATAAGCATCAACATTATTTTCGGGTAAAATACGTGTGATACGACTAGAATATTTAATCACGTGTTGTCGATTGGTCTGTACATTCCTGAGCTTCGGTCACACTGCTTCATGCTCTTTTAAAGCTTTCTCGCTCTCTTCACTCTCCATCTTGTTGTGCTTTTTTTTTGCACCTGTTTAACTGTTTTTGTTTTGGGAAGGGGGTACGATGGGGCTGTGATCCCCTTTTTGCGTTGCCATGGTTCTAACTGGTTTTTCGAAATTCCTTCGCACTGCAATTTCACTTGCCCATTGGCATTTGTATTTGCTATGGCCCCCAGAGCGAGTTGTATAACTCTGTATTTATGTGAGAGGGAATGCATATGTACATAGCCCAGGCGACAACAACTACAGTCATACTTCTATAGCATTAAATTGGAGTTGGAAAACCTCTTAATCATTGTCTAAATTGTTTTATTTGTATATATTAAACATTTTATTTTTAAAAATATTTTTATGTAGTTGTAAATGAGAAAATACATACCCAAAATATTTATTTTATATTTTGTATTTGTTTGATCATTAATGATTTTTAATTAAATATGAAATGGTATAATTTAAGGAGTCTCCACTATACAACAATGACAACCGCATGGCTAAGCGAATGAGAGCAAAAGAGAGCGACACAAACAGCGGCGTCGCGTAAAAAGTTGTGTGTAAACAATTGGGGCCGCTCTCTAATGCTCCCCTCCCCGTCTTCCCTTACCCATCATAGCCAGAGAGAGACCGCCTGCAGTTTGTTTATACGCCGTTTGTCCCACATAATTTTTGTTTGTTAGTTTTTCTGCAGGGCTGTCGAATGTCGAAAAAATAAATCATTTTGATATTATGCTGATTTTGACTGATATTCTTAGACGATTAATAACTTTAAAATATAAAAATGAATTCTGATTGGACATTTGAACATACATATGTACATACATATTTTTATATTATTTAAGGTTTTTTACATTTAATTTCAAGCAAAAATTGTAAAATATAGTAATAATGTAATATAATATATGTATGTAATAATTCCTTTGATAATATTTGATGACAACCCTATTTTCAGCTGCTTCCACACAAGCTTCTGCTTTGCTTTTGTGTGTTTGTGTTCTATTTTCCAACACACACGTTTTTGGTTTTCCTTATCTCGCTCGCTCATTCGCGTATTTTTGGCCAAAGCCACGTTGTTGGAAAAATCGGTTTGTTGGAGGCGAAAAACCGGCCGGAAAAACTGAGCAAACAATTCCTATTGGAGTTACGTGAGCGCTCTCTCTCTCTCTCTTTTCTCTTTGGGACAATCATAAAACTGATGTGTAATTGAGTGACAAACGATAAGAACTTGCTCCTTTTTTGTTGCTTATCGTATTTCTGACTTTCTTTTCTTTGCTTTGTTTGTTTCTTCTCGCTCTCCCTTGCGTTCTTGTTCTTAAATTAACACGTTCGCATTACAATTTAGTTTCATTAATAGACCACACCACAAAATAAGAGAGTGAAATAAGTGACAAAAACTAGAGCGATATTAAATACAAGCCACTCAACGTAAAAACAATAACGGCATCTCTCGCTCTCTCTCTTAATAAATGCCGATGCAGGCTGTTTTTGTTATTTACGCGCGGGTGTTGCGGTACCAATAAAAACAACAACAAAAACATTAATAATAACAACAAAGTCAGAGAGTGAAGGAAAAATGAGATTGTATGCGTATGATTGACTTTTTCGCTGCGTGTGACACATGTTCACCCACACAGTCGCAGCTTTATACAGTGTGTAACATTTATGTAAATGTGATGAATACCTTTTGCCGATAATAAACACCAGCGCACAGTGGGTCCAAAAGAGCTCTTTGTATTTTGGTTACCTAACCGAATGGGGTAATTAGGTTTTATCTTTACTATTAACACAAAAATAAGCTGAAAAATAAATAATATATGACTTGTTGGTTACTTGATCATTTATTTTAAGCCAATAGCAATATATTGTATGTTTGAGTTTTGAACACGTAGTCATATTATATATAGCCAAATTTATTTATTTCAATGATTTTTACTTTAGTTGTAATTAAGATTTAATTAAGACAGGACTTCATCATAAAATTATTTTCCAATTTCTATTAAAAATGTACATACAACCCAAAATTTAATATTTTGAGTAATTTTAAGATAAAGAACAAAATAAAAAGCAATTGTGGGTGATTTCACAGGCTTAGTTTTTGATATCGAATTTATTTATTTATTTATTAACACGCAAAACCCAAGGTGACATTTCGTTCCACTGTGCAAGAACAACAACGCAAGGTAACTGTAAGCGCTGCTTCTTCTGCTACTTCTACGTTTTGGCAACAACAAAAACCATGTGTTTGCCACGCGCTTATTATTCTCTTTGGCTCTCTTACTCACTCTTTGCTCTCTCACTTGAGCTGCCATGTGTTCTTCTGTTTTTTTTGCTCTGTTTCAAAAACAAATCAAAATCAACAAATCGCTGACATTTCAATTAATTATTTGGTTGAGCTAATATTAAATCGACAACTCGAATATAGCAAAACTAGAGTTTTTGGTATTTTCAGAGTATTTCAGTTCTTTTTAAACGCTTTTTATTATTGTTCTGCCACAGCTGACTGCGCTGCCTACGCCGCCTGCGCTGCCTTTTCTGGCTGACGTTCTCGCATTTTGCCGCATTCATTTTTTTGCCTTTCAGAGCAGTGGACGTAAATGAAAACATATTAAATATATTAACAGAAAACAAAAATAAAATTCCTTAAACAATAAACTGTAATAAAAACAAAGCACCACAAAAAGCAAAACAAACAGAACGTCGCCGTTGATGAACCAAAAATAATTGAGTAGGTATGCCTAACCTTTTTTTTTTTACAAGTGTACTTGTGTTTTTAATTAATATATGTGATAATTAATACAAAAACAAGATAAAGAAACAAAACCAAAAAAATACGTTTTTTGCAAGTGCCGCCCGCAAAAATAAAACACAAAGCGAAACAGAGAGAAAGAGTAAAAAAGTAAAAAAGAAAAGAAAAGAGAGAGCGCGCAACAACAAAAACAGTGAGTGCCAAATAAATAACAGGAGAATAACAGGGAAAGCAGCAACAACAATACAAATAAAAAACATGGCAAAACAAAACGAACACAACAACAAAAAAGCTTAAACAACGTGGTAAAACAACAACAAATATTGAAGACATTTTTAGTGCTGCCAATCGAATGCCTATATGTGTGTCTGTCACCAAATGTGCGTGTATCTGTGTCCCCCGCTATGTTGTTGTTGCTGCTTCTGTTATTTTCTTTTCTTTTACGCCCCCCGCTTGGAAAACGGGAAAAATTGAATTTGGAAGCCAGCGAAATTATCAATGATCCCTGGAAAATAAAGGATAGGGGCGTACACGACTTGAAAAAGAAAAGGGGCGGGGAAACCCGCATGTAAAACACAATAATCAAAAGTCCGATTTTTAGTTAGACACAATATTTTAAAATAGTGTGTGCAAAGAAACAATTGATAAGATCTTAATATTGAACATATTTTTTTACGATCCATATTAAAAATGTAAAGGTAAAAAATGGAAAAAACTATATTTTAAAAATGATCAATTTATGGTACATTTTTGTTTGGTTATTTCAACCCTTAGAAAATTGTAATAATATTTATTTTTAATACCTAAACTGAGAACAATATGTATCTTTAAGATCGCGATTTCGATCAATCATTTCAATATATGAAATCGTTGCCACCTGTTGACATTTTATATAAGCACACACCACACAACGAATATCAATCAAAATCTGGGTTATTTTCCCCTCTTCGATTCTAATGCAAATCCCATGCCGAATGTTTGACACCCTTTTTACCTACGCCTATTCTACCCCGAAAAGTGAATGTTGCGCTTTACGACTTACACCTAGAGTCGGACCCCAACTATAATGAATTTTCTCTAAATTACACAAGTTTTTAATGGGAAAATATCTACAATAAATAAACTTGTAGAAGTCTAAGGTATATAAATATTAAGAATAACTTTAAACAAAACAGTTGATTTTCTATAATTGAACCAACTTGCTGTTTTAGTATTAAAACTTTTAAAAATTTGTTCTTTGAAATACTAATGATTAGGTGAATTTTTTGCGACTTCAAGTCTTTCCACTGTAGTCCACTTTAGTTTGTTGTCGCTTTTTCTCGGTTTCGCGTTGGCCTGTTACCCTTACATCCACACACTAACGCACATGCACACACATGCATGGTGTGTGTGGGGTGGGGTGTTCGGGGGGGAGGGGTATTCGTCGCCACTGCGTCAGCAAGAAAATACAAAATACATTTAGGAGCAGCGACGCCTGTTTCTGCTAGAGAAACGAGGCGCAGAATATCGACAACGCTTTGTCGTTGATTATACCCTGTCCTCGATGACTTATCAGGCAATATTAGGCAGATATGCTGAAGTTTCTTCTCCCATTAATCCATAAATATATATTTCACATTTCCTTCAAAATGTTCTTTTAACTTAGATTTTTAAGATTAATTACAAAGAGAAAGTTATTATATAATCAGGTACTAAGTCCATATACATATGTATATATTACATCTCTGACAAAAAGATCACTTTCTTAAGAATTTGTAATGAGATATGATTTTACCTGGGTAATTACTTATCTTAAATTTGGACAACTCCTTATTTACTGGACAACTTATTTTATTTATCGTATTGCAATAGAATATTGTAAAACATTACAAAGCGATTAAATGTTAATGAGGACAACTAAAATAGGACTCAATTTGATTATAATTGGATGGGTTGTTATCCCCAACACATATTATTATTACAGGGTACCTTGTATTTGATTCGCAATATTTGTTACTGGTTTTATTTTGGCGTCGTTGTTGTTATTGCTCTTGCATATTTCATGTGTGAGTTTTCGATCGTGTGATTTGTTGCTTCTCTTCGCTCTCTTTTTCTCCCTCTAACTCTCTCTCTATCTCTCTGTCTCTCTCGCTCCCTTTCTCTATCTGACCGAGACGCTAATTTGTTGTTGTTGTTTGATAAAGCGACCTCGCCATTGCCTGTTTTTTTTTTGGTTGTTTTGTTATTTTTGCCCCACAGTTAACTGTCTTCTATAGTTTGTAAAATTCTGTATCATCGAAAAAAGCCCAAAGAATCGGAAAATCAATATGCAGATTTGAAGATCACGTGGGGCTATCGACTAAGTTTAGTTTTGTGTTTAAGGTTCATAATCATTGTGCAATTAGCAGGGCGATTATGCAACGAGCATTCAAGAAAATCCAATGAATACTTGAAACTTTGAAAGCTCTTGGGGTTGTGTGTATTGTTTATTGTCTTTTTTTTTTTTACTACTACTATTTTTTTTATTTGGTTGCGTGTGTGCGTGTGGCGGCAATTTCCGACTTAAAAAGCAATTGGAAATTGAAATTCCTTGACGCTGGGCGGGATTAAAAACTAATTGAATATCGGCCGTAACATTTCCGACGTTTCGGGGGCGGCAAGTGGGTGGTTTTGTGGGCGTGTGCAGTGATTTGGGTGGTTGGCGTCGGCACGCAAGACTCGCACCACCTAAAAAGCAACAACGAAATCCCAAAACTCGTGCTGCTGATGTAGCCTCTGTCTTCACTTTTCCCTTGAGTGTCTTTTTCTTTCTACTTAATATAGCGAAATATTAAAAAAAGTTTTAAAAATGATTGATAAACACAAAAAGGGAATATTGTTTCATCTTTGCATTTCTATAAAAGTAAAAACCCTTTAAAGAACTTGAAAATTGTTTTTACTCCGTTACAATGTTTTTTGGGTCGTACAATATAATCTTCAATAAATGTAAAATGCGATGGACATTAAAAGTAGAATTATGGAAGTTTACAAGAGTTTGAGTTCAATTCTAGTATATGTTTGATCGGGCTAATTGGATATTTCCAATTACTTATTATTTTGGTGTTTCAGTTTTTTGAGAGCTATTCACCTGACTGCTGCTGTATAGGCGTGTGTGTGCTTTTATTTTTGAGAACCTCAGCATAGAAGGCAAAAGGCAGGCGAACTGAGGCTGAGACGTTGCTTTTTTGTTTGTTGATTACATAAAAAATGAAAATAATTATGTATGTACAAATGGTGTGTGTTGGTGTTCAACTAAAACGCACACATGTGCAACAAGAGCTGTGCCAACACACTCACAACAAAGTTGTTAGCGCGATAAGATATAGCGACTATAAAAACAACAACTAAACGGCGGCAATAGTGCGCAAAATGCAAACAAAATAAAAAATACTTAAAAGTAGCAACAGGGGACGAACACTTTGTTGGTTGTTATACAACAGTTAAGGTGAAGAAAATAGAGCGACGCATCTGCATCAAAATTAGAATGGGAAATCGAATTGCAATTACAATTAAAATAGATGCAGCGGAAATACATAGTAGAGCAGAAGCAATTTTGAGAAATATCAGATGGTAAATCATTTAAAAGGAAACTTTAATTGTATTATCTCAAAAATATAACTTGGAGGAGATAAATTGCTTAACAATTAAACATTATTAAAACAAGTCAAACTGTAGAAACAACAAATGTATTCAAAATGCAACAGTATTTATTTAACTCTTAGAGTGAAATTAAGTGTCTATAGGTGGAAAATTATATAATATATTAATATTAATTCTTTTTTTAAATGACTAACATTTTATAAACTTTATTCATTTAACTACAGTTAAATAGAAAATAAAACTTCTAACACAAATTCTTTCTTAAAGATGCGATTGTTTTTGATAAAAATTCTATTCGTAAAAAAACTATTACTAACTAGTTAAGATGAATAATTCCAGATTATGCCAACTACAAAGTTAAGACTCATCATTAGTTTTGGTCATTTCCCTTGTCGGCCACTCATATAAAATGAAAACATTTTCAATTCAAGGGAGCATATATATTTTCCATTTGTAATTGTTTAGAGTACACCTGTTTCCCACTCTCGGAATGTTTTCCCAGCTGTTAGCACATGTTCACATATTCGTTTTTCATTCAATGTTGATCAAATGCAGTGTGCAAATTATTCCAAAAAGTAAGAAGTAAAAACGATAATCGTTAGCCAACAGTTCGAATACGTAACGCCATTCGACTCGCTCCTATTTCCATCAATTATCAATTCATCTATTTAACTAAATGTTTAACGAAAAATAACGTGGCTTAGTTCTCTATATAATTTTTTATTGTATTTTCCTGCTCTCGGCATATACGAATGTGCTAATTAGTGGGAAACGTTTAACGTCCCGAGTCTGTGTCAATTGGTTTTAGTTGGTTGATTGAAGGGCAACCCACTGTGTCTGATGCCCACTGTACGAGTGTGCCAAACAAACAAAACAAGGCGAACGAGCACAGTGTTTGTCGAAAGTTTTCATTCCATTGCTAACCATCTGCCAGCACGCACTGTCTGAGTACAGTGGGCTCTCGGTGGCGAGTACTCGTGTTTGATACGTAATGAAAACTTGTAGATAATGTCACAGCTTTATTATACCCTTGCAGAGGGTATTATAATTTTGGTCAAAAGTGTGCAACGCAGTGAAGGAGACATCTCCTCCATATTTTTGATCAGGATCACCTCCTGAGTTGATATAACCATGTCCGACTGTCCGTCTGTCTGTTTCTACGCGAACTAGTCTCTCAGTTTTAAAGATATCGAATTGAAACTTCGCAGTATATAAGTCGGAACGGCCGGGATGGGACGACTATATCATATAGCTGCCATATAACTGAACGATCGGAAATGCCATAACTTTGGTGTTTGTAAAGTTAGGAAGTTGGGATTTTCTATGGGTATTTATTTTAAGCCAATCAATCCGAACTACCAAATTTCATAAGGATCGGCCGACTATATCCTATAGCTGCCATATAACTTAACGATTGGAAATGCCATAACTTTGGTAAAGTTAGGAAGTTGGGGTTTTTATGAGTGTTAAGAATGCATCATATGAATAATTTTGGAGAATATAATTTACACAATATTCTGCAAGGGTATTTCAACTTCGGCTCCGTCCGAAGTAGTGTAGAAAACTTTTAAATATCGTAAGGAAACTAATCTTCAAATAATTCAAAAACTGGATTATGTATATTTTATATGTATGTACAATGAAAATAAGGGCATAATAAAAATATACTTCTATATTATCTATTTATTTTATTAGATTTATATATGATAATATCTTAAATAAAATCCTTTGACGAAATTCAACGGCAAGAATAAAAAAGTGCAGTGGATGCTTGAAAAAGTGTCTTTCGATCAATTTTCAGCTGTTTGTTATGATACATTTTTAAATATCGATGGGGTGACACTTTGGTTGGGTTTTTTTGAATGCAATTGCGGTTTTCAGTGGAGAGCAATCCGAAATTGTTTATAACTCCCCATCCATCACGGTTTTTTTTGTCCCTTATTTAGCCACATCACGTATACGCCACCGACGCAGATTGCTCTCACTGTTATCAGCGTTTTTTCTGGTTTTTTAGTTTTATTTTTCAGAGCATTTTTGCTTGCTGCCCACAAAAGGGTAAACAACTTCTGCTCTGTCAACACTCATTATTCATTATTATTTTTTCCCCCTGCTTTTGTTGTATGCACATATTGTTTTCCTTTTTTTTATTTTCGCGAGGGAAATGTGCGCTTATGCTATATTTAGTTGTATTAATTGCGGTTGACCCAATTTGTTGTTCTTGCACAGGCGACGCCTTGTGTAATTGCTTAGAGCAAATATAAAAAAATAAGAAGAGCAAAAATAAAATCAACTAAACACACGAGATGGTGAAATGCAGATGTGCACGAGAAAAAGCCAAAAAGAACACATGATGGGTTTATTTTGGTTGAACGACGACGAAATCAATTGAAATTGAAATTTTCAGGCGACCAAACGAAATCGAGTAAAACCGAAGAGAATAAAACCAAAATTGTCAGTTAGAAAGGTAGAGTCGTCGTTCGTTGTCTCAGATGATCGAGGTGTTTTTTTGTCTGTGTTTGTGGGGATTATCGGGGGCTGTAATTTGGCCTGGCAACAGCGAAAAGACTTAAATGCCAAAGCGACAAAAACAGCAAACAAAATGTACTAGCAACATGCCTGCATAAATACATAAATACTTAGCTACATGGGCATGTAGGCACATGGGGTACAAGTATATAATTCTATACCATACCATTTTACTCGAATTATTGCCTTTGAAATTAGTGACACCTAGCAAAATAACAATGTTTTGATTTTTGACTGATTAAAACCGGTAGTTTTTAAAAATGATTATAACAGATTTTGTAAAATACTTACAAATATACCAAGAAACTCTAAAGTCTTTAATACATTATTTATTATTATTTCAAGATAAAATTTTTGGATTCTGCAATAAGAATGGGATCTAAACGTTATGAGATTGTAGAAGGTTTTTAAATTTAATATGATGAAGTTATTTAGATCATGAATAATAATTAATAGCAAATAAAGTACCCCCTTATTTTTTTTGGTAATACTTTTATGGGCTACTACTTTTTTAACCGCAACTGTGTGCATATTTGTACATAGGTAGGTGTAGATATATTTATGTACATATAAATACTTGCCTTACATGCATACATTTTATATTTAGTTCTTTCTTTTGTTGTCTCTCCTACTGCAGTTTTCACCGTCTGTCTTCTTCTTTCCATTCCTTTGGTTTCTTTTCCACTTTTTTTCGGCGTGCCCAAAAAGCCGGCAAACTTCATTTTTACTTGCATACGCTCTTTTTTTCTACGTCTTATGCTCTTCGAGAAACACTCTCTCTGTGATTTTCTCTTTTTATTTTTTTGGCGTTTTCACATTCAATTTCGTTGTTGTGCGTGAGCCGTGGAATGGGGAAAAAGTTGTATAAAATTTATTTTTATTTTCAACAAATATAGGATGAGATACATAAGCGGCCGCAACGACAATGCCGTCGTTGTTCAATTTTCCGCTGCTATTGCTAAAATTAAATATGGCTAAACAGCAACACCAAACAACAACAAATATAAAACTAAAAACGACTCAAACAAAATGAATGCACTGAGGGAAGATTTTCTTGAAACAATAAAGGAGACTAAATATAAACTCGAAAAGGTTGTTTTTACAGTATTTAAAGGGCAAACAACATTTTAGATCATCTAAGAACTTTCAAAATACAAAACATCGATAAAGAACAACTATAAAAACAAAAACGTATAAATAATAAAAATAAAAAATAAATATAATTCATACGAAATGTATTCTAATTCTTATTATTTTCTGTGTCTCGAATGCAACCCAATTCGATATTCTGTTTGTATTGAAAATATTTGAGATCGCAAATTTTTTTTAGTGTGTGTGCGTTTGTGTTTTGTCTTCTTGTATTTCCTGCTCTATCGCTCTACTCTTTGGCTCTCTTCTCAACCTCCTCCCCCTCCCTTCAACCTTTTTTTTTGTCGCACGTGTCGCCATATATTTTTTTGGCAAGCGGAAAAATGTTGGCGTAATTTTAATTAATTTAATTATGCATTTAATCAAAAATCACAGCTAATTTTTGTTATTAGCCAAATAAACAAATGTTTGAAGTGATTCTTTTAAAGACTTTACAAATTATGACGTAGTTTTGCTTATTCATTGACATTTAGGTAATCGAATTCGTGGTAGTGAACCTTTTAATTCATTAAATTTGGATCTTGATTAGTTTTTGTTCTACAGCAAAGGAGGATATTTTTTATTTATTTTACTTTTCAAATTTTTAAAACAAATTGTTTCATTTTTATATATTATTTAGTTTCTATGATTCAAGTATTTGTGTGCCTATTTTGTTAATTAAATATTTATACGTTTGAAAAACCCTGTAACTTTTAGTGTTATATGAAAAAAATGTAAGTCTCAAGTATTTAACATTTTTTTTTTAATTTAATAATTGAGCTCTTTCAGCAAACACAATGACGTATTTTGTTAAGCATAACTTGCTGTTGCCTGTTTGTTTATTTTTAAATATTTAGAGGATTTGATTGTAATAAAAATACTTGTGAGTCACTTGGCTCTCTTAAGAGAGGGGGAAAGAGCGGTTTGAAGAGCCTTTTGTCAATTGGAGTTAGAAGAGCGAGAGTGGGTAAGAGTAATTCTTTAAGCCTAGCCCAAACAGCTGTTTGTTGTGCCTTATTTTTGTTTTTGTCTTTGCCTTTTGTTGTTGCCTCGATATCCTTGCCAAAAGTTGTTTATTTTAAGGACGAGAAGAGAGCGCACAAAAGGGTAGAAAAGAGAGGACGGGAAAAGCCAAAAGGGCTGCAGAAAGAGAGAGAAAGGTAGCTAGCTGGCCTCCATGGTCTACAAAATTTGAAGCATTTGTTTTTGTTGTCAAACTTTATAGTTTTATTTCGCTTTATTTTTGTATTTGTATTTGTTTCTGCTCACTTAAATAAATGGCAATGTCATGCGCGAACGCACAACACTCATACAAAGATATAGAGTGGTATACAGTGGGCACTCGAAAAGGATGAACTATATAACAAAACCGACTAAAGACAAACGTCTTAAGTGATAACATATTTCTCAATAAAGTTAAAACTAATATTTATATGTGTGTTTACGAAAGAGGCAGTCATTGATAGGAAAATATATATTTTGTTTAGCTTATGTATATCATAGAAATATTTGGGGACCATAATATATATAATCAAAAAAATTATTATCATTTTATATAAATTTAAAAAAAAATTTTTTTTATTTCGTAATTTTAAGATTTTGTACTGTACCAACTCACAAGCTTGTTTACGACGCTTTGACTTTGCTTTGGCTTTTATTTATTTTTATTTATTATTTTTTCGCTTTGCCGGCTCTCTCTCGCTCCCGCACACAATGAAAACTTTGTGTGATTTTCGCCAGCGAGAGAGTGTGTGTGTGTGGGGTGGGAGTAGTGGTGTGTGTATGCTGGGGCGTGTGTGTTAGTGGGGGTCGGTTTTTCAATTGCTGTTGCCGCCGCTTCGCTTCATTCGTTTGCCTGCTCGCGTGCTTTACGGTTCGAGATTAACGAGAAAATCTTGTAAAAAACCTTTCGAAAAATCATATACAAGTTTCAAAAACAAAATTTAAAAATAACAAAATTACATGAAAAAGCCTTAAAAATTGCTAAAACTTGTATTTTTTTGCGTGCCAATAAAACGACGATAAAGCTTCGAGAACGCCTTGTATGGAGGTATGTGAATCAACACAAAATAAAGATAAATAAAAGAAAACAAAATAATTAAAAGCGGGCCATACAAAAAATAACAAAGTGTGTGTTGGTGTTTGTGTGTGAGTAAAACAAAAATAATAATAAGTAATACAAATGGCATATGAAGAGAGAAAGAGCAAGGGAGACAGAGAGAGAAAGAGACGAAGAACCGCAGATTACAATTTGAATTTTAAATTGGGTTTTCTCAATTAAATATACACTTGGCATTTTTCAGCTTTTCCCTTTTTAAAATATTTGTTTGATTTGCGTAATGTCCATTTTTTGTATACATTCTCCGATTTCATAATCATGCCTTAAACTTAGCCACTAAATGTATAAAAATAACAACTAAAAAAAGCTAAGAAAAACCACGTTGAATTTTTGGTTTACTTTTCTCTTTCTCTTTGGTGCTCTCTTTTGGTCTCTCTTTTGCGTGTAAAGCAGTTCTAACTGCTTTTCTACAGTGAAAGCTCTTAAAAAACCACTATTTAAACTGTATAAAAATTATACATGATATAGGAAATACCTACTACTGCACTTGCTTAAAAATGATAATAAAATAATATTCATGAGTAATTTATTTTCAATCAATTTTTTTTGTTCAAAAGAGAAGTCAAAAAAAGGTGACACACTAAATAAAATCATTCTCTCATCCTCTCATCCTATGCCACTCTTTCTCTATTTTACGCTTTCTCGCACACACACGTGCAATGACATTTGTTTTTTCGTAAACGACGCGAAAAAGCTAACAATAAAACTAACAATAAATCGACAACAACAAAAGCGATCAACAGCAATTATAAACGCCAAAAGCGTTTTTCTAGCGGCCTTGTTGCGTTTTTCAGTGTATACAAAAACAAAAAAAATAGTACAAATACAACTAAAGTGTATATATAGAAAACTTAACCAAACTTGTATAGATTTGTTGGGTTTTTATTTATATTTATGCCAAGCACTCGGTTTTATTGTTCCACTTTTTTTCCCCAAAACATAGTTGATTGCCTCTTTTTCGGTAAATAGTTTAAACCAAATATAAATTGTTCTTCAATCATTTTTATATTTTGCTTATATTTAGAGAGCGAGCCAGACTCTTGATGAATTTAGATTATTTTTGGCTTTTGTTTTAAACCCAATAGGGAATTTTATATTTACTTTTGATTTTTAAAAAGCAACCCATCATTTTTTTTTTTTTTTTTATTATAATTTTCTAAACATCATAAAAAACAATTTTGGCGGGTTTTTGTTCACCCTTTTTTGTATAATTCAATTCAAAATTGCTTACTGTTTTTTCAGAGAATTATATTTTTGATTTCTTAGTTTTTATAACTCATACGCCCTGTTGGCGGTGTTTTATTATTCTTTTCCATGATTTGACCCAGGCGTATACGTAATGTGCAAGGCAAAGAGCAAAAGAGAGAGGGAAGGAGAGAGAACTGCTACACAGACACGCACACACATTAAAAAACTCACGCAAACTAGCGCAGAAACACCGACATGGCGGCCACAACGTCAAGCATTACGTATACGCCGCGTGGTTGTCGCCATCGCATTTCTTATTTTCTTATTCCTTTCTTTTTTGTTATTGCCTTCGTCTATCAAGCAAATTCTAATTCTGAAGTATATTGTGATATATGTAGATGATAAAAGTAAATTTAAAATATCCAAAATATCTGAAACAAAAAAATTGTAGGGACACACTGAGTTTTACAATAACAAAAAATTACTTAAAATAAAAGAAATGTTAAAATTCTGATTTAAAGAAAAAATAAGATCGAAAAAAACATTGAAAAAAACAAACTTCGAAATTATGTGAATTTAAAGAGTCACATCATATGACAACTTATCACATATGTTTCTTGAAAATTCTAAAACTCGAAAGTCAAATTCGCAATAATCAATAATAAACATTTTCACAGATTTAATATTTTCAAAAATTCATCTCTGTTTCACCTTTGTTCTTCTTTACTTGTATGAATTTCAGACAATTTTTGTTTATATTTCATCAAATGCGAAAGAGAGGGCGATTAAAACAAAGAAAAAGAGAGGAAGGAAAGGTTCTCTCAAAAAATGCTGCTGCTGTTTTTCTTTTACGCAATTTTTTTTCGCTTTTATTACAAACAATTTTGGTTAAGCTTTTTTCTTCCTAATGCTATCTTGTTGATGGCCGGAAGTATGCAAAAGCTTTTTCTGTTTCTCTCTCTTTGTTACGTGAAATGTTTTGAAAGCTGTTGCAATATTTTTGCCTATTGTTTATTGTATATTTTATTTTACTCAAAACACAATACAAGAATAAGTAAACACAAACAAAGCGTTGTAATTAAAGGTATTACAATTACATTTTACTCAACCATTTTTTTGAATGGGAGAAATACCGGCTCATTCTCTCATAGTCATTTATTTATTTGTAGTTTAATATTTCCATATTTTGTTCGTCTCACGCTCTTTTTACTTTTATTAAAAGAGGAAGCAACTCATTTAACATTTTTCCATAGATTTTTCCTCATTTTCCCCACTGGCATTTCAATTGGGCGACAATTTTCACAACAACAGTAAGAAAAACAAAACATGCTGGCTGTCAATTATTAGTTTGTTTGTGTGTATTATTATTGAACCAGTCGCACGCTGATTACTCCACGAGTTTTTATTTTTTTCCACCGTATCCGAGGGTATCAAGGGGTATGCGGGGCTCTGGTGGGAAGTCTAGGTAAACAATTTAATGTATGTATGTATAGGTATATATAGTGGAAAAAGTGGGGAAGAAAAATTAAGTGGAAAAAGGGTTGATGTTTACTGATGATAAGTCGGTTCTTAGGGGAAGATAAGGTAGTTGTAAATAGTAGTAAATTATGCAGACACCTGCATTTTACTTTTAAATGTATGTTTTAGGAAACTTTTTACACAGTTCAAATCTTTGATGCAAACAAACTTTATTAAATAAATCCCATATGTAATAAATATGTTATATTATTTGACTGTTTGGTGTCATGCAAGCATAATTTTGTTTGCGAAAGACTATTTATCATTTTTTCGTTCGTTCAATTTAAAGGGTAGTAAAATGTTGTGACCACCATTTTTAATGATTTAACTCCACTTGCTAGTCGGTGGTTTTATTTGCTGCTAAAGTGGCTCCCTTACGATTATTTTTTGACACGCTCATAAGCATCCGTGTGCCGCATTTGTGCACACTTTAGTATATATCATATATCTGGATGATTCATCCTCCGTCACCATCATCATCATCATGTTCTCCCCAGTAGTTTCATGGCGTTTCATTAGCGTGGCTGCTTTTCTACTTTTTCTATTCTTTTTTATTTGGCTTTTGTTTTTTAGCAAACATTTTGCTCAGGTACAGTTACCACTGGTTTTTTATTTTGTTTTCGCCTGTTAATTGGCTCGCAGAAGAAAAGACCCAAATGCAAGACTTGCACTCTCTCCTGCGCTCTTGTTCCCTTCCTTTTGGGTGGGTGGGTGTTTGGGGGTTTTGGTTGACATTTAAAGCAGCTCCATGCTGGAGAAAGGTCCGCAGGTCATAGTCAAAAAGCTAAAAAGCCAGAGAGCAATTTTGACGTTGACGTTTCTAGAACACAAAACTAATCTCGAAACGTTTGCAGTGCACGCTCTAAAGAGAGCGGTGGTTTGAGTCTCAACTTTAATGATAACAATTTAAAATTTTTAACCAACATATTTTGAATGTAGTACACCCAACAATAGGAGAAAGGTTGAAAACCAAAATTCTAGTATTGATTAGTTTTAAAAGTACAATTGGTTTCTAAATAGTGTCAATTTTAATATAAAGTGTCGAATAATAAAAATAATTTTATTAACAAAATTAAAATAAAAAATTTAACATTTTCAAAACAAAACTTATGTGGAAAATGTTACGTGTTAGGAAAGACCCACTGTAATAACAAACCGAAATAGCGGCTCAAAAACAAATGCGTGGCTCTCTCTCACTCTCTCTTTCTGCCTCTCTTTGGAGAACAAGATAAACAAATTCCGACTGAGAGCTGCTGAAGAAGAGAGCCGGAGAGAGAAAGGAAGAGAGAGCTATGTATCGGCATTTTTCGATGGAGAGTTTTTCCAGTGTTGGATTGTCAAAAATTGCTGTTGCTTCGCTCCGATTGTTGTTGTCGCCATGCGGCCATTTTTGCTAATTAATTATGTCAAAGGCAACGCACTAACCCACCCCCTCCCACCATTCCCCCTATCAGTCTTCCTCTTATCTCAAACACGTTGTTTGTTTCTCTCTGTCTGTTTTTGTAGACGCTCTCTTGCGACGCTGCAAAATAAAATATTCGTACGCGATTTGTTATTATTTTGTTGTTGCTGAGAAAATACAACAAAAAAAAACACAATAAAAAGTTGCCAAGACAACGAGTAGACTTTCGAAAAAAAGAAAACAAAAATTGCGTCGTTGTTGCTACTATAACAAACGAATTCCAGACTGTACACAAAAAAATAATGTTTATGCCAGAATGCACAATTTAATGGTTTATTTAAATGTAAAAAAAATGACAAAATGAAAAATGTTACTAAAACATAAAAACTATCAATGATCTATTTGATCCCAAATGATTGTCATATTATTAAACTTAAATAAATAAATATTTTTCTGCGTAATTATAAAGACGGTCAGTGTAATGACGTCGACATCGGCAGCTCAGTCGGCATTGGAGGTCAGCGGAGCTTTTTTATTTATTTATTGTTCTTGTTGCTCGTGCGTTTCGTTCTCCTCGCGTTTGTTGTGTTTTTCGCATTTACGGTTACGGCTTTGTTGTGGCGCGTACTTTTCTCCCTCTCTCGTTCGCTTTCCATCCCCACTCTCTTTCTCTCTGTCTCTTTTTTTGCTATACTTTTTTTGCACATGCTAAACAATGGGTAATAATAAGATAGGTTACCACAAGAAGAAGAAAAGGAATATACAGTCTGTTGTTTATTCGAGGAATTTAATTTTAAAATTTTTGTTTCCTTAAAATGCATTGAAATGCTTTTTTTTAAATCAAATTCAACTGTGCGTATGAGTGATAAATGCGCAGTACCCTTCCAAGTTTTTTATAAAATTAAATACTACAATTATTCGACGTTTTATCGAAATCTTTAAGCAATACATTTTGAGAAAATCCAAAAACTACCCTACTTAAAATGTTTTATAATTCACCTGGGGCAAATGTATTATTATTATTTCTATTAATTATTTCCTTTACATAAGTCTTTGAAATTTTTAATGTTTATAATTTCAAATGTCTCTGTTATGGCAGTCGCACTGTATTAGCTAGTAAAAGTAAGTGTGCTTCTTGGACATTTACCATTGTTGACTTTTCGTTAGTTTCCGTAGTTTTTCTTGTTGTCCCTGCCTCAAATGAAAATCAATAAATAATAATACACTTTGTTGGCTGCCCCACCCCTTTCACCGTTCGTGTCCCCTCTCCGTTTAGCCCTCTCTTTCGCTATTTCGATTCGCGGGCTCAACGACAAATATATGTTGTCCCTCGGGAAAAATGAATATTTAAGTAAATTGCCTTTGATGTAATGACATTTGATGACTTGATGACTGAATGGGTTTAATAAATGATGAAGGCATTACCCGATTACTTTGGTTATCAATCGATCATCGATCCTTGCCATCTCAAACATTTGAATCCGCGTTTTTTCGAATATTATTAATAACTAAACAAATGAATATA
Organism: Drosophila rhopaloa; assembly: GCF_018152115.1. Lineage (NCBI taxonomy): Eukaryota > Metazoa > Arthropoda > Insecta > Diptera > Drosophilidae > Drosophila > Drosophila rhopaloa. The sequence continues at coordinate 8,372,148 of NW_025335123.1, read as the reverse complement.
ATTTTTTAAATATTGATTTGAAAATCGATAATTTATCTTTAAAGAAAATTAAATCAATTAGTTATTATTTTATTCGGCTATTGAGTATTCTTGATCTTCATAAAATTTTAAACTGAAATGTTGGTTATCGATTATTAATATTAAACCGATATGAATCTTACATACTGATTTTATTGATTACTTTGCATTAAATTGGGTATAGATCATTGATCTTTGGACTCTCGATTTAATTAAAGTGAAATCATTGAGAACCCAATACTCTATTGTTAGTTAAAGAAAATAGCTAAAGTGAGAAACTATAAATGAAATACACCCGCACAAAGAAACACTGATAAGATAATTCCCACAGAAATGTAGAAAGAGAGAGGGCTAAGCAGAGAGAGAAAGATTGAATATTTGAGAAAGAGAACAGGTGAAGTGCCAGCGATGTTGGCGTCATAAAAAAGCCACAAAAGCAAACACGCGTAAATTAGAAATAACAACAGAAAAAACACCACAAAAATATGTCTTCGATTGCGTAAAACTGAGGAAAAGCATTATAAAGGGGGTGCCCTGGGGAAAAAACCCCGTAAAGTATGCAATAAAAACGGCGAAGGACGTTCAACAGCAATAAAACATGAACCGCTAAATATTTATGCGGTTTACGCCTAGTCACAAAACTCACGAATTGCCAATTTGATGACCAAACAAAGTGCAGCAAATTGATCATATAGAGTCATTCGATCATTAGATCATCGTCAAGCTTGGCTAAAAATACAGACTTGGCTCGAAACTGTCAGATCACCAATTTTTTTCTAAAGAATTTCATACCTAATGATGAGACAATATTCGGAAATTTAAATAATTAATAATGTTCGAGATTAGCATTCTTTAAATTCTGGGAGCAATTGATTCCACAACAACAGGTCATGATCTCAATATCACAATCTATTCTTTTCCTGACGCAATAGTTATTACCATATCAAATATGACTGTGATGTAAGCCTATGGCTGATCAAATCAGATTAGACTATATTGACGAAGTTTTTAGATTGGTTAAGCTTAAGTTAACAAGGGTAATTTAAGTTTCTGACTCAGAATAAAAGGCTAAGTCTTTTGGCTGTAACACTTGGCTGATGATGTAACTAGTTATAATTTTTGTTCGATTAATCATAAAAATTAAATACAAAAGAATTATCAAATACAAACGCTAAATTATAAATTATATTTATAATATTATATTATATTATTAACCATCTTGGTTTTTTCTATTGCAGCATGTCCACAGATAATCCCACACAGTTGCTGACCGCCCGCGATTTGAGCCAACTGCGTGGCCATCTGCAATCCGGCGCAGCGGTGGCCTCCACGCCCACTTCTGTGGTGGCAGCGGCGACAGTGGCTGCCGCCCATGGATACCGCACCATTGCACCACCACCCGCCAACAGCAGTAGCAACAGCACCACTAGCACCACAGCAACATCATCATCTGCAGCAGCAGCAGCAGCAGCATCTCCTGTAATACCACCAGTTGTATCCACAAGCAATAGCAATATGCCGGCCAGTGCCTCAAAATATGTATTTCTGCAACATAATGGTGGTTTTACGGCGTACGATAGTTCTGCAACCACGACGGCCACGGGTAGTTCCGGACCCGTTGGAGCCACAGGTGGCAATATAGTACTCCTTGCCGCCGAGCCACTGGAAATGGGTGCCTCCGGGGAGACGTTGGTCAATGTGCGAACCACCGACGACGATGGGGAGTTGCGTTCGCTGTCCTGGTTAAACGATAGCAACCTGATCAAGGGCATTGTGACAACAACTGCAGGACAGGCGGGAAAACGTGGTGCAGCGGTGGCCATCAAGACGGCTGCTGGAGCAGGCGCTACCAATGGCAATCTGTGCATAGTCAGCGACTTGATCGAAGAGTTGCCCACTAATCTGAGTGAGTCCAGTGAACAGGAAGCGGCAATAGGAGCAGCCAGCGGGTCAGCAGCTGTATATAGCACCACCACGGTGCACAAAGGAGCCAGCGGCACCACCACGGTGGTGGAGTACAAAGCTAGTAAAGCCAATCAACAGCAGCAACAGCAGCAACAGCAACAGCAACAGCAGCAGCAGGCGGCCTATTTGCCTACGTCAACGAGAACCACGATGGTGGGTCATGGTTACATGCCAGTGGTGGTGAGCAGTGCAGCCAACCAACCCTTACTATCGCCCGCCAAACAGCAGCAGCAACATCAAATCTATGTGACCAGCAATGGGAGCACAGGAAGTGCAGGAGGAACCGGTGGTGGGGCAGCCATTTACAAGGCAGCCAACCAGGCGCTGTGCTCGCCAACCACCAGCAGCAGCAGCAACACCACCTCCCACCATCCGCACAAAAAATATTTGCGCGAGAAGATGCACGTCCAGATGGATCATAGCAGTCATGTGGGCTCAACGGTGACGGTGGTTAGTTCGCCGGCCTCCTCTAACAATTCCTCGATAAGCAGCTCCAGTTCGGCCTGCAATTCGGGTTCCGTATCCGGTTCAGGATCCTCGACAGCGGCTGTAAATGGGGGCAACAGCCCAGTACCCAAGGCCAGCAGTTTTAGCACTGTCTTCGAGGCAGTAAACTATGCCACATCGGCGGCTAGCAGCAGCAGCACGCCCAGCAGCCAAGTGATACTCCATGGTCAGGAGCCACCGGCAATGGTGACAACCACGACTTTGATCAGCGCCGGATCCCTGCCGCCGGGCTATAGCTTTGTTAACCACGTAGCCAGCACGCCGCATATCATGTGAGTGGTTTGGCGTAAAATCTTTTAGGGATCCAAAAAAACTAACCCAATCTTCCGCTTTCTCTTTCAGTTCTACGCCAGCCCATGTTGCCTCACCTGAGACGCCGCCTGGAGCAGCCCTGTTGCCTGGAACGTACTACACCACCAGCACCACTGCAGCGGGCACGACCACAACAGCTTTACAGCCGCGCAGTCTGCAGTTATCCGTTTCCCCGCCGCCGCCAAATATGACGCCCACGAGTCAGGTGCACATTGGAACCCTTGGAGGAGGTCCAACAGGATCTGGAGGAGGTCCGGCAGGATCCGGAGGAGGAGGAGGAGTTAACCTGCGCAGCCCCAATAGTTACAACAGCTACGACAACGAGGACTCGTTAAAGGAGTTCGATCTGGTGGTCAGCTCACGGATGCATACAAGCACGCCCCAATATTCGGTAGCCAAAAACGGAACCAATGGTTATGGCAGTAGCAACAGCAATGTGAATGGCGGCCTAGCAGGTTCAAACACGCCACAAAAGCAAAAGCATCCCAATAACGTGCCATATGATCCGCTAGTGCATACTAATAATAAGCCGCCATATAGCTTTAGGTAACTATATAGATTATAAGCAAGACCATTGAACCTCATTTTAAATGTGCTTAACTTTTGCAGTTCCTTGATCTTTATGGCCATTGAGGGTTCGAATGAGAAGGCACTGCCCGTGAAAGAAATCTATGCGTGGATTGTGCAGCACTTTCCGTACTTTAAGACGGCGCCCAATGGCTGGAAGAATAGCGTGCGTCACAATCTGTCGCTAAACAAGAGCTTCGTCAAGGTGGAGAAGGCGCCTAATATGGGCAAGGGATCGTTGTGGCGTGTGGAGCCACAGCAGCGCCAGAATCTCATCCAGGCGTTAAACCGATCGCCCTTCTTTCCCAACTCTGCAGTGGATAAGATCAGTCCCTCGCTCAAAAGTCCTAGTGGTGGATCCGGTTACGATAGCCTGGATGGCGGTGCAGTTCCCTCAATTCAGCCAGTGGCATCGGGAGCAGGAGGAGTTCCAGCTGCCGCGGTGGCTCTGTCCACGCCCACAAAAAGCAATGGTCTGGTGTTGGCCAACGGTGCTAGTCAGGCTACCAACGCAGCCAGGCCGCATAGTCCCGGCGGCGGTGGCAGTGGCAGTCATGCCCGCTTCGATCCCAAGCTCTTCCCCAATCTGTCCAAGGCCTTCCGGAACATACGCGAGGATTCAGCCGGACAGCCTCTGCTGCAAGATCCCCTCGATGATGATTTGTCCGGGGACTATCACAACAATAATAATAACAATGGCAGCAAATACAACTATGTGGGGTTGAATGGAGCTGGATCTGGATCTGGCAGCGGAGGAGTTGTAGGTGTTGGTTCCGCCACTAATGGAGCTTCTGATGGCATTAATTTCGAACGATTGGCTCGCGATTGCGGTGCGGATAGCATGGACGACGTACATGCGGCGGCGGCGATGCTCTTCCTCAAACACGGACCAAAGGCCTTCAGTGAGCCCTACCAGAATGGGTAAATTATTCGGATGATATCAAGGGTAACAAAGTGCTAACCTTTGGTTTTTTTTTCACAGAAGTGCCCCGGTGATTACGAGTTCTCCGAGCGAGGATCACACCTATTCGGCGGGCGGCAACAGCAATGCGGACAGTGGTTCCTCCACGCCCCTGACCAATGGAAATGTCCTGGCCAGCGTAGCACAAGCGGTGGTTCAGGCCCAGAATAACCAAGGAGCTGGATCCGATAGCAATTGCGCCAGCTCGGATGCTGCCTACGATAGCAGTGAGGAGAAGTGAGTTTTAGACTACGTTAATGACGACAGCCATTTGAAATATACAGCTGTTTGTTATTAATAATATTTTACATTCTAAAATTATGATCTGATCTCAATTGAACTAAACCTAAGTAGCAGATATACTTTTGAAAAACAAAAACACTTTTGGGTTTTATTGACCACATTAAAATATGATAAGCAGTGTATAAATTGAATATGTTTGTTTAATGGAATATATAACAAGTGTCTAACTGATGTGTTTTTTTTGTTATATTTTTACCAGTCACAACATCACGCCCGAGGAGATGGCCGATCGGCAGAGGCATCGCGATGGTGTGGACGCCCTGCTCTCGCTTTCCCGCTCCTCGATTGTAGAGTGCGGTTCGGTGGCCACCACCCATTATCACAGCAACGGCAGCAGTGGCAGCAGTCATGGATCCCCGCACAAGCGAGCCTCGAGCCACAGTTTGGAGGAGGAGCACCTGCAGCAACACCGGGAGCAGCAGCACCAGCAGCAGCATCAACAACATCAGCAACAACATCTTCAGCAGCAGCAACATCAGCAACACCTCCAGCAGCAATTTGGCAGCAATCAAGCGGTCTACACCAATGGCAGTGGCAGCAAAATGGCTCTATTGAGCAGTGCAGCTGCCAACGTGGCACTCGCCCAACAGCAACAGCAGCAGATGCACCAGGACCTCTACTCCTCGCCGGCTGGGCATACTGCCAGTTTGTATCTGGGTGGACTGAACAATCACTGCCTGCCTGGTGTAGGCGGTGTCGGTTCTGTGGGCGTGGCAGCGGGCATGTTGCCACAGCATTTGAGTGCTGCAATGGTGGCTGCTGCAAGTAAAAATAAGGTGAAACCGCTGCGAGCATTACGCACCAAGATCAAGCGAAAGTCCGCCTGGATGCGGTGAATATGGCGGCAGGCTGGCGGCAAATGGACCTAATACAGCCATAAAAAAATGCCTCCCTACCACGACCCCTACCCGCCCCTGCGACCTATTGTTGTCTCTTTCTAAAGCAAAAATTGTTCAAATCACAGAGCATTTAGACTAAAATTCATAATCTTAAAAGGGCTGAGAAAGAAAGCCATTTTTTCTTTTTTGTTTTTTTGCTCTAACTTTTACCAATTTATTTTTGTGTGTTTTTACCCTTGCCCCGTGTTTGTTATACAAATTTTTGACTATTTTTTTTTTATTACTATAAATTTAGCCCTAAATGTTTTTTTGACTTTACTTTTTCGCAATCGATTGTTGGCCATTTAAATTATACTTGATTAAATATTAATGTTTGATTTACTAGCCATCCTAGCTGCAATTTCATATAACTCTTAGCCCTTAAGTGCAATTCTGATCCTTTTTAGCTTGTAATTTTAATTTGTGCAAATATTTTACAATTCAATCGCAAAACGAGAATACTTTTAATGGCAACCAGATAAGAAAACTAGAATTATAATGGAAAAGTGTCTGGTTTTTTAAGACCCCATATTCGTTGTTAGCTTTTAATACATACAGAAATCTAAATTATTCATTTTAACTCGCGAAATGAGGGACACAAACAAAGTAAACTTTTCCAGCGTATCAGTGACAAGGTTTATACCAAAAGAAAATAAAACAAAAAAGAAAAAACACCAACAAATTGAGCTAAGTAAGGAAATCTAAGAAAATAAAAACGAAATAACGAAAAAAAAATTGTAAAAAGCGCAAGAAAAAGGAAAAAAGCAAGAAAGCAAACGGAACGTTTGTACAAAGAGCAACCAGAATTAAGATAAATTCTTTTTTTTTTCGGTTTTGTGCCGCAAAAAATGTTTTTTCTACACTTATAAGAAGCAAAACACCCTACTTACATGATCTAAAAACAAAACGATTTACAAATATGTATACACATAGAAAAGAGTTATATAGAGAAACTTAAGATGAGCCAAGCAAGAACCCACAAAAGGAACACACATTTAGCGCCTTATACATTGAGTCCTTAGCTAAAAACAAAAGAGAGATCTGTTGAATTGTTTGAACTGCTTTGTTATACGGATGCATGAGTACATATATATTCTATATCTATATATCTAAGGTCCCAACCCTTTTTCCCCGCCCCACGACCCCCACACGACACTCAAGCAAATGTTAAATCAAAGATATTTAGTTTGTAAGCCAGGGAGAAAACGAAAATCCTATTTGTAAGCTTCATTTATATGGTTACGTAGTTGAAATGCTAAACATTTGTTAATGAGAATCAAACCGTAAGCTAGCCGATTTTAGTTGAATGAACCTCCTCCAATATCCCCGCCCCAAGTGTATATACAGAATGGAAAAAGAAAAGCTGTTGAAATTATGCTTACACATCTTTACATAGGCATATTGTGGAAACCAAGAAATACTTATTACCATTTAAATAAGCAAAGGAAGAACTTGACAAAGAACGCCCTAAGTGTATACACTTCATGTACCTTTTTAGCAAAAAGCAAAAACGCAAGAGCAAAGATCGCATTAAATTAACAATTACGAAACTAAAATAAATGTTGATGTCAAAGAGAAACCAATTTGCTAGTTGTTACAAACAAAAAAAAAGGAAAAATGTTAAAAATATTGTGTTTCCTCAAAAACTTATTATTACGATTATGGTTTTTTTTTTTGTTTTTTAGTTTAATTACGTAAGAATATTGCCTTGAAGCATGTTTTGGGGAAAGAAATGTGACTAAAATAACAGAAGCGAGAACAACAAAATAATTGTATACCTAGCTTTAACTTAAGGTCCTACAAAAAAATCCCTAAAGCCCCTTTATAACCCCCCTCTTCGCACGACACACAGTGAAAGACAATCGCCGCCCGTGTTGTTGTCGTTGTCGCTTAAGTTTAAACAAATTCTATGTAGCTACGAGTAATATATATATAACTTACACACAGCAATAGCAAAGTACATATACGACAAATATTGTTATACAACCTTAAGCTTTAGCCGAGAGAAGGTGGAAAACTATCTTCCCGATCCCACAACTCCTATTACCTATATCCTATATCCCCAACAAAAAAAAACAACCGATGAGCTAACCAGTTTTGTTAATGTGTTTTTTCTTCTATTTTAATTATTATATCGCATTATTATTATTATTATTACCGTATATATATTCATGCTGGTATATATATAATTGATTATACAACTTTTTTTGCGTACCAAATACACACCAATCAAAATGTGAAATATTTTCTTTATTTTATATGTGTTTTATTTCGGTCGTTGATTTTGTTGGAAAACGTTTTTTGGAGTATTTTCCGAAACAAAATAATAGTTTTCAATTGTATAGCTTGTGTTTTTATTTGGTTTGATTTCTGTTGATTATTATAAAAAAAAACGAATGGCTTCCTTTTTTTTGTTAGGCATTGTTATGTTAATAAGTTGACAGCAATGTGAATATAGCTTATAGTTGTACATAAATAAATATAGAGTTTACATAGAGAGATCGGATTCTGTTGACCTATAGTAAGTGCCTGCCTTCTCCCCTGATGCTGATAAAAAAGAAAAACCCTGGGGAAAAACCAGAGTAGAGCTTTGATTAAATGCCGCACTGTTGCCAATTTTCATAGATTTGTTTGTTGAAGTGTTAGCTTGAAGCTAGATGAACTCGATCTTTAAGCCCCGCCTTGCTTTAGCCTCAATAAAAAAAATCAAAAACGAAGATAAGACACTCACCTACACACAATGTACAGACTACAGGGTATCCAAAACATCTCGACAAAAAACCGAAGAGAATGAGATATATTTGCCCACACAAAACATATATGTATATCTCTCTGATGAATAGGATGATCAATATCAATCTGTTTGCCCTCCAAGGTTTCAACTAGCGCCTGTTTTTATGTCTCTAAAACCTCTGTACCAAAAACATTAAATACAAAATATACAAAAATAAAATAAATTAATTAGTATATGAACTCTTAAAAAATAACAAGCAAAATTTAAGCAAATCTAACATAAATTATATTTATATATATGTATGGAAGCAAAGACAAACAAAATGGTTAGGAAGAAAATGTTACCCTGTATTTTTTTAGACATAACATTTTTCTACTTTTTGGACGATGTAAAACCCAAAGAAAAAACCAAGAAACGGATGTAAAAATATGTATGCATATAAAAGGTACAACTTTTTATTTTAGTTTGTTGCTAATTTATAAAAAAAAAACACGGAACCAGACGAACAAACCAAGTGCGAAACAGATTAGGGACTGATCTTTGGGCCTGTATCTTTGTGTATAAGCGAATTGTGTATGACATACAATAAATAAATTACTCTCCACCCATCTGTTGATATCGAGCAAAAAGAGTGTGCGTTTGTTTTTTCATATTTTAAGGGAGTAGCGTTTACAAGTGGGTTAGCAGAAAGGCTTCCAAAAAAAACTTATGATGAACTCTTGGTCGCATGTTGAAATGTCATGTCGGATACGTTATAAAATTTGCAAATATTTTCCCGAAAATTCTAGTCTAGATTTAAATCTTGATTTGAAATCTGGGTCGGTTCATTTCTAAACTTTCACATTTTCTTTTACATACAATTCAAATACATTCTACACACAATTTTACTCCGTTGTAAGGGGCGACATCTGTCGTTTTAAAACTAAACTTCTAAAGCGCCCCCTGTACGGTTGGAAATAGTTTTGTAGTAATGAACTTTTTGGGGTTAAAAAAGTAAACCGTTAATGATGAATTGAAGTGGACCCAATTTTAAACGAGTAAGTTTTTAAATTTTAAATTCGTTCCATGGTTTTTTCACCCAAAAAGCCTTTCCCAAAATGATAAATTTATTGTATTGTATTGGAATACAGTAGATTCGTCTTTATTGAATTTGATTTTTCTGTTCAGTTTTACATGCTATATAAACTAGTTTATTAATCATATTATTATTATTATTATTTATATTCGCATTATTTCGTGTTTCTCATTTCAGCGACATCTCAAATGTCTCTCCTTTATTTTGATAATTGTTTTTGTGGCTGTTTACGTTTCCGTTTTCATTTGATTTCCCTTTATTCGACTTGATTTTTATTTTCTTTGCAAATCGTTGGTGAAAATACATTTCAATGAGCTCAAATCAAAAACACAATTACAGTTTAGCTTAATTAAAAAAAATATTCATTACCTTTAATTCATTTTGGTTTGTTGTTAATTTTATGCTCGTGTGCATTTATACAAGAAATGCTACAAAAAAATGTCTTTGCTTTTGTTTTTCTTTTGTTTTTCTTTTGTTTTTCTTTTGAGTTTATTCCGGTTAATTTTCATGTTGCTTTTGCTTAGATCTTAGAAAATGATTCCGAGGTTGCCAAAAATTGTATGTGCTTAAGTTTAATATATATTTATAATATAAATATAACTATAAATGGTTTTTTGGTTTTTGTATTTACTTTTGTTTATATGTATATTTTTGATATTTTTGCTGCTTTTTTGTTTTTTAATTGTTTTTTGGGCACATTTTGCTAATTTGCTTAAGAATCTTCTTAACTTTTGTTACTCTTCTCGCTTCGTTTTCTTTTGCATTCTGTTCTGGTTTTTCATTTTTCATATCATTTTTGGGCGGATTTCAAACTGAAAAACGGAGCTGGCTCTTATCAAGATCATTGTCGGTTGAAAACTTAGGGATTCGGCTTGGTATCGGTTCAATATCGACTGCTTTTGTGTGTTAACTACGGTTCTTGTTCTGGTTCATGTTTTCTCATTACCATTCAACAGTTCTGAATGCATATACTTTTATATACGTAATTATGTGTGTGTATAATATATATCTGCTGGTTAACACTATGTTAAGTTAGGTTATTTCAAGTCATGCTAATTGTTCGCTTTTTATTTTCGTTTGAATCTGCTAAAATAACTTGCTGGTATATCCTTTCGACTTATTATTCCTTATGCTTTAAACATAATATTGATATGGTCTGGTTTTTGTTTTCGCGTTATTACTATCTGATCTGAACTCTTCGATATATTTTTTGGATTTCCACTAAGTTTCGGTCTTACTTTCTTATGTACAGCTAATATTTAGTGGGTGAAAAAGAAGGGAAGGGATTTATGACATTATTGGCAAAGTCTCAAAACTGGAGAGTGTGTGTGTGTGTGTGTGTGGAATTGTGTGCGTATATCACCATGGGCTTAAATTCATTCATATTCATATAGATATCGGTATATCTATGTCTAAAAAAAACAATCAATCAATCAATCATTGGTATAAAAAGTGGCGCGTGTTTGTTTGTTGTGTTTTTGAATTGGAAGGATAATTTCATATATATCGTATTTACAGCTCAACTCTTTTGATTTTAATTTATTTCCGTATCCGTTTAATAGCTTTGTTTAAAATTAATTACGTATGTTTTGGAGCAGTACGGATCTATCCAAAAAATTACCGCTTCCCTTATATAATGTGGGTCAGCGCCTGTACGATTTACTTTACTTGACTAGCACCGCATATTGTTAATAAATACAACTATGTATGGTATTTATAAAAATGCTGATCATGCATATATAACTAGGTCTGTAATGGGCTTATATCGGATGGGTCGGCGAGGGGTATTCCGACTTCTTGGCGCTCCCAAAAGTATGCTATACAATTTCAGTGTGTTTTTGTGTCTGTGTTTTCCGTGAGGGTGGGTTTCGGGGGTTAAGGTTTATGGGGTTATCTGGGGATTACAAGAGATTGCGAGTACTTTCGTTCCTCAGCGGCATTTTCTGCGATTTTTGGTGTTTCTTTTTTGGTTGTTGTTGGAAAATAAAAAAGGATCTCGATGGGTTTTTTTTTTCGTTTAAGAAAACATTTTTATTTGATAAAGTTTCGTTCATGTTCATGTATTATTGGTATGTTGTCGCTTGTGTTTTCGCTTTCTTTCCTTCTTTTAATATATATATATATATAGATTTATATTATAATTACAATAATAATAATAAAAATACGAAGACAAAAAAATTGTATTTAAGAAATAATTAAAACTAAAAGTTGCGAACCATTTCAACGTGTCGGTTTTGTCTTAGCTCAACTTTCGTTATCCATATTTTGTATATATTTTATATATATTTATTTATTACTTGTTTATCTCATATTCATATAGATGTAATTTATTCTTTAGCTAAAGCGTATGAAAATGCAAAGTATTAAACTCGATAACTTAAACGCAAACAGGAGGAAAATAGAACAAATTATAATTTAAAGAAGATCGTAACAAATTTCGCTGACAGCGGGCAAAAATTGTTTGCATATTTTTTAAAAATATTTTTAGTTGTTTTTTTTTTTTGTTTTGAGTTTCGTTTCTTGTATAAATTTCGCTTGAAGACGCAAATTGTATTTTGTTTTAGGTTTTTTGAAATGTGTTTGGTATATGTTGGTAATTTTTTACTCTTTATTTCTCTTCTCATATATATGTATGTAATAATAATAATAATAACGCGGCAAATTTTGGGCCTATGCAAAAATGGTTTTCGTGTAGTTTTAATTTATTTAGCTTTTTTTTTTGGTTTTGAGAATTCTGTTTTTTGTTTAGCTTAAACATTTAGCCTAGGAAAAAAAAGGTTAAATATTTCTTAAAATTTGTTTTTTGCTCTTCTTGGTTTTCTGTGTTGTTGTCTCTTGTTCGTATAGGAAAACAGATTCATTTTTTTTTGTTATATTTTTTTGTTTGTTTATTTTGTAATTTATTTAATATTACGATTACGTTGTAAACTTAAGATCTAGGCAAAAAAAAATTGGCTGTCTTAGATTAGGGTTTTGTTTTTTTTACGTTTTTCTTTTGTGTAATTTCTTTAGTACGATATGCGGTTTGTGTTTTTTTTTTTTATTTTCATCTTTCAATATTTTAGATTCACAGAAAAAAATTGTTGTTATTTATGCTAGGGTTTAATGCAAATTTAAATTACCGTTAGGCTAAGTTGATAAATTTTCCATTTTTCGCTTCATATGCATATGTATAATTATATATAATTATGTATAGAATAATTAGATTATAAATAATTTAGTGCATTTTGCATGTTTATTTTTGCTATAATTATGAATTACTCAATTTGTGTGTGTGTTTTTTGTTTGTGTTTGTGGGTGTGTGTGTGATTTTTATGTAAATTCAGAATTTACAAAGTTTATTGTTATATATTTTTCTCGATTCGCCTTCTATTCCTCATCGTCATATTACTTTATTTTGGGCAACAAAATAGGGGAAAACTTTATGCTCGCTGCACTTCTGCTTGGCCTTTAACTATCTTTTACTTTGGATATTCACTCCACGCCTTCCACAATTCCCTTTCAATATCTGTTTCGTTTTGTTTCATTTCATTTCATTTCATTTCATTTCACTTCATTTCGTTTTGCTTTGTTTTTGTTTTTTTGTTTTTTGCTTGAGATCAAAAGATAGTTAAACAAGTCGGTTGCTGAGGGTGGTAGAAGGTTGGATTTTTAGGAAGAACGTCAGCAAGATCATGCCTCGCGAGAAATCTATGTACACTATCATCGTCATCTACGTGATCATCATTTATTTATTCATTCATTTATTTACACTTAACCAGCTAAACTGCTAATAATCATATAATAGTTTCTCAAAAAAAAAATATGTATATATAGAATAGAATTACGTGTGTAGTTATCAATCCTACCGCCTTTGCTTACAGTCTTCAAGTAGAAACAAATCGAAAAATCGAAATCGAAATCGAACATCTTTGCAAGATCAAATCTTTCACTATCAATTGGATCTCGACGTTTTGGTTAAAGTTCTTCGGCAAGCCGGGGGTCTTAAATGGGGTTTACTTTTCATTAATACTTTTGCGCTGCTCTCCACCATCGTAATCGCATAGCGTCTCTAAACTTTTAGCTACATCTATTACAACTGCTCAACCTAAGGCTACCTTACCGGCTACAACTAACGCCTATATTTAGTAGTTAATGTTTAATGAAAAAAAAAAACAAAAAAAAAAATAGAGTTTTCTAGGGCCTAAGTGCTATATATATATGCATATATAGATGCATGTATGCATGTCTCCTGGGTCCTCACACACCGTTTAAATATTCAAACTTAATCACAAGTAAACGCTTCTCTCTACATTGCACTGAATTCTTATATAGTTCCTCTAGTAATTCCAACCGGCTGCCGTGGTTGCACCAGATGCGGTGGTTACTGCCGGTGTGGTGTTGCTGCTGTTGCTGTTGCTGCTGCTGATGTTGCTGCTGCTGCTGTTGGTGCTGCTGCTGCCGGTGGTGGCCTCCCCGCTGGGAGGGGGTGGTGGTGGGGCCAGTGGGGCGGGCATCTCCTCGGCGGATCCGCCGCCAGTGCTGCTCAGTCGCCGCACTCGCACCATGCGCAGCTTCTCCTCGTTGACGACCTTGAGCTTCTGATCGCTGGCCGTGGAGTCCTCGTTGTTGTCCACAAGATTGGCCAGGCCACCCAGTTGCTCCACATCGTCGTCGTCGTCCTCCTGCTTGATGTGCACCTCGGGCTCCATGAAGCGCTGGTCGATCTCCAGCTGGGCATGCTCATGGTCGGAATCGCCGCCGGCATCCGTGGCGGATGGCTTATCGGGATCGTCGCGTCCATACTCGGAGGCCTGCATCACGCACACCCCGTTGATGATCCGCTCGCTGTCCGCCGCTGCCGCTGCCGCCGCTGCGACGGCGGCGACGACGGCACTGGGATTGGTCACCGCCCCGGCGGGATTCACCCACTGGGGGGCGGCGGGCTTGCGGCGCGAGCTGCGCACCGCATTGGACATGTAGGCGGCGGCGGCGGCGAGGGCGGACTTGTGCAGCGCCTTCTCGTAGTCGGTGGTGGTCTTGTCCTCCGGCTCCTGACCCTCCAGCGACTCGTTGTCGCTCAGCGGATGGCCGCCGCCGCCATCCAGCTCGAGGTCGTCCTGGTAGTCGTCGCTGCGCTCCCGCTTCAGCGTGGGCATCGACAGGTCCAGGCCGCTCATCTGCTCCTTGAAGGCCTGGTTGAGGGCCTGCAGCTCATCGCCGCCAGAGGCGCCGACTGCTGCGGCTGCTGCAGCTGCTCCAGCCGCAGCCGCTGCGCCGGGAATCCCCGCCAGACTGCGTCCGAGCAGGGCGGCGGCGGCAAAGTACGGCGGATAGGGAATGGGGGCGCCGCCCAAGCCCATCCGCTCCTTGTGCAGCTCGACCAGGCGCTGCTGCAGCAGGATGCGGAACTGGACGGGATCGAAGGGCGTGGCACTGGTGCTCTCGCGACTCGGAATCGGATTGTCCTGGCCGGCGGGACCGTGTGGCACCTGTTGCTTCAAGCGCATGCGATGGTTGTGGAACCAGTTGGTGATCGTCCGCGTGGCCAGGCCCAGTTCGTTGGCCAGAAACTCAATGGTGCCCACATTGGGATACGGATCGAGGGCGAAGGCCAGCCGCAGGGCCTCCTTCTGCTCCTCGGAGAAGAGGACGCGCTGCTTTTTGCTCGGCGGTGCCCCGCCCACGCCCGATCCCACGGATCCGGGACCCGGACTGCTGGTGTAGAAGTCGTTGGTGTCGTTGCTGGAGGTGTCGCTGCTGTTGTCCTGCTGATTGGGGCCCGTGCTCCTGCGCCGCTTGCTGGCCTCCCGCCGCTCGTTCTTGAGCAGCTGCAGTCGCTCCACGTTGTTGGCATCGCTCAGCCACAGCTGCATCCGGATGAAGGGCTCCCTGCCCTTGATGGAGAGCATGTGCCAGGGCTTCGGCTTGCTGAGCAGCTCGGACACCGATCCCTGGGACAGGCCCAGCACGGCCTCGCCGAATATCTTCTGGCCAATGTTGTTGGCCAGCAGGGCCTCCTTGATCTTGGTGGTGATGTCGTGGGTGTCCAGGTCCTGGGTCAGCGCGGCCATCTCGTACACGGTGGGCGACATGTGCTGGTGCAGACTGCGCATGGCGTTTGTGCCATGGACTGGCATCAGCATCGGCTTCTTCTCGCTGTTGGAGGCACTCGAGTTGCCCGGTCCGCCGGGACCGCCCGGCTGGACGCCGCCCGCCGACGGGGGCAGGCTGATGGCATGCTGGGGCGGCAGGCCGGGCGAGGTGAGGAGCATGCTCTGGTGATGCAGTGCGGCAGCCGCTGCCGCAGCCTGATGATGCTGCTGATGGGGATGCTGCTGCTGCTGCGCCAGATGCTGCTGTGCCTGCTGCTGCGCCAAGTGCTGCTGCGCCTGCTGCTGCAGATGCTGTTGCGCCTGCTGCGCTTGCTGCGCCTGCTGCTGCGCCTGGGCCACCTGCTGCTGCTGCTGCTGCATCGCCGCCGACATGGCCGCCGCCTGCATCTGCTGCATCAGGTGCTGCGCCTGCGCCGGCTCCTGCAGCTTCAGTTCGCTCATCATCTTCTGCATGGGCAGCGAGGCGGCCTGCATCTTGCTGGCCAATCCTTGGGGCATCTGCGGACTGCCGCTGTAGCTGCCCGTCCGCATCAGCTTCTCGGGCGCGATCTTGTACTGGCTGGCCACCAGCTTGTGCACCGCATTCTCATCCTCCAGGAACATCTTCATGCGGATGAAGGGCTCGCGTCCCTTCTGGGTGAGCATGTGCCAGGGCTTGGGCCGGGCCAGCAGGTCGGAGACGGATCCCTGGGACAGGCCCAGCACGGACTCGCCGAACAGACGCTGCGAGATGGAGTACTGCGAGAGGGCCTCCTTCACGCGCCGCACAATGTCCTCGGTGTTCAGGTTGTTGAACATGTCGAACTGCTGCTGGGTGATCGGCGGCAGGACCGCCTTGGTGGGTCGCTGCGGTGTGCTGTGGTGCGGCGTCACCGGCGGCTGGGTGATCAGCGAGTTGGTGATGGAGGCCATCCGCTGCAGCGGACTCGCGGTGGCCGCGAACTCCTCACCCTGGCTGCTCAGTGCCGGCGGCAGGATGGAGTTGCTCAGCGGACTGGGCGCCGCCGAGTTCCCGCTGGCCCCCCCCCTCCCCCACCTCCACCTCCTCCTCCGCTCGAGGGTGCTCCTGCTCCGGGCACTGGTCCCGTTGCTCCTACACCTCCGCCACCGACCGACTGGCCCGCTGAGGGGGGAGCTGGTGGGGCGGGTGTGCCGCCGCCCTCGGACTTGCGACCATGCAGCGAACTCGGATACGCCTCGTCCCGCTCGCCATCCTTCGAGCAACTGCTGCTGCCGGCACTGTGCTCCAGCGAGGATCGCTGGCCGTTCAGCTTGATGTCCTTGGCGGCGGCGGCGGCCAGCGAGAGGTCCTGGGCACCGTTCAGCACCTGCTGCTGCAGGGCCATCAGGCTGGAGAAGTTGGGGAACTGGGCCTGGGCCGCCTGTTGCTGCTGGTGCTGCTGCAGCTTGGCGAACTCCCGCTCGAAGACGTGCCGCATGTTCTCATCGGCCATGGCGGGAAAGGCGTTGCTGGCCGCTCCCGGCATTCCGGCTGCTCCTCCGAAGAGCGAGGGTGAGAAGAGGAAGCTGTTTGGGGGACAGGCGGGTTAGTTATGTGACTGAAGGAATGGGCATTGGTGTGCCAGAGTAACACTCACTTTGGAAAGGCCGTCTCGCGCGGAGTGCGGGCGATGAGCTCCTGGTAGAGACGGGCCATCTTGTCCTGGGCCAGGTCCTCGTGCCGCAGCCGCTGCTGCTGCTCCCGCTCCCGCTCCCGGTGCTCCCGGTCCCGCTCCCGCTCACGCTGTAGGCCGGCGGCGGCGGCCTGGTCGGGATTGTGGTGCTGGTGCTGCTTCAGCTGCTGCTCCACCTTGAAGAACGGCGAGGTGCAGCTCTGCGGCGGCGACTTGCTGTCCTCGTTGCTGTGCGAGTCCTCGTGGCCGCGGCGCTCCTGGTGCTCCCGATGCTGCTGCGCCACGCTGCTCTGCTTCATCAGCGAGGAGGCCTCGCTGAGGATGTGGGCAATGCGGTCCTCCGACATGGAGTCATCGCCGCCAGCGCCGCCGGCTCCGCGACCCGCGTACTGCGGCAGGCCAGAGTCTGCAAGGGAAGAGCGATGGATGGGTAGTCCAGATTAGTAGGAGGCCTGGTGATCGTAAAGCCCATTAAATGCTGTAAACTTTATGCCAAAACCCAACTCATTTATAGGGGGTTCGTTTCGTCCGCTCGCACCATTGGCAGGACATGGAGATGGACATGAACCTGGTCTCTAGATTCTGGATACTGGTTACTGGTTACTGGATACTGGATACTGGAACCCAAACCAGACCGAAACCAATTAAGCCATAAAGCGTTCAAAAAGCCAAAGCGAATTTGCGGCCATAAAGCGGCGCTGCAGTTGAAAGGGCCCCGCCAAGTGTCCACCAAAGTGCCACGCCTCTTGCCGCCAGACCGCCTAACCGCCCATCCAATGCACTGACAGAAATTTCGAATGGCCCCGTAGGGCAGGGGCTGCTCAATTATAAGCAGTCCAACAACACAAACGGCATGACATGAATGGTGTATAAAAAAATATTCGTGTTTACTTCGTTTTTTTTTGTTTTTTTTTTTTTTTTTTTTTTTTTTGACCCACCCAACCCAGAGTTTTCCCATCCAACTCTCTCTGGACCTCAAATAGTTGTTCGATGGCAAAGCGTTGCGCTAATTTGGCACGCGCCAGTCCCCAAACCCTGGGAAAATGCTCATCGAAGCGAGCGTCCAGGAGTTGAATAAACGAAACGAAACGAAATGAATAAATGAATGAATTCAATTGCAATTGAGAGAGGTCGGGGGAAATGCAAAAAAGAAAAAAAAAAGAACGAAACGTAAAAATCGCAAAAAAAAAAATGGAAAAACTGAAAATTGTTTTGCTGAAATTCAATTGAAAACGAAATGGAGGAGCGTTTTGCTTTTTGGCTTTTTGCTTCTCGTGACAGAGAATCGAGTGGTAAATTGCAAAATAATCACACAAGTGGTTAGAGCCACCCACACATGGGCCACACCCACACCCATTTGACATGGCGCCCGAGCAGGGACCATTGAATTTCCTGTGTGATGTCCTGCGGCATGTTTTTGTGGCTGCCACAGCAAAAACATCAATCAGCCGCACACGTTCAGCGGAATGGAACGCAATGCGGCGAAAGGCGGGGGAATGGGTAGCGAAATGAAATAACTGAAAATCGCTTTACAATTGCCAAGCATAATCGATGCCCAAAGGAGCAAACACTTGGCCGCAAATAAAACTGCAAGAATCGGACGCAAGCGGAAACGGAAATCAACACATGAATGACAAATGTCCAAGCACCGGGCAACGTTTCCTCTTTCCCCTTTCCTCTCTCCCCCTTCCCACCATTTCCTCCAACATCCTGGACGACAGCCATTGAAGCGAGAGATTTCCAAAAAATAGGTGGATAGTGTGGGTGCCCATGTGGAGTTGGACTCCCCAGAGTAGATGGATAAAGGCGATAAAATGGCCAACTACAATAGATCCTCCACATCTCCACCACTCGTTGTCATGACATAAAAATTGGAAAAATGATTCTCTTTTTTTGTTCCTTATGCTGACTCCTTGTCGTCGCTTCATTTGGGGATTACAAAGTGTTTTTGTGTTATAAAGTCGAAGATGACATTGATGACACCTGGAATGACCCAGGCGGACCAGAGATGGGATCGAACAAAGCGATGGATGGTGTGGAGTTGGTCAGACACAGACAGCTTAAGCGGTCTTAGTGAATGATTGTGGCGAGCTGGAGGGGATTGGATCGGATTGAATTGGATTGGATTGGGTAAGTGGCTGGGCGCAGAGCACTTTAAAGCCGTGGTCCGTATGTAACCGATAGAGTAATTGGGAAATTGGTTGCTATTCATGATGTCTTGGGACTGCGACATTTTGTATTTGAGAGTTTAGTTAGGCAAAGGAAATTCCTGTTAATGAACTGCAAACTTTTTGTTTACCCAATTTCCATATTTTAATATTTCAGCAACAAATTCAAGAGTCTCACGTGGCGCATTTCATTTGCTGAGCAGACAAAGCTGTCGTCCCTCCAACCATTCTACTTTGCAAAGGACTTCTTCCCCCCAAAGTTGCCCGCAGTTTTTTGGCCCAACTTTCGCTGCCATCCTTTATGGCCATCATTCAACTTTTTACTATATATATATATATAGATATAGATAGCGGGGCTGGTCGGTAGTTGGGTCGGTAGATATGGATATATATTTGTCGTTACCGTTGGCCACTTTTTTGTCTGCGATTTACATTATTTTTTCCGTTGTGTGTTGTATGTTGTGTAACGACCCACACCACCCATTCCAAATACCCAGATGCTGTTTGGATTTTTTTGTTTTGTAATTTATTAGAGAGGAACATGTTGACCAAATTGTCATTCAAAGGGATTTCGGACCGGCAATCGGACAGGGGGAAATATCCGCACCAGATATGAGCTATCATATTTGTCTAGCACATACCAAAAAATATATATGTATATGCATATCTATATCGTATATTTTTATATGACAATCTATCCCATCTCTCTCCCCCCCCACCCCCTCCCTACCATTTCTGGCAATTTGCTTGATGAATATTTGCCTTTTATTACAAATCAGAGGACGAAGAACCCAGACAGTGGCTGCTTCAGCTCCAGAAGGTCTTGGGGCCTTGGGGTTGATTCGTTTGTTTTTTATTCTAATACAATAAATATTTGCCAGCACACAAATATGTAATCATACTTCAACATGTCGCGTCGATTTGAAAGGGTTATATATTTATATATACATATGTCTACGAGGGCGCAAAAATAAAAAAGAAATATATGGGAGGAGGGAATTGAACGGCACATTGAAATTGGCACACGCACGCAATTTGCATTAATTGCAAGAAAAATTTTCTAATTAAAATGCCAGTCATTTGTTTTTCCTTTTCCCCGACTCGGTGACTCCTTTGGGCCCCCTTTTTTGTAACCCCCCTTCCCACCACCCATTCTACTCCCATTTTGTCAGCTATCCATTTGTTGTTGTTCCTGTGTATTAGCAAAAGTGTCAATTAAAAAAAAAAAAAGAAGACAAGGCCAAGTGGGTGGAAAAGGAGTGTAGCTTCAAATGGAATTGGAAACGAAATTGGAGGCTTCTTCTTCTAGCTGAGCAGGAAGTAAACGTAGCATGGTGAATTGAAGAGTTTCGACAGGACGAAAAAGGGGGGGTATACGAAATAGAAGGGGAGGGGGATGGGGAGGGGGGTTATGTTCCTGCACTGCAGAGTCGTCACCTGTTATCAAAAAACGTTTCACTGGCATTTAACCCATTCCCACTCGTACCTTCGCACTCATTGTTTGTCTTGCAATTAAGCAGAAAATATGAGAGAAAGAGACGGCCATGGGGGGTGTGAAAGAGATGGTGGGTTGGTGGGGGGGAAAGAGACAGAGTCAGAGACAGCGTCAGAGACAGAGACGGAGACAAAACCAGCAGCCAAGCCAGGAATTGCATGGAGTGGGGAACGTGCAGCAACTTTGTCTTGCATTTTAATTTGTTTTCGTCATGATTTCGCTTTGTTCTTCCACCTTTTTCAGACCACTCTGCTGCTCGTCTCCTTCCTTCGCTACTGTTGTCAAAGTTCATTACAAAGTAATTAGCTGCCTTATATGCAAAATAAAAAGCACAAAAATCAAGCACGAACACGACATGTGCAACATTAATTTGCCGTGTGTGTCTGTGTGTATTTGTGTGTGGCTCGAAAAAGTTTCCCATTTTGTCTGCTTATTTTTGTATTTTATTTAATTTTTGTTTTTATTACAGTATTTTTCGGTTAGTCCTCATCAAATTATTAGCACTCCCTGATCGGAGGCCATTACTCTTCGGCCGGGGCTCTTTCATTCCTGATTGCCTCATTTCGTTCATCACAAAGATATCAAAGAAATTCAAAATAAAATAAATTTTAGCTGCTGCTGGCGATCGTCAGATTTATGAAAATTGTTGACCGAGCTTTATGCTAATTTATGCGTATTGTTTGGCCGGCCCACGCAGTCAAACCTCCACCACCCAAGAAAATAAAAAGGAAAACCACCTCATCTGTCTGTTTTGGTTACCGCAATAAGTCGCCACACTTCTGCGAAGCCACTCAATGAACAATATTTTAATGGCTGCACGCCTGAGTGTTGGTGTATTAGGGATGTCACCCGAAGGATCGATACATAAATATCGGATCGATAAGTTTCGATTTTTTCGATATCTTTGTTTTTGATACTTAGGTCACAAGTGAACTTTTGAGTTCAAGATTTAAGTATCAGGATTTCGTTTAACTATCATATGGAACAGATATCTGCTTGTGCTATATCCTTTCTATTTTTAATTTAAATAATAAACTATCAATAATATTATTGTTGAACGATACATGCACATCCCTAGCACTGTACCTGTGCCTAATGTGTATAAATAAAATCTAATAAAATGAAATACAATCAAGAGATGGGGCCGAAAATCGCGTAGAGGCAAAGGAATTGATACGCCCCGTTGGTCACTTAGTCAGAGCAATATCTCGCAGTATTTCTTTTATTTTCCTCGTGTGGCAGCAACCAAACACAACAACAGCACACACACTTTTAGTCCGCTTTATGGCTTGTGACAAATAATTTGTGAAGCGGCCGCAAATAAATGTGTGGCAGTCTGCCTTTCTTCTTTTTGTTTTTATTCAGCCGCATCTTCTGGCGTTTGGAATGCTTTTGTTTTGTCGAATCCCGTGTGCGTTGTGTTTTTGGTTCTATTCTTAGGCACGAGTGCGAGTGCGACACTCTTTTTTTTTTGGCCTGGCCCGAGTTGGCCTGGCTAAAAGCAAATAGACGACAACACGGCAGTGTCTGCTGAAAATTATGTGTTAATATGCTAGTATTATTAGCTGCTATAATGGCTCCGTTTTCCTCCTTCTTTTCAAAACTCCTCCCCCCACACCACAAACTCCATTCTCCGCTTTTGTCATTACGTATACGCCGCGTAATTTCCTTTTTTTTGCGCTGTATTTGCCTTGGCTTTGAGCAGCATGCTAAACGAGTTTCAATTGAGCACTTAGCTCCCCCTGTTCTTTCCTATTTCCCTGGTATTTTTTTTCGTTTCAGCATTCTGCAAAAGTCCTGTCAACAGTTTTTTGTGCGTTTGTGTTTTGAGCAAACTTTGCTCAAGCGAGAGAGGGGGTGAGTACAAAAAAAATAGGGGAAAGGACTTGAGAGCCCCATAAAAAATCAAACTTATTGAGATAAGATTGCTGTTATTTTTAAAAAAGAAACTAAATCTAGAACACGTTACCTTAAACAAAATATAATAACATATTTTTGAAACTCTTTTAAGTTTGCAAGGGAGTTGTGAATATGCAGTAATCAAATCATACTATTAAGTGTTCAATAAGCCAGTCATAATAACCCTAAAATACTAATCTATTCCTCTAACCTTTTATCGATATTGCCCTGTTTTGAACTCGTTACCCCCAGCAGTTTAAAAAGCAACAATTGTCGTTACAAAAAAAAAAAGAAACAGAAAAAGAAAATCAAATAGCAGCAGGCAAAGAAATAGGGAAAACAAACCCAAAACGCAAAAACTTTTGCGTCAAGCCAGTGGTGTTGTGCTATCCTTACCCCATAGTGGTGCACCACCACTACCACCCACCACCCACCACCCACAGAACCACCCGGTGCACCACCCTCTTTTTGGCCAGCCACAAAGACGACTTCAAACGCTCGGCACGTCAACGTTTTGCATGCCTCGTTGAAGTCAGTTGCAGTTGCGATTTGTTGTTGTTGCTGATGTTGCTGTTATTATTGTTATTGTTGTTGTTATTGTTGTTGTTGTTGTCGTCATCGCTGGTTGTTGTTTACATTTAATTCAACTTCACGTTGTTCGCTATATGTATGCTTATTTTTTGTTGTGATATTTTTTTTTTTTTATGATTTTTTCTGTTGTATTTTGTTTCAAGCCTTTCACAGACCAATTGTCACGGCAGTCGTCTCGTCGAACCACCTGCCTCCGCCCCCTTTTTTTTTCCACCCATCCACCCACTCCACCCCATTCCGTTTTAACCGTTTCGTTCATAACGCGCTTTAAACAATTACAATTCAAAATTCATTGACGCGCATCCTGGGTTAACTTTTGCCACAATGACTTCAAAGTATTGTTAACCAACAGAGTTGACAGGGGCGTGCAGCGCAAGGGGGGTAGGGGGGGTTGGGGGGGTGCTTAGAAGAAGGGTGCAAGTGCACTTGAAACAAAATCGGTATCAAAGCTAGGGAAAATTGCATACTGATCGAAATGAAAAAATTATTTACCAAATACAAATATTGGAATCATTTGAAAATTTGTATCCTTTTTGTTTAAGTCCCTAATTGACATCTTCTGGCCCAACTACATATTTGCTTATAATTAGCAAAGGTAGTTCAAAAAAAGATGGATAACCTCTGTTGCACTTTAGCCTTTGGTCGACACCACCTCCCCCCCCCCCCAGAAGTAAACTTTAGCCCCCACTCCCAACGCCCCTGCCATTAGCAACTCCTCTCTATAAACAGTCACAGTTAGTTTAGCTGCCATGAGTAATCGTCATAAATTAATTGTCAACATTTGCATGCACTTAGACCAACACACACACACGCACACTCACACACATTTGATTAACTTTGCGGCAGGGGCGTCGGTGAAAAAAAAAGAGGGGGAAGGGGGCTACGAATGCGTGCTGGCACTTTAAACATACTTTTGCATTGACATATTTTCGCTTTTCCCGCCGCCGGAAAGTTTTCCGGCCATAAAATTGATGACTAATCAATAAGGGAGCGGGAAACCAAGACAACTAGATAACAAGAGCAGGGGCGCACTTCAGCGGGGGGCTTAAATAGTACTACAAAATAGACCCCTTCTATAAAAACTAATTAACAATTTTGAATAAATTCCAATGATTGTGGTGGAAATGAGGAGTGTACGGATAATTGTGTACCCATAGATGAACCCATTAAATGCATGTCTCAAGATCTACCGTGAATGAAAAACTAAAACTAAACTAAGCAAAAAAAAAAAAACAAAACGAAAAATGAAAATTGAAAAGCAAAAAAAAAAAAAAACGAGACAAAATGAAACGAATTCCTGTTCATTTTCACGCCTAATGTGCGAATTTGCCGAAATTTATGGCGACAGGCAAATGGCCGCTCCAACTGCACCGCAAATGTCTCTCTTTGGTCCACCCCCCACCACCCCCCCACGAGGCACCCTCCCCCTCCCCCCGGCGGCCGCACCCCCTCTCTACCCCCCGGAAAATGGCGTCGTCAAGTTTGTCGCTGCTATTGCTGCTGTGTGGCTGCTGTTGGCACGTTGATTATACGCAAAAATCAAAAATAATTAAAATTTCACAATTTAATGTTTTGGCCGCCGGCCAAACGAAATGAAAAACGCCAAAAGCCGCAGAAAATAAAAAAAAAAAAAAAAAACGAAGAGAAAATCAAAAAGAGAAAGGGGAACAGCGAGGACATCGTTTGAAGTTCGAGTTGAAGGATTCTCTTCAATCGTTTATGGCCTAAAGGCTTGCATCGGGTTTTGGCTTGGTTTGAAACTAGTTCAACGAACTGATAAGTTGTTCTACAAAGTAATGTTTAAAAACGGAGGACACAGAAAATGGGGATAAACTAATATTGATAAATAAATAATTACTTATTACTTTTCTCCCAAACTTTAAGAAGTCTTTTTTTTAAAAGAACACAATGTAATCGTTCAATTAAACCAACAAAATGTTGTAGTCATCATTAAACCTTGTTTAATTTGGGTATCATTACTTTTATCGACTTATTGGATCCTCTGACTATTTGGAGTAGTGTTCGACTTGCTAAACTTCTTCGGTGCACGGGCCTAATATCGCGAAACCTGTCCAACCCACTTAACCCCCACTACATCTGCTTACTGGCTAGTCCACTCACCTTTCTTGGGTATCAGCGACTTGAGGAGCATGACGGCATTGTCGTCGCAGGCCCAGGCGTGCATTTTGCGATAGCTGTCGCGTCCCTTCTCCGTCAGCTTGTCCCAAGGCTTGGGTTTGCTCAGCAGCTCGGAGACGGTGCCCTGGGACAGGCCCAGGATGTACTTGGCGAACAGCCGCTGGCCAATGTTGTGCACCGACAGCAGTTCCCTTACGCGACGCGAGATGTGCAGGGTGTCCAGTGCCTGGTTGGCGTACTTGTCCATGTTGTAGCGCAGCATCTCCTGCAGCTTGGCCTCCATGGGATCCCCCTTGGGTATCAGCGATTCACCCAGCCGCCCGGCCATCGAGGCACCCGGCGGCAACTGCAGTTCCGAGTCGGCAAACCGATAGTGACCCCGTCCATCGCCACCGGCGGCCACTTGGGCGGCGGCAAATTGAAAGGCCGGCAGGCCGGGCAGAAAGCCCGGTCCCAAGGCCGCCGCATGCTGGGCATGAGCGGCCATGGCGGCGGCGGCCAGTCCATTGCTGTCCTCCTGCAGCAGCGACTTGCCGCCGTTGAGGGTGCTGGCCAAACTGGCGGCCAATTGGGCGGTGGTGCTGTTGGCCGTGTTGCTGCTGCTGTTCGACGATCCATTGTTGCTCGGATTGTTGCCAGCACCCACGCCCGTTGTCGGTGTGCTCGAATTCGAACCGGACTCGGTCGCCGCCTGGTGGTGCAGGTGGTGCGCCGCCGAAGGATGCAGCAGGCCGTGCCCGTGCAGATGGTGTCCATGGTGGTGGTTCAAACTGTCGTTGGCCGCTGGATTGCTGCTGTTGCTGCCGCTGTTCTGCTGCAGATGGTGGTGGTGT
Organism: Drosophila rhopaloa; assembly: GCF_018152115.1. Lineage (NCBI taxonomy): Eukaryota > Metazoa > Arthropoda > Insecta > Diptera > Drosophilidae > Drosophila > Drosophila rhopaloa. The sequence goes on along the minus strand of NW_025335123.1, from coordinate 8,345,974 downwards.
TGCTGATGGAGATGTTGCTGGTGGTGTTGCTGTTGCTGGTGGTGTTGCTGGTGAAGGTGCTGCTGCTGCTGCTGTTGGTGTTGGTGGTGGTGGTGGGCATCTAGGCGGGAAGAGTTGGAAGAGTTGGAAAATGTTGAGTTAACCAGTTGACTAAGCAGTGCTGTGGACGAGGGTCCATGTTGCTGCTGCTGCTGTTGTTGTTGTTGTTGTTGCTGTGGAAAGTGTAGATGTTGCTGCTGTTGTGATTGCTGTTGTTGCTGCGGGAGTGGTGGCGGTGGTGGAGGTGGCGGTGGCGGCAGCAATTGTGCTGCCTGCTGCTCGGCCCTAAGATTTTGATAAATTGTTGGCGTTTTGCTCCCTGGCATTGCGGTGCTGCTGGTGCTATTTGCATTCCCCGATTCGAAACCTCGTCGCCAATAATCGTTGACCAGTTGCTCCGGCAGGATCACCTCATCGTCATCCTCATCTTCGACTTCCTGTTTGGGCGCCATTTCGGTGCCAGCTTTCGCTTCCGTTTCGTTTGGCAGCTTATCACTTGATGTGGCTGATGTTGCTACTGCATGTGTTGCAGATGTTGCCAGTGTTGCAGCAGTTGCTGCTGGCGACACTACTTCATCTTCATCATCATCTGCATTTCGGTTGATTTCTGGGGATAACAACAAACAAATTGGGCTATTTGTTGTTGCTGCTTTTTAAAGCAAGATCATAATTTTGTTTTTTTGTTTGTTTTTGTTTTCGATATTTTGTATTTGGTCAACAACATCCATGGAACAAAACGCCAAAAATGAATCAAAACTTGTCTTTAGCCGGTTCTTTGTTTTTTCTCAATCAATATCAATATTTTTATTTTTAGATCGTATTTTTTATATTTTCGCCAATTTAGTGCAACAAAATAACAAAGAATCTCTGGTGTGTTGGAGTATATATATATATGTTATATAAATATATAATTATATATTGTATGGTATATAAAAACGATTTATGATTGAAAATTGCGATAAAGAGTGATGGAGTGTGTCGTTCTGCTATCGATAAACATGCAGTACACAACAGCAACATCAACAACAACAACAACGATAATATTGGTATAAAAAAAAACAACAACAACAGTAACAATAACATCGAACGCTCACATTCGCCCGATGCAAATATTTTGTCAGAGGTGGAAATAAAAGGCCAGTTAAAATAAAAAAAAAAAAAAAGAAAGGAGAGCTGTTTGCCTTTTTGGCCCATAAAATCTGGCGCCGTCTGCTCCATTGAATCCCCTTCCCTTCTTGCGTCCGTCCAACCACCCCTCCCCCCTCCTCTACCCGCCCACATATTTCTCAGCTTATTCTTCTCCTCTGAAGGTTTATCCTACGCCGGCGATAAGCGGTCAAATAAACCATAAAAAAATATAAAAAAAGAAAAGAAATACAGCGTAGTCGTCGTCGGTTCCAAATCAAAGCGATTGATAAAACCAAGAAATATCGGATAGGCGGAGGAGGCAGGATGAAGGAAGGAAGAAGAGAGGAGGAGGAGGGGCAAACAGCAGCAAGACAAACCGGAAGTACAGTACTGACTAGGGTGGATCGATTTCTATACCTCTGCAATATTGTACAATTTTTCTCTTCGTTTTTTTTTTTATTACTTTTTCTATTAGAAATTCTCTAAATCAAACGATTAGGCATATTTTTTTTTGATTTTAGAAAAGAAATTAAAATGAAAAAAATTTAGACAAAAAAAAGACAGATATTTATATTGCCTTCAAGTGACTACCTAATGCATTTTCTATAGTTTATTGTATTTTATTCCTGTCCAAATCTTTACAAATCGATACACCCTGCTAAAACATAAAAAAAACATCCCTGCTGATAGCTGATACGCGAACTCGGGACTCACCTTCGCTGATGGCATCACTGGCGCCATTCTTGAGCGCCTCGGCGGCCAGAGCTTTGGTCCGCTCGATGAGCAGCGCCTGGAATTTGTTGGGGTCGTTGGCGCAGGCGGCGGCAGCGGCGGCTGCAGCTGCTGCGGCGATGGCCGATTGCGGACTGAGCACATTCAGATCCAGCGGACTGCTGAAAAGCCAATAAATACGTAACATGAATACCATTTATAAATTAAATGAATATAGTTTTAAGAGATAGAAGAAAAAGTATTCTATATATATATTTATACCCTTGCAGAGGGTATTATAATTTTGGTCAAAAGTGTGCAACGCAGTGAAGGAGACATCTCCGACCCTATAAAGTATATATATTCTTGATCAGGATCACCTCCTGAGTTGATATAGCCATGTCCGTCTGTCCGTCTGTCCGTCTGTCCGTCTGTCCGTCTGTCCGTCTGTCCGTCTGTCCGTCTGTCCGTCTGTCCGTCTGTCCGTCTGTCCGTCTGTCCGTCTGTCCGTCTGTCTGTCCGTCTGTCTGTTTCTACGCGAACTAGTCTCTCAGTTTTAAAGATATCGAATTGAAACTTTGCACACACCCTTCTTTCCTTTGCACGCAGTATATAAGTCGGAACGGCCGGGATCGGCCGACTATATCCTATAGCTGCCATATAACTGATTGATCGGAAATGCCATAACTCTGCTGTTTGTTAAGTTAGGAAGTTGGGATTTTCTATGGGTTTTATATTTGGCCAATGAATCCGACATACCAAATTTCATAAGGATCGGCCGACTATATCCTATAGCTGCCATATAACTGATTGATCGGAAATGCCATAACTTTGGTGTTTGTAAAGTTAGGAAGTTGGGATTTTCTATGGGTTTTATATTTGGCCAATCAATCCGACCTACCAAATTTCATAAGGATCGGCCGACTATATCCTATAGCTGCCATATAACTGAACGATTGGAAATGCCATAACTTTGGTGTTTTTAAAGTTAGGAAGTTGGGATTTTTATGAGTATTAAGAATGCATCATATGAATAATTTTGGAGAATATAATTTACAGAGTATTCTGCAAGGGTATATAAACTTCGGCTCCGCCCGAAGTTAGCTTTCCTTTCTTGTTAAATTTAAAATCAGTTGGGTTACAGTATATTTGCAAATTTGTATGAAATGTTTTTACTGATATGATCAAGAAAACAAAATTGATTTTGTGGGAATCTTGAAGGATATCCTTTGAACTAGATATCCTTTTTAATATATTATATTATGTAAATATATTATTATATATTATCTTATACAATGTACTTACTGCTGTTCCTTTTTGATTTTGAGCTCGTTGCTGTCGGTGGTGGTGGCATTGACCGCCTCCCGATCCTCGGCCTCCTCCTCCTCCTCCTCGTCGTCCTCCTCGTGATGCGGCTCCTCTGGCTTCTCCTCCGCCTCCTCGGAGTCCACCAGCATGGCCTGATCCTCGTCCTCGTCCTCGTCCTCCGCCGGAACGGTGGCCTTTGTGGCCTCTGCCAGATCGCCAATCGATGAGGAGGCTTCCAGCGGTGCGGTGGCGGTGCTCAGCTTCTTGTTGTTGTCGCTGCTCTGGCTGTTGTTGTTGTTGTTGGTGGCAGCAGCGGCCGCCAAGGCGGTGGCCTCGGCCAGTGCCTCATTGATCTGCTGCTTGTCCAGACGCGCCTCCAATCGCATTATGTGCTGCCGCTTGACCTCCAGATGCTCCTCCAATCGCTGGATTTGCACCAAATGCGTCTGCTCCAGTGCCCTCAAGCGCTGCAGCTCGTCCAGAAGTGCTTTAATCTGAAGGAAACAAATAAAAGGGGGAATTAGTTAGCAAATTGGAATTCCATACAAATTAAATGGAGCTGCTCAGTAATAAATAAGCTTATTAGTCTCTTGGCCATTCAGGCAAGAGTATTAAAGGTCAAGGTTGATCAAGTTACTAAACATCAAGAAGTCAAGTTAAACGACTCACAAGAATTTGTATACTTATACTTTTTATAATTTTTTGTTTCTTTTTTTTAATATGTTGCTCTTAAAATATTAACATTTGAGCTCAGTTTTCCTTGTGTATCTGTTTGCACTCCAAAATCCAGTTTATATGTTTCTTGTAATTATACGAACATTTCTGTAGCTCTACACATCTAAGCCCTTATCTAATGTTATTGCCATTTCCCATCGATTGGTGTTGTCTCGTGTTTTCCCATTTACCTTCTGGGAAAATTCACAACTTCCTCACATGTGTTCGTGTGCCAGTATGTGTGTGAAAAGTTCTCGAGAGTTATAAAATAATTTTTAATAAAATTAACAACGACGTCAATGTCGCTCGGCGGTGATTGCCAGCGACTGATGCTGATGCTGGTTTTGTGGGTGGTGGAGGTGGTGATGGCGGTGATGGTGGTGGGACACGTTCCTCAAAACAAACCACCCGACCGCCAAATGCCGCCAGGTACAGTGAAGCCCCAGCCCAGCGAACTGCCACCCCCGCTTTGCCGATGTGGGCTTTGTTTGGAACTTTGTTTGTTTGATGAAAATATGATAATTGGCAAATTTGACAAGGGAATTTTTCTTAAGTGCGTTGAGGGAACACACACACACACCCCTTCTTTCTTCTCTTAATTTTCTTGCATCCCCCCCCTTCCCCCCTCTATGTATGTAAAAAACCCCCTCTCCTTTTTCCTGATCCCCGTTTCTTGGCGAAAGTTGACAAGATAAAGTTTTTCGACAGCGCCGTGTGGTATGCAACGAAATTTTTTAATGACAGCCAGGTGGGCGTGTCCCTCCCCCAATAAGTGCGTGTCTGTGTGTGTGTGTGTGTATTTGTTATTATGTGATTAAAATTAATTTTATGGCGCGGTTTTTAATTGACGCATCTGCCAGCGGCCAAAAGCGAAAAACTTTACCTGTATACCAAAATTATATATATATCGACACACTTACTAATAATAAGAGCCCAGTTTGTACAGTATTTAAATAAGCCAAAAAAAATGAACACCCTAAGATCCTATTAAAATAGACTAGCCAATAAACCCTATAATTTTCCATATAAACTTCGATGTTTTGCGGGAATTGTAACTCAAAACCAAAAGAAAACTACCAATATCGAGCGGTTTTCATGGGTTACAAGTAAGCCCAAGCCCATATGCAAATAAATAAGTTGAGGAATCAACATAATTCTAACTACGAATTTGCGTGTCATTGCGTGATTTGTGTCGAACATGGGCATAAACAATAATTTCATCAACATGGGAACACCACAGCACGGAGTCCCCACTTCATGTGTCTATTTTATCAATATTTGTGGATGGGCCGACGACGAGGCTGATGATTATTGGCCATAAACAATGGGCCAGAACCGTAGCACATAATTGGCATTAAAAAAGCATCAACAACATGCGTGTATTGCCATGTGGCATGCCGAAAAATGCAAAACAGCCGCCAGCCGGTTAATTCTATTATCAATCAAAGGACCCAGGACATGTGAAAGGGTTTGGGTTTTATCGTGGGGTAGTATCTAGTATGTAGTATGAAAATGTTGCCATGCGTGTTCGATTTTTCATTAGCATACGGGATACGGAATACAGGACCCACTGGAAGAGCCACCCTTTCGAAAGGAGAGACATGACAAGACGACAAACGACTCAAATTAATTGCATAAAAATCTTATGGGTGCGGTAAGCCAGCGGTATTGAGGGGTGGCTCTTCTAATTGCCAACTGCTTGGCAGACAAGCGAAGCTCTACATCTACATCATGTACACATGGCCCCTTTCCTTTGGCAAATGAAATTTTTCAGCTTTCTTAAATAAACGTAATTAGCGAAAGTCGCGGGGGAAACACACTCGAATGGATTTTCTCCATCTTACATTCGTCGTCCTGCAGATGAGTAGTCACACATGTGCCAACTGTACCGCAGGATCTACATTCAATATGTACTTTGCAAATGTATTTAAAGGTATAATATATATATAAAAACTTAATTAGCAAACATATATGACAATGAAGTTTGGCAACAGCCAAGTGTATGCAAATGAAAGTCGAAAAATGAAGGGGGCGAAACTGTCATTTCGATTTTTGTATTTCCACACAAAATTTTCAAAAAGCCAAAAGGCGAAAGAAATATTAAAACGATAAATCAACTTTTTGGATTTCCAGCAGCCCACAGACATCAGAAATCATTTTCAACCCTTGAGCAGAACACAAACTTTCTGCAACTCTTCTGTGGTTGATGAGGCTGCAAAAGTTGGGGGTTCTATTCTATGTGTAGCTTCTAACAGCAATCAAACAAACTATAACAAATACTTTGGAGGGGGTCGTGGCAGGGCACTGTGTTGGTTTTGCCTCCTGTATTGACTGTGAAATTATGAAAATTTACATTTTTCCCGGCCCCCACTCACAAAACGACTGAATGCTGGACAAAAGACTGGACAGGAGAGTTGTTACCCAGGATTACTTTTCCTTAGTTTGGGTAATAATTTTGCCCAAAAAAATGATAGAATGGGAATGTGGAACATTAGCAGCGAGCGAAAAGCAAACGATTTGTAATTAACAAAATTGCCAAGCAGCCGAAAAGTGCCCATTCCCCCCCGCAATTCGTTTTACCCTTTTGCATAACAATTGACAAAAGCAGTCAATATATACATATATGGGTGGGTGGGGGTTTTTCAGGAGGCTGGGATCTGAAACAACAATAACAAACACTCGAAGGCAAAAGACGAGAATCGTCGCACAATTGGCAGCAGGAGTTTCGCCTACACAATGAAAAATATTTAAGCTTAAAGTATTAAAAATAATAATAGGGAAACTAAGTATTTACTTATTAATGAAGTTGTAAGAATATGCATTAATTATTTTATTGGAAAACAAACAAATCCTTAAAACATGGAATTAAGAAAAATATAATTAAATTTCAAGAAATTCCAGCAAATGAAATTCGATTTGTAACTGATGATCTCAAAACAATTGTAAGCTCACAATGCAAATCAACAATTATTTTCTCTGTGCAGAAGAAGGAAGCATAAAATGCCAAAAGGAATTAAGGTTATGCCTCAGTCTGTCTCTATACACACATATATATTTATATATATATATAAATATGTATATTCCACATGAGGCAAGGGTTTTCAGCAGGGAGTGGGTGGTGGTGGGGGTGTAAAAAAAGGGTTTAATCAGCGAGCAGCAGCATCTCACACACACAGGGACACCAATCTACAAATACAAATTAACAATAAGCAATCAAAGACACACACACACACACACACACGCACACAAAGCTCTTCAGGGCTTGCTTATAAAATAATTCTCTTCTGTTTTGCGTTTTTTTATTTTTATTTTAGACTTTTAGGCCGTCAGCTGCCAATGGCAAAGGCAAAAACCGTCAAAGGAATTAAAATTCATTCGGGCATAAAAATTTTAAAATATATATATGACTGGCAGAAGCGGGCTGGAGTGATGGATAGAGATAGCGCATATAAAAAAGGGGTAACTTTTGCCAGCAGCAACATCATTCAGGTGGCCGGGGGTGGGGGGTACGGGGGGTTTGGCTGTGGGAGGCTGGCTGGGGGTTGACTCTGTTGTTAATTTCCAAAAAGCCAAAAGACAAATGAGTAAAAGGCAACAGCCGGGGAAGAAGCTTCGTCTCAATGTCGTCAACTGGTTTTTTTTCAGCCGCTTCTTGCTGAATTTTATGTGCTGCACTGAGGAAAATTGTTATATTCTCCAAAAAATATACTTTTACTTAAAGAAAAAAAACCGTGATTTGTATCATTAATTTTGGGAGTTATATGAGCAATAAAAAATTGAGTTAATATGTTTAATTGACTTATTTGCTTGAACGCTATATTTTACTAAAACCAAAAATGGTTTTTACTGATACGAAAAACGTAATTGGCTGCTTAAATCCTTTACAGTGTTCTCAGACTATTTCTCTCAGTGTGCGTCCTTTGCCGTGCAGCTTGTCATTGATTTTTGATTGTTTCAAGTGTTGGCAAAGGAGTAGCTCGCGATGTTTCCAGGGGGGCTGTGGGATGGGGGGCGGTGCGGGGCGGTACGGGGCCTTCGAGTGATAAAAAAGGGGGCATTTTCCGGGGGGGGAAGGGAGCTTTAAAGTCTGCCAAGTGCACCCCAGAGCTTTGACGCCAAGGCTTTTGTTCGTTTGTATCGCTGTGGATGTTGCATTTTTGCAACTGGCAATGCCCAAGTTGGCAATTTGCAACAAAAGATAACAAAGAATATGACGAGCGAGAGCGCAAACAGAAACGAAGCAAAAATAATAAAAGAAAAGATGCGAAAACAGAACAAAAAATAAAAGCGGAGAAAAGCAAACAAAAATATAAAGCAGAAACAAAGACCCCGAAAGAGGTCACATATGGGAAAGTCCCTACAGAAAGTCTCCCCCTTTTTTTTTACCACCCAGCCTCCCTCAACTTTATCCCATCGAAAAATGATTCATCTGGAAGATTTCTGAGTTTATGTTATTTATGAGGGTACTTTCGGTTTTGTCTTCTTGTCCAAGCTTAAATGTTATGGCAAATTCTTAGGTTGCACCTCAAATCCTATTACAGCATTATTGCTTTATTAAGAAATTTAAAGGATGGCCTTACAATAACTAAAATAGAATATCAAAAATTGACACACAATAGTGACATACGGAAATTCGCAAAAATATTTACATGCAAACAAACAGTTCAATTGAATATTTTGATTGCACGCCCTTATTCACTCGCTCAATCGCCTAATTCATTCACTTATTCATTCATTCCCACTGACAGACAATTCATCAACTTAAAGACCTCAAATCGCAGGTAATTTCCCCAGAATTTTTGCATTATTTGTCAATTGCCGGGGGGCGTTTAAGAGGCGGGGTTGGGTTTGGAAAATTTCAGAAGGGGGTCTACGACCGGGGAGAAGGGGTTGAGGGGGGCCCTGGCAATTTACAACAATTCAAAGGCATAAATCAAACATTTTGCAAGTTGAAGTTGGCACGAAAACGTGCGATTGGTGGCTGAAAAGGGGGGGAGGGGGGCTGTCAGTTAGTCAGTCAAATAGTCATTCATTCAGTCAGTCAGTCATTCGTTCATTCGCTTATTTACGCACACACGCACACAGCGGCAGAGTTATTGAATTGATTCGAAGGGGGTTTTTCGTGGGCGGGGGAGGGGGGTTTTGAAGCTCCCCCTTGGGGGCACGCAATTCGCAACTCGTTCGTCTTTCGCCTTTCTTCCTCCTTGATGTTGTTGTATTTTTTGGATTATAAAGTTTTGTAATTAAAATTTGACAGCTTTACAATTCCCAGGACCCCCTGTTTCCCCCTTCCCCCCACTCCTTTTATCATTCTAAACAAGAGAAGGGAGGGGGTAATATCTTCTTTGCCGCGCACATTTTCTTATTAGAATTTTACAATTTTCGATTTATGTTTCGATTTTATTGTCTGCCATTTTGTGCGTGGGGAAATGGAAAAGGGATTTTTGCCCCTTGCCTGTATTTAACCCTTGAGTGGGCGAGCTGCTTGCCTTAACCCCCCAGCCCCGTACATGTGTATATTTTTAATCAAAGCTGCCCACCTTCAACCCACACTCAGCTCGCACTTTTGTTTCTAATTCGTTAAACTTTTGCTTAATAATTGTCTGCCTGGCACAGGCCAAAATAAAAAAAAACCCCTTGACTTTTATTCACATTGCCGAAAAAAACGGAAATCAGTTTTTATATATTTTTTGTCGATAAGCACTCGACATGAGATGTGGTGGTCCATGGGTTATTTGGGGCCCAGTCACATGTCTAATCCTTTTGCTTATTGATATGATATCTGCACACGCAAAAAAAAAAAAAAAAAGGAAAAAAAATCAAAAAAAAAAAAAAAATTGTGTATGCCAGCAACATTTTATTTTATATATGGCTTTTTTTCTTTCTTTATGAAAGGCGGTGGGGTGTTTGAGTGGTCTTTCATAATCAAAAAACGTTAAAATCATAGTCTAGACAATAATTTATGAGCACGGCACATTGCTCATCTCTTGGTCCTGGTTTTTTGGTCCTGTTTTTGGTCCTGCCCGCATGGAGGAAACCCCCTCCCCCCCACCTCCATTACCCCACTGCCGCTTAACCCTCGAATGCCAATCAACATCTCTCGAGCAAACAGTCGTAAGGCTCGAACCGAAAGTCCTCTCCATCCTGTCTGATGATCCTGCTGCTCCTGGTCCCTGTCATTGTTTTCCGTATGTGTGCCTTTTATTTGTATTTTTTTTTTTACTCTTTCGGTTATTTTTTTTGTGTTAGCCCTCAATGGATATGTATATCAGAAAATATGAACGGATGGGTATCAAAATTCCAAACGGGGGGTTTGTCAGTTTCTAATGGTTTCAACTTCCTTCCGCTTGCAGTTGTCCTTTTTGCCAGCTTTTTGTTTCGAGTGAAATATGAAAAATAGGGGGTTAAGCAGGTGTCTGCAACTGCAACACACAAAGCTACTTAAGGGGTTAAAAGGGGCAGAGGCGGAGGCGGGGGCGGGTGCCTAAAGGTTAAAGTCACTCTGCCGACAGCTGCAAGTTGGGCAAATAAGTGCGGGTAAATAAAAAGAAAATATCGATGAAATCAAAAAAGCCGCTAAGCAAATACGAAATTTATTTCGATCCAAAGAAATCGGCGATGGATATTTTTTTTTCAAGGCGTGGCAGGGCAAAAGGGGGCGGTACTATGACGGGACACTAATTTGATTTGAACATCAGCGTCAACTTCTAATTGAATTTCAGCCCCTCATCGCTGTCTGTGCATCGATTAACTCGCCTGCGTCTCCTTCTAAACTCAATCTTCGTTTGATGACAATTTCATTCCTATTAGACGGCAGAGATGGGGGTTAGATGCCACTGGAAATGCATAAAAAGCACCGAAAAAGAAGTCGGGAAAAATAGATATGGCCAGCTTATTTTAATTGCCCGAGGTGGGGCAAAGGAAATGGTAGTGAAATTGGTTGGTTTTTTTTTGCATAGAAAACGGTGGGTTCATATATGAAAATCTAGAAAATACTTCAACAAAATTATACAGGTATGAAAAGAACTGCAATATCTTATTGATGATATTTTATTTTAATGTTATTGTATTAATGAAACAAAATGGTAATCCCTTTTCAATCAACAAATATCAACAAGTCCAAAAAATTAATAATAAATACCTTTAATATATGAAACAGAAACCAAAATGCATACTTGATACTATAATTGGAAGGCGGAAAAAATATAAGCCAAGTGTTACTAATTTAAAATTAACCCCACAACGCCCACTGTGCGTCTGGGTCTGCGGTCGCATTTTGACCGAGCCACGGCAATTATTTTGACGACGCTTAATTTGCGTTGAGTTGGAGATTTCTCGGATGCGGATGATGACGACGACGAAAACGGAGACGAGATGAGATGAGATGAGATGAGTTCAGATGAGATGGCAATGGCTATGAAGATTGGGGATTGGAGTTGGGCCCGGCGACGATGTCGCGCTTAACTTGCATCAAAATTGAAGCGACAGCATAGCAAACTAATTAAAGCCCAGGCATTTACCGCCCCAAATTGAACGATTTTTATGCTTAGCCTTTTTTAATTGTTCGAATTTCGTTGGGTGGGAATGGACCTGCGTTTGATGGCCCCGAAACTTAAATGCAGAGCAGCAGGCGCTATAATGACATATTTCACGTTTTTTTTTTATGGCATTTCATCATCGGGGTGTTTTTAATTCGAAATCAATTGTCTAGTTAATTGCTGGCTTTTTTTTTCAGCACATAAAATAGAAGATTTATATATAATTTGTCAGTGCCACATATTTGAAATGCTTCTTTGTCTGAAATTATTTAAAGTTCTTTTTTGTGTGTGCCAGATATTCAATCGCGCAAAAAGTGTATTACTACCGTTTCATCTTGGCAATTGCAAGAAATTCTTGGTCTTGTTTTTTGTACTTGGCTATCTATCATAATAATCGTTTTGGACTGTCACACGTACACACATCGCCGAAGGTTGGCAAACAAAAACGCCAACTTGAGGCTAATCAAACACATCAGCAACATCAGGCAGAAAACAGCAGCAGCAACAGCAACTTTAGCCATGACTGCGAATATATCTGTAGTTCTGTATTGCAAACGCTTTTTTGCCACTATCTTTAAGATAATAAATTCAAATGCAAAGTTAATTAATTGCCGGGTTGGCCATTTGCCGTGGGATAAGCACACCGGCAACATGTTGCTGCTGCAAACTCAATTTAATGGTAAATTAATAAAAAGAAATGGAATTTGATTTATCGACAGGAGAAGGAGTGTCGTCTTGTGCTAATTGAAATGCTAAATTTCCGTTCATGCCTGTAATTGACTTGGAGGCCCCAGAGGTGCGATGTGGAATCGAAATTGACTATTTTGCAGATTGCCAGAAATTGCCAGAGACTTTTGCCCAGCAGCCCCCCCCCCCCAAAAAAAAAAATTAATGGCTACAAGACTTTGGGCCAAGACTCGGCAGATTTTTCATTTGGCCACATAGCCACACATAGCACCCACCTTCTTCGGCGATTATTTGTTGGCCATAAATTACGGGCAGTTCGGTTTTTCTTTTTGGCCAATTGCATTTTCGACTTGTCACCGTTTTAATGGCCTCCAATTAGATAGAGCCGTGTGCATGTTTTTCTATATTTATGAAGTGGCAAACGGGTAAAAGCGATTTTCCCTTTAATGAGGCGCGGGAAAGTTCAAAATCCAACAATGATGCTAATGCTGATGCAACAGCAACAGCAACATCAACAATAATTTTTTTAAATTCCAAATTGAACTGAACTAGCTCACGCAACAACAAAAGCCCGGCGAACGAAAATAAGGAAATAATCAATTTAAAAAAATCAAAATCACACATTTACCCAGCACAAAACTATACTAAGTACACACATTACAAATCAACACACATCTACACACAGCAATCAGTCAATGTGCGAAAGAGAGGGAGCGAGAGAGAGAGAGCGAGAGAGAGAGAGGGGGGTCCAGATAGAGAGGCACTATCTATATGGCCGGACTGCTCAGGCACTCGCCGATCAGAATCCATATGCGATAAATAAATTGAATTTATCCGCAATTGGTCGAAAAAGCCAGAGGGTGGGTGTGTGCCAGTGTGTGGACCAGGGGCGCACAAAAAGGGGGTCTTAGGTCGCATCCCCCAGGGGATTTATGCATGATTTTTAAGTGAAATATACATTTTCTATTTCTTTTTTTTGGAATTTAACTGAAGGATGCTATGAATATAGTCAACTACTGATAAGATAGCTTTGTTTTCTTCAGCTATCATTAATATTTTTTTTAATATAGGGTAATTAGCTATGTCTTACAAATTAAGAAATTGCTAATTTAGGGATATGAATACAAAAACATGTTTTTAAACTACAACTAATGCTAAATTGATTTGTCAAGAACCCCTTTCTGCCTAAGCCACTGTACACGATAATGACTGTTTTTCACTTTAATCAGCAAATACAAAAGGCAACAACAGTCACGATAAGCACAACAGCAGCAGCAGCAGCAGCAACAGCAGCAGCAGCAGCAACAGCAACACACAGCAGCAACATCCAACATTCAGCAGCAATCATTGCAGGCAGAGTAGTAGTCCTAAACTAAGCTCAATGTCTCCAGTAAAATCCATGTGCCATGGTATTCGTGTGCTGATTGATTTGAATTGAATAATTGCAATTGTGCGGCTTGTATTTGTATTTGCATTATTATTATTTATTATTCGCCGTATGTCTTTTTGTACATTTCAGTTCGTTCGTTTTTGTGTTCGAATTGAGACTAATGACAAGTGGAGAGACCATTTCAATAACTAAGCCACTAATCCGATACGTAAATTGTATATATATACATATATACATTCGAGTATATTTCAACCCTCACCCGTTTCATTATTTTGTGGAGCGCACCGAAAATATTGTAGTCAAACTTTAGCTTCGATTGGCATAATAACTCATACTAAATTCGAATAATCGCCAATAATTTGGTTTTGCTTCGTTTCAATTTCGAACATTTGACAAGTGCAAAAAACAACAAATAAACCTAATGAGAATCAAATTAATAAATCTAAAATAATTGAGCTCTTGCCTTGAATCAAAGATTAGCTATTCAAAAATGTTGTTTGATTAGAAAAAGAGAGATAGAAGGAGAGAAATGAGCGAGAGTTGACAAATATTATTTTGGGGATCGAATCGATGAGTTGTTTAAACAGTTGATCTGCTTTTATGGCATGCTAAATTTGACGGCTGGGTTTAATTTTAGACCATTTGCGTTAGACATTTGATGGATTTTCCGCTCGATTCGCATTTAAAAATAACACTATCATTGTCTTTGGCCTGGAGCGTGTATCCAAATATTTGGGTCTGTCAGCCAAACTGTGGCACGTACAATATATGAGTTCGCGGCCAACCCTTTCGGGGTTTTTTACTCTGACGCAGACGGTCTGGCCAAGCAAATTGGTATATATCGGCATATATGGGTGCAAAACATCTACTCCAATGCCAATTAGGCGAGAAAGCCATCAGTCAATGCGAGAGTTATAATAATAATTTTTGGGTGCCCATCGTGGGATCGAATTAAATGGGGATCGCAGTCACGCGATGATAAGCACAAATCGAATTTTGTGCATGAAAAATTATGATTATTTCTATTATTTCTAAACCGATTATCTATCTCTGGCCCGAGCTGTCGGTTTTATGCTGGTCAATGGATTGCTGTTGACGAGATGCGGGACTGAAAATTGGGTGCTCGGTAATCGGTATTTTCTTATCAGTCATATTTTTTGGAAATAGTTCTAGGTATTTCTTGGTATTAAAATAATTTATTTGCTTGTTTTTACAACTCAAATATAATTATTTCTATAATATATAATGTAAACACTTTTTATATTTTTCATAAATATTTATTTAAAGCTAATCAAATGCTGGGAGAATGAAACCACAGACTTATCAATGACTTCCTATTAATGGGCCACTCCAGAAATTTTTGTGGCTTTTTTTCACTCCTAATCAGATATATTTTTGTTATATTTTTTTTTCAACTCCCTAGTGTTAGGATAAACAGCTAAATCTAGCCGCAAAACAAAGTCCATAAAAAATTGATTTCGTTTTGGGGCTTGGCATTTTTTTCCGTCATTGTTTTTGTTGTGCATAAAATAAATATGCTGAAATACTTCGATAAAGAAATTCTATAAATATATATATATATATATATGTACACATTTTTTGTAGAGGCAGATAAAAAAAAGCGAAATCGCGACATACAGATGCGGTTGAATTTGTTATTTAATAAATACATTTCTTGTATTCCGCTGGTTTTTTCCGCATATGCTGTTTGTTTTTGTTTGCCGCGTGTGATAAAAAAAATGTTTTAAACAAAGTGCCACCGAACGTGTCGTTTGTGTTTGAAAATAATATGTGATTAGTATTAGTAACAAAACAAAATATAAGCGGAAGCTGCCCTGGCTGACTTGCTGCTAATTTGTTGTTCATTTGTTTGCCCTGTCAAGAAGCGTTTAATATTTCTCCTCTTTTTGTTTTTTTGATTATTTTTTGTTGCGTTTTATTTTTGGAAGCGAGACGCGGCCCAAAGCACTTTGTCTATAAAAATGCACTTCTGCGAAAAAATAAACACATGCCTCATAGCCAAAACAAACGCACAGCAAAACGAGGAGCTGCTGCACTCCGACTCTAACAACAAACAACTGTTGCAATTCCATTTAACATGTTTTCTGTGCAAAAATTCGCGCCACAGACAGCTGTGCTTAACATAATATGGTGGTAGTGAAAAAAGAATAATACGTATTTCTTATTTTTTACAAACTTAACTAACAAATCAGATATTTCCATCGAGTGTTTTTAAAAAAATTCCCCTAGATTTCAATATTCCTTTCCAAAAACACCACCAATATTTTGGCCACAACTGTAGATATATCCCAGGGCCTCTCCGTTTATATTCCTGTCGATCATCTTTGGCTGCCGCTTCGAGGACAAAAAAATATTGTCGCATATTTATGAACATGTGTAACAGATAAATCTGAATCTACGCACACAGCAGCGTTCATAAGTGATTTAGTTGTCAGTCGAGTGCATTTATCACAGCTGTGCATGGTCGACGGTTTGGGGGGGGTGGTGGTGGGTGTTGCATCGAATGGGGGGTTTTTTGAGAGGGTGGGGGGTGGTGAGGTGTCGCCCGGGCGCCAGTAATCAAACTAATGAGCTTGGGCCCACCAACAGTCGGCCAAAATAGCTTTTAATGGATTTCAAATAAGAAAACGCGCACAAAACGCAGGGAAAACGCGGGCTAAAAGCCAAAGTCGCGCAAAAGGGGGGTTGTGGAGAAGGACAGTGGTGCCGAAAGGGGGCAAGCAATCATTTGTTTTTGGAAACACATTTATTCACAAGAAATAAATTGAATGCCTTGCTTCTATTTTATCCCCAAAAACCCCACTGATTCCCAAAACCGAACCCCCCCTGTGAAAATCCAACCTAAGGCAGTGGATGGGTGGTTGGGTGGCTTGGTGTCTGGCCAAGTGAAGTGATAAAACATTAAAGAAATGCGCTTCTTTTCCCACTTTTTTTTTGCTCTCCTTTCTTTTCAGTACCACCTAGGGGTTGCTAATGGAAAAGAAGCTGCTGCCGTTGCACTTAATGGCAAATGATAATGATTGATGCTAAAATGCAATGCTCCACACTCCCGTGTGCACATCTTCAAATCAGCACAAAAAGCCACAACGAAACACTTCAAGTCAAAGCTTTCCACGGGTTGTTTTTTTTTTTTTTTTTTTTTTTTTTGGATAAGCAATCATTCAATGCGGTGTGTGTTACGTAAAGAAAGAATGCAAACCAGGGAAGATTATTTCTTATTTTTGCATTAGGGAAATTGGTAGGTTTTTATCTTGCTGGTTTCTGGGGGATTTCTTTGGACTTATAAAACGTTATTTCAATTTAGAAAATACTGTTTCTGAACTTGAATCTACTATATATATTGTATATTTTCCATTGCAAACCCACTTAAAATCCAATGGTATACTATCTCCCTAATTTCCTTCCCATCCCTTTTCATCTGGTGCTGTGTAAACAAAGGCATTCAACAAATTTGTAGGCGTAAAAATTGTCTTGTCAATATTTTAATGATATCACTTTACACCCCCTGTTTTTAGTCCTTGTCCTTGGAACACCAAACCACCCCCCCCACCCTCATTTTGCTTGCCGCAAAAGTTTCCTTCTAACTTTTTCCCTTGGCTTGATGTTGGGTTGATTTTCCTGTCCCAGGGAAAAAGGCTCAAATCCCTGGCTGTATGTTTTTTTTCGCTTATTTTTTGCCTGTTTGTCCCTTTTTGCCGCTTCTTCTTGTTCTTGGGCGTGTAAAGAAGAAGTCAAAAGTCCCGCAGCTCATTTGTTTGCCTTGTATTTTACTTCTTTTTTTTTGGAATTTTTGTTTTCTATTTTTTCCCGGTCTCGGTTTCGCCGTACTCGGGCAACATTTTTTTTGTTTGGCTAGAAAATTACAAGAAAAGTGGCCGAGAGTGGGTGGAAAAGCGGGCCGGGGGGTGGGGTTTTGTTTATTTGTGCAAGTGTTTTCTCAATTGTGCGTACTGGTTTGGGTTGGCGGCGGTCGGTCAGTCGTGCGTCGTCGTCTGCGGTTGAAATTCCTCTCCTTGGCTATCCTGCTACTTTTTTACGCTTCTTTCACTCCTTTTGGCAACCGATGGCATCCTTTTGCCCCAAAACACACTCGCACATTCCGAAATTCCGGTGTGGGTGGCGACGTTTGTCTAATCTTAACGGTTTTACATTTCATTGCGCTGGGTAATTGTCTGTCGGTGGGTGGGTTGCTTATTTCAAGGATATTCGACCTTAGTCCGCTACAGTTTATTAAATTAAAAAGTCACTTAAAGTTTGGTTTTATTTTTCCCTGGGCAGACAGTAGCAGTTTGATGTTCATGGGGTTGTGCTTAATCCATGGTACTTGGGCTAACAACAGGGTTCAAAACGCCACTTTAACTTAAAGCCTATTTGCGAAGAGCTTTAAACAACTGGTTAACTTTTAGGCTGATCCGTAGTTAAATGTATATTAACATTTGAAGTAGTCTTATTCAAGTCTAAAATCAATTTGAATTTCCAAGCTATCTTGTGAGTACTATTTAACAGAAGGACTTTGATTTAACACCATGATATAAGCAATCCCTATCACAACCTAACCTCTGGTTAAACTATGTTTAATATACTTTCAGATATTAAAGCATCTAACTTTGACAGTCTAGATAAGTGGCAACTTAACAGCTTATATCCCGTCGATCTAATAGTTGAAATTTACTAGGATAACCTAGGTTAACATTTTCTTTGTAACTCTTAACTTCCGGTTAGCAGAAACTTACCTCTTTATCTTTGGCAGCTAATAAAACAGCAGGCTGGCCATTGTTGTTGTTATTGTTCTTCTTCTTGCGCTTCTCGCTGTTGCCGCTGCTGCTGTTGTTGTTGTTGTTGTTATTGTTGTTGGTGTTGCTGGTGGCTGTGTTGCTGGTGGTGTTGTTGTTATTGCTGGTATTTGTGTTGTTGTTGGCGCAATCATCGTCCTCAGCCGAATTGGCCACATGTTGCTCACTCTCATTGCCGCCATTGTTGTTCTTTCGACTACAACTATTATTGCTATCGGTTGTATGATTATTGCTAACATTTAAACTAGCCTCCCCCGCATCCTTGGGCTCCTCAAGATCTGTATCCTGCTGCTGCTGCTGCTGCTGTTGGGTTGTTGCACTCGGCTCAGTTCTGGTTTCTTGCGGTGCATCCAGCTCCATATCATCAGCGTTCGATTGCATCGAGGCATTCTCCTCCTCATCGTCCTCGTCCTCGTCCTCCTCCTCGTCCTCCTCATCCTCGTCCAGTTCCTCCTCGTCCTGCTGACTGCTATTGTTGCCGGTGTGATTGATGCTGCTGCTGTTGCTGCCGCTCTTGATGTTGCTAGTGGCAACTGGAGCTGCTGCTGCTGCTGCTGCTGCTGCAACTGCAACTTCTGGCTGTTCTGTGGCTATTGCAACTTCGTTCGCCGGCGAATGCAACGGCGATTGCTGTTGCTGCTGTTGTTGCAATGCCGCCGCTGCTGCCGCAGCTGCCGCCTCCATCATCATCATCTGCTGGGCGTGGTTGAAGAAGAGCTTCGGGTTGAGGCAGGCGCCGACACCACCGACACCGCCGCTCTGTTGCAAACCGCTCTGCAACTGCTGCTGCTGCTCGGCGCTGAGCAACGGCGGCGAGGGCGACGGCGTATTTGTGTTCGCCAGCAGATTGCTGCCGTTCTGCTGCTGCAGCGTTATGGCCGCTGCAACAATGGAGCTGTTCAGCAGCTTGTCGCTGTCGCTCTCCAATATGCCGCCGATACCCGCCTGCTGTTGCTGCTGCTCCTCCTCGCTGTCGTTGGTTGCTGTTGCACCTGCAACAACTGCTGCCGCTGCTGCTGTGTCGCTGTTGTCGCTGCTGAGGTTGCTCTCGGGATTGCCGGTGGATAGCTGCTCTTTGAGTGTGTTCACTTCCTTCTCGGCCAGAGTGGCGCGCTGCAATATATAGAAATTTTTCAAATAAAATTATTAATTATGGATTTAAATTTGTATCAAAATAAATAATTTAAGAGTTCTCATTAGTTTTTTGCCATTTGTTTAGTTTCGAGACCACTACGTACACTGAGAATGTTTGCTTTGCCCATATATATTTACTTTTTACCATCAAATTAATAAGTTTAATTTAATTATTTTATACATCTAATCACACAAACTGATTTTGATATATTTTCCATGAGACCTCAAAGAACCATCACCCCTTTAGAAGCTAAGCAGCAGTGTCAGGCACATATGTTGCTTTTGGCACGAACAAAAAGCAAAAAGTTTACACCGCCCCGCCTTCCTCTCATTTCCCATCAGCCTCAGCCAACTATCGACCCTCATTAATTTTACTTTTAAAGTCATTACGGGTTAAATTTAGCCAAATTAATACGTTGCAAAAACTTTTGTCGGCCCCGAAAATGCCAAAGCACCAGAGCAGCAAAACACTCGCAAACACACAAACCAAATAGGCCAAAAGGAGTCAGACGGAAGGCTTAAAAAACATTCCGGGGTATTTCCGTCTGCATTAGCAACCAAAAAACCCAGCAACAACAACAACGGCAAGGATCTAGAGCCAGGACCAACAAATTTATAGTTTATCGTTGGTATCGATAAGCCCAACTTGAAAATTTTCCCTGCTATTAGTGACCTGACCTTCGATGGGTGGGTGTTTTGGGTTCGTCTCTTCTCCGGATTCAAATGCCAAATGAGAAATTAAAACAACAAAACAGAAGCCATTGGGCTAAAAACAAAATAAAAAAAATATATATAGCAGAGAACTGCCGAAGAAGAAGGTTACAAAAATATGCGGTGCAAACTTTTTTGGCAAATTAGTCTGGGACCCAGACCAGAATCAGGATTTCCCCCAAGTTTTAAGGCTTCCATTCCGTTTTGCCTAAGCCCAAGCAGCAAATGGCAATGACTT
Organism: Drosophila rhopaloa; assembly: GCF_018152115.1. Lineage (NCBI taxonomy): Eukaryota > Metazoa > Arthropoda > Insecta > Diptera > Drosophilidae > Drosophila > Drosophila rhopaloa. The sequence goes on along the minus strand of NW_025335123.1, from coordinate 8,325,562 downwards.
TTGCTTCGATTTTCCGTTGATTTGTACTTGTTGGTTCGGTTCGGATTCGGATTCGGGTTTTTGTGCAATTTTATTTGTATAAATACCGGAAGCTAGCAAAAAAAGCAGGACTTCAGTGGGCGTTGCAGGCAATAAAGAACTTTGGAAATTAGTCGATGGGCAAACCAAAAACTACTATACCATTGGTGTGAGTTTTAAGCCTTTGCCCGGTTCTTGGCCAAGTTCTACTTCATATCGATGAAGGTCCCTGATTCCTTTGGCCCTTCTCCGATTTTCGAATAAAGTTAAGCAGGAAGTCGTTACACAGAGTGTAGAAATGGGCAAATGGCGCTAGATAGGTTGTGGATTCGATATTAAAGCAATTCAAGTATGATTAAAGTTGCCAAGGCACATAATCACTTGGGAAAATATCTAAAAACTACGTTTTCTGGCAATAATCATACAATTTGTTAGAATCAAGGGTATGAATATGTGTAGAATCTCTTCCTCTGTGTGCAAAACTTCCCCTAATAGCTGTGACTCAACCCACGGTGTTCGACATTCGATGATTTTCAGTACGCTTAATGACAGTATGCCTGGGAAAAGCAAAAAGCAAATCATTTTTCTTGCCCTGCCAGGCATATTTGTCAACATCATCATCCTCATTACGATGGGGGAGGGGGGTTGTTGTGGGTCCACTCTCCTCATAGATATATATTTATGATATTTAAAAGCTCTTAAGTACAAACAACAGACAAGTGGTTGGGCGCTCCTGGGAAGAGAGCTGCAGTTTTGTCCTTCGTCCTTTGCGTCCGACATCCTTTTCGAATGCCAGACACACAGGCAGACAGCTGGAAAGTGGGTGGTTGGGCGGTCTGGGTGGTTTGGGTGGCTCTCTCTCGGTGGTTCAGTGGTTGCTCTGTTTTAAGACCTCGGCTGCCGTTTCCCGTGAGCTGCTTAAGCTTGAAAATTGTTTTCATAATGGCCAAGAGGCAGAGGGATACTTTTCCGTTTTCATTTTCATTTTGATTCCCGGCTTCCATTGCCATTTCCATTTCCATTTCTTTCGCTGACTTTTTGCTGGACCGACCAGACCAGAGGACCAAAATCGATCACTGAAACGCAATCCCCGTGGGAAAGCCAGCACCTGTTGGTGTCCAGTTTTTCCACCTCGTGAAAATAGTTTCTTGGAACGTCAGCATCCCTGGGCAAATCAATTAATGCCAGGCAGGCCAACGATTCTGGCCCATTTCGAGTTCGGCTTAGCAGCAGTTGCCAACCAAATGAGTTAATTAACTAAAATGCGGGTGGCTTTGCCGGGCATTTTTTTGGTTTTTATTTTTTTGTTTTTTTTTTTTTGCAAGTTGGAGAGGGTTTCGTTTTGTTTTTTTTTTCTGTTTTTGGGGGCTCTGCCCACTTCAATGGCCCCTCGTCCTCAGCCTCGTCCTTTTGGCCCGTGTGTGTGGTCAGCTTATGGTAAGGCAAGGCTTTTCGTATTTCCGTATTGAGCACCCTTTTAGCGCAGCCCCGGCTCCCCTTTTATTTTTGGGTTTCATTTAATATTTTGCCGGTTGCCACTTCAAAGGAGATTTTTCCAAAAAAAAAAAGTATATATATATATCAAAACGTACACGAAAACGGGTAAAACCTCTTGCGCGCGAACCAAAAATGTTAAGTGAAATGTTAGTCCCTTGTCCAAAGGTCTGTTAAAATTCCATTCATACTAGAATTCAAATTGGGAATGGTTATGGATGGCATTAATAAAATATATATCACACAAGCTATTGCAGATTTTTCAGGCAATTCTATAGGATTGAATTCAATATATTTTCAAATTAATATCTTTTGTTTTTCCCCATGAAACTGCCAATTCTATGGCTCATTTGTTTCGTTCTCAGACTGCAATTGTATCAACTATTGGCAAGTCCAACTTGAAAGTCCTTATTCCATTTCGAGCGCCTGTTTCTGTTTCTGATTCTGATTCTGTATTTTATTTATATTGTATTCTTTTGGGATTTTTTTTCTTTCGTACCCGTGTCGTGTGTGTGTTTGAGTTGTTTGCTCGCAATTGTCGTGTGCTTGGCACATGTCAACTCATTCGCCAAAAACCCCACTCCCCCCGCTGCCTCCCATTTTCTCCACACCCTCTGAAGTTGCAGCATGCGGCATTGTCTCAAGCTGTTTGTCTGAAGTGAGCTTGCCTCAAGACCCGCGAACGGGGAATTCTTCACTCTCTTTGGCAAGGAGCAGTAGCAGCTGCTGTCAGGACTTCGGGACCTCTGGATTTCACTGGATTTTACTGAATTTCAACATTCACCATTCCCCGCACGGCACTTTTTCAAGGGAGGCTGGGTTGCGAGCACTTTTTGTAATTAGTACGAAGGCAATGTTATGAATTGTGCTTCAACTTAAGCTCGAGTGCCTTCATCTTGTTCTTATTCTGGTTTTCTGATTTTCCAGAGGGGGCACATATCAACCCCCTGTTGTTGTCCAGAAGAGTTGGGAAAGGGTTAACACGCGAGGCTGCATTGTGCGGTTTTTGGACAATAAATCAAAGCAAATCAATGCAACAACAAATGATGGAGAGGGGGGGGTGGAGGTTAGAGGTGGCACACGCCGTTACTCCTTTGAAGCCTGTATTTTCTAACATTCTAGTTAGCTGCGAAAGTCGAAGGACTCTCAAAAGATTCTCCCTTAACCCATGACTACCACTTAAACGCCTACATGACATGACAGGCTGTCATGGGGAAAAGGCTATGCCCCCAATCCCCATAAAAAAAAAGAAGACGACGACGAACCCAAAGCGTTTTTCACAATTACACACACATTAAACAGCACAAGCCAAAGATAAAGCTCTAGAAAAAGTAGAAGATGGCTGGCTACAAGGGGTTAAAAATAGATACATATGTGTGTCTGTGTAATGAGAGCGAAAAATTATTGTAGCCTGACATTAGGCGCTGACAAAGGGAGGGGGGTCAAGAAAAAAAATAGAAAATGGAGGTTAAGCTTACGCTTTGACAGCCACAAATGCTAAAATAAGGATATATATCTATAAATGAATATAGGGTATGTATAAATACGACAGCATAAATGGGGCACACACATGATAGGCAAATGAGTGTGACAGATGATTCGAGAAATCGAAATGGTGGAAATATGAAAAATACACATCAATAATCGTAGTTTTAAATGTTATACTACTCAATATAAGACTTTAAAAAAGTTGTTTAGTTCAAGCTAATTTTTATTCCTTCGCTGTATACAAATCTGAACTCTTTGAATCCCCAAAAAAAATCCTCCTTCGTCCCAGCTCCAATTTAATAATCCTTGCATTTAAGCAGCTCAACTGTTATCCATTAATTGCTCGGGCTGCTTTTCGACTAAATACTCGAGGAACTCCAGCTGAATGCCCCCAAACTGGATTCCCCCATAATATTCTTCAGATTCGGGGCATGCCTTTGCATTTGCTTTACAATTTCAAACATCATTAGCAACGCACACAGAGGCGGTTTTTGGGGGTGTGGGAAACACACACACACACACATGTCCATATATATCCCTTTTTGCTAATTATTTATTTAAATATTAAACAAAAAATACCCAAAACACACACACAGAAGGAAAGAGTTCAAACCCCACCTCGAAAAAAAATAAATAAAACTGCAACAAAAAACCAAAAAAATGAAAAGAGTGGCATAAAATCAACACACACACACACAGAGGAATAACCACTCGCACACATACACACACACACACACAAAGTGAAAGAGAAAAGACGAAAATGATGTATTGATGCTGAAAGAGAGGGGGCGATGATATGGGGATCCTGTCTGCACACAAATAAAAAACACACACACACACACATACAAAACAAGGAGAAGACAAGAAGAAGAAGAGAGAGCCAGTATATGCAAATACATAACTGTACATTCGTTGAGATACCGTTAGAGATTTGAGGCTCTTGTGTGCCTTCTCTTTTGGCTAACTAATATTTTCTAATTTAAAATTCTGTTTCTTTTTTATTGCTCCACACACACACACACACACAGACAGACAGTGAAAGCAACCCCGCACACATACGTATGTAAATTTATAACATTTTCTATTTACTTATCAAAAATCAGGCAAAAGGCATTGAGAAGGGGTTGCTGTTTTTATTTTATTTCATTTTTTTGTTTATTGTTGTAGGGTAGGGGGGGTTTTGTTGTTGGTAACTGAAAACTGCGTGCACGCCCAAATGTATGCTATACAAAATATAAATTAGCTTTGATATGCGAAGCTGCTGACGAAGATGAGAAAAGTCAGGGGAGGGGAGGGGATCTGGTGGATGATGGGGCGTGATATAGGGGTTGGGGCTCTCTGTAAAAAAGGATTATATACACGCGTGCCCTGCATATGTGTCTGTTTTGTGCGTGTGTGTGTGTGTGAAAAGATGCTGGAAAAAAGGATTAATGCGTGCGCCAAAGCAAGAAGAAGACGAGACTTTACGGGGGGTTTTTCGATTTTTAATGCGTTACATGACAGCGGAAAAGAGTTCGGAGGACTTCAAGTTCCTCCGATTTTTTCACCATTCCAAAAAGTGTCAAAGAAGAGCGTGCGTGTGTGTGTGTGTGCCCCGCTCAAAGGATACAGTTACAGTATTCATAATACCCGAACATCTGCGAATGTGTGTGAGTGGGCATCAAATTAGAGGATTTCTAATTGCCAAAAGCTCACAGGAATGGGAAAATAAAAGGGTTCGAAGAAGAGTGAAAAAGGGAAATTACAAATGGAGAATTACAAATGGAGAATTTGTTTGGAATCTAAAGATGATCAATTGATGAAAAATACTTTATATAGTCAAGGATATTTACTTTCAAGCCAAGCTAGTTTTAGAAAACCTTAAACATATTTAGTTTGGAGCTACGTTTATTCTAGTTTCATTATTCCGGGGATCAAAGCTCAGGTGTATTTTCCAAAATCCCCTGCTTAGAGCTACCTTCATTAGACAAAAAATGTTAATGCCCTTGCTCATACAGAAAAGCGGCTAAGTTCGGCTGCCATTTGGTGATTAACGAGAGGCTTTACAAATCCCCCCGTTTTCTAACAACCCTTTCGGAATTTCACCTCCCATCTGCCAACGCCAATCTCCACTGCCCCCACATTGAGTGACCAAAAGTAATAATAATTTTTTGGCTTATCCTTATTATTACATAACGTATGCATACCTTTTTTTTGTATGGCCCAAAAATTCCCATTCCATAAAAACAGGACCAATCGTACATCAAAAATGAACGCTGGACATACAGAAACACACACATGTGTTTGTGTTAGATGACCCTTTTTTGGGTGAACCCATTGTTCTGTCTGCCCCAACCCATTCTATTTTTTCGGTAGGCCTTTTTCGGTCAGGATTTTCACTGTATGTATTTTTATTTTTTTGCTAAGTAAATAATTAAGCATTACACTGACCAAATAGCACAATGCGAGGGGTTTGGGGATGGTCAAGTCAAGGCAGAAAACGGGCCCAGACAAATACAAATAAATATAACTCATATGTGGGCATTGTGTGGGTTAAAAGGGGTTTGGGGGATGTATTCGGTCAGGCCATACAAATAATGATTAGAAATCCCCCCAAGCCCTTGTAATTTTTGACATTTTTATGCGGGCCTCAGAATGCTTTCAGTGGGGATAAAAAAAAGGAAAGCCGAAGGGTTGTCCATTACCTTAAATTTGACATTTTAAAATCTAAACGAAATTAATGGTTTCAGTTTGCCGGGGACATGTACAGTTGTGCGCAAAGTATGTGAATATGAATGTGAATGTGAATGCCTAATTAAATATTATGTGAATCCTTTCTGGCCTTAACCAGACCAAAGCATTAATATAAATGAACGTATTAATGTTTAAGGCCCCACCCCCGACGAGAATCAATAATTCTTTGTGGGTGCTGTAAGAGGCTCTGGCGAAAAATCTCTTAATTAAACCGAAAATGAAGCAATTTATTATTTGCGCTTGTAGGCAAGTATCTGCTTTTTGCGCTCCTCGTCGCACCACAAAAAGGACTAGACCCTTTTTCAATCAAAATTTCCAATCAATGTCAATTCATTATGCCGAGTTGCTTCATCTCTCGAAAAACCAAGGCAACCGGTCGGAGGTTGGTTAAAATTGTGCTACTAAAGCAACCCCGAAGACAAAACTCAGTTGGCATTTTTAATGAAAAGCCACGACGTCGACGACGATGGAGCGAAGCCCAAAAGTTGCCTGTCAAGTTTGCCTAATCAAAATCGACAACATTTTATAGTTTGGGGATTTTTCGGGGGAAGGTGGCCTATAGAGTGAAGTAAGGACCTCAACTCAACCCAACTCCCTCACCTTTTTCGCCGGCTTAGCCTGAAGAGTGTGTGACAAACAAATATTTGAGAACGTAAATCAGAAATCTTTCGCTTTCATTTGGCAATCCTTTTGTGCGCGCGGGAAAAGTCGGGTTTTAAGGAGGTGGGTGGAAAATGGGGTTGCTTCTGCTGTCCTGGCAAAATCGAAAAACATTTCGTGTATTAAAACCGAAACGAATTAATTTAATTAATTACAATCATGTCTTATTAGAGACGTATGAAGGAGACGACGACGAACGAACCAAGACGATGTCCTTTGGAAAATCGACAAGGAGGGGGATGGGGGGTGATATGGGGGGAAAATCAAGAGGGGGCGACAGTTTTGTTGCTGGCAAAGTGAAACAACAGCGCGTGTCAGCTGCCAAAGAGTTGCTTTTGTTTCAAGTGCTGCCAGCGGAGCTTAGTGGGTTAAATTTCTGTGAGTTGGGCCGTTTTTTCGGGTGGGTTAAGGGTGAACTTTTGGGTGGTGGTGTAGTGGCGCCAAAATTTTATGCTCACATCATTTATAAATGCCTGATTTGTTATTTACAAAACGAGACAAGTTGCGGCATTTCGGAATTTTCCAAGGGAAGGGGGGTTTCTAAGGGAGGTTTCCCTTTTTGGGGCTGGAAAATAATATGTGTGAGTGTGTGTGTGTGTGTGTGTGTGGGCCATGCCACTTAATTTGAATTTGAGTAATTGCCCAAGTAGTCTCCTACTTTGCAAAAGGAAAGCTTTGTTTTCCCGATTTTGGTGTTTTTTTTTGGGTTACTTTGGGGTAAGTAATTTATAAGTTCGATTTTCAGTATATTCTTAAAGATTTCTTCCCTTTAATTTAGTTTCCCTCAAAGTTAAAATCAGTTGTTCAAACTGTTTTATGTATGCAAATAAACTGCAACTCTCTGACTCAGAAGAATACTGAGAAGATAATCTCAGTCCACACATTCATATTGCACTCAATATATCTCAGACTTCTTTTAACACTTTGTTGGCCATTGTTGTTGCTACTGTCGCTGTTAATTAATTTCTGCAAAAATATTTATTATTATTAGTCGACCCGCAAATGGCGATGGCAATGCACTCGGCCAGCCAACACTCGATATATATATATATATGTATATGTTTATATATCTGCATAAAAATGCATGCCACTGATTCGCACTGGCTGAAGCCCCCTTAACCCCCCACCGACCCCCTGTCTCTTTTTTACCCCCCTCAACGACTTGACTGTCACTAAACGGCTCATCTAACTGCAATGCTTCATAGAAATTTGTTTGTATGGCCGGAGGAACGTATCGGAAAAGGGAGCACTATAGGGGTTAAGGGGTGTTGGGGGGTTAAAGTGTGTGTGCCTGTGTGTGTGTGTGTATGGGTGGGGGGAGGGGGGAGGTGCGGTCTGGCTGGCGGGCAACTTATTTTTACAACAACAATGAACCAGTGAGCAAGCGAGAGAACACAAATCACAGAAATGAAAATCGAAAAGTGCATGCTTCTCCCATATAATATCAGGCAAATGAACAGACACAAATATTCATATGCATATACATACACTGAAAAGAAATTGAAGCCATAGTCTGGATATTCAAGAGATCAAGTTTTAATATTCCTTCTTTTATTATTAATTTAAAACAATTTATGATCAACAAGCATTTGTTAATACAAGTAATATTTTAAAATAAAGCAATTTCCCTATCATTAAAAAAAAAAGGTAAAAACTATCTTTAAGACTAGGAATATTTTTGAACTGTGCATCTATATCTGCGGCTGTATATGTATATCAAAATACTATATACTTTGTATCCGAGAGTCGGGGGGCAACAACAAATTTACACTCCAACAGACGATGTCGTCGTGCCAGTCACTCAGTCAGCCAGAGCGGCTGTCTATAATGCAGTACCGCCCCCCCTCCACCTCTGCCATCACCCTACCCCTTTCAACCCCCCTCCCCCCTTCCTTCCCTTCCATATTCCTCATATCGGTTGAGATATACACACGCATATATATATATTTATATGCATTTGTGTCTTCATATCCCTCGACTCTTCTATAAAAATAGGCAAATAATTATTTAAGAATTTCTTGATTAATTGGCAACGTTGTTGTTGTTGCTGTAGTTGTTGGGGCATGCAAATGTTGGCAAAAAGCGAGTGAAAGAGTAAGAGAGATGGGGGGGGGGGTAAAGGAAAAGAGACAGCAGTAGCTGCAGCAGACTGATGAGGCATTTTGGCCAACACTTGATTGCATTTTCAATTGTTTGCCGTTATGCATTTTTGCCAATAATTCACATAAATGGCGAATGGGTCCCCATCTCAGAAAGACATTGCAATTGTTTTCTATGTTGGGGAAACAAAAGAGGGCAAACGAAACAAAAAACAAAGAGACATTATGCTACTTTGTTGCAAGCTTAAAAAAGTGGAGAGAGTTAACATGGCTATTTTAATGGGCGATTTTAATTGGATAAATAGGAATGAAGTCAAGTATTTGTAAAGAAATGTCATTCAGTTGACATGATGAGTTAATGCAAGGCCATGCAGTTCAATGAGCTGAGGTATTCTGAAGTTAGATAATGATTGCGAAGGTTTACCAATTAATGAAGTCAACGGAATGCTAATTATGCATTTAAACATTTGTTTCTAATCAACCTAATGGTATGTGGCTTTTTCAGCATAGTAAAGTGGCACAGTTCTTAATTAGCCAATCTATTTATATTTAAATATCAAAATGATAGTAAGTTATATAGATTTTCTTTCCTACCTATGATCTCAAACAAATGACTTTAACTCTTTTAGCACCTAGATTTCATTCAGTGTGACAGTTCTTCCGTCTCTAGCCAGCAATTAGCATATTTTATATCAATTCTTGTCATACACGCATTCCACACCTTGCCATTTAGCCCCCCCCCCACGCTCTTTGAAAAATCCCCCAACCTCCGCAGAATTCAAGTGTCACCGCCCTAACAATTGACAAAGTTGCACAAAGGCTTGCCGAAAGAGACGGGGCGACAAAAGGCAGAAAGAGACGAGACATCGCACTCCTTTTTATGCCCCCCTAATGTCCCTATCTACTCTCCTACCGTTGATGCTCCTGCTTCACCGTCTGTATTTTCACGTCTGTGATGTGTGGCTCTCGTTTATTTTTATCAACTTTAGTTTTTGGGCTTTTTTGCGCTTATTATGCGGCAGACAGAGAACGAGAAGGGTATAGACGGGGAGTGAGGGACAGAGATAAAGATAGATAGAGATAGAGCGATGGAGAGACATTTCGCATATTCAGATTCATCTTGTCGTTCCGCATAAATAACTGTCGCCTTCTCTCTATCTCTTTGCCTGCTCTGTCTGGCATGATGCATGCATTATTTCATTAAAGTATTACAATATTAATTCGATTTTCACTAATTGACAAGAAGAACAAGAGCAGACAGAGCAGAATAAAGCGAGGATAAAATAACGCATCGAATTGGATTCCGTACGAGATATTTTAAAGTTATGACTTAAGTGCAACAATGTTATTTCTATTTAATTAATATTCAAATCCCTCTAGATCTCATTAGGTTATCCCTTATCCCCCTCTTAAACATCATTCTATATCTTTTTAGTTTGCTCCCAATCCATGGGACTTAGTTTTGACCTGGTTCTGAGGCTGTTTAGCTGACTTAAAGCTACTTGAAAAAAAAGCCCTCGAAAAAATTCGCGGATAAACAAAGGAAAAAGGCATACAACACGGGCGATATGGAGAATCGGGGAAAGGGATATATAGGTGGGTGGTTTCAGAGTCTGCAAATGTTGCGGTTTTTACGCACAACATTCGAGGGGGCTGGTGGGTTGGAGTCCAAAGTGAGCGATAGAGAGGGGTAGATGGGCTCTAGAAAGAGAGGGGTAGATGGCAAACTGTTGCTCGACATTTTGCGTTGGCATGTTTGGTATGCTTCTGACCCCAAAGTACAAATCAATTGCATGTGTATGCTGCGGTGACTGTGTGTGTGAGTGTATCATTTGCACATCACACACACACACACAGGCAAAGATATTAACCCATACACTAGCAGACTGGCCACGTGCTGTACTGGACTGCGAATGCGAGTGCCTTTTGGTCAATGCCAGCCGACTGCCGGCCTTGTCTCCCTGCGAAATTGTGTCAATTGCAGTGGCCACTGGGAGATGTCACCCCCCACCCACTTTTCACACCCCCATCCCCATACACACACACACACACACACAATGTCAACAACATGCGCAGGTTGCGCGAATTTTCGCAAAAAGGGGGGCGGGAGAATTCCGAGTTCGTTGCTTTTTGGGGAAACTCACGAGGCCTATGACTTTTCAATGTCAAGCAAAGGTTCATAGGAACAGTAAACTAAAGCTTTTAATATTTATAGGGCTCTGAAGATACCTTTAATGATCATCTTTTTATTAGTTAATTTACACCTGCTAATTAATAATACTAAATGGTTGTGAATTCCAGCTGTTGATCATAAAAGGTTATACATAATGAGCTCCTGTTGCTCATCAAATTATTTCCAATTTCCTAAGCAGTTCAACAAATAAGTAGATAAAGTAATACGTTCCTGAAAGAGACCTCTCTACTATTCCTATCTATTTCCCTTGAAACTGACATTCTTTGAACTGCAGTTTTACTTATAATTCTTTCCCCTTCTTCAATAATTTTATCAATTCCTCAAAGGTTGAGCAGACGCCGCGTGGCATGACCTTCAATGCGAAATCAAAATCAAAATTAAAATCGAATGCTCCCACGCATTCAATGGGATGAATGCTTAATGATGATCTTCTTTCCAACAAAGAAAAAATACGACAAAAACCGAAACGAAACGGGGCGAACGCTTAATTTAATTTCCTCCAGACAAAATGTGAAATTCGATCGAAAGCATTTTTGTATGCCGAAAAAACAAAAAGCCCAACAAAGAATCGCTCAAAAGTTGAGGCAATTTTTTTTTTTTTTTTTTTTTTATACGTCTCTTTGGTTTTTGCATATCGACAAGGGCAAACAGGAAATCCATGTTTATGTTTAAATTAATAATAATACAAGAGAGCAGGGCACATATATAATATAAGAAGGGTATCAATGAAATGCTGCCCATTGAACGAACTCTGATGATGATGATGATGATGCTGACGTTATGCGGGACAGCATTAATACAATAAATTATATTATGGCTCTTCCTGTTTGCTCCGATAAAAAAAAATAAAGAAACGAAGAACGAAATTGAACAATATTTTTCGCTCTCTTCTTTCGGTTTTAGCTTTAGCTTTAGCCTTTTTTTTTGCGGGGGATTGATAATAATGCCTGGTCGTGGCTGAATCTGGCAGATCTTGAGCGTCTGATTTGTGCAAATAATTGAAATTTGCATATAATGAAGGCGACACTGGGGGCGTTCAATAAAGGGGGTCTTCGGGGGTCTGCGGGATCTCGACATTTTTTTTCTTCTTATTATTTCTTTTTAGTGAATGAACCATTTCATGCACAGTAGCTGCAATCAAGTCGTGTGCTAACTCTTTCGGTCCCAAGGATCAGTCTATTGTGAACTGGCAACATAAATTACATTTAAGGTGAAGTAACCCCCCATCCACTTTACCTTGAAAAGAAGAGAAAAAAAAACCCTAAAGCCCAAAAACGGGTCCGCAAATTGATGATCATCCCGTAATGAGCATGATGATGTTGCCGTTGCGCCCACTTTGTGTGGGCGAGATGTTGCTGGTGTGTCTGCCGATGTTGCTGCCGTGCTGTTGCTGTTGTTGCCGCGTTGTTGCTGCTGCTAATGGCAGACAGACGAGACAAGTTTTGACATATTTTGTTGCAGGAGGATGGAGAGGACAGCGGAAAACAGCAACGGCAACGACATGAATGAAACGCAAATGAATGAAATGCGGCTCGAAGGCAACAAACACACACACACACACACTCGGGCCAAACAAAAAGCGCAAAAAAAAAAAAAAAACAACAACAAAATATTCAGAAAAAAATACAGAGAAAGAGAAATCTGAAAACAGGACCCCCTATCGCATGTGTGTGTGTAGTTATCATTATAATGCCAGTCGCGACAAACATCATTAGTTGCTCACCACCTTAAGTGGAGCACAGTGTCTGGCCCAAAAACTTACGAATTCAGAATGAGAGCAATGAAGTGGGAATATTACCTGCAATGAGAAGAAACAAAGTAATTATTAGTAGGGTACAAAAAATAATTATCAAAAGTTAATGCTAATATTTATAGGGTATTTACAAATCAAAAGATATTAACACTCATCATCAGAATATTTGTATATTTTTTATCAACCCAAAAATTAATGACTTATTTCCTTTAGGTAATTAAATTTTAGATCATTTTTGAAATGCTTAATGATCGTTGATTAAATTGCCATAAAAAGTGTTTAATTAGTGATTAATCATTTTAAAATGTTACTCACAGAAATACTGCACTCTAGAATGCAAACGATATATATATTGTATCAACTTCTGATCAAGGTTAGGTAATATTGTCTTATAATATCTACAAAGATATCTTCTTCTAAATAGCTAGTATAAAAAAAGTGAATCACTTGGAATTTCGGAAAAAACTGCCATAAGTCAATCGATATGTAAGATCAATTTGTTTTTTAGATCTCCCTTCAAATTCATATACACAAGATCAGATAGCCAGAAAAAACCAGAGAAACGTATCTGTAAAATCCATACTCACTAATCCAATCAATAGAAAATCAACACGGAAATCGAAGTTCACAAATTCCAATCAATATCACTAATCAAAACACCGTTGGTAGGATCACTAAAGTCGGTTGGGAATATTTCGGAGCCAGAGCCAAGTCGGTCGGAATACGTCGGTAGCCGATATAACGCGTCAAATAGCAATTAACAACTGATGTAGATAATTCACTGGACAAATTATTCTGAGCGCGAAAAAACTTGAGCCCACCGAGACATACAAACAAATACCCACAGTTATATATATATATATATATATAATCAAATCCATATAAATACACATGTGCCTGTGTGTGTATTTATCCACACACGCAATGGCCGCAGCATTTTGTGATAAACGACGAAATAAAATCAAATCTAAAGCTCCCAAAAAAAAAAAAAAAGAACGAGCAGAACGAAATAAAATAATCACAAGGCAGCTACTGAAGCTGCCTGCCTTTGTATTTGGATTTGTATGAATGTGTGTGTGTGGTGGCATTAGTAAAGCTAAAGAAGAGCAACAATTTCTAAACAAATACATCATCATCATCATAATTATAAAATTAAATTCCTGTTGCCTTTTTTATCAATTTTATTTGTGGCCGAGCAGAGGAACAGGGGATCAGGTGTTATAAAGGCCATACATTTCGTGTAGCAATGTTTAAGTATTGCTAAAGATACCGAGAGGCAGAGATTCATATATATACATATATATATATATATATAGGAGCAGATAAAGTTAGAGTCGAATGTGTGGTTAAGATATCCAGACATATAGCTGCCATATTTATATAGAGACGTAATCAAGTCAGTCAAGTGGAGCGCTGTCTATTGGCCGAAGGTACAGATACAGGGGTACTGTACCGCCCCATATACACCGACATACAGATAAGATCTACGTTATCTGCCCCTGATATATATGGCTATATAAAACACGCACATATATATACCACGCATATATAGTATATATCTCCTCGCCTGCTTAGTGGACAAACAAATAGGTGTATAAATAAAAACAAATTACAACAAAATGAAGAGAATGGAATGAGACGAGGGTGCCAGCTAGATAAGCCCCCCAAAGGCAATTCAAGAAGTGGCAGTCATATCTGGCTGACGAGCACGAGATATAGCCATAGATATAGTCGAGATATCAGTTAATCGGCGGCCATATACCCACACACACACACACTTACTTCCAGAGAAATTCACCCGCATGGCGGAGACAATCGTCATAAATTGTTTAGTTGTTGGCTAAACATGTTGAAAGATTTATGGTAGGGCTATACGCCATCATATAGTGATTTGTAAGAAATCGGCCAGATATACGCGCAGATATATATAATATGCGAGGTGACGGTGACGGCGGTCCCATACGATTAGGCAATGGCGTCAGTTGGTTAGTTAAGTGTGAAAACTGGAAACCTTGAGCTACTTGGATTATTTGCTCTTGACGTCTGGAGGCTCTTCGGACTGATCGCCTGGAGGTCGAAAACATATAGGGTTTCCAGAGAAATCTAGATGTTAAAATGCGACCAATGGGATATCTTTTCATCTTGGGCAGAATACCACGATGTGTCCAACTATTGAAACGATAAAAAATAAATGAAAGTCCGAAATGAAATGACATACCATGAAATACAGCCACAGAAAAGGAACAAAAAAAAATGCTATATATCGCTCCTATCTATACACACAATCGGGGGGAATATATAAACGAGCATACTGATATATGTACGTTGCCCATCTATATATCTATGTGTATCAAGCGAAATCCCTACAATAAAATGGGGCGGAGCACAAGTGGCAAAAAAAAAAAAAAAAAAAGAAAATATCGAAACGAAAAGAAATGAAGGAAACGAGAAATGGGAAAGCAAAAGAAGAAAAATCTGCCAAGTGAAAAGAAATCGGAGCCAGCTGAAGCTCGAATGGCAGTGGAAATGCGAATGGAAATGGAGAAAATGGTGGAGGGGGGGAGGACGAAATGGAGGTGGAAGGAAGCCTCAGTATCCAGCAAATCCTGATGCTCCAACGAATGTATCTGTATCTGTATTTGTATCCGTCTCTGTCGCGTGTGTGTGTGTGTGTGTATCTCTATCTGTAGCTGTATCTGTAGTTGCCAGCACTCGAATAAAATCGAATAAGCATAAAAACGCATGCCATAAGGATACACGTGAGTGTGTTTTAGCGTGTGTGTGTGTGCTACAGTGTCCTGAGTACATAAGCCGATGCTGTTGTATCCATAAGATACATGTCTAAGCGGGCTGGATTTGGGTTGGCTGCGCCTCGAACGCATATTCAATAATGACATAAATAACACACGCACACGACGACGGCATCCTCCCAACCCCCCTTTCTTTTACACCTGGTTTTCTTCGTACCGCTCGTTGAGTGCGCTGCTTAGCACCTAAAAGCATGCTACTATTTTTTCCACTCACAACAAGGGTTCCTCCACCAACACTAACACCAGCGCACACATGCTATGCCATGCTGTGTCTGTGTGTGTGCACTTGATTACATTTCTGCTTCTTCTCCTCTTCTATTTTTTTTCCGTCTTTATCCCCTTTGGTCTTTTTTCCTTTGGCTCCCTACACATGTATATAATATATATTGACGTACACCCCCCTCAACGCTGGTTGGGCGCCTTTGGAACTTGGGAACTTGTCAACCCAAACCCCCAAACCCAATCTCCACCCCAATTCAATGCCCCAAAACGCACGACACGACAAAAAAAAGGAAGAAAAACCCCTCTGGTAGTAGGAGTGATAGGGGGTTGGAATAAAAAAAAAATACTAATAATAAAGAAAAAGAAAAAAACGAAGCTTAAAGGGCGCTCAGAGAGAGCGACATCGCCATCGACAGGAAAACGAGCACGAACCGAAAAACGAAGCGTACGAAGCTCCTCTCGAAAAAGCGTACTGGGTGGTAATACTGGGTGGCAGCCTCCCATTTTCAGGGACTTAGCTGTTGATGGCTTCCCAATCGAAATCGATGTTCGTATGTATTTCGCTCCTTTTTCTCGGTTACGTTTCGGTTTTTTTTTTTTATATATTTTGTTTTTTTTTTACCGAACCACCCTAAAATAGAAATTTCACTCGTTCGCTCGCTCTCTCTCTATCGCTTTGGTACTCTCTCCTTTTTTTGGGTGGGCCATGGTTGACAATATTTCTTTGGGCAGCTTTAAGGATTCAACGATGTTCGGCATTGAGTCGAGTGAAAGTGCCGCCTTGTAAATTTTTTTTTATTTTTTTTTTGTTTTTATACCCATACTGCTTCTTCCTTCTGTTTTATGGCTGTCTGGCAGTAAGTCCCCCGGTCCCCCGTTCATTGGTTTTTTGTGTGTTGCTTTTTTTCCACTCATTTTTCCGTTCTTGTTATATTATTTTCCTTTTTTTTTTGGACGCTAAAGCTTCGGTTTTCGAGTTCGGGTGCCAAGATAGAAAGGGACAGAGCGAGTGCTCAGCAAGAGAGGGCCTTTCGCCAAGGAGGGGGGTACGAAAAAAAAAGAAGGGAACCCATACGGGCAATATCAAATTGGATTGGTTTCAGTTTCGGTTCGGTTCGGTTATATGGGGTGTAGTGGGGGGAAAAGTGGGTGTAGAATTTTGTCAGGGGGGTTGGTTTTTGGGTGATTGGATGGATGTCGTGTATTGGCAGCTAGGGGAGGGTGACTGGGCGACTGAGAAGGAGCACAACATTTTCCTCTCCTTTTTTTTTCTCCCTCGCTTTCCTTTTTTTCCGCACATAAAAATTTGTGCGTCAATTGAATTCGATTGGACGAATCCAGAAACGCACGACTGGCTTTGTGTGTGTGTGTGTAGGGAGCGAAAGAAAGAACGGAAAAAAAGGGCAGCGCAGTTGGCAGCGCAGCCAGCGACAACGAAAAGCTGTTAACCTTTCGCACATAAACACACACAGAGAGAGATACCCACCGTATATATATGGATTGCTTTCAATACATATCGGCAACGCCTTTCGGGCCCCACTTGTGATTGGTTTTCACCGCACAAGCACACATATAGGCAGTACATAGGGGTGGCAGGGGTGCATGGGGTAGCATGGGTAGCTGGGCTGATATATTCCCATAGCAGTTGACCCCAAGTAACTCGATTTCTGCTCGAGCCGGGCAGATGAAACTTTGGCAGGGCCTCACTGGGGGTATTTAGTGCCGAATTTCGGGAGAGCAAAGAAATGCGCCCATTGGGCGGTTTAGTCCTATTAAAACCCCAACGAACTATTCTTCTCATTAAGTTGATATTTTCAAATGTCTTTTAAACGTAATGTGGTGCGCCCAAGTTAAGTATTTGATAAGTACAACCCTGTACATGGACCAAAGGAAAGATATAAACACCTTCGTTGCTAAAACTTTAAGTATCTTTGGTTTTAGTTGATTTCTTAAGTCGAGCATTCATCAATGCAGTAATAAACATTTGTTAGCCTCGAGAAACTATTATTTTAAATGCAAATCACTCATAAATATTAACACCGAATTATCAATATTAAATCACCTATTTTTAGTTATAGGTTTACCTAGATTTAACATTAACAAGTAACCCAGCTTCTTGCGGAATTATAAAATCAACTTAATGTATAATCCATTTATTTGGCTGCTGAATAATATATTATCAAAGCTCAGATTTATACCCCAAGTTTCCGTCAGATTTATAAAACTCAAATAATCTTTAATCTGCATATAAATTTGGCAGTCGACTAACGTATTTCTAAAGCACCACTTACTCACAGTCAATATACACCAAATAAATGGCAAGCTGGATATGAAATATTCCTTAATCTTGTATATTTGGGAAATACAACCGAATTGCCTTAGTCAAGGTTGTGATAAGCCTGTTTATTATCGGAGCCCCAAGAGCTAAGAGTCCCAAACGCTTTGGTCCAGGGCAAGAATAAATTCAAAAAAAATAATGATTCACATGGGGGGTCTGCTTATCGCGATTCGCGAATATAGTAAATGGCACATAAACCTGATATCGATCGTGAGTCAGAGGGCAGGCATGCGATCGGAATCGGGTACGAATCGGGTGGGAATCGGGTAATGTGGTATCGAACCACTCGAACCGCTCTACCATTGGCCCCTCCACCTTTTTTTTTGGTTCGCCGCCTGTCGATTGCTGACACAAAACAAGCACATGCATGTGTGTGGATTTCGAAACCAGTCAGCCAGAGCGAACGAATCATCGGGCGTGCGCTTGTGTGTGTGTGCGCCAGTCAATAACGTCCAATCAGGTTTGTTAAAAATCTATCTATATATGATGTTCATGATGACGGCGACGCAGTCGATGTCCGCACACTCACACACGTGAGAGCGAGAGTGAGAGAGAGAGGGAGAGAGAAAGACCCCTCTCGAAAACGGACTCAAATGCACCGGCCGACCCACCGCCCCTTTGTCCACGGCCAACGCCACTGCTTTTGCTCTTTCATTCATTTGCTCTGGGTTATCGAACACACATTGAACGGTACGTGTATGTGTGTGTGTGTGTGTGTCTTATCAGCTGCAACTGCTCTCGTTCTCTCTCCCTCTCACTCTCTCTCTGTGTACCCTCCCTCTCCCTCACACGAGCAGGCGCTGTGGCAGTTTCACTCAATGACTCGCAGCGTATTGAGCCTTTTTTTGAGTGCTCTCTCTCACTCACACTCTCTTGAAAAAAATCAAGCAAAAAACTAAATAAATAATTGTTGTTGCCTGCAGTTTCTTGACTGCATTTCAGAGAGACAGAGAGGGAGAGAGAGAGCGCTCTCTTCGCACTCTCGTGAGTTTTTTTGTTTATTTCTTTTTTTCACTGATTGATTTTCCATAACATCCAACCCCAGGCAGCGACGTCGGCAGAGGCAGCGCTGCCCGCTTGTGTGTGTGTGTGTGTATTGAACTCTTGGCCAATGGCAAAAATTTCCAATTGCGTACGATTTTCCAATCAAAATGGCACACAAAGAAAATAAAACGGTAAACGACAAGAGCTGTCAGAGGGATGATCTTACAGACAGGTGAATTATAACGGTAAAAACAAACTGCAGTCACATTAAAAAAGAAGAGTGCAGACTAAAGCCACAGCCACACTTGGAAAAAATATGAATGAAGGAGAGCCATTTGGAAAAATGATTAAGGTGTATAAGCATATTAAATTCAATTCGAAGCGATATATGTACCAAAAAACCACAAATAGTGTACGCCTGCCCTTACTGCACCACTAACACCTCCTCCCCCCACTAACGCCCCACTTCACACAAAAATCATGAGGTCCAAGCGCAGCAAGTGCCGGCTCCTTGTGCGCATCTCTGACATATTTCCAATATCATTGGTCGATAAATACCGAGTAAAACGAATCGAAACGAAACGTACGAAAACGGGAAGTCAGTGGTGGGGGTTTGGGGAGGTTAGGGGGGGCTTAAAGGGGCTGGCCTCGTACATAGATCCCTCCCAGCACACACACACTCACACACACACACGTACAAGGACAAGTAAAAAATGAGAAGGGACTCGCTTCGTTTGTCGTTTATAGCTGGCTACATATATGGTACATATAGGTACATATATATATATATAAATATATATATTCACCACTTGTTGTTGTAAGTTGGGTGTCGATTTGTTGCTGTTGTTGTTATAGGACATCCCTGTGTGGAGTTGGGGCAAATACACTCAACTTTTTCAGTTGAAGGACCCATCAGAATGCTTTTTATGTATCAGGTTGAAGGTCCTAAATTCTGAGAACTTAACTATCTATTTCGTTTACTTTTGAAGTTAATAAATATATAAAACAATCCGATCGTGTAAATATTTCGGTTTTGTCTGAGGTAGCAAAGTTATAGAGACTCGTGCTTAAGCTTTTTCCCATTTGATGCATTTGCACTCAACTTGTATGGTCGCAGTTTTGAAAAGGTTTTCGTTTCCTCCCAAGATTTCCGATTACCGATTCCGATTGGTTTCCGATTGCCCAAGAGTGTTCTTACCCACACACACGCACAAGAGACAAATCCCTCTTTTATCCCCATGGCCATAAACGAAGTCTGCCAATACAAAAAGAAGGCGTTGTACTGAGCGACCCATCCCCAGACTGCAGAGGGATACCCGCAAGGTCTTCAGGTTGGTGGGAAGGGGGTGAGGGGGAGAGGGATTACCCAAAAGGATGGGAGTTCCATGGGGTAGGGTCTTTCGGGGAGTCAGTGTCGACGCACTCAGAACTCAGAACTGAACAGAACGGACATGGACATGGACGGCCGGAGAAGAGAGAAGAGGATACCCAGTGCAGGCGTCGTCCTTCGTACTCGTCGTAATAACGAGTTGGGGAAAAGGAAGAAGGAGGATACGGAGGGAAGAGGAAGCACAGGGTCCTGCCGAGGACTACACAAACGATGATGATGACGACGACTACGACGACGACGACGACAATGTCCTTTCACATTTGTCGTTTTGGCCGAGACGATGGCTTCAGCTTTAGCCCACAGTTCGCTGCTGTCTCTTTCCCTGTCTGTGTGTTAGTGCGATTGCTGTGTGTGTGTCTGTGTGTGTGTGTGTGTGGGTGGTTGGGGGGCGTAAAAAAGTTTACTTGTCTGCGATGCTGTCTGCCCCAAACTGCTGCCAATTTTTATGCGCTCCCTACATTTTTTTTATACTTTTTTTTTGTTCCACCTCCAGACCGAACAGAACCACCCCCCATATCACCCAACCCAATGTACCACCCCCTCTTTTGGCTGCTGCTGCTGCTTTATTTCATTTCATCTTCACTTTCGGGTTTCGTTTTCTTTCTTTCTTTCTGACGTGTATAGATTTTTGTTCGGTAGGGATGATTGCCAGCTTTTTTGGGGGGGGAGGTGTTGGATGTGGTGGATATAGGGGGTTGTGACTGGAGGAGGAGCCGTACATTCCGATTCAAGGATATTTCCCGATATGTGGAAAAAGAAGAGCAACGAGAGCTGGAGCAGGGCAGCAGAATGAGGAAAAAAATTAAATGAAATAAAATAAAGAGAAACTCGAAGCGAAAGAAAAGACAGGAAAAATGGGAGGAAATTGGGTAGGAGCTATGGGGTCTTTGGGAGGTCCTAGGAGTTCGACTCGCTCTCTTTCTCACTCTATGTGTGTGTGTGTGTGGCTCCTGTTCTTGATTGCGCGCGTTAGCAGAAATGAAAATCGGGAGGAAAATATATATACAAAAAAAAAAAAATAAAAAGAAGAACGAGGAAAAATGAAAGAAAAACGAAGTTGGAGAAGAAGAAGCAATCGCGGCATATAAGAAATAAAAAAAAAAAAGAAAATAAGGGAATTTATTTCTTTTCGAGCGCGCGCAGGATTTTTGCCATTTTCTATATATATACATGGCCAGCAATCCATACATAGCCATGCATATATATGGCTATAGATATTTGTGTGCATGCTATATACAATCTAGAATGGCTGGAGCACTTTTCTGAATAGCTTTGGTCGTGTACATGGCAATAAATTGCCCTCTGCCAGCGCTATTTGATGATTTTTATGCTCCCTATCCCTATCTTCATCCCACTTCCTGGCCCCACACCCCGATTCCCCCTGCCCGTTTGGAGTAACCTCACGTAACTCGGTTACTTGAGTGGCTATGAAGCTGAGACTTGACTTAGGCTTAAGCCCCCGCCTGGTCCATCAATAATAACTGAGAATCTTTCGAGTTCCGACAGCTTGGAGTTGTAGGCATGCGAAGTTTCCCATTGCAACTGATTTTATGAGTTATTTTATCCTCTGCTAAGCCCTCTATTGTCACTCGGTAGAAAACTAAACCATTTTACTAGGATTCTATGAGAGCTAATGATAACAAACTTAGACTGATTGAAGCTTGGGTTAAATTGAAAAAAACATATGTTGAAACCAAACCAAACCACTTTCAAATGCATTCTAATGAGAGCTCAACACATTAAACAATGTCCGAATAAAGCTAATAATAGTTAAATCAACAAATACCAAAAAATAAAAAACAGCATGCAAAAAGCTTATTATCAGCAAATCCTATTCAGCTCATTGATCGGTTCACTTTAAACCTATCTCATTTAAAACAAAACCCACCTACATATTTCCGGAATAGGAAAGCCCCTAGGCCAAACTAACCCAAGTAACTTGACTTCTGCTCGGGCAATAATGATCAAACTTTGCACGATTAAAGCTTTGATTGGAAAACCAAACATGTATACAAATCAAAGAAATCCAGACATGCCAACCCACAAAAAAATAAAACAGAAATAAGCAACAGAAGCGAAGCCACATTTATGGCGATCGCGCAGCTTAAAACATCCGGTAGTTAAACAATCTTACAATGAGCCTAAGCTCGGCTAAGTTGACTTCAATTATCAGACTCAGTTCGGTTTTGGTTTGGATTCGGTTTCGGTTTTTTTCATTTCGGATTGGGGAATGGGGAATGATGGAATGATGGAATGGGATTGGGATTGTCTCGTCCGGCGGCCAGATAATAATCATTAGTATGATCAATTGCCCGGACAGCGAGCAGAAAAAGTGTTGCGTTTAACTGGTAAATCAGTTCGACTACCGGCCGAGTCCGTATCTCAGATATGAGATCCAACGCCGGACGTTGGCGGCGGAAAGACACTTAATTGAATTCGATTTGACGACTGGATGGGATGGGATGGACTGACTACTGACTACTGGCACGATGGCACTGAGCGGGTCCGCCGACTTTGGCATGTCAATGTAGAACAAACGGAAGTCGCTCCGAAATAAATTGAAAGCAAAGCAAAGCAAAGCAAAGCCAAGCTGAGCTCAGAAGCATAAATAGCCCGAAAATCAAAGGCAATCAGCAGTGAAACAAAAGTCGAAACAGAAGCGGGGCCAACATTTTATTGTTCTACTCCATATCCACACACATCTCGTGAGAGTGTGGGTCGGCTGCTTCCTGTCTTCATCATAAAAAATCAAAGTAATAATGCGTGTACTTGCGTTTGCCACTTTATAGATTTATTAGGCGGCGGCAGACCGACCGGCAGACCGACCCTCTCCTGATTTTGCCTTCTTCCTCTATGGATCCGTACAGCTCCACAGTTTCTGAGTTTCAGAGTTCCCGACTTTTTATGCTCAACGGAAATTCAAATTAAAATTGAATGCCATAAGGGAGCGGGAGTGCATCTGACAATGATGCGTTTCGCCCGCCTTTAATTTGATTTCTCCAGTTCAGTTCGGTTCGGTTTGAGTTGGGATTTGCATAAGTCTGAACTGAACAGAACAGAACCTCTATTCAGATGAAGTCGTGGCGATCGAACATTAACTCGCAAGAGTAGTGCACAAAAAAAACACACAAAAAAAAAAAATGAAAATAAGATGAGCATTAAATGCGCGGGCGTGCATATAAATCAAAATGCGGACTTATGTTTCTCCAACAATGAAATATGTGATTCAATGACTTCCTCCCAATTAAAGGCTGCGCTTGGCTGTCTATTTTTGGCTTCCTCAAGGAATTACAGACCTCATTTTCGGGGTCTCCCTCTAGCCGTAAAAGGTGTGCTCATGCTCCTCCGATCTGCCCATATATCATATATAGTATATAGTGTCTGTGCGGGATGTGCGACGAATTCAATGAGATGCGCCCGGGATCTCTGGATGAAGGAGGGGAATGTGGGATATGGAGATGTGAAGATGGGAACCAAGGAGCCGGGAAGTGTTATGTCCAACAGATGTGCGATAAGTGCAACCAAAACAATAACTTGGGGGAGATCCCTGTCCTGGGTGTCATAAAAAAGTGTCGACTTCTGTCGACCCACGAACTAATCTAAAATAAAGCATGCTTGACAACACCGAATTTTTTAATCTGTTAGTCAGCTTCCGTTTTTTGATAATAGTTATTTCAAATTTATGAAACTTAAAAAATCAAACCCAATTCTTAGGATAAACCACACGTAATCAGTTGTTTCCTTATCACTGATTCATTTCCTGCCGTTTTTCCCATGAAAAATGCGTACTTACTTATTGTTAGTTTAAAACTAAGCAAATATATGCGGGATTTTGGGTTCACTTCGATGACTCGTCAATGTACACATACCTTAAAATAAAATAAGAAAAAACAAGACAATTAGAAAAACTGTGAATGGTGTCAGTTCTTAAAACTTATGAAATAAATGAAGTGATATTTCAAAAGACATATATGCAGATCTGTTTAACATAAAATAATTTGATTTATTGGGGTAGAACGTCGGTTATTTGATATAACCAGTCAATTGTGGATGTATATTTTTTGTGTGTCATGTCTGTCAGTCTGTTAGTCTGTTAGCCCGCTGCGACTTTGGCTTCAATTTCAATGCGATTAAATGGGGCCTTAAGTGGAGTTTTTGGCTTAAAGCCGCCCAACTGTTGCCACCCCAAAAAGAGTGAAATGTTCTAATTAAAGCCAACAGTAAAAGGCACAAACACTCGCTGGCACACACACAGAGCCAGAATGGCAGACGGGAAAAGACGGAAAATGTGCCAAGAGGCAACGATGATGATGATGACGACGACGACGGCGACGACGACGACGTCGGCAGTGAAAACTAACCTCAGACAACAAAACAATAACGAAAATTCTAAGCAAGCCGACAACGACGTCGTCAGCTGGCCCGGCGAAAAACTAGCAAAAGAAATTAAATTTAAAGGAAAAACCGGGGAGTCCTACTACTAGAACTACACCTCCCCCCCCCACACTCCTTCTGAAATTCCCTTCGAAAAAAACCTTGCCTAGTGTAAGGCGCCCTGAAGTAAATTAAACGCCTAGCCCCTCTCTCTTTCGCTCCGGCTAGCCCCTTCTCTTTCTTCAGCTGGCAGGCAAAGTAGCAAAATTAGTAGCAAAAAGAGCCGAGCAAAAAGACGAAGACGTGGTCTAAAAAAGGGGGTAGCAAGTAGGGAGTATAGTAGTGTGTGGGGGGAGGAATGAAAGCCAGAGAAAGACAAGGCACTTTTGGCTTTGTATTAGTGTTGTTGTTTGTTTGTAAGAGTGTGTATTTGTGTGCTGCTTCTTTTTTTGTGCTGTCTTAAACTTAGACCACGTCCTTGAGCTTCAATATGCCAGGACTATATATGTGTGTGCGAGAGCTGTTGAGCCTATGTCTAAAAGGCTGAGACAACTTTAAAGCGAGCAACAGTTTAAGCCAGCCCGAGCTGGTTCTGTAATTCAAGTTTCTAGGTGGGACATTAAATAATTTAAGATATAGAGAGACTTTTGGTTTTTATCTTATCTTATCTGTTTTATTTAAAATAGTTAAGGAAAACCTTGATTCTCATATACAGCTGGTCACTCTTAGCTACACAATCATATATTTACAGCTGGTCACACTGATGAGTAAACCAACTTGAAATCATTTGAAGTTGCATATATTTTGCGACTTCTTGCTTAAAGGCTTTAGTGAATGCGAAATGTTAACTGTAAACATACACACACAGACATCGGCACTTACGCACACTGAAACACTTTTAATTACGCACGTTTTGCGGTGGCGACAGAAAGAGACAGACAGAGAGTTTGTGAGTGGGAGTGAGAGTGAGAGGGGTGGATGGGTGGCTGCATGTGCGCGTCTCGAAAATGCCGCAAACGCATGATTCTAGCCACACCACCGCCCAACCACCCATTGCTTTGTTGTTGTTTCTGGTGTTGTTGCTGCGTGCATTGCATGTGTCCTTGAAAGTTTTTGGCATAGTTTTTGGCTGGCACCGAAACACAAGCCAAAGCAGTTAATGCTCTCTAAAACCCACTAGTTGTCTGGGTGTGTGTAAGTGTGTGTGTGCAGCTGAATGGAGGTTAATGACACTAAAGGCTGGCCACACTGGCATTAAAGCGAGTCTGCAGCACTTGGCCACACTGCACTAGCATCCAAAAGGGGCTGCAACACTGGCCAAACTAGTACCAAAAACTAAACCTAAGCAAACAGAGCCGCCGACATTGATTCGGCCGAAATCAAATTAAACACTCGAGCCCTTCGGCACAGGCCACTTAAGATTCATCAGTTGACCCTCGTTGTTTTCGTTGGTTTTATTGAAGCAGGGCTTATCATAAGCCACCGATCTGGGCCAAGAGCATGATATGACAGAAATTATGACTTCATAAACGGTTTACTCGAACGGCGAAAAAAAAAAGAAAACACACAAAACACTAGAGCAATTCAATAGAAATCCACCAGAAAACCCTCAAACCCCCCCACTCTTCGGATGCCAAAAATGTTTGGCAATTAAGCGAAGGGAAAACTTTTGGCCCAAAACATTATATCATAATTAAAGGGAATATATGTGCTTATCAGTGCTTGCCAATTATGAGGAGGGGGCATGGTCCTGCCCTCGCTTTTATGACCTCTTAAATATTTATGATGCCCCGATATCGCCAGCCAAATGAGCAAAACTATCATGGACGCACACCATAAAGCCCCCATCCCATAAAACTGGGAAAGAAAACGCCACAAGAAAGACACAGAACTATTTGAAATAAATTTTAACAAATTAACAGTGGCAAACTAATCCCCGAAACATAACAATGGACCATCGCCCACACACGCAAAAGTATTGGCAATCACCATAAATTGTCACAACTGATATCCTAGACTTTAGCATATAGATATACTATATCTATATGTAGTGCGGCGGGAAAAGTTATAAAATTTTATGACAAACTTTGCTTTTCTTTGTTTTGTTTTGTTTTTTTTTTTTTTCTTGCCTCTCGAATTTTCAATAAATTTTCGGTTTTTTGTTTCTAAAAGCCCAGTAAACTTATTATTCGTATATTCTCGTTGAGAATTTATTGGCCTGGCCAGATCGAAATATTGTGAAATCAAAAAAACAAATAAATTAAAAGGAAAATATACAACAAAATTATAACGTAGCGACATGTGAACTAGAAGAGGCACCAGAACAAAGCATGCAATGCGCTCTAGTTCCCATCGAATCAAATATACGGCGGCAAGAATTAGTGCCCCAACAATGGGCCACGAAAACTATGCCAAATTGGGGGAAGGGACGAAATCGGGTGGCGAGGGGGGCCCTGAAAAAAAAAAGAACTGAAACCGAAACTCAGCTGAACACAGAAAAGTCAAATTCAAATTCAAATTCTATCGATGTGTGGATATTTTTATCGAAGTCGAGTCGAGACCGGAGCAGATCAGTTCGTCATGTCACATGAACAACAAAGAGGAAGAGCGCACGAGAGATATATACAAACATATAAACATATATATATATATATATATATATTTAGTACAATATAATACCTTTTAATTTAATATGCAGCTGACGTGCGCTCTACGATCGCCGTCCGATCAGTCAGTCAGTTCGCTTTTGTCTCTCTGTTGGCCGTTCGCCGTATCTGTTTCTGTCTCTTTCGGGGTTTTCGGTTGAAAATAAAATAAATCGAAATGACAGATCATTAAAATTTACAACAACACCAGGCCCCACAGTCACAGGCCCAGTCACAGTCGCAGTCGCAGTCCCGATTCTGATTCCGATCCCAGAAAAGGCAACCAGTGCCATCGGTTCTCTGGGCATTATTTGTTCATGCCTCCCAAAAAAGCCAAAAGGAACGTTAGGTTAACCTAGGGCACCGACTAACAAATACTCTCTAACTTTTCACTAGATATGTTGCATACCCAAAAGGCGACAACTTAGCTTGGTCTCACAAATAAACATACTATAGCAGCCATATATTTTGTTAGATTACCACAATTTTTGGTATGCAGGTATATAATGACCCCATTAATGCAGTATTGACCTTTGGATACCCTAGCCTAAAAAGATCCTGAGATCCAGCAGTTTTATTTAAGATCTCAAAAAAAACAATATACCCTACATAATGGCGGGTATAAAAAACTGAAAACAAAACGAAGCCACCGCCACACCGAGTTATATTTGTCGTTGTCGATCAGTTTTTATGTCGTTCGATATGGCAGCAGCGAAAATTTTTTATTAGCCTCTTCCCCAGTGACGATGGCTGCCAACAAGTGCAATTTGATTTTATGCATGTCTATATGTATGGAAATTGTGTTTCCTTGTTCTTGCGAGAATTTCGAGAACCGTAGAGTTGTGCTGCAGATGCACAAAAATCAACTGAGATCATCAATTTGCCAAAAAAAAACAAAAAAGGAGAAGCTGCACGCCTCTTTCAATTTTCCCCGAATTTCCACACATATTTTCCCCGGGCCTGCAGACCCCATAAATTAATAAATGAAGATGTTTTTTTTCCCCCGCACATTAAAAAACTGTTTTTCCACACCCCCATATATTCTCCCCAAAGAGCAAAAAAAAACAAAAAAAACCATCAATGAAATGCATAATATTTACGTCCATAATTTTTCTAATATTTTCAACAGCTGACATCGAGTAACACCAAAACTCAAGAGCCCCGTGGATGTGTGTGTGTGTGTGTGTGTGTGTGTATAATTGACACTCAATTATTCGAGGGCGGGGGTGTTGTGTTGTCTATATGCTTTTTTTTTTGTTTTTTTGGAGGGGAATGGAGGGCATTACGCTATGCCATTATCTGAGCTACTTAGCAACCGTTCAACTGCCACTTGTTGGAGACCGACACCCCCTATATCCACCAAACAAAAATGAAGAAGAAACAAAAAAAAAAAGAACCGAAATATAAAAAACCATACTAGCTAATAATACAACAACAAGCAGCCACTTGAGGCCACGGCACACAGTAAATATAGAGTGGCACAAAAGATTTCCGCTGACAAAAAAAAAAACAGCAGCAGCAAACCAAATCTCTTTCTTCTTTCAAAAGAAGAAAAATTGAAGCGCGATTGATCACATTGATCGTTGGCTGCCAGTTGTGTGTGTGTGTGTGTACATCTAAACAGACAAAGTATTTAGTAAAACACAAGCACCAACAAATATCTCAAGTAGCTGTCTCTGCAGAAACACTGGGAAAAACATCACTTAAATAGGAGATCATTTTGACATTCCTCTATTAAAAGATAAGTCGATTTATGTAAAAGGGAAGTGGCATGAAATAAAAAGTTAGATACAAACGTTTGACTTAAAAACCTAATATAATAAAATAGTTTTGAAACATAAGGGAATAATGAAAAATAACATTGCAAGTTAGGTGGTAATTAAATAACTTGGCACTAAACCCATTTAAATGAATTGTTTTTTCCAGTGCTGTCTCCTCATTGTCGCTGTACATTTGCAGCTGATCTATATAATAATTCATATGTTTAAGCATTATTTGGGCACAACAACCGAAGATGATCGCACAATGAGAGGGATCTTGAAAAAGCCTCGTCAGCAGAAGCAGAAATCTATCTGGATGACAAGGGGTCTTGGTCTTGGGCAGCAGAAGCTTCAGACAGTAGTGTTGTGTGAAAAGCGAATCGCTGGCTCGATGGGAGAATTTTCCCGACTTGCATGTAGGCGTTCACTTCGTGTACCCCCATGTCCCTATGCTCCTATAGAATGGGAACCCATATCGAAATCCGGAGATCTGTAAATCGAACTCTTGAGTTATTTCATTGTGCCACCAAAGTTCTTCAGTTCTATCAATCGTTGAAGTTGCATTTCAAGCGAAAGATGAAAACGATATGGTTTCTGTTGGCCAGGCACTCACACAAGAAGAAGGCGCTGTAAAAAATCGTGTGATCAATAGGGAAATCAAGTTATATGGTGGCAAACAAAAGCGGGAAAACGGAATCTAAATATAGGGAAGCCCCAACATGTGCGCATTGTTTGTCACTGTTTGGCCACAGACTTTTGTCAGCCACCGTACGGTGGCAATAATTAAAAACATAAAAACAAAAATGAAACAAAATAAACCCGGCAAAGGGGTAACACCGCCCGAAAAGTGAAAGACTAAAGACTGAAGACTGGAGGAGATCCGGAGAATCGGAGAATCGGAGAATCGGAGTACCGGAGACTCTGAAGAATCGGAGCAGAGGGAAGAGTGAGTATTTTGCCTACTTAATCATTGTCTGTGTGTTGCTGGTGTGCGTGCAACATGCAGCAGCTACATCTGCAACCGTTGCTACTTGATTTGATTTACGCCTGCCAATGCTTTATGATTGAGTGGGGCACAAACTCACTCGCAGGCTCTGAGATAAAACGCATAAATGTGTTTTTATTTTACGCGGGATCCCCCTTCTTAACCAACCCCCGATATATTCTTGCCGCATATGCCGCAGATACTTATATATATTTTCGTTTTTTCTCTTTTTTTTCCGTCTGTTGCCTTGCAATGAGGCGCAACATTTTGTGGCATGCTGCAAGCATAGCTAGAAAAAATGCAAAAAAAGGCAAAAAAAAATATAAAAAAAAAAAATCAAGAATTTAATCCCAGCTGTCCATAAAAAAAAAGACTAAAAAAAACAAGAGGAATATATAATTTCGTTTGATTTTTTTTTTTGGTGCCGCTTCTCTCGAATTTAAAAATTGGAATTGTGCTCAGCTCATTGAATAAATCAAACTCATTTGCATACCAACTGATAAATTATAGCGAAACAGGCCCGACAATTGACAAACTGGCCCAGGCCCGGTTGGAATAAACCGAAGCCAATCCAACCCCAGGACCACCGCGAGCAACCCTTCTTCATTCTTCGGGAGGAAAAGAGCAACCACCCATGTGAAAGGGTCAAACAGCAGATGACGATGTGGAGGGGAAGTCCTGCCAAGACGCTTCTCGACGGGAATTAATCGAACGATGACAAGATCCGGGCTGCAAACGAGTTCTCCCCGTGGGATTATGTCCTGGCAATCGCAGGGGTATCACCCAAATCACACGCCATCTCCATGGAAGAACAACAACGCAGGCCAAGTGATCAAGCAGAATGTGTGGTACAGCCAAGGAAACTAATTCAATTAGGTTAACCATAGAGAATTTGTGTGGAATCCAAAGAGAATTTTTACTAAGAGTAGCCCTATTGATAAGTAAATAATTTAAAATCATTACGAATCTCTGTGAAATGTTATTTTATTTTAGCTGTAACCTTATCGTACAGCTTTGAAATATGTCATTGACTTTCGCAGCTTGACGGTGCTTGATAAAAAATTAACTAGAAACAAACGGAAAAAGCACATGCGTAAACCTTTAGTTTCCGTGTAGGCTTTAAATAGAAACAACCCTGAATCTTATCGCAACGAGCACCCGAAAATTCCGGCAATCTCTTCAGGAAATTTCAAGGCTTATTCCCTATGAAAACAATCAGCAATCTCACACACAAACAACACACACTTTTACACTTACTGCGAAAATCATGGCGCAGTGCTAAGACCGCAAAACGATATGGAATCTTTGGGGGAAATTTCACATAATTAATTATATAAACATTTCGCCAAGCTGGCGTTATTTGTGCAACTATAAAGCTCAATCGAGCGTCTGTCGATTCCGATGAAAAAGAAATATTCGCTCTATGTTGACTTGGCTTGATTCTGGCAGAGGGGCCTAAGGTAAACAGCCCCAAAGTTATGCCACATCAAATATTTCAATAACATCAAATTAAACATAAAACAGCTTTGTGCACATAGAAAACAGAGGCGGCGAAAGAGCAGTAAGGGGGGAAAGGGGGGGTGGTTGGAGGAATGGATTGCAAATGGTAACAAGCACTCAAAAGTCAAAGCGAATTAAATTCTAAACTAATTTTCATGTCGTGCCAAAAATAATAAAAAGAGCGAGGCAGACGGCAAAATGCACATATATTGCAGGGGCGTCGGAGCAATGAGCAGGGGCGGGGGAGGGGGAGAAGGGGGGTTCTGGTCTGGCGTGGGCGTGTTAGGCGCGCAAAACCAACAACTTAATTAAGGCATCAATAAAAAATTGTAAAAACATCTGAAAAACGCCACGAGGACAACGCTGTAAAAATGTGTGCAAAAATTCGGTACAAAAAAAGAATTATAATAAAAGAAAACAACAAAAAAAAAAAAAACAAAAAAGATCAAGAGATGTTTGTGACTTAATGGAAGAGCCGCGCCAATAAAATCCTTGATTCCCCCTGCCAATAATGATGATTCCTTTTTAATGTGCACTCCTCGGGCGTTGGTCATTACTCAAGAAACGAACTTTTGAGGGGACTCGTCCAGACTTTTATTCTTGTTTTCCTTATTTTTTATTTTTTTTTTTTTGCATTCAGCGTATCGATCACACAAAATGTTGCCAATACCACGGGAATCCCGAGAGGAGAAGCTCAAAACTCATCATCATCAGTTCGTTCGTTCGGTCGTTGGGATCGTTCGTTTGGTTCTGTAGAGCTGGATACTACTACTCCTTCCTCTACGTTTTCCTCTCGGAAAAGGGGCGTGCACAAAATGATATTTTATTCAATATCCTACAACATCAGTGGGCTCTTTTTCTTTTTGATTTTACTGTATGTTTTTTCGCCTCTTTCGCTTTAACGATTTGTCCTTTTCAAGCGAGAAAAAGAAAAACTCTGAGTGTAGGAAATCAAATTGATGGAGAGACACAAAACACAGAGAGACGACGCATGAGAAACCTGAAATTAAAAACTCATAAGATATCGACTGATATATTGAGCTGCACAAATTACTGACAACTGAAAGATGAAAGACGCATCAGCGCGACTGCGCACACACTAAAAAACAAAAAACAAAGAGATTTCCAAGACAGGTTTGCCATCCTGTACCGTATACTATATACCGAATACCCCTTTCCCCGATCCACAATCTTTTCGGGCCGGCTTTCCTATGTGTGTCCCTCCACTGCCGTGTATATATGCATATAAAAAGACAATTAGTTGTTATTAAGTTGTACACAAAAGCCGTCGAATCTTTTCTTTTCCGCTGCCGCTTCTTCATTTTTGGCATCGCCAGCTTTTGTGAGACGGTTCGTCTAGATGCGGAATTAATGATGCAATGACAATTGATGCACACCACGCAAAGCGCATTTAGCATTTATGATATTTATGCTCAATTAGTGTCGCTGTTTGCTGTTTTCTGTTTGCCGTGTGGCGATTTGGCTGGATCTTTCCCCCAGAGTTTCCCCCCGTTGCAAGTGTGAAGTTTCAGTTTGATTTGATGGCCTCAAGTCGAGTTACATGAGGTTAGTTGAGAGACACTATTGCTGGACACTATTTATGGGTACTAATTTCGGTGTTTACTACAAATTCCTGAAGTTTCAGGTTGATTTAATAGCTGCAACCGAAGTTACACGAGGGTGGTTGAAAGACGTGTCACTATAAACTACATACTACTATTAATTGTGTGTTGTTTAAGACCAAAATGATATTGATTTTATGACTGAAAGCTGGGTTACATGGGTTCCCAAGTAGGTTTCACGCTAATTAGTAGACTGCTTGCTGAGTTATAAATGCTATTTTACAGACGAATGACTTAAAAACGCCCCAATAACATTCTATAATTCCAACTTCCCCATTTAAAGGCAATAAGTGAAATTTCAATTTGATTTGATAAACTCAAGCTGAGTTTCTTGAGACTAATTTGTGGATAGTTATTAAAAAATCCACACACACAATACCCACATACTTGTTAAAGCACACTTTAGTGTTATGTGAAATTTTAATTGATTAAGATGACTACAAGCTGAGTTACTTGAGGTCACTGCATAGATGGATGCTTCATTCGATTGAAAATCAGCTAATTACTGCCTAAACATATCACATGGGAAATTTGAAGTGCGTTTGATGGCTAGTTCCCAAGTTACTTGAGGACACTCCACTCGGCCGGCTTCAATTAGCTTCAATGGCTATTCATAATTAATGCCATAAACCGGAAAGAGAGGGAAACAGCAAATAATCATAATAAAAATTGATCAAGCACACAGACAGACACGAAGACACACATAGTTCATGAACTCAATTTTTAATAATAATTTCCAAATGATTTTTTATTTCACATTATTAGTTGCGTGGTGTGGTGTAGTTTGGTAGTTCAGATCGAGTTCGAGTTCTCGGGTTCAGATCGGATCGCCATCTCCACCCACAAGCTTTTAATTGTTCGATTTTCATTTCGGTGCGATGCGATGCGATTCGTCTCGTTTCGTTTCATTTCGATTCGATTCGATCCGTTCGTCGCGTTGTTATAGATACGAAATGGATGGTTATTTCGGTTTCTGTGTCTGTTTTTGCTGCTGCCGCCGCCGCTTCTGTTTTAATTTCCGTGCTGACAAATTAATTTAATTATATTAACATATCTTTCCAGCGATCGAACGATTGAACTGACTGAAATATTTTCGTATGCCATATTCCGACATATGATTGTCTGTGTGTTTGTGCGCTGTGTGTGGGTGGTTGAATTCGGTCTGTGATTCTCGGTATAACCCCTTTTTTCCCGTGGTCTCTGACTCATTAGCTGGCTTCTGTGCCAGAGAGCGAGTAAATTGCACTTAAAACGCTAAAAATTATACGACACACGCCGCTCGGTCCATCGATCCGATCTGTATCTGTATCTCTATCCGTAGCTGTGTACTGTATCTGCTATATGGAATTTGGCATTTGTATCTCTGGTGTGTTTCCAAGGGCTTAGAGGACAACGACAACCCTTGGCTGCTCATTTTCGGCATATGCAAATGCAAATGCCTTCGACCGGAGGCATCGAGACGCCATCTTTGAAAATTAAACTTTATAAACTATCAATGCTCGTCGTCCCCGGTATATTATTCGTATCCGTATCTGCATCTGTGATGGTGCTGATGGTGGTGGTGACTACCCTATAAACCGGTTTCAATTCGATTAAAACGGAACCCCAACTCGATTTTCTCTCATCTTTTCATTTTAATTTTGTTGATTTTTTTTTTTAAGTCAGCAAATGCATTTGGCAATTAGTTCGGTTTTGTTGTCTTTCCATTTTCATTTTTCCAGTTTGGATCAGCACAAATCAATGACAAAAAACCTCATCTTTCGTCTAGTTTTCGGTTTTACGGTTTTTCGGATTTCGGTAATTGTAGAAGCTCAAAAAAAAAAAAAACCAAAAGCAAAAAAAAAATCTGTTCGATGTTAATGGGTCAAGTTTATAGATTGCATTACGGAAATTAATTTTGCTCTTTTTAACTTCTGATTCTTCTTTGGTTCTGCTTCTTGTTCTGTTCTTGCTCTTGTTTTTGATTTTTTTGTGATCGTTTTTTTTCGGTGCCACCGTTCGTTCTATATATTTAATGACAAAACTTTGTGTTAATCAAGCACATTTTTATTGTTGCCTTTTCGATTTCGATTTGTGTCAATTTTTTCGCGTGCTGTTCTTGAAATGTAAATAAATAAATAAGGAATACTATAAAAGTATTTCATCAACTCATTTGGACAGCTGTAGACGGCTGTCTGCGGTTTGTTTAATTTACTTAATAAACTTCTATTTTTGGTAAACAAATTAAAATATGTTGAATAACCTCTTTTTTCCGCAAAGAAATGGTATTAATGGATCGAGTTATAATTTTGTTTAGCGCTTGCAAAAGGCATGACGAAACCTTTCAAATATTGATTCATTGATTACAATCGATCATCGGTCGAAGGGGTCTAAAAAGTTTTGGGAGTCTCGAAGCTTTTGAAAGCCATCAAATGATCGTTAAGAACTGGGCAAAAAAAAGAACCCCAGACAGAGGCGTATGGAAATCGGTTTTTGGTGGTAATTTAGGACCTTTATTTACCAAATAATATCAATATTAAATAGGAACACAAAGAAAAGCATATTTTTCATATACAAATAAATAATATAAGTTTCCGTTAAGTTTCCCCAAAAACCTGTTCTCTTTGAGATCCCAAAACCCCTTTCCATTGATAAAATCCTGCGTACGCCTCTGACAATCTAGACAATCCTAACGAGTTTTGCGGCTTCTCTGCATTTTGTCTTTGTTGTGGTTCTCGGGAAAAAGTCGATAGGATAGCTTTTGGTTTTGCTTATTTAAGTTTTATTGATTGCAGTTTGCATCGCCACATCTTGTAGGAAAATATTTGTAGAGTGGAAAAACGCCATTCGCCGACGGCAAATGACTAGATTTTCCGGGAACTTTTCCGGCCTGCCTGTCTGTCTGTCTGTTGTTTTTTTCTTTATGTCCGTCTCTCTGGCTTTTCAGGATCAATCGAAGAAGAAACTCCAATTAAAAATTCCCCGGCTGTCGACGCAACATAATTAACTTGCCAAAATCATATAGAGAGTATTTTTATATATAGAAATATTCAAAAATATATATGAGTTGATACTTCCATGTCTGGTCTGGCAGTTCCTCTTCCCCTCGCTTCTAATGTTATTTTGCCGCCTTATTTGTTCGGAGCCTGGCATTTGGCCAGGAAAATTCTCAGCGTCGTCTGGCCCCCGCCCCCCGATTTTCCACGCCCCCCAAACCGACTGCATTATCTCCTGTCTGGCCGATCTTGTCTGGCTTTAACTTTTTGGTTCACCGGATCGCAGCAGCGATGGAAAAAATACAAAAAGCCGTAGCAACAAAAAACTAAGAAATAAATAAATAAGTTATTCAAGCAATAAATTGTTCACTTATTATTTGCTTGTTGCACTTTGCATTTTTCCTTTTTGTTTTGTGTAAACAAATTTTTCAGAAATCAATAATAGCAGAAAAAATAAATAAATTTACAACAAGAAATTAGACAACAATAACGGGGCAGCAACAATAAAAACACATTTGCCTTAGACACGCAAACTCAATTAGTTAACTTAAGTTAAGTTAAGCAGTTGGCGGGGCGAATGTATGGGGGCATCAGGGGGTTAACGTGGGCGGTTGGGCGGTCTAGGGTTATTGTTGTCAGCTGTGGGAGTTTCAGGCCAATGCATCGAATGTGATAGAACTCGCAAACGATTCACATTTTATCAACAAAAATAATTGTGAATGAAATTTGCCTTGTTTTATTTTCAAATGAGTTTTGCTTTTCAATCGAGAACAAATACGATTTATAGTCTTCTGGTTTTATAAACTAAATGTAAGGTGGAATATAACAAATGCTTTTTTTTACTACCCAAAAGTTCTGCCTTCCATTTAAGTCATGTTACTTTTAAAATTTTAATTGTAAATTAATCAATTAATTTCATTCATTAAAATTTCACTTTAAACTTTTCACTTGAATTGCACAAAATATGTTGTGAATCATTTTTCATTTTATAAATTATCGAATCATATTTATTTTTATTCATATAACCCCTTTTGGTTCATGAAATACCAGAGATTATTTATGTCGAAATATGCAAAGAATTTGTTTTGAAAATGTTTACACTTTAGCAATTTTATATTCAACTTCGCATCAGGTGTGGTGTCAACATATTTTTGAATCAAATTTATTTCATTCATAACAAATTCACAAATTACGACGACAGATAATGTTATAAGAACCAATTCCTGAACCACTTACACAGGTGTAATTTTAGCTTTTTAAATTGTTGGGATTATTTATTTAATGCAATTAAAATGAAATTATTGAGCCAATAATAATGTTGACTTAAATAACAGATGCATCACTTTTGTTTTGTTTTAAGTTTATGTAAATATCTATTTGATTATTTTTAAGAACTCAAACCGATTTTGATAGGCACTTATTACAGGTGAAATGCTACCTATTTTAGTTGAAAGTCTATTTTATTTTTTTTAATGTGAAATTCCCTTGGTGAGTTGGAGATAAACTAATGACTGCTTCTGCTTCTTTTGAAATACCAAACTTTACAACACATTTCGCGAATTTCTGAAAACATTTCTTACCTGTTGCCAAAATTGTGCCAATAAATAAATTTGCTCCTTTTTGAAAAACCAATCGTTGATTGATTGAACAGCCGTCAGATCCATATCGGCTGTCCCAGCGGCTTGTGGCAATGTTGGCTGCATTCGTGGGCTTTCTTGGGTTAATTCAATGATTCTCAGTTTGTTTCTTTTCGATTTCGATCAGTTTTTTGGTTCTACCAATTTGGGGCTAATAAGGCCTGGCATTATTTGTTCTGCTCTTTTGTTTCGTTTCGATATCTTTGTTAGTTAGTTGTTAATTATATTGGTTTGTTTGTTTTTTAGTCATCACATTTACACCTTAAGTATTATGTTTTTGTTACGTGCCCAAAAAAATTCATAAATAAGCCAATTTATGTGTGTTATGTTATTATTATTATGGGTATGTTTTTTTATTTTTCTTTTCTTTCACTTTAGTTCCGAAAAAATGAATTTTTATATTTTAATTTTTTGGGGGGGTTTTGTTTGATGTTGTGTGGGGGGATTGTTGTAGTTGTATTTGTTGAATGGTGAGGGTTTGTTGTTGTTGTTGTTTTGGTTGTTGTTGCCTGTCGTTGTTGTTGTTGTTGTGTGTGTGATATTTTCAAGCCATTATTATTATTATTATTATGATGATGTTGTTGCTTTTTGGCTGTGGCTTATTTTGCACATGTTTGCTGTCGTTGTTGTTGCTGTTGTTGCGGTTGCTGTTGTTGCTGTTGTTTACACTTGACACTCATACACGCGCACATATTTTTTGGCGAACAAAAAATACACTTGAAAAAAATAATAAACAGTTTTTCGTTCGTTAGTCCTTCTTTTTTGTTTGGTTGTTGTTGTGTGTGTTTTTGTTTATGATCTTTACGTTTCTTCTTCTTGGCAAGCGATATACATTCTTTGATTTACTTAATAATTTTTGTTAACTTTTTTGTTGTTGTTGCTGTGGGAGTGGGGGTGGGGGGATTCTTCTGCACACACACACACGCACACAGACAAGAGAGAGAGGGGCACACACGCACACACACCCGCGCCGCGGCGAAGAAGAAGAAGCTCCGCTTGGTGGGGCAGAAGTAGAATCCAAAAAATATCTTCTGAAATTCTCGATTTCTTTCGGCGACGGGACGAACGAAGCGACGTTGCCAGTCACGAATGCTGTTGATGACTGAACAAATCCAAATCGAACGTTAACGAAGCGCCGACAACCCTCTGCCGCGGCGAGCGCCGGCAGTGCAGTCGCTGCGTGCAGAGGCGCTACACACGCACACACTTTCGAATAGGAGCGCGTTCTCTCTCTCTCACGCTCTCTCTCTCGCTCTCCGTGGAATCTCACTCAATTTTCCCTACTACCACTGCTTTTTTGATTTCTTTCAATAGCTTTTTGATTTTCTCACTTTTTTTTGTGGTGGGGGGACCTGGGGTCTCCTCTTTTTTTTACTCTTATTTTTGAGCATTTTTCTGCGCCGCCGCATGTCAGTTGCATATATTGAAATTCATTCATTCACAGACACTTTTGGCTCGTGCTCTCCCGCTCGCACACGGCTTTTCTTATTGGAAACGAACGAGTCGGAGTCGGGCGGTGCTCTCTTCTCTCCCGCCTTTTTGTTGTTGCTGTTTATTGAGCGCAGGATTGAGTGCAACAGAGACTGCGACGCCGGCAGAGGGATTTTTCGAAACTTATAATATTTTTTCCTTGTGGTGTGGGGAGGGGGGTCGTGGGTCTTACCTCAAATTATTATTAAGTCTGTGTTGGGATTTCGGAAATTGTCAAGGATTTTTTTAAACATTTCTTCAATGTGTTTCAAATAGTAAAGGGCAAAGAAAACACCTTAAGAATTAAATCAAAACTTGTTGGTAATTTCAAAAGACCCAAATGCAGTTTAAAAATGTTAAGCAAGCCCAAAGGACGAGAATTTATTTGTAAATTAAAAATGCGTTAATTAAATTTTTAAGTTTAAAAAGGTAAGCCCTATAAAAAAAAAACTTGTTAGGAATCAAATAAAAGCTTCGTTAAAGTAGATTGGTAAATTTTTTGAAGAATAATCTTAAGTCGTAATATAAATAAATTAAATTAATATAATTATTGACAAAGGTTACATTAACAGGAATAACGATCAGAAGACTTTAATTAAGAGGTTCTGAAAAAACCTTTGGTTAAAGTAAGGGTTTGGTTTTCTATGATGCACCTTAAATTGTAATCCCAACTTTAGTCCCATGACTGCCGCTGGTGGCTCTTCAAAATCCATGGAAAATTAAATGGGCGTGTAGCCCCCTTCCAGCCCCCGTTACTTTGTTTTTTCCGCACTCCCCTGGAATTTCGCTGTCCCGTTGCGGGATTTTCGCATAAAGAAAAGTTCAAATTGTATCGAAGCGCCAAGTGCAATGCAGACGCCCCCCCACCCTCCCCGCCCCTATTTTTCCTCTTAACCCATGTTTTATGTAGGGGAGGGGGTGGGGGCGGCTGATTTCCAAGGGGTTATGGCTTACACCTAAACTGAGTCTGAGAACCCAAGTCGCAGTCGCAGATGCGTTGCTGCAGTCTGAGAGGAAAATCGCAGGAAATCTGGGAGTGTGGTGGAGGAAGAGGGGGTGAAATGGGGTGTACGGGGAGTATTGGGGGCTTGGATTTGCTCGGGGACTTTGTCGTCGGCTGGCAAATAACGGGAGAGCCGAGAGAAAGGGCAGCGCCACCTACACGAAGACAAAAAACGATGCTCGGTTCCGCCGTCGGCGTCGAAAAATAAAAAAAAAACTATTCCTTTTATTTTATTGCTCTTGTTTTTTTTCCTCGAAGGTATGGGTCTTTTAGCCACATATTATGGGGATAACCAATACGTATTTGTAAAAATATATATAAATTAAAATTATCGTATTTAATATATAATCCAAAATAAGGTCAACAATTTAGGATTTTTGCATTGTAATAGAATATTATTTCTATTTTTAATGACAAACCAAATTCAATAATTAGTTGGTTTAAAAAACGCTTTACTTTTAGTTTACAGTAATATAAAAATAGCATACTAAGTAAAGACATTTATTGCAAAATTTAAACAGTCCCAAAAAGATTACTGACCTTAAATTTTTCAAATAGTTAATAATTAAAAAAAAAAATATATTGTAAGTTGAATAAAAAGAAATAAACTAATCCCCTTGTTATATGGTAAATTATATTTTATTTAGCTATTCGCAAATGAATCATCATATAAAAGTAGTAGGTTCTCTTAATATGAATTACAATTTCAAAACATATATTTCTTCCCTAAAATCAAAGAAATAAATAAAATCAAATTCATCTAAAGACCCTGAAAATCCCTCTAAAAAAACAAGTGTGTTCGCCGACCAGCCAAATTCCAACTAGATTAAAATCAGCTAAGTCCAAAAAAAACCACTCAATCTAAAAACTCTCAAGTTGTTCACTCACTCACTCTCTCGTTTGAGTCGCAGTTGCAAGGGGTTCGGACTCGTTTTCGAAACGTTTTTCGAACTTGTTGAGCCGATAAT
The DNA here is from genome assembly GCF_018152115.1 of Drosophila rhopaloa. Taxonomy (NCBI): domain Eukaryota; kingdom Metazoa; phylum Arthropoda; class Insecta; order Diptera; family Drosophilidae; genus Drosophila; species Drosophila rhopaloa. The sequence continues at coordinate 8,284,440 of NW_025335123.1, read as the reverse complement.
ATTTGTATGAAGAATTCCAATTTATTTAACAGCTGGAAAGCGTTTGATTCCTTACCTGTTCGTTTTTTTCTAGTTCCGTTATATTTTGTAATTACTTCCGTAATTGGATTTATTGGATTGGATTTATTGGATTTATTAAGCAATACTTTTGATGGCTTGGTAACGTCAGTAGTTCTAAAAATGTATAAGAAGTCTGTTGATATCGTTGCGTTAATATTATTGCTTTACATTTAAATTAAAATATGCATCAACTAGCCAATTTTGAATATTGATTGGTTGTCTATTGTTATTGTTAATTAAAATCCATATAAAAAAATAGCTAAAGAATCTCTTGATTTGTCACAATATAGTTTTCATATATTTAGTATAAGCTTAACTATTTTTAATAAAGCTATTTTCTAAAAAAATATGATTTGACAACAAAACAATCAAATAATAATAGTTAAGGTAAGCCTTTAGAAAATTCCCAGAATAAAGGGTTTTTTTTTTTATTTTTTTAATTTCCAAAAAGCTTCTTAATTAGTTGTCAAAAATATGTAATTCAAAATTAGTCAACAGAACAGATTTATTCCAAATTAGAAAACCATTACAAATACATAGGTACATATTAGTTTAATGTAATGTGTTAATTGATTCAAACTGATTTAAATTATAAAAGGCTATATTTTATTTATAACTGGTTGAAAGAAAAAGTTAGTTCGAATTAAATCAGTAGTGCTTAACCCTCGATCGCTTGATTAACCCTCCACTGAGAGCGGGGTCTCAAAAAGCTCAAAAAGCACTCAGTTGACAGGCGCTCTCAATTTTCGATAATTCGCATAATAAAAACCAAAACCAAATCGCACACACACACACAGACAAGTGTCACATAAAAAGTCGAAGCAGAAGCGGCAGCGACGTCGACAGAGGCAGCAGCAGAGGGCAAAAGACAGACAAAAAAACAGAAGAAAAAAGCGAAGCAAACGATTTAAGCCCCGCCCCATTTGATTGGCGAGCAAAAAGCAAAGCAGAAAAAAAAACGACGACGAACGTCAATGGACAGCACACATGTGAGTGTGTGTGTGTGCTGCCTCTGCAGGCGCCGACGTCGCTGCTACCTGCGCAGCGACAGAGGAGCATCCAATATCTGTTGCTCTCACAAAAACTTGAAGACATCAACTTGTATGTATATTTGTTGGTGTTGTTATGAAATTGGTAAGAAACCATGTGCTAAAGAATGTCATGTAACAAATAAATATACCAATTAAGATAATACCTATCTAACTAAATTTCCAACAATTAAATTTAGGCAGTATAGAAAATAAAGAAACGATTTTTTAAGAAAATATGAAGAATGTAAAATTATTTTAAAATTTAATTATGTATTTAACTTTCATTACATTTTGTATTGCGTATTGGTATTTATTATAAGAAAAACGTTAATACCTAAAATATAAAACAAAAGTGTCATTCAGTAATGTTAAAGGTAAACGATGAAAATTTTATAAAAATAAACTAAAGTCTGTATTTTATATAATAAACTGCTGCGTTAAATTTGTATTAAATACATCTTTAGTAAGGAATGTATATTTAACGAATATATATAATTATATAGAGTAAACATTAACAGACATAAACAATTAAAGAAAACTATATGAATATTAAGGACGAAAACGTAAAACTCTTGGCCGAAAAACTACTGTACAACATTTTTAATTACAAAATTTTGAAAAATTAAAATGAGTTTAAGGTTATTTAAACAAATAATTTAAAACGGAACACCGCTAAATCATATAAACAAATATAAGAATAAGATATAATAATCAAATGAAATACTAAAATATAGGATTAAATCCGACTTATTATGAATAGATCCAGGATATACAAATATTAAAATAAAAATGTATCAATAGTAGTTATTAAAAAAATATTTAATTTTTTATGTTAAACTATCAATATTTAAAGGTGATAATAGTAATAGTAAAGAAGGAAGGTAAAGATAGAAAGGGAGAGAGAAACAACAACAGAGACAGCTCTCTCACTCTCGCTCTCGCTCGCACCAAACGCCATTGAATGTCTCTTCTTTATGTTTCTTTTTATTTTTTGCTACTTTTTTCGAACAGCTTTTTTTGGCTTTGATTTTTCTTCGGCTTTCAAGTTTACTTTTTGCCCTCTCGCTCGCACTCGGTCCCACTCTTGGCCCCCTCTCACTCGCTCCACCACTGCGACTCACTCACTTTCTCTTCGACTCACTTACTCACTCATTTACTCACTCTCTTTCGATGCGCGCAAGCGCTCTCTCTTCCCTTGACTTTTGAGTGATATGTTCTTGCTTTACTTTTTTTGTTTTTATTTTATTTCTTTTTGCGTCGACTGCGCTGCCGACTGCGTCAATGCGAGTGCATGAGTGCAAGTGGGTGAGCGATATGCAGGTGCCGATGCTCTCTCTCTCCCTCTCTAGCATTTATTGTTGTTGTCGCTGATTGAAATTATGATTTTTTATTATTAGTTGTGCGTGTGTGTGAGTGTGTGTGTGTTGGCCTAACTGTTAAAGTGTCATATTAGCGTTGTTTTTGGTTGGCTGATTCGACATGTGCGAGTGTGTGAGTGTGTGTGCGTGTGAGCGTCGCAAATTGATTTGATTTGTTTTGACTTTTTTCGGGTTTCTTGGGCAACAAATGGATCTATTCATTTTTGAGCAGTTTTCTTTTATTTTTCAATTTTTATTTTTTAGATTAAATTGGGCAACAAGTAAATCAATTCATTTTTATACAAGTGTTTTTCTTTAGTTTTGGATCCGATTTAATTTCGTTGTTTTGATTTAAGTACAATTTTAATTTTTTGGCATTATCCAATTCAGTTAAAGTTAGTAGATTTATATATATATTAATTAGAATTTTTTTCAATAATAATTTTGCATAATATTTGTTGTATTTGTTCCATTCTTTCATTATTGGGTGCTAGTCAAATTTCACACACATTTCTATAATTATTTAAGGGCCTGCAAAACACTTTCACTCGCTAACACACACTCTAAAAACCCATACACACGCCCATTTAATGCGTTAATTACTGTTAATTAGACGTAAACATGAAAAATCTCACAAAAAAAGTCGACAAAATTTTGCTTTCCCTTTCGCAGCCAAAAAAAAAACAGCAACAAGAACCACACTGCAGATTGACAGCAATTACAGGAGTAGCTCTGCCGGCGTCAGCAGCGCCGCAGGACATCGGTTGCCTTTTGACCTTTTTGCCAAAAAGAAATAATAGAATGGCAAATTGCATAACACACATATACAGAGCGAAAAAAACTGGCAAAGAAGTTTTTCTCAAATATCTATAAATAGTATTAAACATGCTTAAGCCATAAGTAAATTACCAACTTAATTAAAGAACAATTGGTAATAAATGGTTTATAATTAACTTTTAATATATACATATTGTCTGTTTATTTTTGTTTTCTTTATTGTTTTGTTTTTAGTTTTTCCAATAAGTTTTAAGATTTTGAATTGGTTGGTCAGTGCATGCTACTTTAATTCACAAACTTAAACGTTGATAGTTCAAAAGTACCGAATTCGATTCATCCTTCCTGTTTACCTTAATGGTTTCTCGTAGTCTTTTCCAAAAACCAATTTTTATTAATAAAAAAAAATAACGAAACTATTAACAGGAACTTCTGTTAAGCTAAATTAATTGGTATTTATGAAAACAGTAATTTATTTTAACCTAAATAAAAAGTAGTTTTTGAAAATCAACAATTTTTCTTTTGAACATTTTTTCTGTGTCGTATTTGTAAGCCCTTGTATCTTCTACAAGAGCAACAGTTAATAGAACTGGACCTTTGCTTCTGCTGCCGTGTATTTTGCATTGTTTCGCAATAAATGCGCGATAATTGCACACATGAGGTGAAAGGAGAAAGGGAAAGGGAAAGCGAGGGAGAGGGGGACTGAGGGGGTGGCGAATACGCAAAGGTGTTGCAATTGCAAGGGGTTGAAAGCGGTTGAATGAGGGGTGAACCTGAGTAAAAGGGGTTGGGTGTAAATGGGCAAAGGGGTGTAGGGTGCGTGGTGCGGGGTGCGGGGTGCGGGGATAACTTCAAGACGGGGGTAATAACAGTGCGTGCCATTGTTGCTTCTGCATTGTTGGTGGTTTCGCCAGCAGCAACAACAAAAAAAAAGAAAAAGCTGCGAAAAAAAATTACACCAAATTTAGCAATGCGAATTTCCACCAGAAAGGTTTCGGGGGTGGGTAATTTTCCCCGAAGGGTAAAAAGGAGCAACAGGCGGCAATTGTTGCGCCGCCGTAATTGCGTAATAGATAAATGATTCGCGAAATGTTTACACGGCCGCAGGCCAAAACGATGGAGTGAAATTAAATGCAGGAGTTAATGGGGGCGTAGGTATTTCCATGGCGCGTTTTATACTTTTTAAGCACTTTTAAATTAAATCATTTGCATTAGGGTTTTCAATTTTTGCTTGGCTTTTTATAATAATTTTTATTTAAGACTCATTTTGAAATAAAAATGTAAATAATAATATAGAAAAAGGTATTTTATTTTACATTTTGTTCAGGAAATGACTAATTTTAAAACACTTTTAAATTTAAACACTTTCATTAGTGTATTTAATGGTTTTTATTTCAATCAAATTTGGTTTTAATATATTTTAAAATTGATTTAAATATTAATTATCATTTCTTTTTAAAATTAAGCACATGCTAATATTTTATGCACAATAATTGGTATTAAGATTACTAGAACTATTATTATTATACAAAAAATAGACAAAAAAAGAAAAAAAAAACTGCGACTTTAAAGGATCTAAAAAAAAAGGTAAAGAACGCTTTATTTATTTTTTGTATTCAATTCAAGAACGCTTCTTTTCTTATTTTGGTAGATTATTTTCAATTTTTATTACAAATAGTGCTATTTTGCAGGAACTTTTTACTACATTTAGTTTTATAAAAAGCTGGTCTGGTTATCAAAGAAGCCTTTACCACTTTGTTCAATCTACCCCCTTGCGATTGACACTTCACACAATGCGAATTGCGCCTCGAGAAGTTGGCCATTACCGGGCAATCGCTACATTTGGTGAGGCCACCGCTTTTGGCATCCAGCTGCTTTCGAAATTCCCTCGTCCTGCCAGCCGACAATTAAACACCTTTGCTCATTACTCGCCTCACTTGGACTCACCTCGCAGTTCGATTCAAGGGTTTGTCCGCTTTTTGAAAGTATAAAAAAAATATAAAAGCGAAAGGGTGCTGGGTGCCGGGTGTATTGTACACTTCTCTACATACCTATATGTGTATACGTATACGCACAACAATATATATCTCGATTCGGCTCGTGCTAATTTGCATATTGCAGGCGCAGTTCGGAGCTCCTTTTAAACCATCCCACTTCCACTTCCACTTCCTAGGCAGCAATTTTTCTTGTCCTTTGTTGCCGGCGCTTTCTTCGGCTCGGTTTCTTCGGCTTAAATTATTATAATCAAGCGGGGGGGAGGGGGGTGGCGAGTCTAGGGTGTCAGGGTGCCGAGATGCCGGGATGCCAGCTGCCTCAAGTTTCGATTGCCGTGAAAATCGGCAACGCTGCCCTCGATCGGAATGATCATTCCGCGTCTGCACTGCATACAAAATAGTCTAGACATTGGACATTCCACAAATGGAGATTCAAATGATCAAAAAAATCCTGCATTATAGCAAAATTGCTTTCATTTGAGTGAGAAAAATCTCATGAATAAGTTTAACATTCTAAAAGTTCAAAAGTTTACGTACCCAAATCAAATATCCCCTCGGTACCGAGTTCGATTCACAGCCGATAAATCTATAACTTTTTTGTGAGTTAACATTCTTCAAAGGAAATTTATTTAAATGCTGTGTTATTGTGTTAAATTAAATTTGCTGAATTTAATTTGTGGTCTGCCCTATGTTCCCAGTCGATTTACAGCCATAGAATAAAAAACTGTTTGTGAAACAATTTGAATTATTAAATTAAGTTTAAATAAAAAAAATTGCAAAAAATTTCTCCCGTTTACAAAGCTTCTTATACATGCCACAAACAAAAATAGCTACTTATAAATTTGTTTTGTAAAAAAAAAATCTTTGGAAACTATATTTGAAAATAAGGCAGATTATTAGATGCTATTGCTGATTTAAATTAAATTAAATTATTTTCTTTGAGTGCCACTGGTGGGATTGGGTTCGCATTACGCTTTGGTAAACATCCTTCAACGCCTGGGTAAGCGCCTCTTTAATTGGAATTAGAATCCGCCAGATACATTTCAGTGGCACACTAAATTTCCGTTGCATCTTTTTCGAGCTTTTCGTTCTAATTACGTCCAATGGACACCGATACCTGGACTTGTGAATTGCGGATTGCGGATTGCTGGGCTATTGGATAACTGGCCAGACAAAAGGCACAAGTCCCAGATGCAGATACAGATACAGATACAATACAGCCAGGGCGATAGATACATAGCGCATAGAACCGACGTCAGCGATCTCGGATTTCGTTAGCATTTGATCGTGTTTTGGATTTGTTTTGGATTTGTTGTGGATTCGTTTTTGAATTGTTTCGGAATTGTTTTGAAAGAGCAGCGTTAAAGCGTGATCTTCTGGCCACAATGGCCGCCAGTCGCCAATCTCCTGCATTTGCATTTCAATTAAACTGAGAAGCCTCGTACCCCGTTGCGATTTGCATGGAAAACGCATAGCTCATCATCAGCATTTCGAAGCAGATTTATGGCTCTTGCATATGCCACCGGCTGGAAACATTTAAATACATACGTATACAATATAAAGAATTGCCAATCGCAGATACACATAACGCATTTATAGATAGCGGCGATTCCTGCGGGAACATCAACTGCACAAATGCTTGATTTTTCCAACCCACTTCTGACCTTTCTCTAATGAGTGTGCACAACAACAGCCTCAACCCCCTGAAATGTATCCCTGGAACAGTGGCCTCAAATAAGGTTGTAAAGGTTATTCGCATTAAAATATTAAAAAATAATATATGTTCTCTAGTAAATTTAATAAAAGACCACTTAATTTAAAAAATATTAAATTATCTTCAAATGTTAAATATTTTGTATACATTTATTTTTTAATAAAATGTGAAGAAGCAACCTATAAAAAGGGTATATAAAATAGAGCGGTAACTGTATCCCAAAATTTATAAAAACAAAAATTATAAAAATTCTAAAAAAGAGAGCTCCACAGGGAACTTGAAAATATAATATAAGATGTTAAATGTTATACTCATTATTTTATCCACAAAAGAATTAAATAGATAAAGACAGACTCAATTGAATTGAATTTTATAGTTTATCCACCCTGCTTGCAACACTCACACCACTGTGCTGATGAAAAGTATCTATGTCCTGCTATCGGTTAAAATATGCAAATTAACGAATTTTGAGCTATGGAACTCATACCTTTATTTTCCACTTTCGGCAAGCTGTTAGCTTTTAGAGACCCACAATAATTTCTTGTGAGAGCGTTTTCTTCCCACAGGGGAGAAATCTTTCTTGGAAAATTACCAACTAGGCTGCAGTTATATATAGTACTTGCACTATATAATTTAGTTCGAGTGGGGGGCGTGGCCGGTGGCTTAGTAAACTGTGTCGTTTGCTACGCATTGACACGCTCAGTGCGCCAAAAAAAAAAAAAACAAAAACAAAATATAAACCAAGAAAAAAATAGAGGAGAGATACAAACGTATCTAATAGATACATGTGAAAATCATGCATTTGACAGCGCTGGGAAAGCCAATGAATTGTACTATTGGATGGACTTTGTGTGTGCATCCATGAGATACAAAACCTCTTAGCGACGAACTGCACGGAAACGTGTTATGACAATGGAGCCATCAGACAAACGGACTTTCGGCGGCAATCTCGGGGTTTCGGGGGTTCCGGGGTTTTGCGGGGTTTACGGGGTTTCTGGGGTCGGGTCTTCAGATTACTGGGCATACGGAAAACCCGGCAAAGAAGAAGAAGAAGAAGGGAGCGGCCGAGTTCTGGTCTATTAAGCAATGCTGCGACCTGAGTCGCGTATCTTAAAGATACAAGTTAACTAATAATTAGCTTTGCCAGCAGCCACAATTGCAGACAGCGACTTACGAAATTTGTGGGAATATTTTCCCGTTCGATTGTTCAGTTTATATTGTTAGCTATACAGTGGGCTTCAATGGGTTAAGATACGTTGGTTTTTGAAATATTTTAAATTTAAAATCGCACTTTATTTGCTTATTTTATAAAGCTGGAGTATGGGATTTTAAAGGACTTTTAAAGAATGCTAAGAAATAAGTATTGTTTGAAAAGCAAAAATACAATATTTTATTTGTTTTGATGTAAAATTTTAATTACTTAATATTATATTTACATTTAAAATTTGTAATTATTAAGCGAAGGTAATCATTGAATGGAAAGCTTGAAAATGTAATTAAAATGGTAATTTCTTTAGCTAACATTTTAGAAGACAGTAAAGTTTTCATTAGCTATTTTCAGCTCTACATTTATGACCCGCACTGTGGCCGGCGTGTGAGTAAATAAGTTAACTCCTTGACTTATTGTTTTCATCTTTCGTTTTTCGTTTATGGCTTGCTTTGTACTTTGAGTTTGACTTTTATGGCCAACTTGTGATTATTTTCTGTTTTGTGTTGAATTATTTTTTCTGTATTTTTTTTTTTTTGTTGTTTTCTCGTTCGACTTTTGGCCCTCTCAGCGTTTGGCAATCCGAATGTTCGGATGCAATTTTCGGCTGGCATATAATGGACAACAATTTTATTGACATTATTTTAATTAGCAGTTTCAGTTCGAGTTTTGTGTGTGTGTTTTCCTTAGCGTTGGCTTGCGTTTGGCTTGAGTTTGCCATTGTTTTGCATCTCGTTCGTGGCCGAAGTCACTAATTGAGGTTAATGGGGCTTCTTGAAATTGTTTCAGCTTCCAAAAATAAAATAATAATATAAAAAACGCCACAGATTTTTCCCTTTGCCCACCTTGATTGTCAGCTTCAAACTATAAATTGCCCGTTCAGACTTTGATACGTTCGCACATTCGTGTTTTTGTTTCATTTTCATTTTGAGTTTGAGTTTGAGTTTCAGCTTCGGCTTCTGTTAATTCCCATTTACGGCTTGTATAATAATTCAGATTTGATTGTTCGGTTTCCATCACTCTAGAGTGCCACTCGCCGGTCGATTGTACTCAGCTCGTCGTCTGAAGTGGGCTGAGATCTTTATTTCTTATTTGTTATTTCTTATTTCTTGTTGCCAGGGCAGATGGCAGGTGGATTATTAATTTTTAAGTGCCAAATTGCCGGAGATTGGCCAGCAGACGTGTGGGGAATTTTTAATTGTTAGTTTCAAGCTAGATTTGACGATATTGAGTGATTTTTAATGAATTTGACGAAGAGTTGTCTTTGCATTGTAATAATTTGTTTGCTTTTTCTTTATTTAGCGGGGTTTTATTTCAAATTTTTCTGGGAATTTTAAAGTTTTATTTTGAAATAAACTAATTTTTGAAAATATTATTTTATATATTAAATTACTATACAAATATTAGGTTTAAACTGCAATACATAGGTTCACCAAAAACGTTCCTTAAAACATATTTCTTGTCCCGAAATTCCCACGTAACTTTGGCCAAGAAATACAAAAAAAATATAGAGTATAAAAACCCGAAGGAGAAATCATTAAAAAACTATTTGCAAGCGTCTGGGGCAAAAGCATTTGATTTCACACAGGACTCGGGACGTTTGGGCATCATTAATTTGCATTAATTCCGAATCAAGGAATGCGAGTCCTTTTGAATCGAATTACACGAATTGAGCATATGTGTGACGGGCGGCTGGGAAAAGGATCCAAGGAGAAAGCAGAGAAAGTGGAGAGAGGAGAGGAGAGCGGGGAGAGAGCACGTCCTGCCTAATGACATTTTTGAGGTTGACAGCAGTCGAAAAGGGTTTTCCACCGTCTGCAGATGCGCAGCGCATATGACATTTGTTTATTTGCATCATTTACCTTCCACTTCAGACTGTGTATAACCCCCTCCCCCTCCGTCCCCGCCCCCTTGATTTTCCTCAGGGTTTTCGTTCAGTTTTCCACCGAGTTTTCTCCTCACTTTTCTGCCGCTAAGTAGGCTATGGCGCAAGTAAAGGATTATTAATGATGCCGCTGACAAGTGAAGCGAAGAGAAAACCGCAACTGCCTCTCGTATGTGATTTATTGGCATTTTCTGGCATTTTCTGGCATTTAGCAAAAAGTCCTTCTCGCTGTGCCCTATTTGTAGGAATCTGGGAATCGAGGAATCCGAGCGACATTAGCATAAGAAACCGACGTCATCTCGTTGGCCTATTGATTAATGGTCCCGAACAACAAGTGCGTGAGCCAATCAATGGGCTCCCTCGAAGCCACCCCCCTCCCCCACCACATCCTTGGCCAACTTAAATATTTATCTGTGGGAATTCCAGCGCACAATGCTGCTCCAAATTTGCATAACCATTCAGGAGGTGAGTTCGGTGAGTCCGTGAGAAGCGGCATGTCCTTGAGTTCCTCGCCTCGACTCGAGCACACGGAAAAACAACCTATATCACATTATGCCAGGACAGGCGGGCGATTCATTCTCCCTGCGAATTTTCTGGGGGGAGGGGATGGAGAAATGGGTGGAGAAAGTGCACTAGATGCACGCATCGATATGCGGAGCAGGGCAACAAGTGCGTGCCGAATGCCACCGATGGAGGGTTGCATCCAATAAATACCCTCTATAAAAGTGGAGATACAAAAAATATTAATTCACGACTTGCACCGCTAAAGAGCTGAAAAGATTCCATAAGTTTAACAATCAAATTAAGGGAGATATTAAATAACAGAGAAATTAATGGGAAATTTAAAAAAAATAATCTAAAATATATATGTTATTCAGAATTAATTGGATATAATATATATGTATTAAGGCATATATTACAATGTGTTTTACTTTTTATAATTTTAATTCCTATGAAATACCAAACTAAAGATACACTCCTAAATTCAATTCATAAATAAATCCCAAATATTTGTAAGTATTGTTTATATAAAATTATTCTATATATTATTATTTAATATTTTACTTTATATGAACACATTTTTTAAACTTCTAAGTTCACTTCTAAGTTCATAATTACTTTATTGTTAGAGCATATAATATATAAAAGAATTCGTATTACTATAATTACAAAACTATTAGTAATGACTAAGATACATATATTTTAAAAGTGGAACACAAGAATTTAAAAACTGTCTGAGCATAAAATATTCCTTTTAATAAAAGCACATATTAATTTAGTAGCTACTTTAAGCTTATACTCTATAAATAGTATAGATATTTAGAGATAAAAATGTACATAAAAAACCTTTTTCTAAAAATTCCCCAAGCCCAATGATACCCTAGTAAAAATCTACAAAAAAGGGAAGCCTGGGCGAAAAACAAACAACGACGGCGGCAACATGCTCATTATTAACTACTAAATAACATTGGCCAAATGGGGGCGGCCGGAATGGGCTGCCATAGGGGGGCGTGGCAGCGGCAGGGCATGGCAGTTGAGATGCGGCATATGTAAACTTGCCTTTTTGCCCATTTGTATCTCATAGATACGCAGGCACATGGTTCGCAATTCGCAATTCGCCATTCGCCGTTTGCAGTTCGCATAACGGTGCATTTTGCTATGCGGCCCGCGAAAACTTTGCACCAACAACAACAATAACAACATATCCAGCAGCAACATGCAACACACACACACAGCAGCAACATCAAAAATACCCAACAGCAACAACAGTCGCAAACGACGACCTTTTCAAGCCTTAGCGTCTGGTTTTTATCAGTGCCTGGTAAATCTGCAATGCCCCTCTACAATACCGCCCCCTCCTCCCCTTAACCCACCACTGGCCCCCTGTCCCCTTTTAACCCCCCTTCCCCACCATAGAACCATTGCACTTGCCGTTGGAAATTAATTTTCGTGCAACAGTCGGAGTTGTCTAGAACAATAGACAAACAGTTGAGACCACAGAAGCTTACGTGAACCCTGGTATAGGTAGTACCCCCTTCTGGGCTTATAGAGGGGGTACTATGACCCCCCCCCCTACACACACACACACTAACACACACACGTAGGTTTACTCAATAAAAACTGAATTGCTGAAAAATTCACACACGTTCTCGTGGCTGTTCATCAAGAGTTCTCCATCGACAGATGATCTTGAAAGCAGATTGGTTATGGATGCATCTAGAGCAGGCATAAAAAGAACATTGGAGGAGGCATTCCTCATCGGACAAATAAAGATGAAAGCGCAGATAAAGTGGGAATAGCCAAGATATTATCTTTGAAGGGGGCGGAAGACGGAGGTGAAAATAGGGTGAGATCCAGCTCGTTATAGGATGTATAAATATCGCAAGTAAGTGCCACAGATGTCATTAAACAAATACCTTGCTATCATGTTGAGTAACTATAGACATAAGTAGACATATTGGGTACATTTGATGGTTCGACTTACTGAAGTGAATTGACCTTAAATTGAAAAGGCTTTAAGAAAAATAATTGTAACTCCATCAACTTATATTTTATTCATTGTTCTCCCCTAAAATGGGGGGAAATAAATATCAAAAAAACCTTCTTTGTAATCTTATTAAAATGCAAAATATTAAAAAAATCTCTATTGAACTCTTTGGCTGATCAAACATACATTTCAATTGTTCCCCGCAAAGGTGATGTCATAAAATCACTTGTTGATTTAATCTGTCATATAAAAGTCAGCTGAAATAAACGCAGATTAACTGCCGAAAACGACACAATCCCAGCGGGATCTATTGTTTGGCACTCGGGATCTCACATATCACTTTCCAAACAATACACGAAAAAGCCGGTAAACGATGCCAAGTTGATCTCATTACACGATACATTGCCTTTTTCGGGGAAAAGGGTTAGGCACTTTCACCCTTTCGCCAAATATTTTGCGCTGTTTTGCCAACTTTCCATTCACCGGGCTGGCAAATTTTCGCACAAAAAGGATTTGGGTCGGGATTTTGGGTTTTGGGCTAGGGTTCGATATCAATTACCACAAAATGCCACTCGAAATTGTCGCAAATCGCACAATGCGAACAATCGATTTGATTTTGGCAAATTTGCCAAATCGCAAGGTCCTTCAAAGGATGAGAGATATATATTTTGGTTGCATTTCAACCCCCCGAAGATGCGGCAGTTGTTCCGCCTGATTTGCATAATCATAATCTTGGGGGAAGTCCAAGTAAGGGTTGATCCTGAATCTCAAACCTCGAATCTTGAATCTCGACGATCCTTTTACTTTTCCCTTGCCGCCGTCGTCTTGATTCCGATTTCAATACACTTCCGATGCAGATCATTTGCATATCAATGCCAGCGGATATTATTTATTTCCATTATTTTGTGTATTTCCTATTTTGGATTTCGCCAGTCTCCTTTTCCACTAATGGGTGCAGATGTCGGCCCGATCGATGCCTTTGGCCAGCGCGATTTTCTCATAATTATAAATGCAGGCCCATTTCTGAGTCGGTTACGATATTTCAGACTTTGGCTCTTCCGTTCGCAATGAAAAATATGTTATATGGTGCTCCTTGGTTGCTCGTCATTATTTACATAACCAAAAATTCCTATTGATTGATCCCTGCTTCCTTCCTTTCTCCCCGGAATTTCGTTGGAGTTTCGTCAGTTTGTTTTATATGTAAATCCCAGACAGCAGCTGAATTTCATCCGCATAAAGGTGCAAAGGTAGCCGAGGCATCAATGCCACTTGATGGTCACACAACGGATAAAAAATGTGTGAAATTTCAGGTTCCTTCCACTGCATAATTAATATTTTTATGGCTGTTTCCTTTTTTTGTGGAACTACTTGTGCTACATGGAAGTTTCAATATTTTGCAAACTGTTAATTAATTTGTATTCATAACATAACTTATTTTATTCAGATTTAAAAAGTGGCATACCTGAAAATGTTTCAATTCTTCTATTGCTTAATTATCTAAAAATCTGCATTAAAATGTATCTCTTTAAAGTTGGCAAATTCGTATTGTCCTATGTTTTGTATATTTTTTCATTTTGGTCTGTTACTTTGTTATTTTCCTAACCTTCTCATTATAATTTGGAATAATGTGTACAGAATTTTGTCAGAAATCTGGCAGTCATTGAAATAAAACTAGATAAAGCCGAGACATAATGTGCAGAAGATGGTATTTGGTAACCGAAAATCATAGATTAAATATTTATAAATATATATATATATAAATAATATATAATATATTCCTTAATTTATCGATTAATGTTTGGAATTATGGTAATACAGTTATGTTGTAATTGTGGTAATGCGTTACCAATTATATGATAACTTTTATGAACTGCAGCTCCCTTTCGATTTCTGCATAATTATCGTATATCCACAGCGTAGTTAACAACTCCCTCAGGTCGCGACAACCTTTGTATATGTATTATTTTTCCGTTTGAATTAAAAGAAAAACCCGCCACCGGGGAACAGGGGAACAAACCCATTTGGCCCGCCACACTTGACCACTCACACGAACCTATAAAGGCTATAGGGCTATAAAGGCGGATATATGTATATATATATATCGTACATAACGAACCTTACACACCTATGCCTATATAAAATGCTAATTTATGGCCAAAACCGATCTATTAACTTGAATGTCAAAATAAATGCGACCGAGCAACCCCCATATACAAAAGTATTCGACCGAGGGCCCAAAACCGAGTGGAAGCCCAGGGGTCAGTCGAAAGTCCGGCTCTCGGGGACTCGATATGCCACCATTGGGTGTCATTTGATTAGCATAATGCAACTATAAATGTGCCATAGCTTACTTTTTACCAATACCGCGACCTTTTATCGCGACTAGGGGATATATTTATATATACGCGACTCTGGATATACACATTTAGTTGTGTTAATGTTGACGTTTGGCTATTTGCCCGCTGGCCAGGTGGAAAAATGGAAATTCGAAATGGGCGAAATGGGCGAGAAATGGTGAAAAATGTCCGCTCGAATGGAGAGGAATAGGTGTAATTTGAATATTTATTACGTTATTACTGGTTCAACATATGCCATCGGGGAGGATTTTCATTACGTGACACAATACCGTCTAGTTTTTCGAAGGCTTCCCACACCGCGCTTAATAAGTTCATTAAAATATGTAGGGAAAGAATTGATATAGGTTGAGTTTGTCATTATTATTGGTTATAAGAAAGCTAAGGCCGTCTTTTTTATGACTTTTTTTATGACAAGATCATATTTAGCTGAAAGACACCTTAATTTATTATATAGGATTTATAATAAAAACCTTAAATATTTAAAAAAATATCTTCTAATAATATTAAAAGAATTTATCTTTTTATTAGCTTAGTTTAATAACAAACCTAGATTTAGTTGGAAAACACTAAAATCTTTTGTTTACATGTGTATCCCTACTTTAAACTTTAGAAAGAGCTGTAGTTTTTTTATCTGTGTACTAGGGTACCCCACCTATAACCCCCCCACCCCCGCACACTGTAATTAAGGGCAAAAGTTGAGAGTCGAGAGGCTTGTTCTCGACTTCCCCGGGATCCTCCTTATCTGTCATCTCGCTCCATCATCAGCTTATTTGCTTCTTCTAGCTCAAAATTTATTGTTCACTCCGCGTACGTGATCACCCATAAAGGTGTAATAATTTTTATCAACTCGACATCCCCACTTCCCCCTTATGACTTATGCGTGCGCTGCATTGGGACAGATGATCGTGGCGATGGTGATGGGAATCTTTACGCAGAACTCTCCAGTTCCGAGCTTTTGGCATCAAGGGGGGCACGTGTCGGTATTCCTCGGACCATTCGACTTTCTGGGATCACCACCGCATACCGCATCGGTTTGTCTATCGATTTTCGGGGCCAACGATTGCCGCCAGTCGCGATCGACGTGCCAAATTGCGATAAATGCTTTTGGAGCAGCTGCCAATTAAGAAGACATATGGGCTTCGGGCTCCTCCCTAGCCTTTATTTTTTATAGATTTTTATAGCAGCATAAGTCGAATTTCTGGAAACAAGCTTTCTCTTCAAAACACAAGATTACAGAAATGTAATACATTTCGAATTGGGAATTCGAGTTTCTAACAAAAAAATAAAAAAAAATAAAACACGCACAATATAGTATATATTATTTTATAATAAACATATATAAAATAAAAATTATTAAACAAAATAAGCTATATTACTTAATCATACCTAATTCTTATTAACTGTCTAGCTCAGTTACACTTTAGTTGAGTTTCGCCCCGAAGATTGATGGCTTCGACTAACAGAAGAATTAGCATTTAGGCAGATAAAGAGGGCTATCCCAAAAGGTGAAATACCCCCATTAATACCGCCTGGAATGCCCAGACATGCGTCCAAACTACCAGGGACTTAACCCCATTTAACACCCCCGTTTCCCGTGTTTCCTCGTCCGCCGAAGGACTGTTATCACCTTTCAATAATAAAATGCACATGACCAATTGGTGGCAAACCGTCGAGGAGTCAGAGTCAAGTTGGCCCAAACGAGGGCTAGAGAAATGACTTCAATTAACCATTCGACTGACCAGTGACTAACCAAAAAATGGTTAGTTTAAGGGGTGGTGGATATGAAAATTCCCCGTGGCAGGACACGCACATCGTATCGCAGGGGTTGAAGGGTTGACAGGTCCTGGAAATGAACCTAAATGTGTAGTATTGTGTGGTTTGCATTGTTGTTCGTTTGATGATCGTGGCGCCACCTAGCGGGCAGGTAGGGGACTAGTGCGGCGGGTTTTTCGTAACACCCTAGAACCTCTTTTCTGTTTTTTTTTTTTTTTTGCACCGGGCAGCCGACGGCTTATCGATTCGCATAAATTAATTTTCATTTAAAACGAATACGAATAAAGTCAACGGCATTGTGGCACTTTTTTCTTCGTTGGTTGTATTTTTTCGGATCAGAGACGCCGTTTTTGATGGGGGTGTCTTCTTTGGTGCCTTTGCTAATTGTAGTTTTAGCAGAATTAATATCAAAGGTCAAAGGTAGATTACCAATTACTCCTCCATTGCTGCCCCCTTTTCGGGAAACTTCTTTACACCGCCTCTGTTTGCGATACTAGTTGGGTATAAATATATATAAATATATACGAATATATCGCAAATATATTTACATTTTGTGTGTATATTTACTCCGGCTGTATTGTGTTTGCATATAGGGCCAATAGATGACGAAAGTCGATGTGGCCAACTCACACACATTGCATGTGAGAACCCATTCGTTAGCTTTTGTTCAAGAAGTCCGAAATTTGGTGGCGACAAAGCACAGTGGGGTGATTTCGGAATTGTTTTAAAACAAACAATCTGCTATTGGAGAAACTACTGTTCAAGAAACTGTATTAGTAGAAGATAATCAGTAAAATTATACTCAATCTTGATCTAGGTATTGTATTCCTTATATCTTAAACGATCGATGACTATTAGTTTGATTATTATGTTTAAGAGTAAGATTTTATTTAAGAGGCTTGTTTATTATGATAATACATTTTCAATATCTATTTCTATCAATACCTATATCTATCGTATATTTTAATAATTATAATATATATAATAATTATGATGTATCAATTATATTGAAATAATGTTTAAGTTTCTCCCTTTAAAAACATGCAAATTATAGTTATAATTATGTGAACATGGAGTATATATTCTGGATATAAACAGGATTTCCAGGACTGCAGGGACCAAAATGTGCCCACTTCCGAACATGTGAAGCGCATACAATTCATATGCAAAGCAACTTGAACACACACAAAATATATATATATGTACTCCCAAATATATAGGTATAAACTTGACTAAAAGGACTCGAGGGAGATATTAATCTACTTTTTTTCCCCCGTTGAGGGAAAAGGGGCAAAGAGTGAGAGCCAAAAGCCAAGCGTTTCATTCGTTTCATTTCGCCTCGTTCATTATTATTACCAACTATTCGCGGTTGTTGCTGCCGGTGGCTTTAACCTGATACCCGAAACCGAAAACTGAACGGAACCCGGTAACAAGTACACACACATATCCCCGTTTTCACGGCTTTTCAGCTGCCTTTCATTTCCCATGTTGGGCGCCTCACTTTTGCTCCATTTTGGCCATCGCTCTTAACTTTTATTGTTAACATGCAATTCATTTATTAATAACACTGGTATTCGTACGTCAGTGCATGTGTTGTGTTGGCTGCAGTAATCCTCACTCTTTTCCATATTTTTCTTTCCTTTTCATTTCATATATTTCCCTTTTTTTTGGCAGGGTCAGCCTTTGACTTTTGTACTAAGGTCGAATGAAATGGATTATTGATTGTATTTAAAATACATGTTTTTCAAAATAGCTGTGGTTAAAGAGCCCCCGAGTTTTCATTACCAAATGATTTTACGACACACTTAGGCAGCTTAATAATCGGTTTTCTTTTCTTTCACCAAAGAAATTTTCCCACAGAATTTCTGGACACCACCATTCCCGAGAATTCCCGTAACAATCAAATGGTAAAAAAAACAAGAAACCACAAAAAATGTAATCGCCATATTGTGCGCCATATTAAAGCTTTGACTTCAGCTATCTATCTCGCTCTATCGCGCCTCTACCCGTCTTACTTGCTCTTTTTGGATCTTGTTTTTATTTTGAATGTGTGTGAACTAAAATCATATTTTGTAATAAACTTGTACACAGGTTTAATTAACTTCACACGTTATATATGCAATGTCTCGGCCGAAATTCCCCATTCCGATCTTCTTTACTTTTTTTTTTGGAACGGTGCTTTCCTGCCATCTCACTTGCACACAGAAAGAGACAGAAGCCAAGAGGGAGAGAGAGGGAATCATCATATTTTAACGAGTTTAATTTGAAAAACCTTTAAAAGGTAATTAACGTATATTTTTGGCAGTTTTATGACAATTTTTGTTGCTTATGCTGTGTTGCCTAAGTAAGACACTCACACACAAAAGACAAAAAGTTATAACCAGATACGAGATCCATATTTGTTTTACTTGGGAGGTTTGTGTTTTGTTGCCTTGTTTTTTTTTTTTTGGTAGCTGTTGGCCAAGTGCGGAGAGTGTTTAAAAAATTACTTAATTGCTGTCATAAACTGGTGACTTTTTTCCACTCTTATTTGCTTTATTGTCATGACTCGGCCGCGCACAGTGACGGCCAAAAGTTAACTGACCACGAGACCAAAAGCCTCTGCGTATTGCAACCGCGGCGACTTTTGGGCCAGACTGTACTTTTGTCTGGCAGTCCGAAAAAACAGCAATCACAATAACAATAATAATAATAGTCGCCGGGCAAACTGGTTGTTAATAATAATATTTTATTGTTATTGCATTACCTGCTAAATGATTAATTCGAAAATGTTGCCACAGTTTTTAGTCCGAACAAAAAAAGATTCGAAACAAAGGTATTGTATGTGATTTCGTTTTCGGAAAAAATCGTTTTAGAGGGGTTGGTGGCGAAATAGTGTGCTTTGTGTAATATATAGTTTTTGCTTGCAAATATTAAAGTTATAAAAAAATAATTCAAATTTATTTGCTCACCTTCACATAAATCAAATTAATTCAGAAGGATCACAATAGGTTCAATGCCTATTGTCAGTAAAACATCAACAGTATTGTGCCTCTATTTCCCAAAAATGACATATTTAATAATACTTTACTCCACTTCCTTCAATTTAATTGAGTTACTGGATTATTTAAGTAGCTGCTACTGAAGCTGAAATGCGGGATTTGGGTTTGTCAGTTTCGATTGCATCATAAATCCAAATTCAAATAAAGTCCGAAATTCACATTCACTTACTCATCGTGTGCCCACTTAATTGATATCTTTGTGTACATGTATTTATGCCTGGCGATCTCGTAGCTCTTAGTAGTCAATTCAGATTCGGATTCACAATCAGATTCAGATTCAGATTTCGTTTCAGATTCAGATTCGGTTTCTGTTTTTGTATTTGTTTTTGTTTCTGTGTGTGCTTTTATTTCTCTTGTTTCTGCGATGTCTCATTATTTTGTTGCCTTCGTTTGGGGCTTTAATCAGGAAGTTTTTAATTGCGTCGTACGTTTTAACTGGCAGCTAACCATAACCATATCAACCCCCCCCACACTCCCCCTCGTTATTTACCCACCGCCCCTGCCACGCCCCTTTTGGGCAATCATCGTGTGGCGTCATTTAATTGAATTATTTCGAGCAACAACAATAATACTGATGATAAGAATAAGAGAAAAACGTCGTCGAGAAATCAAAAAGATTGCTGTGCTTGATTTTCGTGAATTTATATTTCAGTTCCTTATTTTTCTTTTTTGCCAGTTTTCCTTTGGATGTATATAATTAATTTTTAATTTGACTCGCAAAAATTGGGTAATAAAAATTGTAAATTGTAGCAAAAACAGGGGAGTGGTCAAAAGGGGTCTCCAGACTTCAATCATTAGTTGCTCGAAGGGGGAGCGTTGGCAATTGTTCTCCAGTTTTATTGAGCTGAACTCCCTTTTTAAAGGCAGTTACACGGAAAGAAAATGTTAAGGCCGAAAAGAATATGTGGTCAAGCGTTATATTTAGAAAATCCACATTATAAAAACAAGGTAACTATATAAATATTATTCTGTATTTTAAGTAATTATAACTAAATTCATTCAAAATACAAAAATATTTATATTGATATATTAAACTTCTAAAAAAAAATGTATTAAATTGCTTATTATTTATTATTATTTTTTAGGAGATAATTATATCGAAATTGATCTAAACTGTAAATTTATTTGGTAACAAGTCAATAAATTTGTATCTTATGGACTTATTTTTTTGTGTACAGCATTTCTTAGGCGGTTTCCCTCTACGCTGTTCAATGTTTAATTTTAATTTTTTTGCCTTTCGATTTCTGCTCTCAGTCGCTGCTTTTGCATTATTAAAAATGTAAACAGTGTTTCTTAAGCAAGACTAACAATCTGCCGCCGTTCGCCCTTGGCCCCCTTTAACCCCCCGAAATTTCCTTAACCCCTCCGCGGCCACCAGCTGCCGTTGACCAGCAGGCAAAAAAAAAAGAGAATGAAAAAAAGTTATTATAATTTCCTCTTTTTTTGCCTTTAACCGTTTGCCTATATATATATATGTATATATACCCCCGGTTTTCACTGTTTAAAATTTTTTCTCGTTCTCCCAGTAATCGCCTTCGATATTCCTTGACTTCGACTTTAGGTTTTGGACTTTTGACTTCGTCTTCGACGGAAACGGAAACGTAGCCAAAATGCGACGCCCTGCAGTCGCCCACCCTCCAATCCCCCCCTCCCGCCATAACCCTTGTTGTTATTTTTCTGGTGTAACAATAAAATTTCCCTCCCCCTTTTCCTATAATTTTTTTTTCCTCCTTGTGGGTTGTATCCTTTCCCAAAGAAAGAAGGAAAAAAAGCGGAGAAAAGTAAATGAAAAGGAATCAAAGGCTGCAATATGCCGCCCAGCAATGTTGACGCCGTCTTAACCCTCTACCGCCCCCAAACCCCAGCGACACCGTCTGTTGCTGTAGTTAAAAAAAAAAAAAGAAAAGAAAAGAAAAGAAAGAAAGAAAGCCACAACCGACACCGGCAAGCAATTGTTGTGCTGTGTTTGGGTTATTTCTCCTCTTTTTTTTGGCTTGGTTTTACTTTTTTTCTTCTCTTGTTATTTTCATAAACTTTCAATAATTTTTTACTTTTGCCCATTGGCTGGAGTGCGCTGTAATCGAAAGAGTGGGGCTTATTGAATTGAAAAAGGATATGGGGATAGCCTTCTTAACATTTCCATGTAAGCCTTATGAAAAGTCAAGATTTATACACTGTTTGATTGATTGATAGTTATATTTATATATATAATTGTTTAAATATTATCTGCTAATAATCCTGTAAATATTTTTCTTAAAGAGCATATTTTTGTAGGTCATCCTTCAAGTCGCTTAAACCTAACCTTTCGACTCAACTTCCCGCTGAAGATTTTGTTACCCAAGTTGAAATTTCTTTGCTTTTTTTCCGACTCCTTATTAATTTTGGTGCAATTTTTCGCCCCTTTCGCTGGCGGCCCCCTGGAAATCCTTTCACCACGCCCCCGCCCTAGACTTTCCTTGTTTATCCTTGTTGTTTTCGGTGGGTGGCCGCCGGCTGCTTATCGTAATTCATTTGGCATTCTTGTTACCCATTCCATTCCATTTGCCTAGCGATTCCTGGCAAGGCGGTCCAACATTTATTTCTATATTGAATCCTTTTTTAAAGACTTTCCACAGACTTTTCGCCCACCTCTGAAAAATCACCACCCTCCCCCCAACCATTATTTTTTTGTTGCGTGCGACGGATCGCGTTTTATACCATTTCCATCTATCTTTCGCTTAAATTGTCAGTTAAGCGACTTTCGAAACACAATGCCGCGACAAAAGCAAAACTTTACACGCACGAAGACCGGGGATTGGAATGATACTCGGATACTTGGATACTTGGATACTTGGGCACTCGGCGAACTGGGATTGAATTGGCTGGGATTGGACGGATCGGCTGGGTTCCCATCGTGGCTTATAATTTGCGATGGGAAAGGGAAACCCACGGAGAAGGTGTACCTGTATGTGTGTCTGTATCTGTATCCCATGGATGCGTGTGTTTCCCCCTTTTTTTTCCCACCACTTATGGGGTTCTTGGTTCTATCAATGTGTCTAGTCGATATTTAAATAATGTTTGTTTTTAATAAGCAGTCTGAATACATTTTTTAGAACATTTAGCAAAAACAATAGCAGTTTGTAATTTTCCTGGACAGAATATATAATTATTTTTGCAATTTAAATGCTATGAGATTAATCCAATTAAATGATTGTAAATGAGAGAGAAATGGCATTGCAAAAAAGTGATCTAAAACCCGTACGTTTAAGATCATAACTTTTCTCACAGAAATCAGATTTTGAGGTGGTATACCTCTAAAGACTTGTGATTTAATTCCCTAAAAATCTGCATTCAAAAATTTGTTTTTAATTTTTGGTCGATTTTTTGTCTTTTTTTATGATGTTACCCCTTCGGAAATTTTTGCAGAAAAGTGACCTAAAAACGATTTTGAAGTGGTTTACCTTTAAAAACTTGTAGTTTGATTCCCAAAAAATCTGTATTAAAACTTGCAATTTTTTTTTTTTTCGATTTTTTAAATTTTTAAAAAATGGCTTTGTAGAAAACTGACCTAAAACCTGCACTTTTAAGGTCATAACTTTTTCCACGGTTCCATCCGGTTTCGAAGACCGGTGGTTTATTTCCTTAAAAATTTGGTAGTGCCTGTAAAGAAGGGTATTTTTTATCAATGATAAATCTAACTGAAGAGTGGTAAGCTTATATCCTTGTGTTTCTTCGCTTATTATATTATATATAAATTGTATTTTGTAGTATCTGAACATTTTCCGGGCATAACTTGACATATGTTCCCAACTGCGATAAGCTTTTCGATCCCCACTCCCTTTTCGGTTTGGGTTCACCCCACGGAAGTTGACATTAGCCCCGGCGATGATGCCCAGGGAGAAAAGAAAGAAAAACGAAAGAAAAGTAAAGACAAACACGGAGAGTGGCGAGATGAAAGGTCTACACATGGAAATTAAAAAATAAATAAAACGAAATGAAATGAAATGAAATAGAGTGGGGAGAGATAGGAAAGACATTCACCCAGACACTCAAGACCCAACATCCACCTTTTAATTGTGGTAAAAATGGAGTAATGACGGAGTTCGTCTTTCGGAAGTTGGCATTTTGACTTAGTATTATGTACTATTATTGTTATTATTTTAGTTACCCGGAGCGGCCTTAGACAAACAGAAAGTCCGCATTGCATGCCGCTGACATTTTCAGTGGCTGGCTCTCTGGGTTTTACTTCCCCCCCTCTGAATACATACTTTTTTTATTCGGTGGCTCTTGAGAGGCTGACTTGGTTGGTGGGGTCACCACTCCATCTACGCAACCACATCCGGCCCTCGTCTTCTGGTGGAAGTGAGCTGGCTCTTGGGTCTCCAGCTCGAGTTGTAGTTGGAGTTGGAGTTTTGGCTCCCACACACGTGAGCTTTCTGCTACTGGAAGACGGGGGAAAGTTCACTGGGTCAGCCCGAAATCGGCTAGGAGGTGGGCTAGTTATCACTTGAAGATATTAACCAGAACATTGCTTTCGGTCGGTCATTCACTTGGCACTTTCTAAAAGGAGTCGTCGACTGTGGGAAATGTGTGAACTTCGGTGGGAAATATTACGAAATATTTTGTAGGATAGCTTCTATTCACCAACAAAGGTATATCCTAATTCATCCAGATTAACAGAGAGCTATGATCTAAGAGAAAGTTTTAAATCACACTTTTGCAAGCCATCAAAAGCTTCAAAATATTTATTATTAAACAGAATTCAAACAAATGATCGGTTTCTTGACTTAAATATATCAATGGTATTTGTACGTTTTAATTGACTAAATTGAAATCAAATCTTAGAATTTCCTATCCAACTAATTCTCCAAATGGATAGCGTAAAATTTCGTTTCTTTATTTACCAATATTTTGTATATTTCCTGCATTTCTTGCTGTTGCCAATTTGTTGTTTATTAAAATTCGCATGTCGTCGAATTTGACATACGCCTGTCAGACCCTGGAAATTACATTTATTTTTTTCTCTCTGCGATTCGTATTTTTTTTCAATCCTCGGAAAGAAGGAAACGTGGTTCGGTTTATTTTTTTTTTCTTTATTTTGGTATAAGAATAGATTTTTTTTTGAGGGTCGTCTGGGGCTTTGCAATCGGGAGTTGGAAGTTGCGAGTTGGGGGAGTGCAGGGTACTGGCAAGTCCATCAATCATCAGTCACACAGAGCTGCGCACTCAACGTAACATTCAAATCAATCAAAATGCGACTGCGACTTCTAACTGTTATGTTTATATTTTCCTATTTCATTTCTTCTTTTTTTTTGTGTTTTTGTGGGGTAAATTCGAGCCCTGAGTTGTATGCAAAACGCAAATCTAATTTTTCATCGAATGTGTATATGTGGCAAATAGTTCATGCAAGAAAATTTCCCGTCGCTTCCTTCGTCGCTGATGAAGTTGTTCGAAATAATGAATAATGTGCCCGATTTCGGGACGAAGTGGGGTGGTAATGCTCATATGGCGTGCTCTAAGCCATGCCGCAAATCCATATGGCAGCATGTTCTGAACTCGGAACTCGGAACTCGGAACTCTGAACTCCCAACCTCCCCAACTGCCATTGGGTTTTTGTTGGATTTCTTTCGGCCCAAGTAGACCTTGGATTCTAATTCCTGCTGCCCTAGACAAGTAAGGAACTTTCGGACTTATTCAATCATTGCCTTTCAAATCCAAAACAGTATTTCGGTAACAAAAAACTTGTGAGATTTTGTAGCTACATTTTTGGTAAAAACAAAAGAAGTAACTGAGTCTTATTTTATTTAGAATTGCTAAAATGTTTCCCATGAAGCAAAAGGACTTGATAATGGGAGGAGTGCGATGCTTTCGCCTGGGTTTATATCATAAAAGCTTGAATAAGATGAAGGGATGTGCCAAGACCTCGGCCACAGTTCTCACCAGCAGTTTGTCCAAGGATCAGCAAACGGAGTTACTTCCCGAGGAGCCTCGCAAACCGGAGGAAATAATGCAGCATTTGGGGCCAAAACGCAACGAACTGGAGCAACGAAAGATCCGAAAAGCTCAATACGAATCGCATCTGAAGAACTTACTCCACCAGAGGCCCATGGATTCCGAGATGGCCATTCAGTGCGTTCCCTTTGTCAAGATGTCCGGTGGTTCAGAGGATCCCGTGAAAAGGAGATACGATAGTCCCGAATCTCTCCTCGAACAAGTCAGCGATCCCATGGAGTTAGCCAAGGAGCTGATTAAGTTGGCCAGAGAATTGCACACTGAGCGGCAGAAGAATGAGATTATAATGCAAAATTTCCTTGATCTGGAGGAATCTGTATTTCTAAAGAATTCTGCATCCAGTTCAGCAACCACTTCCCCCAAAAAGCCAAACGAAAATTCCAAGTGAAAACTTCCTGTTTCAATTGACATTAGTATAATTTTTTATGTGAATATTTGGCCAGGCTAAAATCTTATGTAAAAAACATGGTTTATTTAAATACAGTTTTTATTATATTTTCGATAAAAAGTTATTCAAATTTATTTATTATATATTATGCTGTAAAACGCATTTAATAAATTCAAACCATGATTGTTTGATTTTTCTTAATTAACTATAGTATAAATAGTCTGTCTTAAAATTTATAAATTTCATGTATAAATGGTAATCTATTTGCTTTTAGATCATTATGTACTTTGAATTTAGTTTCTTTGTCTAAGTACAAAAAGCAAGTACCTAAACATGCAATAAAGTGGAATTTATTACATGATGTGTGCATTATTCAAAGGTCACGATCAAGAGGATAATCCAATGATTACGGGATTAATGGACTGGCATTTTCACGACCCTCCTGTGAAGCCCGGCTTTTTCCCCATGTGAAGTTCGGCAACGCTGGGAAAATGGCAGAGATGTCACTTGTCTAAAAATAGCGACATGATCGCGTATAAATTATAATTGAAATTATCCATACACTGGCTGGCTGATAAAAAGCGCTGCCTCGAATCAGAATCAGAATCACAATCTGAATCTGGATCCGAGATATATATGATATATGGCGAGTGGAGGAGGAAAGCCGAACGGAATGAGACGCCGCGGTGCTGTTGATGACTTGATTTCAAATTTGAAATGATATTTTAAGAAACTAATGCCTGGTGGTCGGGTGGTGCGGGGTGGGCGGGTGGGGCAGGGTGGTGCGGTGGTGGCCTGTCTTATCCACCCCCAAGCCCCCCAGCCACCCCCCCCCTCACAAGATCTCCACCCTGCGACACTTCGTGGGCATGTTAAATGTCATTTAATAGTTGACAGTTGCACTTGCTGTTGTTGCTGCTGTTGCTTTTGCTGCAATGATTATTGCAGTTTATTTTTTGTATCTAGCAAAAATTTATGTGTAGGTGGTTTTAAATTTATGTGGTCGTCGTTGTCGTTGTCGACGCCAAAACAAGTCGCGAAAAATTCTTTTGAATTTGGTTCGTTTTTCTTTAATAAAAGTAAATTTTATTGCTTACACTAAAAATGCATTGCACACTGCATGTGCAATAGGCTAATGCTCTCGCGGTTTTCAGAGATACAAATACAGAATGCGAAAAAGATACAGATACAAATACGTATGCTGCTGATGCAGATCATTTGCTTATTGAAGACATCCTGTGACTCGCATCCGCTTTTTTTCAGCTTTGGCGCCCCAAAAAATAAAAAAAACAACACAACAAACAATTAAATAAATCTAAAAAACATTTTTATTGTTTGGCGTCATTGGTGTGGAATTTTTGTTCGAATAGCGCATACTTAGCCAAAGGTTTTGGATAGTATCTGTTAAATTAAGAACAAAACTTAGCTTAAGTGTTTTTGCCAATGAAATTTTTTATTTTTAATTTAAGCTTGTGTAATGTTTTTTAAATAGTAATGGTTAATTGATATTGTCAATTTTCCAAGTTAATAGTTTTTCTTTGATATATTACGTTTAGTTGATAAAATTTAAAGTTTTTTAAAAACTTTTTCTCCTTAAATCTTATTTAAGTATTAAAGAGTTTTGTTGGCGCAAATTTAAGCAAATTTATTCTGACTTTTTTGTGTTTATTCTGCCCTCAAAAACTTTCGACCGCCTAGCAATTACTTTGGGCGAACTTTGATCATGGATTTGATTTTCACGCAGCTTGCCGGCGATCTCTTGGCTCTTTGACCCGACCAAAGGTGGAAAGAAAGTTTCTGTTTATTTTGGCAAATCATAAAAAATGGCGATGGTCATGGATCACAGCCCAAAAAACAAGAAAAAGCCAAGAAGACGAAGAAGTCAAAATATATACAGCGTACAGTCGCGGATAAGCCGAAAATCAGTCAGATATTCAGTCGGTTTGCTGGTTTGCCAGTTAGTCAGTTAGTCAGTTTGTCAGTTAGTCAGTCAGTCAGTCAGTCAGTCTATCAGTCGGTCAGCCAAGCGTCTCCGAGTTCAAGTTGTCTTATCGGTGGCTGCTCAAATTCCACCTGCTCTTTTTTCGACTATGCGCCATTTTTGAATTTAGTTTTCTGGACGAATGCCTCTAATATGAGTTAACACAAAAAAAAAAAGAAATACAAAAAATTATAAACCAAAAAAAGAACATAGAAAATGGAAAAGAAATGAAAACATTTTTCAAATTTTATGCTCATTGTTAGTTATGTATTTTTTATTTTGGGGTTTTTGTTTTTGGCTAATTAGCGTAGCCCCTGGGAAATGGATATGGAAATGGAAATGCCTCGGCCTCCGCCCGCAGCTCTCAACAGTCGAGTTCCCCCCGAATGTATTCGTGGTAGTACGGCACACATAATCCCACATTCACATCCATATCCATATCCAGGTTATAGTCGCTTTTTATACCCTTGCAGAGGGTATTATAATTTTGGTCAAAAGTGTGCAACGCAGTGAAGGAGACATCTCCGACCCTATAAAGTATATATATTCTTGATCAGGATCACCTCCTGAGTTGATATAGCCATGTCCGTCTGTCCGTCTGTCCGTCTGTCCGTTCTGTCCGTCTGTCCGTCTGGTCCGTCTGTCTAAGTCCGTCTGTCTGTTTCTACGCGAACTAGTCTTTGAGTTTTAAAGATATCGAATTGAAACTTTGCACAACACCCTTCTTTCCTTAAATGCACGCAGTATATAAGTCGGAACGGCCGGGATCGGCCGACTATATCCTATAGCTGCCATATAACTGAACGATCGGAAATGCCATAACTTTGGTGTTTGTAAAGGTTAGGAAGTTGGGATTTTCTATGGGTTTTGTATTTGGCTAATCAATCCGACATGCCGAATTTCATAAGGATCGGCCGACTATATCCTATAGCTTCCATATAACTGATTGATCGGAAATGCCATAACTTTGGTGTTTGTAAAGTTAGGAAGTCGGCATTTTCTAATGGGTGTTATATTTGGGCCAGCCAATCCGACCTACCAAATTTCATAAGGATCGGCCGATTATATCCTATAGCTGACATATAACTGAACGATTGGAAATGTCATAACTTTGGTGTTTTTAAAGTTAGGAAGTTGGGATTTTTTATGAGTATTAAGAATGCATCATATGAATAATTTTGGAGAATATAATTTACAGAGTATTCTGCAAGGGTATATCAACTTCGGCTCCGCCCGAAGTTAGCTTTCCTTTCTTGTTTTGCATAAATTAAATATTTTTCGGTCGGGCCATTTGCCGGTGGGTGGCTTTCTGGCCCAGTTGACTGGGCATTCGAAGGTGAGCCGAGAGCATTTCGGGAATCTCAAGAGTTTGTAGGGGAATGCCCACGGCAAATAGTGGAGGAAAGTCAAACAAATGGGGTGTGGGTTTTTGAGTGAGAGGTTCGGGGTTCGGGGTTCGAGGGAGTTCTGGTCTTAATTCAGGAGATACGTAATGGTGGGGTAATTATTCTAAAGCCATTGATGGACAGTAAAGGCAAGGAGATAGAGTTTTGGAGCTGAGAAAAACATAAATTATTGAAACGATGATTAAGCATTGTAGGACTAAAATAAGTTCAGTAATTAACTGCGAGCTCAGTTTGAATGTTTCTTTCTGACCGATTTTCGTATTTGTCATAAAGGTTTCACCATTATTCTTTTTTTAAATTGGTGTACAAAAAATGGTTCAGCTGTGAATGTCAATTAATTGGAAATTTTATAACGGATTCAACGAGTAATGACATTCTAACATTTAACCTTAATTTCCCAGTATTTTCCTCAAAAAACTGAAACTGGCGTTTGAATTTTGGACATAAGAAAACTTTTTTAATGGTTTTTCGTTCAAAATACGACGCACAGCCAAGAGAATGACTGTTTTGTGCAGCTGGGGACCTAAACTATCAATTTTAGGTGGATTTGGAAAACATTTTTTTTTGACCGATTTTCGCTTTTTTGATAAGACTTGATTTTTTTGCAAATTTGGGCCAAAATAACATTTTTGACCTGAGTATACCATTCCATTGGAAACTTTGTAACGAATTCAACGATGTATGACATTCCAAGATCTAACCATTATTTCCAAGGGTTTTGATTTAAAAACTGAAAAAAACTAGCTGTTTTTTTTCTAGGTTTTGGTCATCAAAAACATAAATTATATTTAAAACACATTTGTTAGGGGTTTTTTGTTGTAGCTTTGCCAAAATAACACGCACAGCCAAAAGAGAGACTGTTTTGTGTAGCTGACAATCTAAACTATTAATTTCAGAAGGATTTGAAAAAAATTTATTTTTTGGCCGATATTTGCATTTTTTATAAGGGGTTAGTTACATCGTGATTTTTTCCTGGAACTGACCAAAATTGAATGCCACTTGACTGGTAATTTTATAACGATGAATGTAAAATATAAGCCTATTTTTGCGATATGTTGCCGATGTTAGCTTCCGTTCTCGTTGAAACTGATAACATGGATAAATTTAAACACCCTACTAAAAGTTGCGTAGCGAACCCGAGAGATCCGAAAGTTATTAAAGCGTAGACCCCGCTTACGATGCGTATATATGTATATATTGTTTTAGTGGGCTTTTGGCGCTTTATTCACACTATAAAAAATTAGCCTCGCCCCTTCGTCGTTGTTATGGTCGCATTTAGCTTATTACTATTATGATTTTGTATTTTTCACGCCGCCATTGTGGCTGCCCATTTGCCGGGTTCAATGACTAATTTATGAAAGTTGGCCTGACTTGACTTTAATTTTGGTTTTCGGTTTTTTTTTGGGGTAGAGATAGGGAGACGACCGGAAATCAGCCAAGTGTTTCGTTTCGCAGGCAAATATATAACAAGGCGGATTCCAGATCACATAGACTTCCATCGAAGTGTGTTCCTTGTTCTTACTTTATTTTGTTAGTTACTGATACGATACAGATTCCCTAAGAACTTTCACCGACCGCATGCATAATAAAACACCGAGGACCTGAGGATTCCGGGAAGAGGATATTCGTGTTTGCCTGTGAAATTTCGCGTTCACTTGTTGTGGTCGCATTTAGGGGCATTGTGTGCTCAATAGGCGATTACCAGACCTGAGGTTAACCGACCTGCCAAACAGGTACTCCGAAATGCCGACAAAGCTGTCGGAGCAGGACCACTGGATCAGCTCCGTTTTTCTAGGATATCCGGGGGGATCGGAATCGGAATCGGTATTGGATCGGATCAGATCCTCACCCCGCACAATCGGTCAGCGATTTAACGCCTCTAATTGAGCCATAATGTCTTTGATATGGCCCCAAAATCGTGGTCGTTAGGCCTTTGGCTCGCTTTTCGTGTGCCGACGCAGCGTTGAGGGTAAATCAATTTTTATGCCGCACTTTGCAGTTAAAGTGGCGACACTCATCTACACAGAAAATAAAACTTTGGCCTTTGGATGATAGTAGAACTAATTGTATTGAAACAAAACACCTGGAATACGAAGTCAATACATTTTATTGCATAATTTTTCAATAGACATTTCCAAAACATTTAAAGGGTATAACGATTATAGATATGGTTAGAAACCATAATATAAAGGTACTTATTTTTCTTTTAATATTAATTAAATCCGCAAACTCGAAATAGATAAACAGATTTCTCTCCGTGCACAGATGCCATCGAAGAGATACAAAGATACTCGCGAGCCTCTCGTTACATTAAATATGCATCAAAAATTGATGATGATGCATTTTTAACGATTCGAGGAGATTTTTATGTCGCCAGAAATGCATTTGACAGAGCATCGAGTCGTCTGATGTATGGGCCCAATACACATGTCCATCATTCCATCAGTCCATCACATTCGACATCTCCATCTCCATTTATTTGGACTTGTTTGTCGCTTGTCTGCGCCTCAATTTGATTTTAATGGCCTTTTGATAAATTCCCCCCTGGGAGCCCTCGAAGTTCATGCTCCTCGAAGATGTGTAAAACCTGGATGTAAGACTATATATATATATGGGTTTGCCCTTGGCCTGGGTAGTACATGTCATCAGCGATGGGCGGCGCCACTTTGCGGCGCTCACACGCTGCGCGTTAGCCTGGACAGTTTGTAATTAATTTCTGTGGCCAAATTGAATTGAATTAAAGCGAAGAGGTGAAGTGCACACGGAGAGCAATGGCAGAAACCATCAGGGCAGGCAATGGGTCTCAGGGCGGGGGAGTCGACCCATTGATACCGTGGCTACCTAAAATGAGCTAAAGATTTAACAGTGATTTTACAATTTTGGCTTAACAAATCCTAAAATAATTAGAAAAATAGAATATGAAGCAAATCAATATTTCATAAATATAGTGTAAGGTATTTTAAATAGTGTACAAGTAAATACATTGATTAGTTTTCCATTATGTAACACTTAAAATGATTTTAATGCTATTAAATGTTTAAAAAGTTACATTCCGCTTAAGATTTTTGAACGGGCAATACTTTAAAAATATAGCCAGAAAAAAGTTTTTATTGAAAATTTGTTATTACAGAAGATGATATAGGTTTGGGATGTTCTAGGCATAAAATCAAATAGAATTATTAATTATTATACTAATTATTATATTAAATATGTAATGTTATAACTAGTGAGTTAGAAACATGTATGTATTATCTAGTCAATATTCTAAGGGATAATTACAATTGTATAAATCTTATTTTTAAGATATTTAATTCAAACTCTTCTGTAGTCCTACATACCCCGATGATGACTAATCCGTTTACATAGCATAATGAAGCCGGGAGTCGAGCGCAAATGAACAACGAACTTTTTGGCCACAGTTGAGTGATTCTTGGGTGTCGTCGTCATCGTCTTTGGTCTTCTGGTCTTGGTCTTCTGGGCTTCCTCGGCGGTTGTCTGCTCATCGTCACCAGCCGGTGACGCCGTCTCTTTTGTGCACCTGTAGCGGTACTCAGTACTCAGAATTCACTACTCACTACTGGGTACTCAGTTCGTACTATATACAACAACCACCGGAGACACCATCGATGGAGTCCAGGCATTCGTGGCCACTGTCACTGTCAAGCGTAATCATAATTTATTGTAATTATTTTGTATTATTTTTTAAAATTGTTTTAATGAGTCCCATAGTCGTTGTCGTCGTCTTCGCTGGTTGGTTGCCTCTTTCTGTGATCGCTTTGGCTTTGGTTTTACTTGATTCCCCAACCACCAACGACAGTCACCTCGATCTGGCCGTAATTACATTATAGATATTTCCATGTTGTGATTACCGTTGTCTGTCCGTCTGTCGAACAACGAACAACGAACAGCGAACAACCTGAAACGAACAACTTCCAACGATGACGACTGGCTGACTAACTCTCTTATGGCATTTTGTCAAACGAACAAATTTCATAATCGGAAGTGTTAGGTGGGCTGAAGTGTTTTCCAAATGTGTGTATTTTGCGGGCTCCCATTATCCGGGCACTTTTAATGAGCCGCAATTATTGAAATTTCTCGAATGCAACGGCCCATGGGTGAATGGGGGGAGGGGGGTGGCATCAGGAGAGGTGTTTCTGGGTATTTCCTTAAAAACTTTTGATGAGATTTTCTCGTTTTGGGTTCGCTGTTGCTGGAATCGGTAGAAGATTGTGTGAATAGTGCGATTGGTTGGGTTTTTTTTTTTCGTTTTCCATGGGAAAGTTGTATTTGGATGGTGATTTGAAAGCTTGATAATAAAACATTATTTGCTGGGTTTTCAAATGTGAATATAGAACCTATTGGAAAATGTTGGTCAAGAATATTTTAGGGATGGCAGTGGAATTATATGGTCAATACAGGATCGACTGGTTTATAATATATATATATACAAAGTATTTGGGGCATGCAAAATATTCAGTAACTTGACAAAAAGTATTAGCGGTCTTTAAAAACATTATGTTGTTTAAATGTTGTTGCATTTTCTGATATAATATTTACCAGTTTTTCAAATATTTTGCAGATCATCCGATTTTCAAGAAAGTTACAGGATAGACTGCTTTTCAATATGATCCACTTGCAACGGCTTTTAAGTACACAATGTATGAATGTATTTTGTAACAGACCAAAGGGTATATCAAATGTGATCTCGTGTTTCATTGTTTTTAAGCTTTTAATATGTAATATTATATTAATACAATTTGTGATAGTTCCCTCGTCAGACTCCATAATCATTGCGCAATCGCTGTCATCTTTCGTTTTCGGGATGCTGACGCTGCCGCTTCGCTGGCACCTGTTGATCCAGTGCAAATATCAAATAGTTCCACGCTGAACAATGCGATCCCTGACAAAGTACACACCCTGTTTTGCGGGGGAGGGAGGTGTAGGTATATACTTTCGGGTCTCTGATAAGCCCGCTCACATCTCTTCGCCCCTTAAATCCATTTGTTTGGACTTATCAGGTCGGCTTGCATGAATTGCGGGGGTGTTCGGCATTCGGTTTATTTGGTCTCCGGTGCGAGCGATAAGATATAGAACCGAGAACACTCTGCCTTCCTATGCACTCTGTTTTTTATTTCGTATTTTGTGGGTTTTCAGCCTCAGCTTGGGTTTCATCAGCTAACCGCAGCATGCCAAAGCCATGAGGCCAATTTTCCTAGAATAATTTGTGATTTGGTTCTTTAGGGGGGAATTGTCCCTCCCCACAAATAAGTAAATAGAGCGAATGCCCAAACAATAATAGCACTTCACATTCGGAATCATAGAAATTATTTCATTGTTTGCCCTGCGATAAGGAATTCCTCAGCCACAAATAAGTGGAAGCTCAACCGAAAAAATAAGAAATACAAGCCTGAAGGTTTTGTTTTTCTTCACTTCTGACATGTGGTTAGTACAGTTACGAAAGTCAATAAGATTAGCACCAGAGTCACATTATGATTATCCAAATCAGAAGATGGCCATATCTGGAAATGCTCTCGAAATGTGATTGCATATGAAGTGCGTTTCATAATGGCAATAGCTTTATATGATATACCCCTTAACTCTTTTTTTGATCATGCTACTATTGGCTAATATACAGCCTATATAGTCAATATAATATCGACATTTTTTATTAAATAATTTCTAACTTCTGAAGGAATCAACAAGAAACTTTTGGTATTAAAATAACACCGTAAAATAAAGTACAAAGTATAGGTTTTATAATATTTAGTACCTTTAAACTGCCCAAAGTTGATCAATTTTAAGTAAAACTATGAAATCGTATGTGGGTGTATGCGTGCAAGACAACATCTCGAGTTCCGAACTTGATAGACCCTAGCTATAGCCGTATATTTATGGGACGCACTGCCCGGCATTCGCAGCCAGTAAAAACTTCTTGCTGTTCATCATCTACATCATGATTGTCGCCATCGTCGTCGTGCCCAGCTCATTATTTTTATGACTCTTTGTCTTCCCCTCATTCCCCACTTCCCCGCTTCCCACCCGTCCCCCCCTCACTTCTGGCATCGCAAAGTGATCTAAATCTATTGACTGAACTCCCAGAGAGGGACCATGGTGGTACACCTGAGAACAACCTGAATGGATTGTTATAATTTTTTTTATGATACTCTTTTTTTTAGTTTTGCTGCTGCTGCTGCCGCATTTCTGGTTAACTATTTATGCCAGCAGCAAGAATAAGAAACTAAGGCTATCTGTGTGTGTGTGTTGGTGTGTGTGTGTATTTTTTATTGCCATTCATGCATAATGCCAAAAAGATAAATAACAAATAAATTTCCAACCAGGTACTTCGGTCTCGCTCTTTCCCACTCGGTGTGGTAATTATTAATAAATGCCTGCCCACCCTTTGTCCCTCCCTCCCCTTTCGGCTCTCAAATAATATTCACGCTTCGCTAAACATTGAAGAAAACTTAAGACTGCGACTAAGACAAGAGTCGGAAGAAGACTGGAGACTGTGGTCTGAAGACCGAAGACTGGAGACTGAAGATTGGAGATTGGAGACGGGGAACGGAAGACGGAAGACTGGGCCGTGCCCTTAGCGTTCCAAACAACCAAACAACCAAACCACCCGACAACCAATTGTCTTTTGGCATATTTTCAAGTTGAACGCTCGCCGCGTTTTTTGTTGCTGTTGGTTGTTGTTTTTAACCATCTTACCCATCTTCCTTCTACCATTTCTACAGATTTTCTAGTGCGATTAAGCGAAAAACGAAACAGTCTCATAAAAAATATTTCCCTCCCTCTCTGGCGAATGTGTGTGCTTTGCTCATACATAAATATTGTGGAAATGGCTGAGGAAAATGGTGGCTTTGTGTGCTTGAATTTTGAATTGGGAATCAAATTGGAGAAAAGTCTTGGCCAGCCAAAGTTCAATGGCAACCATCTTAAGTTCATAGGGCACTTTCGATGGTATTGCGCATCTGTGAACTTTACCAATTGCTACAGGAAGTGATTAAATACTTTATTTATATGACATTTCCCGATTTTTAATGGGGTTATAAGTGTTAGGAATTGTATAAACAAATGTTAAGCCCCATAAAGATTGTACTTCAAATTGTGTGTTAATTTTTTGCATTTTAATAATGATTCATCGATCTTTCTTCCAATCTTTAGCTCGCTGCAAGTACCCAAAGCTACTAAAAAAAAACCCTCAATTAAGGATCAAAGAAATCTGTTTTCATGCTAAAACATTTTGCAAGCTGTCAACGACTGCTGTCAACTCACCAATAACCCATTCATTTCCCTTCATTCAGTCGTTTATACACATGCATTCATTCTCGAGCTGAGAACCCTCGATTGGGTTTTTTTGGCATCACCCTCGCCATTCCGCAAAACTGCTTTGCATATTGACATCATCATTTTGCCGGAGACGACAAACTGTCAAACAATACAATTGCTGTCAAATTTACTACAATGAGCGTACCGAAAAAAAAGAAAAAAAAAGAACAGAAGACAAAAAAAAAATGGAGCTGTCAAAGTTTTTATGGCAGGCCAAGAAGCAATTTCAACATATCAATAAATTTTTGACAATTCCCGAAGACACACAACACGGCGAACGGAACGGAAAAAATACAAAAAGTGTACAAACGTAACGTAACGAAACGAAACAAATGCCAGGGAACACCTTTTCAATAAATTTGCTACAACTGTCAGCGAAACAATGTCATTGTCACGACGCCCTCGCCGAGGTCCTTTGCCATTGCCTTTTCCACTTTTCCACCTCCTCCAGGACATCAGGATACCTCTCACCCCTTTTTCGGAATACGAATACGAATACGAATGTCGCGAAGGAAGCGACCTATAAACCTGTCACAGGACCCTGGGCGCATTCAATTGAAGGGAATGGAAAAGGCAAAGGCAATGGCAACGACGACATTATTGTCGCTAAACAAACGATCAAATGGCAATTTAAAAGTTTTTATTTAACACTAAATCACCCACACCAACGACCAATGAGCCACCCAACCCAACCATCCAACCAACCACCTGACATTCGCTTTCTTTTTCAATTTCGAACCCTTTCGACCGCGCCGAAAAACTCAACCCTTTGCGCGATTTTCAATAACTTTGTGCGGAAAGCGGCGAACAAAAGGCGCAAAACTTTAGCGACTTAAATTATGGCCTTGTTGTTTTGCTCCTCAGTCTTCACTTGTATTATTATTTCCTCCTTTTTTCCATACTTTTTTTTTTGGTTCAGCTTCGTTGTTGTCAGTTTTCTGTTGAGCTCATCGACTGCCTGACTTTTGACTCCCCATGGAATTTGGCGGCGTTTGTCTTGAATGCATGAAACGACAACAAATGGGAGGGGGGTTGAAGAGATATGGGTTAAAGCCAAGGAGTATATTGATATTGGCAAGATGGCAGAGCCCCGAGTTAAAGACATTTGACACGGGGTTAAGCGCCAGCTTAAGGATTTTGATTGCTGACCTTGTCGCGGAAGTTTTCAATCCCTTTCGGTTTGGGCTCGATGTCATCGGCAAGCCACCTGTATGGTAACATGTGTTGGATGTCTTCACAGATTACTTCATGTGTCTTTAAAAATATGTTAGCAGAGGAGTCGAATTAAATAATTCCGCATCATTGGATCAATTAATATAGAGTAACAAAACCAGGGTACTTATAAAGCATATTTAATGTGGAAATAATGCCATCCAATCGGCATTCCAACTTGATAATTTATTTAGATCCAACAAAAAAAGAAAACAGAATGTAGAGATCCAGCATCGTTGGAAAAGTGACTGCCAAAGAATGGAATAGTTGTGTACCGTGTGGACCAGAGTCATTCAACCGTCTAACTGATCAAAATCAAGGGGCAGAGAAGCCCTATTTCCATGGCTGAATGGCTGGATTGGTTCGCTCCGATCTCTTGTTCATGAAGGCAATAGACAGATGGCGTTTGGCCGGCGTTAGAGTCTGTTTGTTGTTCGCTTGCGACTGCGTCTGCGACTGCGGCTGGCCCATCAGAGCGATGCTGCCCAGGCTGCTGTCCACCGGAACGGAACGGAATCTCCGCCGGACCCGGCCATTCCGGGGACTGGCATTCGGATGACTTGCCTTGGGCGGCGGGATCACGATCCGCTCACTGGTGGCGATGGGCTGGCGGCAGCGTCTGTCGTTGGATAAACGCTTTATCCGCGAGCTCACGCGCTCCACAGAGCGATGATCCTGCTGTTGCTCCTTCTTTTGTTGTTCTGGTTTCATGGGCTTTTCGGGGGTCCTAGCTTTTTCCGGGGGACTCCAGCCACCGCGACACCGGCGAAACACGCCCGATCCATTGGACCACGGCTCATCGATGGCCTCCTCGCGTTGCAGGTCCCTCATCAGACGCTCCTGCATCCGGCGATTGTGTCTCTGGCGACTGGTGAAATTCTGGCCACGTCGCATTTGGGGCACCACACTTGGCTTGGGAGGTTGGATCGCCATCAATCTTTGCTGGAGTTGGTTGGTTTTCGCTTTCAGCAATCGATAGGGCGGAATGGCGACCGCTGCATTTGGTGTCTGGGTTGCTCCGGCACCGCCTTGAAATTGGTACGGAGTGTACCACGGAAAGTTCACGTTGCGCATTTGACGGCCAACGTGAGTGCTCCTCTTCTGGGTCCTGATGTTGGCCAAGCTTTTCTTTTTTACCTCCTCCTTGCTGCTCCTCGCCGATTGTTCGGTTTTCTCCTTCTTATCCACCGTCTCCTCCCATTTCACGTCTATATTATCCAGCCTCTGCGGTTTCACAGCTCCTATCCTTTTGTTCTTATGCGATCCTCCAGCCAGCCTTCGTTTGGTGCGTCTTATTAGCCAGGGCTTTTCGTAGGTCCTGAGCAGCAAAGGAAGTTTCTTCTTGTGGGGCCTCAACTTCGACCTGAACTTGGTCTTGGGAAGTTTCGAAGTTTGATTTTGGGCGTCTCCCGCTTTTATGCGCTGATAGAAGACACTACCAAAGGCCACTATCTGCTTTTGAGATTCCCGCGAGCGAAGTGGTGTGTCCAATTTATGAGCTGATGAATATTTTTGATTTGCGACTAGGGTACGAGATGGAGACGGAGATCGACTTGTTGGAGAGGCTAATGGTGACCTCGATCGATGGGTAGGTGACCTCGATTGATGAGTCGGTGACCTCGATCGATGTGTCGGTGACCTCGATCGCTGTGTCGGTGACCTCGATCGCTGTGTCGGTGACCTCGATCGATGTGTCGGTGACCTCGATCGGGAGCGAGTAGGTGAGCGAGATGGACTGCGTAACGGCTCCTCCAGGGGTTTTTCCTGCTTCTGCTCCTGTGGGTTCTTCACCGTTTGGGGTTGTTTCATTGTCTTCCGATACTTCTGAAGCCTCTTTTCTGGTATATGCATTTTTTGTGTTTTCCCCTGGATTAGCTCCTTTTGTGACTTGTTTTTCTTCGCTTCCACCTTCTGAGCCTGATCCTTTCCCGGCTTCTGCACTTGACCTTTCTCCGAGGAAACCTTGGTCTGGGAAGCTCGGAGGCGCCTGCGGGAACGCTTGACTAGCGCCGAAGGAACATGCAACAGGATCTCCCGTCGTTCACCATCGTGCGGCAAATGCGTGTCGTCGATGATGACTCCGTTCAGACTGCGACGACCTGCATCCGCCAGCTGGAAAATGGTGGTGGAGCTCTTCCTTCGGCGCTTGTTCCTCTGCATCGGTGGAGCAGGCTTCTTGGCTATTAACGACTTCTTTGCTGGGGCTGCCAATTGTGGTGGTGAGACCTTCTTCTGCAGGTGAATCTTAGAGCTGGTTGGATTCCTTGACCGTGACTTGGTGGTTCGCTTCCTGGATGAACGCGGTTCGTGGAGGAGCAGATCATCGAAGGCCTCCTTCGACTGGGCAATCAGCTCGTTGAAATTCAAGCGATCCGGCTTGGCAAAGTACATGTGTCCCTTGTAATCGGCCACCTCGCCGAGGGTATGATGCTCCGCCACCACCTGGGCCACCACTCGCTTCATGCTGCTCCGGTTCAGCTTCAGATGATTGGCCACATTGCGGGCCAAGGCCTTCAGGGCACCACCGGAACCACCCACCTGCGGTGAGTTCCAGATATTCTGCTGCATTCCTATGCCTTCGACAAACGTAGATGGTGGTGTACTATTGGACAGTAACGAGGAGAACAATTAATTTAAACTTGGGCCGAAAGATTCTTCTGTTCTGGCTTACTAAAGCTGTATAGAATGTAATGTAATTTGTGTGTGTTTCGTAATTTTGTTTTCAAATTTTTTTGTAGTTGTCTATCCGGTGGCTTTAAGTTTTGAAGTGTACTGTAAAAATGAAAATCCTTGCGTTTACCGAAAGTTTATCAATATTTGCTGAAAACCCTTGGAAAATATATGTATCACAAAGTATTACTATGTCTAACTGTCTGATAGTTCAATGCCTGCTAAGGCAAGTCATTTAGTACGTATGTATTTTTGTATAATAATTAGGAGTGATCCTTGGGCAGCTGAGCCCGCTGAGGAGCAGGTGCCCCACCAGTAGCCACGTGCTAAGACCCAAGACTATCCCCTATCAATGGCCCCGAAATGGGCAATCAAGCGTCAGGAGGAAAACACAAACTCAACGGGGAAGTGGCTGTTTGGTAGAGGGTAGAGGTACCTGAAGAAAACCATCGAACCTGACCGCAAAAGTCAACAGGGGAGGAAGAAAAATTATAAATGATTTCATTAAGGCGAGTGAATCGAGGGTCGTCGTAGGTCAGGAACGAAAACGAGCGAAGGCCGATGCACCTGCAATTTTTAGTGCACCTTGGGCAGGTGAAGAAGTGCTCATTCCAGGGGTGGGAAAAATGATTTACGCAATGAGCGGGGCACACAGTTCGTTCTTCGGATCATCATGATGATGGTGATCCGCTTCAGTAACGCCGAGGGGGTAGGGAACCCGATTCCGAACCCAAACCCGAAACCGAACGGAACCCTTTGCTAAGTTCGATACGGAAGCCCCTCTCTTATTTTTACTTGTATTTTTGCCTCGTTTGGGCCACTTAACCGTAATTAGGGCTTTTCAATATTATTAATGATGATGGTCGCTGGTCTGGCTGGGCCTGAAAATGTGGGAAATGCATTGCGAATTGATGACGACGACGACGACGACCACCGCAGACAATGAATGCAAAAATGCAAAATGCAAACACGCAAACCCAAAGCGCAACAATTTTCGAACAGCTCTTGCCTCGCTCTATTTGACTTTTGTTGTTTGTTTGTTTGGTGGTTGGTTGTTCGGTTGTTGGTTGTCTGTCTCTCTGTCTTTCTGTCTTTTTGTCTGTCGGTCGCTCGTTCGTTCGGTCGTTGTTGGGCCATCCATCCATCCATACGTTTTTAGCGTTATCAGTGCAAAATAATCTTTCAATCAGCCAGCCCTATATGGGGTTCCTATTCCCAGTTCTCGGTTCTCTGTCCTGTATTTTCTCTGCATTCTCTGGCCGTAGTATGCAAACGGCCAGCGAAGCGTGACGCCA
The DNA here is from genome assembly GCF_018152115.1 of Drosophila rhopaloa. NCBI lineage: Eukaryota > Metazoa > Arthropoda > Insecta > Diptera > Drosophilidae > Drosophila > Drosophila rhopaloa. The sequence goes on along the minus strand of NW_025335123.1, from coordinate 8,242,483 downwards.
ATTGTTGCAGTTGCAGTTGCAGTTGCATTTACAAGGGCGCCGGGGAAAGTAGGGGTTTCGGCACTTGAAGGGCTTGCAATTACAGTGAACCCAGAACCTATCGAAAGGGCCAACTTTGTCGAGGGGCAAAAAGAGGAGGCATACACACACTTGTTGCTCGCGGGTGGCGAAGTCGGAGTTTTGGAAAAGGAAAGCGAAATATAAGTCACTGGATAGAGCAAAGGCAAGCCTATTTTTGTGCGTAAATATGGTTTTTAAAACTGTGAAAAAAATATGGTTAAATTATTCATAATAAAACTTTAAGAATAATTGTTTGGGGTCACTAAACTGAATTCTTGAATGACTAAAAATAATCGGGTCTTAAATGCTGAAGGTGTGATCTGCATTGTAGCTAAATTGGCATCAAAAACCATAAATAAATTTACAAACTTAAAGTAATATAATATATTTAAATGCAGATCTTGCTCTAAAAATTCAGTTTTTTTTCAAGCCATAGGAAAAAAGGAAATGGCTATGATAAAAATGGGTAAGTATTTTAACAACAATTAAAAGTTGCCCTCAAATGTTCCCTATTAGAGAATTATATCAAACAATTTCAGAAGTACTATTCTAAAGAAAAGAAAATAATGTACAATAATGTTTATTAAAACGTTACAGTAGTAAAGCTATGATTAAATTTCATTCAATGATCGTTACTCTAGTTATTTTAACCCTCTTTCACTTTTTTCCGTTTGTGACCACAGTTTTGTATGATCTCTTATATAAACTCCACCCCCTCTCTTTTTAGACCCACCTTCTATACTTTCAGCCCATTTGCGCCTTGTTTTCCCTAACGTTCGCGGGCCAAAAAAAAATACAACAAAAATAAAAGTGCGGCAGGGAAAAAGAAGAGGAAGCGACTTGCGACCGGGAATCATTTAAGCATTGCGGTGTGAAATTTCACACCGATTGCAATAAACATTCAACATTTCAGGCGGCCCGACCAGCGAGCAACAGCCAACAATAAAACGAATAAAACCCGGAGTTGAGCGGAGAAAGGCCAGAAAAGCGGCGACCCTTGCATTGGAACAAAATCAATCAAACAGACGGGCTGCGCATGCGCGCACGCCGGATGTGGATGTGTTGGTAGCCCAGCAGCTACTGAGGGGGTTAAGGGGTCTGCAGAGGGTTAAGGGGTACGCAGGGGGTTAAGGGGGGAGGGGAGCGGGGAGCGGGAAATACTGGCGTTAATGGTGTCACTAAGTACGCCACAACTGACGGCCTTTGAAACCGCGCTCTGATCATCGAATGGAACCAATAAAAGTCGCCTTCCCATTGTCTTTATTTGCGCGGGTTTCAACTGAGTTGAACTGAGCGAAAATCAGTTACAGTTCATTCATCATTACTGAGATGTTCAATTATTAGTGCATTAAAATATTAATTTTTTTTTTGCATTTTTACCAAGTTTTTGTAGATACAAAATTAATAAAATAAAAAGCTATCTTGTTTTTAGATTCATTGAAACATAAGAAGCCTGAATTATCACTTGGGAATTATAAGCTCATGTTAAAAATCAGTGTTGGGTAAAGTTTTCATCGCATAAAATTTAAACACATTAAAGTTTAATTTTCAAATTAAGAGACTATGTGCTACGGAAGTAAAAATGTACCATGAAATTATAACTAACAACAAATTTTTTGCAAAAACCTTTTTTTGTTTTGAGTGCATCCATACGCGAACTCACACTTGTATTCGTGGCGTTTCTATTTCCCATTTCATTCAATTTGCATTTGTGGCCAGCTCATGGTTGAATGGTCTTGCGGGTGCTACTGGTGGGGGTAGAATGAGGGGTTTTCTAGGGGTATTTCGAGGGGTTCTGTAGCGGGGGTGTACGAAAAGAGTCAACCGGAGAGCCGAAACAATTCAATTGTCTGGCGGCTAGTTGGGCATTCGGTGTTGGCTTTCTTGTTCCATCCACAGTTCGTCAGTCGCGGTACATTGCATATCACACATCGCACATTAGCGCTGCCAATGACAATGACGATTGCAGTTCCGATGACGATGCCGATGGCAATCGCGATGACGAACTTTGGTGGAATTAATGGTTGAGCGACTTCTCTGTTATACTCGTTCTGCCCCGAATAATGAACAGATCTGCGTTCTCGAATTCAGTTTAGAATTCATACCACTCAAAAATAAAGGAACCTATCGCAAAACGTACATAAAACTAAGTAAAATGCAATACAAGAAACTTAAGAGAATTAAAAAACACTATATAAATTCCGCGTTTTGTATGTTTCATTTAGGCTATTTGCCAGAGTCTTTTAATATATTTTATAAAAGTGATTTTATTGCCAGCTTTTCAATGCAATTTTTGGCAGAAGAAGCTCTAATATTTGTAATAATCTATAATCATTTACCCAGCCTGTCAAACGCTCTTCCTGCGCTCATCTCGCCAATCATATATCATTCATTTATCAACATTTCCGACTAACCCTGAACGAAGTCGAACTCAAACTCAAACTCAAACTCCCACTACTGAAAGACCCTCTCTATAAAGTTTCCTGAGTGCTCTGCTAATATGCGGGCGCGATCGGAACCGCAAACGAAGCGATTCCAACCGAAGACCCAATGTTAATTGCACTCGGCGAGTCGCAGGCAGACATACATATAAATATTTTTTCCAATGAAACATTTTTATGTTAATTCGAAAAATTGTTTTACAACCAATTAACTTAGCCAATGCACCAAAAAGATCAACGGACAAGATCGCACTGTGCACCCGGTTGAGGGAAATATCCCAGCGAGGGGGAGGGGGTTTTCAGAATGGGGGATCGAGGGTGAGTGTCGATCGCATGCCGCTCGGAATTCCATTATGCGACTTGCCAGTTGATGGCCCGTACCAAAGACTTCTTTTCTTGGCCAGCGGGCAGGCAGGTGCACCTGATAATACAGAAATACAAAAATGCTGAACTACCAAGACACCGAAAACGCAGGAACCCTGGAAACTAGATGGTGGTGCTGGATCTAGTATGAGGTGCCCTTGGTGGTGGTTATTTCCTTCCTTTTTCCGCGGGATGGATGTCCTGTTGCTGCGGGTCAGTGCCGATCTCTAAATCAATCAAGCGCGGCCTGAAAAGAAGAAAACAACCCAAAAACGAAGAAAACTCAATGGGGATGCGACTGTGAAATACCTCGTTAAATATGTAACTTAACACAAGAATATAGAATATTAACTTACCTTTGTCAGCAAACAGTCATTGATGTTCTGCGAATGACCCTTCATTATTTCTCCTCCTTTTTGTAAAATCTAAAAATGAAAAATTAATATTAGTTTAACAAATCTTGATAAAAACAATAGATAAAGTATAAAAGAGTTTTTCAGTATGTGACTCCATTCGTTATTATACAACATTAAAATAGAAAAACAGTTTACAAACATAAAGAGAACAAAATAAATGATAAGCTAGTAAAATATAAAAGTAATATTTATAAGGATGCATTAAAGGTTGTTAAGGATTAGGTAGAAAAGCATATACCCCTTGAAAGACAAAGAGAGGGAAATAAAAACACGAAAGACAGTAAAACCATTTCAATTAAAATGCCACTTGGGGTCGTGTGCTGGCTCTTCCTCTTCCCCTCAGGAGGGCTACAGGTGCTACAGGTGACACCAGGTAACCTGACCTGCGGTTGTGTCATGTAATTAGGAACTTCCCCGATCGATCCATCGATCGATGCCATTCAAATGTGGATCGGATCGGATCGGATCGGCGGCAATAAAGTCATTCGGCAGCTGCTTCTGTATATATTATTTTTTCGGGCTGGGCTGTCATTTCCATTTCCATTTTTTCGGCCCAGTCATGACCCGGCTAAGTGGCCGCTCGTGATCTGCAAAAAAGCGAGAAACTTTCCCAGGCCATCTATAAGATCCGGCCAGGCGGAGATCTTCATTATGGCCGAGTGGCTGGCTATCTGGCCAAGTCGATCAGCTGGCCAGATGCATCCAGGAACTGCAGTCCTTTGGCCAACATCTATCCACATCCATCTGGCCGCTTTTAGATGCACTTCTTGGCCAATCCCAGCTAGCTTCCGCTAATCTTGGCTAGCGAATCGAAGTCACGTCGCCAAAAACCCAACCACGCAGTCTTTCTCTTTCTCTTCTATGCATCTACACGCTAAGGAAAAAGAGTTTAGAATTGGCCAAAAGTCATCCAAGAACTTCTTGTCGAAAGTGATATTTTGAGTGCAGGAAAAAGAAACAAAATTGTTGATTTGACAATGTGCTTTACTAAAAACTACAAAAATATTATCACTTTTAGGGACAAATATAGTATGGAACAAACTTATATAAGACTAGCACTTCTTGATTGATTGAAATTCTTTATTAAAGAATCATATTAAATGAGGCATGAGCAAAAAAAAAATCGCTTCCTTAGGTATGTTGGCAATACATTAAACTGTAAATTTTTAAGGGTTTAGGGTTAAAAACAAACAAAGCTTAAATATAATATAACATTTAAGACTATTAATATATTATTATAATGTTTTGTGTTTTTTGGAAAATTATAACTAAGCATTAAATTAAAAATGTCTTTTGTTAGGTAAACATTTATAAGATACCAAAAAACATTAAAAAAAAAAGAATAAACTGTAGATTCTAATCCTAAATGATGGCTTTGATACAATTTTTGATTTTATTAAAAAGCTTTGAGATGGCAGTTTTCAAGTCCGAGTGTGCGTTGCCAGGCGAAACCCTAATTGCGGCGCGTCAGCGTATAGGTGAATTATGATATAGAAGTCGCACAAAAATATGGCAGAACTTCGGCTCCGACTGCGGCTGATCGCTGGCCAGATAATCGCCCGGGCTCTGAAGCCGGCGGTTCGGTTTTTAGCCTCTGTTTCCAGCCTCTATCTCTATCTTTCGGTGGCAGCAGAAATCAGAGCTCGTTAAAAACGCTCAACTTGAACCAATCAAAAGACGCGCCGTCGTCGACGATGCCGCCATCGTTGTGGGCCATAAAAAACAAATAAACAACAGCAACAAGAGGGACAACAAAAAAATTATTAAAAAACAAAAAAAGTGCGACAGAGATGGGTAGGCGAGAGCGGTGAGACAGATAGCTAGATAGATAGATAGATGGATAGAAAGAAGATTTCGGAGACGTATATAATAAAAATGGGTAACGCATCACAAAAATGGTGAAAATGTGCGACTTTTTTTCATGTAAATTATTCATATTCATATCGAAAGTTCATTGTACGAGAGAACGGCGACAAAGACAGCGACATCGAGCTGAAGTCGGCAGTCATTAAAATATGATCTATGATCCATTGTTCTAGAAATTCAGAAATTCAGAGGTTCGGAAGTTGGCTTAGCCCGATTTCTTGAGCTAAAAAGAAATGCGGGAATTTATAAGGGACAGGAAATGGTTTTAAGATGCCAACAAATGAAATTAAGTTTATGGCTGTGCTATTTATGGCTGTTATAGAAATAAAATGGAAAAGGCAGTTAATCCAAGTATAACAACAATTAAGCATGATCTTGGGGAGTTAGAAAATGTTGAAGGAATTGCCAAGAAATTTCCCTTTGGAAAAAAACTCAACATTGTTCGCATCAATTAAATTTGATTAAAGGTAAAATACTGATGTAACCAAGCTTAAGAGCACAACAATTCTTCTGGTGATTATTTAAACATTTTTAGATATATTTAGGTATGCCTTTTTTGTGCATTAAAGAGTATCTTCAAAATTACAAAACATATATTTTGATATCATAGAAGTTTGGGATTCTTCTCTAAGTTCAATCTTATCTTATCCAAATAAACTTATTCAAAATAAATCAAAGAATAGTTCAATGCTTAAGTTTTTTCTAAAACCCAATATTTTACCATGATTCGCTTTAAATATAAATTATGGAAATTAAAATTGTAGTTTCCTTTGCTTACTTATAACTTTCCTTGAGCTACGTAATCCCAACTTATAGGTTCATTCAATAATGAAATTCCTAAGAGATCGCCTGCTGGTTTCCACTGAAGATACGAGCATGTAATCCCCGCCATCGGGTTTAATATCAACTAAATTCAGTTGGGGCCTAAGCTTTCCCTAAGTCGTAACCCTCGTGGTTCCGGCAGCGTTTCTGCAATTGTCTGCCATCATTATGGTGGTGGTGTACGAGTGCGAGTGCGAGTGCGAGTGCCAGTGTACGAGTTAGAGTATGTGTGTGAGGAAAAACCTCTTTCCCAGCGTTCTTCCCACAGTTTTACCGCCGAATCCAAATCCGCGGGCTGCAGTCTTGATTTCCAATCCATCAGCATGACTCGTCCGCTTTCCGGGCGCCCCAAAGACGCTGCCGTGGCTTTAGTTTTCAGTTTTTAGTTTCCAGCTTTCAGTAACTCAGTTTTATGTGGCTCGACTCTGGACTCGGTGGACTATCTTTGCGGCAGCCCTAAGCGGGGTCCATTAAATCAAACCACTCAACCACATCAACACCCGGGCGTGCAGCTTATTAAGTTGAATCATAATGGAATCTATATAGCTATAGCTGCAGCTGGGACTATAACTACACTGCAAGTTTGGGGATTAGGCTTTTGGCAATATTGAAAGTATACTTCAAAAGAATTATCTCCTTATGTATATCAATAGTACTACTTAATTTTAAGTAATATTTTAAATAGGTTTATTCGCCTAGTTTATGCAACGAAATAGATATGTATTAAATATAAAATCAAAATCAATATATGTTTATCCCAATTGGACATTTTTTGGGTATCTTTAACTATATACAAAATGTAATTAAATTATTGGATTTAAGCCTTATCTAGTTATGACTTTATACAAAAATAAACAGAATGCAAGGAATTAAATGTTAAATATATCGGACGTCTACTTGTGACCTTAGATTTTGAGGAATAAAACTAAAATTTCTTTGAAATATATCAACATATATATTTTCCATCAATCCATATCCGAAATCAATTTGTTTTAATGAATAAATAAACAATCAATCATCATTTAAGTGACGTTTTGCTGTTCAAGCCTAATTTCAGTGTACCTACTCTGTTTCGTTCTCCCTCGCGGGTTTATCAATTATTTTCGTAGAAGTCTCATCGCCGTCATAGATTCGACTCCACTCCGATCCACTTCACTCCCTACGAGAGCTTCCTATAAATCCCATGCATATTTATGGGCTATGGCAACTTTTGCCCATATTTTACACGTTCATAATTTTTACATTGTTCTATCACGCGAATCGGTTCTCGGTTGGGATTGGACCTGCGATATGTGATGTGATGGGATGGGATGGTATGGAATGGTTTTGGTTTTGGTTTGGAGGTCCCACCGCCCGGGTTCCTTGATATATGGCCTATAAGAAACTGGGGGTTCGAACTGCCTCCGCTTCATCTTTCTCTTCCATGCTGTTCTTTTCCGTACTGTTCGGCTCTGTTCTGTTCTTTGTGGCCATGTAATGCATACTCCATTGCTTTCAGTCATTATGGGCCCTCTGGGCATAAATCAGAAGTTGCCACCTGACTTTCTTATACACCTTGTGTACACCTTTTAGACCGACCCCCCTTCTTTTGGCGTCGCATGTGCAGCATTTTGAATTATTAGCATTGGACGATGGCGTTGTTCTTGTTTGCTTCGGTTCTTTGATTGCCAACTTCTTCGAGCTAAGCGCCACATACAAATATATCTATATGAACGTGTGTATATTTATATATATATATATATAGCCGCCCATATCCGAGTTATATATCATCATCATCGGGTTGCTGTTGGCCATATAGATTGGCGTTGTTTGGTTTGCTCGCATCGTGTAATGTGTGTGGTAAATAGCGGCAATTGGCACAACTCTACACCTGGACAGGTGTGAGTAGGAAAATAATGTGGAATTGAGGGAAAAGTAGGGGTTTTTAAGGGTGGCGCCATGATTTCTGGGGCATTGACTGATTAAAAGGGAGGTGTCTCTGGATTGCAAACCCTTTTGAAAATCATTTTTAAGATATGTAACAGGTCTTTATTTGAAATTGTTATTTTTAATTTTAAAAATTTTGGCCATCGGATGATCTGCAATCTAAAAATTTAATTATTATTTATAATTAGTTGCCATTAAACAACAAAAAAAATATTTTAAATATATTATATGCATCTTTGGGGTCGAATTTGTGTGTAATCGAGATCATTTTTATTACAATAAAAACATGTAACTATTTAAATATTTTAATTTAAAACTGTTCTTCTTTCTTCAAAATTTCCCCACGATTGCTCTACAATCTCGAGAAACAGCTAATCCGAATCGGCGTGGTAACGGTGCGTTATATCATTGTAAGCCCGGTTACTACGCAATGCCAATTTCTCATGGCGAACTCAAACTCAATGCAAATCACCTCATTGCCCAACGGTGAGACGGAAATGAAGAGCAAGCCAGCTACTCCATTAATTAAAACCACTAAATATTACCAACTAAACCGAACCGTACCAAAAGCCAAAATGGAAATTAAGAGCCAGGCTTTAGACAAAGTTCAGAAAAGCACAAAAGCCAAAGCCGTGACTCAGTTAACCAGTGGATACAAATAAAATAAAAATGGGGGTAATGCGGGGCCAAAGGGGTCTATAAGCGTAATCAGCGCATTGGCCGAATGATTTTTGCATAATAAAACACTTAATTTCCATGAGCATTTCCAAAAAAAAAAAAAAAAAACGGAAGAAAAAAACGAGCAGGGAAACTAAAATAATAGAAAACCCCGAACATCTTCGTATGTAATTTCAAATGGGAAATTTATACAGCGAGTTGTAGAAAATCATTAAACAAATCGCACTTTAATAGGCAACAGCCAGACGAGGCCTACGGAAATTTACGACCCACAGACTCCCCCCGAAAGCCAAAAACCAAAAACCCAAACCCAAACCCAAGCCCAGAAAAATATATATGTACTAACGAAAAGAGCAACTTGAACCGGGCTTTGAGCCGAGTTGAACTGAACTGAGCGGAGCATCCAAGCGGTGCAAAATTGAAGTGAAGTGAAGTGCAAAAGACAAACAACAATAGCTGCCGAGTTCAAAATGAGACTCTCAAAATAAAGCCCAGACTCGGAGGAATAAAAACCAACAGCAGCCACATCACATCGAAGCACCTGCGCCTGCGCGAAGCCGAAAGCCGAAAGCGCATTCGAAGGCGCTTGCGCATGTGTGGGCGGTGAAAAAGGGAGGCAACTCGAGGGGGAGGGGTGCCAAGTGCACTTGGAAAAACTACAGCACCATGCATACTAATATGCATTTACAATTAATACGTACTAAGACTTTTTCTCATAAAATACTTTTTGATTTCTGAAGGACATTTTGTATTAAAAATGATTTATTTGATCTATGATTATGGATATTTTTTTTTTGTAAGAATAATTAATTATAATTCTGTGAAATGTATATTCATAAAATATATTTAGTAAATTGTCATTATTTAATTATTAAGTTGATGATTACAGTTTTTTATTGCTAAAGTAAAGTATCCCAATTATATAAATGTACTTCAAAAATATTTATTATTGCCAGATCCATATTTTGAAATATATATGTGAATGTGGAATGTTTTTTTTTTTACAGTGCACCGAGGGAGTGCAAGGTGTTTCTCATGCGTTTTTGGCCGCCTGACTAGTGAGAGCTACGCATCGCCGTCGCAAGAAGTCGAGTCGCCCATTACGTTTCAGTGCGCCAGCCAACCAAGCAGCAAACCCCAAAAAATAACAAAAAAAAAAGAAACACACACACTGGGGAGAAAAATTTACAACAATAAAGAAGCAACTGAGGCCGATATGTATGCGATTTTTATGTGTGAACGTAGACAAGTTCGGTAGTTAAATAGATGCACAAACACACGGTCGTCGAGTCAAACAAAAGGCACTAACAACAACAACAATAACACTATTCCGTCAGTAAGTTAGACGAACGGACGGACAACAATAAAAACAAGCCAAAGAAAAACCCCAAAGTTAACCAACATTAACATTTAATCGAACCTCATGTTCAGTAGAGCATGTCTCCTGTTACATACGAGTTATCATCCAAAAAGAGGGAGGGTGCCTGCCATGGGTTAAGACCTGTAGAGGGGGTGGGACCTGCCAGGGGCTAAGGGGAAGGGGGGTAAGGGGTGAGGGGGTGGGATCGAGGCAGCGGGAACTACTGAAGCTCTGCAAAAAGACTTTGCCACACTTGAGCTCCAGTTAAGGGCTACACTGGAAAAATACTATAAGGAAATAAAACCAACATTTCGTAAAATGTGCAGTATTTAATTTTTTATAGTTTAATAAATATAGTTTACCTTTGGGAGACTAATAAGTTATTTTGAAAGTTAAATATTCACATTGTACTATTTTATATATTTTTTCCATAAATATTTATAAATCTATAAAAAAATAAAACAAATTGTCCCCAAAAAAATTCTTTACTATTAAAATACGTTTTTAATTATCTATGTAAAATACAGAAAATCTTCTTTTTTTTTCATTAAAACTTAACATTGCATGATCCTAATCATGCAATAAAAAATGTTTTTGGTTTAATTTATGTATAGATCGAATAAGTACTCTTAACGAAATATTTTTGTTTAAATTTGTATATAAATAAAAGGAGTATTCTTTTTAATTTTTTTTTTCAGTGCATATATCCGTACATATGTTTCGGTTCTATGTACTTGTGCTGGCGGTTGCCGCTGATGATCGCTCAACGTCGCCGTCATCGTCGTTAGCGTTGTCGTCTTTTGTTTTCGCATGCGATCGCTGCCTTTTTCCACGCCAACCGATTTCCATTTCCATTTCCACCATTTTGCAGCAGCGTTTTAATTTAATTTTCGTTCGCATTTCATTTGTTTTGGGGTTGCGGCCCACCGTTCGCAATTCGCAATTCACAATTCGCGATCACCATCGACTCTCGGGTGTGTAAAAAATCACATAAAACCTGCCCTCGATGGCGCCTTTGGGGACCCCCAGAGTTATAGGGTCAGCAAAGATGGGTAACCGATAGGCAAAGTAGCTGGCAAGATCTTCAGGCTTGAGGGATCACCGAGGTTAGATTGGGTGAATTGGTATGGATCGTTGGAAGGAGCACTTCTTGGCAGGTGTGTGGATTTTTTGAAGGGTCTTATAATGATTCATGGGTGATTATTATACATTATTAAGGATCTTAATATAGTGATCATAAAATACATTTTCCTCTTTCACAGTTGCAATTAGGAGATTATCATTATATTACAGATTTAAAGAACTAAAGAGATAATTTAGGTGATCACTGATACTTTCTATTAGTCCAAGTCTTACGGCAGTATAAAAAGTTCTTTGAGCTGTTTCACTTTCTGCTTTCTAATTTAGGCCACCACGGTTCAACAGATCTTTTCAAAAGTCAAAGTCATATTTTCTCCAAATTAGCAAGATAACTAAGCGAATTAAGAAGACCTAACTAGCGGCAAAAGCAAGGCGATCTTTGAACTAACCGAAATTAAACCCAACCGACGAAATAAGCCAAGACCGGTGGCAGTCATTTATAAAGCTATGCTAAGCGATCCGACACTTGACCAAAGAAGATCACAGAGCTGTAAAACGGGGAAGACAATTTAGCAAAAGAATATAGATATGAGCATGTGGAGTATGCCGATATGGAGGAATGCCGGGCAATCACGATGGGATCTGCGGTTTTGGGAACGCGGCTTCCGAAATGAGACGGCCATGATCCATGATCCCATGATCCCTTTGCGGATCCACGGATACACAGATACACAGGTCCACGGATGCACGGCTCCACCTTAACCCATTAAAGGCGAACGTGCCACAATTACGTATGCGTTTGCAAATTGCTCAATTGCCCGCCTGACCACCGAACCGCCGAAAGAACAAGCAACTGAATAACTGAAAAAAACTGAAAAAAACTGAAAACCCAGCCGAACCACTGGACCACCGCAAATGCGAGCACAAATATTTGCATTTCGCCTGGCACCGCTTATACAATTTATTTGCAATTTTCAATCAAGTCGTGGCCAGAACAGAAACATACAACGGAAAAATGTTGGAAAAAAACGAAACCAAAATTGATTACTTTGCAGCATTGCGGTTACATCAACTCAGTGGCAAGGTACAGTGTGGCGCAGTTGTGTAAGGACTTGCATTGAGTTGGAAATTCAAAGAAAAAAGTCAATTAATGATTACAGTTTCGAATCAGTTATTAAAAATATAATATTTCTTTATAAAATTATGGTTTTTCTTACTAATTAATATTATATACCATTTGATTAAAAGCAATCAGTAAATGAGTAAATATATATTAATGATCATAGATCCCAGATACCAACATAAAAGAATTTTTTATATCAATTTTATATTATTGATCATGAGACTTTGATAGATCTTAATATGACATTAACATAATTGAATTTTGTCAAGACATTTGGATTATGAAACGCACTGTAAATCGCTGGGGTGGCCCACACCGATTCGATCACGTTCCAATATTTTGAGGTTTTTCTTTATGGATTTGTCGGTCCGTAATTTATAGCGAAAATTTGATCAATTTCGATGGCGCTTAACTCACGGGTGGCATTCGAGTACTTGCATTATACCCCCCTCCTTTCTCCCAATATCTCGCTTCTTTCACCGGAGATCTCCAACTCTCGATACGTTTTCACGCATCAACTAAAATTGAACCCATGAAATGCAGGAAGCGCAACGTATTTTGAAGATCTTTGTGTCGGCTTTTAACAAATCTTTACGATATGTCATTAAAAACAAAAACACACACACAAAAGATATATATGATATGCGTGTGTATATAGTGTGTGTATATGGATAGACGCACATACAAGTGAAGTCGGGCGGCGTTTATCGCTGTCGGCAAATCGGAAGTTTAATGGGTTAATGATGGGCACACCGAGTCGAGAGTGCGAAAGAGAGCGTACGATATCCCCTGCTCAAGTTGGACTAAAACTAAGCATGGCAACAAATAAACATATAAAAATGAAAAAAGAGAAACAATCATAAAAAATTGCAGCCGACACGACCGCGTTGCACCACCCGGTGGTGCTGGTGGCAGCCGCTTTTGGACCACCTTGGTGGCCATTCCATTCCATCTTAACCCAAACCATCCATCCCGTCCATCCATCGAAAATGATTCTGGGCAGATACACAACGATCTTTAGCGCCACGCGGATGATCTTTATTAGCGATCCGATGAACCTATCACAATCTAATGATTTGATATGTGGCCCGACCTCACTTGATTTGAACTCACTGCAGATAAATTATCTCGGCCGTAAACGAAATCTCTGATCTTTAATTTGATAATTTTGGATAGCATTTTATGATTAGTCACGGAACTTTTGTCATTCATAAACGAATTCGTGGATTGATCTGCAGACTTTTGACTTTAAGAATAGCAATCTAATAACAATATTTATAAACGCTTGATTTTTACGAACCATTGGACAAATTTAACACAGTCTTTATGACACGACCTTATTTGATTTGAACTTAGTATACATAAATCATCTTAGTTTTAACATAAAATTGTTTTGGGAAGTTTTTATGTTCTGATGTTTAGATAATAAATTTATTGTTGATCACTTATCGGAAGTCATTTATAATAAACCGCATTTAATTATATTTGTATATTATTTAAGGTCTTAAAACAAAATTCTTTGGAAAATATGGATCAAATCCATATCCAGGTTCTCTTAGAATAATTCCCCTATTTTTTATAAAATATAATTATCTTCTATCTTGAACCTCTGATCTTTAAAGAATAATTTCATAAAACGAAACCCACATTAAACTCACATAAACTCCCGTTAATCTGGACAATCGGAGCTATCCGTATTGTAAACCACCATCAAACCTATCTAATCCAATTAACCGAAGATCATTGCTGTGCCGTTGTCTTTCCGCCACACTAATTGATCCTCATGGCATAATCAAATATTCAGCATCCGCAGGCATATATGTATATCCAAAGCGATCAAGTGATCACTTAACAAGTTGAACAGGCCTCCTCGCCTCCTGTCGCCTAACGGAAACTCTCGGAGTGAATAAAAAACGAGAAACGTTTTCAATTAAGTTAAATTTCTCCACACTCAATTGAATTGAAGCATTCACACGCCCTTTTGCCACACGATCGGCGATCCAACAATCGCATTGACAAGAGGAAAACAACAGGCAAAAAAAAAAAAAAACGGAGAAACAAAAACTGATCGCCAAGTTGAGATGCTGATGAGCTGCCGTTGATCACATTAACACCAGGCGGAGTGGAACGATCATCATTGGCATTAATGATCGGCCCAGGCGCGAGGAGATATGCGATACTCATATTCATATGTATATTCCCCGCAGACTGCAGCGGCGGCTTACCAATTTATTGAAATGTCACTTTCAATTAAAACTAACTGCTGAGCAAACATAATTCATGCGTCGATCACTGCGCCCTCGCAGCAGATCTTTGCATTAATTGATGATATCAAACTGAAGTGTCCGCATTGGCACATTATCGCTTTGTCCGCACTGAGAAAAATAGTAGAGCGCATCAGCTTCATATAATTACACAATTCCCAAATTAATCTATTTTTACTTTAAACAGCCAAATTAGAAAACAAATAGAGCACTATTAATTGATTTTGGCCGCGGTGTTTAAAATTCAGCAAAATTGAAACAAATTAGTATTCAACTTTAAATAGTCTTTTCAAAAAAAAAAAAAACCTTTAATAAGGAATGTTTTCGGCTCCTGCAGTAAATTGAGTTTTTATAACGTTGTTGTTTAGAAAATGACCATATTTTTCTTGCAGTGCCAGGCAGCTGCATTGGTCCAACTTGACCCCAGAGACAATGCCCATCTTGGCACTCATTAAGCAAAGACCTCCTCCGCTCTCCTCTGTCTGATATTGACTTATGGCATTTTTATTACCAGAACCCCTTTTTATTTTTTTGTTTAAGCTTGCAGCGGCATTCCGGGAATTTTTCAGGCTTATACTCGAATTGCATCGCTTGGTGTGGGTCGCAAGGAGCCACCAAGGACATCATTATCATCATCAATAAAGCATAATTCCTGGCAAACAATTCTATTGAACAACAACAAGAATGAGGCAGAATCGTCGTCGTCGTCGCCGGCCCACCAAAAGTGCCATTATAAAGCGAGGCTTCTGGCTCGTGTTACAGCCGCTGACCAAGAATCCCCGGCCCGAGTTCCAGGTTCTCCAGGTCTATGATCAGCGATCGCTGGATTGCAGCTCGGTGGCGCGGCTACACAATAGGGGTCACAATGAATGGCAATTTTTTCAAACTGTCAAAAATTTATAGTTCGAGCTGCCTGTCTGCCAAGCCAGGCAGAAGTCAAGCAACAGGAGCGGATCAGTTGGTTAAAGGGTTCAAGATAAAGATATAAGATATCACATACAAAATTAACATCTTATACTTTTTTCAACTATTTAAGGTTTAGAAATTGTTAAATCCATTTTTTCCTTGCTTTTTTTTCTAATTGATTAAAGGCCCAAAAGCTTTTATATATTTTTAAATAACGTTTAGTTACATTGTAATGTTTTCGCTTAGCTGTTAACTTTTCAATTAGTTTTCAACCCAAGAGCATCTTAATAAAGGCCCCACGTTGGGCGCCACATACATTTTCCACCGCCTCTTTCCATAATTGTCCGTCCCGATCAGAGAGTGGCCATCAGTAGTCGCCCACCTACTGAGGGCGTTCCTCGCATAGCACAACCGAATCCGAATCCGCAGCCGAGTCCGAACTCAAGCCCAAACCGATGGATCCCCACCCACAGCTGCACAGCTCCATCGCACCATCACCAGAACTCCCACCACTTCTTCCTTGGACTCTGGGCAATAGACAAATAGTGGTCGGGCGAGAGGCGCGCGCTGGTCGATTTATAAAGGTGGCTTATTATTGCAATTTAGCCACTGGTTTTGATTTTGCCAGGCATAAAAACACAGCGAGAGGTCCGCGTAAGAAGTGTGTGTGTGTGTGTCGTTTGGGCGCGAGACGAGACAAATGTCATTTGGCAGCATTCGAGCGACTATATAGGCTGTCATGATCATTATCGCAATATATATTCCCCTACCGAGAAACGGCACGCACAGTCAAAGTCGAGAGCTGCTGTAATCCCAGCTCATCTCGCTCGAAATCGCTGTGGTTGGTCTCCCCGTCTCCAGAAGCCAGAATCCAGTATCCAGAATCCGGAATCCCGCTCTATGGATGAATTGTTGAGGCGAAAGTGAGTTATGCCCTCGGCGCGTGCACTGGGCCAATGTCCTGCTGTGTGACACCGTCCCGTCGCTACGGTTTCGGATGGGTTCGATTCGATCCGATCCGATCCGAATCGAGTCGAGTCGATCTGGTGCCTCACCTGTCCTTGGGTTCTGGCCGGCCCTCTTCCTGGGCCACTCATTTGTAATTTATACCCTCCAGCCAAGCAGTCAATAAATGTCATGTTTGTGTTGTTGATTGTCCACACCACCACTATGCGAGCCAAATCCCAAGCCCCCAAATCCCCCAAGCCACCAAGATCCCAAGACCCGTTCTCGTTTTCCCTTTGAGAGAGGTGCTCCAGTATTCGAAATCGCAGGCATTCCTCTTGCCAGGGCTCCTCGCTCTGCGATTTGCATACACAAGATCAATTGCAGGTGATTTGTTTAGCTGTCGAAATCGTCGTCTTATCGTAACTCATTACGAGATTTATTTTGTTCAACAAATGCAGAAGGTGTGATTTGTCTTTGTACCGATCACAGTCCTGCTCGCTTTCTTTCTTAACCTTCTGCCCCGCTTCATTCCACTTGCCGATCTTGGCATTTATTTTTTATTGAGTGAATCATGCATCAGAAGGCCTTACGGTGCACTTGAAAAAATAATTGATTTAGATTACAATTAAAATGTATCAATAATCAATTAGAATATTATGAAATATAATATATTATGAAATATATATATTCTTGATTAGCATCACCAAACGAGTCGCCATGAATGTTTTGCAGAAATATTCTAAATCCTGCAATTTTAAGGCCATAACTTTCCTTACAGACATCCGGTTTTAAAGTGGTATACTTTTAAAGACTTTTGATTAATTTCCTTAAAATCTGTGTTCCAAAATTGATTTTAAATTTTATATCAATTTTTGTAATTTGTATACCCTTGCAAAGGGTATTAAAATTTCAGCCAAAGTTGGCAACGCAATGAAAGGCAAATTTCCGACTTTATAAAGTATATATATTCTTGATCAGTATCAAGATTCCTGTTATAGTTTTTGATTTCTGAAGTTAAAATTTTCGTAGCCACAAACTTATAGAAATATCAATAAAAATATGATATTACCGAATCGGGTAATAATTTTTTTTTTTTCTGTGCAACTTTAGTTCGGGCTTTTGGCTGGTGTCGGCTGAATGGACTTTTAGGCAATGGTTCAATAAATTCTCCTCGCTCCCAACGCACTTGGCAGCATCATTAACCGTCCGCGGACACAAGCACGGACACAAACGGACACGGACACGGACAAACGGTCATGGGGACAAATGGACAAACGGACAGAGACAGTGGGCCGCCCACAAAGGCCGCCCGGCCGCATGATGAGCAGCTTCTAAATGCGACCGCAGCCAGTTGGTCCACAAGCGAAGCGATAATGTGATTTATGCCGTCCATTAATCTGGTAATTCATTTAAGCGCAGGAAACTGAGCCGCTATCCCAGTTCAGTTCAGTTCAGTTCAGTTCGGCGCAGACCACGTCCAGTGTTGTCGGTTTGGCATGCAAACGAGGAGGAGGAGTCGCCTGGTGCACATATTTTATGGCATTGTGCATATGAATCTCTTGGCCGGTTGCCGCTTGCCTCACCGCATCGATTGCAATTCGACTGCTGTTCATCTTGGCCGGGCCAAGAACAGGTGAGGAGCGGCCTGGGGGGATTGTGGCTCAAAAAGAGATCGGGGGGATTACGGAGGAGGCCCCTTGCTGTCTCCCAGCGGAGGGCCAATGAAGTCCAAGTCGAAGCTGGCAGCGATCGCTTGTCGCTTGTATTAATAAAACATTAATTACACACTTGATACTCGCTCAAGTCGCAGGTTTCGATGCTGCAATGCACTGGACAAAAAATTTATTTATTTTTGCGACCTGTGTTGTTATGCATATTCTTATTTTATATTGCTAAACTAGGCTTTGTCTATGTTTCAGTTGGGGGTCACCTCCAACTTTTGGTGATGTATTGTGACCATACATTACAAATATATATATATAAAAGAGTATAAGGAAAACAAAGATCAAGATCAGTAAAAATAAAAGAACTTAGTCTTAAAATAATGAAAAAGTACATCTAGCAATGTCTTTTAAATGTGTTAATTCGAATGATATAGTGATGTACATATATTGGTGATTATGTCTTTAAATCAGATATGTGTTTTAGTAAATTCAAACAAATACATTTGCCGTCTTTTCAATAATATTATTGTTTTACTAACCTTTTTTGTCTCAGTGTGCTGCCATGCTTCAATGCTTTTCTGCATTGCTGCTTTTCTGCTGCGTTGCTTCGATGCTCCGATGCCGCGATGCTGCGATGCTTCGATGGTCTATGAGGTGTCGTTGTAGGTGTTGCATGGGCTTGGCTGGTGGTCCACACGTTAGACGCGCCTGCTGATGCCGATGATGATGCGCAAAATTGATGGGCACACGGCCACCGAATGCTGTCAGTTTGTAGTTGCTGCTTTGCCGGATTTTTGGCCACAGGGGGGAAGGGGGTTGAGGTCACCAGAGTGTGGCTTTCATTCACCTCTTGAAGGGAGTTGAGGTGCCGATTGATGGGGGTCACCTGGGGTTGAGTGTTCCAAAGGGAGGAATTTTAGCAAGCTGGTAAATTGAGTTTGGTTGGGGTCTCCAGAGGAGCAAAGCTGGGTTATGATTTTAGCTTATATATACGTAGAGGGTTTTAAGATCGAGTTGTGTGTTTACTAACTCTTGTTACTTATTTGAAGGATTGAATTTACCGATTTTATTTGATTTCCTGCTCTTCTACATTTTTCTTTTGACTGACCAATCTCTAAGCCCCCTGGTTTCCGTTTATCTATGCCCAATTTCACTAGCAAACCAATCAATTCAGATACCTGGCAATCGTCCAGGTCTATGAGCCAAACAAATTGATGGGCATGTCGTCATGCTAATTGTACGTGTGATTATTTTGACAGCGAAGGAGCGACGGAGGCAACTTCCGATGTCGAAGTTGTCGCTGTCGTTGTCAAATTGAAAATGCAATCATGCGTCCAAACGTCAAATTAAACAGCTCGGAACTGATTTCAGGCGGCAGATCGCACCGAAAACGACGGTCCACGGTCCAAAATCGTATGAGCGAACACCCACTTAACTAATCGCATGATTAATGATGTCAAACTGACACTTGAGGCGAACTCGGCTCGGTTCTCTGGCTGTTTCATCCACATCCTCAGTGCTCGGTGTTCAGTCCCCAGTTCCCAGTTCCCGATTCCCAGTCCCCAGTTTATACAGCAATCCCATAGCGATTCCCATTCCGATTTCCAGTAGGTGCATGTTGGGCCTGCCAATCGCAGCTGCGACGCTTGAATGACAGGTGCTGACAGGTGATAGATTATTGCTGGCGTGCTGCCGATGTTTCTGCTGCAGCCTTTGGACCTTGCGTGATTTATCCCAAAAAAAAAATAAACAACAAAATCAAGACGAACAGGAGGCCAAAACACTCGCGCACACATCAAATTATATGTTTCTGATTATGCGCTGCACACGGAAAGAAAAATATGGTATTTCCTTTAGGACCTTAATGGGTACAAGTCAATAAGATATTATTTTTCGATCGTAGAAAATATAAAAATGATAATTATATTTAATTGATTTAATGTATAGATATGTAATGATATACCAAACACTATTCTTCATCAACAAGAACATTATTATTGAAGTTTATGTTCCGAAAAACTCTTTCTCATCTGCTTGACTTAGATATCATTTTTAATATTTTTCTATATATTTCAACTCTGATACCTTTTAAATCGATTATTTCGATTATATATTTTTCAAATCTCTTCTTTTATCAGAAGTTTTTAGTGGTTCCTTAATATTGTCGATTAAAGCCGATTATTTCGGTTGTGTGATTTTATATCACAGCTTAATGTATCTTCAGATATTGTGTCACCAAATATATTTTTTTTGGAGAAGTCTCTGCTTTTTCTCTCCGTGTACAGCATTATTGCTGCAAGGAAGCACGTTGGCATCGCCTCATAAAGGCATCGAAGCATCGGGCAAGCAGCCAAGCAGTCAGCGGGTAATTGATCTGTTCAATCCACGGCGATCGGCCACGCCGGAATGGGACTCCCCAGTCAGTTCCCCCGGTGGGTGAAAATCGGGGGGAATGGCTTTAGTTGCCAGCACTTTGAGCGTTATTAATGATGGCAACGTGTCCGCCGGGTTTGCTGCCCTATTAGCCGATAACTCAATTCATTTCGACTAATTGAACGATGGGGGGAAAAAACAGCAGGAAAAACAGGACGAAAGGATTACGCCCCGGCACTTTCACTTCCGTTCCGGTTGACATCGGACAATGGAAGGGATAAACATTGCCGTGGCTAGAGTACTTAATGACTTCTGCTTGGATTTGCTATGGCGTTCAAAAGGGCAAAGGTCATTGATTGACAAGCGGTTTTGTTGGGTCTTTTTTGCCTACTAACAGATGGAAATTTAAGAAATATTTATATATTTATATATGCATATTAATATGATTCTAAATTGCAGATTCTAAATTGAAAACCTTTCGAACTATTACAATTTAGCTATTAAATATGTATCATCACATTAATAACTAAAAACTATATATTTTAGGATCTCTTTTTATAGGGTTTAAGAACTTCAAAAAGAGCAATAATTGAGTATTCGACCAAACCGACAATCTACAATTAATATGTCTTGAGAAAAGTTATAATAATAATGGTTGAATGAAGGAATATATTATTACTCTAAATGTGCCAATTCCCCTCTACTTTAACTGGACTGTTCGCATTAAAGGCTGATTCAAATCCATCCAACCGATTTGGACTGATCCGATCCCACGTAGCGACCGCGGGCGCTGACAATTGATTTGTCATCACAATTGGACGTGGCCCGGCGATCTTGGCCAGAGATTTGCCATAGTCGAATCAATCAAAGGCCCCAGCCATTATAAAGCTCGAGGTTAGGGCAAATCAAATCGGTCGGGCAAAGCAAATACAAGAGGGTACACCAGCGATCGTGTCACGTACATGGAATTGGGTTGGCATCGGTTTGGGTTTTCAGTATTCAGTATTCAGTTTTGAGTTGTTCTGGTCCCAGTTCTCCATTTCCTTCAGTCCTCAGTCCTCGGTCTTCCAGGCAAGGTGCCGTCGAAGCCGTTTACTAGAACGAATTTCGTTAATTTTTATTGTGATTTCCTAGAACCGAACGACAGTCAAAGTCTTTGGCCTGTTTGGCCTGGTAAATCACGAAAAAGTGTCGGCGGACACGCGCCTCTAAAAGCCCAGCGAGCGTTCCAATCGAATCGAAATGCAAATTATGCAACGCCGCCAAATGAGGTGGACAGAAATGCGAGGGGGCGGAGGCAGGAGGGCGGGAGGAAAGAGTGTTCTGCAGTTAATTTTTAACGACGCCAGATTTGTGCATTCAGGCGCTACAAATTGTTTATTGTGGGGGCCCCGTGCCCCCAAATCGTCGCACTGTTCTTTTCTTTTCCTTTTTTTTTTTTCCTTACCGAGAGCGACTTGTCGTCCAAGAGTTTCCATCACCAAATCGAATTCGCTGTGGTCAGTCCTCGTCGTCGTCGTCTTTTATCTTTTCACTCTGCAGTCTGTTTCCTGGGACATTCAATCACGTGTTTGGCGGTTGGACGGTCAAAAATCCGATGGTGGTGACACCTTTCCTGGGGGAAAACCATTCCCTTAATTATAATGTAATTGAATAAAATATGTTTTTCCTTTAACCCTTTTAAGCTCAAACAATAAATCAAATATAAATATGCTTTTAAAAATGTGAAGAAATCTACAAATATATTTATATGATTATTTTATCCCTAGAAAAGGATTTTGGTAATGGTACCTCAATGCCGCCGAAAATACATATAAGTATAAATATAGAAACGAAATAACTTAAATTTTATATAGACATTTAAAGTAGATTTATATTTGAGTGTTTGAACAAATAAGTAATATATATGATTTTATTAAAGGTTTGAATTGCTTAGATATGATTAAATACTTCTAAAATTGTGGACTAGTTTTGCAGTAGTTTAAGAAATATGCACTCAACAGAATATGTCGCATCGCCTGAGATCGGTTAGGAACCTTCTGGATCGTATCCCTCCTTTGCTCTCTAACTCCTCAATCCCCATCCCCCCTCCCCACCCATCTTGCAGACCCTGACACACCCCCCCACCCCACTCCTTAAGGAGCAGAACCAGCTTGTTTCAGTCGGCTGTTTAGCCATGCAAATCACGGACTCAGCCAGCAGTCGTCGTCTCGTGTTGAGGAACGCGCGTCAGCATCATAAAAATGTCATTCCAAAGGGGCCTGTGCCCCGAGCTCGATTTAAGCGGCCTTTTAACGGGCCGAAATCCGCGATTCGCTCCACTGTGCGAACGGGTAAAGATCGCCGAAGAAGCGGCAGGCAGAATGAACGATTTGTGTGTTTTAGATTGAAATCAAAATAAAGCTCAAAGAGCCAGCCGACAAGCGATATACCCCATCCCATCCCATCCCATCCAATCCAATCCAATCCGTCCAACCCGCAACCCCCGATTCTGGGGACTACCTTTTGAGGCAGTCACCTTTTACAATGGCCCCATGTGTGTGATTTGTCAAAACTGTTACGATCGCCAAATTGCAGATAAGTCCACAGGCCCCAACTCCCGACCGAGAATCCCCATTTGGAGACGCGGACGGCGGCAGGCCGTCTTTTATAATTATATTTTGTTGTTTCACTTTGTTCGGTGTCATAAACTTATTGAATATCTTGATATCGCCGAGGTTCTGTTTTCCCCTCTCCAATCTCCTCTTTCCGTCGTTTCGTGTGAATATGAATTGGCTGCTCTTCGGCTAATTGGCAGTGACACAAAAGCTGATCGATGCGGCACCCAAAAAGGCCCTTTATTAAAAAACTTGAAACTGTTATAAACTTGGCAATACCTTAAAAATTTTAAAAAATAACTTATACTCAGTATTTGCAAATTGGAAAAATTGTGTACAAAATAATGCATTTTTTTGTTTCGAAATGGGAAACCGCAATCAAAAGTCTAATAGGATAGGAAAAGTTTCCTTTTCAAACCAAATAAATGATGGCTGTTTTAAAGAGGAGAGATTTTGAGTTAAAAAAAAGGTAGCAAACTTGAAAATGGCAATATATGTTATATAAAATAAAAGTATATTTTTGTTTGTTAAAAGGGCTCATGGCTGTCAGAAGCCCTAAAAATTTACAATTTACCATTCTTTTGTAACTTTTGAATAAACAATTTCTGTAATCAAAAAAATCGATTTTGTTTCCGATAAATACAAAATGACCATTTAATTTAATTTCGTGTAATTCATATCTTTCCCCCTGAAGATCCACAACCACTTGGCTTGACTCGTGTGTCAATAATGTCAAACGGAATGTCAATAGGCCCATGGCCACGCGTCAGTCGCAGTTCATATCAGACATGGCGTCCCCCGACCCCGCCCCCTTTTCGTACCGCCCCCCGCCCACTTTTCCGACAAACGATCCGACCGACGGTTCGACTCTCATTAACATAACAAGTAAAGTCAACAATGGAAATTGTTGTCTAAACAAGACGCGAGCGGTCGCAACGTTTCAATAAACGATGCCGGTCTTTCGTTCGTCTTTCTTATATTCTTTTTTTTTTTTGTGTTGGGCGCTTTGCTGCAGAAATTTATTGAGGCTGCGGTAAATATTCGGGGCTCGTTCAAAAGAAATCAAACAAGTAATTTGTTTATTTGGCCAGGGCAATAAAATGAGTAAGCGGCAGGAGAAAGCAACAATCAAAGGGAAGAACGTTGAAGAAAATGGGAGAAAGAGCCGGAGAATTGTGGGGGAGGATCGTTAAAAATTGGGAGCGACAAATGCGGGTAATCATCGTGCTCGTTATCATCATAATAATATCACAAGATCCACTGGGCTCAAAATCAGATGGTGGTTAAAATGCATGCAAATATTTGCATAAATTAAAAGACTGCAGAAACGAACTTTTCAGGGAGAAATTTTAAAGAGATGAGAGTGTATGGCAATAATTTTTGAAATCTTACTTTAATTAAATCTTGGCTTTTATTATAAGATTTGATCTAAAAAATCACATTTAATTTTAATTCATAGATCAATAATTCACTTTTAAGGAACACATTTTATCTCTTTTACTGAATGATCATAAAAGCTCGCTCTGCATCAAAACAATTCCCTTTGAACTCTACAAAAAAAAATTGACAACAATCTAAAAACCCTTTTGCTTTTTTGATGAATCAACCTAAAAGTGCCATCACAACCTTCAAGATCCCAGGGCAAGATCATTAATCCCCACTGACCTTGCACTGTGGCGATTGTCTAAAAAAGTTTGCCCAACAACCGATCGACGAAGTGTGTAGATTGCAGATTTCTGATTGATTTATGGCGATTACCAAACTAATTGCTTGTTCACGATCACTTTATTGCTTGCTCTGCCCGGTGATCACGAACCGAAACCGATTCTCAGACTCAAATCGTATTACGGATGACAAACGATTCATTTCATATGCACATGTGTGTATAGGTACCAATGCTGAAAGATCAGGCCCAAAGATTTATCTCCCAATTTTTTTTTCTTTCTGTATTTTGTAGGGGATTTCGGGGGGGTGATGCTCCAACAGATCACGTCTGCAACGGAAACTTATTAGGAGAATTCTGGTTTGTTTCATAGAATTCGTATAGATGCACCAAAGATGGATGGAGATAGGGTATGTCCGATGCTGACAAATCACCTGTAATAAGTCAAAATGTGTTGCTACTCTGTGGGCCGATTTTTCCTTATTTTTCTGCTGCCTTTTGCCGATCCTAAATGGAAACTCTGTCTGTTCTTATTGATGGCCTGCCCTGCCTGCCTGCCTACCTTCTCCTGCGAGCGGCACTTTCACTTTTCCTCGGGCATTTCTCCTTTCTAATGAGCATCCTTTACCTGTCCCTAAACACACCAGAAACCACAATATGCACTTGAAAAATATTTGAGTGTAGAAAATATTAACACTGTTTTGCAATTATTTTTACAGTTTGAAATAAAATAGATTTTTGCGAGCTTAAAAATATGATTTAAATTCATTATCATAAAACAATATGTAACTACAAAATAGCATTCTACATAAATCAAGTTCTTCATATAGTTAATAAAATAGTTTTTAATCATAATAGTTTGTTCTGGAAAGCCTATGAATTTTCAGTGAAATTTCAAATATTGGAATACATATAAAACCCCTATACATAAAAACATGGAATGCAAGGAATAAAAGCATATAACAATAATTTTGTTAAACGTTCTTCCGTTGTAAGTAATTGGGGTGGCTTAGTGACTTTTTTCTAAGTGTAAGACAAGAGCGAACGTTTAGAACAAATTATTTGGAAATCTCTGGCAAATCGATTTTATATCGATGGGCAGTGCTTTGAGATTTGTTCGGTCTTCAATCTGCCTAGTGGCTGTGTTTTTGGACCAACAAATGAGTTACGGGCTCGGAAATCGATCTGGGTTTAGGCTAACCTAACCCCCGCCCCTTAAGATATATACACCCCTGCCCCGATTTGTGGTCTCTCTTGTTTATCTGACGCTGGTGGTCCCCGGTTTTCGTGTTTTTGGCTGCATCAAATTTTGATTTATCTCATGGATGCACCTTTGTCTGCATTGTTGGTTCTAAATTTAGACCGCTGTTGTTGTTGGTGTTCACACCTTCTGGCCAACAACAAAATAACTGGCAAATGGACAGCGACAAATTCGTTACAAGTTGCAGGGAGGGTGTTGCGGTGTTGGATTCCCGAAGGAGGAGCATTGGGACAAGTCCTCAAGGATGGCCACTTGTGGTGGCTTTGTTAAACAGCGAAAGGCAATAATTGTAGGAGCGACATCGCAACACTGTGGCTGCACCCACAGGTGCACTTGAGAAAATAACTACCCACTCTTAATTACACACTTTTGGGGAGATAAAGAATATATTCACTATTTTAACAATTAATGAATGAATGTCAATACAATTTGTAGTCTTATTGTTTAGCAAGTCATTTAATTAAAATCCTCAAAAGCCTCTTTTAATCATAAAAAATGTTTATGATTGTCTATTGCTGTTTTGCAATTTGTATATTTTTAAAAACACTATTTATTAATTCTCAAACTAGTATTATTCCAGTGGAAAACTTCTTCATGCCTGCTCTTTTCCACCTGACTAAGTTTTTGCATTTTGTAGACATTAATTTTGTTACATGATCAGCAGTTAAAATCGGAGGAGAAGGCGTAACTTATAGGTGCTAGACTTCATACAGCCCCCTCCCTTTCACAACTGACCTGTTCTAGTCGCCCGATTCGATACGTTCAAAACTTCTTAACATTTTGGGTGGTGGCTCTTGTTCCTTTCCCAGGACATAGACCAATCCTTTGGGGGGTGGCGGAAAAACCCAATCCGAATGCTTTACGCTCCATATGCCACGTGCAGCGCACAAAAGTCGTTTTAAAATTTAAGAAGACAGCCAACGCAAAGATGCCAAGTCAAATTCCTGGTATAAAATTCATTGAAAAATTTTATGCAACATAAATTTTGCGTGCAGGATTTGCCTGGCCATCGCCCAAAAAAAAAATCATGGGGGAAAAGTGCGGGGGCGGAAAACTCAATCACAAGTGCAAGTGGACCGGCTGCGGGTGTGTGTGTATCATTTCAATTTTAAAACCAAACGAGCGACGACCCAGCGACCCTGACCCCCGCCCATCCACCTATCCACCCACCGATTCCACAAGGCAGTTGAAAAAGAAAACATAAGAGCCAAAAGGTGGAAGTGATTTTTCACATCGAATTTTGCAATGCCCTTGCAAATAAATAAATTATAATCATTATATTTTTTATGGCTGCATAAAATAAGAGATGTTAGTTAAAAAAATATCCAATAGATTTAATTTAGATTTAATTCCAGATAATTGGTAAGATTACGCAAGCAAGTAATAAATAATATGCAATAAATACAAATTTATTTAATAAATAAATAATAATTTAATAATAAAGTTAATGATTAAACAAATTGAATTAGAAATTAATCATTATCCTACATTAACAATAAAAACATGTTTTCCTCTTTTGTTTGTAAGTAATTATATATATACAAATCCCTAATTAAAATGACCTAGAACGTAATAGTTCCTTAAACATAAATAGTTAAATTATATAATAAAAAAAAACAATTTTTCGTTGTTCCCACAAACCTCATCATAAAATAGAGTAACTTTTTGGTGAGGGTAGGCAAAAAGTCGAGCGAAAAACCCGCCCTCAAGCAACCGCTTAAGGAGCAAGGACTTCGACACACGGCAGGACGACAAAACGGGACACTCGCCTGGTCCGTTTTTGGTTTTTGGGTTTTACTTTTTTTTTTTGTCGGTTTTGGTCGTTTGTCGGTTTTTATGGCTTTTTGATTTGCCATTTCTGGTAGCAAATGATCAAAAATTGAATGAAATTGTTATTTTCAAGTGGAACATGTCCTTTTTACAACCCAGGAGAAAAGAGAGAACCTTTCAAGATTGAGGGCTTCGACATGCCGGTTTTGTTGCGGGTTGTTAGCCTTAATAAGGGGCATCATCTGTCGGTGGGTGGACTTTTGATTCCTTCGCTTCACCCCCTCACTTCTAGATTTCTTGTGTTGTTTGTTGCCAGCAGAAGAGCCAGTACTTAAATCTTCATTTCCATATCCATAGTCGTTTCATTTGGAAATTGAAAAATTTCCAAGCGATAAAATTTTACCATGCCCATATTGCCAAGACGCGCCCGAAATTCGCCGCCACATGTGAGTATTTTCAGGTGCCGTCTCAACGGCAACAGCAATGACAATGAAATGCTCCGGGACCGAAAACAATTAAAATATTTGCTTAAATTACATCTACACATTTCTGTCCTTGCCTCGGGAATGGGTTAAATGGCGGGTCTAGTCTTTGGGGATTCTGTTCTTCTTGGGCTCCCTTCCCCCGTCACATGTGAGTTTTCCTTTGCTTTGCTTCGAGCACAACATTAAATATGAATTTATGATCCAATATTTATTAGCCATAAAGCCCAGCAGGCGCCCAGAAAATCAAGAGCCACCCCCGCACCGGATGTGGTTTTTCTACTGGAGTGTCCACTGCTTAACCCACTGAGGCAGCGCTAATGAACTTTTGTCATCGCCATCATCAACACACATGGCCAACATGTGGGTTAATTCGCATTGAGGGGGGCGATAGTGGCACATAATGCCCTCGAAACTAATGAAAATCAATTGGAAATCTATGGTGGACTGTCTGTAATCGAACTTTATGATTAAACTTAATAGATGATAAGTAGAGCCCCAGATTTTAAGTGGTCTAGGGTAAGAATTTAATTGTACGTAGGGATCTAAGATTTGATGGGTGGTCTTGAGATCAATTTTTTCGTAACTTAGTTTTTCACATAATTTTCAACACGTATTTATAAAGATTATAGAATGATTAAAAACGTTATATACGAAAAACTTATGGAACGGAGACATTTAAGTTCTAAATTATTCTTTAATGTTGTTTTTCCTATTTTTCTTTTTTTATTTCCTATTTATAATTCCCCTAATATTGCTCTCCTTCTTTTGCCCAGCACCTATTAAGAATTCGCCAAAAAAAAAGGGAACTTTGGATTTCACTAGACCTACCAATGCAGAGTATACAAAATATATGTTTTATTGACGGGTCAGAAGGGGTCAATCGGAGCAAACTTTTAATTGCTACCGTTCGACAGTGGCTCTCCTCGAGTGTTTGACTTTTTATTATATTTTATTTTTTATGGCATTCCGGTCGCTTCGACTGTCATTCCGTCAGTCTGTACGCTGGTCCGCTCCTCCGTTTGTCCGGTCTTGTTTGGCCATGTTTTATGTGTTTCGTTTCCATTGAAAACCCCAAAGAGCCGAAAAAACGAGCAGCCACAAAAATTATTTGTAAACGGCGGCTGTGACAATTTTTTTTTTTTTTTTTTTTGTCGTTCATTCCATTCCGTGGAAGTTGCTTAGCCACTAAAACAAAAAAAGAAACAAGCCGGTGAAAAAATTAATTGGAAATTTTTATGTCTCAAACATGTTGTAAGCGCAGAGCCGCACTGGCGGCAACAGCAAGTTCGAGGTTAATTGTTTGATTTTCTAACAAAAAATATAAATAATTTTTAAGGCCAATCTCATGAGAGCGCTACCTGAGACGAGACCACAGGAAATGTTTGGATTGTTTTCTGTTGATTTTTCGGCCTTTGTCCCCCGATTCTGTTACAAATTTCTCGGCCCGCGTTTCCGGAGAGTGTAAACAACAGCGAATGGCATGCAAATCGCTGGGAAAAGGGGTTTGACCCGGGCCCAAAAGGTGACCCAAACGGTGACCCCCGGCGATCTGACCCTCTTCGGGGAATTCCGCGAGGAACATAGCCACAATTAGGTGTTGAGTAAGGGGCTAATTGATCGCCTGGCTGTATTTTTATTTTGGTTTTTCGTCACATTCAGGATAGACGTGCTTCAAATATTTAATTTCATCTTTGGACGACTCCTGATATCATCTTAAATTTTGCAACCATAACTATAACCATTTGCCAAAGGCACATTTTTGACCATGAATTAATAAATTAAAGTGCCAAATTGTATCTGTCTTATTAGGCAAGTATTTTCATTTCTCGTGGATTCGCTTGCGAAGAGTCCATTTCGAATTATCGTAAATAGCAATTAATTCGAATCCCATAACTTGATCAATCGTATTTCGATTTAATAATGGCATCCCTCTAAAAGTTAATGGTTTAATTTTTTATTGTATATTTAATAACATACGGGTTAATGGTTCCGATTATCCACATAAATACTCTGCCGTAGTTTAATATTTAAATATTTGTATTTAAATCCAAAATCGATAACTTAAAGCTCATTCCCCGTCTTTCAAGTGATAATATCGATAGTGGTCGATCGTAAGTCGATTCCTTCAAGAAGTTCAGTAAACTGTTTTCAATATCAGTTCGCAGTGAGCTTTCATCAGTCGATGCCTGGATAGAAATGGAACAACAAGTTTCCCGTCGCCGTTAAAGTCGCGAATGTGTAACCAGAGTGCAAGTGTTTACATTACTGCAAGTGCTCCAAAATCGATCCGTGGTGGGTGCCTAATAGACGCGTCTCTGAAATCCGATACGATCGGGGTTCTAGTGCAAAAATTCCAGCGAAATGTGTCGCCAAGGCTATCGCTTCCAAGTGTTCAATTGGGTCGCAATTCCACAATTCGAAGTACTCGGAGTTGGGGTGTTAGAAATGCCATCTATACGATGGCGCCACTTGTGGCACAGACTCGTTTCTGTCTGAGATTTTGCAGCTCCTGGTTTCTGGTCCTGCAACAAGATCTCTCCTGGTTCCCTAAGTTTTCTGAGTTGTCCGTTGTCAGATTCGCAGACGCCACGTGCTTTGTTACGGGGTTTTTTTTTGTGAGGGAAAAGGGTAAGGATAATGGGTTTGTAGAAGGCGTCTACGATTTCCTGTCCCTGGACAAACAAAAAAAAAGGCGACGAATACTCGATAGTTGAACAGGCCGATCAAACAGTTTTATCTACTTTGCATAATGCACATGGAACTACGCATGCTTTCGCAGGGTACATGAATTTAAAGGCAAAGTCATTCATGAAAGAAACTACATATTAGTCTTCAGAAGAAAATATTTTGTTCTTTTGTTTTTTAAGCTGATTAACAAGTAAGGGAGGTTTTACTTATATTTTATATCATATTATTTCAATTATTTTAGTTTTTGAATTGTAAATTAAAAATTTAATAAATATTTAATTTAATTTCCATTACACTTTATCTTCAGTATTGCCAACTTGACGATTATAAGAACTATATAACGTATTTCTGACATTCCTTACTGCTTAAATGGAAAACCTTAAGAGATTTGTATATTAAAGGTAAGTAAAATATATAAACCCAAAACCCAGTGCGTAGCGTATTAATTCCCCTGCAGCAGCTTCTTTTGTGAATGACTCTCGGTTGAATTTCGGTTTTGGTCAGCCAGTTTGCAAGTCCTCCAGCAAGTTGGTTGTTTCGGAATTGTTTATTTAACTCGCTGCTCTTCCGGCTGCTACTGGCTTGGCTTTATGGTTATGGATACAGTAGCCCCAGAGCTTCAGAGCTCCAGTGCATCTGAGTTCCCGAGTTTCTGGCAACTGCGATCGCAGGGAGCAACAGTAGCAATGAATTTGCATGTAGTACATGAAAACCGTGATCTCCAATTTGTTGTTGCCGAGGAGCGAGGATGGAGGATCGGGGATCGAGGATCGAGGTTCGAGGATCGGAGATCGGGATCGGGGCTCTTGGGTCTGGCATGGCGTTGCTTCGAATTGGTTACAGGGCCGTACTTAGCTACATGCCAAAAAAAGTTTTGTAACATTATTTTAAGGTGCCGGCTTTGCGACTGCATTTGCTACCTTGCTTCTTTGATTCGCTGCTTTTCTGCTTGCCAGATTGCCGACCAGCGACACTGACAAAAAAAAACATAACCAAAGATAGTAAGTTTGATACTCGTAAATTTTATAGTTCCGAAAATATTTCACACAGTTGTGTGCCAACAATATTAAGAAATTTGTTGTGTACATTTTTGTAAAATTGTGAATTTTAAATGCTTAAAATTGATGATGAATTATTATATTTTTTTGTATTGTAATTATCTTTTTTACTTTTTTTTTTTAAGAGTTCTTTTTTAGATTTCTATTGCATGTCAATCTGGTAACTCGAAATACAAATGTTCTATGCAAAAATAGACAAATATTTTTTGATGGAAATTTCTTAATTTGAATGTCACTATGGTTTAATTGTATGGAAAACACAACATAATTCTTTTCTGTGTAGTTTTGCTCGCTCGTTGCAAGTTGTCAAGCTTGCCATGGCAAATTTGCGATCAAGCGACAACAACAGTGACAACAAGAGCCGGTGACGGGACGCCCAATGTCCCAGTGTCCCGCTGTCTTCCCCACTCCCCCTCTCCCCTCCACCGACACAGCCCCTCTGGGCCCCCTCAACCCCCTGAATCTTAACCATTTCCATATGCAACACACAGTGTGATCTGTGAGCCAGGCTTCTTGGGTTTCAGCGCTGTACATCACGTCGCCTTGTTTGCCATCGCATCTCCAGGCGGACAAAAACTTCTCTCTGGGGTCCCAAAAGCTAAGATCCCCTCTTTCAGGAATCCCCCCAACACTCCACTTACCCCGATCCCCACTTCCCCACCCAAAGTCGAGCCTGAACTTTATTGACCATATTGATTGCTGCTGTATTGATCGCTTGTTGCTGATAACAAACAAATGGCCAGGGGGCACAGTGGGATCCAAAGATGCAAAGGTTTGACACACCATGCGAGACACATTTTTTTGCGCTCACTGTTTGCTTTATGATGACGAGCTGATGCTGGCTAACAAATGGGTTTATGCCATTTTTTTTTTTTTTTTTGGTTTACCATCATTGCCACATTTACATTGTTTGATGTTTTCATAAAATATTTTAGATGAAATTTCCAAATTGTCAAATAGGTTATTCTGAGTTTCTGATTGTTGTTTGTTTTCTATTATATTAATAATTTTATTTATATAACCTTAAAGTTTTGGGGAAAACAAATAAAATCAGTAAAACTAAAATTGTGAGTTTTAAAGAAATAAATAAAGAAAACATCTTATTGTTGTATGGTTTTATAAACCTTCACTTTAATTCCCCATTTCTCCCTCCGCATAAACGTAGACCGTGTCTAGCGATGGCTACCGACCTGGCACAAAAGTCAGCGGGTGGCTCCCCAAGATTCCCTGGGACTGGGATTCCAGGGTCTGAAGAAGTTGGAAGCTGGGAGCTTGGCACTGAGAAAGATTCACTCCGGCACGTTGCATATTCATAATTTCCAGTTGGGGATTTATCAATTGCACATCTCAGTCATGAAAACGCATAAACATTTCAAAATGCCTGGCGCGGGTCAATAATTTGACATGAACGAAACAATATGCAGACACGTTCGCCAAGCGGCGATGTTGGGTTAAGGACGGTGGAAACGGAGGGTTAAGGAGGGGCCAGCGGAGGGTTAAGGTCGCCTGGCAGATGGCAGACAATGAAATGTGGCCAAGAAACGCTTGCGGCCAAGTCAGTATATTTATGTTTATATATGTATTTGCCCTGGCCCATTGATGATGTGTGAATAATTGAAAGCGGCAGCAGGTTGAATTTTCGCTGGTACTTGCGGCAACAGGGGGTTAAAAGGGGAACCCCGGCGAAAAGGAAGCACAAGCTTTTCCCGTCTTGATCTGCTGCCTTAACTTTCAAGCCTAGTGGCTGAGTTGTCTGCCAACAACAGGCTAGCAAACACTCCATAAAAAACCCTCAAGAGCCTGCAAGATCATCAGCGAAAAGGGGTTTATGGCTGCGGGAAAAGGGGAGAAAGTCTGACTGCCCCCTGGTTTAACTATCACCAAAGATAGGGCCATTGTCCAGACAAAAAAAAGTTATATCAACTAACAACAGATAGTTACAAATATCAAAATATATTATAATATTATAATTTTGGCATTTGTTAGTTTATAAGACTTGGTAATCTATATTTAACACTGAAGAGGTGATTTAATAAAATAAAATCAAAATCCTTTGTTTTGTTTTAAAATATGTTAAATATTTGTATCTACGTTTGAACAATTTCGTTAGCCTTCCCATGTAATGATGTTTAATCCCTAAAGATTATAAATATATAATAAAATAAAAAATCAAGATTTGGACATCACACAAAGCCATTACATTTTTTCTCTGTGCAAAAATTGAATTCCTGGATTGTGTTAAAGACCTGAGAAAAGGGAATGGGTGCGATGGGGGATCGGGAAGACGGTGGGGAAAGACGGAGAGACGCCCACACACAAGCTGGCAGTTTTTCTGATTTTTCAGAGTTTGGAGAGCACACACGCACACACGCCCACCTTTTCGCGATTCGCGTAGAGCCTTGGCCATAAAATCTGGAAACCTCCAAACGCAATTCAGTTCATCTCCAGGGCTTTCTTTTCCATCTTTATTTCTCCCTGGACAATTTCGTAATTAATTTATTGCCCCGATGGCGCGACTTTGCGATGTGTCAAAACTATTTTTAATTGGTGTTGCAAGTCAGTCAGAGAGGATTTCCCCCCTTTTCCATTCCGATCCCGATCCCTATCCAGATTCAGATTCCGAACCGATCCGCGATTCCCCGAAGATCGTAAACCAGGCAAGATCAAAGCGGGGCTGACTGCTGAAAAGAATTCACTTTCTATTTTCTGCGATTTAATTGATATTTCGCGGCGTTGTGTCTGTCGCATTTTGCCCACGACCAGCCACGTGACTAATGTCCTGCTCAATAGACACTAAAGATGCATTACCCACAACCCAGGAAAAAGCACTGCGAGAAACTTTGAAATAACTTATATTGAAAATATAACGAGCTGCTTCATAACATGACTTATAAAAGTATAATTAAATTTGTGGCATTCCAATATAATTTTATTTTGTCCATTGATTTGATTTCCAATGCATTTTTTTATTATTCATTACATCTTGATAAGTACTTGCTTTTTTTTACATTATCTTGATAGTTGATTTAAGTGGAAAACGATGATTAAAATTCATTATTTTTTTGTGGTTATACATGAATCATTCTATTTCTGGCAGTGTGCCAAATCAAACTAATTCCATCGAAATTCTATGTTTATTTATTTCGTGAAACCAAGAATGAAGCTTGATTATTACTCATGTTTGCATAGAAATTCTGTTACTCATATGTTTATTTGTATTTATTTTATAAATAGTTATTTTATCTAGATTATTTTGTGAATTTGCAGAATTCGTTGTATTTAAAACTGAACCAAACTAAACCGATCCCAATGTTGAAACTAATGATGATAAAAATGTATATGTAATTAAAGAATTATATATTTTTATGTGAAAAGTACTGGTGTTTGTTTGGATACTCGGTTAAGCCTCTATATTTACATGTGTATGGATAGTTATTTTATCTGGACTGTAAATTGTACTATTTCTCGCAGTGTGCCATACCGAACCGAACCAAACCGATCCGATCCAAATGCGAGACGAGACGAGAGACGAGACGCGTCGCAAGATCTGCGTTCACAATTGCATTTTAATGCAAATTTGGTGTCAACGCAATATCGACCATGACAGACGCAGTCTCCGGGTCTTCCAGTCTTCCAAGTCCCCCAGTCTTCTGCTGCCCCCTCCCCCCAAAACATATATGCCCCGTCTCTTTCTCGACGCTCACGCACTTCTGCGGCCCTCTCTATCTAGCACGCATAAGGCCATCTCTTTCGACGGTGTGTAAGTGGCGGCTGCTGGGTGTTAAAGTGACTGATTACGTTTGCGTTCGCTGTTTTTGTTGCGAGCGGAGCTGCCTTTTGACGCTAAACGAATTATACGCTTACGTAGGTGGCAGACACTCTGGCAAAAATCGGAGAAAGAAGCAGAGCGGGGCGGAGTAGGGGGGGGCCCAAATGAATTGAGACGCGCCAGAAAAGTTATAAATATTGTCCCTAGAGGGGCGTCATCGCCGCCTTGTTGTTGCCTCGTTTTGCGATTTTGGCCCGATGTTTTTGTGCGGACTCAAAAAGTACGGCGATCCTTGTGTGGGCGTCGCGAAAAATATGTCTCCACATGGAGAAGTGAAATCAGAGGGGGTGAAGTATTGGAAAGGGGGATAATTGCCTCGAGGGAATTATGATTTACTGCCATAACTGATTTGCACTTAAAAATCGAAGTAATCATCAAATGGGATTCGATGAAAAACTATCTTGCTTGGTTGGGTTGGTTTCTGTGTTATATTTTTAATTTTTAATGAAATCTATACTTGGTTTAATAAATAAAATACAATGGTTCATTTATTTTTAACTAATTTGTTATGTTTAAATTGTAGTTTAAAAATACGTGTTGAATTCTTTTTAGTATTATATTTCCAACAACTTTTGATTTTTATTACTCGTGTGGTAAGCCGTAAGATCTTTTTGATATCGCTTTGACATCTAAATCAGATATCACTTACTTTTCCATCGATTTCCGAATAGGCGTTACCTCTTTCTTTCCCATTTCCCCCTGTCATCTTCTCTTTTCAGTCCAATCCCATATTTACCATGACATCTAATAAAGTCGTAAAATATCGCACGCACTCGTAAAAGTTCCTCGGATTTATGATTGCCGGTGTCTAGGGTTCCCGGTTTAAAATTCATTTTATGGCGTCGCGGCTACTGTCTAAGGATCGGTTATAGTCGTCGGATCTGTCCTGCTTTCAGATATAGCCCGCTGGATGTATCGATGTACTCGCACTTGCGTAATTGAAACCTTTCCCTGCCTTTCGGATCGGTTTATGGCGATCATAAAGCGATGGGCTACCGTGGGCCAACTACCTGGCCATTGAGGGAAATGGACGCCCATTGATGTTTATCGGTCTATCGGTGAAAGTTTTATGGCTTGTTACGCTCGTAACTGTCCTAGCTACATAAATACTCCCATCGGCCGAGCGGTAGCGATCGCTCTTTATTGCCCCGAGATGTTATCTAATCTTTGGAGGGTTTTGCCACACTCACCTGCCAAGGCCCGAAAAATATATAGATTTCTGTTCAACTAAGACATCGATTGGTAGTTGTATCCATTAAAGAATAATTGCAAAATCATATCATAAAAGCTTTCTACAATAGGGCTCAAAAACGTTGGCAATGCATAGCTTTAAAAGAAGTTAACATATTATATTAAATTTTATCTATATATTGGTGCAATTTGTATTTAATCAATGTTAAAATGTAATTTAAATTGGAAAAAATACTTTCAAGTTTTTGTGATTCCAGTTTTAAGATTTCAGTGTTACTTAAATGGCACAATCCTGATTTAAATTTAATGGCTTACTGAACTCCGGCCAACTTCTCTAGTCTCCCATTAGCCTTCTCCATTGATTAGCATTTTCAATTGCCATTGCGTCCATTATTATTGAATGTCCTCGACCGCTTTAAAGGAAATTTCGGTGGGCAAAACGATTTTCAATATCTTGGGCCTGTCATTTCCTTTAGCTCAATTTTTTATTGCTTCCTGTCGCGCTTTTCCAGCTTCCTGGGATATCCATTCACCCATTCCCCATATTTTTGGTTTTTTTTTTGTGTTTGCTGCCTCGAATCGCATTTCAAAAGGCAACTTAATCGAGCAAAATAAACCGTTTTCATATGCTCGAATTGAGGCAAACACGTCGCATTACAAGGGGGGAGTATTGTCATTTGGATTTGGTTCTTCGGTTATTTGGCTCTTTGGGGAATTTCCAAACGGGCCAAGGGGTTGCCTCTCCTCTCCTCACCTTTTATTTTCTTTTTTTTTTTTTCCTTTTTTGCACGGATTTTCTTGTTCACTTCACGCGCCGTTCGAAATGCGCGAAATCTCTCAGGTTTTCGAAGGAAGGGATCTGCGGTGATGGGAAGTGGCTGCCTTTGTCAAAGGATTATCACTTCCTTTTGGGGGGGACATTTGAAAGGAGCGAATTGAAAAGAGAGAGCCAGTTCTTTTCTGGGGGCAGAGCTCTGCTAATGAGCTGTGCCCGTAACTGACTCTCTCGTTTGTTGTGCACTAAGAAAAATTATAAATCTAAATAATTAGAATTGCGTTTATGGGGTTGCACTGACTAATAATTTAAACTTAAAATTGCCTCCATTATTAGGGAATTTAAGATATTATCATTATAATTATCTAAAAAAATAGTTTTGAATTTGACTTGGTGTATTTTTATGGGCTTATATATTCTTATTTCCTTCCAAAAAAAAAAACAAGTTGAGAATTACAAGGTCCCTAGGGAATATGACATTAAGGAAAAACGGTAAAACATGTTTACCAAAACTTTGAAAACCGAATCAAGTTCCCAGCTACAATTAGCTCCCAAACCAAACTAAGTACCTTTTCTCCCGGTGTAGTATTCCCCAACCCCTTTCCGTTTTTCTCAGTACATGTGCCAGAGATGTTGGATTGACAGTGTGCAATATGCGTTGATTTTTTATGGCCTTCAATTTGCCGTGGCTGTGGGGCCAAATGCCGAACTCCGAGTCGAAGTATAAGTCGATGCCGATGCTCCGGAGTCGCGCTGTGCCGATCTCGAAATGCAGATAATAATTATTTCAATATGTGTGACTGACTTGCTTGAATGACTGACTGCCAGACGGACAAACTGACAAACGGACGGACGGAGATCGCAGGGCAATGCCAATGCCAAAACGTCGTCCCAGATCGTCATCGTCATGATCTTCATTATCATTATGCGAGTGGATCAAAACCGCGACGCCGCCAACAACATTTCAGTCTCTTCGCCAGCTTTTTTGTATGATCTCACAAAGGGTATTTTAAATTTGACCAGAAGTTCAAAATTGCTGGAGAAGCAAAAAATAGTGAAAGTATTTATTCTTGTGTCAGTTTTGTTTTTGTTAATAATAATACATATTTTTTTTGGCACATTCAATTCAAGGTATTTCAGTTATATTCAAAATATATTTAAAGGCATTAATTGAAGTATTACTTTCACTTTTTCGTTTGGTAATTTATGGCTCTCCCATATAATACAATGAATCTTAAAAGTGTAATATCTGGATATATTTATATATTTATGTATATCTTAGTTATTTAAAAGCTAATAAGTCCAAATAAAAATAAAATAATTTATCAAATTACGATAATGTTTTTTATTTCTCTGAGGGTCTCCGTTTTCTTAAGAATCTTGTGCTAATAATATTTAAATTAAAATTATTTCCCAAGGGTATTTGCAATTTCGATCCCATACGTTGGTATTTACTTTTGATTTCCTTTACTTTTTTTTATTGCTCTTCTGTTTGAGTTTTTGTTTTTGCATGTGCTCGGCTCGGTTTTGTTCTTTTTGTTTTTGTTTCGGTAATATTGTTCTTGTTGTTGGTTTTCACTTAATCACTTGTTGAGAGCGAGACGGCAAGTGTTGGGTTTTTAAGTTGAAAATTGAATTTCTAAGAATTACAAAACAGCAACAAAGTGCCGTTGGCATCTCCCTGACCCCCCTCCCCCCACCAACCAAACCGAACAACCCCAATCCAAATCGGAATCCCCCCTCGAATTCGCCCCATACGATACGATACCATCGCACCACCATCTTATTCCGATCTGGTTGCCTTAAATCCCATATCCTCCAGATATCCCCCCCTTATCCCACCCCCCACACTTTCCATATCCCGTATCAGCGCGGCGGGCTTCGTTTCATTGCATTGCATTAATTTTGCCAATTAAAAAGTAAATAGAGCCTGCATCCTTTCGCTGGTTATCTACCCATCTTCCTGTCTCCCTCTGAAAAGAGAAGGGCATACCTTCTGGGGGCGGAAAGAGAAGGAGCATCTTTTTCGGTTGTGGGCGCGCAAAAGTTTTCAATACAATTTAATCCAATCTGCAAACACATATGGATGCAATATATATATATATATATATACATATATTTTGGTTGATGAATGCCATAGGCAGTGCCACGCCCCCTGACAGTCCCCCGCCTCTGGAAACATTTGCGGATTGCCCCAAGTGCCTGGCTCAATTCAATCACTTTTTTCGGGGGAAGCCACACAGTGGGATGAGATATGTCCTTGGCAACCGCGGTATGGTGCCCATTGTACCCCCACAATTAAAATTGCCAAAAGGCAATAAAGTTTCGTCGCCCTCTACAAATTTAATAAAAGCCACAATTCTACGAGATTGAATTTGCAAAATACAATAATTGTAGTAGATAGTATAATTTAAATATACATACGTGAGTATCATTAAAAATAAATATAGCCTATCTATTCTAAGTAAATATTAATCTGGATAGATATGATAAATAAATAATCATGACTATTATATATTTAAAAAACTAAATATTTTAGGAACACATATGTATGTATAAACATATCATCCAAAAAAGTTGCCGTATAATAATCATAACTACTAAGCCAGTTAGTAAGACGCTTATATATATATATCATATATATTTTGTTCCCCATATTTAAATAAATGATTAAAGTGCCATTGAAAATCTTTGACTTAATAAAAGAGTTAGCTTCTTTTAGTTTGGTTTCATCAAAAGTAATTTATTATTTAAATAACATAAATAACTTTTGATTATTAGAGCTTTTCTTTGTTGTTTTTCCATTTTCCCGTAATCATTTGTTCTTTCTCTTCGGTGACAAGTTCAGTAGTAAAGTCCAAATTACTTGGCATATATGTTTTTTTTGGGGCACTCTTCAGGGTTTTTCTTTGCGGCGGTGGTTGCTTATAGTCTTCTAGTTGTGGTTCAAGAGTGGGGCAGGCAATCTTCTGGGGCATCCAGTCGCAACCGTTTTGTGGCGCAATTGTCTCAACCGTCGACGCGTCGCTTGCGTATCGCATATCGCACCTGATGGGCTGGTCCAAAACAGCCGGCTAAAGCCGCTCCACCCTTTCGGCCCCTCGTTTTCCTCCCACCCCGCATACTCGTACGTATTCCCCATCTTTTTCTTGGCCGGATCGCTCTGCTCTGCTCTGAGCCGAAAGCCAAAGCCAAAGACCCAGGCCCAAGTGGCAGCAGCCAACCATTCGTATAATTGTCGATGCGTTAAGGTAATTGTACACCCAGCCAACTGGCTGCCAACTGAGGCAGCAGTTTAGGTTTAGACCTGGCCAAAAGCAGAGCGGAGCAAGGCCGACCCAACAGCAGCACTGCGAGAAAATTGGCAAGCATTTATGCCATTATTAATTATTTCAATCACTTTAAGCTATACACAATTAATAAAGGACATTTTTCGAAACGCTGACGGACTTAAAAGTTACTATAAATTATTAAATCTTTAATAATCGCTAGAGATCAGTTTGTTTTTAATATCCTACATCTTAATTTTTTTCTATTTCAAATAAAACTGGGATACAATTGTAAAAACTAAATCCTTTAGTTGTTTGATTTTTCGTCCAGTGCATATGTGTATCTGTATCTTGGAGCATACCGTTTCCGAGGGGAGGGGGGTATGGTGGAAGGAGGAAGGAGGGAGAAGGGGGTGTCACTGGGATGGATAGCTATGCCTTCTGTTCAATGCCGTCGCCGCAGTAGTTGCCATCGTCGATTCACTCAGTCGTTTCTAAGTTTGCGTTTGTCGTCGTTTGCCATATTGATGGCACGCTCCGCCGCCTGTCTTTTCCACCGCCCATCCTCCTTTTCCGCTTGCCGCCCACCGCCAACCGCCCACCACCCACCACCTCCCACTTTTGCCGCCCCTGGAGAGCATTTAAAATTTTAGTTTTCTGCTGACAACTAGCATTTTGCCATAGACAGACACATCGGTCTTAGTTTGGTTTTCGGTGTTTGGTTTTCGGTCTGATTTGCTAGATTTGATTTCAGGAAATCTCAGCCGTCTCTGTCCCTCTCTCTCTGTCTATCTCTATCTCACTTTATCCACCTGCCTGAATGCACTCGGTTTTGGATTCCGATTTGGATACCGATTCCCATTTGGATACGCATTTGTCAGGCCCTTTTGTTTGGCTCATTGTCTCCGGTCGCCTTTTGTTGCAATTGAAAAATTATAGCAATTAAATGCCAGTGAAGACCAAATGCATTGACCAAGGTCCAGTTGGTTTGGCAATGCGAAATGGGATTAGATTCGCTGCGGTTTTCCCTCCAAAGTGGTGTACCATCAATGAAAGCGGCCATTCGATAGCATATGTTCTGCTCATTGCACTTTTCGGTTGAGTTCCTTGTGGTTCAACTCGCCAAATAAATTATCATGTACTTACTATACACGATATATAGAATATAGAGTTGTGTTTTGGGTAATCATTTTATTTGATGATTTTCTATCACTAACATTTTTTCCATTTTAAATGCTAAACATTTTAAAGACATAAATTAACATGTACAGAAAATAAACAAGTAAAATAAAGTAATCGGTGGAATAATTGGAGAGATTAAAAAGTTTATTTTGGATCTCCGTAATTATTTCTACCATAAAGGTATATAGAATATTAAACCCAATTAAAATTCTTCGTATCTCTAATAATTTGCAATCCCCGGCGCTTTTCGATCGTCGATCAGACTTTTATTGGCGCTTATTTTGGAATTCATTTCCGAGGACTGTTCCCGAATTCCCCCACATGTATATGGGTCCTGGAGTCAACTGCATCGGCACACATATAATATATCACAGTATATCCGAGGGTTCGTTCGCTGGCAGTTTCGTATAATTTTTATATGCAGTCATCAACAGCTCATATATGTTTTTATTGCCAGCGCGAACAGCGATATGCATCTGAGGCATCAGAAACAAGAAAAAGATCGGGCGGCAGATGAAGATGCGGCTGAATCCGAATCCGAATACGAATACGAATCCCAATCCGAATCCAAAGATCATTATGATGATGATTATGGTTGGGATGCGATGATGACTATTTCTGCGTACAGATTTCCAATAAAAATTCTGTCGACTTGAGTTCGAGTTCGGTTTTCGGCCGAGACTCCGTATTTCATTTGGTGTGTGAGCGAGATTTACACGCTGATATACAAGGGAAATACACAAAAGTAACAATAAAGGCTGGCTGCGGAGATATACGTTAGTCACTCCGATTCCGATTCGTTGTCTCTTTCTGGCCCTCTGGGCGTTGAGATTTATTTCTTTATTTTGGCAGCCAGTGGCCAGTTGTCTCACTGTTTTATTACCAGGAAATTTGTATTTAATACGTTTTTTCCGCGTTTTTGTAGCGGGTTTCGGGTGCGCGACATTGTCGCCTCCAAGCTTAACCCACTAACCGAAAGGTTCTCCAGCTAACTGTCGGTTATCTCTACCCTCGATCGACACGAAGGGCTAGCCTATGATCTAGTTGGCCCAAACAGTCAGTTGGTCGGTCGGTAGCCAATTTTCAATGGAAGCCACACACAATCAATCGGTTCGCAGAAGTCTTTAGGCCCTCGAGAGCTCCTAACTCATAAGGGCCTATAGCTTCTTTTCGATCTTATCGACCCGTTACCCGTTGCCACCCTAATCGATTTCGGGGTATTGTAAGACAATTTTTGTTCTTTTTAGAAAATGTCTTATAGAACTTGGCAGCCAAACAAAGTCCAACGATTGCAATGTGTCAATATTTGTGAGTTAGAGGTTTTAAAACGACAATTAGAAAAACTAAGCAGTTGTGAAAAGTAACTCAGTTGGCCGAGGTGACATTTTTGATTAATACGTTATACTTTCAACATTAACAGTACATATGTCAATAGGTCCTCATATAATCAGGATTTGATACCCGTAGAAATCAAATAAAAACACGGAAAGATGGGTCGCGCTCCGGTGAGAAGGAAGTCGCGTCCTAAAGTTAATCAAGGGAATGAGGAGGATTACTATTTGAGGCAGGAGGACGTCCAACGATCGTCTCGACGATGGTCATACATCCGGCGAAGGATTCCGGATTCCGACAGCGACACCGATACAGACTCTGATTCCGATTCCGAACCGGAGAAGAGCTCTGTTAAAGCACCAACCCTCTTGAAGGACCTCAGTGCCTATGGAGACTGGCACTTGCCGAATGGGAAATTCGATTTCGAGACGACTGGCAGGGAAATGCTGATGAATCTCAGCAAATTCCCCTACCCGGAAATGTTCCATCCGCCGCTCCTTCTGGGCGCCAAGTTGCGTAACCCCGTGCAGCTGAGTTGCAGGCCCTACGTCACCAACATCTTCGAGGACGCCATGCCGGAGATTCGGGCCCGGGCCAAGCAGTTCCTGGATCCACCACCGGAGTGCGAGGGAGCCGTGGGCTACGATCCGCAGTACTTCCAGACCCCCATGCGGATCAAGCCCCTGTGCCACCGTCCCCCCTTCGTCCCGTTCAAAGGAGCTGGGGCGGCGAGTCCTGGATGGATGGCCGCCGCTGTGCAAAGTTGTATGTGGAACTCACTCAGCCGCTGGTGGACTACGGGAAACTGCGTCGGCACAGGAAACACAAACCGAGACCCAATAAGCTTCTGAAGGGATTGCGAAGGAAACCAGTCACTCAGGCCAGACCAAGGTTGTTGCGACCTCGAGCCAGGATCGTATTGAATTCGGAGTCGGAGGAGTTCTACCAACAATCGGGGGAATTCGAGGAGGAGCAGCTCATTTCGGGGGACTATTACGTGGGGTTGGCGAATGAGGACTTTGATTTGGACACTGAGGTCTCCTGGCACTCCTCACTGCCCGAGGACCCCGAACCGAAGATAGCCCGAACCCAGTCGGATCTGACACTGGACTATTTGAAAACCCGTCCTATGATAAGGCGTTGCCACAGCTTGGGCAGTATTCATTATTAATTATTATAACATCATTTGTGTTTTAGAAAATGTGCTCGCAAAAAAACGTTTTAAATTGTTTTTGGTGTTCCAATATTAAACATGCCTAACATACTAAACATGCCATCCTAAACAAATATTTGAGTTGTGAATTAGTTACTGCAAATATGTGGCAATTTATTCCCCATTAGTAATGAGTATTTTTCAAAGCGTCTTTCAAGAACACCCGTTCGAAAGCCCTCCTCTCGAGACCCCCTATTCCGATTTCACGCAATTAAAAAGACCAGCAGTTAAACGGGGAAAAAGAGCGGCAATTGTAACAGGCGGCAAGCTCATCGATCAGTTGAAATTAATAAAATACTCAATAAATGCGCTCACAAAAACGTGTGCAAACAATCGATCAATCAGCGATTTGACAGGCCCGCAAATTGCGGAGTGAGTTGGCTT
This sequence comes from Drosophila rhopaloa, assembly GCF_018152115.1. Lineage (NCBI taxonomy): Eukaryota > Metazoa > Arthropoda > Insecta > Diptera > Drosophilidae > Drosophila > Drosophila rhopaloa. The sequence continues at coordinate 8,197,496 of NW_025335123.1, read as the reverse complement.
CGAAATCGCCGACTTGGTTTTGGATTGGGATTGGGACTTGGGTTGGCGATTGCGATTGGGTCTGGAGGCCAAGTTGGCTGACAGCCAGTCTGCTACCAATCTGCGAGTCGAGACTTCAAAACAATTACACAGCAACATTTCCAAGAGCCGAGTATCTGTGAGACTCTCGAGTATCTTAGGGGACTGAATCTGAATCGGAATGGGAATCGGATTTGGATTTGGATTCAGATTCCGAATCGGACAACTGCCACCGTACAACCGCGACGACTGTTGGCCTGTTGATTCAAGCGATTAATCGATAACAAATAAAAACATTTCGACAACTACTTCCAAAGAACGCGCTCCCAGCAGTCACAAAACAGCAGTGCCAACTCCAGAACAAAACACAAGACCTCGGCTTCTTTTGCCACAGTGAGAAAAAAAACCTGGTGAATATAGTCAGATATTTTAATGAAATTTATTTAAAATATCAAAATGTCTGAAAGTTAAACCATAAACTTTTATTACACGCTTGAATTGTGCATATATCAAAAACAGGACTAAACAAAATATTTTCCTACTAATAAAAAATGTTGGATTGAATTAATAACTTGTGTTTTACTTTTAAAGTGATTTACTTTTAAAGTGATATAATCATTTAAAACGCGATAAAAAACTATATATATTGACATGAGAAAGTATTACATATATTGAACATGTTTTAACTTATTAAATCCCATGACTATTTCCCAAATTCTCTCACATAAAAAACACTAAGTTTACATTTTTAAAATCACTATAAAGGGTTTTAAAAGTGTGCAATAGTATTATTAACGAAAGTCTAATGGATTAATTATCTAATACGGCGTACTTTTTCTTTACTACATTCTTTATATAAAATTATAGAACATTTAGGAGAGCAACTAGTAGTGTTTGGTTTTACTCGCCTTTGTTAAACATGGTAATCCTATTTTTAGGATCTAAATTTAAAGGTCCTAATTTCCTATTTGTCTCAGTGTACTCCGCCCCTTGGGCAACTCCATCGGAGGCTGTCAACAACTCGACATTGTGTGTATGAGTGGCGTGGTACGCATAAATGCCATGGAAATTTTCTTTTTAATCAATTATGAGTATTAAGCCAAGGGGCCAGCCGTCCATATGGGGATCGCTGGATGTGGGATCGCGGCTGGGTGTTTCGGGGGATATTCCGGGGATTCGGGGGTATTCGTGTGTGTATCTTGTATCTTGTATCTCCGATCGCCGATCGTCGGGGTGAGAGAGCTCGAATGCGAGGCGCGCGCGGCGGCCGCAAGATAAAAATCGCAAACATTCTTTATTGAATGCTGTAGATGCCAACGCCAGACATCTCTCTGTGTACACCCGTGTGTGTTTACCATACAAGTGTAATCCCCAAGACCAAGTGGAGTGGCACTTCGAGTACTTCTCCAGCTGAAGTGGTGGCCCACGGTAGGCAAACTGCCAGTCCTCTCCCTTGAATCGGTTCGGGAATAGATCTGCCGAAGGGTGGGATATCAGGATCTTTTATGGAGATTCTGCATAGATCTTCACGTTTACGGATCGTCACAATCCATTCAAATTCAATTGGAATTGGAATGTGGATAAGGAATCTGTTAAGAATTTTGAACCGATGAAATGGAATATGTTTTTTTTTTTGACAATGTCTTAATTATGGTGTACAGAAGAGGCTCTACATAACTATGTCGTGGGGACAGACAAGTACACAGGAGCACAACTGTTGGACGATTTTTACTGGATTTCCCCGCAGTGGTCTCTAAGTTTGGATATCTAAGATGCACTTCCTCCCTGCTGCCAAAAACACTTAATATTTTAGATCAAACCCACATGCCCAGCGAGTCGAAGAGGAGCGCACAACGTCAAACAAATCATAATCGGTGGCTGGTAGACAGTAGCTGCATTCGCTTCAAACGGTCGACAGTTTGTCTGTCAAATTGACATTACACGCAGCGACGCGACTGCGACGCCGGCAGAGGGTAAGTCAAGTGTCGGCAGAGTCACCAACAAGTTGCGTTTACATGGCGCAGGCTGAAGGCTCTGCTCTCGTACACTGAGCGAAAAAATGTCAATGGAAGCGGGTTGGGATTAATAGCTTCCTATAAAAGTGACAAGTCATAAAAAAATTTATGTTCAATAATAAAAAATAATAATAGTTAAAAATGAATTTAAGTATTCATATTTTCTTTGAAAATACTGAGCCATAGAAATCTCTAGAAGTTTAAAACCATTTCAGAAAGGTATCTAAAAGTATGCTTCACAAATAAATGCGCACCTTTGGACATTTGATTGAATCGATTGGGAATTTTAAGCATATTTTAGCATACTTTTGAACGCTTCTAGAAGTGATTTTAAAGCTCTTTGGATTTTCCATTTATTGATAAAAAAAAACATTCCGCTTTTAAGAACTTGTTGCAGATAATCCCAAAACTTTTACCAGTGCACCTGGACACTCTCTACCATGGACTTGGACTTGGTTCGGGACTTGGTATTGGACTCGGATTTGGAATCAGCGGGTCTGAGTTTTATTCCGGGCGTAGGCCGCTTGACTGACTGACGGACTTGGCTGTTGGCTTCTGTTTGCGGCGCTGACTCAGCTGAATCTGGGCCTGAATCCGAGTTCGAGTTCGAGTCCGAGCCTGAACCTGAACCTCAAACCGAAGCTGAAGATGGTGCAGAGAAGGAGGCAGAGGCTGGGGTAAAGGCAAAGCCAAAGGCCTCCATCTGAAGCCGATGATTTTCCGCTTGGCTTGGCTTCGCCTGGCAACCTGTTGGCAACTCATTAAATAATGCCGATGACTGGACAAATTCGTACTGTTTTTTTTTTTATGGTGATTAAACAAGCCAAGCATAATCCTTGCTGTGCAGTGGAATTGCATTTGACTGGGGGACCGGAACGTTGGCGTTATAATTCTACCAGCCCACCTCCATTCGGGTCCTCTCCTTTATTTCTCCTTATTTCCCCGATTCCCCGATGCCCTGATCTCCTCCAGCTGACAGTTTCTCTCCTCCTGGCGAGGTTGCTTCTGTTCCTGTGTGTTTGTGTGCCAAAGTGACACTTGTACAGATTTTCTTAATGCGCCAAAGTGCCACTTGTCGTCTGTTGACGCTCCTCGTCCTCCGTTTTCCCATCTTCCACTTCCATCCACCGAGAATATACCAGAATCCCCAGAAATCCGAGAATGCCAGATCGAAGCCGTTTTGTACGTGTCTCGGCAGTGAAATTTTGTTAAATCAGCGCTAAAGCGATGGCAAGTTACTCTGGGACTCAGCGACTCTGTGAATCCTCAAAACTTGTCCGTCGAGCCGAGCACAATTCTAATTGCTGGCCAACGCACAATTTGTCACATGCCAAATTAATAAACGACTTGGCCAAGATGCACCTTCGTTGGCCCAAAACAGTAGCAGCTGATTTTGGCCTCAAGTTGGCAGAATCGGTCCTTTGATTGAGTGGATGAGTTGTTGGTGGTGTGTGGGTTTCAATGGAGGCTCAAAGCGTTGAGAAGTGGAAGTAGTTTTCCTGTGCAAAGCGACTTTAACACTTCAGATGTGTGAGGTCTTACGAGTAAGGCAGTTGAAATTGTATTTTTAGACTGGCTTTACTGGTGTTTATATGAAAATTAGGTGAACGGATCTAGATTTTACTTATAAATGGTTTAAAGTATGCAATTCTTAATAGGTCCACGGGTAATTCAAATTTGAAGCTATAGTACAAACTTGTAAAAATGGAACATTTGTACCTGGAGACTATTTCAAAAAAAAACATTTTTTAATTGATATTTTTCTGAGCACTCCATTGAAAAGTCAACCATTTATATATTTCACCTTTTGAGTCGCCATTATGAGTAATTACAGATGAGAGTAATTACCTTCCTCCAATCACCGAACATTTAATAAATCTCAAAGGGGCGTTCTTAAGCTCCAGCAAACCAGCGACTTACTCTTAATTGCAGCTAGTTGTTGTGATTATAATAGTGGTTACCTAAAACTGATCTGGGTATGCTCAACTAGTTAATATGTTAAGACCGAAATTCCATTCGGTTTTTTGTTTCTTATTTATTATTTATGATTATCAAAATACTGCACTATTGGGAGTACTCAATATTAATGCGAATCGGTTATGTGATTATCAAAAATTTGATTTCAATATTGGTTTCTTTTGTACTGCTTGTTTGAAATATATATTTAATTGTTTAAAAAATCTTTGGAAATTTTATGTTCGCTATATCTTAAAGCATTTGGCGGTATTTAAAAATAAATAACCTACTTCGTAACCTAAGAAAATTTCGAGTATATAAAAGAGTACAAAAAGTCATTCAAAAATTAATTATGGTATCTCTTAGTCGAGCTTATCAAAATCCCAAGGATAGCCACTTGTTGCTGCTGGCTGGCTGATTTTGTTGTAATACTGGGCAGAGCCCCGGGGCAGTCTTTATTTTCTTGGTTTTCGCCTCTTGTTTTTCCCTTTCTCTGGTTGAGGCTGCCACTTAATTTATTTGTCACCGAACCGAAGCGCAAATGAAGTTCGAAAAAACCCGACATGCAAAGGCATCCGAGAAAAGTCAACAGCGACCACGGAATCGTTTGAAATAATACGAGAGGGGCGGCAAAGGCGAAGGCAGCAGCAAAAAAGCTGAAGAAATAATTACAAATTAAAATGAAACACGGAATGGGACAGACAGACACACATGAGGAAGAGCCAGGCTCTGAGATGGTGATATAGGGGGCATTGGGGGCCGGAGTTTTACCAAGTTTATAAATAGCTGCGTTGACGACGCCGCTGGCCACGCATGCGCAAAGATTTGTCATAATTGATAAACGACAACAGCAACATTCGAGACTCCTCCATTCGAAAAAAAACGGGGGAAAACTGACAAGACAGCCATCGAAGTAGCCACTTTTTAGGGGTGGACCACGGCGATCCCAAGACCCCCGGTCACAGTTCCCGTCACCGTCACAGTGACGGTGACCACGCCTCGACGAGCACACAAATCGAACCACTGCAGTTCTTTAATCGTGAATTTAAGGTCAGACAACGTTATTTGTCCAATTAATGGTCAAAAGTTAAAATAAAATCTGTTCTTAAAATGTTCAATAACATATTTCGATGGCTACAAGAATTTATATTGATTTTATTTTACAGAAAAAAAAGATCGCCTCACAACCAAATTTTATTTTCATTTTGTAACGCATCTAAGAATAATTTTCTGTATTACAGTATTTACAATATAATTATTTACATAACATATTAGCATTTAATAGAAAATTAACATTACACACTTTAGGATTGACAATAAAATATATGAAGTACAACTTAATTAACCCCTCAATAGACACTTTAGACAACATAAACTTCTCTTCCTTTTATTTTGAGCTAATTATCAATGAATAATCCCTTTTTAAATAAAAGCGGTAGAAATCTGGGATATATATTACTTATGGAAAGGTCTCAAATAAAACATGAAATTATTGTTTACAATGCATATGCAATAACATCTGTAACGATTTAATTGAATTAAGAGCCATATTATCACCAAATTACTCAACTAAATGAATAAATTACCGAGTAAATCCCAATCGATCTTCACACATATGATCATTCAGATATCCAGATACTTTCAGCAGCTGCCAGACATAAAATAAAATCCGAAATGCAGACACAGGTGACGATGACAATGACAATGACAACTTCAGCAGCCGATTCAGCTGGAATCGCGGCTTTAACTGCAACTTCAGCTACAGCTTCAACTTTGAGTTGAACGATGACGCCAAATTGGCAACGCGTTTCTGTTCTTTTTTCCCCGTTTTTTTTTGTGGCCCGAACGTGAGAACCAATTGCTATGTATGGTCATTACAAGCCGACCAGTCCAGTCCTCCAGTTGAAGGTCCGTTGGCCAGAGCGAGAGATATAACCCATAAATATTTTAATGATGATTACATTTTAAAAACAACGAGCGCTGCCAGTGCACTGGCACGAAATCGAATGAGAGAAATCACAGGTCCGATCTGGGTGCTGGGTATTGCGATCGGGATCGGGATCGGGATCGGAATCGGGGATCCAGGATCCCAAAGAGTACTGATGATGAGCTACTACGCCAGCACTGGGCGACACTGACGACATTTTTCGAATTACATTGACAGGCTGGGATGGGACTAAAAGCGATAATTATTGCCAACTTGCGGCGCTGTAAGTGTTGGCGATCGTGTTTCGCGGCAGCGTTTGTTGCAGCTGTTTGCTAGCCCGCCCTACCCCCTCCCCTTCCCTGGTATATCCCCTGGTATTCCCTGGTACATCCCCTGGTACACTCCCTGACACACCCCTGTGTCCCCAAAATACTCACTGCCTGATCGACGGCGTCTTGCCAATGTAATTTCAATAATTTTATCTGCCGCCGCTCGCGTCTGCAGTGATTCGATTGGCGAGCGGTGACAGATCAAAGCCGCTGCTTTCTACACATAGAAAAAAGCATATACCAAATGCAGAGTAGGTGACATAAATTACAAAAAAGAAGTTAAGTTTAAAGAGAATGAGACGTTAGCAAATCAAATTGTATTTATCAGTTATTCTGGCTCATTGCAAGGCACTGATGTATCAACTATTTCTCTTACAATAATGAAACTAAAATTAAGGTTATGGAAAGGTTTATGTCAAGTGATTTAGCATTTTCTTTGTCTTGGATATAAAGCATATATTGTAAGTTCGTCCTTAGAGTGACTTCCAATATTCTTTCAATAGTTGGGAAATTATGGAAACATAAAGAGATTCAATTCACACTCTTTAATATAAACACATAATTAAGAGCTTAATTGAAAAAAGAATATCCACTAAAAGTAAATTATTATCAAGGGATTTAAATCACTTGTCAACAAGTAAGCAAAGAAAAAAAGAACGACGTCTTTTGGAATGAATCCATGGCAATTGCGATTTCAAAACGTATTGTAGTGATTTTAAAGCTTGAGTGATTTTGGTGTCACACCTCTTATATATTTGTGTATTTGGAGACACATTTTCAGAGCAAATATATATTCGAAAGGTGTTTAATTTTCGCTCAGTGTCCGCGGCGGCAAAGATCAGTGATCGGCGTTCAGCAGGCAGGCGATGGCGATGGGTGGAGCTGCTCGATTCGACTGCGTTCGGCACTGCCTGCTCCAGATGTTTAGCTGCACTTTGGCGGCTCGATGAGGAGTTCCTGCGATCGCAATCACATCCAGGTTCAGCCGAGGTTGAGGTCCCGAGCTTCAAGTCCCCGTAGCCTTTGCGATGCGCAATCATCAACATCAGAGCGAGCGTCATCAGCCGACCACTGCCAATTACTCGGCAGCATTGTTGACATGCCTTTTGCCATTTGCATCGTTTTCGTATTGATTTGTTTAACTCTTCTGCTCTTCTGCACACAATTTTCGGCTTCCAAACCGAACAGATTCGATCGAGATCCTCTGCATTTTTATCCCACGGCCCAAAGAGCGTGTGAATGGCCATTGCCATTGCCCAACGCGACCAGTTCAATGTGCCGATCAAAAATATGTCAAAAATCTATCGAAGAGCGACGATCAATACGATCGTGTGTACCTTTTTGTTACCTCCTGCAATCGGTTGCATTCTTGTGCGTTCTGTAGGTCAGTTATCGACCTACTTTACGTGATATTCCCATATATTCTTTGGCTTTTAGTTGTGGATAAGAAAATGGGTTTTGCTCAGACTCTATCAATTTGTGTGATTTTAATAATGTATTTTAATAATAACTACTATTTTCTAAGTTAATATTTAGCAGAATTTAAACAACCATTTTCTCCATCCCATAATAATTACTAAAGTAATTTTTTGTGCAATTTATCCATATATTTGAATTTGTTCAAAATTACCTTACTTTATTTAGAGACTGATGATTTGAAGAGAAATTATACCAACCAGCTTTAAGCCAATAATAATGATAATATTTTATTTTACATATTTTTGTTCGCTTAAAAGCCCAAAAAGCGAAACCCGCTCTATTTAAATGTTAATTTGCTTTCTAAAAAATTAAAGAATATTTACTAGGGATCCGCGAATTTGAGTTTCACGACTACAACTTATCTCCCAAGAAAAAAAAAACACAAAGCAAACTCTCCCCAATCGGTTAGATCCACTTTCGGGCAATTAAAATTCGATTGAAATCGCCACGAGGTGAACATGTTAATGGAAGATCGCCACGCCTGTAACCACAGCCGCATTTTTCCCACACCAATTGGCAATCGAAGGGGAATTTAAAGGAAGGGGGTTTCTGTTCCAAACCCCGATATATCGGGTTCCCCCTACACAACAAAAAAGCGCAGTCGCATTTCATTTGGGATTCCGTAAGCGTTTCGGTTCAAACATAAAATAAATAAAAATCAGTACAATTCGAAGAGCTGTTGTCGCCTTTGAGCTTTTGCGACAATCACTCACGTTGCCATTTGGCGGTTCCGTCTCGAATCCCCTTAGTTCCCCCTTAACCCCTCTTAGCCATCCAAAACTACACCTTAACCCCCTTGTGCCAACTCTTTCCTCGAGCGTTCAATCATCGGCGATCGTCTTTGAGGCCCGATTCGTTCGTTAAAAGTTCTGCGTATTGAAATGAAATTTGTGTCGCTCGACACGATGACTTATTCAATTATTCGATACGATACCACGTGATTGAATTATTGAAATAAGTTAGAGTTCGAATCGGGTGTCAGTTGACCATGTGAAAGAGCAATTTGTAAACCATTTGGCTGGCAAATTTAACTCGAAAATGAACTAGTAACTAAAATCTTAAATGTTATAAAATAAAGAAACAAGTGCGGCTTAAAAAAATGATGCCATTTTAATATAAATATAATTATATTATATAAAGTTTATAAGTTTGCAATACGATAATTGACACGATAATTTGGAAGACAATGGTATTTAGTTTTATTTTAGATCCAAATTGGTTCGGAGTACTGAGATATTAGCTTGGAATTGTTGGGACAATTTGAATCTTTCTGCCTTTTCCTGCTGATATCCTGCATCGTTTTCTTTCTGATTTTCCTGGTTCCAAAGGGTATAGATCCATCTCCCGACTGTTTTTCTCCAAATCTCATGGTTTTTAGGTAGTCCTCTAGACTAAGGGTCCTGACACCCTGAACCGAGCCCAGTTTGGTGTCATTTATATTAAGACTGGCCAGAAATTCTGCGATTGTGGCATAATGAACGCCATCGCGACGGCATCGACTGTATTCCAACTCCTGGTCACTACTGCTCCTCCGGATCTGATCTCCGTCCATTATGGGATTTATATGTATATAACAATTTTGAACTGATTTTTTCCAGCCTTGTGCTTTTTTCAGCTACTTGACTGTCTGAGATAAAAATTATAAAACTTAGCCAACTTTGCAAATGGATTACTTTTTAAAACATCGATTTCAAGCCGTTTTAAGGGAGGGGTATAGTTAATTCGGTGCTATATTATTGGCTATACGGATAGTCTCAGCTCAATTTTGTTTTTTGCATGTGATTGGGCAACATTTAAACAATATGTGTGATTTTTTTCTTCCAAAAATATTAAAAATTGACTGAGATACAGGCAATCTCCGACGGCGCCTCGAAGAAAAGATGTTTTGCGGTGTACACGATAACCGGTCACATAATCATCCGAAATGAAAAAATCCAATTGCATTAGTTAAAGAACAAGATTCCTCAGGTAACGCTGTCGAGTTTTTATTTATTTATTTATTTTTTTCGATTTTTTAAGGCACTTGAAAGTCAAAAACACCGATTTTCGCCTAAAACGTCGAGATATTTGTTGCTCTAAAAATAATAAATTAAAAAAAAAAAAAACTCGACAGCGTTACCTGAGGAATTTAATTGAGAACAACTGTGCAAAATTTCAAAACGATCCGTCCGATAGATTTTGCCGGACCGTGTACACCGACTTTGAAAAGGGTAACTTTTCAGGAGAGCATTTTAAAGTTTTGGAAACCCTTACAAAACAAGCTAACTTACCTACGTTCAACTGCCAATAAGTTCGGAAACTTTACTCGGATCGATCTAAAACTTTAACACAATATTTTCAAGATGTTGTGAATTCAGAAAAAAAAATGCAAAAAAAAATTTAAATACTATACCCCCCCCCCCTTAAGTCGATCTGCGTTCAAACCTTATTGTTTAATTACTTAATACACAATATAGTTCAAAGTTGAAATAATATTATTCAAGAAAAGTCATCTTTATTTTTAATAAAAAAATGATGAAATGTGATTTTATGACAAATGATTGATAAGTTATGGATATAGTTGACTTAATGCTATTTTCTTTGACTGCAGTGCACCTGCCTGGATTTGTTTGATTAATATTAATATAACATGAGTTTGAACAAGTAATAAACATGTGGCTTTTCCTTTTTGTAGAATAAATTCCAAGGGGAAGGGAATGAAGCCGCACTCGCTTGACAGCTCATTTTGCATAATTGTGCGGCGCGACGGGCAACGCATACAAATCGATTATTGAACCGAATTCCTGATATATTTTTTATGGTTTGATTTATGATTGCCATACAGTTGTCAGTCAGTCAGGCGAAGAAGGGTAAGTTGAGTGGTTCTTTAACGATTGAGCATCAAAAATGCTAATTGAGCTGTTTATCGATTTGTCAACAACAATAACCCGCAAACAAAGTCGAACAATGGCCACATCAGCGGCGAAAATGTCATTTCATTGTTGTTCAACTTGATGGGGCATTCGGGCCCCCTTCCTGAAAGCCCCCCCCCCATCCTCCTCCCCCCTTACTCACTCTCCATTGAGTTTTATTGACTATTAAAATTGTGTCAAAATGTGTTTGAAATTTTTTATTGTTAATTATACGCGGCGGGCGTAATGTGGAACCAATAAACAATATCGGCATCGCAATTGGAATTCGGTATTAATCGTTTGTTGTTTTGTTTCTTTCATTATTTCTTCGACTCTTTTTTTTTTTGGGAATACTGGGAATTAATTTGCCGAACTAATTAAAGTATAAGGCAGGCCAAGCGTGAAACCGAAACTGAAATCAAATCAAAATCGAATTCGAAAAACGCTCAAATGAATAGACAGGCGGATCGGACAAGCCGACAAGTTGAAGTCCCAGATCCAGATGCAGGGCCTTACACGGAGAAAAAAGTTGGAATGGTTTAAAACAATTTTCAGTAGACTTTAATAATAATATTTCTTCGTTTTTCTTGCGTTATACGTTTGAATAAAGCTTACAAAGCCCTATATAAAATTAAATATTGAAAGTTTTAAATTCCAAATTTAATTTTATAACAATTTTTTTTTGCAGCCTAGTAATAAAATAATTAGAAAGGAACATTTATAACTAAATTACTTGAGTTTTATTTACCAATATTTTACTGAGCATATGTTCAAGAATTTAAAACATAAGTTTCCTAAACTATTTATCTAATTAATATATTATACTTCCCAGGTATTCTATTCAATTAATCAATTAGAAATCATTGAACAATCACGTTTTCCAGCAGTGCAGAACCAAAGTCGAAAGGGAGTTTCGGTCGGAGATTGAGTAATGAGCCCTGGAGTTAGAGCCACGGCAAAACCGATTTCACTGACCGCCCTGACTGAATGGCAGAGTGAAGGACTGACGGAATGACTGACTGAGCGAATGACTAACTGACTGACTGACTGACAGAATCCCAAAGGAAATCGCGGGGGGCTGGCCAGGCGGATCCTGACTGACATTTGATTATTGGCTTCCAATTTGTTGCAGATTTTGTTTTTATTTTTCATTCAAGCGCAAATTGCGTGCCTGGCAATTTGCGAAAATGCAAAAACAAAAAAAGAAGTTATATCCAGATATATAGTGGCAGAAGAGCGAAAGAGAAGGCTAAAATGAGGGCCGAGCGATCAGCGAACAGAAGTCAAATTGTGGCCAACATGGAAATTAATGGAGCAATGGAGCAACGGCGATCGAGAAAAAAAGAATACGAAAATCGGAGAATGGAGATCACGGCTGCTGTTGCCGCTGCTACTTTTGCTGCAAAAATCGGCGGCAGGAAAGGAGTTATTAAGACAGAAAGGGATGGCCATAGGTTGCCCAGGTCTACCTTTATATCTTTTCATTTCTTCCGTACTTTTCGCTCGCTCTGTTTTCTGTTTTTTTTTTCTGTTTAATGAAGGCAGTTCGATCGATTTGGCTGGCTGCGAATCGTGGCAGCCCCACCCCCTCCGCCTGGACCCAATTTCCAGTTCCAGTTGCAGATCCGATTTTTAGAGGCGGCACTTCTACACGGCAATCGTGAGGTCTTCACGGAATTAACAAAAAAGGTCTACGCAAAACTAAGATCATTTTAAACTTTATGCTAAAAAGTTTAGTATTTATTCTTAATTTACTTATATCATTTTGATTCCTTTACCTTTATTATTATACACTATTTAGGTTACTGGATAAATATTTTCTTAATTTTAAGCAGCCCGACCAAAACTTACAAAGATTGCAATCCTTTAAAAAATATAAAAAAAATAATGCTATATATATTAATAATATAATATTTTAAAATTATGTAATTAATAATTCATTTTGTAATTTGTCTGATTAATATTATTATATCACAGAAACAGTAGTAAAGTTTGGTTTCCTTGTAGTTTTGGTTGGGTGTTCGAAAAATGCTTGTACTAAACTACTATTTCGCTTTACAATACATCTAACTAAACAATTTTCAGTCCATATTTTAAATGGAGCACTGGTTTAGTTTTGTTTCCAATGGCCTTTTTGGATCGTGTCACGTTGCAGTCTCCAATATCAGGCAATTCGGCGACCAGTCCTCGGCACAATTTCAGTTTGCTGCCACAGATTCAGCCGGTAGTTGGTAGTTGTTGCTGCCGTGGCTGCTGTTGGCCAGGCCAAAAGAGCCCAGGGTCCAACCAAACCGAACCGAACTATGGCAAACCGAACTGAACCAGCGTTTTCGATCTGTCTGTCAGTCAGCTGCCATTTTTGCTTGGCTCGAGACTTGAGACTCGAGCTTCGAGATCCGAGATCCGCGACTCGGCAGCCGAAGAAGCTGGAAACTGAAACTGAAGCTGAAACTGAGTGAATTAAACTGGGGGGGACCTGGATCTGGATCTGGGCAAGAAATCAGCCAACCAAGTCGGCGAACCAATTGATTGACATTGCCCACAACGCCCTTTTGCCAACTTGGGGCGGTCTTTCCATCCAAATGGTGGCCAACTTTTGCGGCCAACTGTACCGGAAATGTGTGAAAATGCGAAGAGCCATGAATGAATCGCTTAGTGGTCAGCCAGCCAGACTTCTGTTGAATTATTATGCCCCCGACCAACTACTAATTATACAACAATAATTAATTAAGGCAAGAAGCCGAGCTTTTGGCCAGCAAAACAAAAGACAAAAAACTAAAAAACCAGTTGGCCCAAAGCCGAAGTTCATTCAAGAAAAGCTGACAATGACAAAAACAGTTACCAGCCGTCGTTGAGCGGTCAAAGCCGTGTAATTATGAAATTCAAAGAAATGAAGCATTAAACCGAACCATCTCGAAACAAACGAGAAATATGATATATGGAAAAAAAGTGTTTATAACTAAATTAGCATGAAGCCACCGCCCATTGATAACTCCACTCGTGGCTCAGTTTATCTTCTTCTTTTTTTATTTTGGCTCTTTGTGGTTGACAAATTAATATACAAAACTAAACCCTTTTTGAAGTCGACCGACCAGCTGGTTAGTAGCGCCATAAAAACCAGGTCCATACTTTGATTACCACAGGCAAAAACTCCGCTTTTCTCACCATTCTCTTTACGATTATTTTTACAACTATTATTATTATTATTTAAGCCGCCTCTTTTACAATTTCCAACGAAAATTGTGTACTCGGGAATGAATTTATAGTCATTAAAGTGTGAGTTATGTCTTTATAAATCCATGTTAGTTGAGCTCAATGGAAAGTCGCGACACAATTCGGGGGGAGATAGAAATTCAGGGAAATACAAGAGGTTCTCCAAATCCGAGTGTAGGGAATTTACTAAGAATGTTTAAATATATCGTAAATCTAGCTTTTCAAATATGGCAGGTAAGGGAATCTATTTCCTGAATTTGGAGAATTTAGTGGACTTAACATACGAGAAATCTAATCTTTAAGTTTTTGAATATTTCCGGATAAAATCTTTGTATACTTTGACTTTTTTCTTATACAATTCTTAAGATATCATCTTTAAACCTTATTTATGTATTATTATTATCGCAGCCCATTAACTCTAATATCCACTGTTTAACTCTTATTTATGCATTTCGATCCACATTTTCTTCTTTAAAAAATTCCACTGACTTCCCCTAATTATTATGAGGTGCTGTCGAATCGGTTCCAGCAATTTACCTCAGACAGACTCCAACAATTAGTACAACTCCTGACACTTTCCTTGGATTTCTGCAATTCTTACGTTCGGTTCTCATCGCTTCAATTGCGAAGATTTTCCATTTTCCCATGGTGTCCGCAATGCCCGAGACGTGTACACATTTCTAATTAAATTTTCAAAGTTGCTTTTCCATTCTGTGCGATTTTTGATTGACATTTTACATTAAATGTTCTGCACCCAGAGCTCGCGGAAAGTGGCCACAGCGAACGGGCAACGTTGAAATTGATCAATTTCACATAATTTCAAGGCAAGTCGGACGCGGTAATGCAAATCCGACAGATGCGACTCCAACTCGGTCTACTCGCGACTGTTAGAAGATCTTAGATCGCTTTGCTCCCCGCTTCCCGCTCCCGGTTCCTCGGCTTTTGGGGATGTGTGTGGTTGTGGATTCTTTGGCCAAAGACTGGACCCGGCTTATGATTGACAACGGCTGGATTGAGCCGAGCTGTAAGTCCACGCAGGCCCAATCCCAATCCCAATCCTAAGCCCAAACCCAAACCCAAACCGAGGCCCAAGTAAAACCAAACCAAACCCAACCGAACGGATCTGAACTGAACTGAAAACCGAACCGTAGCGATCCGCGACATCCCTGACAGCTCGACGGCCTTTGGGCGATTTAAACGTTTCGGTTGCCTCCCTCACCGCTCCACTCTAAGCACTCAAAAAGATGGGGGCTACAAACGCCACCAAAGATAAATAAAAAATATTAAATTTAAAAACGTAATATTAAGAACTACATTACGTGTAAAATTGAAAAAAATTGCAGCATTAAAAAGTTTAAAATAAATCAATTAACAAAGAAAGCTCTAATGTCTACCGGGATTTAAACTCGGTTTGTCGTGTTTGTTAATATTTTTCCTAATTTATTTTGTGAAGGTTTGTGATAAACGACGTGAAAAATAAAAAAAAATGTTAGCCTTAACAGACTGGATTTAAGATTACTTTTAGTATTAGTATAGTATATATTTTGAATTAGTTACCTGTTCATACAACTTTTGTTAGAATGGAATATTTTTTTACAAATGCACTGTATTTTTTTTTAAGTGCACTGCAGCTCACCTGAGCTTTCCCCCCTGCCCCTCGCCTTTTAATTGCTCGCCGTCTGCTGGATTTCTTCAGCTTCTTTCACAATTCTCATTGATCTTTTTTCGAATGTGCGCAACTGTCGGATTTTGTGAGCTGTCAGTGGCTCTCTGCCGTGGAGTCGGTGCCCCTCCTTAACCCCTCCGTGGCCCGTGTTTAACCCCTCTGTGCCCCCAGTTTTGGATGTGTGTCTGTGGCGTGGCATATCTTTGATTTGCTAATTAACGGTTTGTCGGTTCAGTTTGACATTTGAACATGAGTTCTTGACATTTCTCTTTCTCTCACAGCCGATTTGTGTGGGGTGTCAAGGGGTTAAGGGGACTTTGGGGGTTAGCATCTGGATTTTGGTGGCAGCCTATTGATTTCATTTGACCTTGGATTAATTAAATCTGCCTGCGTGCCAATTCTCCTTAAATGTATTGAAATCATTCAAAAGAATGTTATTGTGTTTTGAAACTCTTTTGTTTTTATGTTGATATGGTATTTTTATGAATTTTTCAAATGGTTTTAATTTGAAAATTGATAACAAGAATTAAGTAATTGATCAATTTATAAAAAAATATATAGATATAATCCCGAAAAAAGGAATTATTTTGGGACCTTGGTTATTCCATTCCCTTGACATTTTCCCACTGACTCGGAGTACAAATCGGTGTAACATGCCAAATTGATGGTCAGTTGGGAATCCAGACACGGCATAGCATTGTTAACACCTTGACTTCCCCGTCCCGCTGGCCGGTTAATATTAATGATGATGTGGTGTTGATGTTAAGTGCAGTTTAATAAATGAATTGTCTCCCATTCCAGCCTCCGCAGCATTTCCAACATTTCCAGCATGCAAAGAAAGAAGCGTTTCCAGAGGACGACCATTTCCCGTTGCCCCAAAGGCAGCTCGTAATCCATCACCAGATTTCGTTTGGGTTTCGTTTTGCATTGCATTTGCATGTGCCCAGAGCAAAAAAAAGAATTCTGGAGCGTACACTCAGAAAAAAAAAGAACCTATTCATTTTTATTAAAAATGTGGTTCGATTTCAGAAAGGCTTGCAACTTAAAAACATTACCAACTTTCAGTATTTTTTTTTAAATCGTCTGTTAATGTATCAAGCTTTAGATTTTTTTAATATAATTTTTTCAAAATATTTCCTGTGTGTTCTTCGGCTGTTGGCAAGTGTATATAAATTATGATTTATTTTTGGTTTAAGTGTCGTGTCAACCTATTTAATATATATATTATATAGTAGCCTTGTTTGGCTGTTGGCAGTAAATAACGACTTCTGTTTGGATTAAGGTCCATTTTATTTTAACTTCGTATACTTTTCAATAGGGTTTCGTTCCACTGTGCTGGAGATCATTTGTCTATTTTCCCTCTTTTGGCTCCCTTAAGCAGCTCATCGTCGTGGCAAGCCTATTTCTTACAACTTCTTCAAACAACTGCAACAACTGGCGTATCATAAACAACAACAGCAACATAGCGATGTTGCTCTTGCACTTGCAACCTGCAACTTGCAACTTGCGACGCAGCAACATCAACAACAGCAACAACAAGTTCCTCTGGGGAACCTTTTGTGCAAAGTGTTTTGGAATCTCTCCGTCGTTTCGGTTGCTAACGTCTAACAAGCCAAAGAAAAATGGGCCCAACGCCAACTTTTGGCTAAAGCGCAAACACATTAAAAATTGCTCCTTCTTCGTCTTCGTCTTATTTCTTTGCAACTGCCTTAGATTGTTGCTGTTGCTATTGGTGTTTGGCAAAATACCCTAAGAAATTGACTGAAAATGAGAGTAACGATAGCCTTAACAAGTCGAAAGGCAATATAAATTTCAGTTTAAGATTTTCTGTCTTAAAAAATGCAATTTTGGTTGTATTTTTAAGCTGTACACATACTTAAACCATTGTGGATCTAATTCTTGTTGGTCTTATAAAACGATAATTTTGTTTATGCACAAACTGATTTGATCTGTAGAAATTCCCTTTAAAGTCATATTCCAGTTGGGTTTGTACACATTCTTATTAGAATGAACTGCTTTGATCGCGACGAACTGCTTTTACCCAAGAATATTTCTCGGAACCTCTTTAGCTTGTATATTACCTTATTAAAATTGAATTATGGTTACTACACATCTTAACATAATTCAATTTTAATAAGGTAATATACAAGCTTCCAAATTTTGTTTTCATTCTGTTAAAATTTTTTCTTTGAGTGATTACGTTAAAATTTTTAGCTTTAAAAAAGCAGCTTCTTATTTGATTAAACTGCTTTAAAACAAAAGAAATGTTGTAGTTCTATTGGTTTGTATTAAAACTTATCAGATGTTTAACAATAAACTAACTAGAACATGTTATACTGGAGTAATATGTATAATTTCCAACAATCATAAACGAAATACCAACAATTTAGCAGGCAATGATACTCGAAATATTTATATTATGTAGCGTATTCGATTTTCGAACGTTGTTAACTAATTTTTCCATGGCCATTGCATTGGGCCTGAGGCATCAAATGCACTTTGCGAAAAAAGCATTTCCTCCAAACTTGTCTCGATTTTTGCTGCCTGCCCCGCGGCGATTTTAGTGCGAAATAGCTCTCTTTGCTGGGCTGCCAGTTTGCAACACTGAGAGAAATGAAGATCATTGTTAATATTGACACTGGTTAAATTTTGATTATCAATTTAAATGCCAATTATAAGGATTTTGGATGGGGTATTTTACGAATTGTTTACATTCCAAATAAATGTAAATCAATTCTAAATAAAACAATTTAAAAAGGACTTTGATAGGCGCAATTAACAGGACCTACCTACAATTTTTATTAATTTTTTGTTTTACCTTAAAAAAAAGTGTGATAATGAGCAGCTATATTGGCAGTCTTCTAATAAATATATGTAAACATTCTTTGAAGCGATTTAAAGTATTTTTACAGTGCATTTTGGTAGTTTGCTGGCGCAGCAACAATTTGCAGCCTGGCCATGCGATTTATCTTTGGGCTGGCAAGTTAATGTGGCAATTGTATGCTAAGCAGCAAATGCAATGGTGTTTTTTTCTTCGTTTTTTTGGGGATTGGGGGCAGGGTTTTGGGAAAGGGGAGCGGCGAGGGCCTTCAAAAAGGGGGCGGGGCCGGGGCAACGGTTTTCATGAATGAATTAGGCGGTGGGCAAAGTTTGGCTCTCGGTGGCGAAAGGGCAACAACTCAATTTACAGTTGTTATATTTGCTGGCGTTTTTCCTTGTTCCTGGTGATTTTTCTTCTTTCCCTATTTCTTCATTTTTTTTTTTTGCTTTCCTTTGACCAAAGCGGAATTCCATTGCCCACGGGCCGGCCATTTTTTCGCTGGAAAATTACCGAAGAAAATAGTCGAGAGAAAGACGCATATTCTGGTTTGGGACATCTCATGGGTGTGATTTTAATTTCATACACAAATGAACGCGAATCGAGAGATATACACCCGCCAGCCACCCAGAAAATAGCAATAACTCCCACGAAGATTAATAACATAGAGGCGTCCGCTCTCACACACTCGTAAATAAATAACAAAAAAGAAATACAAAATGCACAAAAAATGAACAATAAGCGCGGGGGGGTAGGGGCGAAAATGAAATTTATGCATAATGCCGAAAAGCGAGCAGGCGAATGGCCCATCAAAAAAGCGGCAAATAAAAGGCAAAACTGAAGAGGAATACTCAACAAAAAAAAAAAAAATGCCAAACTAGGAAGAGCAATTGGATG
This sequence comes from Drosophila rhopaloa, assembly GCF_018152115.1. Taxonomy (NCBI): domain Eukaryota; kingdom Metazoa; phylum Arthropoda; class Insecta; order Diptera; family Drosophilidae; genus Drosophila; species Drosophila rhopaloa. The sequence goes on along the minus strand of NW_025335123.1, from coordinate 8,178,287 downwards.
AATTGATGGGTGGCTTTTTGGAATGGGGTCTTTTTTTCTCATTTTTTTTTTCCTGGTCTGGGGAGTACAGAGCACTTGACTTCGAGATGACGCTGAAAATTAAAAACGAATCATATATGCCCTCAGTTGCAGAAAAAAAGGTGGTTCAGAGGGTGGGAATTCGATAAAGGAAGGTACAAATGTCTTTTAACATTCGGCAGAAAAGGATGCAAAAATATGTTTAAATATGATTAATCCTTAACATTTTTATTAGTATTATTATTTATTTTTCAATGAATATTAAAAAGGTTGTATAAAGAAGCTATATAAGATGGAAACCATCTACTTGGGTCAGAATCCTTAGGATTCTTAGATTTAAAACTTCGGGTTTCAAACATTCTCCTTGATCCCATGTACCCACTGATATATACCAAAAAGGAAAATGGGCCACATCCTTGCTCGTACATCAAGGATCAATGGCACGTACCAGCACTAAAGTTATTAAAGCCATAAGATACACAGCCAGGCGGACGGGCGCCCGCAATCCAATCTCAATGCCCAACCAACCAGGCGTCCATATGCAAAAAAAAAAAAAAAAAAAAAAAACGTATATATATTTTTGTATATGGAGATGTACATATTTTGCATATACGTACAGATAAATTTATAATATATGTGTGCGGCTGTGCGTTTGTGTTTTTTGTGAGCGATACATTTTGACGCACCCCCTCTAGAAATCCCCCCTCCCCTTCGAAACGGTGCTACACGACTTTAAACCCATCAAACCATTAACAACAACAACAACAATAGGATGGAGACAGTTCTACCATCCACTTATACACCGGAAAAATAATATTGCCAGTCATCAAATGGTTAACTATTACAAGATACTTTAATTATAAATGTCATGAATCATTAGAGATTTTTGTGCATTCTTCAGATAATTTTAAGATTTTTAAAATGCATATTTGTAAAAAATTAAAATAAATATTTTCAGAGGCTGGATCAAATTTGTAATTTTATTTAAAAAAATCATTCATTATTATAGATTATTGTGATATATTTTTTAATTAACACATTTGTATATTTTAAAACATATTCTTAGATATATTTTGAAAAGATTTGAAACCGCCAGAGATTTCTGTGATACCAATTAAGGTGATATTTTGATTAACTTGACTGAAATATATACAAAAGAATTTTTATATTTTTCTCAGTGCTCAAATGCCATCCCTACCCCCATCATGTGAGTAAAAATTTGCGTATGAGTCAACGGCAACGACGTTTATCTTTCAACCACCACCCATCAGAACACACAGGTATGCACCCCTCCCCGCCTCCCATTCCACCCACTCCCACTACCACTGCCACTCCCCCGACACCGCCCATTCCGCCCACTTGATATGTATCGCCGTTGTCGTCTACAGTTATAAAATATATATGAGTAGGGGCGACAAACGACAAACGCTTGGCTCAAGAAAAATCGACATGGCAAACGTGTCGGAAACGTGTCGCAAATTTGTCCGTCGAGCGTCGAGCGGAATCGGAATGGCAACGCGTTCGCCCACTTTCCGGGATTACGGAGCGGTCCATTACGGACTCATATACACGTAAGCCAGGCCTCGAAAAAATATAAAAAAAACTAAGAAAACAAAATAGGTACTGGTGGTATAGTAACAGATTGCGTTGACTTAGTTTTAAACTAGTAGTGAGTTATCCTCTGGTTATAGTGCGGTTTTTCGGAATTAACTAAACCTTTCGGGATGAATTGATTCGGATTAAATGGATTCTTTCTCTTATGGCATTATATTTGGTAATATTTATTTAAAACCTAAAACTAACTATTTGTTTAAGTTTTATTAGTTTAACGGTCATTTGAATATCTATCCAAAAGTTAAGCTTTTAATACCATTATAAAACCATTTTTTAAACATTATCTATTTATCTACAAATAGAGATGCAAAAATCGAAATAAAATCACCAAAGTATTAAAGTCGAAATATAACTTTTTGGTATTAAATTCTTATTTCATTCATACATTCATACATTGTCTATTGTTTATTTTTAAGACTTATGGTTTATTAAATGTAAGCCATAAGATACGTTTTCTTAACAATATTTTCATCCCGAAAACGTTTTATTTAATTTAAAAATATAAAATATCCCAGCGCCACTGTTGAAATTAATGTGGTTCTGGTAAAATCGTCTCGGGATTTCGGGATTCCGTATTCGGGGTCCACACAACGATGAGAGCTGGTGCTCTCCGCACATTAACGCCCGTAACGTAATTAAACAAAAATAATGGTCTCAATAATCAAGGCAGAGCCATTAAAGCCAGCTACCCCTTTTGGCTTTTTTCGGAGTCTAGTGATTATTTGCTGCGGTGCTCTTAAGTTCCAACCCCCTTTTTAGATTTACACACATGGAGATTTATGGGCGGGACCGGGACCCCATGTTCCTACTTCCACTACGTTTCTGTATCAAAAATCAATTAATGACAATAATTTTAAAATTAAAACAATTCTGCGTGTGCCGCCAACATGTGTGAAATTTAATGACTTTGAAGATATTTATGGAAATAGACCAAGTCTTGGGCGCCCAAGCCTTTTGCCATTTCGTTTGCAATTATCGAGTATATTGCGTAGCCGCCCCTCTGTCCTGCCGAATCGCTTCCGAAATGGTCGCCTTTTCGTTGTAATTAGATGAGCAGAGCAGCGCAAGGGTTTAATTACATTTTGAATAGGAAATTTATGAAACAAGTTTTGGTTCGGTTCAGTTTTTGGGCTCAGTTCGGTTTCGTTTTTTTTTTTTTGCTTCATAGCTGAAAATTTCTACAGGACATTGTCAGCATGTGTGCCCGATTGTCTCTCTTTCCACTATATATATCTATTCCTCTTGCGGACTTCATCTTCATCTGTGTCACCATCTATCTAACCCCATTTGTCCCTGGATTTTCCTATTTATGAGTCTGCTTTGGCTATAATGTCTTGCCCTCGGGCAGACTGCGGAAAAATCTTTGTTATTTCTGGGGAAAAGGTGGTCGGAAAGGAAACTATTTATAATTAGTGCGGATAAATCGTTTGTGGTGGATGGAAACAGAAGCTGTGAATTCCGGTTTGATATTACATTGAATATTGAAAGGGATTTCATTTTTGAGGCAACAAACTTTTTAATTTGACCGAAGTGATAGCTTTTATTTTTTTTTATTAATTAAACATTTGGTTAAAAAAAAAAATACAGGTCTTAGTATTTATAAAAAATATCTTACTTTTAACCATCAATTTGAATAGAATATATTTTTGATACCGTTCAATTAAAAGAACATTTGATTCATATTTTGTTTGCCAATTAGGATGAAAATAATAAATATATTCGATCTGTTCGAAAAATGTTCCCTGCAACAAAATATTTCCCACCCTCTTTGACCAATTGTTTGTGTTCATAATTTGATTTTTCACAAATAAACAAACAAATATTGAAAGCCGCTGGCGGGATCGTTTTTCCACATTTTCCTCCCGATTTCCCGCGTTTGGCAACCCTAAAGAGAAAGACAAAAGTTTGTGGCATAAATATATATATCTATACATATATATATATATTTGATAGATGTAATTACAAGCAAATATGCCGCTAACGCTGAAAATTTGCCTCAAATTGAGTTTCGACATGGGTTCGGGGTTTTGTGCAGATTCGGTTTCAGTTTTGCCCGTCGAATGTTGTTCAATTAACGTGGCTGGGTTGTTTTTGTTTTGGTTTGTCTGTCGATGTAACCCCGGCATCGCAAAATTGGCAGCAAAATGACAACCGCGAGCGTTTTCCGCCGACTGCAATGTGCGAGATGTGCGGCATCAACATGTTGCACAAATATAAACATAAATCAATTAACATTTTTCGACCACGCCATCGCGACGTGGCTGTGAACTACTGGGTTTTCGGGGTTTTGAGTCCTGGGAGTCCTTGCTTTTCTGGTCCTGGAAATGGTGGGATGTGGCGTTCAAATTCGCCGGCGGCGCTCATTTTCAGAATCGACAATTTCCAACCACTGTGTGCGAGGGAATTCCCCAGTTGTTCCGCGTTGCCTACTTTTAGACGCAGTGCCAAAATGACTTTCGATTGGAATTAAGAGTCCGTAAAACCAATGGATTTTCAAGGATGTTCAAACAAAAAATCAGTTTTCTATTGTGGGAAGAATGATAATAATCTAAGTAAAGCTGACTCATTGAAACCTGGCCTAAGTCATGTTCGAAATAAATACTGAAAGATAATGTTGGGTATTAAATAACAACAAGAAGCCAAAATTATATTAAAATACATGAAATTACTTGACAAAAATTTAACTGTTAACAGTTTCATTTATCAATTTCAACACTTCTTAAAAAAAATAAAGCTTTTCTTATGCATTTTAAGACCGAAACGGCCCTTAAAAATCGAATCTACTTCTGATTGGCTTTAGATCTACTTTCCATCCCAAACAACCAGTCAGACTCAATTTAACTGGCAATTAATGTATGCTGCTACTAGGGTTCTTTAGTCCAAGTTTGCCTCACATTCCCAATTTCCATTCCCCATTTCGAAAGTCCAGTATTCTGGCATTCGATCCATTGCCGAAAGTGGCAATCAGCAAAAACAACAGCAGGACAAAAGGCCGCCACACGTTGATGTTGCTGCTTGCCACGCCCCCCTATTGCGTCCAAATGTGGGCGGTGGGTAGGTGGGTGTATGTGTGAGAAGGCCATGTCGACACCTATTACCATTCATTGACTTTTGCCATGTCCCTGGGGTGTCATCTATGCAGGTTGCTTTGGTTTATCCTTCCATGTTGCTGCCGTGGATGTTGCTGTTGCTGTTGTGCATGTGGCTGTTGCTGTTGCTGCTGGATATGTTGCTTTTGCTGTTGCTGTTGCCCCACGCGTTTGATTGCATTTGCAGGCGAAAACCCAACGACCGTTTGCTAATGTCCTTCGATAAAGCCGGCAAAATCAACACCAGCCACCAAAGGACACGGGCTCACTCCTCTGAAATTTCGGGATATGTGGATATGGGGATATGGGCCATACAGACTGGCCTCCGTTTTCATTTGGTGTTTGATTGGATTTTCAATTATTCATTATTATTGGTTGCAATTTACCTGGTGGCCAGCAAGGATCCACACATCCACCCATCCTATCCAGCTGCATTGATTGCGTTCCATCAGCAACTGGATGTCGCTTCAGTTTTCCAACTCATCAAACTCCAATTGCATCATTAAACGGAATTTTTGATTTGCTCCCCCGGATTTTTGCCCCTTTTCATTTGCATTTGTGTGTTTTACGGATGTGATTGAGTTTTCCAAGTTCGAGTGGGGGTTTCGATTGATGATATCCAGGCACTTTTCTTTGCAATTTCGTTGCATTCAAGGTCGCCGTAGAGTTCATTGATCAATTCAACGCGAAGTCAAGCAAATCAAAGCTTCAACAATTTCAACAAGCTATAATGCCCCGCCCAAAAGCTATTAAATGGCTGTTAAAGCAACACTCTACTTAAAAGCATGTTCAATTTTTTAAAGATTTTTAAAGAGTATATAAATTTAATTTTAGTTTAATCTTTTTTTCTACAGTTTTAAAGTTTATAAAGTTTAGCTTGTGGTGTGAAAAAGTTTCACAAAATTAAAGAATGATGTAAATAATAATATTTATCATTATTATTAATGCATATATTTAAAAGGATTTTAATTAAATCTACCTCTTTTATTTTTTAAGAGTAACTTCTAGTCCATCCCCCCGAATAGCTCAATATTTGCCATATATATAATATATTTTTAGCAATTCGGATTCCCGTTTAAGGTGGACAATTATCTGCCCTGCTCTACGAGACGGCAATACCCAGAATTCTCGTGAGAGGGTGAGGGAATGGAGAACACAAAACCGAGACTCCAGATCGAGCCATAAAGATAAAAACTACAAAACAAAACCAAACCAAAGCCCCGAAAAACAAGCCAAGTGGCCACCGACAAAGTGTTTCCGACTTTTTCGTAGATTTTTGCTGCCAGATTTTTATTGGCAGAAAGAGATAGCTGGCTAACAAGATGGAAAGAGGTAGAAAGAGAGACCGATTTGATTTTTACGAGCATCATTTCATTCCATTTCGTTTTGCATCGGTTATTTGGGATACTACGTATACGTATGCCTGTATATGGTATATGAGCGGCTACTTGTCTTGGAAACCGACAAAACTCTTGTCTGATTTCGCCGGCGACAATAAATTAAGTCAAGTGTAGCATTTAATTGATTTTAATCATAGATTAAATATCGTAAAACAACAAAGGCCGGGGCGTGGGGCAATGGCATTATATAGGCCAAGGAACAACACCCAAAAGGCCGCCGTCGCGTTGACCAATAAAGTCAACAATCAAATCAAACAATCCCCCCTCCTCCTTATCCAAAAATGTGGGCGGTGGGCAGGGCAAACAAACCAATTTGTAGCACAATAAGTTGTCGTTACTTGGTTGTTGTAATCGCTGTTTACCAATATGTAATCCTCAGAAACAACAAGAGACCGACTCCTTGCTGTCCTGTGCGTATCCTTGTTTTCGGTGTCGGGATTTCGGTTTTCCGTTTTCGGTTTTCAGTTTTGGCCCTGGGATTTTGGATTGCGTATTTTAGATTTCAGATTTTAGGGTGCTGGGTGTTTGGTCCGTCTGCTTGCTTTGAATTTCAATTACCCTTGACTTGATTTTGGGGGAGGGACGTCGGCGTTTCACAGCGGACATCAGGCCATTGGCACAAGCTTTAAGGACAGTGCGTTTCGCAGATATAAGCCGCTGATAAAGTTGTATAGCCTTGAGAATAGCGAATACTTTGTGCACTAAAGCGCAATATGCATTTACATTACTTTTAACGTTTTATTTTACTTTTAACGTTGCCCAATTTTTGGGCGCATTTTCTTGTTAGATATTAATATACATTCTTAATCAGCATCACCAGGCGAGTCGATCTAACCATGTGCGTCTGTCCGTTTGTCCGTTTCTACACAAACTTCTGCCTCAATGTTATAGCTATTTAGCTATTTGGATGAAACTATTCTGTTGCAGGTAATATATAATTACGAACGGGCCGATCTACTATATCATATAGGAACAATTGGGAAAATTATAACTTCGTTGTTTCTTAACATATAGCCATATACTTTTATACAAAATCGGTGGACTTTATCAAGAGCTGCCATTGCTAGCTCCATTGTTTTTAAGCATCGAACTCGAAATCTAGCATAGTTCATTTTTAGAGAGTAGAGTAAACTTAAGCTTGCCAAAGTTTGCTTCTATTCTTGTTTAATGTATTGTTGTCCAAAGATCTAAATAAAACAAAAGCTCCAGATGCTTTCCGTATTTTTTCTTGTATATGGTCCTCTCTAATGGAACGCACTGTATGCATATGCAGATATATATTTAAACATAAGGGAGCAAAGATTTCCCAGGGGTGGGGGAAACAGTGGGGTCGAAAGGTGAAAGCCAGGACAGTGGAAGAAAATATTCGCGTTGCTAACGAATCAAATAAATTTGTTGGTCAATTAAAAAACTGCAAAACGCGCACAATTTCCACATGTGTGGCAGCAACAACCACAGCTCACCAGTTCTTTTTTCCCCCCACCCAGTTTTTCCACCATTTTCTCCCCTGCTTTTTCCTAAGCCCCCTTTTTCCACCGCCCCTGGATGATGCTGCTGATTTTTGTTCTAATGGCTGCCAGCGCCAAATGAAAAGCTTGGCGTGAAAAAAATGCATTGCAAACCAATTTTTTCTTCTCTAGCTTTTTCTTACCAATTTTTTTCCCCCCATGATTTCCTGCATGGTTTCTGACTAGCTTTTGACCAAAAATTCACCCCCCTCCAATTTTTTTGCACACAATTTTTTATGATATTCTTTTTTGGCAATTTTTTCAGTTCGCGTTTTTTGTTCTTTAATTTTTTTTTATGTTAAACTTTGGCCGTAAACTAACTTTGTCGGGTGGGGCTTGATAGTGTCTAGGGAGAATTGATGTTGCACAGGGGGTATTCCGGGGGGAGGTTAAGGGGTAGCACCAGTTCGAGCTGAGCTGGCCACGTTAGTTATTAGTCGGTGGCTCCATGGGTTGAGTGAACATGAGAGCGGCGATAAATGTCTAGTTCAGCACTCGAAAAAAAGTGCACCGAAACGGTGGAAGCGGAAAACATTGATAAACCAAAGGGAAGGCGACGTGCGAAGGGAAGGAAGATCTGAAAAAATGGAATCGGGAAAACTACACGATAATCGTAAGCTTAATTTCCCTCAAAGGAAGCAATCAATTATGCGGAAAATATTCCACAAGAAGTAATACGCCGAGCAGTATGAAAAACATATAAATGAAAAGGAAAAATTTCAAATTGCTTTTAAAGAGTTGCTCTGATAAACATTTAGTTTATCTAGTTTTCTTAAATTTTCAATTAAAATACTATTTTTTATAAACATTGCTTAAAAAATGTACAACTTTACCTTCAAATAATGTACGGCTTGTGATTGAAATGATACACCAGATTATATACTTTCTAGATTTTTTCTAAACGTATATAGATGTTGAACAGCGGGAAAATTGACATCGGCTGGCTGACCAGCGAAAACGAAAACTAAATAAAAATGCAGTGCAATTTACGGTTCGCCGAAGGGTGGGGCGTTGGGCGGTGGGTGGTGCCGTACACCTAGATGAAAGTCAAGGGGGTGGTGGTGCAAAAGGGGCGTCCAAAGGGGGTGGTGCTGGCAAACGACTGCCAATTTCATGCTATGCTCTCCCTCTTTTGTTCACATCGCTCTCATCTCTCGCAGCAATATTCCTCTGCTGCGGCTCCTATTTCCTCTTGTTCCCCAATGAGTTGTTGCTCTAGCACCCTATATTTTAAAGACTTCTGGGGATATTCCAAAACAAATTTGAAACACATAATTTCCTTGGAAAATCTCATGGTTTTTAAATTAAGAAGCAATACAAATTAAGAGAATCATTTTGAACCTAACCATTCTTTCTTAGGAGCAGACAATCTTTTTTGGCGTTAAGTAGAAATTAAAATTTGGAGAATATTTAGTAGTTATTCCCACTTAAAGGGTATCTTTCATTCGATTTTGTACCTTCATTATTTAATTTTTTCCCTCTTCTTTCACTACTCTTTACTGCGCACATTCTGATGTACTATATGCGCTCGTTTGGTGTTTGATTAAATTTACAACAACGGCTGCAGTGGCAGCTGTACAAAAAATAAAAGAAAAAACCAAACCGAAAGCTCTCTTTCTATAGGGAACCGCCTTCGGGTCTCTACTGCGCCTGTCCATCGAATCAATCGATAACCAATAACCAATACCCGATGACCCACGACCAATAACCAATACCGATGCCTAACATATAAATTGTTGTAGGCGTGGCACCGACTGTTTTTCGAAATGCCGAACACCGAGAGACCCCGAGCACGACCAAAGCACCGGAATAGGAGCAGGATTCGAGCTCGGGCCGCCACGCCGGAGGATGTCCTAGAGAATCACCTGCAACAGCTTTTCGAGGAGCAGGAGCTACTCCACAACCTGCTGATCAGCCATCGACCCGGTATCAAATCCCAACTGGAAGATCTCGGGGGCGAGAGCAACTATGAGTTCGACACTCAGGACGAGGATGGGGATGATGGAATGGTGGAGCCCCTACAGGTGCCTAACTTAAAGGTAATAATCCCAAAGTCATGACAAAAATATATATATGTTTACGTATGTTACTAGGGTTAAGGTAATATTATTTATATATTCTTTGGATCATATCCAATTATAATACAACTTTAATCCAATTTTTCGCCTAACAACAATATGTCTGTTCCTTTCTACAATTCATTTATTTTGAGATACAAAAATAAACTCATTTTTAATATCGTGTAAATTCTCATCAGTAATGATGTTCACAAGATGAGTGCTTCTTTGCCTTGCTTTGATAATTAGATAGTTGCTTTTGAATGATTATGCTTTTTTAATGATTATTTCTTAAAAAACGTATTTCCGAAACGTAAATCTACTATATTATAAATTGGTTATTTACAACACACCATATTGAAAATGTGTTTGTTTTTAGCACGTGATAAATGTGTTAAAATATATCGGTTTGATAATTACAAATCGAGTTTAATCAATTTGAACATAAAATGTGTTTATTCGATCGGACTATTTTAAAGCATACGTATGATTCTATATGAATAATGATTACATTTACTTACCTTTTTTAAGGTAGAGCAATCGAAAGAAGTAATAGAAGAGGATCAACAAGAGTTTAACGACAAACCGGATCCCGTGATCCTGGCCGAGGATGTGGTGGACTTTTCAAGTTCTCCGGAACTGCCTAAGATTCCGTCCCTGCCGCCGCGAATGTATCCATATCCTATGAACCACCGCTCTAGTTGCATTCCATTGCCCTTTTTGGTGGGCAAGTGCACTCCGCCGAAGGTGAACGGTCAGGGATTCGATCCTCCCTTTATGTATCCAGAATTTATTGCAAAAAACCAGGAAAGTCGTGTGAAGTGTGAGTTAACTAGAAATAAGAAAATTAATTATACAGTTTTCAAGTTAATTACTTACCATCAATTTCATAGACATCTTCACTTTAGTGGATAGCTTGGTAGTTCAAATGGAGCGTTTCCTTAAAATAAGTGAACATTTGAGAGGCGAAGGAGCCCCAAAGAAGCGTTCCACAGGAACTGTTCCCAAATCCAGGCCCCCAAGTCAGTTCAAAATAGATCAGGTGGGCCATGCCAAATACACAATCACTGTCAATCCTCGTTTCAAGGAGCCAAAACAACACAACCAGTCCAGTGAGTGAGCTATTCGGAAGAATCGTTTTATATTTCCATAAAAATTGTTTGGTCTCACCTGCAGAGAATAAACTTTTGGCCAAAAGTAGGGAGCAATCATTTCATCAATTGCCAGTGATACATCCGGAACCGGAACTCGATTTGGATTACGAGTTTGGAATGGAGCACATTGAGAAATTTCGGGCCAACAAGGTTCGGGACGAATCTCGTGGAGGTACAGGAATCGGCAAGGATAAGAAAGAACCCACTTGTAATACGGGAGCTGTGAAAAAGGAAGTGGTAAAAAAGAGAGGTAATTAATTTTAGAATAAATGTAAATGTTTATATATGTATCCTTCTTATATTTAGACCCCCGTCCAAGTGGACCTCATGAATTTTTGGATGGATTCCCGGAATGTTCATTTCAAGGGGTGCGTAAGTCCACCAAGGCCATTAAAAAGCAGGCAAAATGGTTGAACAACGGGGGAGACACCCTTCGTCCTTCCACTCCCATCACACGACCTTGTACTCCCGATGACAACATTCCCTGCACCTCCAACCAGGCCAAAAATAAGATCCCGACTTCACGATTCTCCAGCAAGGAGGAGTTCTTTGACACCAATTGCGATTTTTTAATCTACAAGGACTCACACCCGTCCGGTGAGTATTGTCTTTGGCATAGCTCAAATCTACCATGGTTAATATTTATATTAATGGGAAAAACAAAAACTTTTTTTTCGTCGGTGTCCTAGAATTTTGCAAAGTTTTGCTATATTTTAAAATCTTAACTCTAATTGGAAATTGTTTACGAGACCTTTAGTTTCAATTGGAGTTTGGTTGGAAGAGATGTGTTAGACATTCCCGGGTATAAATATTTCCCAAAGTAAAAAATCTTTTGCAATTAATATATATAACTACAAAAATAGTATCTAAATCAGCAAAAACTAAGGCCCGTGGAGCTGCTGAAGAGCTTGCAGATAATAAGGCACCCCCGACCGAGAATAATCAAAGTGCTGAGAAGCCAACCCTTCAGCGAGGTATAAAGAGGGAAATGACATTGACCGAAATCAGACGTCTAGGTAAGTTAAATATCTTTTTCGTTTGCCCCGCCCAAAAGGAGCAGCCTTGAACGACTTCTTCACTGATCACAGGACCAGAATTGACGGATTATCAATGGGACATCATTTACTTTATGAGAGAGTATAGAAAAGACAAAAAATGGGAGGAAAAACAAAGGAAGGCAGGGAAAGTTCCAGGAAAGCGACCGGAAACGTTTATGAAATTGAAAAAAAGGAATCTGGCCAGAGAGGAGCTTGCAAGGAAGTACTCTTATGTGCCAATTAAACGGGTAAAGAAGCGCCCAAAGTATTATAAAGCATTTAAAAGATACAAGGAATTCCTGAAGGCCGAGCGCGAGTACAAAAAAATCCAGCAAGCCCGCAATCCTATGCTCTATCCAGCAAAGAAAATGTCGAAAAAGGAATACCGTTTGCGAATGCAGAAATTGCTGAATATTCGACCGCGGAAGATCATGAAACCGCGTCGTATGCCAAAAACTAAGATACGCAATCAGCCAGTTGGAGAAATGCCAAAAAGTTACGAAGTTACAAAACGCAACGAACCAATAGACAGGGGTCAGAGATTGAAGAACCTCCTAATGGATGGAGAACGACTGAGGAAGCAGGAGAGGCTGTATCATTTGGTCCTTCCCGAGGATCCGCTGAAGGCCGTCTACTTGCCCGTTCTCGAGCGCAGAGAGAGCTTTAAATCTTGTTTACAATGTACTTCCATACAAATTATGGAAAATGACCCGGAAAGCGATTTTCAGTCTGCCAGGTCCCATCACAGCACCACCACGGAGTTCAATTCAGTGATGAGCAAGATTCCGTCAGGAGGCAGTCTCTCATGTCGCAGTTCATACTCCACCTGCAGTGCACCTCCATCGAGAGCCTCCTCCAATGCCACCCTTTGCCACGATGCCAATCAACCATCGGACACCTTTCATTCCTGCATGGATATTCCCGGAAGAAGTATCCGAAAGCTATTGCGCATCAAGAAAGGTACAGAAAAACGTGGCAACAAGAAATTGGGCATGGATCTCGGTGCCATGGGAGATTTGCCAAGGACAAAGGATAAAAATAAACGACGAAAGCCAGCCAAGGACATTGCTCAGGAGGACTTGCATGAGCCGGTGGTGCGGTACATACCCTTAAAGGGGGATTTTAGGTGCTATTTCGAGCTGGATGGCGTTTCCCTGCAGATCATCCAATGGGTGGCAAGAATGCGGTTCAGAAAGGGACCGATCGATGGTCAGAAGAGGATCTGCAAGTATTTGGCTCATTTTTACTGGGAGCGTTTACTGCGCGATGGCCTGTTCTTCCACTGGTTCGTCAACGAGGGCTTCTTTCCGGCTCACTATCTCACGAAGGAGCGAACCGCCGAGGAGCTGGAGACGCTGACCAATTCCCAGCTAGACGATGAGATTGTTAAGTATATAGACAGCGTGAACACTCCAGATGGGGAACGAATACTCTTCACTTTTAAGATGGCCCACGTGATGGTGGTCTCCTACTTCAGGGTGCTCTACTATCGGGCCACCTCCGAACGGAGACCGCCCGAGGAGAGATTCTTGCTGAGGTGCCGCTTTGCCACTTCGATGGTGGAACTGTATCAACAGGAGCGAGGTCGTCAGTTGTTGAAGGGAGGAATCAATTGCCTGAAACTGCTTCATTGGGCCCTCCGGCACGAGGGTCGCGTCAATCAGGTATACGATGAGCCCGTTAGCAATGCCGAGGAACGAGCCGGCATAAACACCTGTCTGGTGATGCGGACCCCCAATTTGGAGTCCTTAAAGGAGTTCTACCAACGACGCGTAGTGCCGCGACCCGATGCACTGGCCATCAATCCCATGGCCTCGAGAATCAGGCGTTATCCCAACAAGGATCGGGCCCGACCCGCCGACTTCCTGTGCCCCATTCAGGGTTGCCTCAGCGGGCTAAACTCACAGATCCTAATGGCCCACTTCCTCAGCGACCACTGTCGCCGAATGGAGGAACTCTGGCTCACGGACCGCATGGTTCTGCTCTTCTATCCGGACTGCTATCCTCCCATGCAGATCTACTGCATCTGTGTGCTCGCCTTGCTGGGCAGAATGCCGTGCAACATGGTGCCGCAACCCAGGCTTGTGCTCAACCAAGAGCTACCCTCGAAACTTCTCTATTTCGCCGAACACATACCCTGTTTCTTAATGTTCGCCCAGGTCGCCATGGAGTCGGTTGAGGCGTCGGTGGGTCGGAAGTTATCACCCGTGAAAACAAAGCACGGTAAGGACCCTCTAGTTCCACATGATAAGGACCATGCCACCATGTATATATTTTGGCTCGCCACCGCCGATCATGATTATCCAAATGTTGCATGTAGAGTTTATATTTATTGCCAGGATCGCAGCGTCAAGGGCAGGTCCCTATTGGACTTCATGAAAATGTCAGAATTTAAAGGCGTGCCCGACATGGTCACCAATTATCCGAAAAGCTATCTGGCCATCGATTATCCCACAATGGTATCGCTTACCAAGGATTTTAACGAGCTTATTTTCATCGAAGTGCGATATGTCAATAAATTGGTTGACGATCCCGAAGATTCTGGTGATGAGGTCTTTGATGTCTAAGATCGGGAGGTTCGATTCTAGATTAGTAATATAATTTATGCGTCAATTTAATTTTTATATATTTTCCTTTCATTTCAGAACCTCTTTGAAAGACATTTTGAGGGCTTTATATACATATTTATTTTTATACGCTTGTGGTAACTGATGTTTTAAAAATTGTTACGTAATTTCCAATAAATAAACAACACAAGTGGATGTGGGTATTAAAATTATAAATCGGTTTATTTTTTAGATAGAAATAATGGGATGATTTCAGTTCTTGGTAAGTGAACTTAAACGTTAACAAGTGCCAAACATTTATTCTATTTATTTCCATTTTAATATCTAGCTATCGCAAGAAAAGCAATCAAAGCAAAAAGTGAAGAATTTAAAATAAGCAAAGCGAAGCAGCAAATCAAAAAACAATTACGCGGCAAATGACATTATCAAATGTCAAATGTCATGTTCGGTGGGCCATCCCCCCCTCCCTATTTTTATTTCTTGAACTCCCTTTTTTTTTTGTATCTTGTATCTGAAGCATCTCTCGTATCTCAAACTGAAATAATCGTAACTGAAATGCAAAGCAGCTAAAAAAGAGAGCGCATCAAATTTGTTCGAGGCAATTTTTCAATTCATTGAAGTGGAATTCATAGGAAGCCCCGGACTCGGGAGACTCCGGTGTCCGGACTTTGGATACCAAGCGCCACTTGACTTGTGACCCCCCGCCTACTCTTGTTGACCTCCGCCCCTGTGAATGAAAACCCCCCTGGGGGAGGGGGTGGGGGGTTGGAGTATCTGAAATCAAAATCAAGATTTTGGATTCTTTTATACACGCGTATTACTCGTACCCACCACCCCTCCGATAAAAACAGGGCCTGGCTGGGAGTTCACTTTGTTTGCTGGGGTTTCTTTTATTCTCTTGAAATTGGCTTTAAGCCCGTTGCTTGTAAATAAATCTGTGACGCTTTTGTATTGCCTTTTCTTTACGTTATTGGTTGGCGAGCACTGAGCAAAAGGAACTTGTAGCGTTCTTAAAATACTAAACACATTTGTGGACATCTTTGAATGGTAACGAAATATTATTATAATATACATTTGTTTAGAATTTATATTAGTTTGCTGATATATATAAAAAGGCTTACGATTATATGGTCTCTATTTAAATGGGTCCTGATTTAGTTTTAAACAAAAAAAAACAATGTTATCCTAAGTGATAATATTTAAATTCAATTAAATTAATTAAACAAATAAAACTGGGAGCCCAAAAAAGTATTGTAATTGCATACAAATTTACAAAAACATTTCAAGACGCATTTCTTCAAGTGGAGCTTACTTATTGCGGTTACTTAAAGATATCATTACCTATAACAACCGATGTCCCACCTGGATCTGCGATTCCTTATGCATTCGCCGACTTATTCCGCCCGATATTGATGACCTCGCATTTATCTCTGGGAGGTTGAAAAATCGCCCTGACAATGACCCTGGGCCATGGCTTCTAATGAAAGTCAACACGCAGGGCTCTGAACTAATGACCTTTGGAATGGGGAGGGGAAATGAAGGGAGGGGGTGGTTTCGCCTTTCATCAATCGAAACGAAAACACATCAGAGACCTCTGGTCAATTTTGAATACGTCGATTACGAGCGACGTTTATTGATAGTGAACTAAACCCATACGAAAATACGAGTAACGAAAAAAGAAAAACTATTAGTAGTGAAACCTCGCCTTCCGCCAAGACAACCCACATATGTCACAACCCCAGGAACAAGTACGGGGAAAAATGAAAAATGATCTCATGGCAGAAATGGCATGACTGCTTGTGCACTGGAGGGTTAACTCTGCTGGCCACTGTTGGGTTAAGGCGGAGGGTGCACTTCCTAGAGATGCATATCGTCAGGATAATTTCAATTTGAATTGCATAGTTTTTAATAAATATATCGTTGAATAAATACAATTTAACCTTACAATTATTTATCGAATTAAAATGTTTACTTTTGGTTGAAAATATACTGTTTGCTTATCAATATTAGCGACTATCTATATATTTTGATACATAAACTACGATTATTTCGTCACCTTTTACCATCTCTAATGTAGGTGTGTCGGCATTCGTCCAATTGCCATAATTTATCTGTCACATGTCGAATGTGTGTCAACGTCAACGCAGAGTAGGAAAAGTAGAAGCATCCGCCACCGCACCACCCATTACCCACCACCCACCACCCACCGAACCACCACCCACCTCCTCCGGCACCACACATCATCATCAGTATGCCACCACCCACTGGGCGGTGTTCAGATCTCCTTGCCGGTCAGCTGTCATTAATATTTATTATGTCACATGCATGCCCGGGCCCAAAACATCGACTTCGACTCCGGATACGGATCCGGTTTCCAGGTTTCCAACTTTGTTCCGGATTCCCATCCAAAATACGTGCCGGAGCAGCTGACCAAGAAGTTTTGGGTCAAAGGTTTTTAATATTTTAATAAGCCGCATGAATATGGCAGGCAATCGGCGACAGGAGAGGCCGAAATACCAAAATTACCCCTATAAACTGGGTACAAGCCCCATTTTGACTAAATTTCTACTTTTGCTACTACATTAACTACATTCCTACTAATGTTCTGAAGCCTTAAAATAAATGTGTTCCTCGTCATACAGTATTATTTATACTTTGATAATCTCTTTAAAAATGTAAAACAAACTATGATATATCAAGAGCAAGTTCTTGAATAATCCTTGAAATATTTGTTTGAATATAGCATAAAATCGCCCCAATAATTTCTTTTGATCTCTCATGGCACCTGAACCGCATCCCGCCCAAAATGCCACAATTTCGTCCAGAAGCACAATGGGCTCATTAGCCGTTTAATGGAATATGTAATGTGCATGGGTCGAGTTGATAAAGTGACGAGTGGCCAGTTGGATGGGTTTTTGGGTGATTTCTGGGCTGGTTCGATGGTGGTTGATGGCCGACATGGTTGTCTCTGGCTCGAAAGACTAACAAACTAATCCAATATTTTTATTACGAAATGCCATTAAGGGTCATTGAATATTGTGGCATAATAAATAAATGGCCTGGCTACACCGACGCCTACCATATATATTATATATATTTATTTGTATATATATGGTACATGTGGGTCTGAGTATAATCCCAGCTATCAACGGCATCATTATTCAAAGACGGATTTAGCGGGGCGATACATATGGGAATGGATTTGCGAGGGGGAGGGAAAAACTCTGACACACATACATCAAAGCGTCTTAAGTCCGGGGAAGAGCAGACGTTTTATTCCTACCGAGTTGACTACTCAAAAAGCGATTTCTCTGCCTGTCTTGAATGTGCCACCGAAGCCATTTTCATTAATAGGAAAATTCTGGGGAAAAGTGTGTGTGCGATGGGATGGCAAATCCTTTAGCCACTTGCCAATTGAAAATAAGCCAAGTGCTGTGTGCAATATCTCTCTCGTTCTTTTCTCCTTTTCAAGGCGGCTACCCATTAATAAGCCAGTTCACACCCAAACACCTGGCGCCCTTGGCTCACCTTTGGCACCTCCCACCACCCACTATACACCGCCCACCTTCTCACTCCCCCTTCTCCTGGTTAGCCACTCAAGGACCAACACGGCCAACGTGCGCTTAATTAGTCCGTTTTGTTTAAAACGATTCTGATGACCATGGAGCTGATGATGATCCTCATGTTCCCCATATACGTACCCACATAACGTGTGTGCATATTCAGATAAATGCATATACACATGCTTATATATGTTTGGGCGTTTCTTTTCTATACTCTTCATAGGGGTATTATGATTTTAGAGACTTTAAAAAAGCTAGATATCATTAATTTAATTGAATTTATTTAGATAATAAATGGATGCTGTGGAGAGCGAGCAACAACCTAAGCTATTTTTAAAAGCAAATTTTTCACCTACATTTCTTTCTTTTTTTTTGCAATTTAAGTCTTTTAGTAAGCTTAATTTAAACTAGTAAAAAAAAAAACACTATCACAGGATAAAACTGTATTTTAATATTTAAAAAAAATAGTTGAAGTTTTACAGGTGTATTCATTTGGTTCTTACATTTAAGCAAATTGTTGAAGTGTATCTGTAAAACCGTAGCTTTTCTTTTAGTTCCTGTATATATTTTTTTCCCATCTCACTTCCTGCAGGAGCTACTTGTTTGCCAGCAATTCAATTTGCCGGCTTTCTATACTCGTACACCCACTGGTTTTTTTCATGTATTTATTCTTTTTTTTTTTTTTGCATTTTCCACGCCGGTCATTTCTCCCACTTTTCACTTTTTCGCCGCGCTTTTCTTTCAGCCCGTGTTTGCGTATGTTAATCGAAATGTTTGGCGGCCTGAATGGGGGGCGTTGTGTATATATACATATATGGACATATTTTTTCCAACTCGTTCATCGCACATGTGTAACGCGGCTTTGTTTAACATTTAATGGAGGTTAATACCTGGCAGCACGTCCATTTTCCGCGGAAAGGGTCAAGTGCAGCATCAAAAGCGAGGGTTGTGTGTCCAGCATATTGGGGTTCGCATCTGCAGTTTGCACGATACAATGAGTAGGTGGAGGACCATTGGGGGAATTGGGGGATATTCGGGGGACCGGGGCTAATGTTATTGCCACCACATTTGATTGTTGTCCATTTTCCCGGCGCCTGCGGGACTTCCATACTCCTCGCAACCCCCGCATTTTCGATTGTTGTTGCAAATAGGCGAGTGATTTTACGGTTAATTGATTTTAAAGCGATTTCGCTTAAATGTTATCTCTGCATTGTTGTTATTGCGGCTCCAACACTGGATCATTTTGGGGATTTGAAGTGGGTTTTGGTTGAGGTTTTGGGGGATTTTTCGTTATTTTTTTTCAGTTGTCTGTGATTATATTTACAGGATTTTCTTTGTTGGCAGGGTAATTAAAGTGCAAGGTGTGGGTTGAAGTGAGCTTCAAATTAATGAATTGTAATTAAAGAAATATCCACTTGTTTGGTTTTCTAGAAAAACAATCATTGGAATACTTAGTAATTTCTTTAATATATTTCTATTTTCTAATAATTATAGTTGGCAATTCACACAACTCCATTAAAACGAAGAGAGTTTAGGACCGTGTCAGATGCTCTTTATGTATTTGCTTTGGCTAACCCAATTTCGCTACCCAAATTGTTTCATATCGACAGCGAGGCAATCGGTACAACGTCAATTATGTTACAACTTGGGGAAATATTTAGCCAGCCCCCTTAAAACCCTGCAATTAGAAACCATCCACCTAAGTGACCAACAAAGGTCCTGGCCAAGATTGTACTCGTGTGTTCATTAAAACAATAAAAAGAACACACGCGCTGATACAGATAGAGATGGAGATACGGATACGGATACGGAACCGAAGGCCTAATTATGATTTCTCCAACTGACAGCGGTCAAAACAGCCTTGGGAGGTTATTATCGAGGGGTGGCATGTCCAGTCAGCCCAAAGTCCGCCCCCCAAAAACCTTTCCTTCAGCTGACCAAACGAACGTCTATCTGTGCGTAACGCAACGTAATTACACAACATTCTTAGCTGGGCATTTCGCCAGTGGCTATTTGCCCATTGGTTTTACGAGCGTGCTGCACTTTTGCGGCCATCATCGGGATCAGGATCCGGGACATCAGGACATCAGGACATCAGAGCATCATCAGCAACCCCGAAACGAAAAACTATCCCACAATAACCGAACCGAAGCGGTAACTGTAACTGTTTACTGGAGGCTGTGCCACCTGCCCGTCCACCGATTGTGTGGGCGTACACCGTAAGAAAATTAGACCTTAAATAATATTATATTCTAGTAATTATTTATGAAATTTTTCGTATGACTACCAAATGCTTTAGTATGCAGGAATAGTAAAATAGTATTTAATATCTCCATTTAAATACGTGTTATGCTTTTATTTTTAAGAAAATAATATAAGGGATTTTCTATGGAACTCTTGCTTTTTACCGTATCTCTCTTTCTGTGTTTTCTCGATACAACTAATACAATAAATGAGAAACCTAGTCAATTTTTTTAGAGTGCTCTTCCAGTCCCAGGAATGTTATTAGCAGCTTGCGTGCAAAAACATTTATGAAATTCCCAACCCCATGGAGGACATCCCATGCCTCACCACTCTCCGTCTTTATGTGACGACGCAGAATGATACGAAAACGTTTCGTCATAAACTTCAATAATCGTAAATATAGATTTCTCCATTTCCCCTATCCTCGTAGGTTGAAATTAATAGTTTTAGGCTTTCGTCCCAGCATCATCGCATCGCATTTCATTTTCCCGTTGCCTGGTCAGTTATATTGCCACCCCGTACCCTGTACCCCGTAGCCCCCGTATCCGCCGTATCACCCGGAACTCCCGAAATCCCCATCTATGGGCCGCTTGTGTGTAATGCACATTTATGTCGCCGGCCAGTGGCTAACAGTTTTATCGTTTCGTCAATGTCATAAATTCTGATCTAGTAGCCGAAATTGAACTTAATGCGACATAGACACAACAGACCGGCAATGTGAGGAAAAAGTCGCATCACAAGACGCCACATTTGGAAGTACAGTTGTGCTTGAACAAGAGAAAGGTGTAAATTGTCAAAGGGATATATATTTAATAAACAATTTAATCTTAAATGAGTTTGGCCTCCTTATCCAAATGTGAGTTTTTTAATATGAAAAATAATATGACATCCAAAGAACATCTATTTTTTGATGAACTTAAAAATGTAATATATGAATTTCATTAAAAATGTGTTTGAATTACAAAAGTAAAGGGTCTTAAAGTGACCATTGGCCTTCAGCATACACATATATAACCTAATACATATAAAACTAATTCGAGACCCTGGAGATGTCCAGCAAACGTTCTCCTTCTCTACTTACCAGCCCTTGCCAATAATTACATGATATGATATATGCCCAGACACATCGATAATCGCGGCTGGATAAATTATTATGGTCCCCCCTTCTCGATTGGTAAACCCCAATGGGTTTTCAGCCTGCTTCTGATTCAGATTTAGATTCTGGTTTGGGCTTATTATTTATGTTGCAATTAGCGGTGCATGCTTTTAGGAACTGAACTGGTCAAAGGCGAGCAATTTTAATGACCATTTGAAGCGCATTTCGTTGTTGGCACTTTATTTTTATTTATTTACGTACGAATGCGAATCCCTGCGAGGGGTGAATGGAGTGAGGGTTTCCAGTTTGGGTTAGGAAATTCCTTATCAAGATGTTCGGTCGCCAGTTCTAATTGATAGGGCGGACACGCCCACCACTGCCGCCCGCCCAAGCCGTTCGATATATTCGCGTGTTCATAATTTGAGCAGAAGTGGAGCGGTTGAGCCCCCAAAATGCCACGGAAAATCCACAAACACATTGTGTGCTAAATTACTAAATCACAGGGTGGTTCGACCTGGGATTTTCAACGGGTGCGGGTCAGTTCTACCAGTTTTACCATGGATTTGCACAATTTCTTGGTACTCGCCGTGTTGGCGTGTCGATCGCTCATAATTCGCTTTCGGCCAAACGACATGCCATGCAAGCAAACAAAATCGAAAATTCAGCACGAACATTATCGATAAAATTGCCATTAAAGCACCGCCCGGCGAACCTTATCGATAGTTTGCATCGCTCTCCGTCGGAACGGAATGGAACGGAAGTCGATTTGGATGATGAATGAAGCCCGATGAAACGGTGCAGATAACCCAGGGCCAACTTTCCCCCAAGCCAGCCCCCAAAAACGGCTCGACAAGGGTTAACCAAATGCCAAGGGGTGCGCGGATTTTCGGGGGACTTCGAAACTAAAACCAACATTCAAAAACAAAGAAATATCGTTGGCTTGACTATAAATTAGATTGAACGATTAGAAATCTATCAAACAAACAGAAAAACAAAAGCCTCTAATATATGTATCCATTTAATTTAAGAACAGCAAGCTCAATATTTGAAAACTTATATTGGTTTTGGAATTGGCTTGACAGAAAGGTGACCCCGACCTGCAGTTCTCGAGGGCATTGGTGGACCAACTAGAATTCGAATTTAAAGTGCCATAACTCTAAAAGTTTGTGCCTTAATTTTCCAATGATATACCAATACATTTTTTAACCCTTCGTTTTTGTTTAAGCTTTAAATTTTCTGTCAAATTAATAATACTACCGGTTTTTGGCATTATTACCCTTAATAGCAGTCTATGATTCAACTATTTCCAGATTAGTTTTGATATGTTGAATACTAAACCATTATTTTTCAGATGTGCACTTCTTTGTCCATAATTCTTCAAAGCTTAATCGATTGATCTGCATTGAAATTGGCTTTTTAGAAGCAGGGCTTTGACAACTTAACGGTCAATATATCGAATAATTTTTATACCCGCAGTATTATAATTTTTGTCAAAATTAATCAGGCCTCCGACCTTTAAATAAACTTGTCAGTCCCTCCTAGTTGCTAAGCATTTCCGTCTGTTCGTCTGTCTGTTTCTACGCAAACTATCTCGATTTAACTATCGAGTTCAACCACACACCTTCCATTCTTTGCACGCAGTATAGGATCGGCCGTATAGCCAAATAATTTTCGGAAATGCAATTATTTTTTTTTTTTATATTAAGTTATTTTTTTGGTTTTTCATTTCAATAAATTTGACCACCAAATTTCATAGATCGCTATATCCTATAGCTGCCATATAACTGATTGATCGGAATAACTTTGGTGTTTGTTAAGTTAGGAAGTTGGGATTTTTTATGAGTATTAAGAATGCATCATATGAATAATTTTGAAGAATATAATTTACAGAGTATTCTGCAAGGGTATATTAACTTCGGCTCCGCCCGAAGTTAGCTTTCCTTTCTTGTTTCAATTATCAGGCCTGCTTTAATCTTTCGCTTTCTAATTTCCCCTCTTTTCACTCTCGATTCACACACACAATTCCATTCTATAAGCCGTTGCAAATAATACAATTAAATAAATTTACGTGCGCCACGCAATCTGCATACATAACTTGGTCATAGAAGCAACCACTTCTCAAAAACCACCCCCAACCACCGCCCACTCAAGGACGGGGGGCAGCGCCTGAAAGTATGCAAGAATTCATAAAACTCCGAGCCAGCGACTGTAAAGAAATCAAATGAGTTCGACTGGAATGGGAGCTAGGAATAAAGCTTGAGAACTCGAGAGCTCGGTTCAATCATGCAAAGTGGCGGGCAACTAAAAAAGCGGAACAGCCAAACGGGAAATAGAGGAAAATCGCGGGGGAATATTTTTTGTTGGGGGGGAGATAGCGGGAGCATGACAAAAATATTGCCAACAAATGAAGTCATTTGCATGCATGACAATTGTTATTGCATATTTTTGGCGCACGCGCTAATATCGAAATTGACAAAATGCCCCAAAAACCAAAAAGAAAAAAACCCTCCTCATCAATTGAACTACCCTTTTTTTCCTTTGTTGCTGGATGGATTGTGCTGCTCCCTTGTCGACAAAGAAATTTATGCCACATAAAAAACTATAAACGTCTATAAAAATATGAAAAAAGAGCTGGCAGCCAGGCAATAAAAAGAATTGGCGACAACTCCGGATATATGAGAATATGCTATCTTTATAAGGACGGAAATCGTCCAAAAGTGCGATAGATTTAACAGCATTTTGCGGCTTGTCTGGATTTTTTGTACTCGTCTTTTATTTTTGGGGTTGAGTTGAGAGGACATTGAATCGGAAAGGGTTTAATATACAGCAATCTGCTCTAAATTGATCTCATATTCTAGATGAAGTCATCTCTATTTTGGAGTGGGTGTGGATGATTAAGTTTAGGGGTGCTGAAAATGGAATGGAATTGTTCAGAGTGAAGCAAACGTTTGAAGTTATGCAAGTATGCAATTTTCCAATGCTATGGTTTAAAATAATACATATATTTTCCCATGTTGATGCTCCCAGGACATAGAATACATATTATTTATTTTAATTTTCGGCTTCAATTCAAGAGGGACAGAAGGTAAAAATGCGAACTTGTTTCAGGGGTATATCGCATAATAAAACAACACGCCCAAAAGGTGCAGTCGATGTCAGTTGGCTTTTGGCTTTGACATTTGATGAATTACACGCATATAGCAGCGGCAACAACAACTAGAATCAACTACACATCTAATTAGACTGGGGACACAATTTTATTGCACACTCACTTTGAGTTTGGAGGTCGGGGGTCAAGAGGTCGAGGGTGTGGGATGGTGTGCCTTTTGAGGTGTGTCCCGGCGATTTTTCACACCACTTGCGGTGGCTGTTGTTGCCGCTTCTAATTAATTAATTAGCTTGATGACAAAACAAACGCGCTACTGATGAGCTCGAAACAAAAAGCAAAAAAAAAAAAAACGTAATGGAATTGGAAAATGTAAATTTAAACGGGCGACAAGGTTAAAAATGGTGTACAAAATTGGCATTTAAAGTCTCAATCATTTCTCAAATTAGAGTTGATTACATTTTGTAATAATAATTGCAGTCAAACTATTAAGAAAAATCTCAAAATAACTGAATGACATGGAAAATATAAATAGTTTCAAAACAGTAACTCTTATGTAATTATTGGTAATTAATTATTATTTAATTTTAAAATCCAGCTAAAAGATTTGAATTCCCAATTCAGTTTAAAATTTAATATTCGATATGCTCTTTTATAAAAATCAATAACTCCCCTCTCCCATTTTATATTCCCAGTTTGAAACGCAGGAAAACTCTCAAGGCCGTTTATCATTTGCGGCTCATAACTTTGTGCAATATGCAGAAGACGGCGAAAAAACCCAACCCCCCGGGAGAACCCACCCCCTCCCCGCCACGCCCCCCGTGGCGAGGGCGGCATGTGAAAATGCAAAGCTGTCAATGAGTTATGTTTGGCGCTATCATAAAATTTGACAGGCCTCCACCCTCCGATTTCGCCCACCCATTGGCAGCCTCATCGAATCGCTCGCTTTGGAGTATGCAAATGTTTCCCGGCGGAAAAGGAAGCTTACACTTAAGAAAGTCGATGGAAAGGATTGCGGCTCCCCTCTCCAACTCACTCTACTCCATTTCTCTGTGTCTGGGTTTACTATTTACACTTGATAGTTTTCTATAGATTTATTAATAGATTTCTGCGGCAGGAAATGTTGTTATTGTTGATAAAGAGGCGTGGCATGTTCAATTATAACATATAAGGGAGAAAAAAGATCCTGAATGACCATCGTCCGATTTTTCCCGATTATTTTTATGTTGATTGCCGTTTTTATTACCAGCCAGTTAATTGCAAACTATTGGCGCACACACACACTTGATGCCAATAAAGTAGGGTGGTTATGGAGCCCCTAAATTTGGGGGTTCCGGGTATTAGAAATTATGACAGCCTTCCTCACCTCCCCGCAAATCCTGGAATTTATATAGAGACCATAGACTGAAGTTTGCTTCTTTGCCGAGTGTATTTTTGTTGGTGTCTTTACAAATAGATGGCCATAAAGTAGGCAATAATAGTGCCGGACAGAAGGAGCAGGAACACGATCCAATAGAGTGGTTGAATGGTTTAAGTCTTGGTGGTGCAGCTCGGTGGTTGACTTCAGTGTATATCCCAATATCAAGGAATTGGCTTGAATTCACAATTCAGTATAGAGATGTACCGTCCTCCCTTTTTTGGCATCTCTTTTCGATCTTTCAAGTGCTTGCCGTCTGGAATACAAAACATATTTAATATTTTACAAAATTAATATGAGGGTACTAACCATTTGTCGATAATTAATGGAATTCATGGTCGCCCTGATGAACTGAACTACTGCACTGCAAGGCTCGTTTCACTCCTCTGAACTTTTTGCTCTTAACAGGGAATTTTTAATACTCCAAATTTGAAACAGCAGATTTTGTAACTTCTTTGTTTTCTAGTCTTTTTATGGTCGTCCTTTTTGATTGAAGATATTGGGCGCAAAGTGGGTTGCATCAGCTTGAACCGGCTCGATCAGAATCATTTAATTAGTCGCTTAGCTAAAAAATGCAATTTATTCATTACACACAGCCAGAAAAAACTTGAATAACAGACTTACTTTTGGGTCGTACGTTCAACTGAGTGTTTTAGTTTTTTTTCCACGCTCTTTTTTTTTTCATTAGATGTTATCTAAGTATTTGATGTCTTCTAAGTATTCGATCGTGTGTATGTAATGTACGTGTGGTGTAAATGTAATTTGTATATTATGTGTATTTTTATGCATTCGTTAGTATTTAAACTAGCTCGTCGCTTGGCTATGAAATGCAATTGATTTATTACACAAAGTGAAAAAAATTGAATATTACTTACTTATTTCTAAGTTTTTTCCCCTTCATTTTTTCCTTTCATTCGATGTCCTTTAAACATTCGATGTCATCGAAGTATTCGATGTCACTAAGTATTCGATGTCACTAAGTATTCGATGTGACTAAGTATTCGATGTCACTGATATTCGATGTCACAAGATCGATGACTAATTCGGTGTGACTAAGTATTCGATGTGACTAAGTATTCGATGTCACTAAGTATTCGATTTTGTGTATGTACGTGTGGTGTACGTATATGACAGTAATGCCACATCGACGTGAATCGCTTAAAAATCTGTAGAGCAGAGCATCAACGTACAGGAATCCGATTGGACACCCTCCTTTTTCACTTTACAACTTAAACTACGTTTTAACTTTATAACTTTATGCTTAAAACTAAATGTAAAAACCGACTGAAAATTTTGTTTTGTCTTGTGATTGGTATGCCTGATTTTGTGTCTGACTTCTCCAACATGCTTTCGTGTACTGAACTCTGAAGGGACTGTTCAGCTTAAGTAGCACTTGAATCTAAAAGCAAGGATAGGTTGATCAAGAAAATGGGTACGAATTTCAAATCAGTTCGGGCTGGGCAAAACATACTGAGATAACTTTTCTAAAAACATATCTGATGGTTTTTTCAACATTTTGTTTTTTAATAATATTAATATGCTTGATTGGATTGATATCTTAAATAACCAAATTGTAGATTCTTGCATTTTATATTATCTTTTTACATTTACATCTGTGTAAATGCGAGGATATTTGGCTCTCGACAATTTGGCATTCTTCACCTCCACAGTCTCCAGATCTCAATCCCATTGAGCACGTTTGGAATTCGTTAGAATAAAGGATCCTTTTTTTTTTTTTTTTTTTTTTTTAAAAAAGTATATTTTTATTTAAAGTTTAACAAGTTTTCTGCTACCTATGTGGCAGCTTGAACAGGTTGTAAATATAATATTGATAACATAAGTATAATATAATATACAATAATTCACATTTCTTGTTCAAGAGTATATAATTTTTAGCTTGGAAATAATAATATTAATTTATATTTATATATATCTCGATGGAAGATCGTGTGGGTGGAATCTTTTCAGTCTTCTTTTTGTTGGTCTACTAGTAAGTCTTCTGGCCAGGGAGTTAGGATGAGAGCCAAGTCGTCTGATGTAATTTTCCGCGTGTGTCCTACATACATCGCCTATCTTAGGAATTTTAAGATCTCTTTCGATGTCTCTAGTTCTCATGTACCAGGGGGCATTGCAAAGTAATCTAACGATTTTACTTTGTGCAACTCGAATTTTGTTGAGGTTCGATTTAGCCGTTATACCGTAGACTTGTAGCGCATACTTCCAGATTGGGCTCAAGATGGATTTGTAAATGCAAACTTTGTTTGCCAGTGATAGCTTATTTCTCGGAGACAGGAGCTACGACATCTTGGCTGCCTTTGAAAGCACTGACTGCTTGATCATTGTTGTGTGTCTCTGAAATGTTAGTCCTCTGTCCAATATCACACCAAGGTACTCATAAAAAGTTTCGTGACGAAGGGTAGTGCCAAGCATAGTGATTCCTGAACAATCCAAAGGTCTTTTCGCGAATGTGACACAAGCACATTTGCTGCAATTAATGCCTATGTTCCATTCAGTGGTCCACTTTTCGAATCGCGTCACATACTCTTGAAGTCCTGCTGTTGCAATGTCTATGCTAGTACTCCTGACCATTACAGCAGTGTCGTCGGCATACGTAGCTATGAGCATGTTATCCTCGTCAACTTTTGAACATTCCCAGGAATCAGGCATATCTGAAGTGTACAGTGAGTAGAGAGTCGGGCCCAGTACACTGCCTTGAGGTACGCCAGCAGAGATAGGACGTTTTGACGATTTTTCACCGTCGACAACCACACTGAATTTTCTATTTGATAAAAAGCTTTGGATAAGAATAAAAAGCTGGGGCGTTAATAGAGTCTTTAGCTTGCTCAGAAGA
This sequence comes from Drosophila rhopaloa, assembly GCF_018152115.1. Classification (NCBI taxonomy): domain Eukaryota; kingdom Metazoa; phylum Arthropoda; class Insecta; order Diptera; family Drosophilidae; genus Drosophila; species Drosophila rhopaloa. The sequence continues at coordinate 8,149,566 of NW_025335123.1, read as the reverse complement.
CCATCATGCCATACCCTGTCAAAGGCTTGTTGTATATCCATGAATACAGCAACTGTATACATTTTGTCCTCCATAGCTTGCAAGGCAAAGTTTACCACACGGTGAAGCTGTTCGGGGGTACCATGGCTTTTACGGAAACCAAACTGCCACTTTGGAATTGCTCTACACACGTTTTCAAGCTTAAGAACTCGATCGAGAACCACCCTTTCCATCATTTTCCCCAGTGTAGGTAAAAGACTAATTGGCCTGTATGCATCGACTTCAGTGGGCTGCTTTCCAGGTTTGGGGATCATCGTGATAATCGCCGATTTCCATAAGGTAGGATAATGTCCCAGCCTCAGAATACAGTTGAACAGCAGTACTATAAAGAGCACAGCCTTTAGGGGTAAAAGCTTTATAGTCCTATTGTCAAGAAGATCCTCGCCTGGAGCTTTTTTGGCTTTTAGATTTCTTATCTGAGTTTGGACCTCTTCTAGTGTAACTGGGTTTGTGGGTAAAGCCATTTGGAAAGGCCAGTCTAGGTGCATTTGAACTAGAGTTAGATTTTCTACCGGAGTGAGGTGTAAAGGCTTGAATCTTTCCTCTAAGCTGTTTGCAAAGATATCAGCTTTCTGTTGACTGGAGCTGCACCATCCACCAGCCGGATTTCTAATGGGAGCCTTCGGAATGACCTGTCGTTTATATCGATTCGTGAGCTTCCACAAAGAATAGTTTGAAGATGCATCTGGACCTGCATTTTCCAGCATATTGTCAAACTGGTCTTGCTTGTTTTTCGCCAAGACCTTGCTTAGCCGATTAGATAGCCTCTTGTAGATGTTGTATACACGGACATCTCCTGTTCTTGAATATTCCCTCCTAGCTCGTCTTTTTTGTTCAATGAGAGCTATAGTATTTTGTGGAAGAGGACTTCGTCTAATCTGGCTACATATTTTAATGTTTAGATTAATGCTTCTGTCTAAAGCATCCTGAAATTTGTCGATGGAAGAGCCGGGAGGTAGAATGGTTTTTCTTCCGGGCTTATATTGCACTGTGTGGCTTAGTGTTGCAATAACCGGCAGAGAATAAAGGATCCGAAAACACCAAATATCGTTAAGACAATTTTACAGTCTGAGTGGGAAAAAATTGAAGAAAAGGGCACCAAAGTGTTGGTACATCCTGCAAAAGGAGACCCAACCAAATATTAACTAGCTGTGTTTATTTAATCTTAAGTGAACTTAAACTTTTCTAAAGTAAAATATGAAGTATTTTTATGATTTTGTTTTTTATAATCTTATTTATTAAAATAAGGAAACAAAAAGACTTTTGCGTTCCTAAATATATACCCTTCTAAATGGAAATTATTTGAAAATTGTATTTGTTTTAGTTAAACGATATTAACAGATTAAGTTTCACAACTATGGTGTACTTAAACTTTTTTGGTCCACTGTATTTGAATTTCCTTCTCTGAAAAGTGTGCAACTATAAAATTCAATGCACAATGCTAGTGTGTGTTTCTATGTTTATAACTCTGTCAATTGTGTGTATGTTTGCATGTGCAATATTCAACAATTTTCGCACTTATTTTTGAGTATTATCGAAAAAGTTTTCCCATCATCGAAGCGTAAAAGGCAATTGGCCAAACCAGGCACGTCCTCGCCACCCTTTTCCTCCATTTTCCAGATTTTCCCCACACGTTTTACGTGTCCGATTGTGAATGGGAATATTCATTATGAATACCCAGTCCCTGAAACTCTCTATATGTGTGTGTCTGTGCAAAAGTTTATTGGCCATTTTTGGCTATTTTGTGAAGCGTTTAGCAAGCGCTGAAACGTGCCAACATAAATAGTTATTTTGTGTTGATATGTGGCATTGTTTTTGAAGCTCTAGCCAGCATTAATTTACTATTTTTGGAAGAGTTTTGAATATAGTTTTTATAATAGCTTTGGCTATCGTTTTTTGTAACTTTATATTCAATTTTAAATTAGTATATATAAAAGTAATTTAATAAAAGTTAAATTGTGCTAAATTTCCATTCTTAAAATGTGTATGCAGTTTGTTTGATTTGAATAATAAAGCATTTAAGTGTAACAAATTGGTAATAGATTTACTTATTAGCATTTTACTTCCTGAATATGTTATCTCTATTATTGTTTACTTATTTTATGAATTATTCCATCGATACTCGGTTCTTAGAAGCTAAAGCCGAGTTATTCAAATTGGGCCTGGAGATTTTTGGATTTGAATAATCAGTTCTGGTGGCCCACCCCCCCTGATTTTCATCCCTCCACCAACCTGCCATCCGCCCAATCACTCAGCCAACTGTTCATTTTACAGCTTCCCCTTTTTTTGGCTGCCGGAGTCGGTTTAACGCTTAAATTAGCCCAAAAAAACACTAAGGATCAGAAGATATCCCAACCCACCACCGAACTACCTATGAAAATATTTTAAACATTTTTCCCGGCATTCTTGACAGCCGCAAACTGAGGATAAAAACGGTAGAGAAATTACCAGAAAAAAATATTCATTTCGCTTTTCCTTTTTTTTTTTTACGTTGCTTTTCTGATAATTTTTTCGCTGCTGCTTCTTCGTTTGTTAATTTATAAAAAACGCTTGAGGCTTCTTGGCGGGAAGAGAAAGGGGGAGGGGGTTTCGGATGTGGGGTGCAAGGTGAGGCCAAGTGTCGCCTGGTGGGTGGAGAAAAGTGGGTGGAGTAAAGTGGGTGGTGGGGCGAAGGTGCGAGACACGATGATGCTTGGTGGTGGAAAGGGAAAAACTTCAAACGAGATAAATACAATTTCCATTAGGCCTCGTGGAAAATCCCCTCGAACCACATTCATACTTATTTTTATCCATATAGATGCACTGGAATAAAATAGGAAATAGGGATTTTCGTTGGTCCAAGCATCAACACACAAGTCCGCTGTATTTTTGTATTATGTACCTAGACGTAACAAAAACTTTTGAATGCTGTCTTCATTGATAATAATTTAATAAAAGTAATAATGGTTATTTCTGAAATTTTTTTTTCTAATTGTATGGAATTTTGAGAAGGTAAAAAATTAATTATTGTTAGTTTTTTAATAAGATTTTTTGTTTTATCTACATATTGGTATTTGTTCGTATTTAAACCGCTGAAGGTTAACAATTAAATTGATGAGAAACGGGCCATTATTATAATAATTTGTTGTTGTATGACTATCTTATAACAACGGAAACTCTTCTCTCAGTGCATATATGCAGAAATTAAACATGGTCACTTATTTCACTGCCCATTCCACTTGAGGTTTTTTCCTATTGATTTTAGGGCTTTTTCACAGTTTTTTCGTGGCATTTTTTCCCCCAATTTTTGTTTTCAAGAAAACCCCGTAGCCACAACCCCCGTTTTTGGGCCATCTTCGGTCTGTTTTACGTTAATTTTTTAATTGTAAATATTGCCTAGGGTCGAATTTTTCATCTGAGCCCGCAGTTGTCACTGTTTTTTTTCGCCTCCCAACCCAAAAACTTCTCTTCAATCTGCCTCAAGGTTCATAATTTTTCACCCCCTCGACCTACGATGTTTACATAATTTGTACGTTACAACGCGCACACGAATACCACATTTTGAGCTACTTTTGCCCGAAATTTTTAATAGATTTCTGCGGCGGGAAATTGGTGCAGTTGCTGTTTTTGTTGATAAAGAGGCGTAGCATGTTCAATTATAACATATAAGGGGGAAAAAAAGATCCTGTATGACCATCGTCCGATTTTTCCCGATTATTTTTATGTTGATTGCCATTTTTATTACCAGCCAGTTAATTGCAAACTATTGGCGCACACACACACTTCCTCTCGTGATGCCAATAAAGTAGGGTTATGGAGCCCCTAAATTTGGGGGTTCCGGGTATTAGAAATTATGACAGCCCTTCCTCCCCTCCCCGCAAATCCTGGAATTTATATAGAGACCATAGACTGAAGTTTGCTTCTTTGCCGAGTGTATTTTTGTTGGTGTCTTTACAAATAGATGGCCATAAAGTAGGCAATAATAGTGCCGGACAGAAGGAGCAGGAACACGATCCAATAGAGTGGTTGAATGGTTTAAGTCTTGGTGGTGCAGCTCGGTGGTTGACTTCAGTGTATATCCCAATATCAAGGAATTGGCTAGAATTCACAATTCAGTATAGAGATGTACCGTCCTCTCTTTTCGATCTTTCAAGTGCTTGCCGTCTGGAATACAAAACATATTTAATATTTTACAAAATTAATATGAGGGTACTAACCATTTGTCGATAATTAATGGAATTCATGGTCGCCCTGATGAACTGAACTACTGCACTACAAGGCTCGTTTCACTCCTCTGAACTTTTTGCTCTTAACAGGGAATTTTTAATACTCCAAATTTGAAACAGCAGATTTTGTAACTTCTTTGTTTTCTAGTCTTTTTATGGTCGTCCTTTTTGGATTGAAGATATTGGTCAAAGTGGGTTGCATCAGCTTGAACCGGCTCGATCAGAATCATTTAATTAGTCGCTTAGCTATAAAATGCAATTTATTCATTACACACAGCCAGAAAAAACTTAATAACAGACTTACTTTTGGGTCGTACGTTCAACTGAGTGTTTTAGTTTTTTTCCCCGCTCTTTTTTTTTTTTTCATTAGATGTTCTGTAAGTATTCGATCTCACTAAGTATTCGATGTTTTCTAAGTATTCGATTTGTATATTTTGTGTATGTTTATGTATTCGTAAGAATTTAAAGCGGCTCGTTCAAACTCATTTAATTTGCCGCTTAGCTATAAAATGCAGTAGATTCATTACACAGTCAAAAAATTGAATAATATTACTTACTTATTTCTAAGTTGTTTCCCCTTTATTTTTTTATTTCATTCGATGTCCTTTAAACATTCGATGTCCTTTAAACATTCGATGTCCTTTAAACATTCGATGTCCTTTAAACATTCGATGTCCTTTAAACATTCGATGTGACTAAGTATTCGATGTGACTAAGTATTCGATGTGACTAAGTATTCGATGTCACGAAGTATTCGATGTCACGAAGTATTCGATGTCACGAAGTATTCGATGTGACTAAGTATTCGGTGTGACTAAGTATTCGACGTCACTAAGTATTCGATGTATTCTAAGTATTCGATTTTGTGTATGTACGTGTGGTGTACGTATATGACAGTAATGCCACATCGACGTGAATCGCTTAAAAATCTGTAGAGCAGAGCATCAACGTACAGGAATCCGATTGGACACCCTCCTTTTTCACTTTACAACTTAAACTACGTTTTAACTTTATAACTTTATGCTTAAAACTAAATGTAAAAACCGACTGAAAATTTTGTTTTGTCTTGTGATTGGTATGCCTGATTTTGTGTCTGACTTCTCCAACATGCTTTCGTGTACTGAACTCTGAAGGGACTGTTCAGCCTAAGTAGCACTTGAATCTAAAAGCAAGGATAGGTTGATCAAGAAAATGGGTACGAATTTGAAATCGGTTTGGACTTGGCAAGGCACACTGAGATAACACATAACTTTTTTAAAAACATATCTTATGTTCTTTCCAACATTTTGAAATCATTTAGCTTAATTTGGTTTGAATTATATAATTATAATTATATTTCCTTCACAAAATATTAATAAAATATGTTTTTGTGGTGGAGTGGCGTTTGTTTTTAAATTCTAGTTTAAGATAATTCATCCTTGAAGATGGCATCATATTACTGATATTGATATCTGCTTGGCCCAGTGTTTTTCATACCCTCATTTATTGGTGGGTGGTGGTGGGCGTGGCATAACACACATGTGAAGGTCACGACCCAAACAGAAGAAGGAGAGAAACGCTAAAGGCGAAGAAAGCAAGGAGAGAAAGTTGCTTTTTGGCTAATGAAAAAGAAATAAAAGTGTCGAGTGCATTATTGCCAAACACACACTCACACACAGAGGGTAAACGAAGACACACATACGGTTCCACCCACGCAAGCACAAACACACACAAGCACATATCATTTTCCTTGGTAATTGTTGAAACATTTTTAGTACAAGTCTGCGTGCTACGTGTCTGTGTCCTTTACCTCTCCACCCCCATTTTCCCACCTCCCCCCCTTTTTTTTTTTTGCCACTCCACCCCCCTCATTTCGACCGCCGGCTATTATTTTGCACTTACTATAACATGCACATAAATATTTTTGCTTCGGCCCCCCATTTCTCGACACACACGTTTGTGTGTGCGGCTATTTTATTGATACTAACACAGAAAACCCACGCATCCCCATAAAAGGACATGTGAGTGCGGACTTTTCCTTTTTCCCGGCTTGTTTTTATTGTCGCCTTGGCGAATCTCTGTCAAAAAGCAATAATCATCAATTCTGATTCTTTTTTGCTTTTCGGCAAGGACATTGTCGTCTGTTGGTGGCTCGATTTGATATCAAATTGATTATTATTTATGTCGGACGGGGCCCAATTGCCTTTGCCCATTTTTTCTTGGCTAATTGGCGAAAGATTGGACATTGAAATTTGGAATACTTCAACGGATTTCTTAAGCTCAAAAGGATATAACAATAGAAAAGTTATGGCAATAAAATATTTAAAATTGTTAAATAGCATAAGGTACAACTAATACAATGTTTACATCATACATTTAGCTTTAAGTTCATTACCGTTTCTAAGTAGGCTTTTATACTTGTTCCAAAAGCAAAACACTTAGTTGCCTTTTCATAGATATTTTATAAATTTTCAAATCAACTTAGCCTTGACATTCGAATTGTCAATACCATTTTAACTCACAGGCCTTAGGGTCAGTTGTAGAAATACAGACTTAAGAGAAAGACATATATTTCGTTCTTTAAAGTTTACGAAAATTTCTATAAACACAAAATAGTGCGATAGTTTTTCTAAAAATTAAGTACAAAAAGTTTTCTCCTATTGATCTTCAAAATGGGAGTTGGTAATGATGTTTTAAACGGTGTATCACGAGCGATGTGCTTCTCGACTGACCCCGATGGCAATTTCGGTAAGTTTTACGCTATTTCTCGATTTGCAACCAGTTTTTTTTATTCTCTTTGCTTGGCTTCTTTGCCGCCCACCGCGTGGGTCTAAATTACTTAATTTTAATTTCCCGTAGGCGCTCCTTAATCAACAACTATTAATGCTGCACTTTGCTTATTTACGAGCTCCAAATGACTTCCATTGAGTTGAGTGTCGTCCGTTTTCTGCGTGGGCAGCTACTGTTCCTCGCCCCCTTCCTTTTCTGCTCTTTTCATACTTTTCGTACCTCCCTCGTTCCAGCATTCTGCATTCTTAGCTTTTGGGTTATTTATTAGGATGCTGAAGGCACTCGATGAGTCAGCGAAGGAAAAGGGCCACAAGAACTTGCATATTCGAGAAGGAATTGTATTTGGGAATTTATTGCAAAAGATCGAATTTGTTAGAAGTGTCATATAAAATATTCAAGTGACAAGTTTCTAAAAGCCTACATACTGTGTGTACCGAGGTTTATATATAATGTCAATTTTCCATAACACCAAGGGAATACAAATTTTTAGAGAAATGGTGTCTACGCCTCCGAAATTTGTATCATTGTGGACAAATTACAAAATCCCTATAAATATCTATAGATAATATTTTTTCCCATTTTACCAGCTAATTTGTGCCACCCCAAGACGCGACCCCCTTGTATTTTTCATCTGCCATCGCTTGTTTCGCCCACAGTTTGTCACACTTAATTAAAGAAAATTTTAAGCACTTTAGATGTCAATTTGTGCCCACTTTTCGCAGTGCCCAATACGATGACAGTTGCCAGTTTAGACCCCCCATTTACCCATTTTCCCCATCATATTGCCAACCATTTTCAATTGCGTCAAAAGGGGCAAAAATAAAAGTATACGAAAAAAAAAAGAAACGGTTTAATTAAGTTGAAACCCTTTCGTGCGTGCCAGGGCCAGTTGGCAGTGCCATCCGAGAATCCCGGACCCACTTTCCAGAACACTCTCCCTCCCCCTCCCACCACCCCCCACGCCCCAGAGATTCCATTCCGAGTGGCTCAAGTGGCCAAGTCACCAAGAGTCGAGTCTCTCGTCCCAACTTGGGGCGTGTTAATTTCCAAGGTGTTTGCTATTCCAAGCTGTTTCCGTTCTAATATAAAAAATCAGCGTAATTAAAAATCAAATGATTTTTTCCTCGGTCTGGTCCTCAACTCAAAGTCTCTCCCCGTCCGACGACAGCGAAATATCTTCATTAATTTTGCTCTTTTGCTGCGGGACAGCGGGAAATCCTTCGCCTCTATCCTTTCCAATTCATTCAATGCTGCACAATTTTTAACTCATTAATTGGTGTGGGCAACCCTTTTTTTTTTAACTGCCCCTTTTTGGTGTTTCACCCTCGCGTTGCGTTGTGAAAAATCTGGACGAAAATGTCCTGAAAACAGAGCCAAGTGATTTATTTGTTTAATCCTTTTCATTTTCGACCGATTTCTTTTTATTTATTTTCTTGCCCAGCCACTTGAAATGTTGCTGATTAGAGAAAAAAGACCAGAAGACAGGGGCATTGCTGAAAAGGGCAACTAAAATGTGGAAGGGAGGGGGTTGAGATGAGATGAGATGAGATGTGTCTGAAATTGGACGAGCCTCACTTCTTGGCATTTATTAAAAGTTGAGATTTATTTTTCGAAGAAGTATTAAATTCACCATCTTATTAAGCAATGAATTAATATACCCACTTAATCCCTTACCTAAATTCCCAATACTCTGCCTCGAACACCGCTTAATTGATTCGTTATCGATTCGCTTTGACCCTCTTCATGGCCCATCAATATGGCTAAAAGTGAAAAAAAAAGAAGAGGGGCCAAAGGAGGATCGACAGACATTGAGCGACCAATGCGACTGGCAACTTGTTTAGCTGATTTTAATCCGCATTCGATACGGTAACAATTTTTACTTCATCACTCTCCCGGCAACCGAATGGCCATCTCTTCATCGGCCGCATCTGAATCTGAATCCGAATCCGAATCTGAAGCTGGTGGCTTCCACACCAATCAAGGAACCTCGAGGGGCGGGAGACGAGACGAGCTTTTGACATTCGCATAACTTCCGATTTAATCCCAGCGCGTGAACGTCGTTGTCGTCGTCGATCCCCATGTCCCAATCCCAAAAGCGGTTCCACCTTCAGTAGAACACCGTACGAAATCATTTAGTTAAATGGTACTTATTTATATTAAATAGATTTTACATTAATGTAATAGGGTGGAGCCAAACAGGATTACCGAACTAGCAATCAAATTATTGATTACAAACACATTCATTTAGCCCATTTCTATTAAAATGGTAAATGGCAATGGTTAATTAAAGTAATTAATTATTGGTATTTAAAAGAAATATATTATACCTCTCATTAGGCGAATGGAAATTGCTTAATTTTTCTTCTGATAACTGAAATTATGGTAATGCAAATTGAAATACCAAATACGTTTTTTTCAGTGGTGGTGCCACTTCTCGGATCGCATTGCCTCTTGCTCCATCTGCTGAGTTATGCGCTTCTGTGCGTTGTCGTATTTTGTAAGCTTTTACGCGCCGGCTACCAAGAGCCTCAAACCCAACTAAACCGAACCAATCCGATCCTATAGAAGTATCCCATCATTCCCCCTTCATTCCATTCCTTTTCGATACGATCCTCGATCCCCGACTGCAGCAGCGTCGTTGAAGCGATAAAAGATCAATTTAGTTGCGCCACAGTCGCCGCTGATTTAAATCCGATCATTGCGCGACGATTTGATGCGAACTGAAACATGCACAAGGAATTTGCAATTATCGAACTTCAAAGGCCCTCTCTCCCAACATTTTTTTCTTCTGTGCTGGTCATCTTACAAATTTGATCGCGGCCTGGGAATCACTGGGCTGATTATTAGGTGATATTGCAGACTGTAGATCGGTTAATTGGCATTCCCTGGCAAATCTATTCTGCATTTAACCCGAAATATAATATCTCTTTCGGTAATGCTAAGCGATTCTAAATCAGTGTCGGAATAAAACGGACTTGCGCCGGGAAAAGGGCAAATTACTGGTTTGGGTTGCTGCTTGCAGCTCTAAAAATCAAATAGCAAAGAACTACAAATTACATGCCAAAATGCACTTCAATACAAAGCACTTGGGTAAACACCAGCAGACAGAGGAGGGTGGGGCCAAATCGAGGGGAGGTGGGGGGGACACACCTGTGGGCCGCTCTGGATTTTCCTGTTTTTCCCGCTCGTCCCTGCCTTTTCCTTTTCCTTTCCCCCACCTCCCCATTGGCGATGTAAACCTTAAGGTATTTTGCGATAATTGCACTTTGCTGTTGTTGCTCCTGCTGCCGGTTGCCTTTGCTCCTTTTCGTCCTTGCCAAAAAGAGTTTGCCAGCTACCCTTGTCCCAAGTTCCAAGTTCCTAGCCCCAAGTCCACCTCCCACCTACCACCATCCACCACCCACTGCCCACCCACCAAACTTCGCATGTCTGTGCGCAAGATAAACAAAAGACAACTGTTCCACGTGTTTGTGTGTGAGTTGTCTGGCACATGTCTTCGCTTTCCACCCACAACACAGAGTTTTCCCACTACTTTTCAGCTATTAATAAAGTGAAACTTCGAGCCTGGGGTTTCCATATCAACTTGTTTGCCGTAGCCGGTGACGACTGTACTTACTACTACTTAATTAATTCAAATCTTGCTAATTGCATTTTATTTGCTTTCGCTGCGCAGATTTCAAGTTTTTAATTGCAAATCTCTTTTCCCTTATTCAGAAAAACCCACACTCTTCATAAACAAACTGACTTTCCACTTCATATCCAATATTGTCATGTCTTAAGACTCAATAGCTTATGTTTACACATGTTTAATAGCTTGTACTACTAGTTCTTTTATAAGAATCTAATCCATAGGCTTATTTTATCATTCATATATATTATCTCCTTCGCAGAGGGCCTTCCTGGGCTAGTGAACCGGATCATTTTGAAGTTCTATATAGCAGTTGACTTTGTGCTTGATCGGCAGGAGACACAATATCATACAACTTTGGTGATTGGACTAGCAATTATTGCCATGGCAATTTGCGGATTCCTAGTCACTCTTATAATGAAATCTCAGCGTGCACCGCTGCTGGTGAGTCTTAAAAATGATTGCCCAGTAACTTTATTTTCAGACCTATTTATCCCCCCCTTCCACCAGAATGACATATGCCGTGACGGGCCACCAATTATTGTGGAAGCACCGGAAGTCGCAAATCCTACCAACAAAGATGGGGATCAGCAGCAGGAGGAGGATCCTGATACTTTAACCAACTCGGATCTCTTGATTGAATCCCTATCAGAGGGGACTGACGATACTTTCTCGAGCACCGATGCTTCCGACAATAATGCATCTATGGCAAAGACCAAGATGACCTCTTATATGGCAATAAATGAAGGAGTGGAAGAACTTGTGGCAAATGGTGATAATGATGCTGAGTTCGAAATACCGATATTAGATCTGGATCACTCCGATAATGAAGACGATGAAAATGGCGGCCTAACCTTGAGACGTCCACCAACACCACCACCGAAACCATATCAGCCAGATGAAGTCGAAGTGGAAATTAGGAATTTAAACCTTGGTCGCGCCGACAAATCGCACAAGGCGGTTAGTCCATCTCGGGTGACTAAACCATCCGTAGGTAGTATCAAGTCGACTGATGCCTCCAAGATTCCCAAGATGATTCCTTCGAATAAGTGTTGTGGCAAAAACCAGGTGGTGGCCCCACCCGCAGAACCCCATAATCGAGCTAAGCGTTCCCGATCTGTGGCGAAAAGCTCGAAACAGATTCGGGACCTAAGCTATTGATCTTCGCGTTTTAGTTGCTTTTAAGAGTTCCTTATTATACTTAGATAATTTTATATTGTTTATTTTTTACTAGCCGTCGATGTACACTTAAAAATTCCGTCAATTCAAATATTAACCAGTCATGCTATGCTGGTTAAAAAATGTTCTAAATTCAGATTGTAAACTTTTTAAAGACTAACAGCTGGTTTCAAATTGTATGATTATAGTATAAATATTTCGACCAATGAAATACTATTATTGTTTGTATTTATAAGGGGAAAACTGGGGGAGTAAATATACATACAACATAATGGTTTTCTAAAGAAAATTCTTCTTAGAGCCAACATGATTTTTAAACAAGGCCTTTATTTTGCCCGCTATGTGATGTCATTGGGTAAACTAGTATGAAATGGAGCCTAAAACGTAGTGCGATCCCAAATCCCAACCCGAGGACACGTTCCTGCCATCATCATGTTCAATGGCCGCTCAATAGACTCTCCTCGTATCTGCTGTTGTAATTTGCTAGCCCTGCCAGCTGTCGCTGCGGTTGGCCGCCTAATGGCCGTCGAAAGGGGAGAAAGGGGCGGAAGGGGCCAAAGGACCCCGCATTTCAGCAGCCCCCCTCAGTCATATGGTGCAGACTCTCCGACATAGAGAGATACATCCCCATGGCCTGGGCGACTTTGGATTTCATTAAACGCAAATTTATGCCTTTACTTGAATGTCAAATATTGCAAATGTCAAACGATGAGGCGGTCACTGAAAGAGCGTGGGGATATGGAATAAAACACTGGAAGAAATTCTTGTATCAACTATATCATCATAGATAAAGCTATCCATATTTGTATAGTTAAGACTGGTAGGTGGTAACTTCATGTAGAAGATTTAATGTATTCTGATCATCTTAGGAAATGAAATCCTTACTAAACTATGGCGTAGATATGACTAAACTACGAAATTACGTTTTGGGAATTTTTACATACTTTTATCTTACGAAATTACATATTACAAATAATCATAATTTAAGATTATTTACTTAGCAATTTCTTTGTTTATAAATAAAGTAGGGAAACTTATTAAACTTATTTAAAAGACCATTCTGCACAACAATTAATTTTTTTTTTAAATTAATGATCTGTTTTTTTCAGTGCATGGCATAGTATGGCATTGAGTCCCGTTAGACAATAGTGTCCTTCCTTGGGGTAAAGGAGGTGGCCCATCGACGAACCCAGTCTCTGTTGGTTTTTATGCGTTGTTCGTTTTGTAATTAAGCGACGCACTTGGTTGGATTTGGGTTGGGAATGGGAATTGGAATGGGATTGGGATTGGGATTGCGAACGGGAATGGCAAACGGGAGCGGATGCGAGATGTGCTTTAAATGGGGCTGAGGCTGGCCAGTATATATAGATATTTAAGTTTCGGTCTGGCAACTGATGGACTTGCAGGTCCTGTCTCGAAAATCGACATGAATATATTTGCCCAGCTGGTTGGCCAGTCATCCGCCCTCCCTTTTTTCTCGATGCACTGACCCAACCATCTACCATCTAAAATTTGCGGTCAAAGTTGGCGTTTGACATTTATGCCGGATGTCAAGCCGTCCGAAGGAGCAGCAAGTCCAGTCCTCGGACCATTGTCATCATCAGTGGTGTCCATTTTGTGCTTGTTATTGTCACTTGCCTTGGCCTTAACTCTTCTTTGTCCATTTTTTGTCTCCGGTTTTTACCCCCAAAACAAACCAAAGCTATCAATACCAGGCGAATGGGGGTGGGGAGGGGTGTTGGAGTGTTAACCTTTTCTGGGTCCAAGTTATTGTTTGTCTCGTTATAGTTTCTATTCAATCGGGTCGAATAGGGTCGGGTCACTTAGTTTGGCTGGCAAATGCACCCCGGAGGGCGTTTTCATTTTCATTTTCATTGCCATTTCCATTTCCATTGCCATTCGGATTCAGATTCTGATTCGGATTCGGCTATTTGTGTATTTGACATTTGGCTCAAGTGTTGCTGACTTTTCGGTTAGTTCTTTCTTTTCTCCCGTCCCATTGTTTGGCTTTCTCTGTGGGTTTCGTTTGCCTGTTTTCGTTGTACTCTTAATTAAAGTTTGGTCAACTGCTTAATGCTCAATGGATCGGTCAGCCCTAGGTCATAATGAGAGTTTGATATTGGTTGGGGGTTTACTTCCAAAGGGAATAGTTTCGAATATCTTTACACACTCAAGCCCCTCATTTTTTGGAGAGAAAGAAAAGCAGTTGTGTTTTCAATTAAATTTAATCAAGTTGAGTTTTAAGATCCCTCATTTAATGAAATTTAATTATAAAGACGAAATAACAAATCGTTTCATCTTTTCCGTAATAAAAATTTCATTTTCTATTTACGTTTCAAATAATTACAGGCATAGCTCCGAAATATGAATATACCTTTTTATACCCTTGCAGAGGGTATTATAATTTTGGTCACCCCATAAAGTATATATATTCTTGATCAGGATCAATAGAGGATTCGATATAGCCATGTCCGTCTGTCCGTCTGTTTCAATACCGTTTGCGAGCTCAGTTGAAAAGCTAGCGATCTAAAACTGTCACAGTCGTCCTAAAACATGTGTACGCAGATCAAGTTTGAAAACCGCCCCGATCGGATGTCTATATCCTATAGCTCCCTTAGGAACAATAGGGTAAAATCGGTTAAAATTTAATGATTTTTAGGATATTTCGCGCAGTATATAAGCTATTGACATGAATCTTTTCAAATCGTATTTTTGTATGCTTACCTGGATTGGGGGGGCGATCGGACGTCTATATCCTATAGCGCCCATAGGAACAATATACCTTATTCCTTTCGCTACTTTTTCATTTTTAGCAATTTCGGCAAAGTCTGCAAGGGTATTAAAACTTCGGCTTGCCGAAGTTAGCTTCCGTCTTCGTTAATTTCGATATAATTTATTATGTTTTTAAGTAATAGTTTTCCGTATATCTGAGGATGTTCCTGGGAGACCTTCTCTTCTTTTCTGTTTTTTGTCCACTTCCACTTTTTGCTGGAACCTTTTTACGATGCTTGGCCCCAAAAGAGCATCACGTAGCGAATCACTTAACTTGATTCCATGACCACCCCCCATTTTGCCGCCTGATGAGGCTGATGGCACAATGGGGAATCCCCGGGAAACACACACAACAAAGGAATACGAGAGTCTGAAAATAATTTGCAGTTATTTGAGGCAAGCACGCAAATGCGTTCGAATCAATTGTCCGATTGCGCCGATTGTTCAGATTGTGATGGTTAGCCTTCTGCTTCGGCTGCCCCCCTAAAATTCGTTGCCCTTCTTGTTTTGGCCGCAAAAAATGCGTTCAAATTGAAATGAAAAGCCCAGCGTGCAACGCATCTCAAATGAGTCAGTTTCAGGGGGGTGGTGAAATTTTCTCGCCGCTTATTTTTTTTTTATACCTATTTTAGAGGGGGTATATTGGCTCAGCGTTAAACTTAAACGTAAAGAAATCAAAGAAATAAACAGACTAACAGAAATATAACCGATTCTAAAGAGAAGCACAATGGTCAAAATATAAAAACATAGAATCTGAGCTTAGCAAAAACGAAAAAGTAAATGACTTTTATAAAACACCATTAGATTTTTAAAAGTTTTGCTTAGTATTTTATAACTACAGAAAAATGTAATATATGTTTTAAATTTGATCATCAGGAATATAGGGTACCTAAAAGTTGGGACACCAAACAGAAGCATTATTTCTGGTTGTTTTTCTTTTTTTTTTTTTGGGTGCGTGCCGTGTGCGTTTAGAAGGTTCACTTTTACTTGGCCAGTGCAACTTTCACCCGGGATAAAAAGGGGGCGTGGCCAAGAGGCTGGTCAACTGGCGGCACGTGTCCTAATTTTTTGGGGTATCTTGTTTTTTTTGTGCTTTTGGCCTATAAATAATTTGTGGCAGGCGCTCAATGAGTTTGCTTTTTTTCCAGTGATGTCATTTGTAAATGGCATGTTATCAATTTTCGAGATGATTGAATCAAGTGATTTGTGTGCGTGTCAAAAGGGAGTTGTCCGAGAATTTGGGATTGGGGATATAATATCTGGGATCTCAGCCGCCCACACACAAAAACACACACACACGTGTCTGGGAAACTCCTTTTGAAGTCGCCCGTTTGTTGGTTTTTCGGCTAAGGAAAAATATTCTTAGACTGTTTGCCTCTCAGCTTATTAAGAGATTATCAATTTCTTTTGATGCAAGACGCGTATACTATCTATGCGGATGAAAATATGGTAGGTAATGAGAAAATTGAGCTGGGATAACGAGGCTAATGGCTGGGCGACAGCCAACTAATGGCAGTTGAGAAAACCGGGAGAAAAAATCAGGAAAAAAGAGGGCGAGCCCACACATCCATCACAACACATCCTTGGTGTTTTTTTTATATTTTTTTTTTTTTTCATATTTTAGTTCCCAGAATTGACTTGCAGTTTGACTGGCAACAGATGCGACCGTTGTCTCATTGCGAATGCACAAAGACAAAGTTGTCCGGCGGTGCTTAACCCTTCGCCAGCCCCACTCCCCCAACGCACCCCCATTTAACCCCCTCGGTGTGCCCTTTCTGCATTAAGAAATTAAAATCTGCCCTAGAAAAATACACGGAAAAGTGTGTGTTTGGCTTGGTGCACATGTGCTGCCAGCTTTTCCCGCCCATTTCCCTTCTCGCCTTCGACATATAGCGGTGTTTGCCGCGCGAGTGTTTTGTTATTTTTGCGGAAGTTTTGTAATTGCGGAAACGGCAACTGCTTCAGTTTCAGTCTCAGTCTCAGTTTTACTCCCAAGTCCCTTCTCCAATGGTGCACTCCAAAAAAAAAGGTTCCCTTACTTGGTTAGAATTTTAGATCAAACAAAAATATAAAACACTGAAACAATAAAAGAATTCTGATTTACACACTAGATCAACACACTAAATCATCTTAATTGTGTGCAAATTCAAAATAAATTTAGAAAGTAATAAGGTATACATAAATAAATTAGATTTGCATAGTTTCATGTCAATAGCCTTTAATAATTTTTCCTGCGGAAGCTATAAGATATAGACGTCCGATCGGCAAGCGCTTTTACCCTGATCAAGGTATGCCTAAAAAAATAAGATTTGGAAAGATTCATATCAATAGCTTTTACACTGCGAGAAATATCATGAAATCTTGCAAGGTATATCCGATTGTTCCTATGGGAGCTATAGGATATATTTTAAAGGGTCGGAGATGTCTCCTTCACTGCGTTGCACACTTTTGTGCAAGGGTATAAAAACAAAATCAAAATCTTTAGCTTCATTTGAATATGTTTTAGACATAAAACAAAACTACAAATATATAGAAATGTGTTTAAAAACTGTCTATGAATTTTAATATTTATTGCTTTTATATTATATTCGATTGAAGTATTTCAAAATGATTTAGTATCTTTTGAAAACCATCTGGTTAGGGTCCTAATTTTGTTTCAGTGCAGAACTGGCTTGCTACTGCCTTAGTCTTAGCTCCGATTTCAGCTGCAACACTATAGCTCCGCTGGAGTGTGTGTGTGTGTGCGTGTGTGTAGGCTTCTGAGTGTGTGAAGTATCTGTGTTCGTATCTGTGTGAGGCTGCTGCTCAAGTGTTCGATATGCGGCCCGTCGACAACTTGTTCCTTCGGGTGTTGCTCGGTAGGTAAACTTGCAAAACTTGAAGTTATGGACGCGTAAATTGAAAATACACATGAGAATGCACACACATACACCATCCCCCCTCATTTCCACTCCATTTTCCACCCCGTTTTTCCCGACCCACCAACGATGCAACAACGGTTCGTGGAACGCGGTCGCCACATTATTGAAACTATAAATTTCTAAAAGCAATCTTTTGCGGGCAGACAACAACGATGCAGTGCGAAAAAGTGGGCGGCGGGATGGGAAAATTGTGGGTGGGGCCAAGGTGGGGCTGGGTTTTTGGCGCTTTTCCACGAGCATTGGTGTTTGTATTTGCGTTGTAGTTGTGTGGGCCGCCGGCTGTTAATGCTTGCCACCACGTCGATGTTGTGGTCGAAAAGTTTTCTCATTTCGCATGTGCAGGCGCGTGTACTTGGCCCAGACTCAAGTTGCCACCCCCTGACCCCTGACCCCTCGTACCCCACCCCCCTCCTCGTTTGAAGGCAGACCCGCCTGGAATTAGGCAACTCAAATTTACACAGAAATAAGGGGGCGGAGGAGAAAACCCAAGGAAGAGAGGGGGTAATTGGCTCTAGGAATTGGCCAAAAAGACACCACTTCAATTGGTTACGGATTAATGAAATAAATACAAGATCATCAGCCTAAAATATATTTTTCGGTCTCAAATACATATATCATTAGTAAATAATATATAATATATCTAAAAAAGTTATGCCTATAAATATGCTCATATCGAAACTGAAATAAAATCAAATCAATCAAAATAATATATTTTAGGTTTATCAAGACACCTACACCTACAAATCGAAAATGCTTTGAAATGATATAATTTATATCATCAACCAAAATATTTTATATGGTATATATGGAGTTATAATTGTTAAACTATAGTTGTAACTTTAAAAATCACCTCGTTCTTAGAGTGCCTTTCACTTTTCATAAAGCTCCAAGTATCTTGCCATTGATTTGCCTGCCCAATTCATTTCCAATTTGCAATTAATCAAATCTCGAGCAATTTCCCATCTTCAATCTGCCGGCAAGGACCAAGAAACATCTTCTTCGTCGTCTGTGGAATCAAATTATAGCAAATTTCCCATTAGTTTTAATGGAGGTGCGCATCCCGCCCATCCGCTTGGCTATCAAAATGCTGCAGGTGAAATGCGGCGAGCGTTTCGATAGACGATTTTCCCGAGCTTTTCCTACCCATTTTCCAGGCCACCACCCCCGGCGATTTTACTGGTCGTCTTCCTCTCTCTCCGCCTTGGTCATTTTTATGTTCGAGCTGCGTTTTCTCATTTTCCATTTATTTATTTTTTATTATTATGAGGGAAACAGGAAATATCTTTGGGTCCGTTTTTCTCTTATAAATGACAACGCCTCATCGCGCAATTTGTTTACCTTACATCTGGCTATCTCGTTTTTTTTTTTTTCATCAATTTCAAAATTGCTACATTAGTGTTGCCCACTTAACAAGTTTAAGGGGGCGTCGCCATCGAGGTTTTCCTTCGGTTTTCCTACGCTTTTCTTCTTTTTTTTTCTTTTCGTTCAGCTCTCTTGGTGTTTCGGCCTCGTTGCGTATTAAAATTAGTGATTAATTTTTACGCTCGAAATATGCAAATGTGTTGCATTGATGAATACATTCACTGGCCCACTGAGAGGTGGTGGGTTGGGCGGGAAAATGGGGAAAGTGGGCGTGGCGCTACTTCATTTTCTACTTCATTGCCAAAGTTCGTCGTCCGCTGGGAATTGAGCTTGAAAAATCCACCAAGGCGACGCTCTGCTTGTCGATTTTTACGCTTTCTTTTTTTGCCTCATTTTTTCCTCAAGGAAATGAAAAATTTTTATGTCATATTTTGTGAGTTTTTTTCCTCTTTATTTTTTTTTTTGTGCGTAGCCAGCGGCTAAAATTGATTATGGATGAACGCAGTCGGGGCGCAATTAACATTACTTTTAATTCGCAGAGCTCCACGGACCGCGCTAATGAAGCATGCAAATGGGAAAGCGGGAAAAACTGGGCGGATAAGATAAGTTGATGTCGTTCTTAACTTGATTTTCTCTATTAGTGTCTAATTTTTAATGTATTTTCTTCGCGGCAATTGATATGCAAATCTCGAGAAATGTTGACAAATTTTTACGAACCTTGCAGTAATTGTGAGTTTAACATTTTGGGTATATCGAGTGGAACCTGACATTTTTTTTAGTTTAATGGGAAAGGAAAATGTAAGAGAAATTTTTAAACGTTTGTATAGGTGTTCGATTTATCAATGATTGTTGAGTAAATTTATATATGTTATTGACTGTAATTGAATATATAAGGTTTAAGTTTATAAAAGGAGAAGTAAAATATATTGTTTTAAGAACCCAAATCACAAATTGCAAAACTACACTTTTTTCCCACTCCACCCAAATTAAAAAAGGGCTGATGATCCCTGATTCCATTTCCATATCTGCTCCGAAGGTGATTTGAATATTCAAGCAGATGAATTCACAGCTCAGACAGACGAAGGACATGCCTTTCGCATATAATACACATGCCATTATCACACAGGCACACATGGCATGCTGGGGATATTTATTATGTTATCGAAATAAATCACAAATAAACATAAATAAACAAACCAAAAACGGAGAAATGCCTAAGTAGATTTGTCAAAAAGTAGTCGGCAAAAAGACGTGCTCGAGATGCGCCGTAGAAGTATGCAAAAATGTTACACAAATGAAAATAACTTGAGCAAAGTTGATGTCTCTTCCCCGCTGACAAGAATTTATGGGTCTCGTCGCTTGCAAAATGTCAATGCCTCACACTTTTCGGCCCCCTTCGTTGTTGGTTTTCCTCCGCCCTTTTCCCATATTTATTTGGTCACATATCAAAATAAGTCTGATGATCCAATAAAGTGCTTATATCGCAACGGTGGCTTATGGCCAGGACCCTTCCATCCCATCCCTTTTCTTCCCTTTTTTTGGCTGTCACATTAGCGACGCATCGCAGCCTAATATTTTTGCATAGCATACTTTTGCGGGCTCCCGGGTTCTTGTAATGAAAATAAATGCGTTACATTTCAATACTTTCGCCTCAATCCCTTCGTTTTTTGATTTATGCGTTCGAGTGTTTGTCTGTGTGTGCGTTTGACATTTGTTCAAGACACGTGAAAATATTTCGAGTGCCGCCGAAACCGAAACTACTTCAGACAGTCATCCCAATCTGAATCAAAAACCCATCTTTACCCCCAACTCCCACAGTAACACAATGGAGGTTAAAATAATAGCCTTAAAAGTGGGAACAAAAAAAGGTTGGGTGTAATAGCTTATTGAAAATAACAGACTGAGCTCAAAAAAATAAATCTCAAATGTGTTATATTGTAAAATATATAATTGGGAATTAAAAATAAGAGTTTTACAACCAAAAATTGTACTTAGCGCTGAAACCATGAAATATTTACTAAGCTTATAAAATTGCAATGTTGTTTTGATAAAAAAAAAATAAATTAGATAATAAGGATCATCTCGAGCTCTTAGTCCTATTATTTTAACCTAAGCTGTATATAGATACTCCCCGGTATCTGTACACACACACACGCACACATCTGAAGATGGCAAAAAGAAATGATTTATTTGTGGCATTTCTAGGACTTCCACGCAGGACTCGCAGCTGCTTTTAATACATTTTTCTACTTTCGGCATATTTGGCGCTCCATGCATGACAAATTGTTAAGAAAGCGCAGTGGAAAGGCCCTTTTCCGCCTTTTCCTGCCATACCGCTTTTCCACCCACCACCCTTACATGTGGTCCTTTGGCTCCTTCACCGTATTCCTTATCATCGAAATATACTCGAGGAAATTCCACAAATAACGCGATGCCAGCTCCACTTGCACTCACTTTGCTGGATTTTTCAAGGATTCGTGGAAGGGGTCCTTGCATGCATGAGCAGTTCATTGAGTTGACATTGAGTGCTTGTGATTTATGTTGGATTTTCGCCACTTCTTTCTGCCATTGCCTGCCAAAGACAAGAATAATACTCGAGGGGTCGGGGCTTTTGGCTTTCAAGGGTTGAGGTTGAGAAGTGGAAGAAGGTGCAACATTTGTCAGGCGATCGGAGGGGAAAGTAAAGCCAGTGAAAGGGGTTTGGCCAATATTAAAAAACATTCAAAATAAGCAGGTGCTCAAATCGTTTATCAATGTCACTTCAATAGTTTTAAAAAAAGCATGAGCAAAATACTATTTATTTAGTTTTAAAAGTCTTATTAATTTAAATAAAGAGATTTTATGTTTATATTGAATACGACAAGCGCAGCCAAAACATTTTGATGCATTCTGGTTAAAAATGAAAATGCTATTCCATTTGAAATGATTTATGTGGTCGAAACTATAAACAAAATAAAAAGCATAAAAGCTAAAACATGTAACAAACAAACTTATTCAGAGTTTAGCTCTAAATAAAACTCGTCTGACCACACCTGCGGTAAAGTAAAAACCATCGACATCTTTGGTTTCTGGCTGTTTCTTGCCGTTTTGTAAACCAAATTGCGTTTACGTCATCAACAGTCGTCAGTCAAGCTTCTCCCCCCCTCTCCTTCCCCCTTTTTTATTTTTTCGACCCACCACCACTGACATTTTTACCCCCTCGCACAACAAAACCATCTACGTTCCGATGCTCGTCTCACTGACGACTGAGTTCCCATATATTCAAACTAAATGTGTCACGTCCAAACAACAAAAATTTCATTTATATTCGCATATATACGTAAAAATAAAGAACAAAAAAAAAAAAAAAAGAAGAATATTCAGAAGAAGAAGCAGGCTAGCTGAAGAAGAATGAGCCAGAAATGTTATAAAGTTTGAAGGGAAAAGAGGAGGGATATTTTTGGGGAGTTGCCTTTGGTTTATTTTAAATTTGGAGCAATTTGGAGAGGCCACCTCCTCTACTCCTAAAAAAAAAAAAAAAAAAAAAAAATCCACCTATTTTAGAGGAAGGGTGTGAAATGGTTACAAATTATGTGCAGCATAAGCTGACGCTGCTGCTTCTTCTTTCACACTCAGTTTTTCTTCGTTTTTTAGATTTTTTCTTTTTACTCCTTTTGCTGCGTGCAGCGTTTTAAGCAGCCACTTCCTGCCACGCCCATCACTTTTTTAGGGGTGCCAGCAACAAATCAACGGAAACGGAAGTGGCAATGGAAATGGAAATGCGACGACGAATGAAGCGAAGCCGCAAAAGGTGTGAAAAAACGAGCGAAAAGAGATGAAGATGAAAAATCACAAAAATGTTAGCGTTAGTAACACACACACAGGGCGACATAAGGTGGAAAAGCGGACGCGGACTTTCGAGGTTTTCCGACGCAAAGTCCTCGAGGTTTTCCATCGGTCGAGAAAAACTTAAGAACTAGAGACAATAAATTTGCAAAGGAAACTAAAAATAAATATTCTTGAATCATCTCACAATATTGCTTCAATTTCTTGAAATTAAAATTTTTTTCAATAAAGTAATGTAATGAATATTGTAATTAGATTCTGAATTTTAACAGTGAATTCTTCTTCACTTTTATATTCATGGGTTCAATTTTATTTTAACCAGCTCATTTAACGTCGGTTATATAGTATTTCGACAACCTGGATTTTACGATTTTTTTTTTAAGCTTTCTCTCACATTTCTCTGCACTGGAAATTCTTTTGATTTATGTTAATTTGAATAAGTGCGCACCATCTATTTTTTTCTTCAACGTTTTTTCTTTTATTTTCTTACTTTTGTCACTAGCTAGGAGTCCACTCCCCTTTTTTATACCTTTCACTGGCGTGTTTCCGTCATGCGTTTTAGCCTCATCTGCTTTCCACCTATTTCCTCGGATTTTTTCATCTAAGGCAAATAAAGCGAAAGAGGATCTGGGGTAAAACATTTTATAGTCTATTTTATAACGTATAAATGTATTTTATAATACATTTGTTTGCTATATGCATCATATAATTGCGGGCGATTGCAAAACACTTAATTTAAATAGAGAGGTTTTATCGTGGCCAAAATATACGAATTCGAAAAAATGAACTATTTTAAATTGGGCTCTTGGCCATAAAATAAAGACTGCCTAAGCTGTGGCAACGCCTTATCATAGGACGGGTTTTCAAATAGTCCAGTGTCAGATCCGACTGGGTTCGGGCGATCTTCGGTTCGGGGTCCTCGGGCAGTGACGAGTGCCAGGAGACCTCAGTGTCCAAATAAAAGTCCTCATTCGCCAACCCCACGTAATAGTCCCCCGAAATGAGCTGCTCCTCCTCGAATTCCCCCGATTGTTGGTAGAACTCCTCCGACTCCGAATTCAATACGATCCTGGCTCGAGGACGCAACAACCTTGGTCTGGCCTGAGTGACTGGTTTCCTTCGCAATCCCTTCAGAAGCTTATTGGGTCTCGGTTTGGGTTTCCTGTGCCGACGCAGTTTCCCGTAGTCCACCAGCGGCTGAGTGAGTTCCACATACAACTTCGCACAGCGGCGGCCTTCCATCCAGGACTCGCCGCCCCAGCTCCTTTGAACGGGACGAAGGGGGGGACGGTGGCACAGGGGCTTGATCAGCATGGGGGTCTGGAAGTACTGCGGATCGTAGCCCACGGCTCCCTCGCACTCGGGTGGTGGATCCAGGAACTGCTTGGCCCGGGCCCGAATCTCCGGCATGGCGTCCTCGAAGATGTTGGTGACGTAGGGCCTGCAACTCAGGTGCACGGGGTTACGCAACTTGGCGCCCAGAAGGAGCGGCGGATGGAACATTTCCGGGTAGGGGAATTTGCTGAGATTCATCAGCATTTCCCTGCCAGTCGTCTCGAAATCGAATTTCCCATTCGGCAAGTGCCAGTCTCCATAGGCACTGAGGTCCTTCAAGAGGGTTGGTACTTTAACAGAGCTCTTCTCCGGTTCGGAATCGGAATCAGAGTCTGTATCGGTGTCGCTGTCGGAATCCGGAATCCTTCGCCGGATGTGTGACCATCGTCGAGACGATCGTTGGACGTCCTCCTGCCTCAAATAGTAATCCTCCTCATTCCCTTGATTAACTTTAGGACGCGACTTCCTTCTCACCGGAGCGCGACCCATCTTTCCGTGTTTTTATTTTATTTCTACGAGTATCAAATCGTTATTACATATATGAATGTTTGGCTCCTGACTTATGTACTGTTAATGTTGGAGTGATACTTTTAGATCAAGTATTATCTGCATCAATCAGACAGTTAACCCTGGCCGTCTAAGCTCTAGTTTTTTTATTAAAATCTTTTTTAGAATTTTTCTTCAAAAAAAATTTAATAAATCACTAAAACAGTAAGCTTAGTTATATTTCCACCAAAATTTGGAGATCCCAAAATCTAATCCCCCTGCAAATTATTAAGGAGTGTTGCGGCTGGAACTTGTTTAACATACGGAAGTCCTGCTTGAGGAACCCCAGATGGAACCCTTTTCCGAAAGCCAATAAGCCAGCCACTTTGCCACCCAAAGAACAGGGGTTCGCCATGGGTTAAGGTATGCAGATGTGGGGGGTTAAAAAAGGGAAGGCCGTCAAACGGAAATCAGATTTGTGTCTGGCATTTCTTACGCTTGATTTGTTTGCATAACAAAAAGACGTGCAAGGATGGTGAAAAGGACATGCGTGCAAGTCTATCAAAACTAATGTTACAATGTCCTCCTCCCACATTACCCACATTTAGTTTTTTCTTTGGGCGGTAGAACCAAAGAAAATCCGAATACCTCGAGGGCAAAGCGAAGTGGACTCTGCTGTTTTATTTATTTTATTATTTTTGTTTTTTTTTTCCTGGGTAGACCGCAACTCGACCTTAAAGTGTGTCATTTTACGGTGCGCCTGCAACAACACCCCTTTTTCCTCACTTTCAAGCTCCCTTTTTCCTCCTTTTTTACTTCAGTTTTCCTCTCACTTTTTGGGCCTGCGAAATGTAAAATTTTTATTGTTCGTGTTTTTCTTTTATTGCCAGCGGGCGGCGGTGGCGCATCTTTAGCCGTCGATCTGCCACACCCCTTTGTCCACTTTACGCCCCCCTTTCTGTCTATATTTGTATACCCATTACAAAAAGAATCATGGACTATATTGGACTTCTGAAAAATATGTAAATTATTACCTACATATTTTTAAGTCTATATGTATCAGGTTTCATAGAAGTATTATATTCATATAGATATCATATAGGGGTATAACAGGGACTATATATTATTCAGCATTAATGGCCAAGTCAATATTGTCATGTTTTTAATTTACTATAAAATAAAATAAATGGAGTGGTATATATTTAATAATTAAATACAGGCACAGATTATAAAACTCCATTTTCTATTTTTTAAGGCCTAACATGTTGAAATATTAGAAATTAGTATATAGTTCAAAAAGAATATAGTTTATAGTATATAGTTTAAAAAACAAATTGAAAAAATGCCTTGTAGATAAAGAACCAAACTTTTCAAGGACAGTGAGTAAAAGGTATCTCATAGTTGTTTATTTTTTCCCCTCTTAGATTGTCTTCCTTGTGACTTTTCGACTTTTCCCACATGTCGTATCAGCGGTTTTTACCGCGTGGCTTTTTGCCCACTGTCCTGCCACCAGCCCCATTTCCCTGCATTTGCCACCCTTCTCCTCGACTTTTCATTCACTCCCCCTTTCTCTAGTTTTCGGCCTTTCTATACTTGGTTTTTCGGGTTTTTCGCGATTTTCAACGCATGAACCTGAGGGGTTGTCTTCTGCTTCTTCTTCTCGCCACCCCCAACCACTATTTTCCTTCGGGTTCCGTATTATTTCGCATTTAAAAATAGATTTGCATTTGTTTGTTTGTCTGGGTGTGTTTGGCGTGTCCAATTGATTTATGGTTTTTGTAAATAACCAAAAAAAATTCTCGAAAAGGTTGCGCCACGGGGGCAGTTGAAAAAACGAGAGGGAGATATATATATATATAGTGGGTTATATCGGGGGCGTTGCGGAAGGGTAAAGTATAAAGTAAGCTCTCCGCCGTTGTTTACTTTTTGCGGTTATTTTGCGGTTTTGCGTTTTCCCCTTTTCCCATTTTCCAATACATCCTGTCCGCGGGAGTTTATTGACTTTTCAACTGATCCTTTGGGTGTAATTGTTGTTATTGTTTGCATTTTAAAACTCAAAGATGCCGCAAATGGGGAAAACCAAAAGTTAAAATGGTGAAAAGGGGAAATAAAACTGAGACCGACCAAAAGGTAATAAAATATATGATTTTAATGCATTTTAAATAGGAAAAAATGTCATATAAATACATTTTTCAAAATTTTCTCATTCGGCAAACAGTTAGAAAAAATATCTTTTAGGATATGTATTATTTTGCCCAATGTATAATTATTTTTCAGAAATTTTCTTAATTCCTTAATGTTATTGTTTGATTGCTAATATTTACCAATAGAGAAAGTGTAAAGCAGAAGTGGTGGTGTTCCCGATTTATTCGTTAAATTTAATTAATTGGGGTGGCCCACAATATGTAATGGATTGTATAAATGGATTAAATTTGACTATCTAAAGGTGTAATTGAAACTAATATTTTATTATTATGTAAGTTTAACTTACCTGTATAAAATCACTTTATATAATCATAATTCGCAGACCTGTGAGAAACAAAAATAAATAATAGTAAATTAAAGAAAAATAAAGGTTTAAAAATGGTAAGAAAACGTAATTAAGTCGAGTTTATAACTTAGTTTAAACTTAATTAACTTAACTCTAAGCTAAATTGGTTTTTGTCTTGTTTAACTTACTCTTTCAAAACAAATTTAGCTTAGAGTTTAAAACAACTTATGTATGTATGTATATATATATGCATGCATATTCATTTTTTTTTTTCAAAGCAAATCGAAAAAAGCACTATTTTTATTCTAGCTGTAATTTCGCTCCTTCTTATTTCTTCTCTCTAAGAAGTGACGCTTGTTTTAAGACTCCTTCGGGTCGGGCCTTGAATATGCATTAGAATCAATTTAAACTATATTAATCATGAATGTTTTTTAATGTTTAGTAAATCATCTTCCCAAATATTTACACATGTGCATATATTTGGCCTAATTCGGGATCAACAAATGGATATGTAACTGTACAAGCTACCTCACTCTCTTTCTTCTTCTTCCTTTTCTGCCAGCGCTTTTTTTGCGGCAGCGGCCAAGAAAGTCTTTGCTTCAAATGCGTATTTATAAATGTTTAAAGACATATGTTTAAACATTTTACCATTTGCTAACACTTCCGTTACACATTTAATTCAGTAGTTTTCAATATTTTACTCTTAATTCATTGAAACAAGAACCATTCTTTAAGGAAGCCAAATGAATAATTGAAAAAAGGCAGCACTTACTATAAGCTGTTATTAGAAATAAGGCAAGAGCACTACCTAACAAACAAAATAAAAGCGTTTTTAAACAATTATACATACAATTATTACCGAAATTTCACTTTAATTGCGCACTTTTGAAATTTCGACTTAAAAGCACGGCTCCCGATCAACAACAATGCTGTATAAAAAATCGATCACACAGTCGATAGGTCGATTGCAAAGTACCAGGGCTGGTGTTTATTTAAATGCAGTTTTTTTTGAATCAGTTGGCAAATATTTTTGTTTTATACGATTAACTAGATCATGGAAAATTAATATAAATATTGCTGTTGTTTTTGAAAACTATTAAAAATGCTAATGAATTATTACCATACCTTCTTCATATTTATAGTGTAAAATCATTAATAAAATACAAAAGTTTAACAAAAATGTGGTGAGAATTTCCCACCTTTCACATTTGTAATAGTTTTTGAATTAAGAATTGGCTTGACGAAAATTGATTTTCCATTTGACAAAACATTTACAACATTTTCTAAAGTTTTCCTGGATTTTTTCATTTGTCCGTAGTAATTAAAAAGCAGAGACAAAAGTCTGTATATAATTAGTTATTCAACAAATTTTATGTGAGTGTAAAGTATTTCTAATCAGTACTTTGTAATTAAAAACTACAAATATTAAAAGATTAAATAAATAATTCATAAAAAATGTACATCATCCGATTTTGCTGAGTTTCCCACACCCGCGATGTCCTTATAAAAAGTATAGCCTGCAAAAAAGGAGGAAACTCAATTAACTGACTTCGGCAAACAATTGGCAAAGGAATCCTGTACCCTCTTTTATTTTTATCCAACGCCCCCTCAAGATATTGTCACCAAGGAATGAAAAGCCGAGGGCGGTCCCGGCCAATGAAAAGCGGTGGGAAAAGCCGGAAAAGCGGGGGCAATTCAACGAGGAACAAGTAAACAACAATACACAAATAAATTGATGTCATTTTCGTTTTCGTTACGTCTCAAATGGAATTAGTGGCACGCTAAAAAATAAACGAAGGCGGGTAGACCTGTAGAAAGGACAA
This sequence comes from Drosophila rhopaloa, assembly GCF_018152115.1. Classification (NCBI taxonomy): domain Eukaryota; kingdom Metazoa; phylum Arthropoda; class Insecta; order Diptera; family Drosophilidae; genus Drosophila; species Drosophila rhopaloa. The sequence goes on along the minus strand of NW_025335123.1, from coordinate 8,120,731 downwards.
ATCCAAATAAAAACCCCAAACGAAAGCTCCATACAGAAATACCAGAAAAGACAGACGTGGGAAAATCGGGAGGCGAAGGAAAAACGACAGACGGCAAAAGAAACGCAAAGAAAAACAGACGGCAATGAAAACGCAGATAAACATATTCGCGAATTTGTTATTATCAGAAAAATATTGCGCAAATAAAGCCAGGGGTGTCGTCAACGGGGGTGAGATTGCCACCAGCTTAAAGAAAGAAAAGTGCACAGAGAAAAAATAAAAGAATCTAAGTGGTGAATTCAAATAATTTTAACTGAGTGGGATATTCACACTTTTTGAACAAAGGTTTTCATTCGAAGGAAAATAATCAAATTAATAATTTAGTCTAAATGCCTTTAAACTCACTTCTACACTTACAAATATATATATATTTTTTTTGAAACTAAGATTTATTATTAACTATATTATTATTTTGAATTCAACAATTCAATAACAATTTTGAGAAAATAAGGTACAAATTACATTTAAAATGTCTAAATGAAGTAAGTAACTTTAAGGAATACAGAAAACTTATATTGTTTTTGTTCTCAGTGTATGCTAAAGTTGTGTGGAGTGTAAGGGGCGTGTGTGAGTGTGTGGGCGTTAATTCCCCAGTGACTGCATGTGACGCGTTTTGCATGCGGTTTGCTCGCGTTTTCCAAGCGTTTGAGCGGCTGTGGGGCAAAATTAGCGTGCGGGGGTGACTGAGGGTTAAGGTTACTGCCGGGGTTGGGTGGAAAATTCAAATGGGCCACGGGTTCTCGGTGTCGCAAATTAGTTAAAAAGCCCAGCCAGACAATCAAAGATCAAAACTTTTTGATAGGCAAATGCGAGTGTGACATGTGTGTGGCTTGATACTTTTATTATCCTTGGCTTCTTCTGTTTTTTTAAGACCCTTTTACTGTCAGGAGTTAAATGGCAGCTGACTTGTACGATTTTGAATTTGATTCGAAACGGAATTGATCGCTTTATCCGCTGGGAAATGACTGGCAGGGGTAATTGATGGGTTAAGAGTGCCTAATCGGATGTTATACACGAGGCAAGGGAATGATGGAAAGAACTGTTGCCATAAATTGTGCAAATAATTATATTTGGGCGCTCAAAAAAGAACAGGGAAAATTTGGAAAATGTAATACTGTAAAGTATGCACATTACATTTTAAAGGACAAAAAGTATACAACTACAATGGAATATATTTATAGCAAAAACATATTTTAATCCAAACTTGCTTAATTATTTTGAATAGATCTTATAAATTTATATTAAATATCGGTAAAATTTTTATTTTTTATTTTAAAAAAGTACAATAAGTCCGAGGCACATAAATGACATTTCCAACCCTCCATGTTTCATACCTAATGTAAAAGCTGGCTGCAAAATCAATTAGGAAAAATTCTTAATTGCCAAACGATCCATTTCAGTGTCATTTTCCAACCACACCCTTCCCCCACCTGATTGTCAAGGCTGTCACCCCACCACCCACTCTCAAAAATTAGACGCGTGTTGTTTGTCAAAAATATTTAACGCTCAAGTGGAAAAATGGTAAAAACAACGAAAAACGAGCGACGAATTTTCCAAAAACTTATCAAAAGAAAATGTAGACAAAACCACCCAAAAATTGATAAGGCCTGGAAAATTGTTACCAACCCCTCCCGAAAAAAAAGTAGCCTTCACCTTTCCCCAGCGAAACGTGTAAATGGACTTTTTTTCGGGTGTGCGTTGACTGACTGACTTACCACCACTCAAATGCAAAATGGCGATTATTCATAAATCATTAAACACCATTTGGCGGGGGGCCTCTAAAATTTTTTATCGCTTTTCCAACAAACTGGCGAAGAAAAATTCCTAATGAGCCAAGCGACGAGCAGCAACGAAAAAAAAAAAATAAAAAAAGTTAAAAAACTTCGGAAAAAATCAAAGGCCGTTTCCCGAAGAGGGTGGGAATTTTTGGGCTGTAGAATTTCGCGGGCTTTTTAACAAGGCGCCCAGGCAGAAGACACCAAAAAAAAAAAAAACCGAGAGACTCGGACGAAGACATTAAAAATTTTGTTTGATACTTTGCCCCAGAAGAACCCACTCCAAAAATCGTATGCCACCACTTACATCACTTCGTTTTTTTTTTTGGCTTTAGCTTTTTCGGCCGCTGTTCTGGTCGTTTGATTTCCGCTTCCGTTTGCCGTTGAGATTAAAAAACATTTTCGTGCGTTTTTTCCCTCATTTCCCTGATGTTTTTCATCGTTCCTTTTCCACCGCGGATACGGATACGGATGGCCATGGCCAACGGTTGCGTCTCTATCTGTGAGATACATTAAATTAAAAATTCATCTTTAATCAAAAATTATTGTTGGCATGCACAAGACAAAGTAGCGACGTCGAATCGGGGGTATATATGGTGTATATACACGTACATATTGGGGGAGTCGGACGCTGTCCTAAGCGCTGGGCAAACATAGTTGACAATATATCAAAGTTTTTGGCATCTTTGGCGGAGTGGGAGCGGCAGAGGCCTTATTGTAATTGCTCTGGCCGAGGGTTTGGCTTTCGAGGTCCTGGATAAGAAAAGTACAGTGCGGTCAAAGGGAAATCCTGGAAAATGGAGATTTATAGATATTTTATTAAAGATTGTAGATAGAAAACAACCAGATTATTTATTAAATATAAGTATAACTATAAGATTTTCATCACATTTAATTGAATATTACAAATATTCCAATATAATATTCCTTTGACATCTAATTTAAAGTAAATCTTAATAAAGTCCTCAGACTAACAGATTTCAATAAATAAATTGTTTTTTACTTTTATCAATATGTTACTAGAAAATACCAACTCGGAAAATCAGGTCTACATCACAAAGATTACCTGGCCAAAGACTTGCCTGATTGTTTAACCACCCAAAACCTCAACCAACAATTTCAACTTAATTAAATGCGTCTTTAATACTTTTGGCTTGCTGGTAAACAGAGAAAGGGAGATGGCGGAAAAGAGACGGAAGAGGCATCCTTCGTCGCACATTTACATTAATGTTCATATGTGTTTGTTTGGCCAAGAAAAAAGGAGTCAACAAACTTTTCAGTTTGAAAGGGGAAGGGATATGCGTCTGGGCCAAAAATAAAGTTGATTAAAATTTGAAAGATTTTTGACAGTTATTATGCGCCGCGGGGTGGATAAACTGAAACTGAAGCGAAGAAACTTGTGCGAAGTGTCAATATTGAAAGTTAAGCTCGCTGTCATTCCAGCTCTTTCTATTTAATTTTACCTTGACAGGAACCAGTTGGGAATTATAGTTGAGTTTCACACACTCTCAGATCAAGTTTCGACTTAATCGGCTTTTTATATTGAAAGTTGGGCTTAAAAATAATAGTTTGGAGTAAACAAACCCCATATTTACCGTATCGTAGCATAGCCGAATATAGGTGGATCATGAAATGTTATACCCAGTGGGTCTAACCTTATTGAATACTTTAAACTGGCAATTAAATCTAGAAATTCAATTTTTGATTAATTTTTCAAAATTATTTAAGGGCTATATCATTTAAGAGAAATAAACTGCCAATGAGTATAATTGATTGCTCATTGTTTTGGGCTCGATTAGTACAGTTTTGGATCACCTTGAATAACTCAATTAACTAGAAAATAAGTCTAGAAATGTATCAATCTTTAAATAAAAATTTAGTTTAAGTTTTAGTTTAAAAATTTAAAGATTCAAATGATAACATTTAAATGGGATGCTGATATGACATTTTGTTTCAATAGAGCACCTTCTAAATATTTTTTTAAATATATGTATTTTTAAGATTGTCGACAGTTATTGGGATGTGCTGGACAGTCTAGAGGGCATTTTAATGAACAAATATTTTCAATTAGTTTTAAGTGTTTTATTTCTCAATATTTTTCAAATGCAACACAATTTTTCCGTGTGCTGGACTGTACTTGATCGTTCGAAGGCCATAAAAACCGCACACGGCGGACAGCAGATGAAGTAGCTCGGCTCAATATAAAATTACATTTTATAGCATCGAGGGCGGGGGTGTTTTGGGGAGGTGGCGAATGGGGCGGCAAGGACATTCAAACTAATAAGGCTGGTTCAATTTAATGAGCAGACGTCGCAACTTTCCGCTACGTTGGACGCGTTAAACTAATCAACGCAGTGCCACCCACTTTTAGTTTCACCCCTCGGCAACAGTTGTTTGTTTGTCTGCTCAATTGCTTGTCAACATTTTGCGCAATTTGGCCAAAAAGCGAGGGGGTTGGGTGGGTGTAGAATGGAAGCGAGGTTGGGGGCTGAAACTACCTGCAAACATGGAAAAAACCAGAAACCAATTGAGCGCGAGTGTGTGGATGTGTGTGTGTGTTTGTGTTTGTGAGGACGGGAAGTTCCGAGGACAGTGGCCTGTAGAAAGTCATAAAATTTTATAGTTGCGAGGGGCGGGGCAGGTTGGCCAAATAGGAATCGGCCGTGTGTTATGACTGTGAACTAATCGCCGCAGCGTTTTCGGTTCGCCTTGGGCCAGTTAATGAAATGGCCATGGCTCAAATGAATTCTGTGGACCATTTTGGACCAAGCGGTGGAGGGGGGTCGGGGTTTTGACGAAATTGGGGGGCGCGAGTGGAGGAGATGACCTGACCCGGGGGTCACCGGGCAATTAAGGGCCATCCGGCTCTCTGGACATAAAGATGTCTTCAAGACATTCGGCCAAAGGTCAGCTGTCTGCCCCAAAAATTGTAATTACCTTGTCTTTAATACCGAACTTAGGAAAAGTATTGATTGGCATATAAAAATGATTTTTAAGCTATTCGTTTGTTTAACTTAAAAATCAATTGGGTAAAGGTAAATTAATAAAGGAAAAAGATTTTAGCTAGACTTACTTTATTTATTAAAAAATCTACATCTACTTAGATAATGTAAAATCTATAAAGAATATGAGTACTTAAATTGTATGTTTGGATTCAGGTAATTACATTCAAAGAAATAGTCATAGAAAACACCTTAAATGATTTAAGATCTCTTGTTGTTTTTTTAAATATATTGGTTTGTCATACAGTTTCTTCCAATTAGGTTTATTATCGCACAAGGAAGGACACATTCCCCCTTAAAAACCTAGCAAAAAAAGGATCCATTCCCAGTCTATTCATAAATTGCCGCCTATCAATAATACCCTGATTGATTCAGATTGATGGTGCACTTTGAACCCGAGAGCTCAATGGCCAACCTAATTGGGCCCCAGACCATCGGAAATCAGAGCAATTCCACTCGTATTGCATTACACACAATCAAATGAAATCAAATCACACAAATCAGGCCAAATCGCTGTCGCAATTTGCCGTTGGCAAACATCGGGTTTAAGTCGTCCATATAGATATGGATATATAGATGCCATAAACATGGGCCAACAACCCCAAGCACACACGGAGATCTGACAAATCTCGGGCATAAAGCATAACTCACGCTTATGATTTTTAAGGGCACATCAAAGGCCGAACCCCTTTTTCTTTGGATCCCCCGAAGAACACTATAACCAATAAACATTGTTGCAGGATTGCTTGTTTTTGCAGCTAATAAAATCATAAAAAATAAGCAAATAGGCGGCCATAAGTGGCCAGAGGGTTAAGGTCTGGGATGGCAATGACAAGTGGATTTTTTATCACTAACCTCGGTAAGAAGGCGCCGGTCTCGATAGCCCAGGGAAAATAGATGAATGGATGAATGGCTGGATTTTGGGATTGAAATACACAGAGCGAAAAATATACCATCTTAATTTGGGCGTGCAAATTTGTAGATTGGATTAATCTTTTAATTGTATTTGAACCCTTTTAAAATGAAAACATTTATGTAGTTTTTATGTTAAATGAATATATGTATGAGTATAGGGTTTAAGACAAATCGTATAATGATGAGTGCTGCAAGTGAAAATAATTTAAAAATAATATTACAAATTAATTTAGTAGGTTAAAGAGGCAGGAAAATTGTAAATAGAATAAATAGAAGGCAAAGGGTAATGATTTAATTACTTTCTCCAAAGTTTTATTTCAGCCCGCAGTTTTTAACTTAAATTTTTATACACTCGTAAAAAAGGGTATACTTATTCGTGCAAAGTATGTAACAGCTAGAAGGAACGGACCCTATAAAGTATATATACTTGATAGGATAGCCGAGTCGATCAAGTCCCTGTCCGTCGTCTGTCCGTGTGTTGTCCGTCTGTCCGTCTGTCCGTCTGTCGTCTGTCTGTCGTAGAACGCTGAATCTGAAACTATAAAACAAAGATTGCATGCAAGCAGATTCAGGAGTTCTAAACCCGCCCCTTTAACGCCCACAATCGCTTATATAAGATTTTAAAAATTTAAATATTTCGGAAAAGTAAAATGCAGTTTTATTGTGTTTATCAATACCTATCGAAATGTAGAAGAAATTTTTCAAATCGGACCATTCGTTAAAAAGTTATGCGTGATCAAAGTTTCTATCTCCATCTCCCTCGCACTCCCTTTACCTGAGTAACGGGTATCTGATAGTCGGGTCACCCGACTATAGCGTTTTCTCTTGTTTTTAAAACAAAATTACCTTATTACTGCAAATAATTAAGGATTTTGAAAGAACATTTTGTGTGTCAGTGAGCCGATTTTTGCATGTGTATAAATAGAGGGTTGTGGGTGTAACTTGGCCGAATGGCACCACAATGCATGCAAATTGTAACAAGGATAATGGCAAACTCTCAAAAGACCACCGCAAACAAGACGACAGGACGACTATGACGACAAAGTAGAGCGCGGCAACCCCCGTATAAAAAAATATACCCGAAAAAAGTGAGACGCACACGCTTTAGTGCCACTTGACAAATTGGTCAAGTGATTTTGCACAAAAAATGGACCGAAAGATGCGGGTAAAGGCCATGTGGATGGAATTTTGATGGGGTCAGGAGGTCAAGCGATAAAGAAGGAATATCCAGGACGGGGTTGAAAACAAGACTTCCTAAAACTTGAAAAAGGGGCTGGCAAATATTCTTATAAATTATAACTTAGTTACAATTTAACTGTGGATCTGGAAAAGATAGTATATGTTTTAAGAAGAGTTTTTTAATTCTAATATTTGGATACTATATACAAATATAATTCCAAATAAAAACCAAAATTTCAACCACTTCCAATGACGAGTGCTTGGCCCAGTTTCGGGCATTTCTATACCAATAAATTGCAACTCTTTGCCCGTTTTTTATTTTGCCGACCTCATGGCGAGGGTTCCGGGGATTTTGGATTGCGGATGCGGATGCGGATGCGAATGTTGAGCCCATCAAATCGAGCGATTGACAAATTGCTTGTCTACGTGTGTGTTCCTCGGTTTCTTGCCATCGTAATGCGATTTTTCCTGGTGGTTCGTGTGTGGACTACTGACAACTCTGTATTAAAGCCCATTGAGGGGGTGGAATATCCCCCGAAAATATACGACATACTTGTATATCGCGAAACCCACAGCCCGTATTGTTGCCAATTCTCTGGGATGTTTGGCAGAATGTATTGCTTGTAATTGTCTGTTTGATGGACCAAACAATTTTGATTGAATTCAATTACAACGCCAACCCCTTTCGCCGATTTTTGGGGTGAAGTCGCTTGCTCGCAAATTCTTTGCCTTTTTTCGTTGTTGGTTTTAGTGATTTGCAATAATTTCGATGCCCGCCTTGGCTCATATGTGAAATATGCCGTTGTCATGGTTTGTTTATTCAGAGCGAATGTCCTTCGGCTAACCCCAGACCCCTTACCCTTAACACACTCAAAAAGCACCCAGCGATGCACTGGGAAAAAGAAAGAAGCCCGCTTCTATTTCAACAAATTCTTTAAGCATGGGAGACATTAATAATTAAATTTATCAGAAAAATTAAGTTACTCTCTATAATAAGTTTATAGGCTAAAAAAAATTATGCTATTTTCTTTATATTTATAAATAGGGCATATTTTTAAGGCTTACACTTGACAATTAAATACAACCCAGCTAATGCGAAGAAGTTATATAATAATATAATAGGCAATATTACGAAAATAATAATGATATTACATCAATAATAAAATAAAGTTTTATAACAAACGAAAATTTCTAAAAATTTGATAGATTCAAAATGTTTTTATGCTTGTACCCTCTTTTTGATATTTTTTCTCTAAGTGCAGCCACTCGGCAGCCCGCATGTGCTTCCTTTTTGTCCTTTTTTCTTGGCCCTTTCTTGGGGGGCAGGGGGCAGGGGCCCTCAAGTCGAAAGGGTTTCGGTTTCGCTTTCGGTTTCTTTGTTTGTCCTCCGCCTCCATTTCTCCGCTTTCTTTGCTGGCCAAGTAGATTAAGTGATTTTCAAGTCATGTTCTTTTTTTTGTTGGTGTTTGGTGTTTGCACCCTGATGGACTGCTGCCAAAAAGAAAGTCATGTCATGTCGGGTGTGTGTGGGTATTTATATATGTGGGTTTTGTGTTTATATTACAAGGGTTATTGAGCAAATCACCGGGCGACAAAAGGGAACGAACGGCAGCAGCAATGAAATCTAGTTTGTTAGCATAATTTGTTTGATTTTTATTAGATAGACAATATGCGAGAGCACTAACCGGACCTTGGCTACAAAATACAGCCCCCTTTTTCTATTATTATTATTATATTTTTTCGTTTGTGCCAAGTCATATTAGTGGCACATAGCAACACAACTTTTTGGCCTGACACGTTTTCGTTATTAATTTTTATTACGAGTCCAAATAAATTGCATTACCTACACATATACACACACACACACACACACATGCACTAATTTTGTAAATTGAATTTATATGCAGGAAAAAACAAAAACCCTTTTTACTGACCAGATCCGGAAAAACCCAGGGCGATGGCTCAAAAAAAAATACCAAAAGTTCCTGGAACTCTAACAAGGCCATTAATGAAATGGGAATGGGCAAATGGGTCGGGTATTTGTTCGGCCTGTGATGACTGTGTAAAGTCTTTGAACAATATCATATCGGGCTGCGGATCTCTCTGAGGACCTCTCACGAAGAAGACGCATAAATATCAGAATGCCCATAAATTCCGCCAAGTGCCATTAAATTCTTGACATTCTATATGCATATGCACCCCCCACAAATTCCCAGAACTCCATCCCCATTTCATGTCCCTCAAAATAATGATTTACTCGAAGCAAAAAGTTTTGTCGGCATACATTTTTAATATCAAACAATTTGTAATAAATAAAAGGGCAATGGCATAAATGTCAGGATGCTAAGCCTGAGATCTAGTACAGTGGTTATTGGGTTAGGAAGATTGCATTTGGAATTTTCTTGATTTGCTTAGAATTTATTGTTTAAGGAAAACTTTAAATACACAAGTTCTTAAAAAAAAGGATATTCTTGTATATAATAGGATAAGTTTCATTTTATTAAACAATTAAACAAAAATATTCCTTAGATAAGATATAATATATTATCACTTCTTTAATGTATTCTTAACTCCTTTAGATTTCTAAGACTCCATTATATTACTTCGATTACTTAAAAAAGGAGATCAGATCGGTTTTAAATTCTTAACTTTAGGGGGCTTTCATGATGGTTCGAAATTGTGGTTTATCCTGCAATATCTCAAGATCGATTATACAGGATTAAACTTCACCAACAAATATTTACTGTAAATACGCTTTTTACCTTGTTTTTTATCTTCGAATGATATGAGGTACAGTTGTGCTCGCCAAGATTTTGCCATATTGTTATTTTAATTTCGAAAATTGCAACAATCACAATGCACTGCTCCTAACAATAACAAACACACTCACACACAAACATGCATATGCATGTCGACTTTTGCATATGTATGGGGCAGTGTGTGAAGGAGATGGGCGAACCAAAGAAAGAAAGAGAGAGGGAGCAAGAAAGCGCTGAATGTGTATTTGTCTACATGACAAGTAGGCAATATTTGCATACTCAATTGCATTGTAAATTTTTCTATGCAACACACACACATACATATGTGCAAAAAACACACACACAAGTGAAAAAGTCGCGCCTAAGTGTATGCAATGCAAAAAGATGCAGAAAACTGAAACAGAGAAAAGGAATTGTGAGCGAAAAAGCTGGAAAAAATGAAGAAAAAAAATGCTGAACAAAGCAATCAGAGCAGGTGTAACTGTGTGGGTGTGTGTTAGATTTGTGTGTGCGAGATGTACGTGTGTGTGTGTGTGTGCGTGTGTGTTGAGCTGTTGATGATGACTGTGACGACAAAGAATCTGAGAACGATGACGACAACGTATGTACAGTTTTCATTTGAATGACAAAAAGTCAGGTGGGCCACCACTCAAGCACCTGTATATGTATATATATACACTACTGGCCAAAATAATAAGTACACCCGTGTACGGTTTCTTTAACTTCTCGCAAGACTGCTTTAATGATCATAAAGAAAAACTTAAATTTACTTATAGCTTTTTGATATATATTAGATTATAAAAATAGTTAACATAGGCATTTTCAATTCATTTATAAAGTTTGTGTTAATTATATCTAAAAACATAAAAAAGGGTTGGTCAAAATAATAAGTACACCAATTCTACAAACTCAAAAACTCAAAACTTAACAACAATTTTCAACATTTCCTTATTTCCTTAATCTATACTAGTATCAGTATAGCCACCCTTATTTTGTACAACTTGCGATTCGTTTTGGCATACTAGCAATAAACTTCGACAAGTATCCACTGGAATGTCATACCAGGTTTTTACAAATGTCCACAATTCTTCGGCATTTCGAAAAGTATTTGTGCCGATACGACGTTTTAAGTGTTCCCCTAGGTTCTCAATCGGATTTAGTCCGGAGACTGGCTGCAACTCATAAGATTTACTTCGTTTTCGGTAAACCAAGCCTTGACCAGCTTAGGTGTGTTTTGATCGTTGTCTTGTTGAAAGACCCATCTCAAAGGCATTTTTTCGAATATGGTAGTATAACGTCAGCAGTATACTTTATACCCAAATCGAGTCATAATATCAGATATGCGATGTATCGGACCAACGCCATGCCAAGAAAATCAGCCCCAAACCATTATGCATCCGCCTCCGTGCTTAACGGTCTTCTTTTGTACCGGGGACGAATTCTTTACTTTTGGGCGTCGTACATAACGTCTAGGGTCGTTACCAAAAAGTTTATTTTTGATTCGTCGCTCCATAACACATTGTTCCATTTTTTAAAACCTTTTGGTCCAGACCATGCCAAATGATTTTGTGCAAACTGGCGCCTCATCTGTAAATTTTTTCGAAGTAAAGGAACTTTTCTGGCTTTATGTTCTGTTAGTCCGGCACTTTAAGTCTGCGACGAACCGTTCGAGATATATTTCATTGCCATTTCACCGGCAATGGACTTGAAAACATAAAGGGATCCTTTTTTCAGACTGACGATGCGGGTGTCCGTCGTTTGGGAAGATTTCTTCTTCTTCCTCGTTTTCGGTAGGATCTTTCAATTTTAAGGCATTCTAAACAAAACACACGAGCGTCAAGGCTTGTCGCAATTTCTCGTAGACTTTTTCTTCTCGTTGAAGATTCAAGGCAATCTTCTTTTCTTCCAGGGTACAATGCTTTTTCGGCCCATCTAAAAATTTTTTGTAACGAATATATTAAAATGCAAGAAATCATTAAAAATCAACATACCGTAGTCAAATTTTAAACTTAATCCTTTCAAATTTGTGAATAATGGAAGTGTACTTATTATTTTGACCAGACCGAAAACGACCATCCAGAACAAATTTAGGCTTAGCACTGGATAAATGGGGTTCCCAATTTTCATTTTTGATTTAAATGTTTTACAACAATATAACCTTTCAAAATATAATCAACTAGCAGCCCTGCATTCGATAGCTTTCGAGCTATGTCCCAAGAAATGATACCTATACCTATGTACTTATTATTTTGGCCAGTAGTGTACATATATATATATTTGTATAATTTTGTGTGTGAGGCAGTGGGCGGGGCTTGACTCACTGACTGTATATAAATATACAATATGCGGTGCTTATTTCGCCCAACACCACCCACCAAACACTTAACATATTCTAATTATTCATGCTTATTTTATATTGTGTATGGGCGCTGCTTTGTCGGTGGAAAAGGGGTAACAACGGGGCGGGGAAAAAGGGGGTCAACATGGGAGTAGGGGAATGTTAGCAGGACGCTGGCTGTCTTATTAAAAATTACAAATAGTCAACGCTTAATTATGTGTGTGTGTGTCCGTGTGTGTGTGTGTGGGGCATTAAGAAGGACCGGAGATTAATGTTAAACCCAGGGGATAACTATTAAACATCTACTTTTTGGACAACAGAGTATTATGTGAGTACCCAAAATATTTATACTGAAAATAAATGTACACAAATGGTTTGTTTGCTTTAGAAAAAAATATAAATTGATAAAGTACCACTTTGTTATATAAACTTTTAAAAGTCCAAGAAAGTGGTTTTAAATTATAACTAAAATTATTTCGTTGAAAACATTTTCTAAATGAATGAACATTTATTTTGTCATGGGGAAAATCTTTAACACCTGGTTTTCAGCAGATTGCTGTGTTTCCATTAAATTCTGTATAAATAAAACGAGTTTATTTTAAGATTATATTTGTTGTAGACATTTTTTTTAAGCTTAAACTTATTTAGAAGTTATATCACAATCTAAGGTTTTTAAAAATTGATCAGTTCTAATATAAAAGCCACTTAATTGTTTTCAGATTTTTGTTAAGTGGTCCACCCCATTTTACACAGTGTGTGATTTCCTTGTGTGCAAGTAGCCTACTTTCGAAGGCTACCAATAAATAGTATGAAGACGATAGTTGATAGACTGGACAAAATCATACTTAAGTTATATAAATAAATGTATTATTTATAAAGATACCTTAGAAAACGATAAAATAAACAAGAATATTGGGTTTCATTTATAACAGAGTTTAGCTAAGTTTATATTATTTAAATTACTACGAATATTAATAAGTTAAGTAAATCAGGTATTAACTTATATTGAAATTAAAAACCCAGCAATATTTGTTGCTATATCATTCCTTTTTTTGCGGTGCAGCCAAAGTCACAGTGAACAAGACTGAAGCATTTTGCACCAATTTTCGTGACGATGTCAACAGCAAAAGCAAGCTAAAAACACAAGAAAAGGCAAAGGGAAAGGCGGAACGCCACCTAGCGGCCATTCCACGCACTCCAAAGGACACACACATACACACAACATACTATGTACACGCACACACACACACACACACACACGAAGAGGGAAAACTAATGTTGATGACAATGTTATGGGCGTCATGACAGCCATAAGCGCACTCGACAATCCAAACTGGGCGTGACACCTGCACCACGTAGATGATGCAACCACCTTGCACCACCCAGCACCACCCCCTCACCCCTCCCCACAGCCCACAATTTAAAAACACCCACCCACACACCCGTTTCCCCCTTTTCACGCCAAGTGCTCAGGAAGGCGGGCGAAAAATTATTATTATAAAAAATATTGCAGAAATTCTAAAGAATTAGAAATGGCAAAAGAAAGAAAAAGGCATGAAAAATATGAACAAAACTTTTATGGGATAATAAAGGCCAATCAGAAGTTTATTGGGGAAATGAAAAAAAAAATAATCATCAATTAGTCTGACATTGAAATAACTTATTTAGTTAATTAAGTTATTAGTTATTTAATTATTATCTTGATTCTGTTTATATTTTTAGTTCCCTTACATTGGCAAAAAAAGCTAATTTGTGAAACTTGTATTAATGGTTAGCTAGCGAACCTAAGTGTCCTTTTCTCCAAAATAGATTTTGGTATCAATACTTAAGATGTTCTCAAGATAAGTTAATCAGTTTGTTAAGCCAATACAATACAATCGCATACCTTTTTGCTTTGTTGCCTTGATTTCATCTTGGATTCAAACAGGCGATGCCCTCAAAAATATGCAACGCCAAATGCAGACCGAAACACACCTAAACAGGTGGAAAATGGGAAATTCTGGCCATGGCTATGTGATTTGTGTGGATGTGAAAACGGGCGTTCATCTTTTGCTGCTGTTGGTGTGTTATTTCGCTGTGTGTGTGGGTGTGTGTGGGTGCAGGAGATTTGCAAACTAAAGCCTCATCACAATGTCCTCAAAATTCAAATAGCAACAACACAGCAACTGTAGTTGGGCACGAAAAGCAGGCCCCTGCCCCTTTTTTTTTATTTTTTTTTTATTTTTGCCTTCCCAGAAAGTCCTAGGCTCAAGATCCAAAAAGGGGGCGGCTAACATAGGGGGGCGTGGCTGGGTCTGAGGCTCGGCAATTGTCACACGACGCTACTTTTGCAAATTATTTTTTTCACTACGTGTGTGTGCGATGTCTGCTGTATATGAATTGCAAATAACCCAAGCCCACCAACGCAAATCTCCGAAACTCATCCCACACAAAAAAAGGAAGCCAACCCAGCCTCTTTTTGGGTCCTACACTGAGCGAAAAAATCTAGTCCAAATATTTTGAGCTACTTATTAAATATTAAATATGTATATAATTTGTTGGTGATCAATTTATATTATATAAAACGGTTACGATGAGCTATGATCAAATATTAAAAGTATAAACAAGTTAAAATTGTTTGTTTATAATTTAAAAGTATTTTTTTAGCTTCAGGTACTAGGCACAAATAAAAACATGAAATTTATAATTTAGACAATATACTAGATATATTTTATTGCAGGTCTCAATATTTTCATTCTTAAAAGTTACTTTTAAATTAAGATATAAGTAATATCCGGAAAACAGTAGATGTCACCATAAATGAAATATTATTTAAATTTTTTGTTTTGTTCAAATCAGAAATTTAATAGATATTATATTACAATTTAGACATTTTTTAATGCCAGATATGTTGGTACATTATTATTAATCAAATGTTGCATCTGTCCGTTTTTCCTAGCAGTGTATTCCGAGTTGCTTCTTAACAAGCGGCACCTGTGAGCTGGCACCTAACCCCCTACCGCCCCCTCTTAACCCTACAGAGCCTCCAAACCCCTGCTGCTCCCTATATATATATATGTGTGTGTGTGTGTGTGTGTAAGTGGAATATGTTTTATTTAGCATTTTTAAGTGTTTGCTGGCTCTGCCCAGTAAGCGTCGCCGACACCCCCGAGAACCCCCCTTTTTCGCAGAGAGCATTCTGATTGTTTGGGCTGACTGCAGACCCATCCTACCTCCCCCTCCCCCTACCCATTTCACCCCCCCTGCTTTTTCCTTGGTCCTTGCTCGTTGTAGCTGTAGCTGATGCTTGAAGCAAAATAATAATTATTGTTATAGAAGGGACAAAGTATAATTTCAGATATGTGTAGTAGCGCCCAAGAGGAGGAGGTCGCCCTTAAAACGAGGGGTTACTACAGGGGGTTACTAGAGGGGGTTACCAGATGGGGGGTTACTATATGGGGGCTACCAGAGGGGGCTACTAGAGGGGGTTAAAAGGGGCAACAAGGGGCGGCGGATCTGGAGGGGCCAGAGCTCGTTGCACTCTCTCATGGGCCCAAGACAAACAGAAATAGAAATTAATGAGTTGATACAAGGTGCTGCAGATGAAGATGAAGATGATGAGTGGGGAAAACAACACGAGGTGACATTTTCACAGGTAGGAAAATGTTTAGGATTAGGTGTTAGGCAAGTCAATATTATAGTATTTTTATCACAATTAAAAATTGAGAGCTGCCATGTTGTAGTGCGTTTGTAGCAATTAAAGGCTAAAAGCAGGATTGTCATTTTGTGTAGTCAGGCAACTTTGTTAAATCCTTATAACGAAAATGTTGCAAATCCTGTTCCATAAACCAACTAACAGATCTAAGAGGTTCCTTATCTGCCCATTTACTTATTACATAAAACAATAGATTTATTTTATTTATCCACTCACTGCCAATTAAGTGACCCCTTAATTTTCGTACACTTGCAGAGACATCTTCATTTAGACAACCTCCCCCCCCCAGAAATCGACTAATTAAAGCCTGGGAGTAGGGCTCCTGGGTCTTGACAAATGGTTCAGCTGTCAGCTGTGACGTTTGGCTGTCAAAATATCAGCCAATCAGCAGCGGAATGGGTGACTCCAGGGGTGGAGAGCAAAGAGGGGTGCGGACATGGGTATGGGTGGTGAAAAAGGGGGTTTGCGCCAAGAATTCCGTATCCCCAGAAATTGTGTCAACTTAAACTGGAGAGGATGAGCGTTAAAATTAAAATATACCCGTAGCTACTGGAACTGCATGTGAGTGTGTGCTTACACCTGCGGTCAAGAGCTTAATTCCAAAAATAATATTGCATATTAATTAGACAAAAATGGTATTGTCAGCCTAAAAAATAACTAGGCAGTAACAAGTTATAGTTTACCTTTTAAGCTTAAGTAACGATAAATTAAATACTGCTAATATGCTGGCTGTGGCTGTACGAACAGGACTTTCCGGATTCGGTGGCTCAAGTGTCAAGCTGTCAAAGCTGCCATTTTTCATAGGCACTGTGGACTTGTGGACCGTACACCACCGAATGTTTGTCAAATATTGAAAAATGCCTAGGAGCTTACCGCCACATGTGTGTCAGCAGTCCAAAGCCCCCCCTCCCAACGCCCATGTGTGCCTGACACTTAAGCCTTCATGGGCTTTCGTTTCATCATTTCGGCTAAATCATAAAAATGATGACACAACGTCGCTGATGAGTTTCAGTTATCAAAAATAGTGGTAGCCAACCCCTGGCTAATAACCCCATCCCCGGCAGATTCCCACCTCCAACCCAAGGAATTCCACTCCAATCCTCGCACAGCTGCAGCTACTTTAAATTCCATGTGTGACATTTGATCATTTGTCATTGGACTTGAGACAGTGTTTGGAATAGGAATAGGAATAGGAATCAGAATCAGGGGCTTTATATGGCATATATATTTGGGTGGGTCATGTGGTGGTGGCTCAATTTTGGGTTTCGCTCATTACTAATGATGATGATGACCAATGCCCGAAAAAAGGAAAAGGTTACAGCTCTGCCAGCCACTGATATGTCACTTAATGGCCTTGCAGATAGGCTCATATATATATACATATATATATATATTTATATCGGTGGAAAAGGATCCCTTTTTCAGGGGTTCACATTTGGGCGTCTGCTCATTATGTGAAAGGGTTTTTTTTTAAGCATTTGTCATTAATTTTCTTTGTTGTTCTATGACGTTTGATTAGTTTTTGATAATTTAAGAGTGTAGTGTTCTGTTACTTATAGAATTTGTATCTCATCAGTTTTTAGCCAGAGGCTTTTCCATTTCCACCGCTTGGCCCGCTTAAAACCATTTACAGTTGTAAATTAAATTTCCAACTCAAACAAATCAGCCAAAATACCTTTCAATATCTCCGCCCCCGGCGTTTTGTGTGTTTCTGCTGTCGTCGAAGGTGCTCTTGCCACCCGGCATCTAAATTCTCATTGAGGGAAATGCCCTGCGGGTCCCAAGGAACAAATATACATATATATATATATATATATATAGGATATATACAGGCGACTGGGGTAACATTTTTTAAGCTCGGTAATAAATTTTTAATAAGCTTGCTTGTTGTTTTGCCTGGCTGCCGCCGCCGTGCCAAAGATATTTTTTAATAAATCGTTTTCGAGTACATCGAGAAATGCTAAGACGCGCCTCCCCCATTACCATTTCCCGATCCATATGAAATATACATACGACGGGATGAATGGATAGATGGATGGGTGGATGGCTGGATGGATGGATGGATGGATGTCGGTAATGGTTACCCCCGGTGACTTTGGTGACTCCGTGTCTAAGGGTGTCTTCCGATTGTCGTCAACGTTGTCGTTGTCGTGTCTTTTCCATAACCCCACCTATGTTTTCAACCTAACTGAACCAATTCAACCCATGTTTGCCTCATTACAGGGTATCAGATTCATTGGCTTGGACTCTGCAGCATAGTAGGCAAATAAATAAACGTTTTTCATCTAATTGAAAATAATGAAAAATCCTTAGTTCTGCAAAAATCAGTAAGCTCAAAGCAGGATAAAGGCGTATAAGATTATTATTCAATTATCTTAAAAACATTAAGCCTTAAAAATGTATAAAGAACAAAAAAGATTATGCAGCTTGCTAATTTAATTTATATTTTAAAATTTATATGGAATACATAATGGGTATCCAAGCATTCGATCCCTACTTAAATCCTCTATTCTTTTAGCTTTCATTGACTTGCTTTTTGTCTTTGCTCCGCGATGTGCACATTAGCAGAGCGAGCAGCATTTTGACATCAATGATATTGAAATGATATGAAATACCTGACAGGGGGTGTATTTTTGTATTTTTCAATTTTAAATATTGACAAACGAGCGAGTGGGCGGAGGGAAAGGTCCGCCCAGCGGCTTGCTCAAGGTAATTTGACAAGTTGTCGAAGCTTTAGCAATGTCACGACCAGGGTGCAAGTCAACAGGACTCGCAGGACTCGCTTTTTCGGGGTGATGTCTCACTTTTGGGGAACGCCAAGATTTTCCTGCTGGCCTCGAGGCAATATCCGTGTTGCTCGGCGTCATTGGATGCACTTTGATAGGAGTCATGTCACTCAAATGGATGCTGGATTTGGATTCCGGGTAGCGGTGATGAGGCGCCACCCAAAGAACCATCTGAAAATACGAATGTCAACATTCCAATTACGCGAACATTTTCCGCACACCAATAATATGCCCTGACAGCTGGACAGGCTGGCAGGTCAGGGGAGAATGGGTGGAAAATGGGGGGCCGAGGGCTGGGAAAGCGGTGGGCAATGGGAGGGGAAAACTGCGACAACAATGGGACAACAACCGGCAAAGGTGAGCCAAGCCAAGCCCAACAATGCCAGCCTCAGTGCACTTTAAGAAACTAATAAAACCCAAACCACAAAGGTGCCAAAATGATTTAGAACACCTTTACATAGCATCCTGAACTTTATTTTAAAGTAAAGTAAATACTTTATATTTTCGTAAATATTTATAGAGTATTAAAAAAACATCATGATTAACTTTAGGCTTGTATAGGCTAATGACCTAAAATTTAAACGTTTTTAGGTGATATTTTTTAGGATTCTTTTAAAGTTGAATATTATGAAAGTTAAACTGCACTTTCATATGTAGAAAGTAGCTTTAAAACCCACACTGTTCTTCGAACTTAACTAGACATTTTCGAGTAATATTTCTTGCCGTGTAGACGATCCACAAAACGCAAACAGAAGATGCCAACGAATGGGAACGAGAGCAACGATGACGTTGATAATGGCGTAAAATGGTTGAAGGCAGACGGGAAACCCGGACACGGAGAAAAATACAAGTCGAAAGTAGTGGAAATGTGTGTGTGTGTGTGTGTGGAAGTCCAAAGGGGGTCGGTCCTTCTGCACAGGAGCCAAATAAAAAACGACAGAGCCGAGGAAAATGCGAAAGGACCAGAAGACCAGGTACGAACAAACAAATTGGATGCGAATGCAAATAAACGAAAATTATAAATAACAGCAGCAACGACCAAACTGGCAATGGAAAACGGAAAACTCCGAGGAAATGGAGGCTACGTACCTCTGCCACTCTGATGGGCAAAAGAATGGCCATGGAAAACTCTAGCGGAGTGGGGGGGGGATTGCAGCCCCAAAGATGATGAGCCGCAATAACAAACAGGTGTAGCCGGAAAATGGAGAATCAGGTGCCACAGACCAGATGATGACTCTATATAGGACGGGAAAGCGGCGAAACGAGAAGAAAGCCAGTGCAATATGTAGACGGAGCGACTGATGAGTTGCAATGAATAGAAATTGCCAAAGCAAATGGCCCACAACAATGCAATGTCGGTGAAAAAAGGAAGAGGAGCAAATGCTGCCTTAGACAAAACTACGACTATGGTTTTTGGAGAAAACCCAAATACGATTTTCCACATGGGGCTATCATGTTTTGTAATCCAGGAAATTAATAAAAGTGTTGAGGGAAAAACCAACCAGTAAATAAATAAATAACTGCTAAATGAAAATAGCTGCCTTTTTTAGAAATAGTAAGAAATATTTATTTAAAGTTACCAGTTTAAAGGATTAGTTGATTGACTTAGATGTTTACCTTCTTTTAAATCAATTAGTCTAATACAACTATATATTAAACATTACACTCATTGAAAAAACCTTTGTTAAAAACCCTTTGAAATTAACTAGCTTCGGTTCTTGAATATTGATGTACCATTGATTTCCATTCCCAATTAGATCCCCTTTTATAGGTTCTCAACAGCTCTCCTTTGAGGACTTTGGTTTCGAGAGTGCGAAATAATCGGGGGATCGGAATTAGAACCATAGAGCACACGGTTCTTGAGTTGTTGGGGACTCGAGTGAAGTGAACCGGAGTTCTGGGTGGCCTTACTTTCCTGGATGGATGCTTGGTTGCCTAGAGACAAAGCCCACGGAATGCAAATGCAAATGACGAGGACGGTGTGCGAATTGATTAAAATTCGATTGTTTCTTTTATTCCGAGGGTTGGTGGTACTGGCGGTACTGGCGGTCCAGGAAAAGGGTTGCTTACATCCAGTTCCGCATCCTGTCTTTCCTTTCTTGTTGCTATTTATTGGCCGTGCCTGCCTTGGCATTTATTACACGGCGCTGCGAGTTTTAATTATGCTTTCTAACCCCCAACCCCCTCGATTTTTCCCCCGGAGCGCTGCCTAATCAGCGGCGGTATATCAGGGAAAACCACCCAACCGCCCAACCGCCCAGCACCCCAACCACCCACCACCCCCTCGGCCTAATCACATTTCACCCCTTTCGGTTCACTTCTCTTTTTTTCCACCTTTTGTTGTCGTCTCGTTGTCGTCGTTGCCTTTCGATTTTTAATTTTTTAATTCGTTATCCTTGCGCCTCTGCTGTGTGTTGGGTATTTCTTCCTGTTTTCTATTTTTTTTTTCTCAACTTTTTCCGAAGCGTGTGTCGGCAAGGGTTAAGCATTAAACGCTAAATCAGATAATGTTAGACAATTGAGCAGCGACGTCGCTGACATTAAAACAAAAGTCGCTGGTGGGTGGGAAAATGGTGGTTTTCGGGGTCGTCTGTGCCGCGACATGCAAATCGAGAAAAGGGTTAACTTTTCATAAAATACTGCATATATTGACTCAAGTCATGTACACCAAAGTAAACTTGGTAGGAAACGAGCGTGGAAATTGGCTGAGGTAAGCGGCGGTTTCAATACCCTTTCACTTAAAAAATGAAAATGGAATCAAATTGCATTTATACAAAGACTACATAAACCCTTAATACTAGTTTAAATTTATATATAAATAAGATAATTGAAACTACCTTCAAACAGGCTTACATTTTCTATAATATTTAAACAAAAAATACTTTTTATTAAAGGTTTTAGATTTCGATTTTAACCGGAAACCTTTAAAATGCAGGCTAAGTATTAAACGAAAGGATGAGCGGACAATATTAAAAGCTTGTAAATTGAGTCTCCAAATCTCCATAGGAACACATTAACGGCAAAGGACACTGGGTCTAAAATACCCAGCGGAAAGGGCATACTAATGTAAAGAAAAAGTCGGGGAGGGAGTGAGCTCAACTACAAGGACTCGACAAACTTCGATTACAAAAATTCGCATTATCCGATTAAGCGGCGGGACAGCGACAGAAAAGAAAATTTTAATTTTAAATTATTACCATTCGGTCGGTTTTTTTTTGTGACCCTCCAGCTAACCGCACCGGAAAGTATGCAACATAAAAATGGCTGGGGAACAAAAAAAAAAATATACAAAAAGGATTGAAAACCTCAAGCCACCTGACCAAAATAATGAGAAAAACGCGCCAAGTAAATAAAAACGCGTGAGACAAAACGGAAGCGACCGGCGACCCTTTTTTATTTTTTATTTTCCACGCTTTTCCCCAGTCGCCTTTGTCTATTTTCTTGTTGTTTGCCAGTGCTTTATGCCGTGGAAATTAACGCAAGTAACTGCGTGGAAAATATGCCGTGTCCTTTTCCGTGTTTGCGTTCGCATCCGTTTTGTTGGCCCACCTCGATTGTTTTTTGGGCCACCTCAGCGGAAAGCCGTCGATGTCGGCCTTCGATTAGATTAGCCGGAAAAGGGAGTAGGGAAAATTATGGTAAATTTCAAAAGGTGAAGGAAGTCAAGTCCATCTCTCAAATTATTTAAATTATAAGTGATTACAAATAAAACTCAACCTCACTGACTGCCAAAAATGCCCTATTGATGCCCTTATACAACTAATCTAAAGCACTGTCTTAAAATTAATTTTCTTTTAAAAAACCTGTCAATATTCAGTGGAAAATTTAAAAAATAGAAATTGCAGTTCCATTTAAAGTTTGCAGAGTACTTTCTGGAAATTTTCGAACTTGCCAGCCAAGCCAACAAATGAGTTTACTTTGGACTTTCAGCCAATCCAGTTGACTGCCTTCAATTTCCCTTTCTCCAAGCCAACATTCGACCATTTTTACTTGCTTCTACGTAACATCTTAGTCCCTCTTTTTTGAAGGGCAGTGTTCACTTTTGGTTTTGTGCATTTTTAATTATTGGCTTTTTTCTTAGACGCTTTAATTGTATTTGCTTAGCATTTTGGCCAGAGTGCACACACACACACACACACACACAGTCTAAGGCCACGCCCCTGCCATTCCGCATTTAAATTGCATGGAATTTGCAAACTGAAATTAAAATAGTTAATGATTTTTTGGTCAGGCGACTTAAGTGGCGACTCAATTGGCCAAAGAGGAGGGGGTTTTTCCAGGAAGGCCAGACCTGAGTAAATGAAAAAGCATCGTCTGTGGAAAAGTGGACAGAAAATTGCGGGGAAAATGGCGGAGCTCCTTTGGGGGAAGAGGGGGGTGCGAGGGTAGTGGCATAAAACTGGGGGCAAAAGACAAATAGAGAGCGCAACTGTAGTTGCAAACTTTAGCGGCGACAACTCTGGCTCACAGGGCAACCCTGCCGCCCCTCAACGCCATTTCCCCCCGCCGCAAATTTCGCCTTGCATGTAAATGTTGTAAAAGTTTTTACGATTTGCCAAACTATAAAAGGGGGAAGGGCATTGCGAGCGGAGGGGTAACCAAAAAAAAAAAGAAAAAAAAGAGGCTTACAGAGGCGTAGTTGGCTGGTCCACTTTAATACTTGCAATATAATAAACTAAGTAATTACATATGTGTGTGCGTGTGGGCGTGGCCCAAAGAACTATTTGAATTCGCCCATAAAACGAGGCGAGTGCAAAAAGTGCGCCCAAATTACCTTGACATGTGGAAGCCACCCACAAAACCCCAACCCCCCCTCACACCCGTAAAGTTCCCCAGTTGCCTTTCACTTTTTATGACAATTTCACTTTCACCAGAGCGGCGAAAGCAAAAAGAGCGGAAGGAGAAGGTCCTTGCGTGTGTGACCATTTCATATGGGCATTTGTCATTAGGACTGCTCCACCCCCCACCCATCGCCACCCCCTAAACACCACCCCCTCCCACTTTTTTATACGCTCTTTACAGCCCAACGCTGAATGACACTAAAACGTCGAAGAAGCCACATCCATAAACTTCCATAATCGTAAATATAGATTTGTGCAGACACGTAGGTAACTAAAGTCCGATGTCACGCCCACTGGCTATATTACGCCCCTTACTTAAATATTATCCTTAGCTAAAATGTGCTAAAGCTCAATTTATATAGAAAAGGTAATTAAACATAAGCAAATTTACTTATGATGTAATGTTGCAAAGAACTAAGGTACAGGTATAACATATTTGTTGTTTTTCAAGTAATATTTCAGTAATATTATTCTTAATAATTATAAAAAAGCTTCAACAAATTTTTTTTTTGTTGATTTGTTTTTTTTGTAAAAATGTTGAAATAAAAACCTTAAGTCTCATATTTAAAAATTGAACTTAATTTTTGTGTTGACCTTTTCAAATGAATTTAAGTTATTGACTAATCTCGAGTCACACGTTGATTATATTATATTTAAATCAATAACTTCAGTATTGTACTTAAAATATCTGAGTTTCTTCGTTCCTTCTCAACATAATAAATATGTTCAATTTATAATAATCATAAATAGCTGTGCTATATACAACACCAGTTTCTGCAAATGGGCTTTATTTATAACTTTCTTTCTACCTTCATGCCCCCGCTAATCAAATGAAAACAATAAAGATTGAAGAGGCCCGGGGATAAGTATATGTATATCTGGGGATAAAATAATTCCCATTTTCCGCAGAGATGAAAATTAAAGATGGGGCCACATCGCGGGCATATTTCGCTCTAATGACACTTTGAACAGCTGTTAGATTTCCCTTGCTCTTTGGCCCCGCGATAAAATAAAAAGAGAAACAGCGACGAGACTCCTCGCACATATTTGAAGACATAAATAAATGTCAAAAAATGCAGATTACTTATTAACCCCTGTGGCGTGCCACAAGAAAAAAAAAAAAAAAAAAGAGAAAGAAGAACGCGTTTCGCCTTCGCCTTAGCCGCGATATTATTCATTAATACAAAACCCAGCAAACCACCCAATCCGCCCAATCCACCCACCACCCCCTGGCGGCCCCCACGCGGCGCTTTTGCCACCTTTTCGGGAACGATGGATGGAGAAAATTATTAGCTCTTTGGTAATATTTTCTTGCATAAATTTTTGAATAATTTCCCCCCACTCCCCCATCGCGTTTTCGGTATATCTGTGTCTTTTCTTTTCTTGGGTAACGCTTTATTTTCAATTTAACCCTCATTGTTCTCTCGCAGGTTTTTCCTGTTCACCTTCTCGCGTGTGGCATAAAAATTGAATCCTAATCCATGAATATAGATGATTATTATATGCCCCACTCCCTCCGAGAAACACCAAAAAGAAAAACAAAAAAAAAAGGAGGGAAACCAGCGGGATGGCGGCCATTAGAATACGCCGCTTCTTCTCGGTCGTCTGGTAATTTTCCCTTTGTTTTGCATTTTGCATCAGTCCATCCATCCGAATACCGAATCCAGAATCCAGAATCCTGAATCCCGTATCTCGTATCGCCCAAAAACAACAAAAATCCAGCTCCTTTGGTGGACCAACAGCGAAATGAAAGCGCCGCCAAAGTTGTCGTAAAATTTTGTTATGACTTTTTTCTTATTGCCATTCGAAATGTTGCTCTAGGGGAGCTGATCCTGAATTCCTAAGTTACTTCCTGCTGGTATTTAAAGTTGTAAAAATTGATGGCTCTCGCTGTCCGGGATTGCTGCCTAGGATATTCCACTTTTCCACGGGTCTTCACTGCGAGAATATGCATTTTATACTTCCCCATGAGGAAGCTATAAAATATAATCTATATTTTTAGATATTAGTATTAGTTAATATTAGTATTAAGAAGGGAATTTATTGTCTTTAATCTTGACCATCACATGTTCACAATATAAGCAATTTATTATTTAATATACTTTAAATTTCTATAAATCAATTGGGTATTTGTACTATTTTAAATTAGTACCAAAAATCACAATCTTATTTTCTACTCCAAAATATATAACATAATATACAAGAATTAAGAGCCTAAGCACTCAGCAACCTTTTCCAATTTATCCAATTGTGTTCCATGGCTAAACATAAATAAATGCATAAATAAATTATCAGAAAATTAACAATTTTTGCAATTAAAACTACAAAACTAAATTACAAATGCATTGCATTTGAACAAAGGGGGCGGTGCAGAGGTGCGCTTAACGAGCAAATAATAATGACCGCGGCATTTGTAATAACAATAATGAAAAGCCATTTTGCCATTTGGTCATTTGGCCATTTTGGCCTGGGCCAAAAACTGTGAACTCTCGGCCTGGCCAACCAAACAACAACAGCAACACGCGGCCATAACAATTAATTAACAAATAAAATGTCAATTAATTTTACAAACATTGCAGCGATGCAGTGAAAATACACAGGGAAAACAAAAAAATACATATGTGGGCATAAATATATCCACATAACAATAAAATTTACAGCGAATGCGAATCGCACTTGCACACATTACGCATACGCGGCAAAAATAAACAAACCGCCCACAATTTACCCCCCGCCCCCAATTTTCTTTCGCCCGCGAAAAACCCACGTTCACCAACGCAAATTTTCTCATTTATTTATGATTTCAATTTCAATATTAAAGGTGTGTGGTATGTGTGTGTGTGTGTGTGTGGGCGTGGAAATTTAAATAAGTTGGCTGGCGGTGAAAGCATTTTTTGGTATTTTAAATATTTAATTGAATGATAAATAAATTTAAGCCTTTTCCCATACACGAAAACCAACAATTGATGCACACAATCAGCGGAACTGAGGGATATAATATTGTAAATTACGAGGAATGGAATCTGGAGAAAGAAATAAGGACAGGCAAAAAATCTGAAAAAAAATTATAAATGTATGTTTGTGTTTATATAAACCAATGATTGCGGCCAAGGCATATAAATATTTATACTGGGCACTTCAAAGAGACTTGAGGGTTAAATGGACTTTGGGTTTACCAAAGAAATATCCAAAAAAATATATAAATGAGCATTAAGCAATTTTTTATAACCAACCTAGATTTATCTATACTTAACTGTACTATTTGCTATAAAACATTTTATAATTTTCTGTATTGGTTTAAGCTGACATTTAATTACAATGGTTGATTAAAATTTCCTTTTTCAATTTTATTCTTGTATCTCAAAGAAAGTAGTTTGGGATACAGGGTATCACACATTCTGTACTTCTATCCGCCCATTTTTGACCGCACACATACTCACTTATTCGAACGTTGGCCGCCATTTTGTTTGGCCGCAGACGCAAAATGCAATTTAATTATTACATTTGGACTTTTTGGCCCCCTCAGCTCCTTTTTGCCGCCTTTTTGGGCCGGTTCCTGTTGCCGACTGTCCACATATTTATTTACTTATTTATTTAAACATTTATTTATCGTATTTACTTGCGTTTCATTTGCCATCCATTTCCCAGAGGGGATTGGTGGGTGGGATTTTCCGAGGGGGTCGGTTCCGCTACCGTTTGCAATCATTGAAACGGAACTTTCCATTCGGTCGAAATTTACATTTCAACTTCATCTGCATCTTCATTTGCCTGGGTGTGTGTGTGTGTGTATTGTGTGTGTTGCATATTTTCTTTTATTACTTTTATTATACCTCGTCCCTTGAACATTTTCCGCCCCCTCCCTCATTCCACGCCCATTTTCACCGCACAACTAATAAAACTTTATCTTTTTTAATATCGACTGGCGGGTGCTTCGGGGGTGGTGTAATATTTTACAGTCTCGAAAAGTCTGCGAAATTCTACTTTTACTCATTGTACAAGCAACTAGCAAAAGTTCGGAAAATATGCAAAATAGATGAGCGGGCGGGGTCGAAAAATGGGCGGATGGATTGCGGAAAGCCAGGGAAATTCCTCATCAGCCAGTTGCATATCGACTGGGGAATACCGAAGTTCCAACGGGAAAATTGCGACGCGGAGGAGAAAAATTGATGCAGGAGAAAAATGGTAACATATTTGGCAGCTGAAAATGTTGGTACCATGACATTCTTATAAATATACGTTAATAAAATCTACAAGCTTAAATAGATTTTAATTTAATTTAATATAAAATTATCCCTTCTGATTTTGCTTGAATTTAAATTTAGTATCAACAAGTTTAGCAAATTCGTAGAGTTCTGTATTTCTGTATAAGCCAAACATGAAGGTATATTCGGGTATATATTCTTTGTTTGTTCTGTTAATCTCTAATATACAAATATGTCAAGTATTTTGATACAATTTTTAAGTGGGATTCAGAAATCTGTGCTTCATCCGTCACAAATATAAATAAACAGGACTAAGCACATCAAAAACCATGAGATTCCTCTTGAGAAAGTTTTGCTTTGTGATTTCGCTTAGAGTGGGTTGCATGATCAGTGCCTTTATACTGATATTTTTCCAACTTCTCACCGTTCCTCTGAGGAAGGCTAGTCCTTGTTGCGATTCCTTCGAAGGAGTCCTTGTCGTTGTGTATAGGGTTTTGGAAATAGTGAACTTCGTGGGCTGTCTGATGCTGTTCGTCGCCTCTTTTGTGGTGAGTTTTAAGTCGCTAAAAGTCTATCTTATTTACCTGTTTTATTCCACAGAAAGCATCCGCTCTCGTATGTTTCTTTCTCATCACGAACTTGTGTCACACTATCCTGTATCCTGCTTTTTTGGTGGCCGAAGTTGTCATTTGGAAAGCAGATCTCATCGATTTGATCTTGTCTGTCGTTGGTATTGGTATGTGAAATCTAGCGACTTATAAACATGATATATTTATTATTTCCATTTATAGTTTTGGGCATTTATTTTTGGATCGTGGCCTTTGCATTCTTTTTTAAGTGCAAGGAAGATGTGTTGACTGGGGAGAGCCCCTCCAGCGGTCTGCGTAAAAAAGGATCAATGACAGTTGATAGTTTAGATTACGGACTTTAATGTCTTAGGCCTTGACATGCAATATTTAAATTATATTTTTAATTATAAATACAACCAATTAACCATGTGGAATTGACCTTAAAGCAAAGCAAAAGTCAAATAAAAATCAAATCAGTGTTTACCTCGAATATATGATATAATAATGTAGGCCCCACAACTTTTAATAACAGTCTGAATCACCAATAAAAAGCATTTCGTATCAAGGCAATATACAAACATATATATATATATATATTATAGAATTGAATGTAATGTAATCTAGCCGTTGTACATTTATATGCTATAGAACTGAACGTAATAAAAGACAAAAAAAAGGAGACTTAGCCAAAGGATTTTCCAATGTGACGAGCCGGGGAAGCCTTATGATGGGGATTGGAGTCGGGAATAGGATTGATTTAGCCGGAGGAGGCCGTGGTCGAGGGCGGCGAGCAGCCAGGAGGAGGACCCGATGGACGAGGACCAGGAGGAGGAGTTCCATTGGGTGGGGGTCCACAGCCGGGCCCCTGAGGAAAGGCGCTCTGCAGGAATGGGAATTATTTAGCTATTATTCACCAACTATTTGAAGCCGCAACTCACCGCGAAAGTGCTGCAGAGCAGCACCAGCAACAAGCCAATGAAAAAGCTCAGGTTCAGATGCATCTTGCCAAATGTCCAGATGTTAACTGTTGGTCGTTCTAATTTCGTTGGCCGCTTTTATAGCTGCCCGTTTAAATTGGCCGAGCGTGTCAAATTGTCATTACGAAAACTAGCGATCCACTCGCAATTAATACGAATTGAGTTTTTAGCCATGGTGTGAAATTGGTGTAGTTTTTATTCGTCTCTGACACAAGTCAATTAAAATTGGGCCCACAAAACAATCCGACTGTCTGTATTAAATCATTATAGATCAATTTCTGAATGGGGGCGAGATTTGCGTATATTAGTGAAGCTCTCATAACTCTCGTAACAGTGCTCTTCATTAAATGTTTATAATTACCCTGCGTCGGCTTCGTGGCGTATGACTTATATACACTTGGCCCCCGCACTTTATGTAAGACAACGCGGCGTATGCGTAATTTTCGCTTGGCTGGCTAAAAAGTTTTCTGCCGCGAGCGAAAAGTCGAAACCCGGCCTGGAATTTCACACCTTATTGCCTTCGCATCTGAAGCGAAGGTCCTAAAACAATTAGCGATTGTTTCACCTCCTGCGCAGGAGAATTCTACACCAGAAGTTGCGTTGAGAATTTGGAGATATTTATTTATTTTTTGCTGCTGCGATAAAGTTAAAGTGACAGTAAGCCGAACGATTTAATCAATATTTAATCACCTATCACAAGAATTAGTTATACATTTTAGAAACTTAAACACTGATGTAAATTCGAAAAACTGAAAACTATGCATAACAAATATATTTGTATATTTCAATAAATATTGATATTTAGACAGATAATTTAAGCAAATAAATAGAGATGAAATTACTTATAAATTAAAATATTCTTTCGTCATCTTTCTGTGTAAATAAAATCAGAAATGAATTTGTGAGAACTTAACGATAAATCCACAATATATTTTTTAAAGGGTTTATGAGACAATATAGGTGTTCTTTATAAAACCAATATGACTTATTTATTAGCTATTTTTCGCTTGTCTCCAGTTCATCAGCACTAAAAACCTTAAGCCGATCCTTTCGTGAGCTTAATTGGCGCCGCCCGTTCAATGGTTTAGGTGTATCTCGGCTGGATTTGTCCAAGGATGATGGCCAGGAGTTAGCTAAGAGGTGGTTCAGGTGGCGTGGCCCACGTGGCCAAAGGGGTAACCGACTGCATTTTGGCTCGGATTGCATATTCATGTACGAGCCGCCACTTTGGTGGCCTGCCATGTTCATGTTCCGTCTGAGGCTTAAGCTCAGTTAGCCGGGCTGCCTGTTGGCTTGTTGGCTTCTTGGTTGGCCGTAAAACTAAAATAATAGCCGCATAACATTTTATCTACCGCAGTAATAAATATTCAGTTAATTATAGTAACCAGCGAGGAGCGGAGAGGGCAGTCTTGTATGCAAATGTTTACAGTAATAAAACACCAAAAACTTGCTGGCTATCTAAAACCGAAAAAAAAGAGAGTTACAAAGTAAAAACGTTGAACGAAGGCGGTAAGTGGCGTCAGCATTGTTTATTCCACTAGTTGGATTAGTCGAACTTGAACTCCATTCCTCCGATTTTGGCTTATTTGCGGGTTAAGTTCACCGTGGCGACCACAATGACGAGCAGGATAATCAGGGCGATTACTACATAGAAGCAAATGCACATTGCTTTAATCCCGCAGGAGGCACCAAATAGAAAATGTGATTTAAATGTATTTTGTTTAAATTAAGTTTTGACTTAAAGGGCAAAAAACGCTTTTTTTATTTTTGGAAGAAATTATGTTGACTGTTTCTTTTTTCAGTTCGCTTGCTTGTGTTAGCTTTTTGGCGCCCAACGTGGGGCATTTCCATGTTACACCTTTAAGTTAATATTTTCAATTATTTATCCAAAAAATAATAGAATAAAACTTATATTTTCTAAAACTTAATTCTTATTTAAATTCAATGTGTTCATCATATATTTTATTACTTTCCCTTTCGTTACTTCGACTACAAGACGGTTTATATTTAGTCTGTCGTTTGTGAAGACGTTTTGGTGAGTCGTCACCACAAAATGGCCCCGCCCACTAAACGATCGCCCCCCAATCAGCAACAACAACGACCACAAGAAGGGGCCAAAGGACCCCTCTTGTTTGGTCGACCCTTTTTCGCCGTGGCATAACCGTTAAAATTTGTGTTTTTCTGAAGGCATTGTTCCATTGTTGTTGCTGGGCTGTACTTGGCGGTTATAATAATTAAAATGAGCAAAATAATTTCAGCTGAAAGCATCGATGAAAGGCTAAAATGCTCAATAAATGGCACCCCCCTCCCCCTCCCACACACACACACACCGCTTAGAACAGTAACTCAGCGCTTGTTTTAGCACCAAAAACACCCAGCCACCATTCAATCCCCCCTTTGGGGGCAATTAAATTACACAAAAAAGCTAGCCAAGAAAAAGTTGTCAAAAGTTTTCCCATCGATGACTTGCTGGCAGAAAGACAAAGGGGTTACGAGTGCTGCTGCCATGTGATATCGATGGTGTGAAGGGGGCACAATGGAGGGGAGTTGGAGCTGCGCCACCACAGTTGGCAATGCGTAAAAGTGTTAACCAAAAGCAGTTAAAATTACAAAAGGCAGAGTGCCATGGCAATGGCAACGAAAAATTAAGGGGGGGTGGGTTGAGGGCTAATAAAATGGTATGGGGGTCTTAAGACACCGAAGGAAAGGGAGCTGGATGGCGTACAATGTCGTTGGCTCTTTGAAAAATTAACACCTAATATCCGCAAAATCGCATCAAAGTATTGTTCAACTTGCCTTTGTTACGAAAACTTTGCAATTTCTTAAAAGTGTCGCTCAACCATGGCACCCCCCCCCCCTCCCCCAACGCACCCATGGAGTATTTTTGACCCCGCAGCTGTTTTTAGTTGTAGGCGTTATTAGCAACACTTAAGAAGCCGGCAATTGGGAATCGTTGGATTGGGGGAGCTTTTTTCCTTCCCCCCAAAAATTTGGAAATTTGAGACAAAGGAGCGAAAAGTGGTTGGGGATTGGGTGGTGGTGGTGGTGGTGGCAAGTAATGTTGCCATATTTTAGCCTTTGTTTTGTTCTGTTTTGGTGCCGTTGTCGTGTAAATTGACACCACAGCAATGAGTTAATAAGGCGATCTGGCGCAGAGTGGCCCGGAAAATTGGTGTGCCTCCAAGGATGATCGCCCTATCTTCCTCTCTTTTGGTAACCCTTTCAGAAATCAAACATTTTTCTGCTGTTCATAAATCATTTAACTTAACGCTAATGAAGAAGCGTGTTAAAGGTAATTTGCACATGGTAACATATGAAGTATAAAAGGAAATGGTGTTATGAAATTAAGTGATACCCTTCTCTCTAAATCAAAAGTATATATTGAGGATACTACAAATTTTGAATTATGAACACATGTTGTAAGTATTTATTTCAAGTAATTTTTAATATAGTTTTGTTTAACATAATTTAAAAATGGGTTAACTATTTGCTTTAAATGCATTTTCACTGTTACTCAAGGTTTTTAATTTTCTAAAAGGAAGTAGAAGTCATATGCATTCCATCCAGCCTAATATACCCAATCGAAATCATAGATCCACATTTTCAATGGAAATCTGGTCCATAAAGTAATAGAACCTGTTCGACAGCCATATCGTGTGTGTCCATAGATACCACATTCTCTATAAAAGTGTTTATGCATCTGTGTGTGGGCTCTACACATATCGTACGTATGCAGATGTGAATGACTGCGTATGTGTGTTTTTTATACATATTTTTAATTATTTTCATTTCATGTCTTTTAATTAACATGCCTAATAAAACACATGCCCAAAAAAGCGAGCCAATGGATGGTGCGGGGTGGTTCGGAGGGGTTGCTGGCTGCCAAAGCATAAAAAGATATTGTCAGTCAGTCAGTCAGTCAGTCAGTCAGGCAATCTGATGTATGCAAATACCATCCCTAACATACGAGGCAAGGGGAAAACCTGGAAGGCCTTTGAATCGCTTTGCCTGACTGCCTACTGCCTACTACCTACTACCTACTGCCTACTGCCTAAAAATCCCCAAATATAAATAATTAAAAAGAAAATGTTGCTGGCAAATCAAGCGAGCATAATTACGAGAAGCTGAAGCTGAAGCTGCATATCCCAACACAGTACACTTTCCACCCCCGTGGGTGGAAAACTCTTTTGCGGTTTCTGGTTTTTTGTTTGTTTCCAAATGCATAATGTTGATTATGGCAATAATTTTATGAATTTATGTAAACATTCCTCGCCGGAGCAGACTGATGGCACTGCCAAGGTGGGCATTACGATAAGAACCTGTCTCACCCCCCGTGGCCCACTAAACACACCACCACCTCGAACCCTTTCGCAGGCTCAAGTCGACCAAGGATTCTAGTCACGGGATCTTATTTACATTTCCTTATTTTATTTTAGACTCCAAATAGGTGCCAACACTCCTGGAAAATTCAAATTTATAATTTTAATAAAAATGTATTTAACATACTAGTTGTCCTTATTTGTACCTAGTTTTAAAGAGAATTTTTCCTCTAAGATCGTTTGTTAATTAAGCTTTTAAATTAGCATTAGGTTTCAAAAAATTCAAAATCTTGTGGTTTAATTTCATAAAAATTTGTATTCATAACTTGGTTTTAAATTTTTGGTCGATTTTTTGTATTAATTTATAAGCTTTCGAGAAAAGTGACCTGAAAATGCACTTCCAAGCCTATAACTTTTCTTGCAGACATCCGATTTCAAAGTGGCATACTTCTATATGATTGTGGTTAAATTCTCTAAAAATCTGTGTTTTCAAACTTGGTTTTTAATTTTTTGATTTTTCGTCACTTTTTCAATGATGTAACCCCTTTTGAAATTTCCAAAAAGAGGCAGAAAATGGCCCTTCTAAGCTAGAATTTTCTTAAATGCACCTTTCAAGGCAACTGCAAAAATCCTCTCAGCTTATACTAACTGTGTTTTTACTATTATTTTTTTTTCAATATTCAGACATCCTGATTTCCAAAGTGTTGCAAACTTACTTCCAAATGATTGTGGTTTAATTCTCTAAAAATCTGTATTTGCAACTTGGTTCGTATTTTTTGGGTCGATTTTTCGTCATTTTCAATGATGTAACCCCTTTCCAAATTTCCGAAAAATGGGCTTGCAGAAAAGTTAGCTAAAACCTGCACTTCTAAGCCCATAACTTTTCTAACAGACATCCGATTTCAAAGTGACATACCTCGAAATGATTGTGGTTTAATACTCTAATAAACTGTGTTTTCAACTTCGTTTGTATTTTGGGGTCGATTTTTCGTCATTTTAATGATGTTACCCCTTTTGAAATTTTCGAAAAATGACTTTGCAGAAATGTGACCTAAAACCAGGACTTGTACGGCCATAACTTTTCTTATAGTATTCCGATTTCGAAGTGCTGCACCTCTAAATCTCAAAACTTGTTTTTCCCCTCGCTCCCAATAAAAGTTAAATAGTTAAACTTGCCGAAGTTGGCTTGCGTTCTTGCTAAAATTTCCTTCTCTTTGCTCAAGTTAATTTTAATTTCATTACAAATTTTCTTTTTGGGCTTTACTCTTATTTTTCCCCCCAACCCCCTTCGACTCATTTAATTTACCGTTCAATTCCACATTCGTTTCGGTATTGAATTTTTAATCACGCACACGCCTGACCCCTGACCCCAAAACTCACTGGCAGGACAATCGCACGGAGTCGGACTCAAAACAGGAGGAAGGCCTCCATTCAATATGCAAGCCAAGCGGCTGGGACTCCAAAACTATGCACCAAACTACCAAATATATAGCCATAAAATTGCACAGTAAAAAATTCAATAAACTCTTAATTACTGTGATACGTGCTTGCGTAGTTAGAATATACAAACTACGAATGGCCTCTACAATAAAACTATTCGTTAAAGATCTATGTTTAAACTTTAAGATACAATATTTAAAGTTTTTAATTTAATTATTATAGAATTAATCGTAATTACTCTTACAATTATGGTTAATTGCAATAAACACAAGTTAAATATAATCAATAATTTAAAATGATATTGAGCCTTATATTCTTAAATCGGTTTTAAATTGTATTTTATCTTATTTCAATAACTGGTTGAATTACGGTTTGAAATTGTATTTTGGATTATTTCAATAAATTGTATTAATTAAACATATTTCCAGTGCACTCTCATTCTCGAACAGGTCAACTATGTTTGCGTCCGTCTCCATTCCCCCGTTCATTTTTGAGGCCCTCCATGTCCAATGCTTTAAGTGTAGCTCATTAAATAATATCCTTTTTGGCGACGAGCGAGTGTGTGAGTGTGAGTGAGTGTCCTGGGCGAGGCTGTTACTTTTTTATTTCCCTGCCTGGTTGGTTGGATGGCTGGATGGTTGGTCAGTGGGTGGTTTTTCGGATGGTTTTTGGATGGTGGCCTGGGGATGTCCATGCGGCGCTTATCAAAATGTTGCCGCTGCCTGTCGAACGGGTGGTTTGGGTTCCTTTTTTTGGGTCTGGGTCGACTTTTGGGACACGACCAAGCAGGACGGGGATATATGTATATATGGAGTGTTGGGGAGCTGGAGCGGTGAGTACGGGGGAAGGGGGGCAAGGGAGCCGGAGGAAGTCGATGCGTTTGCCCTCTGAACTGGGACCCTGTTGGTCAGCAAATGTCCAGACCGGTTGCCACCTCCAATATCCAACCCTTTTCTCTGTCATCCTCCCCTGTTGCCATCTCTCTCTCTCACTCCCTCTCCCTCTCTCTTTCGTCAGGCTGTGGACAATTTTTGAAAACGCTTTTAAATATTAAAATCCATGACGATTTCCAACGAACATTTTCGCCATATAATTTTGTAGTTGGCCCAGGACGGTATTTGGGTTTTCAGTTTGCTCTTTGAGGAGCGAATGGGGTGGGTTGGGAAGGGGGGTGGGGGGTGGGGGTGGTCGTATGGGATGGTTTGGGATGGCGCCCGAGCAGGGACTCTTTTTGGGTGGCTTTTGACTGCCCGTTGCGCATATTGAATTTATTTAATTAAGGGTTCCATGCAGCACACACACACACACACACACAAGAACCCACATCCTCCCCACCCCCTTCCCCACGTTGTGGGAAAAACATCTCCTGCTCGATGACTTCATTTTTTGGTCAAGTACGCTATGGCTTCTCTCATTTTTCTCGTTCTTGTGTATTTCACAATAATTTGCACGACTGAACAGTCAACCCCCCACCCGCTATTTTTAACCCCTCACCGCACTCTTAACCCACTGAATATAAGAATAAGTAATCGGGATATTTGTTAGAGTTCCTTAAGGAATTAGGCCATTTTTATCAATTCTCAATTTATTTCCAATAGAAAGTCTAAATCTAAAGTACATTAAAACATATTTGTTAGATTTGAAATATCTTATTTATTTATTTTTCTTTGACTTCCTAAACAGTTTAATATTTTCAAAATGGTTACCTAAGTTGGGGGCTCAAAAATAAATACTAAAATAATATGTCTTAATATATATATATCTTGACAAATGTAATTTACTTTTCCTTGGCCTGCAAAAAAATTCCCCATATACTGGTGTGTTATTTGACCACTTTTAATTAATGGGTTAACCCCGTTTTCCGGGAATACGTGTTCACAACTGCGCATATTTGTCGGCTATGTTGTTGTTTTCAGCTGGGAGATGAAAGAACTCCAACCAAACTATACCAAAACCGAACTCAACTGTTTTTTCCATTTTCGAGGGTAAGGGGCTTAGTTTTTGGGGCGGTCAAGGGAAATTCGCAGCCCATTTTGGTATGTCACAATTTCGCCAATTCGTTTTCGGCTTGCTTATTTTAATTTGTTCTGATAACTATGAAATTAAATGAAATGCTGCCTCGAGGAGTCGAAAAATAGGTTTCAAGTGACTGTGACACAGACAACGAATCAAGTCACATAATTAATTTAACAGTCGGCCGCAGTCAACGGAATTGCAAGTGCAAACAAAAATTCAGATGAATTTAAGCAAGGAATCATGAATGCTCTCAAAAATGGCTAAAAATACTGGTCTAATAAAATGTGCTACCGTTCAAAAATTCAAGGAAATATATTATGGGATTGCTCAAGAAAACATATAAAAAATATTTTGCAGTATTTAAGATGATGCGATAGATAAATCATTTCAGTTTTTACATGTTTTTGTGTTTAAAAATCAAAAATGTGATTATAAGGTAAAATTATTATTATTAATTCTTCTGTTTAGTTTTTACATTTTTTTTTATTTGAAATTATATATTCAAAATGAACACTATATTTTGAAGCTTAAGAGATCTACCAGTACGACAAGCCGACTTGACTAAGAGTATTGCAATGCCAACTGAAACTGAGAAGTCATGTGAAGATGAGCCTATGGATTTTGGGTTCGCTGAGTGGACGCGAGTGGCGATAATAATGATAAACATCGCTCCGGTCAGTCGTGGACAATCGAGTGGCTATTGTTGTTGTTTGCCACACGCACACAAGCGGGTGAAAGTGGGTGGCGGTGGGTGATAACAGACGGTGGGCGGTGGGGCGGTAGGCGGAAGGCCACGCACTTTCGCTGCGATGCGCGGCCATGTCAAAAAGTTTGTTTTGACAAATGATGTCGCCATCATTTGGTGCCGCGTCCTTTTCGACCACTTTCCCCATCCAACTCCTCCACCCCCTCCCCCCCAATCCTTAGTCCACCCATTCCCGAACAAAAGGAGTGCAATTTGGCCCCTGTCCAGTCTCCATATGTCCTTGTCCATATGTGTGCCAATCTCCCGCTGACGGGTTTCTAATGAACTTGGTGTCGGGAAATTATGGGCAAATAAAGGAGGCGTTGCCATGGAGAATCTTATGGTTTCGTTATCAAACACAAGTCTCACAAATTTGTAATGACTTAATTTTTTTTTCGAGACCTTCTACATACATTGGGGAAAATTATGCTCAAACCATTATTAAACATAAACACTTATTATCGACTTCAGTAGTGTATTCACAGACAACTAAAAATGAAATAATTTTCTTATTTTATTTTTAAGTACTTTAAAAGCTTATATTTTGTAATATTTATACACTTCAAACCTATCCCAAAAATTTTAAACGAAATGCTACGCTTGAGGAATTGTTTTTTTTTTGGTATTTTTATAAATGAATATTAGCTGATCTTTCACTACAATACGAAATAAAAAAAAATTAATATAATATGCAAAACATTTATAGTACTCATTTTGCTTTAATTAACATCTAAGCTTAACATAAATACATTTGTGTCCCAGCATTCACTAATTGTGATTTGTTCAATAGTAAACAAAACAAAGATTGCAACAAAAGTTCAAGAGTTCTCTCGGTGGTTTTGGGGATTTCCTTCGGGATTGTTGCTGTTTCTGCGACCTAACCACCGACTTATGACGACAGAGAACCACTCGGGGATTTCCCCTTTCTCAGCTCTCTCTCTCGCTTTCTCCGTTTCACTCGCTCCGAGTGAAAAGCTTTTTCGAACAAGGGGAAATTCGAAAACGCTCACTGACTGCGGTGCGATTTCCACTCAAAAAGGGGAAATCACAGGAGAGAAAACCCACTGAGTGAGTGAAAAAGAGTGGGGAAATTAGTGAGCAACAAATTGAGTGGGCTAATAAGATACAAAAAAAAAAACAACAAATTTTGTGATTAATTGCACCAAAGGAAAAATGCATCGTTATTGTTTTAATTATGATCATTAAATTAATCCCATTCACATAGTTTAAAATTAGGAAATCAAAATTGATCTGATTAACAAATTAAGTTAAAAATGCAATATTAAAAACACATTATTAATTATTAACATTACAACATTTTTTTATCTTCCATATTTTTTGAATATGTTACAATCAAATGTTTTTAAATTTATTTAATCAATTGATTAGATTTTGAACATATTTTCCGGTTAAGGATTCTTGTGCAATTTCTCTAATCCCCCAGCGAACTTTAACCCACGACAAGTGGCGCTTATCGATGTGGCCAAAAGTGCGTATAAACCTGACAACCTGACCAAAGACTCGTGGCTTCGCCATTGTATGCAAATTAGCTGCAGATCCAAGAGACAAAGACAGCAGCTAAAAGGGGGAAAGAGACAGGTGGAGGGGTCAAGAGGAAGAGCACTTGGTGCGTGCCCCAAACAAAAGTTGTAAACGATTATCAATTTGTCATAAATGGCAAATTATGTTTGTGGCCGCTGATAGATGTTGCCTGTACAGTAGAGGCTTCTAGGAAATACACTTAACCAACTAGGGGGAAATATATAGCTTTTCGCAAACAATTTCTTTGAAAACAAGAAAAAACTGAATTTTTGCTTAGCTTGTTTTATTAATAATAAAGTCATTAATGTTCTATATTTAAATGATTGAGCAAATAGTTATATTATTTGATCAGTTCGTTTACCCAAGTAAAAAATAATTTTTATAAATTAGTTGTAGGAAATGGAAAAGAAGCATTTTAAAACGAGCCCGAGTTCAGCCATATTATCAATATTTACATATTTACAAAGTCCGAGTATTAAGGAGGGTATAAGAAATATTTTGCAATATCTATAATATTTCTTTCTGTGCATGAGAGATCCCAAGACACCAGACCAAAAATGCCGCATCGCACATTTGCGATAGGCAAAACGAAAAGCCGAACGAAACAAAAGAAAACAAAGGTTGAGAGTGGAGTACAGCTTGGCGGAAAGCCCAAAAATGGGTCATCTTGGGGGAAAACTAGTAGCAAATTCGAAGGAAAAGCGGTTGGCGACCGAAAAGGGGATGGGTAATCATCGCTTGTAGATGACAATCGCATTTGATTTAAATACAACTTTGGTTAATTTATGTTGTTCACTGTCAACGCTCCGTTTCACTTCCTGTCGCCCTGCAATCTTTTCCTTATAGCCCTAATATGGATCGAAGCCCCCGCTGGGGTTATCCAGAGGTTAGTCTTGGTAGATATTATTCTCCAAATCGGGAGACAGGTAGAAGCATCGATGCATCAAAATAGATATCCAACAAGTCAGCCTTTTGTGGAAATTATTGGCAGCAAACACATAGGCAATTTGAAGATAAAGTTAATTGTATTTTTTTTTTATATAAGTAAAATAGTGTATATTTATTGCAAAACTTAACTGGTATACTGCTACCTATGTGGCAGCTTGAGCAGGTTGTAAATATAGGATATAACAAATTTTAGGTATAACAGATTATACGAAATATATATATTTCATTTATATTTTAATTCCTTTTAGCTTTTAAATATTATATGTGTCTTGATGGGAGGTCATGTGGGTGGTATCTTTTTAATCTTCTTTTTCTCGTCTCCATATCAGCCTAAAGTTAATTGTAAGCTGGAATTTTATTGCTATTATTATTTCTATAAAGAGATGCATATACTTAATAGATCAAAAATAAATAAAAAAATATTGTATGTTATGCAGAAGGAAAGCAAGTGTTACTTGTACCCAACAGAACCCCGATGCATATCGAATCCCGGCAACTCGTCGCAGAAACAAAACTTCTTGCTGGGCCCGAGGCTAAAACCGAATCGAAATCCCGGCCCAGACACTCCCACGCCAATTGAAAAGAAACCAGATGCAATCGTGTTCACGTTAATTAAGCAATGCCATCGCTAAGAGCCAAGAACCGAAAGGCCTAGACAGCTACAAATTTGTGTAGTAGTTGGGGATCTTATGAAGATGGGGGACTGGTGAATTGCGCGCCAAATCAACAGCCGCAAATATGTCGAAAACAATAAATTGCAAAGGAACTTAGACAAACAAACATTCGAACACATATGCCGACTCCAAATCCCTGCATACTTTTGGGCGCACTCAGATAAAAGGGTCGCCTGTCTGATTTTGAAGTGGAGGCGGATGGAGATGCGGATGCGGATGCGGATGTGGATGCGGATCTTTGGGACAGCCAAATATTTGCCGCGACGCGCACTTTATTATTATCCTTTTATTATCAATGAAAACACAAACGCCATGGGATAAATGAAAGAGAGACAGCCACATGTGTGGGATACTAAAATAAACAAAAAACTAGCCGTCGTCGCTGAAAGTCCCTGATAATAAATATCCTTCTTCGGCTTTTCCCGAAAATATTCATTCATTTAATATATAATAACCGCAGGATTCCAATACTCTTTTAAAATAAATTTTATTATTTTATTATTTATTTTCGACCTTAAATTTGATATAATAAAAAGTAACATTTGATTCGCTGATGATTTTTAAGCACTAAATAAACTACTGTGTAGTAATAAATAGAATTTTTATTTTTGAAAATAAGATCACTAATAAAACTTATATAGGATGTGTTTTTTGAACATTTTTGGAAGTAGGATTTAAATTGTAGTATAACAAAAATCGTATATTTTTAATGAACTTTAAAAGGAGTATAAACCTAAAAAGAGTATAGAGTTGGTCTATAGAAATAACTTGTGTCACAAGTGGTGCGTCCCGAAAACCCCCTCCCCCCTCGTCGACAGGAAGCTCTTCAATTAATCGCACCTTTTCCGCACACAGACGCTGAAAAATCCCACGCCAAATCAAAACTGAGCCAAAACTACTCGAAAAAACCCCCCGAATTCATTCGACACACACGCACAGTTGATTTCGTAGGCAAATTTATTTATTGAAGCATAATTTTCTATTTGTTGTTTTGCGGTTAGAGCCCCAAAAAAGGGTTAAGGGGTGTGTGTGCGTGGGGCACACTGCCCGGGATAGGGTTAAAAACTATCAAATGCATTTGACAGCTGCTTTTAATTTTTGCCAGCAGAATACGCGTCTTCGTCTTCGGTTATTTGTTTTGTGGATTTCAATGGGTTTCCCTGCGAATTGCCAAACGGATTGGATTGAATGAAGGAGCAGGGGTTTTTTGGGTACGGGATTGATTGCTTTAAAGTTTTGGGATTTTCATTCTGATTTCGGAGCAGGAATTGCGGTGGCA
Source organism: Drosophila rhopaloa (assembly GCF_018152115.1). Lineage (NCBI taxonomy): Eukaryota > Metazoa > Arthropoda > Insecta > Diptera > Drosophilidae > Drosophila > Drosophila rhopaloa. Next base: position 8,078,692 of record NW_025335123.1, on the reverse strand, counting down.
AACTTAAGCTAAGAAGAACAAAGGCGCCCTACAGTGGTAATGAGTAAGTTTAACAAGTTTTGTTTTAACAAATTTTAGGAAGAAAATATTTGAAAAAGTTTTATAACTACAGAATAGAGATAAAAGGTTAATATGCATCCCAGTTTTAATTGCAGTTTCTTAAGTACACATAAGAATAATAAATTTAGATATATTAAATACATCGGTTAAGTTTAAAACCTATATGATGTTGAAAGGCACATGTTAAAATTATTTTGAATAATAAAACCTAACGAATGCATTCTAGATATTGAATATCATATGTATGTACTATTTGAAGGATCAACAGATGTTAGCTTGAAAATCGTTAGAAAAAAGTAATTTCAACTTCAACAATTGCTGGATTTTAATTTGAAGTGAAGGTCCTTTTTCCGCTTAAGTGGTATTTACTGTACCCGGAAAATCACGCACCCAGCGGAATGCACTTGGGCGTTTGTCGAGTGCCACTCACTTATAGACAGTCACCATTTTGAGCAGCTGCTCTAAGGCCGTGTAATCCCATTCTGCATTACATTTGTGGTTGGAAAAGCTGGAAGGGAGAGGGGGAGAGGTGGAAATGCCGGAAAATGGCAGGAGGTGCAGGTGCACAGTGAGCCTAAAAGTATGCAGTCCACGTTTGACAGACAGACGTTCCTCCCAGAGATACAAAAATTCAGCGCCGGAACGTTTGACAAAAAAGCGCAGCAAAGGGGCAAAATGGTAAAATGGTAAATGGTAAAATGGCAAACCTGCAAACTGGCACCACAAGGATGCACACGTAGAACGCAGCTCATTGTCGGCCAGGTTTTCCTCGTTTCTCGTGCTCGTTCCTGACCGGAAAACAAAAAGAAGTAATGTTAAATAAAATAAAATAAAATGAAATAGAAATAGAAATACCTGCGAGTGGCGAAAAGGTGTCCTGCACAAGGACATGGGGCTAATGTTATTTTTATATTACCCGGGCTGGCTACTTAACCCAACCAAAGTGAGTCGGCCCTTTGTTTTTGGCCATGCATGTGTTTAATTTTAATGAAATTAACGCGTGTAATGGCAGCCACGCCCCCTCACTTTTTTGGGCCGCCCACTGTCCTAATCTGTCTGTCTCTCCTCGCTTTTGATGTATGTCATTTTTTCGCCCCAGAGTCTGGGGGCACAAACGTGTTAAATGTTAATTAAAAAGCACCAGCAGAACATACAAAAAAGGACTACAAAAATATGTGTTGTGTGGGGGAATGGGTTGTAGTAGCAAAAAAAAAAAAAACAGCGCCCAAGAATGAAGGGCTTAGAAGATTTTGGCCAAGACACGAGGCTTAGTGCAAGTTGTGCATCCCTTTATTTAACCATTGCTTTTCTCCTCCTTTTTTTGTGTTTGTTTTCCTGGCCAAATCCTTTGGCAAATAAACATAAACACTCCTAATTAAGAGATGGCTTGTAAACTGGGCAAGTCTTGGGCTAATTGGCCGCTGTTCTTTTTGCCAGACGGCCGGCAAACAAAGAAACAGGTTAACAAGGCTCACACGCAGCAGGAACCGCAGCTGACTCGCCCCCCCTCCCCCTTCTCCCCTTCCCAAAAAATATAAATGTCATCTTAAATATAATTTTCGCGTATTTTTCCCTTGCCCACGTGCCGTTTGTTTAACCCCTCCACGTCGTTTTCTTTTTTTTTGGGCCGGGCCAAAAAGAAAAGATTTGCGAAGCGGTCGCACATGTGAATGCGAGTCCTTTTCGTACTTTTCGTCCTTTTCGCTCTTCACTCCTCGGCTGGCAGCCTGCAGTTGCATAATTTTTGGGCGCACTGCATCTGTCGGAACTTGTCACTTAGCCTCCGTGATTCTGGTGCTTTTTAATTCGGCTATAACGACCTACAATGCACGCTATTATCAAAAATAAAACACTTCAAAACGACATTTTTGTAAAATGAATTACATAATTATACTAAATAATATATCAGAAAAAGGGAGAGAGCGGTCAAATCATTGCATTTAATTTAAAAAATTTAAATACAAAATTGTACTTTTCGAAAAAATTTACGAGAGTACCGCTTATAATAATTTTTTTTGCCAAAAGCTGGAAAAAATCTGTTCTTTTTTTTGGGATTTTTAATCAAACCCCTGGGAAATAGTGGTCGCATTTTGGATAGTCATACCTCGTTGGATTCGCTATAAAATTTACAATAAAATGGCATTCACAGCTAAAAAATTTCAATTTTGGCCAGTTTTCGCAAAATATCATGATCTAACCCCTTATTAAAAATGCGAAAATCCGTAAAAAAATTAAGTTTTCCAAATCCACCTGAAATTGATTATATAGGTCCCCAGCTGCACAAAACAGTCATTTTGTCTAATTTATAGCTGAAAAGAGCCTTTATTTTACATGAAATGCACTTTTTGGACATAAACAAAGCCTGAAAAAATCAACTCAAGTTTCGATTTTTTAATCAAAACTTTGGGAAATAGTGCTCGATTGTTGGAATGTTATAAAATATTCGTTATAAAATCGTTATAAAATATGCAATCGATTGACATTTACAGCTGAAAAATTACATATTAGACCACTTTGAAAAAAATATCATTGTGTAACCCCATTAAAAAAAATCGGAAAATCTAATCTGAATTTATTAAAAATTAATTTAGAAATTTATTAAGAAAACTCTAAAAATGAATTTAAGCATAGAAATCTTAAAAATGTATTTTCCAGTCGTAAGGACCCCACTAGCACCCTATGCAAACACTCCCCACACCCTCCATATTTCCCCTCTCCACTTTCCCACTCTCCATTTTCCCACTCTCCATTTTCCCGAGGAAAAGCGAGCGGCGAAGTGGCAAAGGGAACTTGCCACATTGCGCGTTTGTTGGCGGCCGCAGATAAACGCATAAATGACGAGCTGAAATCTTCTTTATGTTGGGAGTGTGTGTGCTTTTTTGCCCAACCAAAGCATTTCTTTAACCTGCTTCCCCACCTCCATCTTAAATGTTAAAAAGCATTTTTTGTTAAGCCTTTACCCCGAAAAAAAAAGAAACCGTCGCCTGACCTGAGTTACTTTGTGTGAATGTGTGTGGGCGTTGTAAAAATTATAAGAATTTTCACTCAAGTTGGTTACTTTATCTCTCCCATTTGTGCGGCGCATTTTTTCCACATTCGCCAGAAGATCTGCATGTTTCTCTTTGCCTTTTTTTGGCTTTGTGCTGCGTATTTATTTCGCTAAGAATGTGTAAATTTCTACTTTATGCAGAATCTGCGGCCGCGACTTCTTAGCATATTTGTCCCTACCAACAAAAAAAGAGATTGTGTAAAAAACTGGGAAGAAAATGCCTTTGAAGAAGTTACAAATGCTTTAGCGACAAGTACTTTTTTCCCCTAGTTTTCTACTATTTAACTTTCATAAAAAAACAACACACAAAATATTAAAAAAATATATAATAATTAAACTAAGAACAATTTTTTTTTTATTTGTTTTTTCTCTTTTTGGAGATAAGCTAAATATATTTTTAAAATGTATTTACTAGATAAATATAACAAATTATAAATAAATTGTTTTATAATTTAAATGGAAAATAAATTGGAATAAGGAAATAGATAAATTAATCAAATTAAAATAAAATAACAAGGTAAAACCAGTTCTGCGATGAATTATACAATATACATTATAATAAATATTGGAAAATAAAATGGGTTAAAGCTAACCAAGAAATTAAGGCCAAGACAGTGACAATAATAATTAAATTCAAATAAAGAGAAATTCGCATTTCATGAAAAAGCTAACACAAGTTAAAGCCACGTGACAAACTTGCGTGTTCCTTATTTCTTCCTTGTTTTTTTCCTTTATGTGGCGGGGAAATCCCCATTAATCGCATTGGTGTTTATTTAGCTTGTAATTACATTCATTTATTTACTTATTGACTGTGTCTGCGACTCCGTTGCTGGACCCCCCCAACCCCCACCACCGAATAACTAACAATATTCCTGGGAAATGGGCCCCCGCCTCTGACCTTCGGTAAGCCACAAGGCGAACTGCCGGCCAACCCCCATTAAAAGCCAATATCTTTGGGCCCCGACAGCCTTGGCCAAATAAGAAAAAATGTCTTTGAATGACTGACAATCAATTTCGCTTGGCTGCAGCCTCCTTTGCGGAAGGACGAAGGACGATGGACTAAGGACGATGGCTCGTGTCGCCTTAACGAACGTTGAAAATTACTTTGACATAAGTTAATTAATCTTTGGCGCGCAAAGTTCGTGTTTGAAATATTGCATAGTCGCTGCAGAGCAGACCGAAAAACAAAAGGACTCAACCGATGATAACCAGAAGAAGGACCTCAATCCCCCCCCTTCCGCCGAATATTCCTGAAATTCAGGAACTGGCAGATGGCAGGTCGACTCACTGTCTGAATGAAATATTTGTCAATGAGTATTGCTAATTTACAAGTTTGATTTGTTCGGCGTGCACGAACAGCCACTTCCTTTTTCCGCAGGACTTCTCCTTGACATTCGCTCACCGCTTTCACTCTGTTTCTCGTTGAGAAATTGCCCGGGCATTCTTCTGGCCAGCCGTACATAAATAAAATCCATCGGCCGTCCTGGAGATGCAGGAAAATGTTTTCCGGACAAACCGACTTAGGTGTCCGGAAAATTCCGCTGTTCGACTTGCCGGCCAAATGAGGAAATTCCAAATGGATTCCGCCTGTGATTGAGTGATTTAGCCCAATGTTAGTTTGGGTTTTAGTTGGCTTTCATTAGGAGCAGGTCTGGAAATATCAAGGCATTAGGTATTCAGGTTTAAGAAAATAAAGGCATTTAAATTGAATGTTATTTATACAAGCTATTTAAATATTATCATCATATAAATATCCGTCTTAAATTAGACCATATGAATCTTGTATTATGGTACTCTCATAATCAAATGATTCTTTTTAAAGTAGAAATTGCAATTTTAAAGTAATTTATTATACCCCAGCTAATCAAACTTAAATGAAGTAATTAATGTATTTGAAATTAATGTTTTACCTGAATATATCGAAAAATGTATTATAAAAGAAGCAAAGAATATTGCAATTTTTAACCCAATGATATATATATATATATATTTATATTCCAAATAAGCATACAATAAAAAACAATTCTATGCACCATAACGTTTAGTTAAATCCCTGCCCCGTCCACTTAACATCGATATCATTGGAGTAAACCGAGTCAATGAGCCTTGCCATATGTGTAATCCTTGTGAAATCCTTGCCCCATTCCTGGCTGCCACTTTTAATGGATCACCAATGTCCTTCACCTTCTCTCCCTTCAATTTTTCCCCAATCTGGCAATCCCATTTGTGCCATCTCCGATGTCCAAGAGTCCTGGACAGTCATTTCTCATACAATTGCCACTGTCATTTCGTAGCAACTTGTAATGGACTTTAATCAATTAATTTGAAAACGCTTTTCATTTGGCAATGAGGGGGGAAATCGAGGGGAAAGCCGAAGAGAGAATCGCAGAGACAATGGCAAAAGTAAAGTGTCTGCCTGGTGGCTGGCCACTTTCTTCTGCAAAAAGGACGGAAATACATGGCAAGCCGATGCCAAAAATGTGGATGGGCAAGAAAAAGAATAAATAAACAACCGAACCAGGCGTTTGGACCCGGTTCAGGGCCAAAAAAAGGGGAAGACGAGGGGGTCGGGGCCAAAAGGACTCCGAGGCAGGACAACAAACGCACTTAAAACACAATGATGCTCATTGTGTCTGACAGGCAGACGAACGGACCCATGCAGGAGTCCCCCCCTCTCCCCCTTAGCTCCTCACTCCCCCGAAAACCTCCGATTCAGATACTATAGCTATAGCTATTGCTATGGCTATATAGCTGATGCTGATGCTGATCCACCTAAGACGACGACAACGACGATGTGGCGTCGTCTGGTTTGTGGCTCCTGCTTCGGCCATCCACTCGGAAAAATAAGAACATTGTTTGAAATAGTAGATAAAATTATAAAAAATAATAATACAAATAGTATTATAGAAAACCATCGTATTAGTAAAACAGGCAAAAGCAAGAGCGAATCAACTTTTATCTTAACAGACTTATACAAGTCCCTAAATCATATTTAACGATTATTTCATGTTTATACAAATACGCTTTTTAAAAAAGCGTAAATAATTTCAAATAATTATTTTTTATGATATTTATATAAATTGAATCCTGGAATATTTCAGAGTTTTTTAATCATTTGTAAAACAACGTGATATTGTTATTTATATATTTTTGCCTATTTAATAATACTATTCAAATATTGTAAATATTTAATACATTTAATTTATAATTAATTGTCTTAAGATATCTTTCTTAAGAAGTCAACTTACCTATCAATACTTTTTTAGGGTTTAGTAGCTAGAATTATTTCGAGTGTGATATGGATGGAGTTTGTGGCCTGAGAAGGTGACTCCTGCTCCCTGGCATTCGAGCACTTTGATTACGCATTGGCTTTGTCCCGGCTCAGACTTTCCCGGAGACTCTTTCCTTTGGATTTTCCGCTTTTCCCGCTGCCTTTTCCATTCCATTCCCTGGCATTCCGTTCCTATTCCGCCGTTGTTTTGCCACTTCAGTTTGATTTCATTGCGTTCCGCATTTCTTTGGGTGCTTTCTGGGTTTGAGTTTGGGTTCCAGTTTGGATTTGGACTTCGGTTTGCCGTTTTGTGTCGCCTGGCCATTGTCCTGCCCTTTGTTGTCCTGCTTTTGGTCACGCACTTTTCCGAAGTCAAGTGGAGGCGGGAAAATGGCCAACAAGAGAGTTTGGAAAATGCCAGGGAAAGGGGCCACTTGAGCAGCTCATTTTGTACTTCATTGAGGACAAATTAGTGTCGATGAAGAGGGAGCCTGTTTCGGATGGAGTGTTTTTTTTGCAGTGTGGGAGTTGATATTTGAGTTCTGGTAGGGGTATTGCATTTATTTTTAATGGATTAACATCAAGGCTTACAAATTAAAGGTTATACAAAATTTCTAGGGAAATGATGAAGCATAAAATATGTTAATAGAATTTTCAATAACCCATAAGCCAATTAACCAGATTGAACTTAAAATTCAGTTCGAATAGCAAATTTTATTCAATTTTAAAAAAAGGTGAATTGTGGAGGATATTGATAACTCAATGATCATTATTTTTAAATCTATTTATTTGGACACTTGTCATCAATGCAACTTTATTTTAATCCTCTATAAATATCTCGTTTAAACGATCTTTTTAATGTTTTTATATGGTTTCTTATCTTATATTACAGGAATATATATAAAGAGATAGAGGAGATAGTAGGAGTCCTTTTGGCTTATTTCCGCTTCCGTTTTGCTTTGACTTTTCGCCCACTACCGCCCCCTATTTTCTTTATTACCCCAGCCCGCCCTTTCCTCTGGGAAATCCCCCTGCCTCCATTTTGGCCATGTCAACCAATTTCCAGTCACAATGACACTGAAAAGCGACATCGGCAGTGGACTCTGCAAATGGCAAGAAATCAACGTCAGTGGGTGGTGAATAATAGTTGGGTGGGGAGAATCTGGTGGAGAAGAATTGCAATAAAGAGAGAAAGAGACAGAGGGAAAGAGAGAGAGAGAGAGAGCGTAGAGAAGAAACCAAACGAAAGGCAGCTGAAAAAGAATTAAATCAAGAACTCATTAAGGCGCCGGATGCAATCACACTTTGCGCCATTCAGCGCGCCACTCTATCTCCACTATTTCCCTCTCTTTCCACCCGCCATACGCCCCTCTCTTTCCATCTGACCCCCATAGATAACCCATCCCTTTCACACATAGAGCAGCAGAGTTGTCGCCGTTTGCCGTCTCCGTTTGCCGCAAAAGTGCGCACAATTATTCATTAACTTTGCACCGGAAAAGCAGAGAAATTAAAAACTGCCAACGCCAGGATAAATAGGGACAAAGTGCAGAAATTAAAAATATGAGAAATACTACGACAGACAGGGACAGCAAGAGGAGGTGGGCGTGAGTGAGAGAGAGAGAGAGAGAGGGAGACACACACCGAGTTGGGTTTGAAAAAAAATGAGTTGGTTAAGTAAGAAGTCCGCTAAAAAGGGGGCGGGGGTGGTTGTGGGTGGAGGGGGGTGGTGGAGCGGCCGAGCAGGTCACAACTAATAAAACAAAAGTCAAAAGTCCTTAAGCGCAATGAAGAAGCTAAAAATGCAACGCGGCAGCGTCAGCTTAAACTACAAAAAAATATATGAGAAAGGGAAAGGGGGCGGTGGAGCAGGCAAAGGGATGCAGTACACTGACAAAATAAAACGGTACAATTAAACTGTTTTACCATGATATTTATACATACATGATATATACATATATTTTTAAGATCATAAAGCATCTTATAAGCTTAAATGCCCATTTTTTGGTTATTCAGACATCTACATGTTGCTTAAAATTAGAACGCTGTATTTCAATCCTTTTTTTAGACATATTTATATACTTTAAGTCTGTAGAGATTGCTGTAAGACTTCTGATTGTTTGCCAAATAAGAAATAGTAGTTTGCCAATAATAAAATTTAATGATAGGCTGATAGAAATTGGTGGGCCAGCCGACTCCCAAAATATTGAAGTTCATATTGGTACTAACAAAATTAAACTTTCCTACGTAATTTAATAACAGTTTGGTAAAGTTCGCATCCTCTATTCTATTAGCAACTAATCGCTGGGATAAGCTTACTTATCATGATTTGTATTAGATATTTGATTCGGTATATTTTTGTTCTGTGCATTTCGGGGTGACTGTTTTAGTCGGCTGGCGGAAAAGGGTTAAGGCTGATGAGCCTGACTTGCCGCACCCCCTCCGCTCCACCCGCCCGCAATTCTCCAGTAGCCAGTAATGAGGCGCCCAACGCTGCGGGCAACCATAAAAATCTCAGGACCCGAAAGGACCCAACCTCCTTGTTTTTTTTCGAAACCCCCCCACCATCCGAAACCCCCACTTTTGGTGGCCATTTGGCTGCCGTGAAGCATTTGGCGCAGTGGCGCCTGAAAGCATGCAGCACTTATTGTTTTATTCGCTGCAAGGTGGGGGCAGTATGGGGTTAAGGGGTGTAGGTGGGTGTGCGGGTGTAGGGGCATTCTGAAGACTGCTGGCCCAGCATATCCGCTCCACGTCACTTGTGATAATTGCGTGCAACCGGTCGCGCCTTGTGATTGTGACATCGCCTACTACTCCCCCACATTTCCAGCACCACCCTACCCCCCCCCACCCCCTCCTCTGGTTTCTAAGAAACTCAAAAAATCTGGCCACGCCCCCGCAACCGCCCCTCTTTTATCCCACACATCTGAAGCCCCTTTGTGCATATCAGGCAACCGGATCAGGCAGTAGAAAAAGCCAACGTCACACAGAGAACAAAAAAATATAAGTAAAACAAAGTAAAAACAAAATAAAAAAGGAAAAACCAAAAAAAAATGTGGGAAAAACGAAGAAAAAGCTGAAAAAAGTAGGAAAATTTCCGAGGTTGGGGGGGGAAAAAAAAATGAAGAGATGGAAAGCAAATGCGAAATAAAAATTCATAATTACGTTTACGCCGGTAATTAAAAATTATTGTAATACACACGCAATGCCCAGCAGTTGGTGGACACTTTGGTCTGGCCACGCCCACTGCCCCACCACCCACATGGCCACTGCCACTCCCACTCATCCCGAAAAACCGCCAACCGCCTGTCATGTGAACGGAATGGTTCGCTGAACAAATCAGGGCCACATTCGCAGTTGGAGAAAATCCAAGCAGGAAGCTGGAAAACGGCGAAAAACTACTGGGCAAAATGCAAGAGTTGGTGGAAAAACTAACAGGAAAATGACAGGCGAAGGAAAAGGGGGGAAAAGCCAAAAGCAGGATGCGTCTGCTTGATGACGATGGCGGTAATTACAAGATAAAAACTATTTAAGTGGTTAGCAAACGGAATTCGAAGAATAAAAAAAGGCCCAAATAATATCTTATGACCTCAGTCTTGTTGGAAATAAGAAAAATGATACGAAACTATTTAATATAATAAAATATTTATATTACTTAATATGTTTACATGAATAAATAAAATTGCTTTCTTTACAAACTATAAATACTTCTTTAAAAAAAAAACCTGCTAAATTAGTTTCATTAGCAACTTTACCGAGAATCATTTAATATATATGGCCAGCCTTTAATTTCAGTTTCCTTTGATTTCTCCCAATAACCCCATTAAAAAAATTTGGTTAAACAAATTAATTAAATCATATTTTGAATTGATGGTGCACAAGCGATTGCGCAATATGTCGAATGTCGAATGCCCATTTGAGCAGCTTCAAAGTGAAACCTCAAAAGGCGCCTCCCACCTCCAAAAGGCCCCCTTCCCCACCAATACGCCCCTTTTGATACCCTGCAGCGGCACTTAAATTACGCACACATCGTTAAACGCGCGTTTGCAAATTGAACAATATTTGAAAAAATTACACAAAAAAATGGAAATACAAAATGGGGATGAGGTAGAAATATGCCAGAGCCATGAAGTGCAAAGCTACAAAAAAAAAAAATTGGCAAAATTTTGTATTCGTGCTTCCTTTTATTTTTATTAATGTTGCGCCAGCCGCCGATGGCAAAAGCCGCGCACAGCTCGTTAGCAACTTAAGTCGAGCTGTTGACGACGCCGATATGGAGCTGAACCTGAAGCTATATAGCGCGGGCTATAGGAACAATCGGGGGGAGTGGCTTAGACGTCAAACAAAAGGCAAACGTCAATGCGTCGCCGAATTGGCAACATATTTGCGAACAGCCGCGAGTCGAAAGCGCGAAACGCCATTCCCCCTCATCATCAGTAACCACCATTCCTTTTTTTTTTGCTCAAAAGCCCGCGGCATATGCGAAAAAAATAAAGAGAGCTCTGGGAACTGACTACTTTTCAAAAGGGTAACGAACCGACAGACACCCTGTACTTTACCATTGAGAAATGTATTTGGCTATACCAAAATGTTAGTTTGATAAATATTTAGTATTATGAAAATACTGTTGAATCTCATATTTCATTAATATTTTAATATATATATTAATGGATATGTATTGTTAGGAAGTATGTATTTTCCATTTACGCTTCAGAAAAAAAAGGTGTGTTCAAAAATGGCTCTATTATTATAACACGTTATATAAATATTTTTGGAGTAGAATTTTTTTAAGCATTTAAAATTCACTTCAAAAAGTATTTTATTTCTAAATTCATTTTTTTTAAGAAAACTACGTAAAATCAACAATAGAATACATAGATATTTGAATGTTGTGTACACTTTCAATTACTTAACAAAAATTTGTAATTTATTTATTTCAGATTTCAATCCACTAGTTTCGATTCCATGGACTTATTCATTTGTTCATTTTGCAACATGGCATACCCCGAATCTCCTTACAGGGTATATATTTGCTAGCCCGAATAAAAAAGGAAAATAAGGCGAACGAAAGCCGCGACATTGACGACGGCACGCCAAAGCCAAGGCTAAAGCAGCGCCACTCAGCCACCCACCATGCACCATACACCATCCACCACCCACACCCCACTTACCGCCCCCTCTGCCCCTTGCCACCACCCACTTTTTGGCCAACAAAATGCGGATCGCGGGCCGCTCTGCGTGTTTGATTACCACGCGCGGTTACACGCAAAACAACGCAATTTTCGGCATGCATGCCGCCGCAGCACCACCCAAGCAACCACCCACCACCACCCCCCGGCCAAGACAAGGTCGCTGGGTGGGGGTGGTGGCTGGATTGGGCACCGTTCGATCCGGGGGTCGCGCTCGCTTACAAGAAAAATCGCACAAAATCCCACTTGACAGGCGTAGTTAGCGGGCATCATGCAAATATCAGTCATGTTGCCAACAACTGCCGAGGGTTGCTTCAAAAGTTGTAGCTTAGTGGGAGAAATAGTCCTTAAATTATTGAATATACAGATAAACTTACAAAGCAAATGATTTTAAAAGTATTTAAACTGTATAAAAACATTTCTCATATTAATATTGGTATTTTATAGCAACCAAAAAATTTAAATCAAATCAAATAGCTTAATATCATTTAGAACTGTTAACTTATGATTCCAATATATCTGTATTATTGAGTTGTTATACAATTAATTGTGTATACATGTGTATATATACATACATATATATAAATATATATATATATATATATATATATATAATTATTAAAATTATATATTGTGATCCGAAGAGCGAATCTCTCGAGAACATTTCACTTTTAGTTTTAATTATAATAACTTTAAGTATAAATATTATACCTAGCTGCTAAACTAAATTCAAGACAACTAATTAAGTAATGTAGTAAAAATATGTTTTCAATTAGTCAAAGATATAATTATAAGTTTAAACATTTTTCTTGGCATCGATATAAGTTTCATTATTTTTGGGCCGCCCCTCGCAGCCGCTTGGTGGCCTTTTGAGCCTTCTTGTGATATATTGAACATCGGCGACCGTGGAACAAGGACTCAGAAGGACAGGCGACGGGCGACTTTCGCCCCCTTGGCCCGACTGCGGTTAATGGCTTATTTAAAATTGCGGCGCTGGGCGCTGTTTTTTGAGAAATTGGCAAACCGCTGGCGAAATTGATACGCGGCAATCAGTGCGCGCGGGAGTGGCACCGCGGCCTTAAATCATAATCAGTAAAATGGAAAAAATATAAATAATGAAAATTACGCCAGAGACGAGCCAGCGAGCAGCCAAATTGAAAGTAGAGCTCTGAGGGTTGCCAAAAATACAACGGAAAAAAAACGGGAGGGGGGAGAAGTGAAATTTGCATAACCCAAAATCGGGTGGTTGGGTGGCAGTGCCGAGTTGTTTTGAATCAACAGGATGAACGAGCTGGCGAAAAATATAAAACTCAAATGAAATTAATCTAATAAGGCAACATTGTGCGCGGGGGGCAACTTTGTTGCCTTGACTTTCCGTTTCCGTTTTTTTGTTGGGCCAAGTCAATTTTACAAACCATTGATGCAGAAGATCAAACTTCCGCACAAATGTTGTTAATGAAATATTAATGCGAAAAGGATATGCAATTGACAATTGTCTCTGCCCTCTTTGCCATCCTTCCCCTCAATTTTTCCCAGCCGCATTTCCCATTTCCCGGACCCCATTTCCCAGCTTTTCTTGTACTTAGTCTCCGGCTTAAAACACAAAGCCGCTCATTTGCATAGGACCCTTGTGGGTGGACAGTTGCTGCCTCTAAATTAAATTACAATTCCAAAACTGCCGCAGATAATGTGAAAAAATCACAGCCATTAATCATGACATCCTCCTGCAAAACTGCAGCCTGAATTGACATTTTCCATTTGCCGGCTGAGGAAACGTCTTATGCAAATTATGTCCATGTCGACCACCCCATTGGGCTGCAGTTAAAAGCATTGATAAATCATAACCACAAAACGCTGAGGCGCAGATTTATTTCCAGCGAAAAGGAAACCCGGGGAAATGCTCAACAGTTTTCCCTTTAAAAAGGTTGCGAAAAGGTGGGAGAAGATGTATTCTTCCTCGGAACTCTGAGCGATTATAGAAAGTGCATAGAAATGTGGTTTTAAAACATCTAATAACAATTGCTATATATTTATTTACTTTAATTTAATTTACTTTATTTATAAATTAAAAAGGTTACGATTTAGTTTCATATTTGAATAAATTGTAACCGTCTAGTAAAACTGCCTTTTGATTTATATGAAAGATTAAATAGTTTTTTAAAATAGTTGAAATATTTTTAGATATAGTTTAATTTACCAATATAAATAAATATAAATAAAGTTCTTCCCCAGTGATAAAGCTAATTGTAAAATATTAATATGTTGTTAATAGGACATGGCCTATACATTATTTCAGCTATGGTTACATAATAAACTTTAATTTTCTTTAATAATTGTCTACGTAAAATATCCCATACAAAGTGCTGGGCAAGTGAGAATGCGTTGTGGCCACTGGACAAGTGCTTGGAATAATCCCTGATACGTATACATATATACCCGGGAACAAGGCCATATATCCCTATCACTCGATCTCAAAACAGTTTCGTAAATTTCCCGGAACAACTGGCTGAATACTGAAAACTGAAAACCACACACTCGTGCGGTGGAAAATCGGGGAATGGGATCGATTGCGGGTGTGGGCTAAGCAAACTGTCAATATTTGATGTATGTTAACACCCAGGAGCAGGATAACATGGAGCAGGATCCGGGGGCAGAGGCCATGTGTCAACATGGATGGATAGATGGATGGATGGATGGATGGATGGATGGATGGATGGATGGCTGCCTGGTTGGATGAATTTTGGCATATTTTTGCATGTGCACCATTTGGCAGCTGAATGCCAAAATGCCAGCCGCAAACATGCGCGCCAGTGGAGCCGCAAAATCGAAAGGGGGGCGATGGCAGGACTCCGCTCGATTCCGCAGTATCCTGCGAGTCCTGCCAGACGTCTGTCATGTTGTCTGGCTGCCGCAGGAGGCCACATTTCACTGCTATTCAATATGTCAAAATCGTGTCGATAACGTTCAAACAAGCCAAGGTTTGGAGGCGTTTCAAGGGGTTAAAGGGCACTGTATATTGGGTTAAGAGGCAGAATGTGGCAGGCTGACGATGCCGCCATTTGTGGCTGCAAAATGCGGTTGACGCCTGCCAAAAAGGAAGCCAGGAGCCAGGACATTTGGTCCTACACAAGGACACTCTGACACAGGGAGTGCCACAATCAGCAGACTTCAATTTCATTCGCCCATATGTTTGCACAGGCGATGTGTTATTAATAGTATTAATTTAATAAACAATTTAACTTTGTAGAGGTTTGATTTAGAAAGGAAAATAGAAAGGAATTCAGGAATTTTTCATGTTTTTAGTTGGTACCTCCTGAAATTTGAATTGAAAATATTATAGTGTTTAGCTTAAATCTTCAATAATAAAATTCGAATTCAAATTTTTCATTACTACTAGTCTACTGTTTTGACCTATTATTAGGATAGGTTTTATATTTATGGGCAACATTTAATTATGGTTTATTTATGCAGTTGTATGCAACATAAGTTTTGTAATTATTTATTTTTTGTACTTTCGCTTTTAGGAAAAGACATCCCATTATTTTGCATTTAAAAACAATTTCGACATATTTGGGTCTTTACAAAACATCAAGAACCCCTTAAAATTGAGCAGCCCAAAGAGGGTACTTCCCCAATCCACATCGTTTAAATTGCAGCCAAGGGAGGGAGACTTAATTAATCAATTTCAAATCAATTACCACAAATTTGTTACCAATATGCAAAGACATGAATCACGACTGCCCCAGACTTCCGGCAAGATAAGGACACATCTCTCAGACGAAGGCTAATGGGTTAAGAGTGCGAAAAGTGTGGGAGGTTTGGGCATAAACAAATCTTAGCTGTCAAAAGTGCTCAAAGCCATTGTGCTAATCTCAGAGTTTTGGGTTTTGGGGCAGACAGAGCGAGGATATGGGCAAAGGCAATTGCAATTGCAACGATGCGATTGCCATTGCAATTGCAATTGCAGCAGACGAGAAACAACGACAACTCTAACGGCATTCAATAAATCACTAAACACTTGAATGACGCTGCCAATGCAACTTGCAACACATTGCACACAGGCAGCAGCAGCAACAGCAACAACAGCAGCAGCAACAGCAACAACAGCAGCAACACCAAATGCACAGCAGCAACATGAAGGGGCAGAAACGGAAACGGATGCCAGGATCCAAACGGCAAGGCAGGCCTCATAATTCAAAATTGAAATTGCAACAATCAATTGCAACAACATGCAACAAATCGTTTGTAGCCTGGTAGCCTAATCACTGCACGTTCATTTTGGGGGGGCAACAAGGGGTTAAGGCCCACTCACACCCTTCGGCTGACATATAAATCTCAGTTGGAGTCGCAGTTGGCAAAGACGATGGCCAGAAATGGCAGAGAAAGTGCGGAAGGACATGTGGCACTGGTGGGTTAAGGCGGAGGGGGACCAGGGGGTGGGGCCACACAGGGGGCACCGGGGGGTCAAGGGGGCAGCCGGAGGCCAAAGTTCAATTGTTCGAGTCTGCAGGTCTTCTGCTGATAGGAAACTTCGGGGCCTCGAGCTTTGCGCCCAGGAAGATGGAGACGATGCGATGATGATGAAGGAGCTTCGCTTGGTTTCATTCGATTCGGTTAGCTGGAATCCCAAGGATACCCTACACCTCATAGAAAGGACTATCCAAATTATATAAGATTAAAAGATTAAAATGTAGTAAAAAACACATCATATTTGTATGCAATAGAAATAATTGCCAGAAGAAAACAAATGTAGTTTAATTCTTTCCTATTAGAAAGTAAACTACTTTTTACATTATTTTTACTGTACAAATAAGTATTCATAGCAATTTACTCAGATTGACATACGTCCTATGTTTCTATACCCTTTAGGAATAAAATATATATATTTTGAATCTTAAATATTAATGTGATACCAATTTTAAGTTATTTTATATACATTTTAAGACCAATTCAAATAGCTGAATGTTTAGGGAGTGAGCAAGCAAATTTACATTTTAGAAGTCAACTGAAGAGAAACTCTTTTGCTCACTCTACCAGCAATGGAAATAAAATAAAACGAAATGTGACAACTGGAATTTATTTAGTTAAATTTTTACACAACTAAAAAATACCAGAGCCCTCTAGTTAGTCCCTTGCCTTCAATTAGTACCGATTTACATGACAAAGTGCAAAGAATTTCGGCAATTTCGGGGGCAATTTTCAGGGAGAGAGTCGCAGGTGCCTTCCCAATGAGCCGTAGGGTGTAATTAGTGCTCGGCTGCTAATCTGTGATTTTCCAAATTGTTTCACAAGTGTCATAAATCAATGAAATACCAATAAGTCGTCGTCGTTGTCGTTGTCCTGCTGCTCTTCCTGCTGTTTGCTCCTACTGCTGCACCTCCTTCTGCTCCTTCTGCTGCTGCCGTTTGCAATTGTTCGAAAATGCAAATTTCGCAAAAGGATATGCCCATGCATAAATGCTCTGCCGCCGGGGGGTTAAGGGGCCGAAGGGGGCCAAGGGGTTAAGGGGCCAAGGAAGGACTCGCAGGACCCCCAAAAACAACGACAGCAGCCAGAAGCCAGACACGAAGCAAACATATTTCATGCAGTCTCAATTGGAATTCTAAATCAATCAGATTGAGACGACGCCGGCTCCACTCAGCTAACAGCTAACCAGTTCAGTTCTGTGCCGTTGGGCACCATTTATGCACTGCGAGAAACTGGATGGCACAAGAGATTCCGAAACTTGAAGCAATTGCAATCAAACTTTAATGGCAATCCAACGCGATTATAATAATAATATTGTTCAAATATAAACAATCAAACCAATCAATAAAACCCTATAAATCTTAAATAAATAAATGTTATATAAACTTAATCTTGGTGAGGTACAAAAAGGTTTGTTAGATAAAAAAGTAAAAACAAATGTTCAGCATTACAAATAAATCTTAAGTATAACCCTTAAAAGAATAAATAAGGTAGACTTTAAAATATATATAAACAAAAGAAAATTGCCTAAGCATCGTAAAAATTAACTAAACTAGTTTCATCGTAATTGACTATAAATTAAATTAAACTTGGAAAATTATTATTTTACTGCTCTTGTTATCAAGTCTTGTTATTAAATGAATATTATAATTTATTATAATATATTACAAAAAATTAGAATTTGTTGTCGAATTATTTCGGGGAGTGTATGAAAGTTGTAGGACTCTGTGCATTAAGTAAGACACAAATCATAATCGTATGCGTGGTGGGAGCGGGGGAATTTCGGACGAAGGAGGCGAAGGATTCGAAGGATGCGAAGGATGTGAAGGATGCGAAGGAGTGGCTATATCTAGGTGCCAGCTGGGCAGGGATCTGGATCTGTGGCTCGTCCTCGTTTCTCGTCCTGTTAGGAAATGCAAAATTTCAAATATGAATTGAACTGATATATTAATGGCCACTTGAGTTGCACTCGGCTCGACGGCAGGACCTCCTCAGATCCTGGGGACGTTTGTCAGCCAAAAGTAACTGCAGCTTCCTGGGGGAAATTTCGAGGAGGTTTTGCTGGTTTCGGGGAGGTGGTATAACCTGCTCGGTGTTGGCGTTTATAAATCAAAATTTTGGGCCAACAACCTGCAAACACACTCGCACACACACACAGACACACACACACACGCGCACCGAAGGACATTTTGCATCCGAGTATCTTTGTATCTGTGCTTGTGTAATTGCCAGGACCTCGACTGCATCCTGTTTTCGAGGGGGGCTTTCGGGGGGACTTTGGGGCTGTTTTACCGGGGTGCCACAATTGCAGCAACTTATCTCTCGCCTGCCCATATAAATAATGACAAGCACGACGACAAATAATAACCAAACGCACACAGGACATGCCGCAGGACAATAGGCCTGGGAGAAAAATAGGGTCGAGGTGGACGACTGTCTGTGAGTGAGTGTGCATAATATGAAAATTTATGTGCGGAAAGGATTGAAAATAAATTTATGAATTATATTGGTTAGAAAATTGCATCTACTCAAGGATATCCTTAATGTCTCCAGGATATGCATGCGTTCAGTTCGGATTGCCTTGCCCATTGTTTTGGGGGCTATCTGTTACATTCAACAATGTCCTGATTCAATTTATTGTTTGTTTGATTTGCATTCTGACCGGAGACACTCCCCAGATTTGTGCTGTATGTCCTTATAGGTATATTAGATGTATATATATGTTTGGGGATTCCTTTATGCCATTTGATCAGCGATAACAGCTGCAATTTGCGCCGAAAGTGCTTTTCGAATCATCATTGGCAAAAATAGGAATCCTCAAAAAAATACACGCAGCGAGGCTTATCGTAAAAATCCAATAAAAGTGGGCCACAGAATTCGGTTTGGGGACTTTTATGATTTTCCCCTGTTTTTGTCGGCATTAGGTGGTTTATGACTGGGTTTGGCTTTGGTACTGGCACTGGGCAAAATACCTTTACCGTTTGAATATATAGTAACCAAATTATAACAAAATTGTTACAAAGGCAATCAAACAATTAAAGGAAAATGTAAGATCTAATTCATGGCATAGTAAGTACCTACTATGAAACAAATTTCTTTAAATTATTAATGGGAAGTTAAGTTTATTACATACGCAAATTAATATGTTGTTTATGTACAAGGAAGTGCCTTCAGAAGTCACAGTACATATTTTTGTGATGTTCTTAAACTTATCATTTAATAAAATATTTTTCTCTGTGTGGCAAATATGTCAAAGTTCAGTCACACGATTCAATGGGGGATTTTGCGTAAGGTAAAAGGAACTGGTCATAAAACTTTCCCGACACGTTTATGCCTATCTGGGTTGTGGAATCTGGATTCTCAATGCCAATGCCAATGGCAATCCAAAGACATATCCACATCCTGTGGCAGTTCATCAAATGCCTGGCGACAAGTCACGAGTGCTGCAATCTGGAGTGGCTTATGGCATTAGTTATTGGTCGAGGGTGGCTGGTACATCTGATATCTGCTCTTGAAGGGACATCAATGCCTTGAGATACATTTCATTAGTCGAACATCACAGGCTGTATTTATTGGGACGTGTTTAGTGCGTGGTTGAGTGGCTTACACCAAAAATTAAATCAAATATGGATTGGGTATATTCTGTATTTAACATGAGGTGGTGTATATTTAATAACAATATTTTATCGATGATACAACTAAAAAATCTCTTTTTTGAGTATTAGGGTATAACCTCCACCTAGACCCAAAGATAAACAAACAAACTGCAACCAAAACACAATTCTATAATCGGAGAGGAGAGAGCTCCAGTGCACATGATAATTGCGGACGAGTTGAAATAATATTATTACTAAATCAACACCTCAATTAGATATTTAATGTGGCACTCCAATTGCGCGAGCAATTACAGAGCTACACCCACAATAAATTTGTTTAGAATCGGGTAAACAAGCGAGGGCCATAAAAGCAAGGTTTTCGGGGCCAATGTCAATCATTCAACATCAAGATGCGCTTCTATCTGCTGTTCTTTTTGGCCCTGAGCTGCTGTCTGCTGGTGAGTAAAAGGCCGGATACTTTCAATTAATTGAATATATTTTTACAATTTTTTAATCATTTTTAAACCCTTTTTTTTGAAGAAATTCTCCGCGGCTGGAGTGAACTTGGTGCGTGGACTCGAGGCTGTGGGTCACCATCGCAACTCCACGGGGTCACCACCTCCGCGTGGTGCTCCTCCACCACCTCGAACCACCGCCGCCAGCTCTTCGGGATAAATGAATCTGAAGCCACACCCAAATCCAGGCTTACTCCCCTTGACGAACCTTCTAACCGAACCCTAATGTGAACCTTATCCCTATGTAGTCCTTCAGCTTGAAAATAAAGGAAAACGATTCCAGCAATGCAAAATTGTTTCAATATGCAAAAGTAAAAAAAGTTCTAAAAATGATTGCACAAATTTGGTTAAATATGAAAAATAAATTATTTGCGGTGTAACTTACTAGCGTGAGAGTGGCATGCACAGCTAAAAATTGTTTTTTCTCAAAAAAATCATAATGATATTTTTTACCACCTATAAAAAAATATGTTGGCCAAAATCTGGAAAAAAGCAGACCCATATTTCGGTTTTTTAATCAAAACCCTGGGCTATAGTGGTCGAATGTTGGAATGTCATACCTTGTTGATTCCGTTATAAGATTTCCAATAAAGTGGCACTCACAAATACAAAATTTAAATTTTTCAAAAAAACCACGATTAAAACCCTTCGAAAAAATATTTTGACCAAAATCCGGAAAAAATCAGCTCTATTTTTTCGTTTTTTAATCAAAACCCTGGGAAATAGTGGCCGAATGTTGGAATGTCACACCTTGTTGAATTCGTTATAAAATTCCCAATAAAGTTGCATTCATAGCTAAAAAATTTTATTTTTCGAAAGAAAGCATGACCGTATGAAAAATATTTTGTCCAAAATCCGGAAAAAATCAGATCCTTTTTTCGGGTTGTTAATCAAAACCCTTGGAATCTCATTTCAAATCGCCCCTTGTTGGTCTCAATTTCCAAATTTTGTTTGAAAGTAATAGCACTGTCGGGCTCTTGATGGCTTGTGGTTTTTTAAAAAATAATGGAATTTTCAGATAAGCAATGATTATTTCTTATAGACAGGTGAAAAATTACCTTTAATACACTGAAAATAGATTAATTAAAATATTGTAATATTAAATTTTTCACTATTTAAATGATTCATTATTCCTTTATGTGAATGAAACTACGACTTTTAAGCCGATTTAACCGGACTTCCCGGTGCGATGTAAATCGGCATTGAATCGACAAATGTTCAGTAAAAATAAATGGAATTAGGGCTATCTGATGCTGGGGAATACATAGAATAGACTGTGTAATCATAAACACAGAGGTGAGACTGCAATTTGTGATCGCATTTGTTGATACAACCTCTCCAATTGTCCATTGTGATTGTTGTCAATTGAATGGAGCTGCAAGAAGAGTGAACTATAAAAACGATTGGCACCCCCATGGAACTCGATCAGTTGTTCGGGGAGTTCTGAAGCCGATGACCACCATGAGCCAGTCCATAGCGTACATATTCCTACTGCTGATTGCCCTGGAGGGCTTAACCCTTGGCGGCACGGCGCCCATCGGCGAGCATCCGGATCATGCCGGTTGCATACGGATAACGATCATCAAGCGACCTTTGACCACCACTACAACAACGACAACCACAACCACTACGACGACAACAACCAGAGCCACAACAGTGGCCACTGGCTAAGGGGAAAAATTGACAAAGCAATTCATTTCTTTCAAGATAAAAACATACTTAACCTGTGGTTAACTACAGGGGCCACCGGTTAATAAGGGAAATTCCTTTATGACCTGTTACAAATTTCTCATATTTGAATTCTAGCTATGATATTGCAACCCGTAATTACATGGAATTTAAAATAACCTTTGATTAAATATTAGACCACTGGTTATCAATGGAAATTCTCAAGTTAACTGCCTAAATTCTTCTATATTTACCAAGCAAAATAACACATGTTTAGTAGAGTTCATTCATTTTATTCAAATAAAATTCAAATTCAAAATACTTGAAAATACTTAATCTCTGGTTAAACAGGAAATGTGCAATTACCGATTGCTGTTTTTTTTTATAAATTTTTTTTTTTTTTTTTTTTCCTTCTTTTTTTTTTTTTTTTTTTTTTAGTTTTTTGGGTTTTTAATTTTTTTTTTTTCCTCCTTTTACCCAAAAATGCAAGTACTTTAAAAAGATGGCAGTTTGTTTTGCGAGAGTAAGTTGTCCTCTCTTAACCCATTGTTATCACTGTAAACCATTTTCCCACATTTTCCAAAAGACGAAATCATTGCATACTTTGAGGCAGACACTCGAAATGCAATTTCAGCCACGCCCACTCCCCAAGGTGATGGAAAATGGGCTAAAAAGGCAGAGTATGGCCACCGCACAATGCACAAACGAAGCTGCCGAATATAATTAAATATTTTATCGCATAAAAGTGCCAAAAATGAAACGACAACAAGAAAATGAGCAGCCGGCATGCGTTTTTCCATCTGGCTCTTTTGACCATTGTGCTTTGTGTACACAAAGAAAAAAGGTTTTCTTTCTAATGTATACCAATTTAACGCCAAAAAACGCTGTGTCTCTCTAAAACTATTCTGGAAATAAGGAATTTGTTTTAACTTTAGACCTCAAAATTGTATGGACCTATAATTATAATTAATATTTCCCTTGGATATAAAACTATGAATTGTTTAATATGCTCATGATTCTTTTCAGTGCACCCACTTATATATATTTAAGTGATGCACAGGTAACCCCCTCTATTAACCCCTTTCGGCGCTCTTCTAATTCTGTAAGCTGACATTGTTTTGGCAGGAAAAAGATTGAGGGAAAACCGAGGGAGGGGATGTGGGATGTGGGATGGGGGATGGGGGATAGGGGCATGGTGAAACACATGTTCCCCGCAAACAATAAACCCGCAGCTCAGCGTCCCCCCCTTTTTCGACCACTGCATTTCTTGGGTCTCTTTTAGATGAAATCTTTTGGTCAACAACAACATCAGTGGGCCATTGTTCTCGCCTTCCATTTTGTAGTGGCTGCTTTTTTCGACAATTTCCATATGAGTTTTAATTATAATTTTTCTATGCTCATTTTCATGAAAACAATCAAAAATGACTTTTGTGCCTGCCTTCTCCCACAAAAAGTAGGTAAGTTGGGGGGCTAAGGGCTTGAGTTTGGCCCGTTGCAAATTGTCACTGGCATTTATTTGGCCGCCAGGCATCTGAAACTAAGGAAAATGGGGAAAAGGAACTACACACGCGAAGGCTTTGTTTTGTGAAAATATTAGAGGTAAAACACTCGTTGAAATACACTCTCACAAATAAAGTATTTTCAAAACTGATAGAAAAAAAAGCACTTTATTTAAAAATACAAATTTATTTACAAAAAAAAAATATAAATAATAAGATCAGGATGTATCATAAGGATGTACAAGATTTTAACGATTTTCCTAGGGTTCGAAATTAACAATATAAAAAAAATAATAGAATTTGGCAATGAAAACTCAATAATGAGAGTTAAACAAAAGTAAAGTACAACAAAGAATTATGAAAGGAAAATTTAAAAATAAATTTAACAACGAAATCATAATTCATAAATAAAACTTTTCTTTAGGCTTTCTAACAATAATATCTTATGTAACCAGTCCTTTCTTATGTTTCTTTTGAATTATTAACCAAGTATTCAATATATCCTGAATGACCAAACCTAAAATAAAGGGTAATGGGAGGCAGAAAAGGATGGAGGGTGAGCAAATTATATTTGAAGATAAAAAGTAACACAAAAGCAACACGGCGACATAAACAAGTTAACAGAGCGAGGAGTTGTTGGCTTTTGTAGTTGGCAGTTTGGCACGTTAGCGCTGCCAGCTTCCGTTTCCTGCCGTGGCCAAAAAACAATCCACCCATATGACAACTGTCGCTGTGCCCCCGCCTTAACCCCTGACCCTTGGCGCTTAACCCCCAACCCATGACCCCTGACCCTTAACCCCTGTCACTGGCCATGCATACGGCATAGTCATAGTTTTTGAATATGCCGCGAGGTGGCGCACCTGTTCCATCTCCGCTTTTGTACAGATTTTCAAAATAGAACAAAAAAACCACACACACACACACACGGAAAAACTAAAAACCCACACAGTCCGGAAACTGTCATTATGCATTCTGATGACATTTTCGCCGCTGTCTCTCTTTTGTGCAAAATTATTTTTGCAGTCGGCTAATTAAGAGACTCACACAAATCCAGGGAATTGAGTGGGTAACAAGTTTTTACCTGTATAACAAAGCATATGGCGTCTTCATCATCGATAAAAGTTGGCTGAACAACTAGATATATAATTATATATAGGGGAGTTTCACAGACCGAGGCAAAAAAGTAATTTCGCAAACATTTGTCAGCTCATTAACAATTCAATTTGCTGCATAAACGACCTAAACATACAAATAAAATGGGGGTTTTGGTGACCCCAACAAAATAGTTGGGCACTCGGATGCAGACTGACCACACATGAAAAGCAGTAAATATTCAATTAACGGCACAGGGTAAAACTAATGTGAAAACGGAACCCTTTGGGTTGTCCCAGCCACGCCCCCACCCCCCGGATTCTCCGCCCCCCGCCCACTTGACCTTGGCCAGACAGAGTTCACAGCCCAATCACTTGTGCCTGGCACTTGAAAGCGGAACCCGCACTCCAGAAAAGGGCTTTCTCTAGTTGTGATGTTTCTACTTATTTTTATACCTTTTCTGAAGGCATAGTAATCACAGGGAAAATCTTATAAAATATTTAAAATCCATACTGTACTGCTTTGAGTACTTTAAGTCTAGATTTGTTATGTGATTTTAGTTTTAGCTTCGGCTGTATTAAAGAATTTAGCTAAGTAAATTTCAACTGAACTGGAATCAATTCTATAATGCACAACAAATGAAAATGAAAATGCCCTAAAAATAGTTCAAAATACTAGTAAGCTTGTTTTAAAAAAAATATTCTAGTTAAAAAATTTTAGTAATATTACTAATAGCTAAATATTTGAGTTTATTTCACTGCCCCTGAATCGAAAAGAGCATAGAAAACGTCGGCTTTTTGGGACATATATCAGCCCCTGATGCTGTTTTTTTTTTTGCGATTTTCCTTCTATTTGGGCAGCCGGCGCTTTGATTTGTCGGGTCGGGTCATGTTCCCATCACCCTTCCACCCCACTTACTCCTTTTTCAAATCCTGGGCCATAACTGCGGGCATTTTTCTAATTACAGAGAAAGCAGCGCAGGAAACTGCTTTGAACCCATTTCGCACAGGACACACGAGGATAGCCCAAATAATTATGAATTGTGTTTTATTTTAAATATTTGCTAAGCTACCAAAAAGGAACATTGCCAGGATGATGCCGGTCAGCCTTCTCCACCGCCCAAACAACCGGACAGGGGTAATCATCCCCTTATCACGTTCTCGTCTCCTGTTTGTTCCCGGACTTCTGGCCAGGATCCGGAATCACCGATCGTCGGTGGCGACGTCGCTCCAACCAACGCCTCACGAATGGCGTGAGCAGACGGGTGTCCACTCCATCCAGATCCGATTCCCTCAGCAGGAGACTCGTGACCAGGGCCACGACGATGGTGGTCAGGGCTCCGAAGAGCGTGAAGTAGAGATACGAGATGCGGTACAGCTGGAAGGGACCACTCGGGCTGGAGCTGCACAAAAACATATAGTTGTTACAACCAATTCCATACGAAAATGAAAGAAAAAAAGATTTAAGAAGAAGAAAATCGAAAAAAGAATAAACTGCAAAAAACACGAAGTTCTTAGAACCAATTCCGTACCAGTATAAAAAAGTGCGCGAATTCTTTAGCTTTCCAAGATATATATTTAATAAAAGATATAGTTGCTAGAACCAATTCCGTATTAAAATGTAACATAGGTTTATGGAGAGGAAAGTTAAAAAAATGTGCGATTTTTTAAGCTTTTCTGTCTATATATTTATAAACAACACAAAAACAAATGTTGTTCCAACCAATTCCCTACCAAAATGAAAGAAAAATAGTTCTAAGAAGAGGAAAGTTAAGAGAAGTGCGCGAATTCTTTAGCTTTTCACGCTTTTTACATATAATATATATATACTCAAACAAAAATGTACCAAAAATAGTTATAATGAGGTTAGAAAGAAGAAAGAAACCCAACAAATTACTCGAATTCTTCAGCTCTACTTGCAAATTAAATGGAAAAAAAGGTATAAATTCGATGCCAGTATTACCGATAAAGATATATCTTTTGCGTATGTAGTAAATACAAGCCATTTCTCACCTGAAGTCACCATCTAGCGCCAGACTGGCAAACTCCCGCGGTTCTCCGGCGAACGTGTAATTGCAGCCCATCGTGGAGTAGGGTTTCCTCTTGTAGACCAGATCCCCGGTGACCAGATCCCGCTGGGCACTCACACACATCCAGGCCATGACCACCAGCGAGCTGAAGCCGCCGAGCAGGGCTCCCTTGGAATTAACCCATGGCAACATAACGCCTGCGGTGAAGATGCCCAGAAGCGGTCCATTTGCCACCGACGAAAGTGTGATGGTCAACTGCAGGACTGCCCCCAATTTCTCGACGGCAAAAACGAGGGCCACGAAGATAATGCCAAATACCACGACCACACTTCGCATCACAAAAGCGGTTTGTGCCTCGCTCAGTGGACTCTTGCGAAAGGTCTTCACGAAATCCTCCAGAACCACGGCGGAGAGTGAGTTCAATCCGGTGGATAGCGATGACAGAGCGGCACTGAAAACACCGGCTACAAATACTCCAGGTAGTCCCGGATACGAGCCCAAAGTCTCCATCACCAGAAGCGGCAAAAGCTGATCATTTCTCTGGGCCAATTTGGTTTCCAGCGGATCACACTGCGCATAGGTGGCGTAAATCAAGAGACCCGTGTAGCCACAAATCATCAAGAAGGCCAAGACGCCGGCTATAAAGGTCCAGATGGCAATTCGCGCATCTCGTAACGTTGGCAGTGACAAATACCTCTGGATCATGTTCTGACTGATCGCATTCGATTTGAGCCAATGGGCTACACCGCCCAAAACCAGGGAATAGAACGTGTATCTCTCGGTCAGATCCGCACTGAAGTTGGGCCTCTCCAGGCGAGCCGTCTCCTGGGCCCTTTGCCACACCACTCCGGGTCCTCCGATGTCCAGGGTCCCCTTGATCAGGACCAAGGCCATCGCTCCGAACATGATTATGGTCTGGATGACATCCGTCCACACCACCGCCTTCAGACCTCCAATGCAGGTGTAGAATATGCACACCACACAGACGATGGGCGTCACTATATGGATGTTGACTCCGGTGGCCTGATTAAAGGCTATTGCCGGCACATAGATCACTATCGGAAGCCAAAGGAGCTGAAGAGACATTGAAATGTACATATATGTGATTAGACGCATTACTATTGAGTTTTTAAAAAATCAAACTAAATATTTGTAGAGTCTTAAAGTATGCTGTAACCAAAAAGAAAGGGATATTTTGGAATTTATGAATAGAACTTTTTGATTCAATATATAGTATTGCTAGCTGGTAACTAACAGTATTAATCAATCTATAAAGCAACCAAAATATTTATCCGAATGACATTAAATTTGGTACCCAAATAAAACTTGAATATCATATGTTTCTTCATCTCCTATTATTAAAAGGCAGTTATTAAAGGCAGTTATAACAATAGTTTAAGTTAAATATCAAAGCTAAAATGTCCTACAAAATGTCCTACAAAAAATGTTTATTTTTTAAAAATATTTATACACATATTAAGGTATAAATATAAGAAAAACTTCAAGCAGTTATTTATAATATTCCCTACTTAAACTTCCCAGTAAACTTACCGATGCCACAATAAACATAACAGAGCCAAAAAGTCGCAAACTTCTATTATAACGCTGCTCCAGGTACTGAAAGCAAAAATTAAATATTGTATTAGCAATTACAAATTTCTATAATTAAGAGAGCCGAATGGAAACCGACCTTATAGGTAGATATCAAATTGAGTTCGTGAAAGACCGGCAGGAAGAAGTAGTACATGCAGAAGCCCATCAGAACCAGCGATCCCATAATGTACATGTACTGACCTCCATAGAGATAAACCTCCGTGGGAGTGCCCAAAAGCGTGATTCCAGATATGAAGCTGGAAAATGACATTTGAAATATAATCACAAATATTGAAGTACATAAGTAAGGTAGTGGTAAATATTTTATGATGACTAACATGCAGTTGTATTTGCCTTTATCAAAGAAATTGACCCCCGTTAAAGGCAATTTCTTCCTGTGTAGAACCACCTTGACCTTCGCCAAAAAGCCTCAAACACCCAACATTTGTGGGAGATCAAAGTGCGTTTTATGCAATTCAATTAGCACCAATGTCGTCGCAATTCCCTGGTGTCCAAGTCAAGTTTCGCCACATATTCTTAGTCGGAGGGGATTGGGGATCGGGGATTTGGGATCGGGAATGTGGAATTGTAGTCGCCAATTGAGCGTCGCCAATTTGAATGCCCTGCATATGCGGGTAGTTTGAATCGCCAGCGAACGTGGAAGCCAATTATTAATTATGAAGCATTTTGATTTGGTGCGTTGATAGGAGCGAACTGTAAACCGTACGAACTATGCTAAAAATACGCGACCGACTATAACGAGTCGAAACTGGAGCAATCTGCGACCTACACTCTGTCGGCGTTTTAATGGCTGGATGGATCTAGAGATCAGCTCTCCAGTTCTGGGAACAACGGGTTTATTTTCCCGGAACTTTGATTAATTCTTTATTCTTATCTCGAGCACATAAAGTTCTTAACAAGCAAGGGGTTTCCCATGTGGACTGCATAATATATTTAACAAGTGCCTTAATTCAAATGGAAATTGTTTTATTAGCTTCATTTAAACAGATCTGTTGAATTGTAAGCTGTCTAAATATGTTAAGAATATTTCAAAAGCAAAAAAAATACAATTACATTAAAGTAATGATCAGAAAATAATCAAAGTTATTGTGGCATTTTATTATAATTATAAAATAAAATCCTAAAGAATTTGTAATCTTTATTTTAATTAGATTAGTGGTAATAATAATTTTACCACTAATCTAATTAAAATACACATACAGTTTTGTATAATGAATTGTTGAAAATTTAATTTTAAATTTAAAGAAAAGTATTTACTTTAATAGAATTACAAATAGAATTAATAAAATTACATTAAAACCTAATAAAAATACTAGGCTTTGGAAATATATGAGATCAAAGGTAAGCATTTCATATTTATATTATTTGTTATTGTTATTTCGGGTGTAAAACCTTATTGAAAATTTAAGTTGTTCTGAAATCAATTTGCCCAAAAGTGTGCTATTCCAAATTTGCTGTTTATACTGTTATTTTCAAATAGGAAAAGGATGTAAGCGTACACTTTATTATCTTACTTTTGGATGGGACTTTCCTTAGATGTTAATTTCAAGACCAACTCACCTGGATATCAGTGACATGGTGATGGGGAAGATCTTCATCTGCCTGCCGCCCACCAAATAGGAGGCGGCACTATTCGCAGCCTCCTCAGAACCGTGCGTTTTCTGCTTCCTGGACTCACTTCGCAACTGGAGGCAGAAGTAAATCCCGATCACGGCACAGATGGCCAACATCAGGCAGAAGACCAGGTAATCCTGCCAGCCGAAGCTCTGCAGACTGGCCCTCAGCTCCTCCACGTGCATTTTCCCGGCACTTTTCCGCCACTCGACTGGCTCACACACAGAAAAAAAAACGACAGAGAGAACAGCTGAAAAAGGAGGAAAAGAAAAGCGCACCGATCGCACCGCTCGAAGGCACGCATCAGAGGTGACTGGTGGGTTTTGGCTCGGGTTTCAGATTTCAGATTTCTGATTCCACATCCCAGATCTCAGTGAGATGGAAGTGCAATTGTGCTGTTGCCACACACAGCCACCGACTATTATTGTTTTATATTTTTATTAATGATATTATGACACACCACACACACACACACACAGTCGGCGAGATCGTCGTCACTTTTCGCGTGGCTGCCGCGATGGCAACTAACTTTTCCCTGGATCTGGAGCAACAGCTGACTCGCCGGCGTACCAGCTGATTTTCCACCCCGGCACCACCCACGAACCCCGTCGAAACCACTGAAAAACCACCACCCAATCGGCTAATTGAGACGGTGGCTGTGTGGCAAATTGAGTCGCCAGCGGGGCACTTAAGCCAACGCGTTGTCTTCGCCTTGGAGAATCCACAGATCGAGCGATTTCGAGAGCAAATTGGGTACACAATAAAAAAATGCATTATATTCAAATTATTAAAAAAAACATTTACCCAATAAAAACCTTTAAAAATCACAAGGGTTTTAAATAAATCTTTATAAATGTATATCTTGTGAAATAAATCCATCAGACTTCCTTATTTAAAATCGTTTGTTGCATACTTTGTGACACCTTTATAAATGATTTCAAATTCTCTTTCCATTAGAGAAATATTTTTTAACATGTACAAATTTGAAAGGTTTAAGCAAGTTTTATATCTAAACTAAATCAGTTTCTTTTAAACCCTATCTTTAGATTTTTTTTAAATTTTAAACTAGCTTTTTTGAAAATGTGTTTCACCTTCTTTTAAGTTTTATTTTAATTCGACTTTAAAACTACCGAATATTTTCGTTAAATGTTAATTTAAACTACATTTCGGAAGTTAATTTATCTATTTGCTATCGAAATGTTTTTTCCGTGTGGAAGGAATGGGGTGCGACTGTGTAAATTAAGTTGATTAGATTTAGCCGGCAATTTGTGACCGTCCCTCCTGCGCCGCACTCCAATTTTCTCTAAACACGATCACTTGAATTGCGGTCTCGGATTTGCTTTTTGTAGGCTGCGGGTGTCAAACGAAGCAAAGACAATGAGATTTGAAAACATAAGGGGGGATTTTAAGAGCTATTTCTTGAGCTCTAATCATAGAACAGCAAATTAAATTATTCCCTATAATGTGTGCTTAAAATGAACTAAGAACTCACTTACTCCTTCTTTATTTGGTAGCTAAAAATATATTGAAAACAATTGCCCCTTCAAGAGAAATAATAATAATTTAAACTGGTGCTTGATATTTTATTTCAAAAAAAAAAAAGAAAAAATTATGGATACGAAATAATAAACATCAGAACTGCTAAACGCGATTTAGTAGACCGAGCCAACTGGAAACACCCGAAAATCAAGCCTGAAGATCTTCGTTCCAAACATTACTGGCATTTCCATCGCCAGAACTTTGGCCTGAAAAGTAAAGAATTATTACACAGATACACAGAACATTTAGTTATTTAAAAACCTACCAGGACTTGATCCACTCATGGCCAGTATAGAACTAGTTAGCTCCTTGATCATTCGCTCCATTGCCCCGAAATTGGCCAAATCATCGGTTGGGGGAGCAGCCCAACAATCCTGGCCCATGAAAAAGACCAAGGTGAGGGTCAGAAAAACAAAAGCGGTGTATTCCATTGCGTTTGTGGATTGTGGACCAACTGTGACACGCTTTTTCGTGGGGCCACCTCTTTTATAGACCCATTCTGATCAAGATTCCTTCATGGTCGATTACTGGTTTTTAGTGATTTGCTTTCATATGCTTCAATGCTTGTCAAATTACCCAAAACCGAAAGTATGAAACCGATTTCGATCTAGGTTTAATTTTCAGAACAATATATATGTCTGATTCTGCAAAGCTTAAAAATAATGATTAGGTTCACCGAATTTCACCATCATTGTGTAAAAAAAAATGAACAGCGCTTAAATACAAAATTTTAATGCCGATTTTTTCATAAAAGAAATGCAACGTTTAGATTAATCAAGTTATGGGATCTATAAGTGCAGTTCTTGATCACCTTCCTCCTTTTTTTAAAATTTTTAAAGGGGTTACACTATAAAATAATAGCAAAAAATTAAAAAAAAAATAAAAACCAAAATGTTGATGCATATTGCAGAGAATTTACTTTTATAGGTATTTTGTATAGGTTTTTCACATTTGAATTGGTATTCAATGGGTCAAGTTATTACTTGTTTTTTAAGGAAGTAGATTTTATATTTATTTCTTTACGTTTTTTCCCATCCAAAAAATCTGATGCAAAATGCAGATGCCTGGGAGCTTCAGTTTTCAGCTTCAGCTGTGGCAAAAAGCGTCTGCACTTTAGCGGCAATCGAAGCATAAAATGAGCAGCAAGTGCCACTACACATCTGTAGACACTCGCACACACAAATGCGCTGGCACACACACACGTTAACACCAGCACACACACACAGGCAAATCAGAATCAAAAATTGTATGCGTTTTGCACCTTGAAAATGCGTTGCAGTGGGAACCCAGTGAATTTTTATTCACGCCACTCGCCAAATGAATACTGCAAATACTCTGCATGCACAACTTTACCTTTGTGGGTGTTATCATTTTAAAATTGTTTTTTTTTCAGATGAAATAAAGATATCTTGAGTTTAAAAAAGAATCTTTGTAGCTTTGTTTAACAAGGGGAATATATTCACATTTAATATTTTTAATATTTTAAAAGTGGTACAGCAATATGGAGTTTTTACGATCTTTTTTTATTTGTTAATCCAATATTTTTACATCTTTAAATAATACGAATATGTCAAGAGTCGTTCCTATGTTTTATTTATATAAATTTATAGGTGATTTTTTTAACCTCATATTTAATTTTGTTTGTAAAGTGCTAATGAAATTCGTATTTTACTTTGCGAATTCTATGCGTGTGTGGGTGTGTGAATATATCTTGTTTTTGATTTCGCTGACTGATTTTCCTCTCGCACTTCTTGTTTATTTTAAATATATATATATATATATATTTATTTTTTTGCGCTGCAGCGTCAACGGCAAATTAATTAATTCCAGTGGAGCAATTTTTCAAGAAAAAGCCCTTTTTCCGCACACATATGTGTGTGTAAATATATATATATCCGCCCCCCACTTTTGGTGGGCCACTCAAAACCGTTTCGCAGGTGTTGTAATATTATTTGGAATTATGTTGGAATTTCTTGTTTTCTTTGCTCCGTGTGCGAGTGTTTTTCCTTTTTTTTCTCGTCCCTGCTGCTCGGGAAATGCCATGAAAATTATTTGCTTTTTAATTTTGTTTCAAGTTGCATATGTCTCTCTGCACGTGTGCGTGTGTGTGTGTGTGTGTGTGGTTCGTTGTTTATAGCTAACTTTACAGTTGAGAAAGCATTTGTTAAGTGGTTTTAATTAGTTGCCCCGACTTTCCCACACCCGATTTTTCCTAAGCCTCTTTTGGGTGTGCCTGTGATTACATATCCTGCTGCCGAATGCCCCCTGACATACCAGCCACTACATACCACAAAGAAACATATAATTTTTATTTATTAATTTAATAGTCAATTGCACACTTTCAGAAGAGATGCTTACAAAATGTAATGTAAGGTAAGGCCCGTAAACTTAAAAAAAAATATTTAACTTTTACTTTTCCATTTCATGAATATTATTTAATTAAACATGTGCAACAACTATGCTTATAAATACAAATAAATATTTTTCCAGAATGTGCGCCATTATTCATAAGTTTAAAAATCGAAACAATTCCAAAAAAGCTGTCATAAGCCTTATAAAAAATTATCTCTCCTGTGGGATCGAACTCTTCTATAGTTAGGCCTCCATATACATAGCTAAGAACAAACCTAGTTAATTTCCATTGCTACTAACTAAGGCTGCAGCAATTATATCTGTGAACACTCCCTGGCGCAGTGACACTCTACATATGCAAATGTCCACTCGCACCACCCCAAAAATGTACCCCCCCACACACACACACAATCCCACCCCCCTTTCAGCGAGCCACTGTCATTCACACTTCGGTCATCATCAGTGGGAAAGGCATGTAATGGGTCCTGCCATTTACAATATTTATCAAGTGCGCGAAACACACCCAAAAACTGGGATGGCGATTAGCCGTAGAACTGTGGAACTGGAAATGGAAAGTGGAAAGTGGAACTGGGAGCAGGACTCATATATTATGGGCTTTGGCATCGTCATCGGGCCTATGCGTGGCCCCTAATTACATCGCATTGTCATAACAAAATTGAGCGCATTTGACACGCAATTGCCCCACAGTTGGACAGTGCACTGAAAGAAAAATAGAAAGCGTTTCAATATTCTCATTGTAGATTCCATTTTCATTTTTCATTAAATTACAAATTTTGGTTTCCTTATTTGTTTGCACAGTTTTTTCAATAATGTAAATACAATTTGATTTTATCATTAATTCTTTTACTGATTATATAAAATACCTTTTTTTTAACTTAACTATTTTTAAAAATTGATTCAAATGGGTTTTGAATTAATACATTTAAGTTTATCATTTAGGCACATAGTGAAAGTATTAATATAATTTGAAGCTAATGTACATATTTGTTTTTTAATGTTAAGCACTTCACTGAGTCTCTGTGATATTTTTTCTCAGCTTTGGCCACGATGACATGTGAGAAATGCCACCGAGGTGGGCAGTCGGCATTCAGGAGTCAGGGGTCAGGGGTCAAAAGTCGGAGGGACTGTTGCATCAGCCCAACTAGATAAGAATTAATTGTTCAATGGCACGCATTGCACTAAATATTTGAATATATACACCCGTTAGTTGGCTCTTCCCGTTAATCGGATAAAATTCATAATTATTGTTATTACTGTCATTTTTCTAATGACCCGCCCGCGCACCCAAATTGCGTGTACTTTTCTATTAAGATGAGCTATCAAACGCACTTTTCTGACTGCGTTTGACTTGTTTGTTTAGTTTCGTTTTATTTTGTTTTAGTTTTAGTTTTTTTTTAGTCAGGTAGGAATCCCGATTCGGTGGGCTAATGTAACCATCCCTCGGATCTTCGATGGCCACGCAACGCACGCGTAAATTATGTAATTAAAATTCCGCACCTTAATTCGGGCAATTTATTACACGAGCTTTTGACTAATTGGATAACGATCTTTAACTATGTCCACTAAATACGGGGCACTGTGTGTAATATAAAGGTCGGAAATGGGGGGCGCTGATGTACTTATGAGTTCATAAGCGATTGCATTCGCCGATAGAGCCCGCGATTAATTGAATTTTTACTGGGAGTCGCTTGGAAGGTGTGTGGAATCCAGCCGAGTGATTAACTATATGGAAATTTTCGGTATGATGGGAGAATAAAGTAATTTGGAAGGCTTTTCATTTGCCTAATAAATCAGTAAATTAATTAGGTGTGTACAAATATTTTATTTGACTCAGTATAAGCCGAACTGAGATCCCTTTTCGAACTTATAAAATAAATATATACCTTTTAATAAAAGAAAATATTTTGCAATGCTCGGGAAATTTTATTATAAGAAATTCGGATGCCAGAGTGCAAAAGCAAAAGGATAACGTTTGCTATTAAATTTAAGGCCACGAGACTTTTGGCTTATAAAACTGGTCCTTTGAAATTATCGACTTGCATTTGTGGCATTTCCAGAAGCCGCAGGTGCAGTTGCATTAGCTCCACTCGATGCTGTTGATCCTGTTGATCCACTTGATCCATTTCCCTGGGATGCACTTGATGCATTACCTTTGCACAAAAAAAAATCAGGAACAAATCTGCAGAAAAAGGTTGATGCTGGTGCAAAGAAGAACTGAAATATGTCCAAAATGAATAACAATTTAATAAATATATATTTAGTCTATTTGAGAACTTACTGCCGTTGTAGGCGGTTGCAAACTGAGGAAGAGGGCCACAAATAATCCAAGAACGGCTACTGAAATCTTCATTTTGACTTGAAAGTACTCGAACTGATTTGAAAATGCCAAGAACTTCGATATTTATGGGGAAAAATTCCATTTGTACACTCTATGGCGATAAGAAAGTTAATTTGGTCGTGTTTCAATACGAATCGTGCAACTTAAGCCAACTATCGTAAAGCAAAATTATCTTTTTTAATAGAAAAACCTTTTAAAGATCTGAATCTTAAGTGAAAATAACTCCAAAGGGTTTAATTAAAATAGTGGTTAAACTTTTTTCCTAAGATAAAAATTATCTACAACTTTTAAGTGAAACACAAAATAGAACTATGAAAAAAAACGAGTTTTAACGTAAAATTTAACGAGAAAAATACAAAAATTACAAGTCCAACATTTGAAGAAGATTATTTCAACAAATTTAATATTTATTAAATACTAGTAATTAATGCCAAGGAATTATAATAGTCCATGCAATACTTTTTGTTTGCAATTATCTCATTAAATATTATGAACTGTAAGTAGAACTATAAAAACTAAGACTAAAAACTTCAAATTCACAATTGAATACCTATATTACCATTAAATTGAAAAATACTGTTCGGATTCAGTAATCTTATTAAATATTACGAACTACAAGTGTAACTATAATAACTAAGACTTAAAAACTTTTATATGCAAAATGAAATAAATATTTATAAGATATATTTCCATTTTAAATAAAAATGTAATACTTGCCTTAGAATATCCACTTTTCTATTAAAATTACTGAACTTAATATAATATAAAGAAATATGAACGAGAAGTTTCTGTACCGTGTATTTTATTTGTTAGTGAGCCTCCAGCTTGTTTTGATATCCATAAATAAAAAAACACATTTTTATTGAATGTTTTAGTTTTATTTATTTGTAAGGCCTTTTTTATTGATCAATTTAAAATACCCATAAACCCGCTCCTGTTAAAAAATATACAATTTTCAAATGTTTTTCAATGCTTGGGGAATATATTTAAGGGGCTGGCATGCCAAGGTGCAAAAACAAAAGGATTAAGTGCATTAATATAAATTCAATATTTTGGTTCGGTTGATTTTCTGTCGGGGAACTTTTAGATCTCTAAGTATAGAGCCCGGGAATTAAATCAGGGCCGCCCAAAACGCGAATAGCACCTGCTGTTAAATTTCCGCTTGCAGCCGTAATATTCTGGTTACCTGACAAAATGGACGAAAAATCGCATTTCTGGCAAAGATCCTTAAAAATTGTAAATTCACAAAATTTTTTGTATTGAGTGCTGAGCAATTGCAAGAATTTTTCGTTGCTGGTGCTCTGAAATTAGATATGATTAGTATATAAATGTTGAACACAAATGTGCAAGTGTCATCTTACCGCATTCAAACCGAAACACAGGGGAATATTAAAAATGTATTGGGTTTGACAATAATTGAAGACCAAATCGTAAGCCGCTTTAATATCACACTAGTCAGAAAAATAGAAGGAACTATGTTTATAAAGGACATGTGTAGTTTCGTTTTTAGGAAACATACTGCCACGGTTGGCGATTGCAAGCTGCAAAGGACAGCTACAAAAAGTCCAATAGTTGCAATGGTTATCTTCATCTTGACTCGGAGGGTAATGGAAACTGATTTTGGAAGGCTTCAAGGAATAGTATTTATACAAAAAATATAACATCCTTTGGTCTCTGTAGTGGTATGAATTTATATATTTAAAGGCTTAAAGTCGTGACCTTAATATAAATCGTGAATTCTCGGGTGTTATCTTAATAGAAAACTTTAACCTATTATTACAATATCACCTTTAGTAAATGTTTATTTTCCATATATCTTATGTGCCCCTTAATGAAAATAGGATAAAAGCAGCTTTTATTGATGTTTTTTTCTAGGGATATCTTTATGATGTTATTGTAATTCGCAGTTAACAAACATCAAAACATTTTTACTATCCAAATGATGAAATTATAGTTAAAATACTATTTCTGATGTTACAAAGAAAAACCAAGAAAGGAGGCAAAACTTCGGCAAGCCGAAGTTTATATACCCTTGCAGTTATTACAAAACGACTAAATTTTAATTTGTATGCCTATATTACTAAAAACAATGAAGCTATGTCGATTTTGCTCTGCATTATCGGCTTAAACTTGGTAAAGTTATGGACTCTCGAAGTCCAATTTTGAGTCAACGTTGAACAAGTCATCCGAAAATTAGAAATAACTAACATGAAAATGTGTCAAAAAATCGGTCAACGCCAAAATGAAAATTTTGAATGCAGATTTTTTGAGAATTCAACCACAAGTCCTTAGAGGTATGCCACTTTGGAATCGGATTACATTTGGACAAGTTATGGAATCTAGAAGTCCACTTGTGGGTCACCTTTGGGCAACTCATCGAAAACTTAGAAAAAACCAACATGAAAATGGGTCAACAAATCGGTCAACGCTAAAATGAAAATTTTGAATGTAGATTTTTTGAGAATTCAACCACAAGTCTTTAGAGGTATGCCACTTTGGAATCGGATTACATTTGGAAAAGTTATGGAATCTAGAAGTCCACTTGTGGGTCACCTTTGGGCAACTCATCGAAAACTTAGAAATAACCAACATGAAAATGGGTCAAAAAATCGGTCAACGCTAAAATGAAAATTTTGAATGCAGATTTTTTGAGAATTCAACCACAAGTCTTTAGAGGTATGTCACTTTGTAATCGGATTACATTTGGAAAAGTTATGGAATCTAGAAGTCCACTTGTGGGTCACCTTTGGGCAACTCATCCAAAACTTAGAAAAAACCAACATGAAAATGGGTCAAAAAATCGGTCAACGCTAAAATGAAAATTTTGAATGCAGATTTTTTGAGAATTCAACCACAAGTCTTTAGAGGTATGCCACTTTGGAATCGGATTACATTTGGAAAAGTTATGGAATCTAGAAGTGGAAATCTAAAATCTAGAATCCACTTGTGGGTCACCTTTGGGCAACTCATCGAAAACTTAGAAATAACTAACATGAAAATGGGTCAAAAAATCGGTCAACGCTAAAATGAAAATTTTGAATGCAGATTTTTTGAGAATTCAACCACAAGTCTTTAGAGGTATGCCACTTTGGAATCGGATTACATTTGGAAAAGTTATGGAATCTAGAAGTCCACTTGTGGGTCACCTTTGGGCAACTCATCGAAAACTTAGAAATAACCAACATGAAAATGGGTCAAAAAATCAGTCAACGCTAAACTGAAAATTTTGAATGCAGATTTTTTGAGAATTCAACCACAAGTCTTTAGAGGTATGCCACTTTGAAATCGGATTACATTTGGAAAAGTTATGGAATCTAGAAGTCCACTTGTGGGTCACCTTTGGGCAACTCATCGAAAACTTAGAAATAACTAACATGAAAATGGGTCAAAAAATCGGTCAACGCTAAAATGAAAGTTTTGAATGCAGATTTTTTGCGAATTCAACCACAAGTCTTTAGAGGTATGCCACTTTGGAATCGGATTACATTTGGAAAAGTTATGGACTCTCTAAGTCCAATTTTTGGTCAACGTTGAACAAGTCATCCGAAAATTAGAAATAACTAACATGAAAATGGGTCAAAAAATCGGTCAACGCTAAAATGAAAATTTTGAATGCAGATTTTTTGAAAATTCAACCACAAGTCTTTAGAGGTATGCCACTTTGGAATCGGATTACATTTGGACAAGTTATGGAATCTAGAAGTCCACTTGGGTCACCTTGGGCAACCATCGAAAACTTAAAAACCAACAAAAAATGGGTCAAAAAATCGGTCAACTCAAAAAAAATTTGAATGCAGATTTTTGAGAATTCAACCACAAGTCTTTAGAGGTATGCCACTTTGTAATCGGATTACATTTGGAAAAGTTATGGAATCTAGAAGTCCACTTGTGGGTCACCTTTGGGCAACTCATCCAAAACTTAGAAAAACCAACATGAAAATGGGTCAAAAAAATCGGTCAACGCTAAAATGAAAATTTTGAATGCAGATTTTTTGAGAATTCAACCACAAGTCTTTAGAGGTATGCCACTTTGGAATCGGATTACATTTGGAAAAGTTATGGAATCTAGAAGTCCATTTGTGGGTCACCTTTGGGCAACTCATCGAAAACTTAGAAAAAACCAACATGAAAATGGGTCAAAAAATCGGTCAACGCTAAAATGAAAATTTTGAATGCAGATTTTTTGAGAATTCAACCACAAGTCTTTAGAGGTATGCTACTTTGAAATCGGATTACATTTGGAAAAGTTATGGAATCTAGAAGTCCACTTGTGGGTCACCTTTGGGCAACTCATCGAAAACTTAGAAAAAACCAACATGAAAATGGGTCAAAAAATCGGTCAACGCTAAAATGAAAATTTTGAATGCAGATTTCTTGAGAATTCAACCACAAGTCTTTAGAGGTATGCCACTTTGGAATCGGATTACATTTGGAAAAGTATGGACTCTCGAAGTCCAATTTTGGGTCAACGTTGAACAAGTCATCCGAAAATTAGAAATAACTAACATGAAAATGGGTCAAGAAATCGGTCAACGCTAAAATGAAAATTTTGAATGCCGATTTTTTGAGAATTCAACCAGAAGTCTTTAGAGGTATGCCACTTTGGAATCGGATTACATTTGGAAAAGTTATGGAATCTAGAAGTCCAATTGTGGGTCACGTTTGGGCAACTCATCGGAAGCTTAGAAAAAACCAACATGAAAATGGGTCAAAAATGTGTTCAACGATAAATTGAAACATTTTAATGCAGATTTTTAGAGAATCGAATCACAAGTCTTTAGAGGTATGCCACTTTGAAATCGTCTTAAGTTTGGTAAAGTTATGGACCCTCGAAGTCCAATTTTAAGTCACTCTTTTACAAGACATCGGAAAATTGGAAATAATTATATATTTTCCAAAATTATACATGTTATGCATTCTTAAAACTCATACTTTATTTAAATTTTACATATCTACCCTATTCAGCCTCTTTTATAATGCAAGGGAGTGACAGTAACGGGCAGTAACGGTCATAGAATTAATTATATAGGATAACCTATAGCCGCCATATAACTGAACGATCGGAAATGCCATAACTTTGGTGTTTTTAAAGTTAAAGTTTGGATTTTGTATGGTTTTTATATTTGCCCAATCAATCCGAACTACCCAATTTCATAAGGATCGGCCGACTATATCCTATAGCTGCCATATAACTGAACGATTGGAAATGCCATAATTTACAGAATATTCTGAAAGGGTATATCAACTTCCCGAAGATAGCTTTCCTTTCTTGTTAAAGTTTATATAATTATTTTTTTTTAAGAATACTCTATGTATAAATTTGAAGCCATGGACAATTTTGAGTTAATATTTAATGTGTGGCCAATGGGCCAATAATTCACAGCCAAACATGACAACTAACGCTTTTTGCGCATACATAATACACAAATTGCTCACCGCTTTTTTCAAGCACGTTCTGGTCAATAATTCGCACAGCCATTGATGGAAATTAAAACACAAATCAAACGACGGCAGCGGCATGAAAAAAAGCAATTTCCATCATTAAAGCGGGCAATTGAATGAGTCAACAGAGCCGACAGGTGAATCGGAAAGGTGAGAAGTGGGCGGAGGGTATGACGCCGTGGGCTAAAAATAAACCCTATATACCATACACCATATACTATATAGTAATGGCAGGGTCAACGGAGCTTTTCGTTATGCGGCACACGTGGGGCCCCGATTATAATGCCTTTCAGCCGATTTGCGGGTCTCAATCCGCTGGCTATTTTGCGGTTTCAGTTCGTTTTCGCCGCTCAACGAAAAATGTTGTGAGGCATTCCTTAACCCCGACAAAAACTCGCGCTATATATATACATATTTCGCCGATTCTGGTCATGGCTTTTCTTTTCAACCTATTGACTCTTCTGGCAGTGGCCGCCATTTCCATACACGTGGTAAGTGGCAAATCAATAAGGAAAAACGTGTTTTTGGTGAAAAACAAAAGTATATTTAACTGTGGAGTAGAAATTTTATTGTTTTTTTTTTTATTTTTGTGAATGTGGGACTATTTACATACAGTAGAAATCTACTGAACTTCGTTTATAGTTTTTATTTTTATAAAATAAAAACTGTTGAATTTACCAATTGTGCTAGTCCTGAAAACTTATAATGAAAAAGTGATATATAGTTTTTAGGTATACAAAATAATATTTTTAGATAATAATTCAAGTTTTCCTTTTGCAGACTCTTGCACTGGAATTCATGGATGAAGGGGCTTTGGGAAACGATGAGGCCCATCATTTGGACGATGAATCCTCCGCTGAGGTGCCTGGAATTTTGACGGGTTATACCAGGGATACCATCGCTCATTTTAATCCAAGAAAGGCAGATGCGGGATTTCGACAACTATGGGAACGTGTTCCTCTACAAAAAATCGATGTGATTAAGCGGAGATAGTGAAACTTACTCAAAACAACGTTTACTTACTCAAAGTCATGACCAAATCACCAATTATCTCAATTGAAATGTTAATTACATTGAAATGGAATATTTCGAATTAACAATATTTAAATTCTTTTTTTTTTAAGCTTGTAAAGCACTCAACAACTTATTCGTAAGTATAGTAAAATAAAAGATAGCAGAGCAAATTGTATATTAATGTGTAGATTGGCTTGAACCAAATTAAGAGGTAACTAAAATTAAAAAGCCTCGAAGGCATTAATATAGAAAAAGAACGATTTAAGATAAATATTTATTGAAAGCTTAACTATTTCTGCAGCATGGTAATGTTCCTTTGGAAGTTATACTGAACATTTTTACAAGAAACCATAAATGTGGTAAAAGAACAATTCCCCTCGAGGTTTTTTGGGTCAAACCTTTTTGCTTTCGGACCCGGGGGCTAAACCACCCACCAATAACCCACCCAACTGTGTGGTTTCCCCCTCTTTAAAACCCAATGCAACCTTCAGCCCAAGTAGTTCTTAGAAAAGTAATAAGAAGAAAAAAACCGTGGAAAAAGCGGCCCTCCTAGGGTAAAACTTTTTATTTGCATTTTGTTTTAAGCAATGGAAGGAGACACAAAAAAAAAAAGTGAGACCAAGTCTGTTTCTGTTTCGGGTTTATTTTTTATCCTATTTTTTGCTGCTTTTTGCTGGTTGTTTCTTCTTTGTTTTGTAGAAAAATGCACAAGTTTTATGGTAGCATAAAAGTTTTTGTGGGGAAAACTTTGCACTTGTCTTGCCGAAAGGGTTTTACAATGATGCGCTATATGCGACACGCCCCCTCGAACTGTCCAAGTGGGCGTGTCGAGCACTTAATATTTCTGGCATATCATTAGGCGAACAATATCCCCGAAAACTGATTCAGGAAGTGGGCTTTTTGGGATGCCTTTGCTCTATAAACTTTTTGTATTTCTCTGTTTTTTTTTGTTTTTTTGTTTTTTTGGCCAGAATGCGACACTCAGTCAGTCAACCTTCGCGGTTACTTAACCCCAGAAAGCAACTTTCGGCTGACCACTCTGAATGGCCAGCATGCATTATCATTAAAATAAATTATTAGAGTCCAGTGTGGCCACAACTAAAACGCATTTTGCACGTTTTGTGTGCGAGAATTTTTTACACGATTTTTACAACTTTTTTTGCGGTTGCGCTAAGTACACAAAAGCATTCTGCAAAAAGGGAGGGATGGGATGGTTAAAGATAAAAAGTCAAGTTGAATGCGTTTAGAGTTAGGATGTAGCATTTAGTTAACCCACAAGACGCACACAAGAAATAACTTTGCATACTTTTAGGCAGCTCATGTTA
This sequence comes from Drosophila rhopaloa, assembly GCF_018152115.1. Classification (NCBI taxonomy): domain Eukaryota; kingdom Metazoa; phylum Arthropoda; class Insecta; order Diptera; family Drosophilidae; genus Drosophila; species Drosophila rhopaloa. Next base: position 8,035,001 of record NW_025335123.1, on the reverse strand, counting down.
AATACTAATGCAACCAAAGGGCCAGGCAGCACCATCAAAAGACAATGAAAACGGGGATGGAAAGTGTGCAGGAAGCCACGTAATTTCTCAAGTAACCTAACCACGTAAAGCATAAAATATTTGCCTTTGAGTCGGGGCAAAAGTATGTCCAAGAAGTTGCCCAGTTGCCGCAAAAACAAGTTGCAAGCCGCTCATTTGAATACCCGGCTACGAACTCGGACATGCAAACAACTTTGACCACGCATTTGTTGGAGGCTGTGGATGCAAGTGGCAAACAAAATACATTCCCCTTACCGAATATCTTAATGCCCTAGAATATGAAATTTAAGTTTTATTTTAAGCCAAGTTTCCCATGCTCTTTTTGCAAAACATACATATATTTTGTTTCTTTGATAGTTTCACGAAATTTAAGAATTTGTTTATTTGACATAGTAACAGTATAGTTATAAATATCTTTATGCATAAGTTTCTGTCGCCATACGCTTTAAAAATAATATAGTTCTGATGGTATTAAAAAAACCAAAATTTTCAATTTGTTTCAAAGATATGAATAACAAATTTGGAATAAGTACATTAATTGGTAATGTACAAAATTTTATATTCCTTCTTTTATTATGAAAATGTCCTAATAGTTGTGACAAAGTTAGATATAAATTAAAATAAGATATAAATTAAATTAGTTAATAGTTTAAGGACAAATAAAACTTTCTTTAGAAATCTGAATTAAAAATAAAACTTTAATGGTTCTTTATCCATTCATCGATTAAGCAAATACATTTTTGTTTGGCTTCTCGATGCAAACGTCTCGCCAAAATCAAGGAACCCCCTGAAGAGACGTTAAAAATAGACAAAAGAACCGGCAAAAGGAGCTGGACGTAGGTGACGATGCCAAGTCAGGGACAGAAAGGCGGCAGGAGTCAGCCAGTTGACTGGCCACATGCTTCATGCTGCCAGGCACATGCAATTTGTAAGCCAAAGCGCATAATTTACAACGGGGAGAAGGTCCTGGGACCCAGCTCGCAGGACCTCAAACTTGGACTTGGCCATAATATCCACTGCCCCGTTTGCATCTTGGCCAATGAAGTGCCGGTTGCGGCCAGTTCATCTTGGGTCCCTGAAGGAGAATCATTCGAAGTCACGGCCCAGGGAGGCGGTTTACACCGATTGTGGTTGCCCTTAGGAAAAACAGTGCTGCAACTGGCAAAGGAGCTGTGATAAATAGCCCACAATAAAGTAAATATTTGCTTGGTTTATCAATGGCAGGCTTCTGATTTTCTTTTAACGCGTAATCTCTGCAAATCCATTGGAGTTTTGGATTATATAATTAGGTAAACATTTTAAAGACGTATTTTTTTATTCTTTCTTTTACCACAATGAGCTCTATAAATTTAACAAAAACTCCCATCCAGAAATACGATGCTTTAAGTTTATTAACAGCAAACTTGTAAACATTATTTTAAGATAAATATTTTTCGAGATTTCTTTGGGATCCCCTTACCAATGTTTTATATTAAATCAATAACCATTTAAAATATTTACATTTTTATAATATATTTGTAGTCTTTATTATATTTAAAATCAATTTATTGCTTTGTGAAGTTGTCATTATGTAGCTTTTATCTTCGTTAATAACATTACGGTGTTCTAGTTCTAATAACATAAGGTTGGATTGACTTCCTTGGAAACATTTTGAAATCTATGCGGAAATTAAAGGCTTGGACTCATTTGCATGCCAGTGAATTACATTCGGAGGCCTATCTGTCGACTTAGTTCTTGAGTTTATTCTTTCTCGGGGACTCCTTAGTTTTCGTCCTTTTGCCGCAGCGAACTCTCGAGGAGAAGAGGCCAGGATTCGCGTGGGCTTAAGTGTCCTGGCCGAAAAGGAGTGGCCAGTCAAGTGGCCACGGCCATAAAAAGATGGGGGAAGCACGAGTAAGCGGTGTCCGCAAGAAAATAACTTTTAGCAAATTAAGTTTGTTAGTAATTAGAACACCACTAAGGACACCTGAGCGCCGGTTGAATTTATACTCGTACTCGTACTCGCACTCGCACAGCCAGAAGACAGGACAACACACAACAATTAAACTTGCCGCCTCTAATTCCACCTCCTTTTTCGGTGGCGAATTCTTCGTCCTTCATCCTCAGGTATCCTTTCCTCGTTCTCCGCCCCTGAAGTAACAAAAGTTCCTCCAAGTCGTCTTGTCGAAAATTCCTCAACTCGAAAGTTGCCAACTTTGATGTCCAAGAAGACTGGAAAAGGAGATGCATTTTTTGGAGCTGGGGAGGGCAACCGTCAAGTGCATGCCTGGACATCGGCCAGTTGCTCCTTTCCGCTTAACCCACTAATCACCAGTAGTCGAAAATTCCAGCAGCGATTTTGAAGTTTCGCAATTTTCAAAAATCCTTTGGGTAATGATCATGAAAAATATTTTTCAAAAAAGGGTTTAATTACATTTTTTTATAGGCGTTTTGCTAAATTGTTGCCTTAATTTAATTAAAACGAAGAAAAATGAATGCCTAAGCAAATAATCCAATTTCAGTGCTTCAGAAACTGGTCATTATTAAAGAACTTACACAAGCTCTTGAATTAAAGCTGAAATTCAGTTTAAATTCCATGTAGTCTTATTAATTAAAACCTTTAAATTTCAAATGAATTCATTAGTTAAAATTCTTTAATTAAAAATGTATACATATTTGTTATCAATTCATAGAAAGAATTCCATACAGTCAGCTCCTTTTGGTCCTTTGACCACAATTTAGGGGAGATATATAGAGGGTTAACATAACCCGCACTCTCAACTAGCACTGTGGCCAAGTGGCAAAAGTTTGGCAGCTTAAGGAGCAGCAGAAAGCAGTTCAGTTGACCCAAGTACACAACGAACAGGTACTTTGTGGCGTGCGTGGGACAGGAAAAAGGATCGCAAGAAGGAGCAGGAGGAGTTCTTCTCTGAGGACAGGACATTAGCAGCAGTGTTTCACAAAAGCAAAATAAATGCTCGTTTGTATACCATACCACATACTTAAATATGTTTACGCATTTAGGATAGTTCAAATAATGCTTATACCCTAATATGTTTGCTATAGAGAACGTTTATCTAATTTTAGTTGTACTACACATCTTTAAACTATTATTTGCCAAAAAAAAACATGATCAATTTTGACTTTGAATAGAACATCCAAGTTCCAGTCGATCGGTTGTCATTTGGGACTCTCCAGTCCCCCCGAATCGTTATCTATCTGGACCGATTTCTGCGATCTAGCAGCACATGCTTGGCCTCGTTGATTTTAGCGGCCAGATATGGTGACCCATTGCGATCCGGATGGTTGGCCAGGATGACCCGTCGGTGGGCCTCCCGCATTCGGCTCCATGGGGCGCTGACACTGGTGCCCAGAATTTGAGATGCTTCGCGGGGCGTCATCCGCTCCTGGGGGTTAAAACAAGGCTCATTATTATAGCGATCCTATTTAATAGATCTATTGACTAAGGTACTCGCATTTATATTATTTTTAACCGACTATGTTTTTATTTTTGATGCCGAGAAGTTTGTTCAACTACACGGACCGCGTCTATTTTATTTTGAATTTTAAGAATAAGTTATTTACTTAATAAGGATGGAATGTGAAATGAATATAACATTCGGATAAAGAAATTGCATGTACATTTTATTAAATTTTAAAGCCTTTATTATTTTGAATTTTAAGAATAAGTAATTTACTTAATAAGAATTGAAATTGAAACAAATATTATATTCGGATAAAGAAATTGCTTATACATTTTATTGAATTTTATGGGTGTGCCATGAATTTAAATGAATGATGCTAAAGAATTCGCGTTAGCATGCTATTTTTAATAGTTCGCTTGATTGAAAACCAAATAAAAACAAATATTAGTTTATGCTATTAAATTTTAAGTAAGAATAAAAAACGTGAATGTACACTGCTAAGGAATTCGCGTTTTACCTGAAAGCCGCCGCTATAAAAGCGTCTGGTTCCAATATTTCCCAAGCGTGCCCACAGCTGGCCAAACCGATTGAAGGCGGTGGGCGATCGGCGGAGGAGTAGACCGCAGGCAGCCACGCCCACTGCCACGCCCATTCCTAGGCCAACAAAAGGCAGGGAGTTGCTAACGGATTGCGATAATTTACTGGTCTGCATTTTAAATCTGTTCAATTGTCGCCCGAATCAAAAAAAAAAGTTACTGAATAATGTTGAATGCGGAGAATTTGAAAGTTGACTGGATAAACTGGTGACACGACATAAATCCCTTAGGTAAACAATGCTACTATTCTTTTTAAATATAAACAAAATGCAAATATTCGGCACTGATTTTCGAATTCCAAATTCAGAAGGTTATAAAATATACAAGATACAAAAGGTACACTCCAAAACCCTAAGTTAAATAATTTTCAAGTACACCCAAAAAAACCCAATCAAAATGGGCCCTTAATGTTTTTGAGTAGCAATCAATTTAAGCCTTCTTAAAGTTCTCATAATGCAGACAAAGGCTGAAAGCAGGGCCACACTTTCACTTTATTAACACCAAATTAATTTTGTCTTGAAAGAACACACATTCAAATGTATAAGCCGAAAGCCCCCGAAACTAGAGTTACACACATGAATACATTTCGTGCTCAGTTGAGTGCAGCGATTGAATTTTAAACAAGAACGACAAATGCCGGCAATCAAGTCAAGTCAAGAAGGAAAATGAACTTGGGAAGGAAACTCCAAGGCGACGGGCGCTATAATCAATATGCAGCAGTCAATAAAGAAGGAGCAACAATTACACAGGACCTCAGAAATTTCTAAGGGGTGAGGGGGGATGCCCCATAGTTTTGCAATGTGCGTCGGTTAAATGATGTGTAATCGTCTTATGTGCACTCGAATGCCTTTTGGCTTCTAATATGGCCGGGCATCAAGGACCCAGGACTAAAGGACTACAGGACTTCACATAGGACCACACACACACACACACACACACACATTGGAATACTGAGGACAAAGGCCGGACCATCGAGGACCCAAGATCCCCCAAGTGCACACACAAAAGAAAACTTTGCCATAGGCTGACCTCAAAATGCACAACGACACAAACTTTAATTTAGAATCAATTCAGGCGTGAATAATAAACCACAAGAAACCAAACAGAGAGAGAGTTCAGTTCCCCGAGACGAAGTGAAAGTGTTGCCCTTTGTCCTCTCGAAAATTTAGTTACAACACAACACCGAAAGTTTGCCAAGTTTTCCGGGCAAACAAACAAAACTCTGGAGTGCGGAGTAGCCCGTACCCCCAGAATTTACCCAAAAACCGCAACACTTCCGCTCCTCGAGCATCCTGTCCATGGACAGGAAATTCCTGCCGAGCGGTCCTCCTCGGCTATCAATATTGTTTTCCTATTAAATTGATCATTGGCCAGTCAACAATTGCGGCCTTTGTCCTTTGTCCTTTTGACCATCGCCCGTTTGTCTGGTATTTCCAAAGCACTGACCAAAAATACGGAATAGTTTTGGATTCTTATCTTACCATATAATCGGATTAAGTTATTACAAGCAATTCATACTTAAACTTTAATGGTTTCCAATGTATGGGAAAGTATTATATATTTATTAGCTAAGATATCAGGTTATAATATTATTTGCTTAAAAAATAAAAGCACTTTACAAAATACTTCAACAAAAATTGTTGGTAGTGACTTTGTAGCACTAGCAATATTGAAATAGTTTTTTTAATATTAATTTTGGTATATTTCCTACACAGAAGAACTAACATTATTTAATATATAGATTTAGATCCTTTTATGATTATAATTTTTCATAAAAACGTCTTATACAAAAAATTAAATTAATTACATTTTCAATATTAGTTCAAAGCTTTGAAAATTGTTTCATAAATAATAAAATCGTTTATTGCTATTGAATTATAATTGATGTGTATAGCAATAAACGATTATTAAATTATAATCGAGCTGTTATTATTGGGCGAGTTTGTTATATAATTACTTTTTGCATTTATTTCTTGCAGTGAACTCGGACAAAATCGTGTGTATTGGAAATTCCTGTTGCACCAGAAATGCATCCAATACCTTGGGTGTTGGATATTTGCGGCATCCAGCCAATGTCAATCAATTGCGGCAATTCATCGAGGATGTGAGGCCCTCAAGTGGGTAAACAAAAACAGTTGCCTACTTACAGACATCAGGACATCGGGACATCAGGACATCGGGACATCAGGACATCGGGACACCAGACATCAGGACATTGGGTGGAGCAGTCAATCAGTCAGTTCCTGGTTCGCTGATCTGTGAGCCTGTGAGTCCTGTGAGTCCTCTGATTCCTGGGAGTCCTGTAAGCTGCTCCATTTGCTTCAACACCCACTGCAAATTAAATTCATTAGTCAACTTCCGGCTGGGATTCGAAAATCGTGGGAATGGAATGTGTTGCCATGTGCTGGCTGCTGTCAATTCAGACGGATTTGAAGTCAACTCAATTTGAAATCAATAGTGTGTGAATAATCCTTTCACACCGACGCACATGCATCTAATATGCCCCATCTCAAAGTCCCCGGGGGAAAATTGCATCTGGTGCCTGGGATTGTCTAGTCTGGATGGTTGGATAAATGGTTGGATGACTGGATGGATGGATGGTTGAATGGAAGGATGGATGGATGGATGGATGGATGGATGGCTGACTAACTGGCTGCCTGGATTGCTGGGCACTTGAAAACGTTTTTGCATTGATTGCACTTCATATCAGCCATCCAGTCAGTGATTCGTTCGCTCATTCATTCATTCATTCACTCGCTCAAGCAGGCCGTTTATTCATGCCACTCGCATATGTTGCATCGTCATTTTTTGGGGAGCGAGGTTGCCCGAAACCCAGTCCCAAAACCCAAATGCAACGCCAAGTAGACATGGCAACCAAAAAAGGCAAGCCATTAAGCGATGACGACGATGAAAGTATTTAAGCAATTCAATGGCATTTCGAATACGACACACAGAAAACAAAATAATCATAACTAAATTTCCAAATAAACAATCAACAGAAATACTTCCATTACATATAATTAATATGTTTAGTAATTTAATATATTTTAACAGTTCAAGACATAATTTAAAGATTAAACTATTTGAAACAACTTTCAAAATGATCTTAACAATTTCGAAGATAAATAGCTTGTGTATCGATTTTTAACCGATTCCTTACCAATTTGCAATAGATAAAATAGAAAATTCTCAATGCTAATTAAAATCTTTGCTTTACAATTTGGTTATAACAAAAAAAGATTAGATATGAAATCTTTTGTGGTGGAAAATAATGTATTCTAATTCATAATCAAATAACACTGAAGCTTCTAACTCTTGCATTAAAATGCCTATATATATTTCCTATAAAACAAGAATTTTATTATAATTTTTTGGAGTGCAACACCAACTGCACCACCCATTCGGCAGCTGCACCACTTCATCCCAGTCGAGTGGCAAGCAATGAGCTATGCATGCAATTCAAGTGCCGCATCTGCAACTGCAACTGGAAATGCAACTGCAACTGCAATTGCAGCGACTGGCCTCCGATCCCCCGATTCCCCGATTCCCAGACAACCAAAAAAGTGCACTGTAGTCCACGGGGAAGCCCCGAAATTTCGGTTGGCAGGGGCATTCCCATGTGGCACCACTTGCTATCTGTTTGGCTCCGTAATTGTGCATAATTGAGTTGGGGCCAGGCCTCCGTTTTCAGAGGTTTTTTGTTGGCCAAATGGGCAAATGGAAGGGATAAAGACAACCGAGTGAAGTACTCGGTATTGGTTTCCCAAAATTACTACAGACAATTTAGCAGGACTTAAACATCAATGGATATAAATGGGATATATCAGCAGTACCCTCAATGGGTGTATCTTGAAAAGTTATATTCCAACAAGAAAGTAAGCAAAAGTTATTAAAATCGACTACATTTCGATTTTTATGCCTATATTACTAAAAACAATGAAGCTGTTTCATTTTTGCGCTGCATTTTGCCATCGTTTCTATTGCAGCTATATAATTTGGTTGTCCGATTTAAATGTAATTAAAACCGTAATTCCATCATATTTAAATAAAAAATCCGAAAGAACAAAAAAAATTAAAAGCAACAAAGTTATAATTTTTTTGAATTTGTTTTCCGATTGTTCTTATGGGAGCTATATGATATAGTCGCCCGATCCGGCTCGATCCGACTTATATACCGACTACTTTGCACACACCCTTCTTTCTTTTGCACGCAGTATATAAGTCGGAACGGCCGGGATCGGCCGACTATATCCTATAGCTGCCATATAACTGAACGATCGGAAATGCCGTAACTCTGGTGTTTTTAAAGTTAGGAAGTTTTTATGGGTTTTATATTTGGCCAATCAATACGACCTACTAAATTTCATAAAGATCGGCCGATATAGACACTCACTGAACAAAATTAAACATTTTTTTAAAACTCTATTGAAAGTTGAACTTTCTTTTCAAAACTCAAACGAGAACATCACCTGCTACATTTACAAATTGTTAAAATTGGACGCACATATTAAGCATTTTATAAGTATTTTCACAAAGAACATACCTGGAGAATTGGTAATCATTTCAAATTTGACTGTCTCACGTCATTTTGTTGCAGAGATAATGATTTGAAAGTGAGCTTCAAATGCATCCAAAACGACAAATGAATCACTTAGTCTAGAAGTGGGCACACTTTTGTGTTCTGCACAGTACATTTGGGTGTGATGATCAAACTTTCCTGCTCCTTTAGCTATACGCCCGCAATCAAACCAATTTGCGTTCTCCGTGATAGCAACTCCTTGAAGAAATTGAAGAAATTCAAAGTAGCCGGCTGGGGCAAAACGGAAAGCGGAAATACCAGTCCAGTATTACTAGAAACAACCGTTCAAAAAATGAATTGGACATTATGCTTAGAAGCATATCCAGAGGATTATTATCCTTTCATACATATATGTGCTGGTGGGCAGAATGGAAGTGACACCTGTCGGGGTGATTCTGGCAGAAGCCGAAGTTGATATACCCTTGCACAATACTCTGTAAATTATATTCTCCAAAATTATTCATACGATGCATTCTTAATACTCATAAAAAATCCCAACTTCCTAACTTTAAAAACACCAAAGTTATGGCATTTCCAATCGTTCAGTTATATGGCAGCTAAAGGATATAGTCGGCCGATCCCGGCCGTTCCGACTTATATACTGCGTGCAAAGGAAAAAAGGGTGTGTGCAAAGTTTCAATTCGATAGCTTTAAAACTGAGAGACTAGTATGCGTAGAAACAGACAGACGGACAGACGGACAGACGGACATGGCTATATCAACCCAGGAGGTGATCCTGATCAAGAATATATATACTTTATAGGGTCGGAGATGTCTCCTTCACTGCGTTGCACACTTTTGACCAAAATTATAATATCCTCTGCAAGGGTATAAAAACAGAAGGCGTTGTTTTAACACGAAATAATTTAAGTTGACAGGTCACCGATTAAAACTCAGTTTTCGTTCGGCATTCGTTTGAATAGCTCACCCAACTTATTCATTTGATTTTGGGATTCAAATACACTGCATTTTGTGAGGAAAATACGCAGAGATAGACTGCGATGGACGTGGATTTCAGTCTGGATATCGGAGGCACTGGCACTCGTCGGACGATCCAGCAGTCGTTGATTAGCTGCTGTGCCCAGCTGGTGAAGATAGCCCTGATTTTGACATACGAAAGTGGCCAGTTTGTTCTCCGTTTGTTGGGTAAAAGTAGAACGAGCCCAGAGTTGCCCGTGAATGGCAAGGATAATGGCGATGGGGGGCGAAGGAATCATCGCAAGTTTCCAGCCCCCGATCCCAGGACGATTCGAAATTCAGGTGGCGATGGCGACTTCCTGCGACCTCTGCGACTGGTGAGTGTGGTGTGCGGATTCGCCAAGGATCAGGGGGCACACTCGCAATACAGTCGCGGGAAATTCGGTGAGGATGCCTGGTTCGCGACCTCCAATCCGCAGGCGGACACTTTGGGCGTGGCCGATGGCGTGGGCGGTTGGCGGAGCTATGGCGTGGATCCCGGTGAGTTCAGCATGTTCCTCATGCGATCCTGCGAGCGATTGTCGCTCAGCAAGGGCTATGTGCCCCAAAGACCGGACCTGCTCCTGGCCCGAGCCTACTGCGATCTCCTCGGGCAGAAGTGCCCCGTCGTGGGCAGCTGCACCGCCTGCATTTTGACCCTGAATCGTGAGGATGGCACTTTGTATACGGCCAATATCGGAGATAGTGGCTTCCTGGTGGTGCGATCTGGTGCCGTCGTCTGTCGATCCTTGGAGCAGCAGCACCATTTCAACACCCCCTATCAGTTGTCCGCTCCGCCGCCGGGTCACGATGTCAATGTCCTGTCCGATGGACCCGAATCGGCGGACACCATTGAGTTTCCGGTGAAACCGGGCGATGTCATCCTCCTGGCCACCGATGGCGTGTATGATAATGTACCCGAGGGCTTCCTCGTCGAGGTGCTCACCGAAATGTCCGGCATTTCGGATGCAGTGCGTCTCCAGATGGCCGCCAATGCGATGGCCCTGATGGCCCGCACATTGAGCTTCAATCCGGCTCACGATTCTCCCTTCAGCCAGAATGCCCGGAAACTCAACATCGATGCGTCGGGTGGCAAGCCGGATGACATCACCGTTCTTTTGGCCAGTGTTGTCTAGTTGCCACCTGGAGGATCGGCATCGGCATCGGCATCGGGGATTCAAGTGGGCGGGAAAACCACGCGGGAGAATCACCCAATCGTTGAATCGTTGCGAATGGAACGGCAGCCACAGGAGAAGGCCGCTCCCTTGCAGAATTTACTGACAAATGCCCAAGGCATTCCCCATCCATTTGTTAGTAGCAGCTGTCCGGCGGAGTTGGCCTTAAAACAAATTCGGAATAAATTACCGGCCGCTTTCAACTTATCAATTGGAGCTGCCCCATTTGTTCCAAAGCCCGTCATTCGTTTACCATGTTTTTCACCAATCCTCGTTTTCAACTTTCCGTCAAAAACAATGCAATGTATCAAAAAAATATTACTAAATTGTTTCAGTGTTTCAAAGTAACTTTTCGTCTTTTTTTTTGGGTATATTGATAAATTATTAATCTTAAAAAAAAGGTAAAGGTTTGAGTTTGTTTTGAATTAGCTTAGAAATATTACTAAATTCAAATCCATTTTATTGGGTACATGAACAAATAATGGCCTGATTAGCATAATAAGTTATCTAAGATAAGCTCAAAAAAAATATATTTAATACTGTTAAAATCCTAATAAAATGGTACATGAATAAATAATGGCCTGATTATGTTTAATCATTATTTATTTATATTATTTAATATATTTATTATTGAAATATATTTAATGTTGTGCCTTAAGTTAAACCATAGTATTTCCGTAAATAAATTGTTAAAAATATAAATTCATTGCACTGTTCGATAGCAAGATAAAAGGAATGCTACTTTTAAATAAATATAACTCTATTTTCTTTGTGCCACGGAAAAACAAAGTGTTCAATAAACCCTGAACAGTTGAGAAAGAAAAATCTGGGAAAAATGTCAAGTGAGTGTCGTGGCCCTAATAAACTTAATCAAATTTTTACCATCTACGTGCACTTCTTGCACCGTCGTCCTTTTTTTTTTTGTTGGTCCTGCCAATGTGTGACGTGACATACGATATTTGAGTTTGGAGTTTTGTGGCTTTTAACTTGATTTTTTTCGCTTTTAGCCCCCGCTTTTGTGTCTGCCATCCACGAGGTGTTAATGCTTTGTAAAGTTTGCAGAAAATACAAAAAAAAGAGATGAAAAACAAAGCAAGGAACTCAAAGGCAGGAGCCAAAGTTGAAGAATTCCGAATTAGAGTTTGGGGATAGGACAAAAACCTTGCCATCAAACAATAAAAAATAACAGCAAAAAATAAAAGGGAAAAGAAGTTCACAACCACAAAGCATTTTTATGAGTTTCGTGTGTGTGTTTGTGTTTGCGTCTCTTTCTCATTCCCCTAATCCCGTCTCTTTCTCACTCGGCAGGACTCACTTACTGCTGCACTTTTTTATTTTAAGTGGCTTTTACTTAGTAAGGCCAAAACTTGGCATTAACTTTGCCGAAATGGAGTATTAAGTCGCAGGAGTTCCGAACGAGAATTGCAGATTATCCCAAGTTTGATTCTCAATTCGGAAGTAATGATCCATTCACCTCGAAACCACATCATAAATAAATAAATCCATTTCGTAATTATTTTGATCTTACATAAAAATAGTATGCAGTATTAAATAGTATATTTTCTTGTATAAGTTTATACCCCGAAATTTTTAATCGGTTTAATATATTTCTAAACTATTTAAGGTCCTTTTGAATAAATTATAATTTTAAAAATTCGTCACAAATATATTACCAATCACTTGGAATATCTTTAAGACTTTTACATGTAGTATCCTTTTGGGTGGCCCCAAAACTTTTCCAACCCCAAATAAATGAAAAGTTTCTGCCTCAGAAAACAGGCAGATTTCAAGGGGTCACAGAGATGGAGTTGAAATAGTTTTATTTCAATTAACAAGAGAAATTCGATGAGTTTATTTGGTGTGCGTGCTGGAAAACTCGCTCGGCGTTTTATGCGACACAAGATAAGAGCGATGGCGACGGCCAAGAATTTAATGCCCGTTTCGGTCGAGTGTGTGTGCGATAATGTTGACAGATAATAAACTGGGAAAATTACAAAATTACAATCAAACATGGAAAGGGGATGAGGGGATGACGGGGGGGTATGGAAAAGCGTAACCCATATGAGAGGGACATTTGCAAAAATGTTGTTGGAAAGGGGTATTTGGGAAGAGGTTTTGGGTACAGCGCTTTATAGGGGGGTTTTTCACAGGACTTCATGGGTGGGGGCCTTCGGGGGCTAAAATGTGAGGGGGGTCCTGGAAGAATAATGCTGCTAATGGCGGACCATTGTCGAGCGGAAGTGCCGAGTGTCCTTTTCTCTTCGGTTTTAACGGCCCCAGAATTTCGCCACCATTCCACGACAAATGTAAATTTGCCGCCACAAAACTATTCAATTGAAAGTTATTTACGTTTATTGTTTTATTCCGGCTTTGGCTATCGTACAGAGTGCAAAAGATAATCCGAAAAATTACTCTGGATAAATTAAAGCTTTTACCAATAAAAATTCCTTTTATTTATTGAATGGCAAATTACTAATTTCAACATATGAAATTTAATTCACTAAAATATCCTTAAGTGTATATGATAATACACTTTTTGGGAGATTAGTTTAATTTATTGATAATAATATATTTAACTTTGAACTTTTCACTCAAAATAAAATTGGTGTTTCATCTAGTCGCTTATTATTATAATTATTAATTTAAGCATAGCCTTGATGGTTCTCAGGCTATAAATTGTTTAAAACATCTTTAAGTGTTTATAATAATACATTTTTTGTAAAATTTTCTTTAATTTATTGTTTATAAAATATTTAACTGTGAACTTTTAAGTCTAGTTGTTATACAAATATGTTTGAGAGAAAGTAAATTGAGCTCACACTAATTAAATATTTATACAGAAGTCTGTAAAGTTTTAAATATTATGATCTGTAATACTTTAATAAATTTAAATAAAATGTATCTAAGCATTTTTGTTTTTGTTTTCAATAGATAGCCATCGAGCGTGGGCAAAACCTAACATTTTTTCCTGCACATCTTTAAGATACCGAAGCTTAGCTGCTGGACAATTAGGCAACAGTTTGATTTATGGCCAAATGCCATTAAGAGCTCTGCCAAGGCCATCGATTCGTGGGGCCTTCATCTTCATAGCCATTGCCAATGTCAGATCCCCTGCCCAAAACCAGTTACGAGTCTGGCCAAATCTATACTTCCGTTGTTAATCATTGGCATCACTTAATGGCCCCTTCCGACTTCCTTTCGAGGAATGCAATCAGCTAGACAAGCGCATGGATGTGGATCCAGTTCCATTTTCATTTCCATTTCCATTTCCATTCTTATGCCCATAGCCATTCCGCAGTCGAGTGCTTTTCCTTTTTGGGGAACAGCGAACACGCCCTTCAATTACAAATCACGGGATATTCACGGGATATTCGCAGGACTCGCCTGCCCAGATAATCTGCTAAAGGACTTCCGACCGGTGCGTGGAAAAGCAAAGAAACGGGCCGCAATTCAGATATATACGTATGTATTATGCGGAGCAATGGGCTTGGACGGGACTGTAACTGAAATCGGAATGATATACGGCCGTGAAATCGAATCGCAGTCGGATGGGGGACCACTGCACAAAAGGCTTTAAGCGCCAGGATCCGCGATCCTTGGACTGCTCGACAAAATCAACAGACTATGGCCAGACTCGAAGGCTTCTCCGTTGGCGTCGCCTTTGTGCATTCCATGCACTGAAAAACATATTTGGAGACTTTAAAACACTCTAATTGCACTCCTTTTTCAGGAATAACGAAGTAAAATCGCCCATAAAATTGTTTGTTTCTTACAATTATACTTTGAAAAGTGGAATATCTATCACATTATTTATTTAAATATTTGTTTTTAGTCTTTAGCATTTTGAATAAATCAAAACTTTATTTTAGTTATTTATTAAGTTAGCTATTGATTTTTATAAATTATTTCTAGCATGACAAGTTCGGAAACTTTTAAATTATTAGCCTAAGCCGTAGGATATTCAAATAGGAATATAAAACAATAAAATCACAGCTTTATATAAAATGAATGTCACATATCTATAATTATTTACACTTATAAAAGAATTTGTAAATTTAATCTAAGCATTATAATTAAAAATCAGACTCTTAGAAGTTATAGTAATCAAGTTGAGTATATATCTTTAGGTATATCTAGATTCCTATTTAATTGTAGTTTTGTTGCTATATTTCTTGCCTTCTTTTTTGGCAGTGCTTGGATTTCTTGGCCGGCGCAGCCAGAAAGAATTTATTGCTCCTTGAGGCCGTGTAGCGTGTCCGAAGGACTCAGCGGGTTGCAAGTTCCCGGCTCACTCCTTTTTGGTCCTGCGAACAGAATGAAAGTCCTCGTCCTTCGTCCTTCGTCCTTTGGCCGTTTAGGCGTTGGCATTGCGTTTTCGGCGGCCGTGTTGAAATTGACAGCAAAATAATTGCTTGATTATTTATGAGACGCGACTTTGGCCAGACAGAAGGCAACTTTCGAAGCGTTTGTCTTACTCGGTGAGGAGGTGAAAACGCAACAGGACTTGTGTGGTGCGATATGCCCCATCCATTAGGCCTCTGCCCGGCCTGTCCTGCCTTTGATTCTTATCCAAATAGTTATTTAAGAAATTCAAATTGTGGTAATTAAAAATGGTCACACACATGCTGGCCGGAGCACTTGACATATGGGAGCCGTAGCTCCAGAGCCAGAAACAGAAACAGAGGCTGAAACCGAAACCGAAACAGAAATCCGAATCCTCATCCGAATCCAAATCAGGAGCAGAGAACAGGACTGGAGACACGGTGACGTGGCCTGGGAAGAAGGAGCTTTGGCTTCGCCTGCGGCTGGCTGTTATTATTTTTGTCACTGACAAAGCAAATCACCAGAAACCAACAAAGGGTCTCTGGTCCACCTCCTTTATAGCCCCACAATCCCCAATCTCTGACCGCCGAAACCCCCCTCTCCCCCTCTCCCCATCCCCCTTCCAACCCTTGGCCCACAAAACACGAGGCGTAACAAACGATGCCGCAGAAAAACCTCGTAGGCCGGGGCTCAGTTTCAGGCCCCTAAAACTCCGAGGACCCGTGTCCGGCACTTGGAGAAAAAACTAATCAACTTTGGGTTAACCATCAAACTTATTAAACTATTTTAAGATTCTCATTTTATTTTAAAAAGATTTTAAACAAAATGTTAAACTTACCTAAAAACTATTTATTTTATTCTATGCCAAGGTTATAAATCTATATTGGTTTGCTTCTCACTCTTTAACTATTATAAAGGTTAATCATACGAAACTCATTGATATTTATTTGACTCCTTGCATAATATATATATTTTTTTAAGAGAGCTCTGTTCATGCTTAAATAATTATATATATTTTTATTATTTATTGCTACTCTTAAACTTTTATTGCAATGAAAAGAATTTCTAAAAAATATTGAATATTCCATATAATAGCTCACTAAAACATTACTTAATGAATATCTGTGAAATCTAAGTTCTGGTTAATATAACCATTTTCAGGTTAAGCAACTTCCATGTTACAGAACACATATCAAATATTAATTGAAAAGGTTTATTTTTAGGAATTATATCTCCCTAAACGTTAGTTAGGGATTCATGGTTCCGGTTAATTTACCCCTTTTTTTTAAATATAATATAGACACTACTATTTTTCCCGAGTGCATCCTTCAGGGTCTGCCAACTGCGGGGCAATTTTCCTGTTGAATTATGAGGATATTTGTTTCGTCATGAAAGATTGGCCCCGCTACCGGTACCAGTTCCCATTTCCCATTTCCTCTCACTCTAATCCTTTTTGCCAGCCAACGGGACCAACTGTACATTTCTTTCTCCAGCTTTCATCTTCTTCAGGGGGTGCCAGTGGAGGGGTGGGGTTGTGCTTTCCACATATACCCAAAAAAAGAGGCTGGGAGGGTGATGTTTTCAATTTGCATTGCCTGGTGGACCCAAGCCTGGCCACAAAAACAGAGCTGGAGGAGAATCGTCAACTTTGCCTTCGTCGTGAGCTTACCAAATGCACTGCAAGTGAAATGCACTCCACTGACTTTTGGGGTCGGTTGGGTTCGTGAACCATAACCCCGGGGGAGGGGGAGGGGCTGAGATTTTCCGAGGGGTTTTTCCAGTATCGCAGTGGAGGAGGGGGAGGGGTTTTTCAGGCCCACATGTAACACATGAGTCTTAGGCAGGACCCATGGCCTGGACGATTGCATCTACAATTCATAGAAATTTCAAACGA
Source organism: Drosophila rhopaloa (assembly GCF_018152115.1). NCBI lineage: Eukaryota > Metazoa > Arthropoda > Insecta > Diptera > Drosophilidae > Drosophila > Drosophila rhopaloa. Next base: position 8,018,034 of record NW_025335123.1, on the reverse strand, counting down.
TGCGTAAACGAAAACGGAAAATGCAGCCCAGCAACGTCTGAGGAGGAAAAACCAGGGGGGTGGGAAGGGGGTGCGGAGTGTAGGATTCGAGGAAAAGCAGGAGGAAAAGCGGTAGGAAAAGTAGTAGTACCCAGTATTTGGAAAGGGGTGGCAAAAGCAAGAGAAGGACTACGACTAGGCATCCATTGCAGCCAGTTGAAAGTAAACGAATTGTGGCCATGGCCAAAAATTGCGTTTACTGTTGCGTTTCTGAAATGCATGTGAAATGAGGGGCAAGTGTGGGTTAAGGACAACTGGCAACACAGGGGTTAAGGTGGCTGTGGCGCAGGAGCAGGCATCCCAAAATCCGACTTTGGTTGATGATGAGTGTCGTTATCGTTTTGCGGAGTTTTGTTCTGTTGACCCTTAACCCACCCACTCTCCCACTCACAAGCTCAGCAACTTAACCCCCGACAGCCCCCGTGCCATCGTAGGATATTCTAACTGCAAGTTGAATTTGCATTTCGATATGTGGCACTGGTCCAGCTACCAGTAGCTATACAGCCCACAAAACAATCAAGAAAAGCAATTGGTGGACTCCGGTTTTCGGTGCTTGGGGGGTCAACTATGCCCCCAGGCCCTGTTGGGGGTTAAGAGCGGACCTGAACAGAGCCGGAAAAGCGTCGTCAGTCGGACGATGATGTAGCTGCACGGATTGATTTACGTTCGAAAAGATTTCTCAACTGTGCAACTCAGCCTGATCTTGCCCCTCTGCGTTTTTCTATATATATTTTGTTTTCCTAACTGTTTGCCCTTTTTCGTCGGGGCTTTCTTGTTTTTGCCCCCGACGACTGAGATTTATCAAAAGGTAATTTATATATGTGGGTGTGTAATTTATATATGCAACTAGATCCCCCCTCTCCCTGGAAATCCCCTGCCCCGAAAATCCAAGCTGTTTGCCCTGCTGTCTGTTTGGCTTTCGGGTTTCTCATCCTTACTCATCTCTGCACCCTTTGGTGCATTTCGCATTTTGCATTTTGCATTTTATGTACGCAACATTTTTAAGAGTATTTCGTTGAGAATAAATCGCCTGCCCAAGCATGACATATGACCGAAAAGCTTCGAGTTGAGGCCACTGGAAATGGAAGTGCAGGCGAAACGGGATGGGCTAAGTAAATAGTTTCAGATGGCATCTCTGGGCACCGAGATTTCCAGAGGACCAGCACAAAGGATTGAAGTTAAATGGATATCAATTGCGAAAAATCGTATATGTAAAGCCAATTTATACCATTTAATTCAATGTAGAGTTTTAAATTTTTGCAAGCCAGCAAACACAACACCCTTGGTAAATCCAAAACAAAATATATTTTTTTCACTTCAGTTTTGAGATAAATATCCCAGCATGAATGCAGTTTCAACCAACTTTTATTTATATGTTAAGCAACTAAAAAATATTCCTGTTAAAACCAAATAAACAAATATTTTCAAAAGGTGGCCAAACCATATCTGTAATCGTCGATTCTGGATATTTCAATCAAGTATCACTTTAAACAAAACGTTTTTTTAATTGATCAAATTTATTCTATTTGGCTTATTTTTCACACCTTAAGTGTAACAATACTAATTGTTAATCTGCTATTTGAATGAAGCCTATAATAGCATAAAGCTTTTAAAAAAAGTATCAATTCAGCCCGCACATTAAATTGATACCCCATTTGGTTTTATTTCATTGCACCACACCCAAACCTTCGAAAAGGCTCAAAGCAAATGCATAAATTCAATTTAGCGAAAGCAAAAAAATTGCATAATTTAACGCTGACACTCCCTGGAATTTCCCGAAGGACAATGCCGCATATCTATGTGCATTTTGATGGTGGTCAGTGGAGGAGATATTGTGTAAAAAATTGCAAATCGAATCGGGCTGGAAAAGTGTGGTGGGGGGGGAAAAAAAAGGAAAAACAAGGCAATGGAGCATGGGGACTACATACCGAAACGTCAAGAGCACTCCGACGACAGTTACACGCCTAAGCCCTCGACAGGACCAAAATCGCAAGGACCAAGGTCCGAGGACCCTGCCGATGGTATAAACATTGTTGACATTTGCCAAACCTACTTTAATCACTTTTTAACCCCATTTGATACAGTGTCAACATGCATGGGGCGACTCATAAAATGGACAACCCCCCACCCCCCTTCCCCCACCAACACCACCAACCATTATCCTCTCCAAATATCCTGGCGATTTTCGCGACGTGGGGGAAAAAGAGCAGCCAGAGTGGCGAAAAAATGCCAATGACAAACGCAGAAAGAAAGCAAAAACATACGAAAGCAAACAGCAATGGGCGAAAAAATTGTGTCCGGCAAAAGGGGGTTAACCCATCAATTACCAGGGGTCGAAATAGACAGTATTGGACATTTCTGGAAACTTAAGTTCAACTAACATTAAGGTTTTTAGTCTTCTGAAAATCTCTTTTAAAATACATACATACTATTTTCAGATATAAAGTAAAAGATAATAATAATATTGGCTCATTATTTCATTATAATAAGATACAAATAAAATTAGAAATTTCTTTGTTTCGAAGAGTGGATGTTAAAAAAGTGGAAATGATTTTATTTTATTTTTTTGTAATCTTAATTATGCATATATAAATGCTTTAATTAAAACAGGCCTATAATCATAGCATAATACAATAAAAATCATTACTACCAAGGACCAAATGTCTCTCCCAGTTTTTTCTCCGCGATCTCCAATGGGTTAAGCCCCGTTCGAGAGGGGTTAAAGGGCGGCTCTGATGGCCATGCCATGACCCGTTGGCCCAGCTGCCAAAGCAATTGATTTACTGCACTTTGTTTGCCAAAAATTAATTGAGTTGATGACAAGTGCAATTGATTTATGCGGGACTCAAATGAGTGCGGACACAAATGGATGGATGGATGGATGGGACAGACACATAAAAGAGTCCCCAAAGGGCCGAAGGGGGTTAACAGTGCGAGTTGGGTAGGTTGGGGTTAATGTAATGGGTTTCCATGGCCAGTTGCAACACATGCGGGCCCTTTTCGGATTGACACTATCCAACACTTCCGATAGCCCACTGGGATATATATTACCCCCATTCACAGGGACAGGTGTTGGCTGCCAAAAAACTCAAAAAACCAAAAAACAACAATCGCTGAAAACTCTGGCAAAGACTTGGTAAAAGAAAAAAAAAGTCTACCTGATCCTGGATTTTGGTTCGTGTTTTGTCACGGAAGCGTGCCGTGCACACATGTCCTCCAAAAACCCCGGCGAAACCGGGGACACCAGGTTTTAGGCCGAAAAATTCTGGGGAAAATGCGAGGGAAATGCGGGGGAAAATTGGGAAAACGTCGAGGAGAGGGAAGACGCAACGGAAATAAGCGCCAAGCGGATGCCAACAAACGAAGCAAATGATTCATTTCCGATGATGCGACAGCGACCTGCGTCCTGCGTCCTTGCCAGGCGGCTTTTGCCCCCTCTGCCTGCCCCGCCCACTGCACACCGCCCAACGCCCAACGCCCCCCTGCCCTTTGCCCATCGTCTGCCCACCAAAAATTTGCATGAAATGTGAAATCAAACGGCTCGCGGCCTGCTACAAACAAAATGGAACAGTGGCAGAGGCCAGAAGGCAAAGACACACTGCGAGAAAAGTTTATCAAAAACTAAAGAAAAAATACTAAACAAATTTTTATATTTATAGCAGGTTTCCTTGCTGACTTTCCCAAATGTAAGATTTTTAACATTTGTATATGTAAACTATTGTCGTCATATGATTGCTACTTATCAGTTTCCATTGCTAAGATGTTAAATATATTATATATCTAAAATATATTTTAAATTATGTTTACCTATTAATTGTCTTGCACATAGCTATTGAATTTGCATTTTAGTTTTAAAAGATCAATTGTGTTCCTAACTTCACTTTTAAAATTTTAATTGTGTTCTTATCACATTATGAAACTATAATTAAGGCATTTTAGCTTAACGATTGTATGGACATTTTTTCTTGTGTTTATTAATTATCTTGTTAAAATATAGATCACACAGAGAAAAATAGAGAGTCGCAATGAAATACAAAAATTAAAATTAATTAATTATCTTTCACAATGCATATCCTATTTAGAGCCATGATTTTTTCTCAGTGCCAGCCAAAAAAGGGGGCGTGGCTGGGGGCAGCGGCTCACTAGCAGGCGTCGCTGATGTCACGTTCTCATTCACGTGCAGGTTGACGGACGCCCGTTGCCATATTTTATGGGTCCCCCGTCTGGATCCGAATCCGAATCCGAGTCCAAGTCCGATTCCCAGTGCCAGTGTGTGTTATTGATATGCTAACGGTAAATGCGGCCCATAAGAGAGGGGGAGGGGGGTTTGGCGGACTGTTGGTGGCACAACCTCTGCATTTGACGGCTGTGCGGAAGTGGTTAAAACCAAAGGGGCGGCAGTTGACCAAAAAGGAGGCGGCAACATATGTCGCGGGCGACGTGTGAAATTTTTAGCCAAACATTTTCACACTCCACAACACGCTGGCCATTTATTAAAAGGGGCAACCAAAAAAGGGGCAACACAACAACAGCATCAACAGCAAGGACGACATATTGGAAATCAAAATGTTGACAAGCAGCAGGGACAACATTTTTCAATTAAACCGATGACAACAAAACGCCCAAGTGGCAAAAATGGGGGGCACACTCGTTCGCATTCGGATGCAGTTGCAGATGTGGGTGCAACCGAAATCTGAATTATTTCCAGGCTCAGCATGAATTTGTTAACGAGTTTTTAAAGCTTAGATTCATTATTTCATTGTGTTATTTCAGTAACCAATTAAGGAATATATGAAAAACTCAAGTGGCAGTACATTACAAATAAACGAAACCACTTAGAAAAACCTAAAATCATAAGAATTATAATGAAAATCAGGAAACTTTCACAGCTTCGAAAGAAGTTCTTCGTATTTATCCCAATCTCTTACAGATTATAAACAATATTATTTATTGATATAAAGAAACTAACATTAAACGATGTTGTAAGGTGCACAATTGTAATAAATGAGGATCACAATGAATAGCTTAAGAATAGATTCAAATAAAAAAATAGGCTACAAAATAAAAAAAAAATATATAAAAGCCGGGACCATCATATTCTAGAGATTCTCTTACTAATCGCCATCACATCAAACTTCATTCAATTAAACGGCCAACTCTCCGCCTTCAATATCCCAACTTCCTGCTAATTGTTTCAAATTATCAATTCAAATCACGTTGGAACTTTTCCCTCGCCCGCCAAAAACCGAAAAAAAAAAATTATCATGCAGCACGCTTAAATGGCTTTTCAATTAGATTATGTCATTCAAGTGCCAGCGACGACGCTTTTTCCACCCTGGCCACATTAAACGTATCAATTTCCGTTAAGGAATTTTCCCCGAAAATAACAAGGAGAAAAAACAAGGGAAACCCTCCCGAAAACAACGGCAAACAACTTGAGTTCATTAATTTTGTGCGAGGCGCAACAATTAGCACGAAACCGAATCGAGGGGGCGGTGGGTTGGGTTTTGGGTGTTTTTTCGGCAAATGGGGGGCATCATCATCTTCTTAAAAACAAAAAAAAAAAAAACAATATTAAACAATATGCTGGCCTAATCTCCAACTTCCCCCCTTGCACCACAAAACGTGACGCTGCTAATTAAGTTGACGCATTTGCCGCCTCGCTGGCTCAGCTTTTCCCACTTTTCCCGCTTTTCCCACTTACCACCACACCCCCTCCCTCCCACGCAATTTTTGCTGTTTTGTGCCCGGCGGACTTTTTTGTCTAGTGGGCGGCGGTGTTTTCCGCTTTTCCAAGAGGGCGGCGCCGTCTTGTGGTGAGCTTAAGAAATTTGCATGGTTGATTTGGTGTTCAACTCAAGAAAATGGAGCCGGGGGCCCAAAAAGCGGGTAGAGGGTTAGGGGGAGGGGGTGGTTATGGAGCCCCAGGTCAAAAATCGGCAAGTTGGAACAACAGGTTATTATATAGAAGGAGTACAAAAAGGTTTACATTATAAACAATGGAAATCAAGCACTAAATCAAAAGGGGTTGATAAATAAAATCAACTTTAACAGCTTATAAATTAGGTGGTTAATATGGATAAAAAGATGATCTATTGATCAATACTACATTAATATGATTAAAAACAAAATGTTAAAAATCTCAAACATCAAATACAATTACACAATTTACGAGTTACAGAAACCCTTTAAAATAAATATTGTTATATTCTAACTTTATTATTTGTTGTGATTTTAAATTAAACTCAAATAAAGTCGAGTCAAGTTATTTAAAGAAATTAAATCAAAGTCGTTTCAAAAATTCAACACCTCTTGAAAGTTCCCATCGTAATTTCATAATTTCAGGACCAAAGAAATAACAGCCAAATGCCATAGAACCCAACCAAATCAAAAACAACAACAGTGAAACACTCGAGAAAATTGATTGAAAATGCGTGCAAAAAAGCACTTGAGTTTTTGGATTTTTCTCTTTTACATTTTGTATTTTCCTCAGCGGATTTTTTATATTTCTCTGCCGATTATTGTTGTTGTGGAAAAGTCAAGTGGTAAAGACGAGTTTTTATTGTTGTTCTCTGGCTGCCGATCGCCTTTTGTGGGCCGCACATCAAACGGAACTGGATGTTGCACAGGGGTTAATGGGACGGGTGTGCCGGGCTGTTGGGTGTTAAGCGGGGGCGGAGTGGGTGTGGCTGGGTGGCGAACACAAAGACATTGAGTCCACTTGTGGGCGTGTACGGGCAGAAGTGCTCAAGAACACACGGGCTTTGATTTCTTTTCGCATATAATTAGTTTAGTCAAAAGTTCAAAACCAACTGACGGCTGCCTTGTGTTTTTACTGCCTTTCCCCCATTTCCCCCCTCGTTTTAGCCAAGTCCAGAAATATGTTGCATTCAAACAGGCGCAGCGAAAGTCTCACCTGAGTTTCTGGGCAAAACTTAACACCCGTGCTTGTTTTTTCAACTGTCATTTTGACAGCTGCTTTAGGTCCTGATGTTACTTTTACCCGAAACCTGCAAGCACTGCAACTTCTTGTTCTCAACTTTCTTTATTCTTTTTTTTATTTTCGAGTGCCAGACAAGCTGAGGAATCTGCAGGACGAGGTGTAAGCCCTAAAAAAAGAACGCCCCCAGAGGCATTTAGCTAGCCGGGGCGGCAGGGGTTAAGGGTCATACGTATGTACATGCAGCTGTCAAAGCCCAGCCGCCAAGTTGCAGTTTCAAAACTTTCGAAAGATCCTGGAAAATAATTTAAATGGAAGGGGATGAATGCGATACATACTTGCTGTACACACTAAACCATAACATATTATGAGGAGAAATGGTATAAACATTATTAAACAATTGACAATTCTTACAACAAAATATATAAAATTCTACAAAAAGTGCTATTCATTGACATATTTAAGCATCCATAAGTATAAGGAAATCGAAGCAACAATATGCATTTATTTATTGCATTCATTACAATCTGAATTTTATCTGTTATTATTATTATTTCATTTACCGCCCTAATCCTAAACTTTTTACAATATTTTTCTTTTTTATTTTACTTGTACTTACTTTTTATAATGTAAAATATAAAAACAATCAACGACCACTTGAAAATGACCAGCAACATGAGACCCAATCAAGAGGACTTAATCCTGGGCGCCCAAAACAACTTTTTAAACTTTCCGCTTCGTTTCCAGAACTTATAAATATTCTATAAATACCAATAAAAGTGCAGGCAAAAGTTTAGCCAAAAAAAAAAAAAAAGAAAACGAACAGAAAGTTAGCCGCAAAAAACAAAAGCAGGAAAACTTAAAAATCTCATCGACAGCAAAGTGGAAAGGCAACAACTTGGTGCGGAAGTAGCTCAACAATTTTCAACACGTTTTCCCCACCAGCCAGGAAAATCATAAAATTTTAACGAACCTATTGAAAGTTTACACATTGCTGCTTGATTTCACTGGGCCATTGGGGCTAAGGCTAAGGTCCGGAAAGTGTGAAAAGCACCATCGAACGGCAAAGATTTTCACACTTAGACATTAAGAAAATTTATGAACAAACATACACACACGCAGGGACGCACCAGTGATGCTAGACTTGGCCACTTTTAAACTCAGTCCAGTTGAAAATATTCCATAAAAAATAGCACTTACAATTAAATGTTTTATTTTCTACGCAGATCAACCACAGTGATTTCGATGATAATATGGTAAGCTCAAAAAAGAAAGTGCAACAAATAGTAAGCATAATTGTAATATCAACAACCAATTATATCATTTATATATTTTGTATATTCTTTAAACACTTTAAGTGCTTTAGGAATACTTTATATACTTTTATATTCTTAAAACACGTTTTATTAAATAAATAAATAAATCATTTAAATCAACAGCAGATTCTTCACCAATTCTATAAACAGTATAAATTCTATAAAAGGTATAAAATATCAATGCAAATCTTTAGCAATGGGATCATCGGGAAAATAAATACTTTATTGTTAAACAAATTTCTATTTTAAATTCTAGCTACTTTTCAAGCTAGTTTATGGTAATCTACTATTGAAATTTACTGCTTTTTGAGGATAAAAATCTGGCATCGCTGGGACGCACATGTTTCATGTCGGGTGCCGAAAAGTGTGCTACAGGAAAATTAAACTTACCTATGTAAACAAGCCCAAGAAAAGGTATCCTGTGTGTGTGTGTGTGTGTGTGTGTGTGTGCGGGTGTGCGGCTGAGGCGGAAGTTATGTTCAAACTTAATTTAAGGTTCAATAGCGTAACCAAAGAAAACCACACGAAACTTTGGCTGCAAAGACGACGTCGACGATGAACGAGTTCCGTGTAACATAAAATCTTGTGGTTTATTAGATTTTAATAATTCACACGATTCGAGTGTGTGTGTGTGTGTGGAGAAGACACATGACAGCACCACAAAATTAGGGGGGTGGGCAAACAGGGGTTAAGATAGAGAGAGAGTTGCTGTGCATTTGAAGTCAACAAAAAACTAACTTTTATCTACCGTTCGTCTCAACTTTGTATCGCTATAGCCACTCCCCCCAAAAAAAACACCCAAAACCACCCACCTCCCCCAAAAAAACACCCGAAGGTGTGTTTGTCTTAGCAGCAAAATAACAACAAAGACAACGACAAATTTGTGGCATATCAGCGGTGTGTCGTGTGGGTTGTTGTGTCCGTACTCCAGCTGGTTAAGGTTGGGGGCACTAGTGGGTTAAGACGGTGGTGCAAGTGCATACTTAAGAGTATGTGGAAGATGCCACTAAAGGGAATTGATTTGCCCAAAACTTGGCTAAAGATTGCATAATAAGTTGACAATGTCTGCTATAAGTTTGAAAGCAGTTTGAGGGGCTGTCTTTTATTTTAGCACAAATTGGATGATTATATTTAAAGCTATTAATTATTAGAGAGTTAACCAGAAATCTTATAAGGTACCTCACTTAAAAAATATTCGATAATCCAAGTTGTGGGCTCTTAAACTGCAGTTCTGGGTCAGCTTTCTGTAAGCCAATGAAAACTGAAAAATTAATTGACTTCAAAACAAGTCAGGAATTATACCTTTTAATGCAGTAAGTTGGGTTTGGATACAGTATTAATATTACTCACTTTATCATTAGAAGCTCTTATTTTATTCTGAGTTCAAATTAACTCAATGAGATGTGACTGTTCATCAAACGCATTTCACCGTCTTAATTCCTAATCTAATCCACTCCATGCACTCCACAACATGCACTCTTGTCCGGTATTCCTACCTTTTTGGTGACCTTCTGTCGGCATTCCAACCCCTCCACCCAATCGATGGATTAACCCTCTGAGGCGGTAGAGGCTAACATACGAGTTAACCCCATGCTATGCCATTTTCGGCATTCCTCGGCTTTATCTACCTGGCGAAAGTTGGCAACTTTGGCTCCTCGCTTAACAGCCATATCGCTCATGGCCCAAAAGAGATTGTTGGCCAAAGTCAAGTGCCAGGACATCAACAAGAACAAAAAAAAAAAATTAGGGGAGGGGGTGAAATGCACAGCAGGAATCGCAAGGAGCACAAGGAGCTGAAACAAGGTTTCCGCTTCCGGCGGACTCTATAAATTTTTGCCAGCTACCTGTGAGTATGCAAAAGATGATGATGCTACGAACAAAACAAAGAAAAAACAAGAATAGAAGCAAATTTCGGCAAGCCGACGTTTATATACCCTTGCAGCTCTTAAAAAATTAAATTATGATATTATTTGATTTTTTCCAAATTTTTCCTATGCCAGCTACTGAAGTGTCTAAACAATACTATATCTCGGAGTATATAGATATAAGTTGAGAAAGCTATATTTTTATTTCCCTTATGATTTAGTAGATCTATGCAGCACACAACATGAAACATTCCACATGCACCATGCCACATGCACCATGCAACATGAAACATTCAACATTCAATATGCAACATGCAACATACAACATTCAACATGCAACATGCAACATTCAACATGCTACATGCAGCATGCAACATATAACATTCAACATGCAACATTCAACAGGCAACATGCAATATTGAACATCCAACATTCAACATTCAACATTCAACATTCAACATTCAACATTCAACATTCAACATTCAACATTCAACATTCAACATTCAACATTCAACATTCAACATTCAACATTCAACATTCAACATGCAACATTCAACAACAATCACTCAACAATCAACCATCAACAATCATTAATCAACAATCAATATTCAATATTTATAACACTAAGTAAATGTAATGTTAACGTAATGTTAATTTAATATTAATGTAATATTATTACAAAGTTAATGTAATATAAATGTAATGTTATTGTAATATAAATGTAAATGTTATTGTAATGTTAAAGCAATGTTAATGCAATGTTAATACAATGTTAATGTAATGTTAATGCAATGTTAATGCAATGTTAATGCTATGTTGATGCAATGTTAATACAATGTTAATGCAATGTTAATGCACTGTTAATGCAATGTTAATGCAATGTTAATGTAATGTACATGTAATGGTAATGTAATGTTAAAGCAATGTTAATGTAATGCGAATAGGTTAATGTTATTTGAACAAATTGTGAAATTGGTCCGTCATCCTCATTTCTTATTTTTTCTCGCCCTCGGAATTATAATTCCCAACTAGTTCTAGCCAAAAAAATACGACCTGGGGGTTGTGCCAGCCCATAAATCAGTTTTCTCGGATGTCAAAAATTGTGTGTGTGTTTCTTGAGGGGATCCAGACGATTAATGGTTATACCATTGGACTTGGATCGTTCACCAGGATGTAGGATCAAGGACCTCTCAAGGTACGTAGATATATTAATGTAAATTAATTAATTATTGATTAATGCTTAATAAATTATTTAAATTATAATTCCAGATTATACGAGTGTGTGTGTATGTTGAGGAGCGGTTGCAACGATTGCAGTGATACCATCTTACTTTGACCGGATGCAGGGCATCAAGGATTTAATGGGGTATGTACCATTAGTATAATAATTTAAATTAAAAATTAAGCAAATTAAAAATTACGTCAAATTATTTTTAAGTTTGAAAAGGTCATAATTCTCACAGGTTTGTTTGCCTATAGAAAGCTATATAATATAGTCGTCCGATTTTTATCAAAATAAGACTGTTCTTCTGAAATCGTTAAAAATTACCTAATCTTGGAGTATATAGGTACATGTTAAAAAAAGTGCCCTTACCTCCCTTGCAAACTTTCGATTGAAAATGTAATACCCTCTGCAAGGGTATGAAAAACAAAACCAAGAGCAGGCCAGAATAAATCAGTGAAAAATGTGCAACTTATGATCAAGTGTTCCCACAAGAATTGCAAACTTTGCAGAGGCCAAGCAAGATGCTTTTCCCCAACTCCCCATTTTTGAGTTTTGAACTCTTTGTTGTCTCGGGAACTGAATGTCGAAGACATCATCGAAGTTATGTGCCCAGAAAAAAGGTTATGCTGGCACTGCAAGCTTTGCATAGTTGAGTTGACCTTTTTTTATACGGTCCCCTTAGCCATAAATAGTTCATAAACTATGCTCCAAGCAAAGGACACTGCTTGAAAATAGTGGGTGAAGTATGCAGGAAATCACTTGTAAGACGATAATTGCATTTCACACCAATTAATTTCATTCAGGACGGGTCGAAACGGAAAAAAAAACCCTGGAAGCCAATGAAAAACAAGCAAAAATTGGAAAATGGGCAGCGACAGAATCAATTTGAATTTCAAATTACCATAAACACAGAGGGAGGAGGTATCGGGGTCACCACTCGAGAAGGACAGCCCAAGATTTGCGACTTTACAACAGGGGGTAGTATTATCCAAATGCAACGGCATCAAATGTCGTCTACAATGTAACTCCCTTCGCTTTCTTTCTTTTTGCGAAATACAAATTGAATTTTCCATTTAAAGACAATGGGTTGGCAAATTTTTATGCACTACAGGTTGGGGGAAAATGCCATTGTCGTCATTTGTTATTTTGTCGAACAAAAAAATTATTATTCCCAGTGGGCAGAAAACTCCAGTTCCTTGGAGAGAGAGTTTAAAAAACATAGACATCCTGTGGATATCATAAAACTCAACAGGAAGTCGATTGATTTGGGGAAGTGGAAATAAAAGCTGCGAAATAATAATTTAGTATATTAAGGGTTTAATGCAATCAAATAAAAAACATTTTAGTTAAACTACATTTTACCTTAAAACTTAAAAAAGTGATTTAAAAAGGATCAATTTATTATATTTTAAACTCCTCAATGGGTATAGTGTATTAAAAACTTCGCCTTTTCCTTCCTTTCTTTATTTGCCAATCGAAATCCAGCGACTGCAGTAGACCAGTCTGTGTTTTTATTCCACCCTGACTTTGGCTTCCATCTTTCCATTTAACAGAAATTAATTTATTACATCAATATTTATGTTTCACTTAAATTATAATGCGTGAATGCAGTCGGCCCCCTGTCTAAACTTTTATAATATTTTTTTTTCTCCACTGTTCTCCACTTTCCAGTTCTTCGACCATTTTTGCCCGCCGCAAGGCAAACAGAAAGGGGGGGGATTCCCCTTTGTCTGGCTTTCTCTCTGACTTTTTCGAGGAATCGCAATCAGCCATAATAAATATTAAAAAATAGCGCATAAAGTCAAACATTCGGGGGAGCCGTCCGGATCGTTGATGGAAACTTTTCTAATAAAATAGTGAGCGGTGGCAGCAATTGCAATTGTGAAAATTCTGCAATTGCACAACTTTTCGGGCATATTCAAAAACCATTTTCGCCTATCAGAAAGTGTTTCAACAAATATTGACAGACTGCAAAAATGGGGCTGGGCTGGGAAATGTGGGTGGTGAAAATGGGTGTGTGGGTGAAAATGGCTGCCATAATTAACAGTTAATATTGCAGAAGCGGCAAACAAAGTTTGTGCCGGTTGTTTCTATTTCTGCTATTTGACTAGAACTCCCTTCCCATTTCCGCCCCCTCTGGAAAAAAGGGGCGACTGCCGTTTAATAAGCTCACAGTTTGTGTTTGTGTTTTCCAACACTGCAAACACATATGAGGAAAATCTGCTCTCCATGCTTGTGAAACTCAAATAGAGGGGTCGGAAAATGGGGAGGGCCGGAAAAGCACTTGAACCCCTTCTTCTTCATCCTCCTCTTCATCTTCTTCTTTTTCCACTTCCTTGGCCTTTTTTACGCTGGCACGCTTTTTGCTCATTTTTTGGTGTCAATGAACAGTTTTAACATATTAGCAAAGTTTCTTAAAGTACACATAAATATGTTTGATGTGTGAGCGCCAAGGAAAACGGGGAAAATTGGTATGGGGAAAACGGAAAAAGGGCTGGGGTGGTTATGGAAAAATGGGAGACACAAGTGCAAAGGCAAACGGAATATTATGTAAGATGCCGGGGCCAAAGTGGCGGATGAGTATCGCGTTTTCAAGTGCCCCGGGTAAAAAAAAATACAAAACAAGAAAGGAAAGATAACTTCGGGCGGAGCCGAAGTTGATATACCCTTGCAGAATACTCTGTAAATTATATTCTCCAAAATTATTCATATGATGCATTCTTAATACTCATCAAAAATCCCAACTTCCTAACTTTAAAAACACCAAAGTTATGGCATTTCCAATCGTTCAGTTATATGGCAGCTATAGGATATAGTCGACCGATCCTTATGAAATTTGATAGGTCGGATTGATTGGCTAAAAATAAAACCCATAGAAAATCCCAACTTCCTAACTTAAGAAACACCAAAGTTATGGCATTTCCGATCGTTCAGTTATATGGCAGCTATAAGATATAGTCGGCCGATTCTCATGAAATTCGGTAGGTCAGATTGATTGGCCAAAAATAAAACCTATAGAAAATCTCAACTTCCTAACTTTACATACACCAAAGTTATGGCATTTCCGATCGTTCAGTTATATGACAGCTATAGGATATAGTCGTCCGATCCCGGCCATTCCGACTTATATACTGCGTGCAAAGGAAAGAAGGGTGTGTGCAAAGTTTCAATTCGATATCTTTAAAACTGAGAGACTAGTTCGCGTAGAAACAGACAGACGGACAGACAGACGGACAGACAGACGGACAGACGGACAGACGGACAGACGGACAGACGGACAGACGGACATGGCTATATCAACTCAGGAGGTGATCCTGATCAAGAATATATATACTTTATAGGGTCGGAGATGTCTCCTTCACTGCGTTGCACACTTTTGACCAAAATTATAATACCCTCTGCAAGGGTATAAAAAGAAACCAACGACGACGACGAGAGCCCAACCCAGCTGCATTGAAAAACGCGGATTTTCCACAATTTTCATAGGATTTTTATGCTGCTCAGGGGAGCTATTCTTCATCGGGACATTGAAATGGACTTTAAAAAGTCTGAAAAACATTTGTTGATTCTATTTTATATTCAATTTTATTGTTTTTAAATAATTGTTTTTATAGGGGATTTGAATCTTTAAAAATTCTGAAAGTAAATTTCATATAAAATTGGTTAAAATTCCTTGAAAGAATTCCTGTAAGTTCTTAAAGTTGCGAACCACTTAAATCCCGAGTGGATTATTAGTACCTAGTCAATTCTCATTCTCTCTGTTTTCATCAAGCCCTTGCGAACCCAAATTCGACTTACAAATCAACTCAATAAAAACAATTTTCGATATTAAATTATCATTTTGCCCATCGCCGCCCAGGATTGTTGGAAAACTTTCTCCTTACCACTAGCCCCTCCCATTTTTCCCACACACACACACACATATACTCTCTTATATTTATATATATTTCACCACTACAACTACAACAAAAGGATGTCGTGTCGTGCCGCGTCGCTTAATCATGTCAATGATTTATAACGCTTTCAAGGAGCGCACCAAAACTCGAACTTGTCGACGCCAACTTCCCCCTCCCATTTTCCCACCCACTTTCCCACCCATTTTCCTCAAGGTGAGCGAGGGGGCTGGCAGGGGGGGAGGGGAGTGCCACTGAATGACTTGCCAGACAAAAGCATAGTAACTAGCTTAGGAGCTGGAGACTGGGGCCAGGTCAGAACATAAGTTTTCCAGCTACTTATATGCCGCCGAGTCGGGGCGAAATTTATCTCACGAAAAATGATTTGGCTCATTATCAACAGGAGCTAAAGTGCAGCCAGTGCACCGGAAAAAAAATAAATTTCTTAAGTCCTAAAGTAATCCCTAAATTAAAGAATATTTTTAAGGGCATTTAAATATGCATTTAAAAATAATAGAGGCAGCATCTAATCTTAAACATATATAAACTATACATTTAACTAGAAATTCTTCTATTGGTAATTAATTTTAAATTTTAAATTTATGTTTATTTTAGAGTTTTAAAAATCACTCTTGCTTTGTCAAGTATTCAATCATCTTTAAATTATTTAAATTGAAAATCTCATTGAATTATTTATATTCCAAGCTCAAGTTTAAAGCTCTATCTTTTATAAAATATTTATTAAAAACGAAAAATAACAATTCTATTTATTTCTTCATGTGTACGAAGTAGCAGAGATACATTTATAGACAAAAGGGGCTTTTGGAGTGAGGGACATCGAACAAACGCATAAATCAACAACAAAAACAGAAAAAATGATTTATTTTTCTTGGCTGCTTCTTCAGCTGCTGCTTCTTCTTCTTATTTTCTCCCTCCAAAAACACCCCCAACTTCTAAAATTTTTCTGCGACGGGGTTGGACCCGTTGTATGATTGCTTCTAATAAGTAAAGTGGGATAATGCCAGGAATTTTCGGGGGGAATGAGGCGAAGGCTGTCTCGAAGGGGAAGTACCCATAATCAGTGGGGAAAAATGGGGAAAAACGAGGAAAATAAATAATGGGGGGGTGAGCAAAGGTGTGCATGCCCACCAATAATAAAGTAATCAAAGTGATATGGTGTTGATGCCACAGAAGGAGGAAGAAATAAGTTCATATGGGGGCTGTGGGGACAGGATAAAAGGAAGCCCCGAACAATGTGTTGTTATTGTTGCCAGGACACACACACACACAAACACACACATCCTCGAGATTATGCCATTAAGACATGAGGCAATCGAATTATGGTCCTGGCCTGCAAATGAAATTGAATAAGGAACGTTAGAGGAGGAGACACTGGGAAAATCCAGCTGAACAATGGCACAATGGAGAAGGCATTTAAGAGGCCAATCTGACTGAGGGATCTGGCCATAATTATTATTGCCAGGGGTATTATTAACGGGGAAATATTTAATACAAAAATTTAAATTCATAACTTATTGCTTGAATTTAGAGAGAACATAATCATATTATTTGAAATCACATAAAAACATTAATCAGGTAAGAATTCTGTCTTTAATAAATCATAGGGTACATACTACACGTTCTATAACAATAATAAATAAACATTTTCGATTGTATTGAATAGTTTTTAATGCCTTATCATCCGTTTTTGGTATGAGATTTTCGCAGGAGTAACTTTCCAGTACATATGTTTGGTGTCTCTCCGCCAAAACCCCATAAATAGAACTCTTAATTACCTTCTCAAGTGCCAAGTGCACTCACCTGGCCGGGAAAAATCCCCCCCTATTTTCCACTTTCCCCTGGTAGCAAAAAACTTCCTGCACAAAGAAAACCCAAACACAGCAAACACCAGGAAGAAGTTGAGGCAAAAGCCGAAGACAAAGTATAAAACATATGCCAAAACACCGATTGCAATTAATCTTGTGCATGTTTCAACGAAGCCCCCAAACCTTTTCGAATTTCCCCCACTGAGGTAAACTGTATTGGTAAACAACAAAACAGAAAACTTGCGCTGCATTTGGTTTTCGGTTTTCCCTTTTTTTTCCCCGCCAGGATTGCCACCTGCAAAAAGGAAGCAAGCAATTTAGTGCGGTTGTGTTTGGGTGCTGATCTATTGTTGGCAAAGCAAACTTTGCAGCATACTTCAAGGCGCCACCCACATAAGCCGCTATTCCCTGGAATACTACCATAGAATTGTGTGTGTGTGTGTGTGGGTGTGCTATAGACATTTGTGAGGTATCCCTTAAATACCAATTTATGGCACAAGCAGATAAAGTCCCAAATCTGCACTTAATCTTTTGCATTGTTTAATTTCGACTCATTGAGTTGGAGCGCCAAAAATATCCCACACTCCCACTCCGGATTTCTCTATTTCCGTCTAAGTGTGTGTGTGTGTTGGGGTGGTTGGGGGGCGTGTGGGCGTGCCCATATGAATGGGCATTGTTCGGAAGGAGTGGGTTCGTACTTTAGTTGCCTGGGAAATAAATCGCTGTCGACGTCTACACTGTGCTACACCGAAAATAATAGATCTTGTATAATAATATACAACTTAAGGCCCTTAAATGATCAATTTGCTATGTTTTACTTTAATTACTTACTGCAGATACTGATTTTGCAGATATGTTACCCAAAACTGCACATAATTTAAGCCATTGGTATACAATTTTTAATATGGCATACCCAAATTGTTGGTTTTCTCAAAACAGTAACTCTAGAACTCATAACTAAACTTACCGGACTTTAATTTAACTACAATTGCAGTGTTAGATTGCATTCAATTTTTAATTATTTTTTGTTCCACTTTGATGATTTTATCCCTTTTAAATATATATAAAGTATCTGTCTACATACAACAATTATATAACAATTTATAATTTTATCTATGATACAAAGAAGAATTGTTTTCAAGTTGATCAGTAAGGTGCACCTAATCGGTATAAGATAAGAGTAAAAGTTTAAACCAAAGGTATTTGAAAATAATGAAAATATCCAATCGATATTAATATTAATTTTTTTCTGTGCCAGGGAAAATCAAAGGAAAATAAGGTGTGTGCGGGAAAGTCTTGGGGGCGGGGTCTTCTTGGTTTGCTTGTGTGTAATTTTCGATGCTTCATTGCAACCACGGCAACAACAAAAACACATCCTTGCTCAACAGGCGCAACAGTCGTCCTTCCTTCCTTTCTAGCCCCCCCCTCCCCACTCCCCTTTCCTTAACCCCTGTTCGCCCTCGTCCTCAATTTTGCGGTTTCCATGGGTGGCAAACAGTGGAATGGAGGGGGGTTTCTGAATCCGGGTCTTCGTCCAACGCAAGTTGTTCGCTAGTTAAAACTTACAACTTGCGCGTTATTTCCTGCCATACACACACACTTCGGGGGGGAACTACTTTCACCCCCTCCCAACCGCAATGCCCTCCGTACTTAAGGTGTTAACGCAAAAGCTTGACTCATAAAATATTGAAAAAGCCGCAAAAACTTTGCACCAAAAAAGCTCGGGAAAATACACATAGGTAATATAGAGTGTAAAGGGAGGGGGGGAAAGGGAAATAGGGGGCCAATTGCGGCGGATTGTCGGAACCCCAAATTGAACGGTTAAGTGGCGGAGCCAGTAAAACTTTCTTAGTTGACTTTCTTAACTGTTTACAAAGGAAAGCCCTTGGAAAAAGAATAGCTAACAAATCAAAATATATATTTAATAAGGCCTTGACATATTTAAATCCGATTTAAATGTCAATATCTTGAGATTGGTTTGCATGAGAATCGATAAGATTTAGCACGACTTATTTGAATAAATTATATTATTACTTTCTTATTACTTTTTAAGTCAAATATACACATAAATATCTATTTATAAAAATATGTAAACAGAAACTTGCACTTTTCAGTGTAAAGATTTAAAAAACCAATAAGCATAAGAATAAAAATAAGCACTTGTTTTATAATCAGAAATACAAATAAATATTTCTTATCTTGTTACGTCAAATTAAAAAAAAATCGTTCGTAAATGAAAATCGTTCTAAAAAAAATGTGGAAATAACTCTCCGTTTTTTATTGTTGTTTTAAGTTTTCCTCATTTTCCGGGGTCGCCAATCTTCGATCAGACATGACCGCCGATCGCATAATCCTGCTGCAGTTCAGCATGCACTGTTTCAAGATCATCTTCATCTACTGCATCTGTGTAAATGTCCTGGAGCATCTTGTCCAGCAAGTCCAGGAAAACTGAGCGGGAAAATGCTGGGTCCGGAAAACGGGGACAATAAATATTAAGCGGAAGTTATTTCAAAATCCTTCTGGTTTATCCTTATTTTTGGTGCATTAAAGAGGTAGATAGGTTTGAATTATATTCCTATGTATGTCCTGCATGCTTCTGCCTTCTAATAATCAATATATTTTATTTATATCAAAACTGCAACACCATCTTAAAGCATCGCAAATTATCCACTGAAATTTACGTAAAATTATCTTCCTAAAGAAAGCAGAGTTATAAAATATTCCCCAAAAATGTTTACAGATTTTTTTTCATCTCCACTCAACCTGAAAATCGATGCGATTTACGTAAATTACATATAATTTTTAATAGGTTTTTCATCAGGCATAAATTATTTCGAGCAAGCAAAGGCATTCGCGGAGAAAACACGAAACGGAAATTTAAATTACCTGCAACGTAATTACACAAAAGAATATGCCAATAAAAATGACTTATGTATCAATTTCCTTTACGACACAATCCCAGACGAAATGGGGAGGATGATAATGATGATGATGATAATAATAAAAGGCAGCGTAGCACAAAGCGAAAAATTTTCAATTTTATTTTTATTGCCTTATTGTGTATCAAATATTTACAATTATTTGCCCCGAGTCCCAGGAAAATGAACGAAAAGGCACACAGACGCGCCGCGGAAAATTTAAGGTGAAAGGAGAGGGGGAAAAGGGGGGGTGTGCCATAATGTTGGGGGCTGATAAATTCAAATAAATTTTTGGCGTTGCACTGTAACCAAGGTGAAAATGATGAGACTTTTCGTGAATACTCACAAAACTACAGACGTGAAAAAGTTTTCGATCAAAAACGCTCCCCTTCTCTTTCTATTCGCTTAGTGCCGTCTCTGTTGCTCTCTCTGTGTGGCGGCATTAAAATTTTATTTTAATGTCATCGAGACGTTGATTTACAGCCACCAGTTTCTCGGTCTGCGCTTTTGTGTGTGCGGCAGGCAAAATATAATTTTAATAATATTTTATTGCTTCGAAAAGTGGTAATAGCGCGTAAAATGCTAAAGCCTGAGAAAATTTCCAAAAAGGATGGGGAAAATGGGAAAAATGTTCTTTTAATCCGTATGAGTCAAGCTTATATTCTTTTGCAGTATGTATTAGAGAAAGTAATATTAATATAAGCATTTTTATTTTAAAGATTAAAAATGGCTATAAAAATGATAATTAAACGATAAAGAAATAATTTTTAAGACATATAACATTTACCTTAAATGCAGAACTATGGATTAAAGCACTTAAAATTAAAGTCTATGTTCAAGAATATTGTCCTACCTTTTCTCCATCTGTGTTAACTGTTTATTTCTGTTGCCATTTTCGCCGAAGAAGGAAACGCTGCGAATTGGACGGGATTCCATCAATTGGAAACACATTTGCCGTGAGCTTTTCCGCATTTTCCCACTCCACATCCGTCTGCCTTTCCTATCTGGTTCATTTAACAACAATTATAATGGTTTCCACTTTTGGCATTACTTTTAACGGTTGTCTACTTCGGTTTTCCTCAGGTTTCTGTTGCGTATACTTATTCTTTTTCTTTCTTTTTTTTTTCGGGGGCAATCGAAGAGCTTGTAAAACTTAATGAAATGAAACCTTAGGAAAAGCGAAGCGGAAAAGGTAAATGAAGAGATTGGCTTGGCACTTTTCGGCTTTTCCGAATCTATTTTAAGTAATATTTATGTGACTTCACCTCCCATTTTATCCTCCCCCCGCGCCACTCACCAATTAATTTTTATTTATGTCTGTATATACAAATATATACAGTTTTTTCCGGTTCGCTTTTCCCTTATCAAACAAACAGTTGGCAAAATGATAAATGCCCTTCACCCTAACCCCCTCTCTTTGGTAATTTAATATTTTTTCCATTTTTTTTCCAAACTTGGGGCTGCTAAAAAATGACAATTTTTAATTATCAAATGCGTTTAATGATAAAAATTGTCTAAGCGAACAAACGGACGGGGGTGTGGCAGCCACTTTCCCAGCTTTTAATTTATGATTTATTTGTGGGGGTGGCGGGGCGCCCATAATAATTAATATTGCACACAAGAAAAATACCAGAAAAAAAAGAAACCGAAGCGAGGCGAACCTAAAAGAAAAACAACAACAAACAGAACGCGGGCAAAGGCGTCGAAAACAATTCCCCCAGGAGGGGGGAAAGGGGGGTGGGAAAATTTTTCATAAATCTTAAAGGCGGAGACAGTAAGTGCAATGTCATTGAGGAGAAAAAAAAAGCAACGAAAAACAAAAGGGGTAGTAGGGGGAATAGGAAACAAAACCCAAGCGGGCACAGAACCCAGACCTGCCACCCCCTTCGAAACCCCCGCCCCTGTCGCCACATGTCGTCTTGAGCCTGCCGCGAACACAAAATTAAAAGTATTTCTCGAATTATTGTTAATGATGATTAAAAATATGTGTACCTGCGGAAATGAAACGGCAAGGCGGTGGATTGTAAAGGGAGTACACCTGTCCCCAAAGCGAACACATGCTCTCCATCCGAGTTCACTTGACTTTGACTTCTCCGAAGGTGTTTTCCTGAAGAAAATAATATGGAAAATATGTGTCTAAGGATATGCAGCTAGGAAAATAAAATACAAGTCTATCATCACATCATAAATGAAATTAAGCCAGAAATTTACAAATACAATCTACAATACAAAATATATGAAATTTCATTATTTGTACATTCAACTTAGAAAAATAATTTTACCCTTTAAAGTCATTCTAAAAAGTTACAATATATTTATTAAATTTATCAAATATTTAATATATTTACACATACTGTAGATACAATAAAGTAATTAATTACTTACTACCCTAGTTAAATTATTATAAAATTATATTTATTTAAAAATCACGATTTTTCAGACCTATCTTCTATGTTGCTCTGGCCAAAGATCAGCCACTATTGCAAATGATTTTAAACTATTTAATTTATATTTTTATATAAATAAATATTATTACTAAATATTATTTTTAAATATTATTACTAAATTATAAAATCAATTGGTTAATTACCACTCTAATTGAGATGTATACTCACATCCCAACATTTTTCAAGACATTTTAAATATTTTACAGACATATTTCCTCCATCAATCTATCCAAATTATCCTCCACATATGTCCAGAAATCAAAAAGAGCATTTTCGCAAAATATTTGGAAAGGGAAAAGGTTTTCTGTTGGTGGTAAAGGGTTGAATGCGGCGTGTGGCGGCACTCGATAACATAATTATCTGTCATAATCAGTAGGCGTTGAAATGTGCAATTTAAAGAGCAATTTAATGCGCGCCAGCAGCCAAAAACAACAACACCGATGCAGATACAGTCGCAGCTACATATATAGATACAGATACGGATTCGGTTATGGATGGCAGATACAACTACATATACAGATGCAGATACAAACACAAATCACCAGGCAGTTGCAGATGCACAAAAGCAACCGGTTGCATGGGGGTGGCAAAAAGGGGGTTGCCAGTGCAACGGCGGGGAGAAGGGGGTTTAATTCAGTGGCGTAGTTGAGAAAACTAAAAAAAATATATATATATCAAAAATATGACAAACATATAAAATTCCTTAAAACATTAAATAATATTAACACTGGTTTTTACCATAATTTAAGTATTTGCTATAACATTAAAATTAATAAATAATAAAAATTAATTAATTAATAATAACCGCGAATTCTTCAGTATTACTTGGGCACTTTAAAAAATTGCCTGAGTTTAGCTTATCTTATCTTAGAAGCAATAAATTATATTTCTTAATTATGTACCTTATTTAATTGATTACATTATTTTTTCATTGTCTTTTATTTATTCCATCCTATTAAAAACTCCAATGAAAACCTCATAAAGTGAATTAAGCAGAAACCCCCTTCCCTCTACGCCTCTGCGATTGTTTGCCATCGTCTAAAGCATTTCGGTGATTGTGTCAGTTTGAGTTTTTGCAAATTTGCATCGGATTATTGCAATAAACATAATTATGCGCGCTGCATATGATTTTTCAATTAAACACATGCCAACTCCCCGTGAAAAGTCCCCGTTTGTGGGGTTATCATCGTGGGACGTGGCAAATAAAGGGTTAAGCCGGGCTTTTTGAGGGGATGTGTGTTGAAAAGGGGGCTAGGGTATTTGATACCAAGGGATTCTGGGATGACATGACCAACCAATTGCTGTTCGTTGCGGGTGTTTGTAATGCATATTTGTTAATTAAGTGACACATGCGAGTGTGAAAAACCCCCAAACCCCTCCAAAAAAACACCATCCATGCACCACCCAGCATGTGGTGCAATTCTAGCGGTGCTTAAGTGGAATCAATGGATTGTAATGCGGAGATAATCATTTTTAGCAAAAAAAAAAAGTGGCGCATATATCATTAAATTTATTCTGAAGAGCCTTAACCTTGAGTGGGGAGAAAATGGGAGTGGGCGGTTGCCAATGAGACAAATGTTACGCACTCAGCAGGATATCACTGAAATTTCAATTAGACGAGGTGTCGATGCTGAAATTATGCGAAAATGCGATTGCCATTGTATTTGTCATTTTAAGCATATTGCACTTGATGACTGGTTTCCCTCGTTTCCCAAAGACACCATAAACCATAACCAGATGTTTGTTGTCTTTGAAAGCGAAGTTGTTGTATTGATGTTAAAGGTAAAATAAATTCGAAAAGAAGAACGCTTGTCGTGTCAAATGGATCCACCCGGGAAATATAGAACACCACTATTTAAAAAATGCCACTACAAGAAAAAGGAAAGCAAGTGTCCTTAAGTCAGGGTGACAGTGGCCACAATTCCAGCCACCGGGATTCCACGATCCTGCAAGGATAACTCTAGCAGATAATCCCCCTTGGGAGCGTCGTCCGGCAGGAAATTGGTCTCCATCTCGTATTTATCGATCGAGTACTTGCCCTTCGGAAAAGGACATGTTTCCGGCTCCGGCAAATTGGAGACCTTCTGTATGTGCGGATAGGTGTCCTTGTCCTCCTTGATGAACTGGCAGAAGGGCTTGTTCACATTCATCACCATGAGTCCCTTTTGCCTGGCATACGAGTCGTATACGAAAACCCTGAGAGTAATCTGTAAGTATTTTAAGATATTTATATTTTATTTTTATTTATATTTTATTTTTATTTATATTTTATTGATATTGGAAACTACAAAATATATCGCATAAAGTTACAGTTTGTTTCAAAGATATGAGAGAAAGCCCGAAAAGTTTGAAGCTAGTGTAACTTTTTCTACATTTATTTTAATTCCGCAAGTTACCAAATATATATAATTCTATTTAAGTAATATGTTTTTTTAGAATTCTTTAATAGATATTCCAGAATAGATAATTTTAAGAAACACCAGCTTTAAAATAAGAAAGTAATCTTTTTTGTCACAAATGCTATCGCAAGAAAATATGATATTTTATAATTTTACAAGCTGGCGTTTTTCGGCAAATAAAAAATCACTCTTCCAGATTACTAAATATATATTTCAATATTAAAAAATAACATTTGTTTATATTCCAACACCAGTTTTATTAAAAAGCATACCTTCTGCTGGTCACCCATATTGAGTTTGAATTCAAAGTCACCAGCAACGACAAATTGGTTCCGCCCGATCTTTTTCATCCTCAGCGATCCCCAGTCCACCCAATTCTCCTGATTATTGATGGATTGGTCCTTTCCAAAGGTATTTAGCTCCACACTGTAAGGCTTTTCGGCTAGACAAATTTGGACCAAGAGGATCGGAAGAAAATGATTTATAAGCCATTTCAGACTGGAATGGCGCCTTGCCATCGTGCTACTTTTACTATTACTGTCCGTCGATCGAGCAGATCTCCAAATATATATTTTTACAGAAATTGAGCCTCAGTTCGCTCAAAACTGAATCTCTCACGCCAAATCGGTGTTCGTGCATAATTATGTAGCTTTATCTGGATGTATCGTTATAACCGAAACCATTTTAGTTGCAATTTCGTGTTTTGCTGATACAAAATATCAAGGTTGAAATTAGTTTAATATCTGTAAAACATCATTGTTCTGACCTTACTTAAATTAAACTTCGTTATACTTGTTAAATACAAGGTTTTAATAAACAAGAAAAGAAGCAAAATTCAGGAAGCCGAAGTTTATATGCCCTAGCTACTGTTACAAATATTAAATATAAAATATTCTCTATTTCAATTTCGATACTTCAATGAAGCGGGTGCAATTTTCCGATTTTGCCATAGGAACAAGTATTTCATTTGGATGTCGGATGACTGTAAGAAAAGTGAAGAAAAAGGTCACTTTTCTGCATAGCCATGATAAATATGACGAAAAATCGACCAAAAAATTTAAATCAAGAGAAAAACACAGATTTTTAGATATTAAGTCACCATTATTATATGTAAGCCACTTTAAAATCGGATTTCTGGAAGAAAAGTTATGGGCTCAGATGTGCAGATTTTGGACACTTTTCAGCAAAGTCATTTTTCGGAAATTTGGAAATCGAAACCAAATTTCAAATCAAGATTTAAACGCAGATTTTTAGAAAATTAAACCACAATAATTTAAAAGATTGCCTCTTTGATATCGGATGTCTGTTTAAAAAGTTATTGGCTTAGTTTTCTTTTTTTTATTGAGTAATTCCTATATATCGAAGAAGAACCTTTTATAGTTCCTATTTTATTTTACTGAATATAAAAAAGTTAAAACTGTTCTCAAATTCTTAATTGGTGGATCTCTACCCAATTGTATGAAATTCCAACACTGCCGTCAATCGAAATCCCATTCCACTTCTTCAGCAACAATCAATCCTCTGGCTGCTCAACTTTTCCGTTGAAATTCTGGAAATATTTTATGCCAACTAATCTCTTAACACTCTATTGAGACATGTAAACTTTTAATAGCATTTGCTCCTCCACTCCGCCAAAGTCTGATGGGCAAAAGAGCCAAAAGGAATGGGAAATATCGGAGGTCTGGAGACCTTGTTTTATGGCCTGCAGCAGTTTTCGTGTTTGAACATCAAAAGTAATAAATTCATCGAACCATCACAGGCCAGAAATTCAGCGGCTAAGGATTTTGTTGTTTTAGGTCGTTGCTCAATAACTTTCCACAGGCTTTTGCCGCTTTTCCCTCGTTTTCCCAACTCCCGAAAATTCACCAGTCTTGCCGTTAATTTCCCGCGTTGTTTGCCGTTGTTTTTGCCGTGTTTTCCACCGATTTTCCTCCTTTTCCACTGCTGCTGCCAAGTTATTTAGGTAACTGTCTTGACTTGTTTCTTTTGGCCTGGCCCCCTGCATTGATTGCCCCGTGGTATTCCGAAGTTGGAGTGAAAGTTTCGTTGGGGTCACCATAAATATCCCAGTTCCCAAACAAGCCAGAAGTTAAGTGTCTCTGAAAGTTTGCTGCAAATAATTCAGGCTTATTTATTGGTTTCTAATCTAAAGGCAAGTTAGCCAGTAACTAGTTAGTCGCACTTTATGAGTAGTTAGTTGTAGAGCAAAACTACAATTATTTTGTTGGATCGTTAATTTGAAAATTGTATTTGATTTTTAGTTTAGCATATAAATTTGACTGCAATCAAACATTTTACACTTCTTTTGATTGTTATTGAGTAACTCCGAATATTTATTTAATTAAAGCAATGCGAGCAATAATTACACAATGACTGCTTCACAATTTTTGCTTAAATGAGAGTCACGTGACAAAATACACAGGACATCATTTCAATAAAAAAATACACACCGAGAAAATAAAAACAAAATACTCAAAGAATTTCCAGCGGCGTTGGGTTCATAAAGACAACCCGTTGTGTGTGGGAGAGAGATGGACTCAAGGAGTGAGGGAGATGGGAAGACAGAAGTGTGCTAAAAGAATTGCAGTGAAATTAAAATAAAATAAAATTTACGTTGAATTAAAAGGAAGCCAGCAACAACAACAATAGTAGAAGGAGAACTCTGAAGAATGTAAAGGGATTTTCTAAAAGCCTAACGAATAGTTAAGTTCCCATCGATTTGGCTTTGATTACTAGATTAATAACAAATAACAAATCAGGTGTATTAATATAATAGAAATAAGTAGTAATACAAATACTTGTTCAAAGGAATTTAAGTCAATCGATTCTTTGATTAATTAATTACAAATAAAAATATTTATTTAAGTTTAATACGAAACTAGGAATGTATTTTTAAGTTCTTTGAATTTGCTGGGCCTTTAGTACATACATTTTTGTAGATTAATTGCAAGCCTGCTCCTTTCCCTAATTAAAATCATACAGGGTATCTGATAAGCAAAAAAAGCGCAAAAACAAAGGCGAAATAACGAAACTGACTAAAGTGGGAGGACGAGTCGTGACTTCATTTGCTTGACACTTGGAAAAGGGCTTTGGAAAATGGGTGAAAATGGGGGAAAGCTGTGGCATCAAGTGTGTGCCATAAAGGATGGGGAAAAACAGAGAGGGTGCGAAAAGAAAAGGCTGCAAACGATTCCTAATTGAAAACTATTAAATTCTTTTTTTCCCTTTGCCCGCTGCTACTTAATTTCTCCTTGGCACCCAATCTTTCCCCATTTTCCGCGCTATTTTCCACACCCCCCCTGCCCCACCCCCCTTTTTTTCGCCTGGCGGGTCCAAATTGGAACTTGAATTTCATTTCGAATGACATTCGCTCCATCACGCGTCAACTGCAGCCAACTCATGGCACGTAGCTGGGATGGTTTAAAAAAAAAAGGAAAAGCGGAAAAACTCTGGACAGGGGAGAGCGAAAAAAAAAATAAGAAAGAAAAGCGGACATTTTCATTTGAGCATATTTAATTAGATGCAATTATTTATGGTATTAAATAGATGAGGCAGTAAATGTGCTGTACACTGCGTTGACTTCTCCAACTCCCCGAACCCAAGGAAAATTGAAATAAAATGCTAAAGAATTGCGTCGTTGTCTGTCGCCAAAGCAAAGAAGGCGAACAAAAAAATTGTATAGACCCGCCAGAGAAGTGGGAAAAATACTGGTGAGGAAAATAAAAAAAAAAAGGCGAAGAGGAATATTCAATTCTTGGCTCACTCAAAAAGGCACAATTCTGCAGCGAAATGCCACGATGCCCAGTCTTCAGCCCCCAACCCCCCTTGCGCATCATTTGCCAGCCAAACCATAACAATGGGGCCAGGAAAACCCCCTGGAAAATCCCTCGGACGAAGGAGTGCATTTAAATGGCAGGAAATTTGAAAAAAATTGAAATTTAAGTCTTTGATATATTGAAACCGATTTATTAGCCGCCCCTTTTCTTTTCTCCCTAGCCACACCCATTGTTAGTCATTTTCCTCTTTTAGAAAGAAAAAAAAAGAAAAACTTATCTTCGGTTTGCCCATCTTCTCCGCTTCTCCTTATTTATTGTCTGTATAAAACAGAGATGAGCTTTGAATGAGGACCTACTGAACAGAAATACTGACCAAAACTAATGGTCATCATTTCAATATTGATTACATCATATCCCTAACAACGCTATAAGCTCCCTAACAAAAATCCTATTCAAGTCGAAAGTTCAAGTTTTAGATAGAATACAATTTAAATTTCACATTGATTAATATATGTCTGACTTTTTATTCACAAAATACTACACCTTTTTAAGCATCTTCTGTAAATAATAAATGAGGGATGTCCAAATGAGTAAAACATTAAATTAAAACCCGATTAAAATTTAGAATAACAATGTTTTTATTAAAGAAATCAAATGTATGACCTATTATTCACTAATATTTTAAAATCCTTTAGGAATGTTCAGAATAATCTCTTTCATATCGTAAGCAACATTTAAAGGACATATATAAAATAATAAGATTGATAAATATCGCAGGTTGATGGGGCATTATCATCATCATGAGTAAAACATTACATTAAAAACCGATTAAAACTTTGAATAGCATGTGATTGGACAATATTTAAACAATATGTGTTTTTCTTCCAAAAATATTAAAAATTGACTAAGATACGGCAATCTCCGGCGGCGCCTCGAAGAAAAGACGTTTTGCGGTGTACACGATAACCGGTCACAGAATCATCCGAAATGAAAAAATCCAATTACATTAGTTAAGGAACAAGATTCCCCAGGTAACCCTGTCGAGTTTTTATTTTTTTTATTTTTTTTCGATTTTTTAAGGCACTTGAAAGTCAAAAACACCGATTTTCGCCTAAAACATCGAGATATTTGTTGCTCAAAATATAATACATTTTCAAAAAAAAAAAAAAACTGGACAGCGTTACCTGAGGAATTTAGTTGAGAACAACTGTGCAAAATTTCAAAACGATCCGTTTATTGATAAACATCGCAGATGAAAGGGGCATTATCATCATTCCACAACTCCACATCATTGAACACCGCCACAAATCCACACCTCGGACATCCAACCTCCCCCCTTTGACATTTATTGGAGTTAATAGCGCGTGACCATGGACAGTCAACCCCTTTCGCACCTTTGGCCTGGCGGACAAGACAAATCACACAAATTGACAAACGTTTAACATAATTTACACAGCAAAGTCGAAGCGACTTACACTTGACCACAACCCCCATTTCCATATCCATTCCCAGCCCCATCCCCATCGCCACCCAATATTGACCCTTTCGCCTTTCGTCCCTGGAAAACCCTTGTCAACATTGCGTAACCGAAACTATTAAAAAGATCAGCCGGACACTTGACTGCATACCGGGGGGGAAAAAAAAAAGAATAAAACAAGAAATGGCAAGAAAAAAAGGGGCCAAAAAATGGGGAAATAAAATTGAAGAGGATGACCCACCGTTTGCCCCGGAATTTTCGGTCATTTTTCACACGCTCCGGACTAAAGAGGACATATGTTCATGGTCAAATCGATTAAATAAATCATTAGCATCTTTTGTGGCCAATTCCCGTGTCCCTTGTGTCCTTTTTTTTCTGACGCGTGTCGCAAGTTTTCTCATGTGTTTTCTTTACTTTATTTTTTTTTGGAAGCAAATTGTTTTTTAATACAAGGCGAAGAAAAGGCGACAGCCCACTCCCCCTTCTTTCGTTGTGAAAGTGAGAATTTGTTCATTTTTTTTTTTTTATTTGTCCTGGACCCCTTGTCGTTTGACATTTAATTTGTTGAGGCAAAGGAGTTCCAAAGAATGAAGGCTAATTTATTGCAGTACACTTTGAGAAGAGCAGGAGCTCGAATTTAATGAACGTCCTGTGATAGAGGGTCTTTTAAGCGGGTTTTAATGCTTTACTTGGAAGTGACACAATTTCTTTTGCATATTACGATTAAAAGGTGATAATTTCGTTGTTAGATCATATAAAAAGAGAATTTTTAAATTAAATTTTAAAAAATGTTTTTCAAAGAACCTAATTGGCAATGAATATACGTTGTGAATTTAGCTGAATAAAGGGACATAAATTTGTATTATTTTTATCTTTAGTTATATTTATTAAACATATACAAAAAAACACCCAATTATTCAGGATGTGTTTCACGAAGCATATCATTTTCTTTCTTTTCAACTTCAGCATCCTTTTCAGACTTTCTCCAATTTGGTTCACCCCTCATCCATCTCTTTGGTTGCGTTTTTTTTTTTAGAAAGGATATGGCATTGCTTTTTGTGTTTATTTTCTATAAATATAAATTAAATGGGTGGCGTGCGACTGTCCAATAAATTTGGCTATTTTTATATATTTCTAGACACCTTTTTCGGCTTCGGTTTCGGTTTCTTACCATTCGTGTTTCTGATTTATTTTTTGCGCCTTGTTTGTCAGACGTGCCATTGTGGTGGTCCTTTTGTGCGGCATCTCATTCCGGCCAAAAACTCCGGCTCCACGGATCCAGAATCCAGAATCCTGGATCCTGGATCCTGCTCCGGTGTCGAACCCTTTTCATTGTGCACCGCCCGACGGGGCGTGGCAGGCTACAAAATATTGCCCGAGTCGGTCCAAATCATGTGACAATAGTTGCTTTATCCACGGTTATTCAGCGGACCTTTCTTTTTTCCCTCACATTTTTTTTGGCTAATAAAATGCAATTTGTTTTATGAAAGAAGCAACAGGGTTAAGGAATATTTTTATTTTGTGGGGAGGAGACTTATTTAACACAGTGTGTGCACACTTTTCGCTGTTCAATTCGCTAAGTTCATTGCCATTGCAAAAATATACACACGAATATCTTTGCTGGTAAATGGATATAAAAATAAACACACCATAAGAAAAAGGTTGATGGCAAGAAACCAATGCTAATTCATACTTGCATACTTGGAGTATTAAATAATAAAAATATATGTGTATTCATAACACAATAATTTGCCTTACTAAATCAGAACAAAAAAAAAACAACATTTTGTAGATATAACAATTTTTCATTTTATTTGTATTGTCTTCTTCGTTTCGAACAGTTCAATTAAATAGAAATTTTTGTAAATATTTTCACATTATCACATTTAAAATTTAATTTTGTTTTTGTATTTCATGGTAGATAAATTTCCAATCGTATGGTGTACCTGTGTCCTCTGTGTATATATAAAAATATAGGCGGGTATATATAAAAATCATAACGCGGTCTTTTGTTTTAGTCCAACTCTGCCCCCGAATCTTTGGTGAGGCGGGCAGAGGCGAAAAAAAAGCAAACAATTTCTTGTAATTAAAATCCATGGCCTTTTCAGTCCCCAGCCCACTTAGGGGGGAGGGGGTCGGTGGGTGGTTGGACGCGAGTGGGCGGGGCCGGGTGGTTCAGTCAGGTGCTCAGCTGCGCCAATCAGTCACAGACCAGTCAACCACCGAAGCTACCAGGTCCGGCTGTACTTGTCACTGCAGGTGGAAAAGGAAAGCGGCGGAAAATGGGAAGTGGGTAATGGGAAATGGGAAAACGGTGGGAGGTGGGAGGATGGTGATGGTGGGTGGCAGCCCAAAGGCAGACAGCGACCGACCTTTGCCAAGAGATCTCTCCCATCTTTCTCCATTTCTCCTTTTTTTTTGCCTTATTTTTTTTGTTCAAGAATTACTGATTATTAATTCATTTTGAACCGGTGAGGCATTCATATTTCTGCTGCAGCCCAGAGTGGGTCGTCCTTCGACACGCACACTGTGGTGCAGGCATTGCACGATAAAAAAATTTGGATTTTTTGATTCAAAAAATGTGAAGTCAAGGATAAAGTTTTCCGTTGTCAAATTGGACATTGTATAATTTTTTATTTCTCAAATTACAAAAAAAAATTTATCATTAAATTTATTTATCCTATTTTACACAAGTAGTTCCCGTACATTTTAATAACAGGTTAATTGCTAAACCTTTTTTTTATGCTTAAACTATTTACAAATTAAATGAAATCGTTTACTTAAGTTCCAACCAAAACTTTTGAGCTTAAAATAATGTTGTAAATTTTTTGAAAAACTGCATAAACTCATAAACAGTTGCCAAATTTCTTGGTTTAAAACATTTCCGTTTTTTTCTGAGTGCACAACTGACTGGCAGCATCATCCTTTCGGTCCTTCATGTTGTCTGTCAATGTTTTGCTTTCATTTTTTTATTCTTTGACTTGCATATATTTGTATAGCTTGCTGGCTTGCTTTTCCCGGCTGCTCCGATGTCCTGAAGCCCCGAAGCTCCGATGTACTGATGCTCTGATGCTCGGATGTTCTGGGTGCGTCTCGCGATGGCTGGCTGCATTCATTGTTAAATCATTGAGTTTTTACTGCAGTTTGGCGAACGGCATTCGACGCTGCCAACCTCATATCAACCTCAATTTTCCGTCTGCCTTCGCCGGGCGCCACAGCCTCAGTTTTCTGCATCTGCCTCTTGACTGTCCATGTAAATAAAGTCAGCGCGGTAAGAAAACAAAATGTGAACTGTGACCGGGCCTGCACCTGGACAACGGAAAAGAACGGATCACAGGGAGAAATATTTGGGGTCCGCAATAAATTGTGCAATTTTACTCATTTAATTATCAATGGAGCAACACTGGTAGGCTAACCAAGTTTAATTTACAGATTAATAAATTACAAAGACTCCACCACTGATTAATGGAAAATATGTTAATTAGACAAAAATGAAATGAGTAACACTGATTTCTAATGAAAGGTTAGTTTTTATATTATTCTCTAGGTAACACTGGCTTCTGCCATATAAACAATTAAACAATCAGTGTGATATTACTGCTTTCTAAGCATAAAGTTGCATTAAAAATATTAAATTAAAAGGTTAATACAAACACTATTATCATAAACAAATTTATTTTAAAACATTCTTCAGTGAAAAAAACATTTTTTTTTTAACCACTCAAATAAATTGGGAAAAACCGCATATCAGAGGTATATTTAAGAGAATTCGGAGGGTAACACTATTTTTATGAAAAGGGCCACACTTTCTGCACTAATTAATTTAATATTTTTAATAGAGTTCCCACTTTTTCTTTCTCTTATAACCCTTTATTTATTAATAGTTGCCCTTTTTTGTTCGCGGTGCAAGGACAGCACGGGACATCTGCTATGAAATGCAAGCCTGGGACTCAGAGTCGGGCTTGTTAGTCTGATTGGGTGGCTGATTGGTTGGAACGGCTCGCGCTGGATCTCTGAATCTCAGCTGAGAGCTGTGACAGTTGTCCGCCCCGGATCCCGAGATCCGGCACCCAAAAGCTGGGAACTGAAAACTGGGTGCTGAGAACTGGGCACTGAGAACCGAGTACCGAGACCCGGACCCGGGTTCCAACAATGAAGCGGAAACAATGTTTACAATTTTCTTTCTTCACCCCGCCAACTTCCCCATCCTCGTTCGGTTCCAAAACAGACAGCATATATATGTATGTATATGCCGACGATTTCTTTTTTCTTTACGAGTATTTCTGCTTCTTCGCTTGGTTCATATTTTGTGTTTGCCTTGTTATGCTTTGTGTGTTGTATACACATTGTACCTGACCACCTGTGCCCCAACTCTCCAGAATCTTCTAGCTGTGCCATGTTTGACTGTATTCAGCCAGCGGTCATAAAGTTAATTTGTACAAATGTTGCAAATAATTCAAACAGTTTTGCTACGCTTTCTCTCTCCCTTGTATCTGTTTTGATGAGTGTATTTCTTATATTGCACTGGCCGAATGGCAAAAGGAGGCTTTAATTAGACGTAGGGTAACACTGACAGTAAAATAGTAATCAATACAGCTCTATACTTTATGTTTTAATATGATATTTGAGTGGGTTAATAGGCCCAAGCTGAATAATAGGAAATATAATAGTGGGGCTGAAAAAACGAATTAGAAATCTACATAAATTTCATAACAAAAAAAGTAATAAAACTTTACAAAGCAGCAATTAAAAAACACTTTTCAACTCGCTATATATCTCGATAGGGCCACACTGTCCGCCGATTAGTGTGGCCACCTGCCACATGACACCAAATGGCGCCCAAAGCCATTAGCAGGTGCCACATAAAATTTCTAATTAACCAAAAAGCCTATTAGCAGCGACACAACGAACACTATTTTATTATTAGCCAAAAGCAGATGCAGCACCAACGGTAGTCGACAACAAAAAATACCCGAAAACATTCAACACCTTTTAAGGTGGGCCTAATGAAAGTCCCGCACATCCGAGGCGGGAAACATAATTTTACTTATTACAATTTTATATACATATATATATATATAAATGATGGGTAAAAGGGGCGGGGTGTGTCCCGCAGCAAAACATATTCCCAAAAATTACCAATTTTGTTGCTTACGATTATTACCTTGGCAATGGTTTGGTGATGTTGCTGATGTGCCGATGGTGTTGCACGTTCCACTTGCCACGTTAGGCTTTTGCGGCACTCTGGAGATGACTTAACACGTAGCACATCATTAAAAATTTTGTGCCATTAATGCATAACGCACACACAAACAGAGGGAGGAAGAGCAGGAGTGCGTCCGTCTACAATTGAGGTCAAAATAACAGTCATAAGTAAGCCCAAAGTGTTAAAGGAAACGATTGTTTTATATTTAATTATAATATTTATTTGTAAAATATTTTTATATCTGCCATTAAATATGCGCAAATTAATTGTATATATATTAAACAAAACATACTGTTTAATTCTTCCAAATTTTTTTTATAGGAATACAAAATATCTTCATTATTTAAAAAGTAAAGTGATTTGGAATCTATTAGGTAATTAAATAGTACCTATTAAAAACTCTAAGTAAAACCCGATTTTTTAATTGTAGTTTTATACAATGTGCATTTCTTAGCTCTGTTGCCATAATTGTGACCTCGACTGTGGCGGGCATGGCTTGATCAAATTGCCAATATGTCACAAGGCGCATCCTTTGGAAGGGTTGTGTGTGTGCGAAACTAATACCAAAGCGCACATCATCATCTTATTTACGTCTTTTTAACACCTTTGCACCAC
The DNA here is from genome assembly GCF_018152115.1 of Drosophila rhopaloa. Classification (NCBI taxonomy): domain Eukaryota; kingdom Metazoa; phylum Arthropoda; class Insecta; order Diptera; family Drosophilidae; genus Drosophila; species Drosophila rhopaloa. The sequence goes on along the minus strand of NW_025335123.1, from coordinate 7,982,092 downwards.
CCATTTTGGGAAGCACCACCGTATAGCGTTGAACAATTAACAAAAGGTAATGTAAAATTATAATTATCACACAAAAGCACATTTGTTAATTTAAGCTAAAACAAACACGGCCAAAGAGCTAAAGTGGGTGGTGCAGGGTGGTTGGGTGGTTGGGTGGTGCTGGGCCGTACATCTTCCAAGACATTGTCATCGGTGGGTGAGAGAAGGGGTGGGTGGTGTTTTTAGCTGGTTTTGTCGGTGTGTTGGCAAACGACCGATGCGTAACAATGAAAAGTCCCCAATGTAATAAATATAAAAACAGCCGAAAAATATGCTATAAAATTATTTCGCAGCCAAGACGCTCGAAGAAGAAACTGAAACTTCATTTTCGGGCAACACCTCCACCCCCTCCGCCCAAAAAACACAAACACATTGATACTCTCTTCGTCCTTGGCGCTCTCATCTGGTTTGGCTGTCGTTGATTTTTGGTCCTTTTTTTGCGGCCCATAAATTTAATGGCTCTTCCTAACCCAAACACACACACACACACACACTGAACCCTTTCTTGGGATGGATTCTATTTGTGTTTGAGCTCCAGCTCATTAATGCTCCGGCCTGATAATGTATTATCATTTCTGTTGAGGCGTGGGTGCGTTTTTAGAGGTCCAGGGTAGCACTTTCATTATTAGTCCCTAAATGGGTAAGTATTTTTTTGAAAGGTTTCCTCATTTCCTTCTATTAATCAGTCCTATACATTTTATTGAATATTTATTTCTTATAAAAATATATATTTATAAATTAATTTTTCAATGGTAGATATATGCAAAAATTTGATAAACCCTTTTAAGCACTTGTGAAAAGACTGTATGGTAGTCTTTAGTCCAGCTTTTTTATCCCTTCGCTTTAGAATTTCCTATTTATGCATGCCATCAACTCTTTCGCACACACTCTCCGTGTGTTATTAATTTTTTTTTTAAGGTTTTTCCCCGTTTATTTTGACTGTGCCCCTTAATTTATGGCCTGCTACATAGTAGCAAACACATTGGCATTTTAATGGACCTTTATGGGCTATAGAGGAAGGTAGTTGCGTTGGGCTTGGTGTCTAGATGGTTGGAGGCACGAATGTAGGAGGTCTGCAAAAAGACATTAAAATTATTGAAGCCGACAAAGGGCCATTAATTCGTTGCGCTTAGCTCGCAATAACGGGGCACATAATTGTTTATTAATGAAGTTTAAGTATTTTTATTGGCACATTTGCGTAGATTCTGGGACAACGAGTGCAAATGAAAGATATTTTTGGTAGGAAGTGGCTTTGGATAGGAGATGGGATTTGGTAACTATTTTTTATTCAAAAGTGCCTTATTCTTTGTTGAAATTTCGATTTAACTAAATAACTATTTAGTCTTTGTAAAGTGGATATTCGAAGGTTGAAACTGTCCTCTGCTATATTTGTAGCTCAAATATTATGGAAATTCCCTTGGAACTTGGTTAATCATATTAAGGCTTAAATTGGATATTTCCTGTCTGAAAAGGTTTTATTTTTAACCTGGTGCTATAAATAGTACAGAAATTGTTAAATCTAAAAGTACACAAAAATATATTTTGAGTCCGGAATATTTTCCATTGTTATATTACGAAAGTCGTTATTCTTTTTTGCATTGATTTCTTATAAACACCTTTAAAACCATAGTGATTTCTTAATATTTTTGCATTAATCGAAAATTTATGTCATATTGGAATTGTAATGCTTTGGATATAAAATGTGTCTAAAACTTCACAGCAATATATTTAGAGTCCGGAAGTCCCATCGATACATTACGTTAAGTGTTGCATACTTTTCAACACCTTTAAAATTGATTTCAAAACCATAATAATTTCTATAAATCGGAAACTATTGTCTTGAAATCCTATTTGAATTGTAATGATTCGGACCAAGGACGATTCCACTCAATATCCTTGTCCTTACCCTTCTATACGCATGCACTCAACGCCACCCACGCCAAAGGGTTGAAGTTGAATGAGTGCAGTTCTGATTTTCACCCCCCATATGTATTCGGATATGGGGATATGGATATAGAGACGCGTGCGCGAGTCTCCTCCGCATCGAAACCTATTGAATACGCATCAGATATCAATCGCCACACACACACGTATATGGGGAATGTGAGAGAGATGGCGAATGGGCGGAAGAAAGAGACGGGCTGTGAGGTCCTGTCTTCGATTTCGGATCCACGAGTGCGAGGACAGCCAATCGTGCGACTGCAGGCAGCTGATTGGACGCATTTTCCGTTTTTGGTAAAGAGGAAAATGGAAAATTCCCTCCCCCCCCCACACACACTCACAGAAGATGGAGGAAAAAAAACATAATGGAAAACCCAAGAAAAAAAGATGAAGGAACAGAATACAAAAAAAAAAAAAATGGTCAGTTGGGTCGGTGGAGAAATGTGAAAAATTACATAATATGCGCTGAAAAATGTGCGTACATTTTTCCTATCCGAAAAGCTGACCAAGTATAGTCATTTCAGTCGCCCCCACACTCTATCCATATATTTCTTGTTTTATGCAAAACTTTTGCGTTTTACAATTCATTGCATATTCAATTTGGTTGGGTTCGGGTTCGAGTTTTTCGGGTTCTTTGCAGGACATCAACGAGCGACGCCACAAAGGTCCAAGGCATATTAATAAGGATTTCATTAGTTTTATATGCTCCGCTCTCTACATTCCACTTCTTTTTTTTCATTTTCTATTTTGTATATGCCCTCTAATGGGTCGATACTTTTGTTTCCTTTTTTTTATTATCCTCAGGGGTCGGGGAAGCCCCTAATAAATGGCTAAACGTTTGGACAAATGTCTGTTATTTTGTATTATCGCTGTTGTTTGATATGAAAAGTTGTCCGGTCGAAAATCTGCTGGGAGCTTTCGCCACTCAAGCGGTCAGTTGGGTAATCTCGGACGTAATGCCGGGGGAATCCCCAGCTCGTTATGGATGGAAACTCGGGAGATCCGATTTTGAGCCCGTTGGAATATAAATTTGAGTTTTATTTATACTTTGAACCAGATTTTTGTTGCTGAAATCCAATAGTAATCGAATTGGAAAATATATATATATATAGGAATGGGATTTTCTTTAATTTTAACATACATAATTCAAGATGGAAATATAGTGTTTGATTTTTAAAACCTAAAAAAAAATCAATAACTTATACTCGTTGTATTAAAATTGTGCAATACTGAAAGAAACCAACAAAATGTAAATTTAAGTGATAAGCCTTAAAATTTTTTAAATTATTAATCCTTGTAAATTGGAAGTATGAATTCCCATTTGTCGACTGTGAGAGTCGCTTTTTCAGGCAACCTACAAAAATACTAGGCCTACAGGGCGAAGTATATATACATATGTCTCCGTCCACAAAATTTTTTTTTTTTCAATGCCCACCCCAAAAAACCCATTTTATTCGCTTACGTTTACCAACTCGAGGCTCGTTTGTGTGCGAAGGCTTTTTGTCTCTATTAAATTAATCGACGCTCATTTTTCCAACTTAACAAACGCAGAAATAAAAAGTATAAGCGATAAAACATTTGCTGGCCACTGCCACCCCACAAAAAAAAAAAAAAAAAATACAACAAAAAATACAAAATAAAATAAAACCCACCCCACAGCCACTTTTCATTTCTTCGTCGGATGTTTCTGTTTCACTTTTCACTTTTAAGTAGCACTATTTTTTAAGGATTCTGTTTTTGGGCGTCCATCAGTCCGGTCCATATCCCACCCCCTCCCCCTCTGAAACAATTTTGTGTTTTTTGTGCATTTTTTCATGCTTATCAAATACAAAACAAACGCACACGAGACGAGGATTTCAGTGTTTTCCTTTTTTCTCTTCCAGTTTTTACGGGTTGCGGTTCCCCTTTGCCTCCCCTTTTTCCACGCTCCTCAATCCTTGTGACATTTATGTTTCATTTGGCATTTTTGATGCGTTTTCCTTTCAATTTTTTTCTTCTTACTGTTTAAGCGACAGCGGCAGCGCATTTAGTGTGACATTTCAATCAATCAGCTGCTTCGGTCGGGCGATTTGATTAAACACCAGATTTATGGCCATGTCAGGACCTTTAGATGGCTGAAAAAATGCTAATGGGATGGCTGAATCTGCGGGGAGTGTGAGTTAAATTCAAGAAAAAAATTAAGAGAATTGTAAATGGGGGGAAGAAGCTAAGCATATTTTTGGAACGCGATTTTAAGGGTACAAATGTGGTTTATCAGTTAATTTCTTTAAACTATTTCAGTATATTTTAACTAAAGAAATGGAAAATTATACGCAGATTATGTATTATATAAAATATTAAAAGGAAAAGGTAAATATAGATATTTCTTTGCTAAGATTTTACATATATTTTACAGCCCAGGAATTAGATTTTTTCTTAAATTAAAAGACATAAGTTTTTCAGATTTTCAATACTCACACTATTGCCATGATTAACTTATTAATAATATACTTATTATCTTGAGAAAATCTTTTTAGCTCAGTCAAACTGAGTTCTATATATGCCATATAATTTGATTCCTTCACAATCCCTTTGAGGCCATAAAAAAGATATGCCCGCCTTCGTTGGCTACTAAAAAATCGTAAAAATTTTTCAAAACAATGGGATGTAAAGGAAAAGCTGAGAAAGCCAACGATTTCCGTGGTCGTGTGAAATGTTTCTGCAAATCAGTAATATCATGGGCAGCAAAGTCGGCATAAATAAACACATCAACACAAAAGGCAAAAGTTTTACAGCCTGCCGGCAACATCAACTCCCCCTTAACCCTCTAAAAACCCCACTTGCCAACCTTAACCCCTTCCGAAGAAGCTCACATGTGATATTTCTGGCGTCTTTGTTGTTGGGCGACTGACGATGTCGTCTCCAGTTAAAAACGGAAGTCAGAAACAAAAAAGCTCTCACAAAAAAAAAAAAGAAAAAAACATTTTTTTAATTGCCTCAGATAAGAAGTACACATAACTTGCTGCCACCCAACATTTAATCCTGCCACGCCCCCCCGCCCCTTGGCAGGAAGGCGGCAATTTTACAATTCAGCGCACATTTCTGATGAGCTTCATAATTTTTTGCTGCTCATTGATGTTCTCACTCATATCACATTGAATAGAATAATTGAGAGGAATTCACATTTTATTCGGAAGAATGTGGCCAAAAAATACACTAAATTGGTTAATGGATATAGAAATTAAAATAAATATGGGAAGATTAATTAATTAGGATACATTTAATTATTATAAAATAAATTAAATCAATTTTTAAACAAATTTACAGTTTTTATAAATTGTTAGACAGTTTACAACCAATTTATATCAGATTTTACAGAAATACAATTTTAATAATGCTCTTAAATGAAAGAAAATGGTTATATATATAAATATATGTTTTTAAAAAATACTGTCTCACACAAAAAAAAAAAATCCTTTGTAGAGTATTTAAAAACTCAAGACTGAAACAAGCTAACCGAGACTGACTTCTTAACTTATCCAACTCTTCGCTGCTGCTCTTTCCATTCATTTCACATATATGTCACACAATTATCAAAGCTGTATCTATGCATCACCGCCCACCAAAAAATAAAATAAAATAAAATAGAAGACAAAAAAGGAGCAGCCAACGTCGAGAGCGTTTTGTTTACACGAATTACTTGCATTTTACGCAACATAAACGAGATTAGTGCTCGCATTTTAGACGAAAAAGAAACGGCAAGCCAACTAGAGATGTGCTCGTGAAGAAATAATTCTAAGCATTAGTTTACTAAACTTAAAATATTTAATATATTACATTTTTTTTGAAATAAATGTAAGCGTTTTTTAATGTTTTTAATTGGTAAAGGTAATTTTTTAAATCTTCCTTTAATCTTTATAATCTTTTTAGCTTAGTCACTCAATTATATATTTAATTATATTTAAAGGCTTAACCCTTGAGCATATAATTTTGGTAAAAGTGCTTCAATATATAACTATAGAATGAGAAATTATTATCTATATATATATATAAATAGTGTGAAAAATGTATGATTACTCAACTGGCTAGAACGTTTTTTAGTTGCCAAAAGTAGATTTTAGCGAAAAAAATATTTGGGAAAACTTTTGTGGACGAAATAGAGATTTTATTTTGTGATTTTATTTTGTGATTTTTTTGTCGTGTCACGAATTTTTCCTAAGAAAATACACAGTTTTTTATCATCCACATCCACTCTCCTCAATCCAGTCTTTTTCGCAGCCCACCCCCAGTATTTTTACTATACAAGAAGACTTGACTAAGATACGACTGAAAAACATGGCAAAAGCGAAGGAGTTGGGCGTCAATTGCTTTTGTTTTTTACTTGCCTTGAACTTTTCCCAACCCACCACCTCCCACCACCCACATCCATTCCTCTGCCCGTGTGATGTGTAATTGTTGTGGGGGCAAGGTTATACTCATATATGTATGTGTATATGTTTGCATTGTTAACAAGCGCAGAAATTTTTCTCATCTTTCTGTTAGACACAAAAATTTCTATAGACAATGTCGACGTTTTTCAAGTGTCCTACGTTCCAGCTCCGAATATATAGGAATATATAGCATCTGTGTGCGCACATTCTTATATCTATATTTTTTATGACTTTCTGTTGATCTTCTCGAAAGGGTTAGTGGGTGTGGCCGGGCTATGTTTATGTTCCACAATCCCCATCAGTTGTTCCATAAGCGGATGCATCCTATTGTTTAAGACGGCGAAAAGTTGGCGGAACAACTTTTCGAGATTGGTGGATATATCTTATACTTGGCCATAAAAAGAATTTTCTTTATTGTGTGCTTAACTGCAATCGCGAATGTGTGATTTGGGGTATGGCTACCTATTTGTAGGATTTTACAAAATGTTAAATAACTTGTATTATAAATGACGTATTACAAAATTATTTCTTGTTTTTCAGAAATTTCTGCCAAAAATGGCCAAAATAAAAAGGGTTGTATTTAGACCAAAGTGGACCATTTGAGGGTTTTCAAAATTTTCGATTTCGGCAAAAGTTATTAAGTTATCAATTATTTTTTAAAATCTGCCATAAATGCAAAGCTAAATTTGTATTCTAATTAAACTGCAATGTGTGGTAAAATTAAAGATAAAAAGTATTCCTTTAAAATCCCCAGCTATGTACTTGCAAAATGTTTTATTTTTGCAAATTCTCCGAAATTCTGAGGTCTTCCACATGCAAAAATCGACAGCAGGAGGGAAAGGACGACAGCTGGAGCCAACTATGGAAAAAGAAAGGACGAAAAGTTTGGGGGGCAGGGGGGAAAGCTGGGGCCAAAGTGGAAAATCTCAAATCAAAATGCCATTAAAGCGTGTACCGCTTGACTATAACGGTGAAGTGGAAGTAAATATTGTCATTACTCAAGCTTAAAATTAAAATTACCCACCTGAATGGTTAGGGCAGTGGGGGAGGGGTGAGGGGGAGGGGGGGAGGGGAGGGGGATAATGGGGCGCGCTGCAAAAATGATAAACTGCATAAGGCAAAAACGGCAGCACAACAGCAGACGAACGAACCAACGAATTTCAAATGCAAAACTTTCTTTTTTCGCCCGTGTGTTAAGGCCCCGCCCCCCATTTTCCCAGCCGCCTCTTTTCCATAAATGCCGCAGCGGCAGCAAAGAGCAAAGTAATTTTCATAACGACAACAACAAAGTCGCCGAACTTGGCAAAAGGTGCGCACAGCAAAATCTCCTGATGAGCTGCAACCCAGTCCACAGAAAAGAAAAAAAAAAAAAAAAAAAACCCATCCCCCCACCCCCAAAAATAATTTCCTCCCACTTTTTCGGAATGTGCCACGTTAAGCACATCTGTTTTTTATTGCTTTTAATTTGCCATTAATAAACCATTCCAAGGCGACCGTCGGTCGTCCAAAAATGCTAATTTATATATAGATAGATGTACTCTCCCGTTTATATAGTAATAAGTAATACATATTTCTGTGTATATATGCTTTCGGGGAATCCAATTTGAATTTAGCCTAACTCTGCCAATTTATTTTGGGGGTACAGCCCAGCTAATGCCTCATAAGTCAATGAGTTTCTGGCATTTTTATGGCTTATGAACAGACACCGAAGTGGCAAAGTGGCGGGGGGATGGGGTCAGGTGGAGTTCCACAGCTGTTGGGCGGAAAAACTCTCCTTAACTTGGCGAAAAGTTTCCCAGACGGAGTAATTTCCATTTCCAAAACATTGCCTTGCGTTCAAATTGCTCAGAAATATTAAAAACAAAAACCATCGCTTAGATATTATATTTCATTTTTAATATTATTTAAATTATTTTGAAAGTATTGAGCAGGCTTATGTTTGCCTTTTGTTTTTCCAATAGATTTTAAAGGTACATTTTTCCATAAACAATATAAAATGTTATTCAAAACAAGTATATTAATATAAAATAGCTTTATTTTTGTCCAGAATATATTTTTTATCTTAAAAGCGTAGCCAAAAAATGTAACCAATAAAATTCCCAATGACTTCTTAGACAAGTCTGAAAGTGTAAATGATTTTGCTGCTACAAAAGAGCCTAGTCCAGAATTACCCACACTATTTCACCTGTATTTCAGTTGGGGTGGGTGCTTAATTCCCCCACTTTTTGTTGGAGACAAAGAATCGCTGCTTTTGAGACAGGACAGAGCAACATCAAAGATTCTGTCGAGCGGCCTAAACAAGAGAATTCTCAGTTCTCGAGGCTTTCCACCGGCCCTCGGGCATTGGCAAAAGCCATGCGAAATTAGCCAAAAGTAATCCTTTAAGTTTAGTGCCCAAAAATTGCACACAATTGTCAGAGTCTCGGTGTCCTTCTTGCGTTTCCCAGCCACATCCCAAAGAAGACCCCACATCCCCAGTCCACATCCAACATTGTCAGCCACCGTTGATGACATTGTGTAAAATTTTGTTGCTGCTGTCGTCGCTTCGTGTTGGCGTTGTCGTTGATGTTGCTGCTGCTGCTGCTGCACTTGGCAAAAATATCCTTACAGTTCTTAAATATATATTAAATAAATATTTAAATTTATAGGCAAAAGCCAGTCATTTATTTCACCCAAAAAGAACGATCAAAATGGTCCCTTAAACGATACAATAAGCATGTGCTGAAGAATTCGCGTTTTGCCATTTATTCCATTTAATTGTGACAATATTTTTTAATATTATTTAAAGTTAAGGCAATTTAAAAATAAATACATTATTTAACAATTTTGAAAGTTAATTATTATTATTTCTTTTAGTGTCTACTAGCCGCGACTGCCTCCACTGGCTGGCTATAAAACTTTTATAGTAAAAAGTAAATGCCACAAATGAGCAATCGAAAATTTCGCATTATAATGCAAACTGTGTGCATTTTTCGGGGTTATTGTAGTCGGCTTTCGGGCGAAAAGACAAACGCATACCGGCGGCAAGGAACATGGAACAGGGAGCCAAATACAAGGACCAAAAATCCAAAGCCAAGGCAGTCGTCATGGTCGCCTCGCTTTCGTCTCGCTCTCTCTCGCCTCTATTAATAATAATAGAATTTTTGGAAAATTTTCAGCACAGAGGAAAAAGGAAAAGGAAGCGCCGCCTTTCGGCTCGCGATTTTTGCATTTGACAACGAAAAGCGAAATGAACGAGTTGGGTTTTTGCCCACCATTCCATCGCGAAAATGAAAATGATAAACCCATTTCCCACCGGACTGCATTGCATAATTCAGCGAAGTCTGGGGCTCTCCATTCTCCGTCCTGCCTGACAATAATGCTAATAATGATAATGATTATAATGCATGAACAAAATATTCCCGGAGATGCCGTCCTTTGTCTATCGAACCATGGACTCCGTGGAGCTCCACTTCCCCGCTGTTTTGGCATCTAATGAACTTCTTTATGGCTGCATCATTCGCATAGCTAATGCGGAGTGTCTATGGCGCCCAGTTTTCCCGTTTTCCCGTTTTCCCATTTGCCCCGTTTCCACGAAAATTTAACAAGCTCGTTTCAAAAATGCCAACGCAATTGGACTAAATTCAATACAAGAATTTAAAAAGTTGCAGTTCTGAACATTAAAATAAAATCAAATAAAATAAATACAGATATAAGGTTGGTTTATTTAGTTTTATTTTGCATAAGCAGTTTTTAATTTTAAATACATTTTTTTAAGATCAAATTTTTTTTGATTCTACTCATTGCTCGTGTAATTTTTTATTTGAAATTTTAGCTCCCAATAAAATAAAACATTTAGATGATTTTTGAAGACTAGGAATTTATATTTAAAGTTACTAACTTTGGAGACTAGTTAGCCCATCTAATTTTTGTGTATTACGGATGTACTTGAGGAACTTTTTCAACGATTATGTAATTATATAGTCATTATTATTTATATTTTGATATTTCTGTGATACCGGGAATAAATGAAATTTGCTTTAGTTGTTGCTCGTTCAAAGTCTCAGTATAAAATGCCATATATCAGGATGTTATAGTTTCAATAAAATTAAATTTTAATATAACTGCCGTGATAATCCAATCTCTTAGTGCCCAAATGTATCCCGGCGATACATTATCGATAACGAAGTGGTGCTATGAGATGGCAAACACCTTCGCTACGCCCATTAATTTTTACTGCTTTTGGGTTTTCAATTTTCCCAAGCTCGCGGAAAAGCCACGTGGACCAGAATGCCATTTAACGCTGCATAGAAAATCAAACGCGAAAGGTCAAAGACAACGGCGGTGGGTGATGGGTGGTGGGGGGTGCTGTCTATGGGGTTATGGGTTTGGTGGGTGGGTTGCTTTTAGGTTATCACCTTGTGATATATGCCAAAAATAGAGAATCTCCCTGTGTGTCTGCAGCATCATCTTGTGCCATCCCCCGCCGCCCGAAAATCCGAATCCAGTGAACCACCGAAAATGGACAGAGGACCAGTAACCCTTCATCGAGTTGGTTGTTCGTTGGGGGGGGCGGGGGGTAGGGCGTTTTTTGGGGGGCAAAAACCGGCAGTGTTGATTTAGGGTTGCAAACAGAAATTATGATAATGCCTGTGAAAACAACGGGCACGGGAGATAGAAACAAGGAGTCGCCGAGTCGCCGAAAGCAAAGGAAAATATATTAAATGTTATTGAGAGGAACTAATTTTCATTAAAAGGATTAAAAAGCATTTGGCGAAAAGATGGAGTCTGCATAGGGCGGCGATGGGCGGGTGTGGTGGACTGGCAACCGCGACGTCGTCGCTGGTTATGAATTAACATAAAAATCATAAAAATATGACACTATGAAAAGGCAACGCCACCATGGCTATCAGCATTAACATTTTTCACAGGGGCTGCGGGGAAAAGGGGTAAGATTTGTGAAACTTCAAAAAAAATTAAAACAAAATTTTGGGTTACAAAAAAATTATAAAAATTTAAACAGCCAGCAATGTTTAAATTTTTATAATATTTTTTTGCATTTTTAGTCTAAGCCAAATATTTACTTTAACAACTTAATTTAATTTTTTTTTAATTTTTTTACAACATATTACGTTTTATTATCAATGTTTCACATGCATAAAACAACCAAATTGCTTTTCACTTAGTAAATTTAAAGTAATTTCTTCTATAATGTTTTGGAACACTACTTACTATTAATATTATAACTTTAGTTTCCAGTGCACTTTTCTAATAATAATTGTAGTATTACATACTAGTTTTAATTTAATAAAATAAATAAATATTAATATTAATATTTTCTTATCCATTTTTATTCAAACGTATGATTATTAAACTATATGGCATCTCGTTTATTCGGATTGAGATATATTTATCATTATTAAATGATGTAAATTATTTCGTTAGCACATATACTATTTTTGGAAATTTTAGTTTGCTTATATTTAATGATTTTACTTTTTCTCTTAGATGGAAAGAAATAATATCGTTTGTAAGGTTAAACTATTTTCGGTCCGTAAGAGTTCCTCTGAGGAACCCCTTTTCCTTTTGAGAGCCACTGACCATTATTATCATCGTCATCATGATGAACGCATGATGCTCATTAGAAGGGGGTACTACGAGAAGGGGCGAGGGGAATCCAGTGGAGGAGGCTGGAAGGGGTGGCCATTGATGGCAACGCGCGACAATCAACACGAGGCAGCGGTGGGTGGTTTGGTTGGATTCCGGGTGAATTCCGGGTGGTTCGGGTGCGAAGTTACTTGGATTTGGGTTCGGTTCCGTTGGGCTGGAGGATTAGTAATGGCCAGGACTGTGTGGGCTAAAGGTGGGCAGAGGAGCAGCGGAGCAGCGGAGCAGCTCGTGCTTGGCATCATTTTGATGATACCAAATGCTGATGACGATACCATCCCACCCACCATTCCACCTCAACCCAATCCAAATAGCATTTCCTTTTGGCATGGGACGTTGTTTGCTTTTTTGTGGGCGTCGCTGCTGCCACTTAGTAACTCACCCGCAGTTTATTATTTTCAAAATATTTAAATTTTTTGGTAATAAGCGAAAAATGGTTTTAATATAACCGAATGGGCGTACCGAAGCGGACGTGCCTGATGACGATGATGATGATGATTCTGATGATTCTGCTGATGTTTCGTAGGTAATCCACCTGGTGGAGCGTTTTTGGAATAGGATGAGTTTCGGGGACATTACGGGGATGATTGGCTTACCCAGCACAAACGGATTATCCCGGACATAAAGTCACCCAAATTGATACGGTATTTATCTGCAATGAAATAATTACAACCACAAGCTCCTGTTCTACATACATGATCTATGTGTATTTTATTATTAACTCCACTTGCCATTTCAAAAAAAAAAAAACCGTATTAATATCCCTAAAATTATTTGATTCGATTTACATGATTGATTTGCAAAAATAAAATTGTGACATGCGTTAAATCACATGTTTTGCATTTAACATCTGAACGAATTAAACAAATGTCAATTGTGACGGAATCGGAATCGGAATTCTGGGATCGCTTGAACTATTTCGACTCCGCTTGACTGGGGGATATATTTAAATAGAATTGATGGGTTTCTGGTTCGATTGGCATATTAGGTGGCTAATTTTGAGTTTGAATTGTTAATCCTTGGGATTATTGATTCTGCCCCAATAATTTTGCTGTTGCTGGTATTTCAATTGTTGCTGTTGCTGCTGTTGCTGTTGCTGCTGTTGGTTTTGCTGCTGCTGTTGCTGCTGCTGTTGCTGCTGTTTCTGTTGCTGCTGTTCCTGTTTCTGTTGCATGTGCATCAGATGCAAGTGTTGCTGGCGATTGCGAGCGGGATCAGCACCACCACCCTCCTGCCCCGTGGCCGTGACCCTACTGCGTTTGTAGCTCTTCACCGATTCCTCCCAATCGCGACCCATCATCTCGCGGGAAATCTCATCGGGACTGCGCATGAATTGCTTTCGCAGCGAAGTCGGCTCGGTTTGGCGGAAATTGGGGCGATAGGCCAGGGGATCGCGGGGATTCAGCCACTTTGTATCGATATAGCTGCGATCGCGCCACATATTATCCTCCCTATTGATGCGACGCTCCAGAGCCCCTCGATTGGCACCGCGCGAATAGGAGGCCGCATCGCTCATCACCGTCGATGTGGCACTTGCCCGCGGAGGTCCGCTCTTGGGCATCTTGTACCCGCCGCCGCCCTCGCCGCTGCCACGCCCCCTTCATCCTGGCCCCACGAACCGGAAGCATAGGTCCTTCGAGAACTGCGCCCACTGCCGTCAATCATCCCGATGAATCCCGGACGCACAATGTGCCAGGCAATTAGTGGGTAAGTCGAACGCTGCATATCTCTATAAACAAACCACAATGGGTATATTATTATTAAATATATAAATATAAATTAAAATTTGCAAAGTAACATAATTATATACTCTTGAACTAGAAATGTGAACTAATGTATATTATGTTATACCGATTGTTAGCAATATCAGGAAACTTGTTAAATTTTTAAATAAAAATATACTATTTAATAAAAAAACAAAATATATATTTTGAATAAACCGAACAGTATTTCCTGAAAAGTAGGCTTCGATTTCAGTGTTACCTAAATAATTTAAATATATATTTTTCACAAAAAAAACAGCAGACCCCTTTTTTATTAACACCCTGCGCGGAAAACTTTACCATCCTTCTGCATTTCTAAAAACAAATCCTGTAAGCACCGACAATTCGCTAATATTCAATGACTTCATTTCAAATTTGGACCACGTTTCAATATAAAATACACATTCACCGAAAAATCACACAAAAAAAAACGTACCTTTTAAAATAAACTTTTGATTTGCTTTACAAAATCTGCTGCGACAAGGTTTCACCATATGCTTGATAAATTTGGAATTTTTGGTAAAAATTTTACTATAAGATTTCGGCTCTGGTGTTGCCTGTTGAAATTTCTAAGGTTAAATGAGAAAAATCCAGAGCCCCAACCGAACGACGCAAAGGGCAAAGTTACACTAGCATCAAAGCCAGCTTGAGCCAACGAATTTAGAGTATTTAGAGTGAAAACAATCTCAAATCCTACTAGATTCACAATTTTTACTTTCGATTTGGCTTAGTCCATATTTTATAGTTAAATCAATTTTACGTTGAACCCAATTTTGCGTAATAAATGTATTTGTATAGTATAAGAAACTCTTAATATTTATCAACTGTCTTCGATTATAGAAAGTAGTTATTTGTAGATACAACTTTTACTTTTGAAAAAAGCTTCATAAACGATTTTAGATAAACATGGACTAAGGATATATAAATTTATCTTCAGGATACCTGGAATGTCATAAATTAACTTTTAGTACTTACAATTTACTCGTACTCACTATTTTATTCTTATGGCAATTCTTGTGCAAAACAATTTTATTAAATGTTCCTTGGTTTTTAAGGCCTTTCTATTTTCACAACAATGCAATGATTATTCCTATGCCTTTTGCCTTGTATGTGAGTATAATTATAGGGACCAGGTCTTGAAGAAATTGCAATTTTGTGGCGGTACATCCGCCTGGGGAAATCCAACTGAATCCGGGGCCCCACTGGCGACCATTAACTGCCTGAGTCGGTACTTTGGACTTCTTCGACTTAAACGTTGACACTTGAACTCTTTTTGATTTCGCATATGTGCGTGGGCGCTGAACAATGGCACAATTATGTTAAATATCGACAAGTGGCCATCCAACCGCAGCTTTTGTTGTGGGGAAATATTAAACACTCGTGGCGGCCACCAACAATCGAAATTCTCGGAGCAAAAAAAATGAAAAATTAAAAGAGCAAAATGTTCAGAAAAAAAGAGGTTGAGGACCTCGCATGTGCAAAGTTACAATTGTACAAGAAAAAGTTGTATTTCATTCAATTGAGAATGAAATGTTTTCATGGACTTTTCCCAGAGATATTAATGTAATGATAGAAAAGCTTGTCAAATGCGTTGAAAACGAAATAGACTCAAGATCTTTATACTGTATTTTTTGCATGTAATCAACATATTAAAATAAATTTTGCTTTAAAATTATTTAAACGTTATTTACCTAATAAATGACTGCATATTAGTAATCTTATATAACATAATTTTTGTACATACCAACCCTTTCTGGAACTTCCATTGATCTTCGACCTGGCATTTCAAAAGGGACCATTTTCTTGGTGAATATAACTTAATTATGCAATCTAAATGCATTGAATCACCTCAACCAAATGACAATAATCATAATGACAGTGGGCGGGGTGAGGAAAATTGTTATCCACCAAAAATGTTAACTCATTTGTTGTCCTTTTTCAGTTGGCTCGCTGACAACCAAGAAAACCACACAGAAGGGCAGGTGGAAATCGAGGGGGTTTTCCTTAGCGAAAATAAGAGAGAACGACAAATCTTTGCAATTTATTTACGTGCCATTTCGTAGCGAACATTTTCGTTAGATTTTCCCCATTCGCCTGGCGGAATTCCAAGACGACTTCAGTCAGGAGGTCCAAGTACCTCTGCCATTTCCCAATTTTTCAGTACCCCCTCCTTCCTTCTGCCTTCTTTGGTTTTTTGGCGACGACAAAAGTCATGACGCGCTGATGACGTTGCCAGTGGAAGGATTTAATGGCACATTAAGAATTTTATTACCGACCAACAACAACAACGTGGTAAGGTGCTAAAGAAGGGGTACGAAGGGGAATGGGGGGGAGGGTTTTAAGAAAGAAGCACCTTGGCAGAAAAATTTTTCGCGCGCGTACACACAAAATTTTTGACAACCATTTGCCATGAAAATCTTTCGGTGTCAACAGAAAATTTTCATTTTCATTTTGGTTCATTTTCATTGGTTTTAGCGCGTTTATTTTTTTTTTTCTTTTTGTGTTACTTCATTTTTGCGTGGAAATTTGGTCCTTGTCAGCGAAAGGGTGTGGCTTTTAAGGGGGTTAAGGGGGGCTTTGTAGAGCTCCATCTTCACCGCCTTATCCCGGAGTTTCCATCGTCTCGTTGGCTAAGACGATTGTCATTATTACAAGTTTTGCATAAATGAATGAATGACATTTATGTATTTCATTTAGCCAGAGCCGAGGACTCGAGTTAAGAAGCTGAAGTGGTGACTCTGGAGTGGATAAGGGAAACGTAGGGTGCTACGAAATGGTACCAGAGATGGCAAAAATGAACCTGTTCTAAAAAAAAGCATTTGCTTTAAGTACCTGATCCTAAAGAATTCACGGTTTTAAGCACTTAAAAGTTTCATTTTTTGGTTTGGCTTACCTTATAATTGTTTAAAATCATTAAAAAGAAGTTATCTCTTGAAGTAAATTCAACTGATCAGCTTAAAAATATAGTGTTGCATACTTTTAGTCACCTTCATTGGTGATTTAAAAATGTTAGTGATTTCTTTGGCAACGAAATAAAACTGAAATCATGTGGGATTTTCGAATACAGCAATAAATAGCTTAATATTAAATTTTCAATAGCTGAATGGGCTTGAAAGTGCCATCACTGGTTGGTAAGGAGGTGGTAAGGTCGCCAAAGGGGGCAGGTAAGGTGGTAATGAGGGGTTGGAGGCCATTTGGTGGCCTGAAATGATGCGCGAGTTTTTCAAATCTTTATGCCCTTTGTTTGATCAACTTTTGCCGGAGCTCCTCTGAGATTTTTGGACAAATGAGTGAGGATGAGCTACCGCCAAGGATGAGGTCAGGTGAATTCGTCGTGCCATTAACCCATTATGTGTCAGCGAAAATTTCAATCCAACCACAATTTCATCTTGACATTTGTGCATAATTGAATTAATTCCAAAATGGAATTCAGACATTTTTCGGTGGCGTGGCTGGGATTTGAAATGGCAGGAATGGGCTTTGAAAGGATTTCGGATAGACATAAAGATTTTTAATTATAAATGCTTTAAATTTAAGGTAGATAAAGGAAAGAACTGCTTAGTTTTAAAATTAACAAAAATAGGCCGTTAAATATGATAAATAGGTAAGCGATTTTCTATTCATTAAATAATTATTATAACTAAAGCAATATGGCAAATTTGAAGTGTATTGAACTGTCCCAAATATAAATGACAACACCACCCAACCAATTAGAAAGGTATGTGACCTTAAATAGCAGCTGCCATATTATCCCAGAACACAATCCCCAACCCAACAATTTAACGTCGATCCGTGGAACATCTGGAATGGAATGCGCAGGATAATAGAAGTTTTTTTTTCCCCTGTTATTTATATGCATTTTGGCCATCTTCTGCTCCCCTTTTTCTTAGGTTTTTGTTTGTGCAACCCTTTCGAGGGCTAACCTCCACTCTCTGCTTAATTTGAATGCATTTAAAAATGTTAAAATATGGGAATTGCCACGGCAAGGAATAAAAAAACCAGGCCGAATTTATCTGCAGAGACACGCACTTTGAACGTTAACTTAAGCGAGGGAGATGGCCATATAGTTCGGGCAGGCCTCGGTACACAAAAGATTTGTACGTGTTCCCACTTGATGAGGCCAAAACCCCCTCCCCCAAACCCAACTTTATCAAGCCCACACCCCTGACAAATACTACGCGCAAAAATTCAGTCAAAAAAAGAACTCACACAGCAAAGGAAAAAGAGTTAGCCAAGGATAAGGGCAATGGAAAGGAAATGGAGAAGGCGGTACACTGAAAAAATATCACCATTATTAATTTTTAATTAATTAATTTAAATTAATGTACCTTAAGGTAATAAAGATTTTAATAAAATTTTTTGGGTACTTAAAAATGTGCCATTACTAGATATTTTAAAACATTGCTTTGATGATAAATATTTCACGACATATTTAGAATTTCTACTCTTTACCATAGTTTTATACAGCTTATAAAGAATATGTTAAGAATTTTTAAGATTAATTTTTCTATAATACATCAATATGTTGATAAAGAAACATATGATTATGACTATTATGACTTCAACCGTATAGATATTGATTTTAGTTTTTTCCGGTGCAAACATAGGCATTATAATAAAAAAGAAATGAAGGGGCGGCGAGGGAAAGGAGTGGCGCATTACACGCCTCTCCACCCCCCCTTCCAACCCCCCTTGCCAGTGGCTCACGTTACGCCGAAAAAGAGATAATTTTATTTCATTAATCCTTTTTTGGGACAAATTCGCCGTCGTTTTTTTTTGTTTGTCGGACTCGCGTTTTGTTTGTTGCCATCCCATTCCTCTTCTGCTTTTTCAGGCTTCAGCTTCTGTTTTTTCTTGTATTCCGGCTCGGATATTCTGGGGCGTGGCTCGAACGTAATATTAGCTTAAAATTGTGTAAATAAAAATTACATTCGTAAGAAGGTTCCAGTGGCAGCAGCTGCTTAAGCCCCCATCCTCGGCCATTATGCGTATATCCTTTTTTTTTTGTTGGATCCCGGATCGGAATGGGGGTCACATGAATCAGTGACCGCAAGTTCTGGGTTCTTTTCGGGTGTGGGATAGTACTTTTGTTGTTTTTTTTACCCTGTCGTCGCCGTTTTAAGTACAGTGATGCTCGCCGTTAACTAGTTGGGATATAAACTTTAGAAGAAATTGGAAATTCTTATATCTCTACATTTTAAGATGTGTGTAAAGTATGTCTAGCAACTTAATATCTATAAAAATCATTGAGGGCGACACAAAAATAACTAGGGCTTTGAAATCGTTCATAAAGTTGTCTAATTTTGGATCTGGAAGATATATGTTTGATAGATTCATTCCAAAACGGGACGTTCTCTTTTTCCCCGCCTACTATTAGATTCCTTTTATATTTAATTTCAAGTTATTTAAGTCACTAATAATAATAAAACTATTATAATAATATCAAAAATTATATTATATTGCTTGAAATTTATTATTATTTTTTATTATTCAGAAATCACTAGACTTTTTGATATCACTTATAAAAGTGTCTAAAAGCTTTCAACAATATATTTTGAATAAGGAAGCCTGATGGATTCATTATAACTAATAACTACATGTTAAATATTATCTATATAACTAATTTTAAAAGCCGAGTGATTCTGTAGCACCCCCATATATTAAATTTCGGTTTCTCATAATATATATATATATATATATATACATTTTTTGGAAGGTAATTTGTGTGGTATTTTTTAAAGAATAACCAAAGTTTGTAAGTCTTCTAAGGCCAAACACTTATAAGGGGCTTGAAACGAACCTCAAGTCGTGATCAATATTAACACCTTGGCGAGTCATTTGTCTGGCAATTTACAGCACTTTTTCGGCCAATATAATTTGCGCTTAATGGCCTCTCAGCAGACTCTTTGGCTATAACTGGAAAACTGGCAAACTGGCAAACCCTTTGGCACGCATAATTCAAACGGCACAAAGTTCAGAAAACGTCGACCCAAACCCCTCGCTCGTTTGCAAATTAATGTTACATTTTATTTGAAGAAGAGAAAATATAAATATTTTCGCAGCGCTACAAATAAATTTTCGAGGCACAGGAGTGCGAGCCGCCGCCGTGTGCTTCCATTTCGTAAAAATTATAAACAGTCGGGTGTCCCCGGGTGTCCTTGCCGCCAGTTACGACTCCTGGTTCCTGGTTCCTGGTTGGGTATATAACTCCGCTCATTAGTTGCCCTACACGCAATTAAGCACAAATGGCTTTCGAGGCGGGCACACGTAGTCCTCTGGATCTGGAGACCCTCCACAACTCCATCTCCTGCCCGTTTGCCTATGGATGTGCTGCTGCGTCTCTATGACAACTCGGTTTTAGCCAGCTCCAGGTCCTTTCTCCCACTCGCCCAACTATAAATCCTTGGGCAAAAGTTATTCGCAGCGGAAACATTGTCATTGCTTGCTGGCGTTGTCGTTGCCAGCGCCGTGGAAACTTTGACTTTTCATATTTCTTTGGAAAAGCCAAAGACAAGGCAGCCAACTCAAAAACACCAAATGGGCGCAACTGTACCTGTGTTCCAAAGTGGTGATCTCTAGGTCCAAAAAGGCCTTAAATAGTCTATAGACTTATATTGTGAAGATAACAACATAGAAAATACAAAAATTTGGATACCTCAAATAATAATAAGATAAGAGCCTTCAAGTTGGGGTCACCATTCACCAAATTTTGTAAAAATCCGCATAAAGCTGTGTAATTATTATCTGAGCTTTTTAATATAAATGCATTCTAAAGATAGAGACAAGTTTTCTTAGTCTGGGATTTTTTAAGGTCACCATTAACCATTTCATAATTTTGAGGTGAGCCAAACTAATAATTATTATTAAGAGATCTCCTTCAAATTTTTAACCTATTAAAAGATTTCATACCAATCTTTATGATCTTTCGAGGTCACCATAGTAAATTGTTCAATAATGTTAAATCACGTAAAAATAAAAATATCATTAAATTTGTAAGCCTAAAATATTTGATGTTTGATTTGATATTTATTACTATTTAAGATGTTTTTGGATAAATTGAAATGCCTTTTTTCTCTAGGCTTTTTCAACAATTAAAAAGTATTAGATCGCTAAACTCCCCAATGGATTCGAACTCTAACTCTATTTAAGTTATTTTAAAGTTAATCAAAAACCTTGATTTTTTTTTGTCGAGGTCACCATTCGACATTTAATTTTGCCCCTCGAGCGGAGCCGCATTAAAAATTGTCGTTTGTAACTTTGGCGGACGTTCGCATCCGTTGTTACGTCTGGGACTATCCTTCCCCTATATCCTTTTCCCCCCGAAACGCCCGCCAATTTTCGTTGTAACATTCTGGGCAAAGCCAAAAAATTTATTACACGTAAAATTTCACCTGCGCAAGACTTTGCTTTGCCCATTTTAACGCTTAAATAAACTTTTGGCCTCCATTCCCCTCAGCTCCTATTTTTTATTTTGTGTATTGCTGGCATAAATATACATAAGCGCGAAGAGGATAAGAGAAGAGCAGGCAGACACACACAAAGGATTCATAAATTTGGTAATTGTGAAATGTGCATTTTAATGTGCTCGCAAATGAGTTGAAGACAAATTTTTAAATTATTTGCAAAATTTTGTTGATTTATTGAAATTACCCTACTCTGCCATCCAAAACTGTGGGCATTATCCTGTCTGGACTGCTTACTCAAGTAGCCAACTGTTTGTTGATCACTGGAAAACACTGAAGTTGGGGACTTAATACCAATTTTCAAACTGTTGCGCCGGAGAAGTCTAAAAATGTAACTAAAAGTAAAATGAAATGAATTTCAGAATTCAAAATCCTATTTTTCTTTGTCTTTTTTTGTTAATTAAATTCGGGTATATCTATTTAGAAGATGTTTTGATTTTCTTTTAATAAATACATACATTTTTCAATTAAATATAATATTAAAAGAACCAATATGTTTATTTCTTTTATCACCGAAAAATCACCCAAAGTTTCTAAATTGTATTTCTTATTTATTTAATTATTAATGTTTATTACTTAAATCACTCAATTCAGATGTTTTATTTTACAGTTCATAATTTGAATAAATATTAAATATTTTTATTTTTTATTGCTTTTGGGATAAATGAATTTTGATAGTTTTAAGGAGGAGTTTGAATTTATTTTGCTATGTCCAGGACATCCGAAGGTCGATCCGTAATATCCTTAGTCGGCTGTGGCGAAAATTCAGCCATGTGCATGATTCGTTTATGCCTTTGTCAGGTTCGTCAGTGAGCAGAAGTGAAAGCAGTTGGCGAAAGCGGGAGAAATGTGGTAGCGGCAGTTTGCTGCACCTGTCCGTCCGACCAAGTAGCCACCACCCATACCACCCATCCCACCCACTCGCACCACCCACCAGAAACCCCCACTCAGTCCGTCCGTCGAGTCAGTTGTTTGATTTTACAGTTGTAGTCCAATTACGATTTTGAGCGCATACCAACCGCACGGATTTCTGCCTTCAGCTATGTGTGTACCTTCGCAGTTGAGGCCAACATAATAGTATTCAAAATATTTAAAATTAAAAAACATAAATTATTAAATCTAATATATGCAGGAATATCTTTCGTATTGGTGTCAGTTTCAAATTAAAACAAATGAATTAATTATTAATATCCACGTCCGACGGTGCAGACGTGTAAAACTATTTGCCCTAAAGACGGTTGCCGAAGTGCAACCGAAATATATTGGAAAAAATAAAAAAATAAAATTTAAAAATTTTTGCTTAAAAAATGTTTTAATTGTTGACCTCGAGCCGGAAAAACTCAAAAATCAAATTAATTGTTTATAAGAGTATCACTTTCAAAATCCTTAACATTATCATTGGCTAAAATGGTACCCAAAGTCAAGAAATAAAAATAGTTTTAAAACAATATACAAGAAATATATACGCTATATACGCTATTTAGAGACTTGGCTAGTTTCATTCTAAAAACAAAAATAAAATGTAGAACTTTAAAAATCTCAAGATAAAAATTCTTTGTAATTGAAAATTAATGATTTAATTTGTATTTTCTCATAGAAAGAAATGTTTTAAACTAATAAAATTTCAAGGGTTATGCCTAATAGAACTATTAATCTGAGCACATGTGTTTCCGTATTTGAAACTGTCTGTCAGGGCTGCAACAACGTCCTTTTCGTCCTGGTTTCTCGTCCTCAGTCGGTCATGCTCCTTCCGAACGGTTTGCACGCGGTTTTCGGACAGCTCACCACCTGGATTCTAGATGGGTTCGTCCTGGCCTGCTGGTCCTGCTAAATTACATTTTAGCAAGTTAATTGAAATGGAAATTAGTTGAAATTGTAAAACGAATTGAATTGTATGTGATTAGCTGCAGCATTTTCGAATTGGTTAAACAGCAGAACGAGGAGGAAGGCTTGATTTCCACTTGACGGAATTTTGGCCAAGACATTCGTTAATATTCCCAGACACAACTATGAAACATTCCAGTCCCGGTTTATTGCAATTTTATGGTTATTTGATTTTAAATTAATTGCTGAGGTTTTTTTTTAAATAAATATGACCAAACTAACAACACATTCAAAGTATTTTTGTTTCATTATTAAACACTTAAACCAAAAATTTCTTAGGGCAAACCTTTTCAAATCCAAATACCTTCTCGTTATAAAAATAGTTATACCGTATTTTAAAGAAGTCTGTCATAATAAGTTAAATATCTGGTGGTGATAAAAAAAATAAGCCCTGAATTTTTCGGCTTGCCGAAAATTTGTAATTTTAATCTTAATGGATTTTTTGACCCATGTTCATTCTCAGTTATATTTAAGTTTCCTATGAATTGGGAAAAGGTGACCCAAAATCGGACTTCTAGAGTCTATGACTTTACCATATTTAAGCCGATTTCAAAGTGAAGAGTAGCCTTTTTGGAAGGGAATTACTATCTATTTGCATACTTCTTACCGACATTCCACTTATCTTCCTCTGAAAATGCTCATCCTGTTCCGCAAAAGACCGCAGACAGACGTCGCGTAGCGCTCGCGTATATTTAACCATAAGTAATATTAATACCCATTTTTGTTAACCGAAAAAAAAGTGAGGAGTATACTTTATGTGTGGGTTGGTCAGTGGGTGGTGTGTGTAAAATTATTATCCTTCACGCTTAATATGCACAAGCGGAAGCCGTCATTTGTACGCCACCGAGAGAGATGACGATGACCAAAACCCAGGGCCGCTGGCCATTTAGCATACGCAACTGGGTGTGAGTGTGTCCTGGTGCTCCTTTTTTTTTAGACCGGCTCTTTTTATGTCATCGTCCTAGTCGACGTCTACTTATGTGCCACATGCTTCGCTTTGCACTCGGAAAAAGTAAAGGGTATAAAATCTATGGTGTGCCTCAAAACTGCACCTTCTATAATCCAAAACCTTTTCTTAATAATCTGCGTTCAAGCTTTTGCCCTAGAAGTTCGATTATTTAATAAAATAAGACATCTACATCCCTTAATTTGACCAATTTTTTTTAGGTCCCAAAGTAGCATTTTACATTTTTCGTGGTTAAATAACCTTATAATCTGAAATAAAATCTTTATTGTTACTTACAGTTTACTTTTTGGTTATATAATTATTGACCAATAAATCAAATAATTGTTTATTTAGTTTTTAATGACAGTTTATAACATGTGATTATTCATCTAGTTTAAAGCAAGCTAAGATGTGCAGAAAAAACATGTTTAAGCTTAGTAGAAAGGTGTCCCAAAACTGCGTAAAATATTTTTTTCCCTACCATTTCATCCTTTAATTTTTCACAGTGCACCCTGCTTTCTCCGGCTTGCTACGTGAGTTGTCCGATGTCCGTCCAAGGGAGCGCGTGTCCTTACAAAATTAGTGCTCTTTTACATTCATATGCGACGAGCTATATATGCATGCACACATGCATCTATCCCAGATATATACGATTTTTTTCACAATACTCGTACATTATTTTCGGTTGTACATTTAGCATGGGCTAAAAGAAAAAATTTTAAATAAAATGAGAGGGTGAAGCGGACAACCGGACAGCAATCGCAACGCTGATATATAATATCATATTTTTTTTTGGCTACTGTTTGTGCCACTTTGGCGGAAGTATCGCAGCGACATCAGCACGAATAGACCCCCGCCTTAACCCCTGGTTGCCCCCAACTCCCGTTGCACAGGACACTCTTGAGCATTATGCGTTTTTTGTGTGTTTAGCAAAGCATAGAAAAGTGAGCGTATAAAAAATTGAAACCATTTTCTCATATTAAATGTGTGCCGACCGAAAAGAAGGCGGGTTGGTGGGCGTGGCACCGGCAGTTAATAATGAGTGTAGCGCCCCCCAACGGCCAGCGCTGGCATCTAGACGCAAGCAGTCAAGGACTCTAGTGCAAGCAGTACCAGGAAAACTATATAAAGCAGTTGATTAAAGAAACTATATAATTTTAAACAATGTTAATTAATCATTTATATACTTTTTAAGAATTGAGAATATATATTTTCTTATTGCTAAGAAAATTCAAAATAATATTATTTTGTTATTATTGTTATTGGTCATCTTATTGTAAGACTACAATATTGATTCCAAATAATAATAGTAAGCAGTGATATTTAGGTAATTTGTAGAGCTACGTTTATTTTCCATATATCCTTGAGTAATTATCTAAAGTAGGGGTTTATGAAAACCAGCCTGTGGCTTCTTGTATGTCGCATTCCTTCTTTATTTTTCCACCCCTTTATGCAAATTTTCGCTTCCTGTTTTGCAGTGAACGTAATGCTGATCTCTTCGTTTTATTCTTCTGGTACTCTGGTATTCTTTTCCCCCATTTACTCCCATTTTACACTATGTCCCCATGGTTGGCGGTACGTGTCGCCTTGTCACTGAGATATATATCCCATATATATCCGACTCTGAGACACTGGGACCCGACTGCTGATTATTATTCCGCTGACCGTTTCGTATTTATTTGAAAGGCATTTGCCGCCAGTCACCAACACACATGCAGGCGCGCAGGACCACATCTATGTGGTTTTGTTCTTTTTGTTTTTATTTGTTGTCCCGGAGGCGAGGAACAAAACGACATATTCGTCCTGCATAAATGATGTAATTACAGCGCAAGATTTTTGCTATGAGCCATTTTTATTTTAATTTCTTCCCCCGGTTTTTTTCTCCATTACCCCACTCATTTATTTCCCTCGTTTCTTTCTCTTTTCCTTTTTTTATTTTGTCCTATATGTACCATCTGATATGTAAGTACGTATGCCATATAGCACTTGGTGTCACACAAGACTGCCAGCTTGTGAAATATTTTGCATCCTTTTATCATCATTTTAATTAAATGCGCAAATTACTATAATATTTATATATTCATATATGCTTGGATGCGTTTTTTTATCCTTTGACTTGGATGTACTGAAACTTGATAAAGATTGATAATGGTGGTTGTGCAATTCTCCCTAATTTTCTTTAGATTTACCCGAATTTAACGCAGGTTCTACACAAAATGTATGGAGATTATATAAATATCTTTATATATCTTTAGAATGCAATATATTAAACAGTTCAAATCATTGTTTCCCATTTAACCATGTTTAAATAACTATCATTACAGCTTAGGTCTACATTTATTACCCCGCTTAAAATTTGACTTCCTGCCATTTATTTTAACCAGTCAAAGTCTCGAATAATATCAACAAACAAGCGCCTATTTTTCCAACCTCTTTTTTTTTTGGGGAAAACCCTTTTTTTAAATGGAACGCTGATGTTTTACGGTCCAAAAGAAAATCAACCCACCTGCCAAACAGACTCTAATGCATTTCTAACATGGGTTAAAGGTAAGATGGGGGCGGGGCCGAACAAGGGGGCGGTTGCGATTTGTTGACACAGCCAACGCCGCAAAAACATTGGCGGGCGTGTTAAATGAAATGAAAAGCCAAACGCGCGACCGCGAAAATCAAACAACAATAAAAAATAAAGGGGAAAACCGCAGAAAGGTAGCAACAACAACAACAACCAAACTGGACCAGGGAAATTGCGATGGCAGCAGAAAAAAAAACAACAACAACACACTCGCACATACACAAACAAAAACGAGAGAAAAAATAGTAGTTAAACCCAATTTGTAATTTGTTTGGCAAATCGCGCAAATGGCGGTAACAGAACAGAAACACGAAGAAAAAAGAATTTTGTATTTTATAAAAATTGTATATTTGTTAAACAAAGCGAAAACATCATTTTGTCTATTATTTAATATAAATAATAGTATATAGCTAAAAAATCTAAAGATCCTTTAGAAATTATTGATAAGTAACTCTCAATTTCGAAATATTATTAACAAGCTTTTCTCTAATAATAATATAGTGTATAAAAACAAATATATTTTTGCATTAATATTTCATCGGTTGTGATATACAATAATCAATTTAAATAATTAAATATTTGGATAGTATCTTCATAACATGAATAAAGTGATTGAAAGTAATCTCTTCAAAATGTTTCAACTTTCTTTAGGATAAATATAAATATAAATATTCAATTTTCTCTCAGTGCCCCGATACAGCAACAGCAACAAGAAAAGCCACAAAGCTAAAAACAGCTAACGGGTAAACGGTAAACCAGCGAGCGCCTGAATCCTGAATCCTTTCCCCCTGCTTTTTGGGTGTGTGAGTGTGTATCTGTGTGTGTTGTCGCGATGAGAAACGTGCCGATGCATAATCATTGAGGCCATTATCATTTATTTCACTCAAAGGTGTCGTTGCTGTTTCGCTTCCGTTTTGCCGTTTGCCGTGAACCACCTGCAAAAATCAAAAACACACGCACCGCCAACAAAATGGAACTAAAAGAAACTCAACCTTAGCTAATGCCAGCAGACTTTTGGCCCAAAATGCACGATCCAACTTGAAAAATATTGGAATATGCAACAGTTTTTCGAATAAAAATACAAAGTGTTGTGATAATAAATAAAAGGATTTATTTAAGTATGTTTACAACTGCCAAAAGGTGTTTAAAACTATGCTATAATATTTTTTTAAACACAAAGTCAACAAAAAACATCCGTAAAACGCCGTTTAGTATTTTACAACTTAGTTTTAGACACCTTTTTTCAAATTCAATTAATTTAAAATCTCTAGAGTAGTTGGACTTTAAATATTCTTAGGACCATATTTAAATTAATGGAACATCTAAGGAAATGTTTAAAACATAATATATTTTAAGTTGTTTTTTGGAAAACAATACAAATTATTTCCTTACTTAGCTTGAATATTTTTCAAAATTTTCAAAGTAAAATCGTCAACCGAAATCTTTTCCCATTTAACCATTCAAATCGTTTAGTGCAAAGCGACCACAAAATCCGCCAACGATTAGCAAATAACCCAACAACAACGGCGCTGCGATTTTATTACCGCATCCACAGCAAACAGCGGACAAACAACGTCCTGTGCTGACAATTTATGAACCCGAAAGCCATGCTAACCCACTCAACCAAACCCGCAGCCCACCGTCCTTTTGTTTGTATGATTTTCACGCTGTTGGCCTATTTGTTTAGGTCAAAACTATAAAAATCTAACAAACTATAGCGTAATGAAATCAAAATAAAACAGGACCCACATTTTGCATGCATAAGTCAACACGAAAATAGGCAAAAATGGCAGGAACCATACAATAATCTAGCATTGTATTGTTTTGATGAGGACAATGGATGAATTTTATTCCAGACAATAAAAAGTTGTTTAGATACAGAAAGCATCAGGAAAAAAAACAAGGTCCTTTCTATGCGATTCTCAAACTTTCTAAGACCCTAATCTATCCGATTCTTAATCTTTCGTTTAAAAGTTTTAAGTATTCGGAATAAACATAGAACCCATAGCGATTGACGTAAGTTAACTGTCAAATAGACGTTCGTGATAGACTTTCGAATAAAGTTCAGTTACACCTGGCTCGGCAAATGATAAGCAACCAACGAAAAATTTCTTTATATATATTTTCTTCAATCAAATTTTCAAATAACGCCGTCCATAGAAATTACGGAGAGTCCTTATAAAAGATATCATGGCGTTGAAGATGAACCACAACCAGAACCAGATCAATACAAACTTCGCCCAGAAGTACGTGGGCAGGATGGTCGAACCCATTTCCCCGGTGCCGCACATGTCGTCGGCAACTCTACGAGTTCGTCGGGCTGTCGTCGAATCCTATCGAGGTCCTCAAATCGCTCCCGATGATGCCATGCTGCCGATGCCGCCGCACAACAAGGATCAGAACATGGGTGAGATTCTGCAGGATCTTCGAAAAAGACTGACGGTTCCGAAGTTCTGGCAACGAGCCTTGCGCCTGCTGAAGAAACGGGTCTAGTTTAGTTATATATTTAATCGTATATATATCAACTATGCTAGACTGGTAGATCCAAGTCATATCTATACTCCGCCTTATCCTCTCGCTCAATCGCTAAATCCCTATACATAAGTTTTAATTGTATTCGATTTTAGGTTCCACAAATGATTGTAATTGCAAAAAAATCGATCACAAATGTACGTACTCTTTGCTCCTAAGTTATTTTAAATATAAACTCTGAAATGGCTCATTAATTTAATTTCATTTTAAATATAAGAAATAAAATATGGATTGGAAAATCTCGATTTTCATGTTCTGGTTATAACCACTCCATTTTGTTACATAACATCCAACACTGAGGCGTTACATTTACCAAGGCTTTGGACACCACACGGCGAGCAATTTAAATGTATTAAGAGTGGAGTAGGGACATCTGGCCAGGCCCAAATCGCAAAAGGCCGACGCTGCAAACTGGAACAACAACAATGGCGAAAAGCGCAACAAAAAAATTAAATTCCAACATTAAAATAAGTTTTTAAAACTAAGCAGCGCGGCTTATGTCACAGAGAGAGGGACAAAACAAAGGGGCTAAAAAGCCCGGCAGAACCACAGGACAGACGGCATTTAGAATATAAATTTAGTTAAACAAATCTCGGACGAGGCGACCTCCCCAAGGTACGAATGCAGCCAGAGTTGTCACCGTCATGTATGAGTTTTCTGGCTGGGTATACTGCGCTGCACCAAAATAGAGCAGCTGTTGCAATTTACCAATGTTTACAGAGATAACTTGAACCAAAAGTTAAAAGTTTTAATTCAAAATCAATAGCTGCTCACGAATTTTGAGTTTATAAATATCTAAATGCGCATTTTTTTAAGGTTGTCGAAACGAAGATACATTATTAGTTTTCAAAATATTACAACTTCTGACGGTCTTGTTAAAATTTTTTTCTTTTTTGTATAATTTTTTAAATATATATATTTTTTATTTAATGAATATGTAACGTATATTTTCATATTTCACAATTTATCGATTTGAACAAAGTTGTTTTAATGTTCCTTGCTAAACTGAAAGTCTCACGAATTCCCGCCTGTAGGGCATTTCGCACAGCTTTCGACCCCCAGACCCCCAAAGTGCATTTCGTTCGTTTTAGGGTTAGGGTTAACCCACCACTGCCCTTGTGACCCCAAACCCCTTCTCCTGCTGCATTTTCTTGTTCTGCTTCTTTATCTTTTTGCCATGTAGGCTTCTCTGGCTCGCATTTCCCCACCGCCAACCGCTGACAAACGTCAAAATATAATTTTTGCGTGGATTTGCGTTGGCCCAACAACAGTAATAAATGTCAGGGGGCCTGAAACCCCCCACCAAAAAAAAAAGAGAAGAAAAAAGCGAAACAATTTTTGCAACTGCTGCCTGCTCCTTATCTCAGGCACGTTAATGTGGCCTATGTGGCTATATGGCTATATGGCTATGTGGCTATATGGCGATGTGGGGAAGGGTTGCCAGCATTGCATGTCCTACTGTGAGACATAATTTTTAATAATCTACAACACAGCCGGGCCACAAAAAAAGGGAGGGGGGGCGCCCAAAAATACGCGCATGCAAATGGCTTAATTTAATATATAATTATACCCTGACAACGCAGGAAGGCACCCACAGAATATAGGGCTATATGAGGGGCTGTAATTCAAATAAATAATAAAGTTTATTTTAAATTGTATGCAAAGATCTTGACTAAATGCATATGCATCTTGCAAAGTTTTTTATATTTTTTGTAGTATTTAAGGAAACGGGTTTCCTTAAGTGTATTTTAAAGGCAATTTTCTATTTTACAATAAGTACTCATTTTTACAGGTTTCTTCTAAGCGATTTTAAAACAGTTTAACAGTTTAAATGGTTCGTTTTTTATGTATATATTTTATTTTTTACCAAATTTTTTTGAGCTTATTAAGAACTTCCCCGACGAATTCCATTTAATTCTTTGTAGGCTAAGGTGGTCCCAATTTGTATTAAATATTTTAGGGGTCTATTATTACCTGCACATACTATGCTCTTGGTACAAATACCGCACACCATAAAGAATTTGTTGGAAAAAAAATCGTTTTAGGCATGTGCTATGACTTTAAAGTATATCACTCATACGTACTGTTGTCCTTCAATCAATTCTTCCTTCAATAATTCTGTCATACGTGTCGTATGAGTAATTTCTTTAAAGTAAAAGCTTTCAATAATTAAGGAAGTCATAGGACTTAAAATAACCTTTTTTTTAGTTTTCTTGTACATTTCATCTATCATTTTGAACTGTGAGATTTTTTTTACATATATACCATCTCTAGATATCTATCCTAAACTAGAGCATTCCTTAGTCATCCAATGTTAATTCCTTGACGCCCACTTCGGGAGTGATTTCCTCGGTTTCGGTTGTACACCTTGCCGCTGTTCCGCTTTTATCTTACTCCAAAGGTTGGCCAAAAGGTGTTAAGACGAAGATGCCACATATACACATGTGGAAGATTGTGTTGTCTAAGCTCCAGATTGATGCCGCCTTTGCCGCAAAACCCAATCCCAGGGCTGTAATTAAATTATCATGCCAACAGCATAACGCAGCCTTAACCCCTCGCTGGTGTGTGGGGGTGTTGTAATTCAAACAGGAGCCAACGCAACGGGTTAACATTAGCGCACTTTTATGGCCTTCGCCGGATAAGTATATGTCCCCTTAGCTCCCCCTTCCCCTTGAGTCTCTTTTTTCTATGATTAGCTGCGAAATTTATGCCAGCCGCAAAGGAATTTTGCGGCAAGCACTTAAAACAGCTATAACTGCAATGCCTATTTATCTGCCAAATAGAATTATGCCAGGATTAACTTTGTTGGTTAAACGTTACCTGTATTAAAAAGCATACACAGATAAATCAGATTTACAGATGATCAAATATAGATTAATATTCTATAAATTTTTATTTCTTTCAGTTTACTTTAGTTACCCAACCTTATGACCTTATTTCTAAGTTTTCAATGAGTTGCCCAAAGGTGACCCACAATTGGACTTCTAGATTCCATAACTTTACCAAATGTAATCCGATTCCAAAGTGGCATACCTCTAAAGACTTGTGGTTCGATTCTCTGAAAATCTGCATTCAAAATTTTCATTTTAGCGTTGACCGATTTTTTGACCCATCTTCATGTTGGTTTTTTCTAAGTTTCCAATGAGTTTCCCAAAGGTGACCCACAATTGAACTTCTACATTCCATAACTTTTCCAAATGTAATCCGATTTCAAAGTGGCATACCTCTAAAGACTTGTGGTAGAATTCTCAAAAAATCTGCATTCAAAATTTTCATTTTAGCGTTCACCGATTTTTTGACCCATCTTCATGTTGGTTTTTTCTAAGTTTCCAATGAGTTGCCCAAAGGTGACCCACAATTGGACTTCTAGATTCCACAACTTTTCCAAATGTAATCCGATTCCAAAGTAGCATACCTCTAAAGACTTGTGGTTCGATTCTCTGAAAATCTGCATTCAAAATTTTCGTTTTAGCGTTGACCGATTTTTTGACCCATTTTCATGTTGGTTTTTTCTAAGTTTTCGATGAGTTACCCAAAGGTGACCCACAATTGGACTTCTAGATTCCATAACTTTTCCAAATGTAATCCGATTCCAAAGTGGCATACCTCTAAAGACTTGTGGTAGAATTTTCAAAAAATCTGCATTCAAAATTTTCATTTTAGCGTTCACCGATTTTTTGACCCATCTTCATGTTGGTTTTTTCTAAGTTTCCAATGAGTTGCCCAAAGGTGACCCACAATTGGACTTATAGATTCCATAACTTTTCCAAATGTAATCCGATTTCAAAGTGGCATACCTCTAAAGACTTGTGGTAGAATTCTCAAAAAATCTGCATTCAAAATTTTCATTTTAGCGTTGACCGATTTTTTGACCCATCTTCATGTTGGTTTTTTCTAAGTTTCCAATAAGTTGCCCAAAGGTGACCCACAATTGGACTTCTAGATTCCATAACTTTACCAAATATAATCCGATTTCAAAGTGGCATACCTCTAAAGACTTGTGGTTCGATTCTCTGAAAATCTGCATTCAAAATTTTCATTTTAGCGTTGACCGATTTTTTGACCCATCCTCATGTTGGTTTTTTCTAAGTTTCCAATGAGTTGCCCAAAGGTGACCCACAATTGGACTTATAGATTCCATAACTTTTCCAAATGTAATCCGATTTCAAAGTGGCATACCTCTAAAGACTTGTGGTAGAATTCTCAAAAAATCTGCATTCAAAATTTTCATTTTAGCGTTGACCGATTTTTTGACCCATCTTCATGTTGGTTTTTTCTAAGTTTCCAATGAGTTGCCCAAAGGTGACCCACAATTGGACTTCTAGATTCCATAACTTTTCCAAATGTAATCCGATTCCAAAGTGGCATACCTCTAAAGACTTGTGGTTCGATTCTCTAAAAATCTGCATTCAAAATTTTCATTTTAGCGTTGACCGAATTTTTGACCCATCCTCATGTTGGTTTTTTCTAAGTTTCCAATGAGTTGCCCAAAGGTGACCCACAATTGGACTTCTAGATTCCATAACTTTTCCAAATGTAATCCGATTCCAAAGTGCCATACCTCTAAAGACTTGTGGTTCGATTCTCTAAAAATTTGCATTCAAAATTTTCATTTTAGCGTTGACCGATTTTTTTACCCATCCTCATGTTGGTTTTTTCTAAGTTTCCAATGAGTTGCCCAAAGGTGACCCACAATTGGACTTCTAGATTCCATAACTTTTCCAAGTGTAATCCGATTTCAAAGTGGCATACCTCTAAAGACTTGTGGTAGAATTCTCAAAAAATCTGCATTCAAAATTTTCATTTTAACGTTGATTAAATTGATGACCCATTTTCATGTTAGTTATTTCAACGATTATGACAACTTGTAAAAAGGTCACCCACATCTGGACTTCCAGAGTCCATAACTTTACCAAACTTAAGTCGATTTTAAAGTGGCATACCTCTTAAGGCTTATGGTTCAATTCTCTGAAAATCTGCTATCAAATTATTATACCCATGCAGAGGGTATTATAATTTTGGTCAAAAGTGTGCAACGCAGTGAAGGAGACATCTCTGACCCTATAAAGCATATAAATTCTTGATGAGGATCGCGTCCTGAGTTGATATAACCTTGTCCGTCTGTCTGTCCGTCTGTCTGTTTCTACGCGAACTAATCTCTTAGTTTTAAAGATATCAAATTTAAACTTTGCATCCTATAGCCGCCATATAACTGATTGATAGGAAATGCCATAACTGTGATGTTCGCTAAGTTAGGAAGTTGGGATTTTCTATGGGTTTTATTTATGGCCAATCAATCCGACCTTTCATAAGGATCGGCCGACTATATCCTATAGCTGCCATATAACTGAACGATTGGAAATGCTGTAACTTTGGTGTTTTTATACCCTTGCAGAGGGTATTATAATTTTGTTCAAAATTTTGCAAAGCAGTGAAAGAGACATCTCCGACCCTATAAAGTATATATATTCTTTATCAGTATCACCAGCAGAGTCGATCAAGCCATGTCCGTCTGTCGATCTTCATAATTCCAAAATATATACGAGTATAGATAAAATCCAGCTTCAGTGCAGTGTTATTCAAATGGAAATCCAGTGGAAAAAAGAGAGAGACACTGAGGAAGGGAAAGCGTGGATGGCTTTTCCATCTTGAACAGCAGCTGTTGACCAAATGTGGACTTAGGACGTGCTTTTAATTTTTAAAAACTGCTCTTAAAACGCGATAAAACACGTTGAAATGGCAAAAAGTGGACTGAGTGGGTGGCACCATAAAAAAATCAAGCGAAGAAGAGTAAAAGATGAAAATTAGTGGAGGAGACGAGGCGAAGGCGAGTTACATATGTACTTAACCAGTTTCATGTGTGTGTGGGGGATATATATTTTATTCATATAGACACACAAACCCACACACTGGCAAATCCCAAGTTGGCAAATAAAAAATATGCTAAAAAAATGGGGTTTGGGGGTGGGGGGTTGCCAGAGTGGACAGTGCATAGGAAAAAATTGTGTAAAGCGTGCATTTACATAATGAAAGATGTAGCAGAGCAAGTGTGTGTGATTTTTTTTAGAGTATATGTGAGGCAAAAGGATTAGCGATGGTCGTCATGTGCGTGGCACAACCAAAAAAAAATATTAAAAAAATGGGGGGAAGGAAAAAAATTTAAATTATAAAATATTGAAGCGAGTAAGAAATGCGCAAAAGGGACAGAAAGACGACGGCTCTGCTTGCACACACAGACTTACCCGCAAATGCACTGCGAAAAATACTTAACTTCAGTAACATTTTGAAACCGTTTTAGTTACTTGAAGTATTGTAAACAAAAATGTAATTTTATCAGGGTCTAATACAACCTATTAATTTGGAAGGGAAAAATATTATTTTAATTATAAATATAGAAAATTAATATTTATTTATCTGTAAAAACTCTCTATACAATTCTCTAGAATAAGTTTTGTTTGCCAAATGACTTAAATTAAAAAAAAACTTTAAAGAAATACTAACATTTTTGGGTTAACACATTTTTTTTTTGTTGTGCAACCAAAATTAATGTCCTTTTAGATACAAATGCAATTTATAAGCGCCGAGCTCGTGTGTGTGAGGGGTCCCGAAAAATGCTTTCACATGGCTTCCATCACCCACTCAACCCACTCCCCCATTTTTCTACCGCTTCTTTTTTTTGCAACATAATTTTGAATAGCATTAAAATTATTAGCTACAAATGAATAAAAAACGAGCAGAGGAGCGGGGAAAATGAGGCTGCGGGGCTGGAAAAAAATGTTTGAGAAGGACTAGAAGTAGAGGAAAGAAATGGGCGTAGCATCCTTAGCCCCCTATTTTTTTTTCCAGCCCAGCAACAAATGCGCATAATGAGCTCTGGTCAGCCAGCCTAGACGACCGTGGGAGGTTGCCATCACAGAGATTTACGCGCGACAAGTTTTTCTTGCCCTTTTCCACAACGTAATTCTTTTTCATGCCCTATCCATGGAGTTTCGGAGCTTGGTAACCTGCAAAATACACATTGCTATCTAAATTAAACGGTTCCTCTAGCGAAAATTAATTTTGGATAATATATAATTATCATAAATTATTTTTCTTAACCCTTTCGAATATAAAACTTTAATTTTATTGTCAAGTTTGGTTTATATCATCTAAACAAATATATTTTCCCTTATTATCATGTGTGTATATTGCAAGATTTAATTAATTACTTCCCAGATATCTTGCCTCATTTATGTCTCCCTTCATTTACAAATTTTTTAAATAATAAAAATCATTTTTCAAATAGTATTTTTTAATATTTAAAAAAAGTATTTGTAAGTTAATTGTTTGGTAAAAATGTAATAATATTTAAGAGCATTAGAAACTTTGCTTGACCCATCTCCCATTTTAGGTACCATTTTTTTGTAGGGTCGTAACATCCAGCTAAACACTTTTCAGTTGATATCGCAAATCCTTTTCGCTGGCGCTTACATAATGATATGTGGCCGCAGATGCCAAGTGAGGGAAAAAATTAAGAAAAAAGAACTCTAAAAAAAATGGGAGGAAGTACCGTCTGCTTGCCTTTTTGCATTTGCATGCAATTTGCGAAAAATGTGGAGACGGGTTTCCTGCGATCGGGGAAAATGAAAACGGGGGCTGTGTAATTCTATTACATTTGCAGTACACAATCATGTCCTTCGGAAATTATTGGAAACAATAATGTCAATAACTGAATATTACAAATATATAGTTAAATCACATCAAAGAACAATTAAAGAATTCAATTCATATACAAGATATATAATGATATAATTTCAAAGACCTCTTACTCCCAAAGAATTAAAAACTCTGTTCGTATTATTAATCGTACATTTTAAAATCAGTTTTATTCCGTTATATCATGCTTGCTGTATTGTGTAATATATCAGTTAAACGTAACTCTTAACTAGGCAAAAAAATAATCGATTATGTATATGGTAAATAGGGTTGCGCATGTGTAGTATGTAGTAGCTCCGCTTTCCGAGTGTTTAGAGGTGCATTTGATTCTCGGTCAGCTGTTGTTGTTTGGGCCTTCGCTTCCGGCGCTTTCTGGCCTTTCGCCGTAAACGATCGAATTTCCGGATCCGGTCGCAAATAAAGTGCTTGAGGTCATCGCCCTCGGCGGCCGACTGACGACTGCACGACATGGTGAATAAAATTAGCGAATTAAGGTAGAAAAAGAATCTTATATCGTAGTCATCCATCGATGGTCTGCCCCTGGATCGGTGATCTTTATGTTTATGCTGTTTTTCCCTCTCCCTTTCACGTTCCCTCTCCCGTTCCTTTTGGTAATTGCTAAAGTTGTGCTTTCGCAATTTGGAGGCGGGACAATTGGACGATGGATGGGGTTCAAAGGTCGAGCGCTGGCGCTTCGATCCGCACAAATGTTGGCGTAAATAGTCGTAAATGCTCATGTTCCTTATAACGATCGTGGTGGTGGTGTTGGTCATCATGGTTCTCATTGGTCCCGATTTATGCGGCGCCACATGCTGTAGATTTAGCCAACTGCCGCCTGCCGCCTGCACGCGAGTTGGCAACGAATGGGCCATTATCTTTATATCGTTATCATCATTGTTATTATTGGCCATCTTCGTTGTCGATTTTAATGTATTTAGCATTGGCTTTATGGTGTTATTGCTGCCGATGTTGTGGCATCGGACGTTTTCTTGGTTATGCAATCGTTGATTTGGATAGTCTAGATTGTAGAACGGATTTTCTGGTATTATTGTGATTGTATTGTGATCTACAGCAGTGACTGCAACCCGTCAATGATCGGCCACCAGCGGTCCCCAGAACATTTTCGATATCTTTGAGTCGTCCTCGGTTAAAAAGAACTGGCGGCCCAAATGCACAAACTCCTTGAGCGACAATTGGCCATCGCCGTTCTTGTCTATCACAGCGAATGAAACGGCAGCGTCGTCTTCGGTCAGTCCCAGACAGCGGAAGAAGAGCTTGTATTGTTCGAGATCCAAATGGCCAGTGTGATCAAAGTCCACAGCCTGCAAACGAGCGAAAAAGCAATGAAAATTAGCTACTAATTGCTTGAAACACGGTGTTTTACGAATGAGATTTGAATATACAATGATGAAGAATTCGCGTTTAGACACAAAACATTTATATTTATAATAATGAAATCAAAGGTGTGAGACACATTAATTAATCCATTAATTTGAAATAATAATTGTAAATAATTCGCATTTAAAACTGATTGGTTTGTGGTATTCATAAAAGAATTCTTCTATATGAAAAATAGATAGGGTTCTAGTTAAACTTTAATCGTTACATAAATCAATTGATATGGAATTTTTCAGGTTAAATGTTTCAGATATGTCTTAAAAGTCAAATGATATCGCCAATTTTCCAAAAAAAAAAGCATTTAATGGTTTAATTAAGCTCTTTGGGTATGAGAGCATACCAACCTTAAACAAATAGGGCAGGAAGCGACCAATGCGCTTGGCCATCTTCTTGTCGTTGAGACGATGGTGCAGATCGGTGAGAAACTGCTCGGCAGTCACCAGATTGTAGGGGGTAATCTCCCCGAACTGCTCCTCCCACGTATGTTTGATCACATCGTTGAATTCGGCGGCGACCTCTGGGGTCAAATGGCCCAGATCGTTGAAGCGTTTGGCCAGCAAACTAAAGTCGTCAAAGGATACGACGCCGTCGTGGTTGACGTCCAAAATGCGGTGCAGAGTACGCATCTTGCGGCGCCAGAAGGCAGAGTCGCCCTAAAAATATGAAACAGAAATCGAAATTAATTTATTTTACTATTTTTAACTGTAAGTATGTAGAATATGATTGATTTAAAATAGACCAATATCCTTAAAAGCTTTTTTATTAAAACTTAAAACTGCTTTCTTTATTTTTGTAAACTGCTTAAAAAGGACTAAGGACTTAGAGCTTTAAAGCTTGTTGTTTCCTTGAACTGCTTTTATGAAATGCTTTTTAAGCCGCAGGACACGGTTATACTGCTTGTGTTATTTTCCAAAAAGCTCCTTCAAAGAACACAACAATATACTGCTTTACTTGTCGTGAACTGCTTAAGGTCCTAAAATACTGCTTGTTTACGTGTAGAATTTTGAAAAAAAATAATTTTGAGATTTAAGCTTGTATATAAATAAAGTCTAATTTTTGTAACCTAAAGCTGTAACTTGGTGTGCATGAGTCTAAATTGGTGCTTTGATCTTAAAGTAGGCCGTACTTCAAGACCGGTTACCTCTGTTAACTGGCCACTGTTAACCAGGTTACAATGTTAGAGATATTTTTAAATACCACAGAGCAGGTTCAAAAAACGGCATTGAGCGCGATAACCAAATTTCGAAACACGTTTCTTGGCTTGTCTCTTTTATGGATTATATATCCGACATATAATATATATTTATGCGTTTTTCAAGCAGTTCACTCACCCGTTCGCTGCGCTTGGAATCCATTTTCTGGCGACGACGCTCGAACTCATCGTCCGAATCGGAATCGCTATCACTTTCCACCTCACGTCGCAATTTGGCCGCTCCGGCGGATTTCTTTGAATATTGACGGACGGCCTGGACCACGGCAGTTGGCATTTGATGCCACAGCAGTGAGTGTGCTCCATGTCCACAGATATTGCCACCGGTTGCCAGGAAAAGGCGCTGAAATAGGTAGAAAGTAAAGAGAAATAAGTCAATTAAATATGAAAAATAAGAGGCCTCAATTATGTAAGAATAACAGGTATTTACTTAATATTAGGGAACCAATTAAATCCCTACTTGTTTTTTGTATACTATTATCCATGACAAAAATAACTTGCTGTGTTATTTAACTTCAAGTAAGCCGCTTTCTACTTTTTGGAGCTTTAACTAATTATAATTTCTACAAGTAGGCAATATCCTTTTAAAGTTTAAGATAGTTATTATAATTAATTGTTGCCATTAATGTTTATAATAGAATAGGCTGGTACCCTAACAATAGAATATTACCCAATCTCCATGTTAAAGTTTATTTATTTTTCTGAATGCTCTTTTTGTTGCTGCTTGATATGGCTGTATGCCCTTCGGCCTATAAGCAATCATTATGTTTTAATTACAACTCAGCGCACTGCTGTTTTTCTCTCGTATTTTTGTTTTGGTTGTTATTTTCCCATTGTTAAGGTCAGTTCTGTTTACTCACCAAACAATTCTAAACCCTATTCGTTATCGGTTTTTACGAGTTTTTCATGTTTTGTTTGCCCCAAAAAAGTGCCGAGAGTGACTGTCACATTTATGCATTGAATTTATTTTACAGTTTGAGAGGCTCTCAGGGGGGAAAAAACCACGTGGGAATCATGTAACACTATTAATACAATAAATAAGAAACCAGTTTCGGAATATTTGAAAAAAACAGTTGAATTATAAAAGGCCAGAAAAAGACAAAAACAAAAATGATAAAACATTTTAAAAGTAACCATATATTAACAACATTGTTAAAACCGAACTTTTAATCATAAGAAAAAAATCGTACTTTCTTAATACACAGAACTTAAAATATGTTTAAGTAAGATACAAATGCCTCACAACATTGCAACACTGAAAATTTAGAAAGATAATAATAGATGCCAAATACCAGTTCGAAGAAATGTTTTTTCCATCATCTGTTCGACAGCTTCTGTCAATGCCATTAGAAAACGATAAAGAGTTTGCTCTTTTTTAATTACAAGAGACCGAAAACTCTTGTAAACGTTTTGAATTTCAATGGCTCGATAAGAAAGAATCCAAATACAGATGTTGGCAGCCGCCGACGACGATGATATCATATACCACATACACCATTATCATACAGACCCGCACACTTATTGTTGTGGTGTTTTGGGAACCTTTTTCGGTTCCAGTTGCTTCGTTTGGTTAAACGAACTTTGGATTGTTTTTTGTTTTTTCTCGTAAACAAGTTTCTCCAAAATACGAATTAATGAATGCGAAAAACGGGCCTCCTTTCATTTAAACGTCTGCGCGTCTCGATAACAAAAAAAACACGTTTAGATCATAAGAAAATAAAACAAAAAACAATGCCAATGATTTATGAAGAAGATGCAGAGAGGCGGCAAATAAAAATCAAAGTCGAGCAACAGGTCAATGTTAATCAGCAGCAAAAAGAAAAATCGCGAAAAAAAAAGCAAGCAGAATTCATCACTAAAATCATTTCCTGTGACTCTAAAACTTCTTTTCCGGGGGGAGAGAGAGAAAAAGGGGAGGAAGTCCCTTTATTTGTTATTCCCATCCAATGCTTTTGCGCAAGATTTCCCTGCCACAGAATTTGCGCAGTTTGCAGACTTTGAAAGTTAGGGTGTTGTTAGTGGGGAAAACTAGCTTTCACCTGAACACACAGGGAAAATACTAATAAATATGATGTTGGCATAGCTGGTGTCGTTTTACATTGAGTGAATAACATAACACATTTGTTTTGAAACCAAAAAATGTATGCAAATATATGTAGCTCACAAACATAGAGAAATGAGAAACATAGAAATGAGAAATGGTGGCTTACCCTAGCAAAAAAAAGTTGTACAAATTACATTGCCTGGTAAAATGTATATAAAATTGCAATAAAATGTTAAGATTATTTTTTGAATAATTTAAGCAATAAATAATATAATTAATTTTCAACTTGATTGAAACATTTCTGGTAAATTTTTTTGTGTATAATTTTCTTTTGTTTGCATTACTGTGTCTTTTTGTATTAGTTTTATTAAGGGAAATGCGTCTTTCGGCACCTTTTTTCTAATTTATTATTGATTGATTAAATTGCTGCGCCTTTTATTGATTGATCGTTGAGGCATTTTGCCATTTTCCTCAATCATCAACACACCTCAAATATGAATTGTAGCATGTCGGCGTTATAAGATCTAAATATCGGAATATACTAAGGAGAACATACATATATTAGGGATCTAAATGTAGAGATTTATTAACTTTCATTTGGTAAAAAAAGTGGTCAATATTAATTGGCATTAAAAATTGAAATTTCCTGTAAGAGCTCTTACAGTTTGAGAGATACCTTTACAGTTTATTTACCACTGGCCTCAATTCGTAAACTTCTCTCTCCCAATTTTCATTCTTCATTTCCACTCCTCTCTATTTTCCCTCTTCCTCTTTATCTATATTTCCACTCCCCTTTTGCTGTTTTCCGAATTGCGATTCTACTTCTCAGTTTTGTTTTGAGTTTACTTTTGTAAAGCTGTTCTTAAGGAATTTGTTTATAGATCCTGTCACTTATTTATTTTCGAAAAACTGTTTGAAAAATATATATTTTAAGAAAATTTAATGTAATTTTTTGCATTTAAGCCCCTGCTTAAAAAACATTTGCTTAAACATACATGTTAACTCTTTTTCGGCCATATATTTTAAAATCTTTGTTTTGAAACCCCATCATTTTAAATGAGTTATTTTGTGACCTGTTTTTTTTTTTTTTGGAGCTCTTCTGGTAATTGAATTATCGTCACTTAAAACTCGCATACACCGGGAAAAAAAAGATGCACTTACATGACAGTCACTGTGCGAAATAGGCGTGTTCGGGGGCGGGGTGGTAGTCTGTTGAAGAGCGCCGACAGTTGCGGCCATGTTGCGTTCCAGAATTTCTCTCGAAGTGCGCAAAATACCGCGGCTCACAATCGAGAATGCCATCTTGTTTTTCTTTCAGATTTTTTTTCTAATGTTCTTTAATTTTCTTAAATTTTTGCTTCTTTTTTTACAGTTTTATCAGCAGTCCAGAAAATGTGCAACGTTGCTTCTTTTATGGTTTTTGTTGTTTATTTCTTGTTGTTTTTATTGCAGCGCGCATTTAACAACCGGTTTTTTGGGATGCACCACAAAAAAATGTTTTCTTTTATTTTTGTCCGCTTTAATTTATTACACTATTTCGTTCGTTAA
Source organism: Drosophila rhopaloa (assembly GCF_018152115.1). Classification (NCBI taxonomy): domain Eukaryota; kingdom Metazoa; phylum Arthropoda; class Insecta; order Diptera; family Drosophilidae; genus Drosophila; species Drosophila rhopaloa. Next base: position 7,939,002 of record NW_025335123.1, on the reverse strand, counting down.
CAACTTTTTTCGATTTCTCTGGGTTTTTAATTTTTTGTTTTTGAAATATTGTTTTTTTCTTTGCTTGGGAGGAAACACAACCGTTCGCTTAAGCGTTCGAATTCGTTTTGAAAACCATCAATGCGCAAAGAAAAGAAGTCGACGTCGACGTCTGTAAAAGCAGAGCGGTATTTCATAGTGTGTGTGAGCGGGTGTGCGACTGTGTATGTGTGATGAAGAGGGTAGCATAAGAAGGGTGCGGGGCACTACACAAGCTGCTACTTGGAAATTGTTACCAGAAGCAGACAATATGCATACGATTGTGACCAAAATAATAGTAAATGGTTACATTTCTGAAAATAAAATCATTAAAAACCATATTCGAACATTTTCAAAGATGTTTTAATTGTTACATTTATTGGAAAACAAAACAAATCATTTTGAAGAGCTTCTACACCAAATTCAAACTTTTATGTAAAAAGTGTGTACTGAATAGAAACAAATAAAGAAATGTATTGCATTGGAATGGGACTTTAACTAAATATCCTTTACAACTGAAGGTTAAGATCTACTTTACTTTTTTGTTAATATCAAACTATAATTCAACTTGGAACACCAACAAACCATTAAAGTAAAAAAAATTGACTTTTTATTATAATTACATTATGTTGAAAAAAATGTGTTATAAGTCAGTACTGTTATTGCGACCATTGCTGTATGTAATCACACATACACTCGCAAGCAGACCGTGTAAGCCGGTTGAAAAAGTGAAGAAGAAAAGGAGAGGAAGAAGGAGCATAAGCAGAAGCAAAAATAAACAAAAACAAAACACAATGACTGTCAAACCTCGCTTAAATAAAGAATTTCTATTAATTGTTATATGGAAAATGCATTATATAAATAAATTGACACTAACGCATAGGCACAGCAAATATCCATTTATAATGTAAGCGAATGAAGGCGAAAACAAAAATTAAAAAACAAAATATCACAAAAAGTGCGTAATTAGGTCGATGCGTGTGACAAACTGTCGGTCCAATACAGTATGCCCCAAGTCACCCTTCAGTCCTCTTCACCCTCCAAAAAGAGACCCCTCACCCCCTATGCACACACACCCATACACACGCACAAATAGTGAGCGAGTTTTGGGTCTCGGTTTTTCTGTTTTTCCGTTTCTGTTCTACTTACTTCATTGCCCCACCGAAAACGCATGTTTACAGACACATTTGAGGTAGAAATAATAGTTTTATTACAAGGCTTTTTAAAACATGAAACATAGCTACAGACTTGTTAATTTGTAAATATTTTTTCAGTATTTGAGAAACATACATATGTATGTACGCGTATAATATCAAAAATAAATTCAAAAATATTTTTCAATTTGTAAATAGGACCTTAGGTACTGAAAATAAATATTAAGAAAAAAAATGTTTTTACATAATCTAAATATTCTAAAACAATAGCTTAGTTGTCCAAATGTATCCATCAAATAACTTTACCAATGCATTTCTCAATAAACCTTAAGACTCCTATTATTGGTACCTCCGCTGTAGACACCCATACCACTTATTACATATGTATGTGTGTACATATGTACATAGGTGTAAGTGTGAGATTGTATAATAGTCTTGATCAAATAGAGCGCCAGTGGACTTGGACCCAAAAACATTGCATCGAAAACAAAACGAACAAAAAAAATAATGAGAAGACGCGATTGGAATGGATATCAGTGGCCGGTGAAAATTAAAGGGAATTATCAAGATCGCTGTACACTAATGCCCAATCATCATGGAAGTTTTAATCGCATTTCACATGCCACCAAGATCAATGCTTTCCATAAAACCGTAGGCCCACCAAACAGTTTGAAAAGCACTGGTCCCGCCAAGAAGTGCAACATTTTATGTACAAAATAAAAATCGAAGGCCCCCCACTTTACCGTTTTGAATGCGGCAGAGAGTGCACTGCACTCTGCGGAGGCAAAAACTTGGAAATACAGACAGAAAACCGAAACATGTGAGCTGGCCGGGAAGTTTCCAAAGCGGTTTATGCGTATGCGAAATCGTGATATCTTCAACCAAGCAAGGTTACAAGAACTGTGAAAACCTTTGATTTTAAAATCAGTTTAGACCTACAAAAACTTTCTAAACAAGAAAACCTGGGTTGTTGTAAATTTTAATTTTTGTTTGACTTATTTGAAATTATTTTCAACAACAACATTCAATTCGAATTAAATTTATAATAACGCTTAGGAATTGAGATGAATAATATCAATTAGTTACTGATAATAGAAAATGTCTTTTCATTAAAGAAGTTGTAAAATCAAGACTGTTCTATTTTAGCAGATAATTATATGTAATAAATATTATTATATTAATATTAATATAATAACTACTGATCATGATATCCCTTGACCCCGCATAAACGTCACTTCTCCTGGGGTGGACGTGTGCGAGAACAACCGGCGCATCGGCCGTCTGCTGACTTTCCGACCGTCACGTAACGCCAGGTCCAGGGACATCAAAAGCAACACAAAACAACTGCAAACATATGACCACCAAAACAGGGTCCCAGTCGAATGTGATATACCATATAGTATATAGAGTGTGTGCAGTTTAGCATGCGCCCGCTACAAATACATAAATTATATTCTGTTTGCTGCTGCACCTGCATATGCAAACATAGGGTGAAAATTGGAAAAAATAAACAGCAAATTGGAGCCACACGACCTGTCTAATGACGTCACAAAGAGTTTTTACTATTACACCCACGATCCACCTAACATCTACCAAGTAAGTAGCCCCAAAAATTTCAATTGCCCAAAATTAAAATGCGTAATAAAAAAGCGCGCGCGAAAAAAGGTGCAAAAGTACAGTGAATATTCGCAAAGCTGCTATATGAATATATTTAGATCTTTTCTAAGACATTAATAGAAAAATATTAATGTTACATTTGTACCTAAAAGTTTAATTTGCTAGTTTTTCTTATACGCTGATTACAAAAATTATTTAAAGTAACATTGTAAATTGTTGGTTCTGATCTATCAAGCATGTAAATAATAGATAATTATTAGTTCAAATAGTCGGTATCATACAATGTAGTTCTTAATAATAAATCCCTTTTTTAATAATACGTTAATAACATAGTTGATCATTAATCTTCTAGAAAATGGATCTATCTGACTTATTTAATTCATATCATATTAATGGAGCGTTTCAAAACATTAATTTAAGGTATGGGGTCAAATTATAAGCCCCATTAAGAATGGGTTGCCTGAAAGCATTTTACTTTTTAAAAAATGACTAGTTTTTGACTTCTACCGTAGGCGGGGCCCACTGTATTGTAATTGTAAGTCCACTCCCAAGTTTCCCCTGCTGTTTTATACATGTTTTTTTGGGCGTGTGCCGGGGGATCTAATCGGAATGGGGGGCCCATTGTTGACACACACACGTGTGCGATGCGTAGTGCCCGAGAATATTGGACAAGATCGTCTCGTCTCGAAAGGGAAGCCTTGTGCTCCATGCTCTTCGATTTTTTTTTTGTTTTTTTTCTTTCGTGAATTAAGCTTCTACGTTTCTAGTATTTCTTGTCGCGCTTTTCAAGGTCCCCAGTTCCACAGTTTTAATGCCATTTCAGATTTCCGCAACGCCATTTAAATCGATGTGCGTGTGTGCGAGAGATTCTGCTGTTGTTGTTTTCCCTGCTTTTCAGTTTTTGGCGTACGTGTTGCGCCCCAACGCCGGCTCAAAAAAAAAAAGTTATAAAAAAAATAAAGAAAAAAGAAAAGAGAAGAACTACAGCGCAGCAGCAACATGTGAGAAATTATATTTTTGTTGATGTTGGAAGCTGTTTTAACTCTCTTAAATGTTTACTACCGTAACATGGTTCGATTTAAATGCAAATTCTTAATTGTTAATTATCAGAAAATTATATAGCACATTAAATTTAAAATAAATGTTTCTAATTTCATAAATAAACAGAAAAAAATATTTAAGAAAATGAAAACTAAGAAAAACTTCTTAACATATTTTATTTATTTTTAACCACCATGTTTTCTTTATTTATTTTTTTATTTTAACAAAAATTTATAATAGTTTGAGGTATTTGCTTTAATAATTAAGTGCTAAGTGTTAATTTATTTATTTTTGATTTTCAGATGAAGTATTACGCAGGGATTTTAAAGCACTATACAAAAATTGTTGGTTGAAAATTAATAATGAGTTTTAGTAATCGACAATTTGAGTTATGCCAACTTGAATTTGTATATATTTTTATACCCTTGCAGAGGTTATTATAATTTTGGTCAAAAGTGTGCAACGCAGTGACCCTATAAAGTATATATATTCTGGATCAGGATCACCTCCTGAGTTTATATAAGCATGTCCTTCTGTCCGTCTGTTTGTTTCTACGCAAACTAGTCTCTCAGTTTTAAAGATATCGAATTGAAACTTTGCACACACCCTTCTTTCCTTTGCACGCAGTATATAAGTCGGAACGGACGGGATCGGCCGACTATATCCTATAGCTGCCATATAACTGATTGATCGGAAATGCCATAACTTTGGTGTTTGTAAAGTTAGAAAGTTGGGTTTTATTTTTGGCCAATCAATCCGACCTATCAAATTTCGGCCGACTATATCCTATAGCTGCCATATAACTGAACGATTGGAAATGCCGTGTGTTTTTAAAGTTAGGAAGTTGGGATTTTTTATGAGTATTAAGAATGCATCATATGAATAATTTTGGAGAATATAATGTACATAATATTTTGCAAGGGTATATCAACTTCGGCTCCGCCCGAAGTTTTTCTTTCTTGTTTAAATTCTAACGATAAATACTCCTAAAAATGTATGAAAACTATTTTCATATTCATATTTTTGGCGCTTCCGAAGACTGATTTAATTGCGTATTTAGAGGGTTAAGTATGGTACTTTCTAGTGCCAAATCCCATGAAGAAGAAGGGTTGTTTTTATTTGGGTTGACTAGTTTTTTTTTTCAGTATGCGGATTTTGGCACGTCGACACACCGGCGACAGAGGCAGCGACGTTGGCAGAGATGTCGTGCTGCGTCTTTACATAAAATGACATAAAATTTAATTGCGACGCGTGCATTGGTGTGTGTGCGTGTGTGTTTTCCAGTTGCCTGCACCACCAGAAAAACAAAAAAAAACAGAAAAAAACTGCGACTACGTGCCACTTGCAACGCATCCTTTTTCTCGTTGTTGTCGTAGGTTATTCCCTGGTTTTTCAATTTCCCTAATTTTAAATTTAAATTTTTAAGTGGAAACACTTTGGGACTCTAGAACTCTCTTGAAAAGATTAATACACGGAAGAAAATATTTATACCAAAACAACATATTTAAGTTGAGGTTATTTTACTTCACTAAACATTGAACACTTTCTAGGAAAATTGATTATTTACATTCCAATGAATGTGATATAATATGTATATCCAGTTTACAGTTTAAATCAGAAATCGTATTGTACTACCCACTTTTTACAAATAATTGTGGGCACTGAAAATAAAAATGATCTCATCTATTATTGTACATCGTACAAAATCATAAACATAAGTCGTTTCAATATGAATAAATTAATACCTTATAAATTAATACTTAAAAAAATATATATAAATTATTTTCGTTATTTTAATGGTACCAGTAAAATTCTTTTTCTTTTTTCAGTGTACTCAATTAAATTACAGCTGACGGGCGCCTTATCAGCGACCTGCTTATAATGGCTGATAAAACCCCCAAAAACAATAGCAACATCGAAAAATAAAAATAACAACACATGACTTTCTGACCATCGCGGGTTACAAAACCCAAAAGCGAGAGATAAAAGCCAACCCAACTTTAAAGTAAAGATTAGGCCAGAAAGCAAATACGAAATGAAAATGAAAAAGGCAAACACCAAATAGATTTGGAAATTTGGAATTGCTTTTTGAAAATGTTTGGTAAATATTGGGACCCGAAAATTCAGCGGGTAAACAAAGCCATGAAATCTGGTTACAGTTTGAGAAGCACTTAAGGTAAAGGGTTTTGCTTAGAGCCTCTATTGAATAAATAAATATTTATACTTTTGGCAACCAATTTTTTTTATTGGTTGGTAAATAAGCTAGTAATCGTTTATATTGTTTTTCTAATTTTATTAAAGATTTTAATGCATGCAAACTGAAGATTTTTAGAATATTAAATTGTAATAGATTATTGTATACATAGTAGCTCAAATGTGTTCCTTTAATTTTTGTAACGTTTTAATAATTTATTAATCTCCAATAAATTTTAGTTTAGGCAACTCAAATTTAATTAAAGAGCTATCTTTGATAAGACCCAATAAAATAAGAACAAATAATATAGAAACTATTTATAAAAGAAAGATAGTTTGTCTTTAAGATATAACTGAAAAATTGCCATTTTCTTTATAATCTTAATTACAGTAAGGTCAATAATTTGTTTTTGAATTATAAAATTGAAAGATTTATGCCGCTCGCATTCGCCTTCGCCGGTAATGATAAATTAATTAAATTAATCTTTTATTTATGACCAATAAACACACTTTTAGGGCTTGTGCAATTGACCTTCGACCACAAACAGCATTCTAAAAAAGGGAAAGAAAACAAAAAACAACAACGTGGCCCAGAAAAACAAAAAAAAAAGAAGAAACCAAAACAAAAACATGTGAAAAATCTAAACAAACACAAGAGGCATGTGAGTTTTTTTGGTGTAATCCACACCGGCGTGTAACCCTGACGTCGGGCGATTGAAAGCTCCTTAAGTGCCAAGTAGAGATCCATCGCACGGAAAAAATGATCATATGGGGCTTATATAAGTTAAATACATGTAAAAATATTCAACATATCATTTGATTTAATTTTCTCGCCTAATAATTTGAGCTTTATATTAAAGCAATTCAAGTTTTTTCGTATCGGTCTAATGTGTATTATACATTTCTAAATAAAGTTATTCAATTTGGAATCTGATATTTTATGATAAAACCGTATTGATAAATTTTGCACTTATAAAATTGAAAAAGAATCTAAAATAATTTGATCCTTGTTTAATATTCGATATATGTATGTATTTTTATTTTTGTCTTTCTGTTGCTTTATTTTTATTTTATTTAATAAGTAATACACATTTTTTTTTGGTGCAGAAAAAGCAGCAACAACTCCCATTCAGCATAATTGTAAATGGTTTTTTGTTTTGCGGCCGCCTGCTATTTTTAGCTGCCAATTATTTTTTTTTTTGCTTTATCTAGCTCCCAAGAAGAAGAGTGGAAAAAGGGTAATTTTGTAACGTCGACGTTGCCACCGGCACGTTAACACAAAAAATTGTGCGTAAACAAAATTGTAAAAAAAAAAATAGTAAACAACAACAAGCCTTCAACATTCACAAAACTTATCGCTAACTTAACAAAAAAAATTATAGACATTGATAGAGGGATAAGAGGTATTCTGATAGCTATTCTTGTATTTCCATTTTGTTATAAAGCTAACCGTTTACGTAATGATTAATTTGTCCCAAATTAGGTTAGCCTTTTATTATTTAATTTTTGAATGCGCGCCTTTAGTGTTGTAAAGAAGTTATCTATCAGAACTGCGAGCTATCGATATATTTTTCTGAAGATCCTTAAAATTAAAGTTTACTATATATTATAATTATGTACTTTATAATTCTTATATATTTTATAAATGTCAAATGTTAAAACACTTTTATGTTGAAAAATAAAAAAAATATTTCCATAATAATAACTTTTTATTATTTTGTTTAACGTTTTACCATCTTTTTGAATGAGTTAAAATAAATAATAAATGTTACGATTTTTAATAGGATTGTTTTATGTATTGGTACTTAAATTTATTACTTTTCCTTGTTTTGTCGCCCTTGAAAACGTATATTTTAAATTGAAAATGGGTCGTAACTTATTAATTGCAACTATTGTCGTGCAAATTATCCAGAGATAAACACTCCGCTGCATATAAAAAGGTTTGCACTTGTTGAATTTCTAGAAAAGTTGCAAGATGTTAGGCTGCTCCTTTAAGTTTTTAATATTAGTTATAAGCCTTGTGATCCTTTGTCAGGGTGAGAATTACTGTAGGAAGGACCTCTGTCCTGAAGGAACCACTCATATTGCGTGTGTAAGTGACTTTTAATATTTAAAAATATGTATCGAACATTTAATTTTTTGATAAGTGGTTATTTTTACTATCTCTTTAATCAAAAAGCTTACAAAAATTAAAATGTATATACAAAATGACAAGTGAAATTTTTGATAAGCTACATTTTGTATAGATAATTAGAAAATTGTATTATCATTTGGGTCAATTTTATTCTATAATTAGTAGTAATTCAATAACACTACAATTTTAATGTATACAATTTTGTTGATATATTTGAATGTCCCATAAGCAGCCTTTGAACGAATCCTTTGGCCCCGCCTGTTCCAAAAATGCCTCCGTGGTTAAAATCAATCAAAATGATATTAATGCACTCATCAACGCCCAAAATTTGGTAAGACAGAAATGGGCCAGTGGCAAGGCGAAGATACCAAGAATCGCCTGCAAAATGGCCACAGTTGAATGGAACGAGGACTTGGCAAAGTTGGCAGAACTCAATGCCAAAGGATGTGTTATGAAGCATGATAATTGCCGCAATACCGAAAAGTTTCGGCTATCCGGACAGAATCTAATGAATGTGGGATTCTGGCAATCTAATGGGGCTCAAATGCAGATAACAGCAAAGGAACTCTTCGAATTAGCAGTTCACAATTGGGCAGCCGAGGAAAAACACATCACAGCCGCTGACCTGAATATATTTCCCAAAAACAATCCGCTGTAAGTTATTTAGTTTTAATAAAATCGCATAAAGTTACCAACGTTTTTAAACAGAACGATTGGACATCTGACCGCTTTGATTAACGAACAAAGTTATGCTGTGGGTTGTGCCATAGTTACCTATAACCTGAATGCGTTCCTCAGATTCAATTTGGCCTGTAATTACGCTTATACCAATGTCATAAATCACAGTACCTACAGCGAATGCCCCAAAGCAGGCAGTCAGTGTCCCAAGGGATTGAGCTCGCAGTATCCACCACTATGTGCTTAAATTAAATGTTTTTGGAGGATTTGTACACGAATCGATGTCATGAAGTTCCATCAAATAAATGGTTTTGTTAAGACGTCAAGATTGTAGATATTATTTACAAATTTAAAAATATTTCTGGCATACCAATTTCTCAAAAGCTGATTTACAAATAATGTAACAATACCTTTTGTATTTCGGTTAAAAATAAAGAAAAACTTTCATCGATTGAATTGAAAATATTGAAAATTATTATTATTATTATGACAAAGAAAGATCTTTTGGATAACAGCGCGAAAAATCACATGAATTTGTAGCTTAGGACGCGAGAACGAGGACGGGACTTAAGACTAGTTTTGGTAATAGGTTTATTTGGACACGAGGGTCTTGAAGACGGTGGGGCACTTGTGGGCCGGCAAGTGGCGATAGCAGTACGTCTTGATCGCATCCAAATCAATATCCGCATCCGGCGATACAATGCATATAACGCCGAGACGATGGCCCCACAATTTATTTGGTATACCCAAAACAGCCACATCGTTGATATTTGGATGCGATATCAATACCTTTTTGATCTCCGATCCGTAAACCTTGTAACCGCCGACGGTGAAGACATCGCTGGTCTTGCTGAGGAAATAAAAGTGGCCATTCTGATAGGCGCAAATGTCGCCGGTTTTGAAGAAACCATCTTGGGCATTCTCCGGTTCCGTTTGCTGATTATTGCTGGCCAAGGAGCTGGACACCAGATGCGAACCAGCTATCTGAAGTTCACCAATTACGGTTTGGGCCAACGACGTATTGCCGCCGATGTCCTCCGCCTGAATGAGACCATGATCCACAGTTCCGCCGAGTTCGTTCTTGCAGGTTATCAGTTCGTCACCCTTATTGCTAATCAATCGGGCTGTAACTCCCTTGAGGGGAGCACCCAAAGTACCCGGTCGATAATCATTGAGGGCACTGGCATTACTTGGACTTGCTGATCCCGCTGCTGAAGACGCAGTTGTTCCATCGCGATGGGGCTCATCCAGGGGATGACCCAGGACCAAGCCCGTTTCCATCATTCCATAGTATTCGTAGATGTTCTGCCCCGTAATCTCGCGCCATCTGAAGAACACCGAATCCGGTAGCAGGGCAAAAGCGGTGGCCATCAGTCGGATCTTTTGCCGGCAATGGTTCACAATATACTCGACCATTCGCGAATCCTTCGCAAACATCTTCTCATATTCAGCAATCAGTCTCTTGTAAACAATGGGCATGGCCAAAAAGAGGGTGACCCGCTGTTTTGATGGACTATTGATGCCCAACAGAGCACTCCAGGCATTATGACCATCAAACTTTTGCTGCAGCACGACATTACCGCCCACATTTAAGACTGCCCCCAAGGCGGCATGCATCCGATTCATGGATAGTATCGGTAGCATACAGTCCGTGGGTCCCAAACGCCAACTGCCGATCAAGCATCGCACCTGGGCATCGATATTGCGGTGGGTCAATAGCACCGGCTTGGGATTGTTCACCGCATTGGGCGTATAGATCAGCATGGCCGGTGCCTTGGCATAGAAGTCACTCGGCAGGGTGCTCTCCGTGAGGATCACTCCCTGGGTGCCCACCAGTTGCTTGGCATACATCGAGGTGGAAGACACACTCTCCGCCGTCGGCACAAACGTGTGATCCAGCACGATAGTGGCCGATTTCAGTCCCTGCGACAACTCCTGGGCGAGGTTCTCGAACTCGGGAGTGGCTATTAGCAGCTTGGTCTTGCAGCTGGAAGCCTGGCGCTGCAGTTGATCCATCGCCTGGCCAGCTTCCAGGGGCACCGCTACCTGGCCAGAGATCCAACAGCTCCACTGGATCGCGACCCACAAGGCATTGTTCGAGCACAAGTAAGTCACGTTCGAAAGCGAGGCACTGCCTGCAAAGCGGGGAAATTATAATGTTAATAAACCAAATGATATGAATTCTGGGATATAGTTAGGTTTAGGCCTAATAATCGATCATACCATATTTGAGGATAAAATGTGGAATAGCAATTATAATAATTACGATTGAGTAAAAATATTCAAACTAGGAAATTGTATTACTGTCAAATTAATAAATATTGGAATAAAGATAGTCATAAGCCTTACAAAATACCCCATTATAATAGGAATTTGGAATTTAATTTAATTCATGATTGAGTAAACATGTTGAAATTACACATTTTTGGACAAGTTATTATCAACAAATTTTTTAATCGATGGTTATAAATATTGGTATATATATTGATAGGGGCTACTAAATAAGAAAACGATATCAGGTATGGTACTTTAGGTATTCATTTAGAAATAAGTGAACAATTAGGGTGATAGTCAAGTTCAATATTCAGCGTTTAATGGAGATAACTTACCACAAATGTTTGAGATCTGAATTGCAAGGCGTTTGGCGGCCAGATACAACTGGAAATAGGTGTACTCCCCGGTGATGTCCTTAATGGCGATCTCATCCGGATAAAGCATGGCCTTCTTGAATGTGGGCACCACCAAATTGCTGCGCTCATCCTCGTCGAAGCTGTGGCGCAACTTCTCTATGAAGCCATCCTGGAATAGGGAAATTAAAAAATTAAACATCTTAACTTTAGGGAGTATTGGAAATTATCACCTTATGTATCAGTTCAGCGGAGCAAAGACGAACCCATGGACGCAGATTTAATTTAGGACAACGTCGCAGTAGCAGCATCTTCTTTTTGGTTTTTTTTTTATTTTATTAAGTAGTGTAGTCGCGAAATCACTTATTTAGAGTAAATAGTACGGAGAGCAGAAATTAGCTCCGATTTTCAGTTATCGTTTGAAAAGCCAAAACGATTCTGAGGCTTTTATCCAGGCATACTTGAGAACAAAATTATATTTAAAATTTGTTTTTCTATTTTCCTCGAGAACTCAAAATCATATAATTAGATTGGTTTGATTTTGTTGGTCTTTATTTACACAATAATAGTTTGCAGACACAAAAAATAATAATTACAATAGTCATAATCGTTAACGTAAAGTAAGTAAAAAAAATGATGTTCTTTAAGTAAAATGTACGTCACAATTTTTCTTTTGGTATTTTTTTGTGTTCGCTTTCGATTCCTTTTGTTTAATTTTTTTTTGTTGTGACCTTTGCATAATACTCAAAAATTTCGTTTACAACGATCCTGGCTTGAGAACTCGAATGTGCATGGGGTGGTTTATGGGTTTTTTTTTTTTGGGGTATAAGTAGAAGTGCAATTAAAACAACACTTAAGAAATCTATATTTACAGTCTAGGATTGAATAAAAAAGAGCCAACTAGTGTGGGAGATTTCGGGGATTATGGCATTACACCGTTTGTTCCTATGGCAGCTATATGATGTATCATACAAAAACGAATAGGAATAACAATTCGAGGGATTTCTATAACCGATTATGGCAGCAAAACCTTGAGAGTCGGACGGATAAACGGAAACATTTACAACTGCAGTGTATTTTAAATCTATATTCTTAAAATATACAAAAACACATATATTTAGCACAAATTGCATACACATTTTGTAAATTTTCGTTGCGTCCAGGATTCGATTTAGTGTTTAATTTTAGATTTTAAGTGAGGGCAGGGGAATTCTTCGAGTGCGATCAAGTGGCGGGCAGTGCTTGCTAAAATTTAACAGTTTCACAATTAACAATACAATCACAGATTACGAATTTAACATAATTAACGAAAAACAAGTACAAAAAGATGAACGATTCGAATGGTTTTTGGCAGGGCGAAGGGAAGGGCATATTCTGGGACTCGGAGATTCGGAGGAAACCCTTCCCTCGATCTCAAGCCTGTTTTTGTTTTTTTGTTTCTTTTTTGTAGAACTGTAAGGCACTCGGCAGTCTCTTCTTTTTCACTTATACTCAAAATGCAAATAATGAAAATATACAAAAAAAAATATGGGCCTGTTACTGTTTCCAATGCTCAGACAATTTGGATTTGATTTTGTTATTTGTTTCACTTTCTAACAAGATATGTCTTACTAATAAGTAAGGTTATAGTAGGATTTAAACTAAAACATTACATAAGTTACCATGGCGACGAGAAAAGGATCGGTTTTACATTGAATCTTAATATAGCAAATATGTAAATGGTGAACAAGGTTCGTTTATATATTTAAGTTACCCCATCTTATTCTATCACGTATAGTTTGTGAATTACCGGCTTAATTAGAGGTCTCGTGTTCAAATTGTATATATCTTTACAACGGCAACTAGTGTGCTGAATTAAATTGGAAACAGTAACAGTTTTGGGAAATTTAAAAACCTTGATTATCTCTTTCTGATCCACCCCAACCCCACTGCACCCGGTTCGATCTCCAGATCCTTTCACACTCGCTTCGGTTTGCTGACGATCGTGTAGTTGAGGCCATTGTAACTGCGATGATCGATGGCAGAAGTCTCGAGGTTTCCCTTGTTGGCCGTCGAGCTATTGATGTTGCTGTTACCGCTGATGTTGCTGTTTGAGATTCCCAGATTATTGTTGTTCGTAATGGTGCTGGCCTTTCGCAGCACCCCATATCCCAGATGACTATCGTCGGCCTTGCGGAAACTCTCTGTATCGGGACTAGCGATCAATTCGTATTCATTGGGTGGCGGCGGACTGCAACGGATGCGATTGCCGGGCAGTGTGACATTCACAATGGTCTTGTAGCCACTCGATGTCTTGTTGTTCGGCGATAGAAAGTCCAGGCGATCGTAATTGGATTCGCTAATAGATGTGACACTACCAGTACAACCACCCTCGCCAATGTCGATGTCGATGATCTTGGGCGTACTCTGACCTCCCGAGGACTTCGTAACGGATCGCTGGCGTACAAATTCCGAGGTATCGCAGAGTATGGGCATACGTTCGCAGTGCCTCACATCGCCGACGCCCCTCGTGCGCCACGCCTCCGTGATGTTCTCGATGCACTCGTAATCCCGCTCCGGTGGAGGGGCCTTCGAGGCGCTCTCATTTCGCAGCGGCAAGTCGGGCGGCAAATCGGGTGATATTTCCGGCAGGGATATCGATTCACCACCCTGGCTCTCCAGGGGCTTCAGTATCACCGAACTGTTCGCATCGGAGGTGGCGGATGGCGAGGATATCGTCGTTATGGCCACAGGCTCATATTTAACAATGTTCCTGTATTTATCACAATGGGTTGTTGGGCTGACTCCACCCAGTTTGCGTGGCGGTTTGTTGGGAATGTGTTTGCTGTTGCTGTTTGCGGGTACGGATAAGGTGATACCTCCTCCGGTGCATGGATTTCCACCACCTCCTCCGCCCGCCGTTGCTCCACTTCCACCACTGGCCGCCGAAAAGTTGTTTAGCGAATCGTTGGAGCTAATGAAGCCCCTTAGGGAAACGCAACTTTGCGTCGAATTGATCTCGAACTCGCCGCCATGGGGATTACTCGATGGAGATGGGGGCAGGGGACTCCTCGAACCGGGTTCCATGCCCGCAGCCGCACTAAATTGATTCTCGCCGCACTCCAAAGTGCTTAGACTGTCGCCGCTAATTAGTTTCTTCATCGACTTCATCTTGGCGGACATGCAGCGGAATACCTCCTGCGGATTGGTGTGATCCAGGGTGAAAACACCTTCGCCAGTGGTGCACTTTCTGCCCGCCTCGAAGGTGAACTTCCCGTCGCGATAGCCATACTTTCTAATGAAGCGATATGGCCACATGGCGATTGTGGCGCCGAAATCCTCCGATTTCAGCTGCAGTTCTGTGGGCGTCATCTGCAGCATGTACGTCTTGGGTTCGATGCAGCAGCGAATGGAGGCCTCCGAAGGAATCAGCGTAATGATAAATAGGCCATCCTGCTATGGAAAAAAGGAAATATTTATTGTTTAATTTCATTTATTTGATTTGATTTTAAATCAAGTGATCCTTAAACGTACCAAATTTTTAAGTTAGACTGATATTTTAGGGGATAAATTATTTTGCAAACCACTTATAACACGTCTTCTACAATTTGTTTGTTTTTGCCACGAAATAAAATTAACACTTTGAATAGTTTCCATTGTAATTAAACCAATTAGCAAATAATAATTAATAAAAATATGATGTTACTATTTTAGTTTTTACGACTTTTTGTAGCAAATATTCGTAGCTAGTTTTACCAAAAAAAGTTGGCTTTGTTTTACAAATTACATAGACAATTTTTTTTTATTTATCTATTTTGTAATAAATAAAACCTACACAAATTATAGAAATTCAACGTGAAACCAAAGAATTTACAGAATAACCATGTCTGAGTCTGAAGAAGAAAAACAGAAAGAGGATGAAATCTCTGATGAGAAGCTGGAGAAAAAAGACTTTGGGAAAATGACAATCGAAGATAAGAGCACTGAAAGCAACGAATTCTCAGAAAGCAGCGATCTTTTTATCTACCAAACGCAAAAACAACTTTTCGAAATCCCTTTTCAACTAGAAAACCCCTTAACTTTCAATGAATCAAAGACCGATCGAAACGGGCGACGTTCGCCGAAAATTTCAATCAACCAACTCGTAATGAATTTGGATCCGGAGAAAAGTGTTGGTCGGGCATTTGATAAACTCTGGATGGAGTCGTCGGGTCCGCCGCGCATTTCATTCGCCGAACTATTGGTAAATATGTTTCGGAAAAACGCACGACCCAATCTGATTGTAATGGTCGAGCAGAATCAATTCCATTGCTATGCGATGGTGCTTCAAGTGCTCTCGTCCTTTTTCCGGCGTCCGAAATTGTCCCATTCGCATATCTTTCACCTGCCCAGTTCGATGATCAGCGCTCGAGCCTTTGTGGCCATGTATCGTTGGTCTCTGGAGCCGTCCAACACATTGTCTCTGAATCAACTGATGGAGGTATTTAGGGCTGCACGGTTCTTTGGTTGCCAGGAACTCATCGACAACTGTTGGCGGGGAATCGATGCGGCTTCCTGTGTGCCGGATCAGGCAGTATGCATATATATGTGCAGCAAGGCGATTGGATTGCATCTGGAGGAGGGTTTGCTAACGCGTTTGAGCAGTATCTTTCTGCAGTTTGTCGCCAGCCAGGAGTTTTTGCTTGTGGGAGCGGATACCGTACGAAGATTACTGGGATTGTCTTCACTGGCTGTGAATACGGAAATGGAGGTTGGGTTTTGTTTTAGCTGGTCGTAAATCATTTGGATACTATTGCGGGCGCTGTATCGCTACATCCTTCTTTTTAGGTTTTCTTAGCCGGCATCCTTTGGCTGGATTACCAGTGGCCCCAGCGGAAAAACCATGCATTGGATATCATGGAAGCCGTGCGCTTCCACCTGTTGCCCTTTGTGTCCCTGTTGTCTGTGATCAAACAATTGGATGGTCCGCCAGTTCTCCATTTGGTGACCGGTGCTCCGATAATCCGCCAGCGGGCACTCCAAGCTATAAAAGACATGTAAGTTCGGGGTCTATGAAGATCAATTATTGAACACCGAGTGCAATTTATCCCGAACTTTAGCCACAAATCGCCAGAAAAGTTCCACAGACGGGGCGAAAAAAATGGACGCACATGGATCTACGATAGCCGGGCGCCCTATCATCATGGATTTAGTTGCCGACAGATACAGTGCCTCGACTTTGACTCCTTTGTGCATTATCTACAATGGCTTCAGACCGCCGGATCCAAGCACTGGCTCTCCTTACGCACCATCGACGATCCCGAAGTAAAATGCTGCCCATTCCAGCATCGCAGCTAATCATCGCTTAATCTCGCAAATAAAATTTTAGTAACTAGCAGCCCCGT
This sequence comes from Drosophila rhopaloa, assembly GCF_018152115.1. Lineage (NCBI taxonomy): Eukaryota > Metazoa > Arthropoda > Insecta > Diptera > Drosophilidae > Drosophila > Drosophila rhopaloa. The sequence continues at coordinate 7,922,177 of NW_025335123.1, read as the reverse complement.
CTAACCAAATTTAATAGTTAGCAGTGTGGGATAAAGTAATCAGGGGGCAGATAAACCTTTATCAACTTAATCAGAGCATTTATGTGTTCCATAAAAGCTAAACTCTTTAGCAATCTCCAGAAGTCGAAGAGTCGTTGAAAGTTTATAAAATTTTTATGTATGCAAGTGGTCTATAGAAAAACAGCTAAAAATTGTTTTTGTGGAATTGGGTTAAAACTAAACGATATTGGGAACGAAATAAACCGCGTTAGTTATTATAATTTTGATATAAATAACTCCTTTAACATAAAAAAGGCAATTTCCAAACGGTTTCGAAAAAACTAAGAGAAATTTAAATCGATTGATATCTGAAACAATATTTAAAATAATAAATGAAATAGAATCAAATCTGAGCAATTATATAATCAAAAAATAATCAAAGAAACCTAGGTTTTATGTCAAGAAATGATATCCCTCTTCGAGTTAGTGTGCCTTAAATAAAATCGACACACCCCTTTAAGTTTGTGGTACGCATAAAGAGGTGATCACTCACAAAGGAGCTGCAGTAGAGGTCGTTGTCCTCCTCGATGGCCCCGATTCCGCCCGATGGCGAGGTGTCGCAAAAGGCCACCGTTTGGAGGGCGGTGATCCAGTCCTTGAGCTCCTCCTCGCTACTCGTGCTCAATGTGAGTGTTCCGTGCCGCTTGACAATGTGGATGAGGCGTTCGGGCGGCGGTTCCTGCGTGATCTTCACACAATTCTCGAGCGTGAACATTTTCGGGTTGCGGTCCTCCTTGCTCTCGCACATCTCCAATCGGGCGATCCCATGGCGACTGGCCTTGAATAGCAAACAGTAGCGACTGCATGCCTTCTGCAAAGGATTTCGGGATACGATTAGCTCAGTTTTGGTATATAAAAATGACTTTATGATAGTAACGTTTTAAAAATATGTTTCTGTTTTATATTCGTGAATATAATGAAAAGAAATTAGGCTATAGTAATGTTGCCGAGATAAGAAGTACTTTGTGCAACAGATTTGGTTTCCAGTATTCGTTTCAAGTATTATTTTTAAATTCATGCATAAAGATTGTGGGCCTTTTTGAAAAATAATTAGTTTTTATCTAATATATATAAAGGAAGAGAGACTGACTCTATCATATATTTTTTTTATTTATTTCCTGGTACTATATAAAAAAAAATTTTTTTTATATTTGGAAAGAATCTCTCATTGCGGATTTTTAAAAGTTATAGAGGTTTTTCTGTGGATTTTTTCCAAACTAAGTATTTTCAAATGGTGCTTTGGTAAACCCTTGATGATTTAATGGCTATACTGAAAGCAGAGATTCTGGCTTACATAATGGAGTAAGGCCTGGAACACTCCTCGGACCCCACTCCCCCTCCTTTGCGCCACCCTTTTTCCCCCTCTTTTTCTCGGTTTTCTGCTGGCTCAAGAATTTCCTGTCGCACATAAACACAAATACCATGAAATCGTATGAATCGCCCAGCTGTGTGTGCCATCTGAAACTCCAAACATTGGCGGTCAGACTATTAGCTTTCTATCAAGTTATATTATCATATGAAATATGATATCTCCAGAAAATATATTGTTTTATTTATCCTTAGATTTCAACTATTTCCTTAGTAATTAATTCAGTAAAAAGTCAGGACTGCAAGTATTAAGAATGTGATGTTTATGAATTAATATAAAAAAAATGTATTATCTAAATTAAGAAAATAACAAAAATAAATTTTGTTTTTTACTTTAATACTTTAGGTTTTTTATGTGCTTCAAACTGATTTTGTCGTAAAATTAAGACATGATTCATTCAAAAATAAGTAGAGAAAGATGTTCCTTTTGGAGGAATGTTTTAATTGTAGGAATTCATAGTTGAAGGATACCAAATATTATAATAAAGATCGAAAATAGCTTATACTATTTTTATCAAAAATTATAATCAAAATCATGGAAAAATCATCGTTATGGCCATTATTTTGACCATAACTGTATGTTGTCAGCCCCTCGCTCGCTCTCTCCCGCACTGCCGCATTCGCTCTCTCACTCCCACTCGCACAGTGGGGCTCATTTGTATGCAACAAGTATGCAGACACACGCACACATTGGCACACATAAGTCCTGTTTGGTTTATTGAAAAAACTACGCACTTGTAAAAATTCGAAAAAAGCTTGGATTTCGAGATCTTGGTAATTCTTGGTAGATATATAAAAGTCGGAGAAGCTCTATAGAAGGGGAATACGGCGATTTTCCATACCTTTTTCGAGATGCGATTTAGCGAAAATCCAGTTTGGGTCGGCACATTAAGATATCCAGCCAAAACAGGTATTTCAACATCCATTCTGTGCACCACTCCTCCTCCTCTCCTCTCCTTCTTCCCACTCTCCTTCGTCTCCTTCTCTCTTGCCCTCTCTCTCACTCTCACTCTCCTTAGTCGCTTCGATTCCGAATTGTTGTTGGAGTTGGCTATGCTATGCGATTGGTGGAGTTTTCCCGTATTTCATCCGATTTTTAGGGATATTCGATCGTTTCACGTTCGGGATTTGTCACTTCATATTTAACATCACATTGCACGGCAATCCGAAGATTCAAAAAGCGCAGCCGCAACACAAAAAAAGATCACCAAAAAACGCGAGCAGAGGCAAGTCGACTTTATTTATTTATGCGCTGAACTAGAGCTGTCAAACTATCGATGGCACTATCGATAGCATCGATGGTTAGGAGCTAGTTTGCACGATCGATGCTTTGGAAACTATCGCTATAATATCGCCACCATATCGACATCGATCGAAGTTCCGGCGATCGATAGGCTTGGGTACCTTAGAAACTTAAATATGGTCACAGGTTTTAGAGCAAAAATTAATTTTAAACTTTGCCTCTTGATAATTTATTTCTTTTTGAATTTTTTGCTCAACCTTTTTTCTAAAGTGTTCATAATTTTGTTTTCAAAACTCAAAACACCCACACATTAAATCCTAATAAAACCGCTATATTTGAGTTTTAAACTTGGTAAAACTTTTTTCAGAATAAAAGTTATTGTCATTCGTTACAACAATATAAAAAAATGATTTTTTAGTTTAATAAATATTTAAGAATGTTATTACCTTAATTTTTTTTTTAATATGCAAACCAAAATAAAAGTAATACCTGTAAAAAATCCCGAATGCTTCATAAGTTTATTCTTCTTAAGCATATTCTGCACTATAAAAAATAAACAAACTAGCTATATTTATTTTAAAAACAAATCGAATAAAAAAATATGATTAAAAACTAGCTATTAAATTTAGTCTAGCTATTATTCAGACAAAATCAGTCAGTCTGGCAGCGCTGCCCTGCCCGCCTATCGATAGTCCAGCGTTGCCAGCTCGTCAGCGCAAGTGCTATTATCAAGTCGTATTGTGCAAAAAATAGGAAATACAATTTTAGGCAAAACAAAAGCCAAAATAGGAGCATGGCCCACGACCGCGAGGTGCTGCGAATGATCTGGGAGGGCCAGATAGGCATATGCTTCCAGGCGGACCGCGACGAGATCGTGGGGATTAAGCCAGAGCCCTTCTATCTGATGATATCGCGACTGAGTTACTTGCCCCTGGTCACCGAAAAGGTAAACAATGGCTAATATTTGGGCTAAATAGTACAATCCCGATAATTCCCATATTCGTTCACAGGTGCGCAAGTACTTTTCCCGCTACATAGCCGCTGAACACCAGGACGGAGCCGTGTGGTTCGACTTCAATGGAACGCCCCTGCGACTTCACTATCCAATTGGTGGGATTAACATGGTGATATCACCGGATTCTTATTGCTTACTAATGCCCGCTACTCCCGATTAGGTGTGCTATACGATCTGCTGCATCCGGAGGAGGACAGCACACCCTGGTGCCTCACCATCCACTTCTCCAAGTTCCCCGAGGACACGCTCGTCAAGCTCAACTCCAAGTATGTAACCGAAAAATCGAAAACGAATACAGCATAATCAAACTGACAAGTCGGGTCACCAAAACCCATCTTCCTCAAAACATAACTTGACCAAAAAGACTAGGAAAACAATCATTTTTATATTACATGGAATGAAATTTGTTGGGTAAACATAAGCTTTATTTCTTATTATTTTAAACAGTTCGCTGGATGTCATAACTGAATTTATTTTCAAATTAAAACCAGTCAAGATTAAAAACCATTTACTCCATCGATATATTATACTAAAACAAATTCGTTTTATAACTTTTTGAAATCCGGTTTATTTGACTAAATGATCTGAAGGTCAAAATGTTAAAAGCCTATCTCAGAAAAGATTTAACCGATCGATTTTGTTTGAAAATAGGTTTTAGACATTTTAAACTAATTTATAAAAAAAATCATTTTTTTGCGAAACCCATTTAGCCCCTTAAGGATAATTAAATACCAATCTTTTAGAGGTGTTCCACTTTAAAATAATATATGCTGTAGAAGTGAATTTTTGAGTTAACTTCCTGAACTGAAACTTAGAAAAAAGTGCCTTACATAACAAATTTACAAACCTTAAAACCAAAAAGCTTAATGCAAATTATTAGAGAGTCAAACCATTAACTTTTTTAGGTGTGCCATGTTAAAAACAGAACCGTATTGAAAAATAAGGAAATTTTTGAAGATCAGATTGAAATAGTTAAAGTTTTAAGGAGGAATTACAAAGTTGCATAACTATCTTTTAAATTAGAATAATGTAATGTCTATATAATATCGCCTGGTGATGCTCGTTGAAAGTATGCCAATATACTTTAAGGAATCGGTTGTTGCTTACATCTAAACAAAATTTTAAGAAACTGTTCCTGGGCTTAAAAATAGTCGACCTATATCAAAAAATTGAAATAACTTTTGATAGTTGTTTTATTCCAAGTTCTTGATATTTGTTACTGATATTTCCATTTTTTCAGGGAGCTGCTGGAATCGCATTACATGTCCTGCCTGAAGGAGGCGGATGTCCTGAAGCACCGCGGCCTGGTGATATCCGCGATGCAAAAAAAGGATCACAATCAACTGTGGCTGGGATTGGTCAACGACAAGTTCGATCAGTTTTGGGCGGTCAACCGGAGGCTAATGGAGCCGTACAGCGATCAAGAGTCCTTCAAAAACATTCCCCTGCGAATCTATATGGACGATGTGAGTGAAAAACCAGGACCAGATCAGATCAGTTCAGCTCAAATTGATGGATATTCGCCTCGTTTTTTTTATCTTCATTGTTGATAGGACTTTACGTACACCCAGAAACTGATTTCGCCGATCAGCGAGGGCGGACAAAAGAAGAGTCTGGCCGACCTGATGGCCGAATTATCGACACCTGTGCGCAAAGCGGGTGAGTTTGGCTCCGGGGATTTTCGATTTTAGGCTTTAGCCTTTAGCTCCGGCTATCAATTACCACAGGCACTCTAAAAATAGAAAAAAAAAAAACGAATCGAACCCTGTAGGGGCAAATGAAAACGAGAAAAACCCATTGTCTGCGCAGACGCAGCGTCTCTTGGAAATTAGGGAAAAGGTGCCAGTCAGTCTGGCATGGCCAAGTGCATGTCTATCTCCCTCCTGACCCGTCTGACTTATTTATTTTTCTATTGAATAACACAAACGAGCCGAGCCGATCCGATCCGAAAAATCCGCCCTGAGCGTCGGCACTCTCCGGCAATCATTCTTCAATTCATCAATGTCCCATCTGAACAAAAACCTGAAAAAGAAAACAAAAAAAAGATAGGAGATGGAAAAGGAGATTCTCCGATTCTCTCGGGATGAAAACAATGCCCCCGGGGTGGAAAAGCGACCCGAAGCGGATCGGATCGGAACGGATCGCAGGTCTTTTTTGGCCATCTCGCTTGCCCCCTTTGAAAAACATGGCCAAAAATCAGAAATGTGACCTGTTTTCCTCTCGCTCGCCAGAATTTTACTTGGCCATTCAAACCGAGAGTGTGGAACAAAAACGAATGAAAAATTCTTTGTCTGCCGGCTGGAAATTTGTTGACAATGAAAAGTGCGTGTGGATTTTCGGTGCAACAACAACAACTACTTCTGTTTGCTGCAACAACAGCTAGGAATGAAGCAAATGAGCCAAAAACAGCAACAGTTGAAAAAGAAATAACATCCGAAAAACCATAAGCGACTTAACAAAAACAGCATTAGCAACATAACTACAGCTTCAAAATATAGTAGCAAATTAGGGAGAAATTTAAGCTAAAATAACCACAAGAACTTCAGATATATTGGAAATAATATCAACAATAAGAAATGTAATAAGAGCAATATCTTCAAGCAGTCGCAATAATTAATTAGCAATAGTATTTAAATTAATGGAGATAGTAAAAGCAATAATAAACTCAACAGAAATGGCATTCAAAAATTAAAAAAAAAAATTCTAAAGATATTTTAATAACTCAAATGTGCATGTCTGTATTTATAAATAGTTCAACGCAACAATCAATTAACCAAATCTTTATTAGAAACAGTAACTGCATTAACATTAAAAACTACTACTTAAACAATAATATATGTAAAAGAAGCCACATAACTAGAAACTATTCAATGAGGTACACAACAATCAATAGCCACTGCTGAATGGGCTTTTGCCCATGCAACATCAGCTAAAGAACCTGCAACATCAATGGAAACTTCAGCAACAGTTGCATAAATAGTCATAACTTGCAACAGCAACAATAATATTTGCTGAAAGGGCAAAAGAAGGTGCAACATCAGCAAAAGCACCTGCAACACCAACGGAAACTCACACGCAACAAAGCTACAAAACTATCAATAACAGACTTGTAACTTGCAGCAGCAACATAACCAAAAGGCACAGAACCTGCAACAAAAATACACCAGCAACGGCCACAGAACCTGCAACGTGCAACAATTGTTAGAGGCAGCAATAGAGGGTGCCACACATTGCTGTTGACCTGCGGCGCCGGCGACAAGAATAGCACGAACCAGAGCGAGACAGCATTCAAAGAGAGAGAGAGACAAAGATTGAAAGACAGCGAAAGAGTGAGACGGGGCGAGGTGTTGCTGGCCGGCAGCAACTTGCAACCTCCCACTCCAGTGGCTTAGGTGCAATAATAGCATTGGGAATTCCAAAGACGGACAAAAGGCGGAACTAAATACCTGCGGCTGGGATTTACGAATTATATTGTGAGGGTTTTTTCGGGAACCACTTGGACAGCTAGTGCTGCAGAGCTCTCCGGCTCTCCTTCCCATTCAGAGAGATCCCATCCATCCCATGCGATGCCATCCCATACCTCCTGTGCGTCCATATGTTTCGGGCAGGTTGGGTATTTCCCAGGTGTCCTCCCGATCGCTCTGCGTTTCGCGTCCTTTGCTTCCTTTGGCCGCACAGTGCACCCTAGTGTGCTGGCCGAGGTGTGAAATCTTTATTTGCATGCTTATGGACGGCCTTCTCTCGTTTGCACACTCGATATGATCCCAAGGAATTTCCCATTCGAAAGGTGAGAGATTTCCGACGATCCTAAACAATTGCCAATGGACGTCGATCAACACACGTATTTTCCCAAAGGTCATTCGGCACTCGCTGTTGTCCTTGGCGGAGGATTCGGATTTGGATTTGGATTCGAATTCGGCAGGGATTCATCGTCTCCTTTTTGCCGCACGCCTGGCTTAAGTGGGCCATCCGAGGCAATCCGCTGATACTTTACTATACTCCATATAGGGATCTCTAAGGATCGAGGCAGAATGTTGCGTGTTTTGGCGGGATTAAACTGTTTACGCTTCATCAAATACCAAAGAATACTAACCATGAAAGACTCCCCTCCCATAATTAGGATAATAACTTACTCTATTAACTCCAAATTTTTTCATTTTCTATACTTGTTTATAATCATTTTTTTTGTTAATTCCTAAGCATATCTTTTTATTAAATGCAAGTTTCCCATCATGTTTATTGTAATACATATGTTTTATACCTTTCATAAAATCGAATCCTAATTTAAATTAAATATTATTGTAACTAAAACAAGTGTGTAAAGTTGTCCCACAAAAATTCAAATTGGGTGATCTTTCAAAATTAGTATTTGGTTATTTATTTTATAGTGTTTGGTGGAATGTATGTGTTCTTTTCGTACCATTAATTTCTGTTTTTCAATACCAATGTTGTAGTTTGTATTTAAAAAACATCCAATAATTCGTGTTTAAAAAAATTTTTTTATTTGTGTATTTTATTTGGTGAAACCGAAATGAAATATCTAGGTAGATTAAATTGAAATAACATACATTATTGGCTATACCAGTCATGAAGCTATATTGTATTAGATAGATACATTACTCGTAAAGGCATAGTTAACTTGGATCCCCTTTATACCACATAATTTTCCCCCTCTCCATTTAACTCCCTCTTCCGCTCTTTTTCCCCCCATCCCCCACCAAGAATCTTTCGCATTTTTGGAGTACACAAATCTGAATTGAAATCAAACAGAAATGCATTCAAAACATGATCAATTTGTTTCCCCGGTTTTTTTTTCATGAAACTTGGATGGTATTATATGGGATGTGCCGTTGTGGGGAGGGGGGAAGAAAAACGAAGGACGGCGGACGGAGGAGGGAAAGAAGAGTGTGATAAAGGGGAGGAGGGAGCGATGGTTTGGATAACGATTGCACGTATTTGTGGTGCGTGCATTTTCATAGAAAATCGTATTTAAATTGAAATGAAATTCAAATATACAATGCAGTCGGGTCTCTGAGTTTTCAGTCGGAACGTGGAAGGTTCAAAGTAGATGCGATTCCGAGAAATCAAAAAAGAAAAAACACAAAAAATACAAAAAAGCAAAGCGACGGCAGAGGAAGAATCTAAGACGCGTCAAAAATAAAAGAAACGCATTTCTTTTGGCTTTGCCTTTGGCTCCTGCTCCCTCCATCTCTTTCGCTCCTTCTGCCGCCTGTCTCTTTCGCTCTTATTCCGCTCCTGCTGCATTGGCATTCGCTTCATTTGTTGTTGCTGCTTTCATGATTTGCCGCCGGCAGCGACGCCGACTGCGACGCAAACTGCGCTGCCGCCGCCAATAAATGCAAGTGGCTTTCAGTGTTGCTAGGCTTTTAAAAGTTCCAAAAAAGTTTATTCGCTGAACAAACATAATATATATTTTCCTAAAGGTATCAGTATACTTTTTTAAAAAAGTATTTTATTCCGTGTAATATATATATAATTATCTGCAACAACTAAACATTTTTTTCATAAATTTGGGTCATGGGCTTGAAAAGATTTTCAATAAATAAATAATTTTAAGTTTAGACATTTGCTAATTATGACGACAAATTTCATAACTCTTATTAAACTTTTTACATAAACCCTAAGGTATTTAACTGATTTTAAAATGCCGACATGATATTTACATAATAGGCTTATGATAGGCTTTAGCTACGATTCGCTGATAATGTTCTCTTACGTGAACAATAATGTAAAAAAAATGTATATTGATTCAATACTAATCGCACAACAGAATATTGTGAAAAGTATAAATATCCATTATATATCCATTTTTTCAGTGTATTTTAGGCGATGCAAATATAAATAGGCGTATTTAGCTTGAAAAAAGCTGGGACTGCCTGCACTGCTGACTGTGTTTGTATTTGTATTTGTGTAGGGTGCTCTCGAATGTGTGAAAAGGAAGTTCTGAGATATCACCTCCGCTTATTTGTATTTACACCTTCGCCGGCACCTCGTCCCCCTGCCCCTCCTCTTTTTTCTCCTCCTCTGTTTCTCCCCCACCCCCCTCCTTAATTTTGTCTTCTTTTTTTTCGCTGCACTCCAACAAAACTCCGGTGAAAACGGCGGCGCACGGAAATCGCACCTCAATGTTTATCACTTTTGCCTCTCTCTTTTACTCCTTAGCCTCCTCATCCCCCCCATCACCTTTTTTTTTTGCTCTCCCTCTCCCTCGCTCTTTCATCGGCGCATTTGCTTAGTCCCATTTCGACACATTTTCGTTTGCATTTCGTCAATCAGACAAACAATACAGATACAAATACAAATGCCAACCTGCAAAATGCAACCTGGACATTGCCCATGTATGGGTGTGGTGTATCTGTGTGTGAGCAGGTGTGTTGCATGTATCTGTGTTTGTGTGACAATTGGCGGTGCCACGCCCCGCTTTTTGGGTGGGCTGATCATTATTTTAATTTACCTTTTTTAACACCAGGTGGTCATCGATCACACTTTATTTAAATAGTTCCAAACCTGAACAAAAATGGCTTGGCTTCTTAGAAAATCTCATAGATCATGTTAAACGTAATATTGTATCTCTATGACCATTCAACACTTTTTTTTTTACCACCGTACTTCATTTAAATGATCCCCAATTAAAGAAAGATCAAAGAAAGAAAATGATCGACAATATAAAGATCAAATATAGTTTATACTAAAAGATGTGAATAAGAAACTACACAAAAATTAGTCCTTAACGATGTTACCTACTTAACTACAACTACTTTAAAATTTTTAGATAAATACAATTAGGGACCTAAAACATTTCGAAATAATCGATATTAATTATCGATACGATACTGATTATCGAAAGGATACTGATATATTGCGTTGTCATTCCCAATTAGAAACCACTTAAAAAGCCTTCGATTCCTTCACTTCCTGCCACGCCCCCACCCCTGTGCACCCACTTAATTTCCCACTTTCTTGTTTGTTTGTTTTTTTGTCTGGCTGATCGGCCATAATCGGGTGCAATCTTCAATTCACAATTCAACTGCACCGTCAACGAAATTCGTTTTTATTTCTTTCGCTAAACATCCGCAACCCCTGCTCCGCCCCCTTTTTGGATCGTAATTCCGCCACTTTGTAGCTGGATGAAAATAAACCGAAATTAAAATTGAAATTATGGGGCCCCGAAAGAAAAAAAAAATAAAAAGGGGGGGAGAAGACAAACAAAAGCAGCAACAAAACAATTGATTAGCACTTTTCGACTTCGCACTCTTTTTTAATGGCGTCACTGAACTGCAAAATTTGAGTTTAGTTTTCCAAGTGCAAGTGCTGGTTGTTGGTGTTGGGAACGTTTGGGACTATGAAACAGAGATATGGGCTTTTTTCATACTCTTATTTAATGGCTTTATGGAACACAATCTATTAAGTGATTATAATGATTGGGGCGCCTTATCAGATCGATGGGACGTTGTTATTTTTAGCCATGAGCTATGCGATGTCGTTCGTTTTTTCCCACTTTTTCCACCGCTCCCTCGTTCTTTCCACGTTGACGATAATAAAAATGGGATCAATAAATTTTCAGACTGTTTGGCGCCACTCTCGCTCTCGCTTCCTCTCTTTCTAGCGGCTGTCGCCGTCCCTTTCTTTTGTGGGGGGCCACACACATCACACACATATCACCGAGATCAGAAGTGTATATATATTGCTTGTCTGCGGGTTTGTCCCCCATTTAATAGTTTATATCGTTCGGTTCGGTTTCCTATCCAAGATTTATGATCTCTTTGGCGCTTTGTAGGTGTCTTTGGTTTTATGGTTTTCTCACAAATTGCTGGATATATATCGCCGATTGAACACCTTGGGGGATATTAAGTTTAATTGCTTTACGGCTTTTTCTTCGGTACTATAAAACTACATCGAAAGATTTGAGTAATGCAATGCTTAGGTGGATCTAGATGAATTTCTGGATTTATAAATATAGTTAGCATAAAAACTGTACAATTAATGGATGCTACTATTGAATTAGGTCTACATTGATTACTCAAAATTTCTTTAGCTCCTTCCACTCGCCAAACATCGTTTTAATTTTAATTTTATTTCTTACAAAAGCTGTAAACCCTAATTACTGTATTTTTTATTTCGTGTTATTAGTTATTTCAAAAGCTATTAAACATTTTTTTAATAACAAGCGAAACTTTTAACAATCGAAAAGATTTACTTCCCTTTAAGGTGTTGTTATTTACCAAAAGTAGTAAATAAGCTGTACCTGGCGTTAAAGTTTTATTCGTTTTTAGTCTATAATTACATTTAGAGATCTGTACATTATAAGTTTGAAACTAAAAATACAGACCTAGTAAAAAAATTGATTGGATTTGCTTAGTGATTTATATTATATTATTTGGGTGTATATTTGATTATATTTTAATGTATTATAATTGGTGTATAATCAAAGAATTCGTTGTATGTTCTATTTCCGATGGTATCCCCCGAAATCACCTGTATCGCTAGCAATCGATTCGCTTCCCATATTTCCACTCGAGGCAATTGGATTCCGTTCATTTATTATTTTTGGGGTAGCGCCATTAGCTTGGTCATTAAACTCGTGACTCGCCCAACCGAAACGGATCGAAATGGAATGGAACGGTGTGTACGGTGTGTGGTATAATATCGCGTGGTCTATAGAGATCTATGGTTTCTATAGAGCTATGCGTATGCGCCCTACTTGAACTCGCGCCCGTTGCACAAATCTTATCGCCACCACCACCACCACCGTTACCACCATCATCATTCGCCACCTCCCACCGCCTGCAATCAGTCGTTATCAGACCATCCACTCGCACCCATTCCCCATCTGTGTATAGTACCTTATATACATATATACCATTTGCGGGACTGACTGGCGGTATAAAGCCCCGATCGGGACGCTCGCCATAACCACCGGGCGATTGGCAATCGCACGGCATCGAAAATTGGCGATCGGCAATCTATAATTACAATTCATATGCTAAAATTAAAAATGACGAAATGGTTCACGATTGGTAACCCGAATGAAAAAAAAAAAGGAAAAAACATAGGAATAGAGAAAACACACTCGTAGATAAGGCGCTAAACTCTGATTTTGAAGCGAGTCCAATTTTTATAGAGCCCTCTTCCTCCTTTTTTTCGGGTCCCACAATCTTTATGGCTCGCCAATTTGATCATGATCAGATCCGGTGCTTTATAAGGCATGGCTTCCATGGAGATAGAGGCTTATCAGTCTGAAGTAATCGCTAGCTGATCTCATTCATTATAATATAGGTATAGGTATAGGTATAGGTACTCGTGTATACGGACTTCACTTCATAGAGAGCTGTCGCTCATTAATGAAATATTGATAGGCGATCTTTTATATAATGGCTTAGTAAGCTTTTAATGGGTACTTAAAATTTCCTAGTTTTTATACCCTTGCAGAGGGTATTATAATTTTGGTCAAAAGTGTGCAACGCAGTGAAGGAGACATCTCCGACCCTATAAAGTATATATATTCTTGATCAGGATCACCTCCTGAGTTGATATAGCCATGTCCGTCTGTCCGTCTGTCCGTCTGTCCGTCTGTCCGTCTGTCCGTCTGTCCGTCTGTCTGTTTCTACGCAAACTAGTCTCTCAGTTTTAAAGCTATCGGATTGAAACTTTGCACACACCCTTCTTTCCTTTGCACGCAGTATATAAGTCGGAACGGCCGGGATCGGCCGACTATATCCTATAGCTGCCATATAACTGATTGATCGGAAATGCCATAACTTTCGTGTTTGTAAAGTTAGGAAGTTGGGATTTTCTATGGGTTTTATATTTGGCCAATCAATCCGACCTACCAAATTTCATAAGGATCGGCCGACTATATCCTATAGCTGCCATATAACTGATTGATCGGAAATGCCATAACTTTGGTGTTTGTAAAGTTAGAAAGTTGGGATTTTCTATGGGTTTTATATTTGGCCAATCAATCCGACCTACCAAATTTCATAAGGATCGGCCGACTATATCCTATAGCTGCCATATAACTGATTGATCGGAAATGCCATAACTTTGGTGTTTGTAAAGTTAGAAAGTTGGGATTTTCTATGGGTTTTATATTTGGCCAATCAATCCGACCCACCAAATTTCATAAGGATCGGCCGACTATATCCTATAGCTGCCATATAACTGATTGATCGGAAATGCCATAACTTTGGTGTTTGTAAAGTTAGAAAGTTGGGATTTTCTATGGGTTTTATATTTGGCCAATCAATCCGACCTACCAAATTTCATAAGGATCGGCCGACTATATCCTATAGCTGCCATATAACTGATTGATCGGAAATGCCATAACTTTGGTGTTTGTAAAGTTAGAAAGTTGGGATTTTCTATGGGTTTTATATTTGGCCAATCAATCCGACCCACCAAATTTCATAAGGATCGGCCGACTATATCCTATAGCTGCCATATAACTGATTGATCGGAAATGCCATAACTTTGGTGTTTGTAAAGTTAGAAAGTTGGGATTTTCTATGGGTTTTATATTTGGCCAATCAATCCGACCCACCAAATTTCATAAGGATCGGCCGACTATATCCTATAGCTGCCATATAACTGATTGATCGGAAATGCCATAACTTTGGTGTTTGTTAAGTTGGGAAGTTGGGATTTTCTATGGATTTTATTTTTGGCCAATCAATCCGACCTATCAAATTTCATAAGGATCGGCCGACTATATCCTATAGCTGCCATATAACTGAACGATTGGAAATGCCATAACTTTGTTGTTGTTAAAGTTAGGAAGTTCGGATTTTTTATGAGTATTAAGAATGCATCATATGAATAATTTTGGAGAATATAATTTACAGAGTATTCTGCAAGGGTATATCAACTTCGGCTCCGCCCGAAGTTAGCTTTCCTTTCTTGTTTTTATTTCATGTACTAGAGTTTCCTAGAAGATATCTTTTTAAAAATAGCAGATTAAATAATCTTTATATGATTTCCGGGTTTTAAATACTAGTTAGCGGCTTATATTATAAGAATCAGTCGGTAATACCGAAAGTAATCGTTAATTGCAAAATAATTTTTGTACATATGTATAAATAGCGGCATAATTCCTTTGAACTTTAAATTATCTCATAATGTTTAATGAATATCGATTATGTCTGTTTATTCATTTTGCTGGCTTAGAAATGATCGATAATTGGATTAAGTAAAGGTAGCGACTGTTTTGGAACTACAACCGAAAATAGAAATACTAAGGCAATTTATATATTAAAAGCCTTGCATTAGTTTAAAATGAACAAATAGTGCTTTGATCCAAAGAGAAATAATTAAATATAAAGGTTTTACTTTAGGCTTTGAATTGCGGAAGGTTGGCAGTAAACATTGTGGGGACTGTCTTTTTTAGAGATCCAAGTTTTGATGTACCCCATGGACTTGTTATAGTATCACTAATCGACATTGTTATTTCCAGTTGGATGTCGCACCCACGGAATCGATCTTCACGAGGAGACCCAACTGCAATGGATGTCCGAACACCTGAGCTATCCCGACAACTTTCTGCATTTATCGGTGGACTACAAGGATGTTTAGCCGTATACCTTAGTGTATATGTATATATAACTATATATATGTACTCGATGTTTTGCCCAGTCCGCCTGTGTGTGTGTGCTTGTTTGTGTGCGTCCATGTGTGTTTGTGCGAGTGTGTGATGTTCTATTTTTCGATTCCAGCAAATCCCAGGGCGATCCTCAGCGATCGATTTACAGTCATATATGCACCTACATGTATATATAGAAATATACGTCTAGTTAAGCTAATCTGTATGTAATATTTATGATATATGCCAGCATTTAAAAGAAGCGAGCAGCTCAAACCAAACGATTACTGCAACCACCATCTAACACTAGCAATTGATACAAACATATATAACTTTACACAGTCGAACTTATTTAGTTCAAAGCACTATCTGACAGTTTACGCTGCAGAAAATTTAGTTGAAAATAAACCACGGGTTTTTTAGTTTTACGTTCAAATTATTATTTTCCTTTTTATATGTGTTAGTCGTATTATTTTTAAGCACACTGAAATAACATCACGCCACATTATTGATTAATAAAAGCTATTTTGTATTGACCTAATCAAAAATATATATACGAAAGTTAAAAATGTTTTTGGTGTTTTTATTCAGGGGTTTTTTTTGTTTTTACATTTATAAAATCAATAAAAATGTCATAGGTTTTTTTTTGGTTTTTCAAAACATCGACATCAAAGTTACAACAATTGGATTTTTCACTGGGCAAACAAATTTTTGAATGTGTTTTTTTTTTAAACCTTTTTATAACGTTCTTTATAACTTTAAAAACAAAACTATACCTAATTATTTATTGTCAGTGCTAAAAATAAACAGAAAAGTATTATTTTTTATCGCTGACATTAATGACATATTTATTTCCGTATTATTTTAATATTTTTGGGGACATATTCGTGGTATATTATTGTTAAATCTTTTGCTGACTCCGAAAAATATAACTTTCCCAAACCAAATTCGCTGATATGAAATTAGTGTAGAATTTTGGATTGAAAAGTTGTAGAAGCTCGACTTTATGTGGTCGCGGATGGATCGGTAGAGTTCATCGATCAACCTCAAGTATATATTCTTAAGCCGCCGGAAACTGGTCAAGCCCTGCACTAACAAATCAAATGGAATAAAAAAAACAACAAACCGGGGGCGAGGTTATCAATTATCGGTCGCGATTTATCCGCCTGTCAAGATATCGCCTGAAATTGGAAATTGGGTCTGGACTGGTGCTATATCTATTTTATTATTTGTTAGCAACCAGGCGGACCTTACACAATATGTTTTTGGCCAACCCCGAAATCAGCGATCGGCGATCTACACTGAGTTTCCCTTATTTGAAGAGCATCGATTTGCAACTGTCAGCGGAACATATAGTCATAGTGTAACAACAACATTGTCCTGATCTATAATTAGTTACCGCTTTTGCCCACTCGAGAATGATTTATTCGATTGTTATTTGTATCGTTTGTCTGGGCACGTTTGCCCCAGCGGTTCCTAAAAATAAACTGCAAATCTGATAAAAAATAAAAAAAACGCCAAGCCAAGCCAAATTAAAATCAATTTTCATATGAATTATTAGCTCAAATCGAATCACATTATCGGCAATCTGATGGATCCGCCGAATTGCTCCCACAACATTGATGGATCCCTTGGCCAGTTGCTCTGTCAGCGATTCTAATTGATCAGGGATCTTAAGTTTCTTGGGGAAATTTTGAATAATACTTACCAAAAAACCCTAACATATTTGTTTGAGCATTTATGTGATCAGTGATGACTAACTAGTGAGCTTTTATTTGATAAATTTCTGTTTTCTGTTTGGTATCTTGGTAGATTAAGGATCTTTCTTCTATACTTTAATAATGTTTAATATTATTCAATAGACTGTTGTTTTATAAGAAAACTTCTTTAGAGTGACATTTTTGAAAAATTTGTTGATATAAATATCATTTCTTTTGATCAATGATCACTAACTAGTGAGCTTTCATTTGATAAATTTATGTTTTCTGTTTGGTATCTTGGTATATAGATTTAGGAGTCTTTCTTCTATACTTTAATAATATTCTTATTATTCAATAGACTGTTGTTTCATTAGAAAAGACTTCTTCAGAGTGACATTTTTTAAAAAATAGTTTATATAAATGATTTTTAAGTTAAGCCGTCGGTACTTTCCCACAAACAAGTTGTAGATTCCCATTTCGCAAGTTATAATTTATACCAAAAGCATTTAAGTTATGTCATGCGGTTAGCCAAAGCCCAAAAGATATGCCCAACCGATCGGTACAGTTCAGAAGCAAAAGAATTCATATAAGAGATTATGTCACGAGTGTCGATCGGATCGCGCGAGATCCGTTCCTTTGATTACAGCATTCAGAGTGCGCAAAACCCGCTTGATCAATAACAAACTATATAAGCGTATATATAGATATATAGCGACGATCGCCATCTGCAAAAAGTACTCGAGACTCGAGTCTCGGGACTCAGGTGTATTTCTATTCCCCTATTTACTTTGTAAAATTTTGGCTGGCTGCAAATCAAAATATATATTTTATTTTTTTGTTACGTCCGAGCGATCGAAATTTGTCACGTGGCATGAAAGGCAGCAACAAAAACCACACACACATTGCTAGGTTGAGGTGGCACAACAAAAAGGCGAGCAAAAGTTTACACGGCAACGCGGTTCGACGAAAACAGCACGAAAATAAATCGAAATTTAGCAATCATCTGCGGTCGCGCTCCTCCCACAGTTTCCCGGTACCTGTGGGTCCCCACCTCTAAATATATGCTCCTCTGTCACGGGGCCCCAGATCTTCACTCACCCTCCCCCCCCATTTTCGATTACTTTTTATGGTAAATGGTTCTATGGTCCCTTTACCTCCACCCCTGTCTATAAAGTCCTCTAACTTCGATTTTCTCCATTGTTCCTAAACCTCATTCTAAAAAAGCTCTTCTTTTTATTTTCCTTAAATACGTTTTTGCTTGAACTAACTAATTTTTATCATTTCATAATCATTCTGTATCCCTAAAAGAATTTCCAGTAACAGTTCCTGCATTAATGAATTCTGTTCAATTCAATTCAGATTGTTACTTCTAGAGCTTTTTAAAGGCTTTCTTTATCTTTAGTTCTTAAAAAGTCCCCTGATTTAGTTTTTAATTTTCATCCGTTTCTTGACATTTCTCTTTTAGATCCTCAAAAGTATTAATGGTTGTATTCCTCCTTAAACACCTCGTCCTTCCAATCTCCCCTAGTTTAACTTAAATACGTGGAAACGATCACCTGAACGATCCAATCACAGGGATGTTGGCACATTTCCGATCTCCGCACCCTTTTTCCACACAGAAAAAAAATAGTAAAATAAGTTAATCTTAAAAAGTACATTTTAATTGAATTAGAGCTATAAAATATATTTGATTTTAAATATTTGTACAATACACGTTAATAAGGCACTTCTCTCAATGCCCTTTTCTATCATTATGGGTATTCCAATCCCTAAAGAAGTAAGATCACATCGTAACAGAACCCCCAATTAGAAATTTCTTGATTACCTATATGATTGGCATTATGTTTTTCAATGTTACAACATGACCTGATACTAATCCCTTGTTAGTGTAATTTTTCCCTCTGTGTATGACTAGGGTATCCCATGGGGTCTGCGATCGCTCTGTCCGTCTGTTTTGTCCGCAAATGTCGCAAAAATTCTTTGGCAGCGATCGTTTGGATTTGCTTTTCGCTCTGCAGAAGGGAAAGCGCAACGCGTCAAGTGAAAAACAATGAGTATGCCGCTCTGTCTCGAGAACCGATCCCCAAACCGATCTGATCCGATCCGATACTATACGATACGATGCGATGGCGGTGGTGCTGATGTGGATGTGACTATGGATCGCAGTGGTGCTGAATGCTGAATGCTGCGGCTCGGGGCTCGTGATTGGCGCACACATTGGCAAACGAGAGCACTTTATTTTTAAACGTTTTAAAAATACGATCATTATAGAATTTGCGGCTTAGTCATACCCCGCCGCCGAAATGTGCCAAGCGAATTTGACCAGAAACCGAGGAGTACCAAGTTAAGGGGCGGCGGGTGGTCCAAATGTAGGAGGTGGCAGTGGAGGAGTATGAGGGGGGCGTGGCACTGCCACTGGCACTGTCGAAATGGAAAGCCCCAAAGCCTTAAGCTATGCCCTGACTGACAACCCATGAGTTGTCACAATGAGGCACGCAAATAATACCACACGCACGGCACACACAAATCCATTTGAATGGCACATTCGTATGATCGCCAGAGATCAAACGGCGATCGGTTCTATAAATGGGGCCTTAACCTCACACAGTCACTCACTCAGCCAGCCAAGAATCGCTAAGAGTTGAAAAGCAGGGCGATCTTTCTAGATTATGTCCATTTATTAGGGGTACTTGGAAAATATAAGCAAAAGCTTAGTCAGAAAGATCGTCATATCATAATATCAAAATATTATAGAACATCAAAATATCATATAATATTCAAATATCATATAATATCAAAATATCATAGAATATCAAAATATCATAGAATATAAAAAAAAATATCATAAATATAAAAACATCAAAACAACATATAATATAAAAACATCATATAATATAAAAACATCATATAATATCATTAATAAAGATAATATAGAGACCGTTCTCTTTTGAATTCAGAATATACCACTCTTTCTTTGCCATTTTATGTTCTTCTTTTGTTGATTTTTAAAGATTCTGTTTTTATGTTTAGAGTTAATGATTTGAATTACTTACTTTAAATATTTAAAGAGCCAGATGATAATATAAATATTATACATCCCAAAAATCCCATAATTTGTTTTTTTAAACTGATCTTTAAAATACGACTTTTACTGATCTTTTAAGTAAGAACTTAAAAAATTCCTTTGAATACTTATTAGTCAGCCGGAAAACCAAATAATATTTTTGATTTAACGTGAAAAAACTATTAAAATCAACTGTTGATCCAAAAGATGGGAAAAGCAATCCACAGGTTCCTGAAAAATTTATTTTAGTTTTATGTCCCAGCCTTCTGAAAATCAATGTCTCCATTTGAAACCCCACCCAAAACCAATGATAAAACCAGTTCAATTTAAAGTTTTTTAGTTTTCCGTTGTTAATTTAATCAATTCGTTTTGTTGTTGATTTTTTTGTTGTTTGTTGGTTTTATGGTCACAAAATTATTGTTGCTGCTGTCAAATGTTATATATAAAAATACTGATTTTTATATATATACATATATATCTCTCTATGCATATGCGATTTTCAAATAGGTTCATTAAATATTTCCCTTGGCAATGAAAAAAAAACGTTATCCTCTTGTTTGTATATAAATATATTGTATATATGTATATTGTATATAATTATAATTAACTTTTAGATGTAACTCCTTAAATTTACATTTTATTTCTTGCTCTCATTTGTGTTTGTAAATATATATATATTTATATATAGCTATATTCATTAAGCTTCAGTTTTCAACAATTTTATTAAAATTTTGTTTTGTTGTTTGTTCATATCACAAGAATTTTCAATTTTCAATTTCCAAATAAAAAAAGTGTGTATTGTAAAGGTGTGTGTTTGTTTCGTTTTTAAAGCTTTACTCTTAACAATTTTCTCAGTTTTTCCAGTTGCATTTTCACATTTTTTCTCTCTTACATTAAATATGTATATATATACTCTCTCCCCGTGTGTTTTACAAATTAAATTTAGCGTTGAAATTCTCAAGCAAATTCAAATGTTTCGCTTTGTTTTAGTTTTTGTACACAATTATTTACACATGCTAATAAAAAAAAAAAAGAAAAAACTGAACTTAAGCTTAATTTGTTCTTAGTAGGTAACCAAAAAAAAAAATTGTCTAATCCTAGGGTTGTGGTTTTTTTTTGCTGATATGCTTGGAAGATATATGTTTTCGCTCGACTCTCGACTCTCGCTCTCTCTTTCTCTTAGATATAACATTTTTAAGGTAAAACTTATGCGGTAGAGCTAAAAAAAAACGTTTTTTAATCTTAAATATGGCTTAGGGAACTAAAAGGCCAGGCCCAGTGACTGCCATTGTAACATCCGATTGGTGGGATTGCTGCTTGCTTAGTTTCTACTGTGTTTCTTAGGCCACCAGGGTCAGGTTTGTGGGCGCAGGATCCGCCACAAGGATCAGGGGCTGGCTTGTGGTTGTCCTTGTGCTGGCCAAAGACTCCTGATCCAGCCAGCGTTGCAGGTGTTGCTGATGTTGCAGGTGATGTTGCTGTTGTTGCTGCTGCTGCTGTTGCTGCTGCTGCTGTTGCATGTACATCAGATTGTCGTTGTAGACGGCATGCAGCTGGAGATTGAGGCTGTAGCTGCTGCCGCTGTCGCTGTAGGTGGATGAGCTGCTCTCGTAGCCGGAAACGGGCGATCCTTTGGGGCAGCAGAAGCCGGTGGGCGAGAGGGCGGGCGCCGAGAAGGGGCTGAGTGGGGTGGTGGGCGTGGCTTTGCTATCCTGAAATTGCTGGCTAGGACTCCCGACGGGAAATGTCTGTTGCTGGTGCTGGTGCTGCTGTTGCTGTTGGATGGTCGAGCCGCATTGAAAGCTGGTGGTGGAACTGCCCGGGGATAGACATCCCGGGTACGGATGATTACTCCAGATGATGGGCTCCCGCTGCTCATTGATCACCGCTGGCTTCTTCTTCAGGCGACGTTGCTTCTTGTCTGCCGCCTCTTTGGCGTCCACCTCGTCATCATCGGCATCGCGGTATTCCTCCACCTCGTCGTGCTCCTCCTCGCCAGCGCCCTCATCCAAGTCCTGCTGGTGGTCCTGCTCCTCATCGTCCAGCAGATAGGGCTTGAAAAGCTTCACCTGCTTGGAGGGCAGCTTGTGCTCCTCCGGCTGCTCCGTCTCCACATCCACATCCACCTCCACATCCTCGTTCTCCGTTTCCGTTTCGGGCTCCTTCTTGATAACCTCCTCCAGCTTACTGATCTTGTCCGGCTGCATGGGATTGGTGATGACCTTGCGTTTGCGGAAGGTGAGATCCACACCCGAGGGATCCTTGTCGTTCAATTGCATTTGGCGGCGGGCAGAGGATCCGAGGGACAAGTCCATGGGTGCAGGAGTAACTACCGCCTCCAAACGGCTCTCCAGATAGCCATGGTTATGGTGGGGATGTGGGTGAGGATGGTGGTGGTGGTGGTAGGTGTAGGGCATGTGTGGAATGTGACTGGAAGATCCGCCGGGGGATCCGCTCAGGATTGGCACTTGTATTGGCACTTGGTTGTTGGTTTTGCTGTTGCAGTTGTTGTTGCTGTTGCTGGTGTTGTTGCAACTACTGTTGCTGCTTGGCAATGTGTTGCAGTTGCTGCTGCTGGCGGGGATTGCTGTTGCTGTGGAATTGCCATTACTGGTGGCCATGGCGGCGGCAACAACAGCGGCTATTTTGGCTGCCGAAAGGACACTTGAGGATCCCTGATTGCTGCCATTTGTGGGAACAGTTGCTGGTGGTTCCTGCTGCAGTTGCTGCTGCTTCTCCTGTTGCAGCTGCTGCTGTTGCTCCTGTTGCAACTGCTGCTGCTGCTCCTTTTGATGTTGCAGTTGAGGATGGATGGCCACCGGGACATGGAGATGTGGATGGGCGGCCAGTGGGTGTGGCACAATGCCATTGGCGGCCAACAAGTGATGGGCGGCATGATGATGGGCCGCTGCTGCCGCTGCTGCTGCCGCCGCTGCTGCTGCTGCTGCCGCAGCATGATGGTGATGGTGATGATGATGGGCGGCAGCGGCAGCATGGTGTCCATGATGATGATGCACTGCAGCGGCATGATGGTGATGCAACTGATGCACCAACGGATGGCTCAGCTGATGGAACACCTTGACTGCAGGTGTGGGCGACACCGATTGCTGCGGGAGATGTTGCTGTTGCTGCTGCTGCTGCTGTTGTTGCTGCTGCTGCTGTTGCTGATTGTTGGCCACTGACGAACGCAAATTGGACTCGCACTGCAACCACTTTTGGATTTGCCGGCGGTGAATATTGTATTTCCTAGCCGTGGCCCTTTGATTGCCCTTGCAATCATTATCGTTTCTGTACGATTCCAAAACTTGCAGCTTAAAATGGGGCGTGAAAATCCGACGACTGCCCATTTTTGGACTGCCCGAAGAGGCATTATTATTGTTATTATTTGTAGAATTCTCCGAGGAATCCTTGGGTCGCTTGAAGTTCAAAGCTCCAGAATCGCTGCTGCTGCTATCCATGGTTTTTATTTTGAATTATTTTGTATAACTTGATTTCTGGTAAAGTATCTAAGTTCTCTTTTCTATAGCAAAAATATGTATTTGTGTGCCTGCTGCTGTGTGTTTTTAGTTTTTAGGTGTTTTTTTTATTTGTAGCTGTTGTTGCTACTTGCGTGCGACGCTTGCGCTTTCATAACTCGCGATCTGGCAGCTCTGTCACTCACACACGCACACAACACTCGCACACATAGATACTTCTGGAGTTGTTGTATAAAAACACTTTAAAATCCGTTTCAAATATGTGTATATTGTATATCGGAAAACACAGTTAAAAAAATGTAAAAGCACTAACGTTTGTGTGTTTTTTCTACTTTTTGCTCTTTCGTACGTGGTTAGCTACGCTCTTCCCATTAACTCGCGTTTGCGATCCGCACGGCAAGGAATCCAAAACACAATTGTTCTGCCTTTTTTCGTTCTAGTTCGAAGATACGTTCTAGACTGCCGCTCTCTGCCGGCGTCGCTGCGGGCCGCGCTGTCGACGGCGCTGCTTGGGTTCACTCACAGATACAAACACTCACGCACACTGGTGTAAAATGCCTGCCTGTCTGCTGACGCCACTGTTGTTGTTTTTGCTGCCGCTGCTGCCCTCGTGTGGGTGTAAGTGTGCGTGGAGAAGAGAGTGAAAAAGAGAGAGACGACGGACAAACGAGAGAGAGCCGCAGCAACAACAAGCATGGCACTGAGCACTGCAGACAAACTGACGACATTCGTGTCGCGAGGTGTCTGCCTTTGCACGTGTGCGTGTGTGTGCTAGGGCGAGTACGAGTGCGAAAGGGATGCCACATACGGGTTGTGGCGATGTTGTTGCTGCAGTTGCGGCGCTTTTGTGTTGTTGGTTTTCCTATGTGTATGCACGGTGGGACCGAATGGACAACAGGGGACGGAACAACCCATTCCCCCTCCCCCTACCTTTTTCCAATGCGAAGCCACTGCCACAGTCACCCGACGACTGACTAACTGACAAAAACACCACAAATGGGCATACAGTGGGGCAAATTGGGCAAGGAATTAGATTATATTCAATGATCGCATTACTTAATAATATCCTTCGGGGAGAAATGACAATCTGGAAAGTTTGCTTGGAAGTTACAGTCGATCTTCAATGACCATGATCCAGGGCCTCTTCCACCGAACAAGTTCAAGTATGGCTATATCCAGAATCCAGCTTTTAAGGCTTAAGAGTATCGCAAATCCAAATAAACTACAAAAGCGAAATAAGCTTTAATACAACAACTAGAAAATCTACAAATTAAAGTGTTTACGCCGCTAGTAATTGCAGTAATGCTTAATAAAATGTTATTCTTAATAAATATGTAGTGTTTTTATTGATTGACATTATTATTTATTTAAAAGAATATTTAACTTTTTCAAAACTTTTACCCAAACTTGACAAAAAATAAATTGGTGGACGAAATAAACACAAAAATTATTCAAATCCGTAGTTTATTAGGGCAAAAAGCATAAGGTAGTGAATACCAAATACAAATCAAATACAAATATTTATTTGGGCAGCAACCAGCTCTCAGCTTTTGACCCACTGTGCTGCGACTTTTGTTAGTGGCTGCGGTTGCTCACACACATACAACAGAGACCCATTGGAATGGTGTGTGTGTGCGCCAGAGTCGTGTGTTGCCAGACATTCTGGCACTGCCACTCCACACGCCCCCTCCCCGTCCCCAACCACCTTTACCTACCCCTACCCCTTTTGACCCACACCCCTGTGCCCCCGCCCCCATTCATCCGCTCTTTTTCATACATACACACGACGCAACAGATCGTGGAACGAACTTGTTGAGCGCGCTCTCGCATTCTCTCTCACTAGCCGCTCTCTCTCTCTTTTGAAATCAACTGTTGAATGCGTTGCTGCATTTTTTATATTTTTACAAACACACAAAGAGAGGTTTCCAACTATCTTGGTTTTTTTTATTTTTTACTCGTTGTTTTGGCCGTGGGTGCATATATACTATACAAACATATATGTAGCTAAAGCTTATTTTTGTCGACGTTGCCGCCGTTCTGTCTAAGCTCAAAGTATAAAAAATGGAAAAAACACACAAAAAGGGCATGCAATAGGTGCAACAAGAAAATCAAGTGAGTCTGTCCGCACTTGTTGCAAATAAAACTGACAAACGAAAATGCTGACTCTTCTTCTTCCTCCTCGGCAAAATCTGGAATTCATGAATGAACAACACACACACACACGCACCTCGCTCTCTTTTGCGATTTACATGAGTATATGTGTGTGTGCGACAGTGGGCTGCTTTGCTTGCGTGTGTATGCAAATTTATAAAAAAAAAATTTTAAAAACAAATCAAAAATATATGGTGTTGTTGTTGAGCATCAATTTGCGCGTGTGATTTGCGGAGTTAAGGTGGGAAAGAGAAGGGGCGCGATATCTTTGAGTCACCTAGCTCTCCGAATTATACAAAAATCATGATAGATTTAAGGGGTCCAGATTCCCACGTCGCTGCTGCCCCGCCCCCTGTATCCGAAATCCCTTATCCCCCATCCCCACGCCTCCCACTGTACCCAAATCTCAAGCCCCTCACCCTTCCCCCTGTACCACAAATAAAAAAGCGACGACGGACTGTCTGGAAAGATCAAGGAGGCGGGAAAGGGACGGCAAGACAAGATGGAGCCTGCGAAGCGCCTGCACACAAAAAAAAAGCGAGAAGAGTAACGATAAATAATCTTGATGCACTGAAACAAGATTTGGTTAACATTTTAACATTTATTAGCAAAAAACTTTCTTTTCAGCATTTAAGGAAATAATGTCACAAAAAAATTACAAATATTGGTCAAATAAAGGGTTTTGAAATAAAAACCATTGACTTACTTTGGTTCAAAAATATAACAAATTAAAAAAGAAAAAATAAACCCAATAAACAGAAGCTCTAAATTTGAAAATAAAACCTAAAGGCTACTTTTTTAAAAATTATAACAAACATAAAAAACAGATTTATAAAACAATCAAAAATTAACCATAAGGCAACTTTTTTTTACATTGACAGAAATTGAAAACAATCTGAACAAAAATGTAAAAAAAAACTCTTTAAAAAAGGCGAGAGAAATACATTTTTGAATTGCATTTCCAAGTAAAGCGGCCACAAACAACCCAAAAATATGCCGAAAAACGCACACAAACTCGCAACCAAAAATTCAACCGACAAAAAAGTTCAAAAGCAACACACACTCACACACTGGCACATAAAAATCAAAAGAATTCCACTTTTTTTTTATTTAGACCCCGTCGGCTTCTAAATCGATTTATCAAAAACAAAACAAAAAAAAAGCGGAAAAGACTAAGGCAAAGAGATAAAAATTGAATATAAAAAGGTAACGTAAAAATCGAAGAAACCTATACACACATACACCCATATGCCCATGAATTGATTTAAAAGTTGAGAAAAAAACCAAGTATAAAAAATTGGGAAAGGGAAAGGGCGCGGCAACCGACAAAAAAAAAAGGGAGGGGAAGGAGGAGAACGACGTGCTGGGGCACTTATGATCTCCAATCTTATGGTGAAGGGAGAGGGGGAGAAGAAGGAGGAGGAGGAGGTTGAAGAGTGGGAGGAGGAGAGGAGAAGGCGGAGAGCCTCAGGTTGCTTTTTTTCCACCGACTCAGCCGCCGCGCTGTCTGCGTTTGAATAAGCCCACACAAACAACTCACACTAAGCGGGACAGAAGGAGAGAAGAAAGAGAAGACTCAAGAATCGCAAGATGGAGCCCCAAGTAGAAATACAAGTCCCAGGACTCAAAGCCTTAAAAAAGAATTATATCCAAAAAGAGATCCTAACTAAAATCCCTAAAGCATAAAAAATTTACTTATGAACTAACATATATATTATCCTTTAAGATATAGTCCTTCCATTGCAATAAAGTAGAAAATATAAAGTTAAAGTATTTTGAGAGGACATTTCAAAGGAAATAATACAAAGTAATTGAAATCATTTAAAAAACACATAGCCGTTCCTTGAATTAAAGAAGAAGTTGCAGGATATATACATAACATAACGTTTCCGAAAAAATATAGGACCCAAAAAAATTTATGTTTTAAATAACACCTAAGTCAAACCTATATTGAACAATTAGCAAAATAACATCCATATTATAGGGCAAAATATTTCCTAACTGCATATAGCAACAATCCAAACCGAAACTATTTTATTCTTTACAAACCCATAACAAAACTTAAAAAAAAAAACAGGAAATTCCTCAACTATGAAGGCATACACGCTCATATAGCCTATGACTAAACCCCAAGAGAACAAAAATATAGGTATATATGAGCCTTATCAGGCGATAAGATCAAACAAAGGCGATTCAAGTGCCAAGTTCTATTTGTCGGCCAATAAAAGTCGATTCTTTAAACAATTTTCGACGAAACACGGGGTTCGAGCAATTACAAAGTGCACTATATAGTGGCATCCATAATCGAAATCGTGAAATATACATATTCATATGTATACGTATACAGCACACTCATATCGGCACTATCTATCTGAACACGTAGTGCCCCCGGGTTATCGGTTGGGGGCCCCTGCTGCAATCTCTTCGCCACTGACCACTCTGGTATCTGGTATTATGGGGTACGTCACCCCTCGAATAAGCCCTATTTGTTGTTATTCTTGTACCCCCCACCGATCCACGTGGGTCGATCACGTTTTTGGATCCAGGAAAACATTGTATGAGTGCTAAATTATATCAGTTGGAGGCCTGAATGATATAGTACGTACGAATAGTTATTACAAATTGCATGTTCCACTCTTGTTTTAGCAACGATATGCCAAGTGATCTTGACTATATCACGTCTCTTGTATAATTTAGATTAATCCATATCAACTGTTATATTCGTAAATATCAAATCGAAAACAAAGCTCATCTTAAGGTTAGAAGATTAATTCTTATCAATGTGTGTTTAAGTAGATTGCAAAATGATCTGATTAATGCTATTTTATTTATTTTTAAATATTATGAAAATGATTCATATATATATGTATATATGTATTATTGATTGACTGGTTTGTTTTCTCTGTGAAGCTTAGCTTTTACGCAGCCTTTTTTTTTCTTTATCGCCAGGCTTCACGGCTACTAACAAAAGCTTTAAATAAATCGGAAATATATTATTTTCATTAATTAGATTAGCCCTTCCCAAAGAGTTAGAGGAATATCTAAGATATTAATATAGTTACTATATTTAATATATTTTCTGACTATATAAATAAATAAGATCAAGATTGTAAGCCGTTGTATATTAAGAATTGCAAAACCTTGAAAACCCGTATCTTTTAAATAAATAAGAAAACAAGTACTGGATAATAAGATAATTTTAGAACTCATTTGTTATCTTGTATGACTAGTGTAATTTTTTAATTTTCTTTGTTACTTGTTTAATTAGAATATTTGCAGGTTTTATAAATTACGACTTTCAATATCGCATACTTTTATGATTTCCTTCGAATGAGGCCTGCATTTTCCGATTTTCTGGCTCATTATTTCGAGGGCTACTGGGAATGTGTGAAATATCCATTTTGAGTACTCCTCGAACTCGATCCCTTTCCTGCCCCCTTTTGAAGTTCTGGTGTTTGCCCAATCTTAACGACTTCCAATGGAAGCATTAAGGATAGTTGGCTGCACGATCGTTTCTACTTGGTATACCCCTTTCCCCCATCCATCCATTCCCCATCCTCCTCTTCCGATTCCCAATTCCCGATTCTCGAAGAATCGACTGGCGAGTCCGATTCCAGGTAACTACGAACCGAAGCGAACTCAGGCGCCTAATGGATAGTTCTTCTCGGAAAAGAAAGCGGCCTGCCAAAGCTGCGAGCCAAAAAGCCAGCGTCATGGTAAAGTAACGTTGTCGTCGTCCCATCCCCAGTATTCCCATCCCCCTTGGACCCCCCTTAACCCACCTCGGATCCCAAGACCCCCACCATTTCTTGTGGCCCCTATGGGCCAGACATTGGGCCGCCTTGGCGGTTGGAAGGCGCATAAAAATGCACGCTGACCATATACAAAGGAAAAAACCGCGCCACATAAATATATATATTTGTAGAAGGAGGGCTACACTGTGACTTAAAACATTCCTCTAATATCCTTAGTTGCCAAACTAATAAAAATATTTTAAGTAACTATGGTTTCGACGGACTTAATCATATTATTGAATTTAAAAATCCATTTACATTACAAGGTTTTTTAACATTATTCAAAATTTTTGTATCTTTTAGAAAACGCTTTAATTCAAAAAATTGTTTTAATTAAAAATTATAATATATTAAAAAAATTTAGTTAACAAATATACTTTTACTTTTTTTTATATAATATAAGTAAGTTGTTCTTTTTTATACCTTAGTATATATGTATATGCATATGTATATTTATCTAAAGACTTGCAAATACCTTACATTTTGATGAAATAAGATCCCTATTTAAAGTATTAAAGATATTTTCTACTTCAAAATTTGATGTACGTAAATACTTAAGATACACACACTTGTCTTTTCACCTACCATATGTTTTTTAAAGATGATACTTTTTTCTTCATATCCTTAAGGATGTATATTTATTTCCCCACTATGTATGTATCTTTTAGATTCACAATATTTTTAAGAGTGCACACATGAGAAAGGCAATGCGCGAAGGCAAAACTTTTATTAACTTTTCCGAGAATTGGAATTTCTTGGATCCTTGTATTGCCTGTTTTCGCCTCGCTTCGCCTGACGTTTAATGCGCTGCCTCCATCTTCTCCTCTTCCTTGGCTCCTTTCCTTTCGCACTCTCCTTCGCACTCACACACATGTAAAGCTCAGCCTTTGAGCTTCAGGTGTTCTTCTTCCTTTTCGCACCTCTTCTCTCTTTGCCACTCTCTTCTCATCCTTTTTTTTTTGGTATTTTCTTTGGCTAGTTAGCAAACGCTGAAGTCGACTGCGCTGCCGGTGTCGCTGTTTTGCGGTTGCACTTTTGTGAACAGGGGAGGTGTTAAAAGGGGGTTCTTAAAACAGGGGGGTCAAAGGGGATACACCGTCGATTTGAGTCAATTTTTGTTTTGCAGTCGAACGTGAACGAAGCGCATAAAAACGTGAAACAACAACAAAAAATAGCCCGAAGAAGAGGACAGAAGAAACGGCGGAAGAAGAAGCAGCAAAAGAAGGCGCTGCCTGGGGCCTGTGCCTCAAAAATATTGGGGGCCCTCCAACGCCAACACACACACACATGCACATTCAAATAGAAGCACAGAACGCAGCCAACTCACAGTCCAGGCTATAATCATACAATCATTTCTACTAAAAGCTTACCAAATCAACATAATGTACTCAATTATTTATCTACAACTCTAACAAAATTTATATTACCTTAAATATGTGTATCTTATCTTATCTATGCAAGATTTACTCATGTTTCAAAAACTAATTTGGGCAGATGATTTTACTTTTACTGGTTGTTGTGCCATTGTTTGTACCCACATATGAATGAGCAAAATTGCTAAATAGTTGATCGTAGTATCTGATCAAGTACATTTTTCAAACGTAAGAATGAAATTCTTGGGTGCTATTTTTGTGACTGCGGTTGTGACCACAGCGACAGACGAGCGGACGCCTACGTGCTCAGCCAGCAGCCGCAACAACAACGAACGAATGCAGCTGTGTGCACAGCGGCGGTGGGGGAGGAGGTTATGCGATAAAGGGGGGCAAGGGAGAGAGGGACAGCGACTGTGTGGCGCACTCTGGCAGACAAACTGGCAGGCGTTTCTTCCTCTTCCCCCTCTCTCTATCACTCTCTCTCTCTCTTTCCCACTCTTTGCATTCTGCCGCTGCTTTGGCTCCTCTTCTTCTTGCAGCGCAGCATAAAGCGCCACACCATATGTATGTGCATGTGTGAGTGTGTGTGCGATTACGAGTTCACTCTCGCACTCGTGCTCGTTGGTTCTCCCTTTCTTTCCCCTTCCTCTCTCTCCACCTATGCTCCCTCCCCCCTGCTTCCACTGCTCCCCACTCTACTTCTTCTTCTTCCACTTGACAGCTTTTGTGTGTGTATCTGTGTGTATTTTTAGTACAAAATTGTTGTTTAAACAAACAGGTTTTATTTTACACCGCCAGCGAGACATAACTCGTCTGTCGAGCTGCCCCCTACCCCACCCCCGTCATTTTTCACCCCCTCTCTTTTGCAGCGCCACACTTTGTTGTTGTTCTTGTTGTTGCGCCGTTGTCGATTTTCAATTGGAAAGACAGACAGAGCGGCAGCAAAAAAAGTGAGTGGGAGAGAGCGAGAGAAAAAAGAGGGGAGCTTGGCTAATTTAATATGCCAGCCCTGGCGCCATGTTCGTTTTGCCTCCAGCCCTGGTTGCTGCACACAGGAAATATCATTTTTCTCGCTCTGCCCCACGGTCATTCCAGAAGCAGATAGCTTTCCAGGATCTTGGCTTTTGCCACGTTACAGCAAAGCAACAACAACAAAAAAGGCGCCTCAATGTCTGCGTTGGCGTCAGAAAGAGAGAGAAAAATATAGGGAGAGCAATAGAGAGCCGCACAGTGGCAATCGCAAGGTGTACCAAGCTAATGTTATTTAATTTATTTTTATTTTCGTATTCACACATTGCGCTTGGAACTACAGGGTGTTAGAGTGAGATGGTAAATGGAGAAGCGGACGTGGGCAGCTAGCGCCAAAGTGTGTAAGTATGAGTGTGGATGAACGGCAAAGAGAGAATGAATAAAAGAAGGAGCAACTCGTTGGAAGGGAAAGAGAGGGAGAGAGCGACAGAGAGTGTGAGAGGAACGGGAAGAATGGATGGTGGGGGGAAATGGAAGAGGGGTCTGGATCTGCCACACATTCATTCCTGTCTGCTCCAAAATGAGAAAAAGAGAGAGAGTGTGCCCAAACAGGTACTCAAAGAGAGAGAAAGAGGGAGAGCGAAGACTGAAAACTGGCAACGGTGCGGCGATCGTTGCCAGACAGAATGTCGCCAGTTCTTGCTACGCCGCCAGACACTCTGTCGTCGCTGCCGCCGCCGCTGCCTCTGCCAACGTCGACGCTTCGGTACAGGCGAAATTCCAAAAGTGACTCTTTTTTTGGGATCCCCACTACAAATTATAATTAATTACGCCAACCCATTAATGTTCCCCATCTATTTTTCAAATACCACACAAATCTTGAATTATTTAATTCACTTCATTACTAATCGATTACCGATTTCCCATATAATTTATATTTCCATTTATATTCCAAATATTATAAAGGTTATTTAGTTCGATCTACTATTCTATATTAATTTGTTGTTTATCATTCTCGATTTTAAATTTGAACAATTTCAATTAATGTTTAGGTTGCAAAGCGTGTCTTAAATATTTAAAGTAATCTTAACATTTTGATTTCACTTCTCGGGATTTTATCTATTAACTGGTCTAAATTGTTTATTTAACGTTGTTGATAAAGACTTATTAAAATCTCAATTGACTTTAAAAATCTGTAACCTCAAAGAAAATTTTGAAATTAGTATTTTGGAATTAGTCCTTCATAATTTTTTTTTTTTTAATTTGAAATGCATATGCATTTGGAAACTTATTTTGAATTTAAATTTATCAGGCTGTAGGTTGGTGGATACTTTCAGAGGTTCGACTGTATTTTGGGTCCCCTTAAGCTTTGTTTTTGCGCACATAAACATGCCACCCTATATACCCCCATCTATTTATATATATATTTTTTAATATATATTTATATATATATGTATGTGTATCCTCTTTGTGGCGCGACCTCGACTTTGGCAAACTGATCGATCGATCGATAGCTGCACCACCACGTAACCACCAACTAAACTGAGCTCGGAATGTGGCCCAGTACTTTTCCATCCAAGGGGTATGACTATTTCGATGACTATACTAAAGCATACTATATAGTATAGGGCTTATACTATAGAGCTTATACACACTCTGGGATAAGAGGGTACTCATTGTAAGCCTAAGACCCAATCGATAAATAGCAGTTAGTACTAGTTTAAGCTACAAAATTGCATTTTTATTTGTGAAAAATTGCACAATACAAAGTTTAAGAGAACTTATTCAGCGATAAGAAATCCTGTTGAACATTCTTTTCGAATGGTTCATCATAGGGAAATAATTTTTAATCGTATTGTTTCTCATTGTTAGTTCTAAAGAAATTAAAAAATTTGCTTTACCCCAAGTAAACTTAAAAGGAAAGATTGGTTTGAAATCACATCATAAGTAACCAAATATGTATGTTCTTTAAGTACATTCTATATTTGAAGTGCCAAGTTATAAACTGCAATTCGTACATAAGAACATACTTTGTTGCCAAATGGGTGGAAATAAAGAACAACCATATAAGGTCTTTTGCTATGCAGTTTCTTTTGGGGCCTCGCAGATACACACATATGTACATATGTATACTCCAAAACTGGCACATAAACACACTTGGATATATATTCAACATATTTTCCTATATGTACCCGCACGTTCTGAATGAATTTGTGTATTCGAGACGGCCATAATTGCAATTTCTGCCCAGTCAACATAAAATTAGCTAAATATGTTTGTATGTATATTGGTATTGGTACGCCCCCCAGAAGTTCTTTCACTTTCACTCGACTTTTCCCCCCAGTTCACTTCCCACTTTGATCAGCAATATTTTCTGATATTTTCAGCGTTTTCGGTCATTTTTTTTCCTTTTTTGCCAGCTCGTGTGGGTGGCCTATTCAACAATAATTTTTTTGGTAGTGCCCTGATCAATTCTACTTGGTTGAAAATTACAAATATGTGTGTATATGTTTCTTTTTGCATAGGTTTGTGATTTGATTGTTACCACGTGGATACTCTATTTGTTTTGAAGAAGTGCAACCACTTTTCTATATAATCTAAGAAATTATATTAGATTACATTAATATTGTAATTTTTTGACCACGAAAAAGAGCAAATCTGCTTTTTAGACATACAAGTTTAAAGCTTATTAAAATAAATTTTAACCTTCAGATGTCATAAGCTCCATTCTTATAGTTTCCTTCCTTGAATGTATGATAATCCGTATAACTAAGTCGATTTTTATAAAGATACCTTAGAAATTATAAATTTCTTTATTGGTTTTAAGTATTATAAATAGTTATAATGAAAATTAAAAAAAGTTTGTATTGTTTTTAGTGGAAGGGTTGTAACCACAAAAGCAAGATGTTGATGTTATTGCTTAACAAGATGACCAACTAAAAGCCAACAAACTACACCCAAATGATCAATAAAATAAATAAAAAATAGGTGTGGAGAGTATGGTCAATCTTCGGTGTCTTCATTTCGAGCTTCTCCCTTTTTCATAGTACTGCACTTTCGTGATCAGTCTGAAAAGTAACTGGCGACGCGTGATCTGGCTGTATGGAGGTTAATTTACATAGTTACGAAACTTGTTTTCACACAGCCATCGATCGTCGATCGTTGATCGCCGATTGTCGATCAAATTGAAGTGAGTGAAGATCGAAGTGCATAGAGGAAAAGAGAGATAGGAATCCGAATTCGAATTCAAAAGACAAAACCCCCATCCATCTTTTGTGCAATCCATAGTGAGATTACGGAGTCGGAAGATCAGTTGGTGATCATGTATGTGTAGGAAATCGATCTGCACTAACCAAAAACTGTGACTCATAGACCTCTTTTTGGTGTGGGTTAGTCTGTAATCCTTGGATGTTTGTGGGGTGTTCAAGAAGTCGGTCTTTCACTGATCCTAACTTTTTGATCGCTTGAGGGGCTTTTAAACTGTAACTGGGTGTTAACTCTTTAGTTTCTGTACTCTAAAGGAGGATATACAGTCGTAAAGATGATCTCAGTTTTCAACTAAGATTTAATTTGATAAGATTTTATAGATTCCCATATAGATACAAAATAATCTTAATTTCATAAATATTAAACCGATTTTTACAATAAACATTCTCAATATAATTATTTGTGATTAATGCACATTTAAGATTTGGAACTATAGAAAAATGTCAACATCCCAGTATTCCAGAATCTTTACTGCACATTTTTTAAGGTTTTTTATTATTTCACTAGGATTTTTATTTTATTTATTTTGATATCGAATATTCTTAGCTAGATTAAAGACTCTACCCTCTAGGGAAATTTCAAGATTTTAATATTCTATTAAACTTGAACTAAATGAGAGATCTTTTACCATAAAAATCTTCTTTTAATTTTTAT
This sequence comes from Drosophila rhopaloa, assembly GCF_018152115.1. NCBI lineage: Eukaryota > Metazoa > Arthropoda > Insecta > Diptera > Drosophilidae > Drosophila > Drosophila rhopaloa. The sequence goes on along the minus strand of NW_025335123.1, from coordinate 7,886,468 downwards.
GATAAATGCAAATTATGGATTGTCTTATCATATATTGCTTGCTTTAGATTAAATGTTTCGATATCCATTGAAACATGAATATTTTATGGCATATATTTTATTGTGTGGCGTTAGGATGAAACGCAGTGATCGAGGTTCGTTAAACGCCACTTGATAGTATCGTTGGATTTTCTCGGGACAAGTGGCTCCCTTCGACGGACAGGAGGACATGACCTGCTCGTGGGTTGTGGGAATCTCCCAGAGGGCCATCCTGCCCATCCTTCCCGGGAATGTGAACCTGTCCGGAGTGGCAGGCAAAGGTGATGGCGAAGGTTCTAACATGTGGTGGCTGGACCAAGACCAACCAGCTTTAAAATGGGGCTTTCCCGGCCAAACCAAACACACATGTGTGCCTGTGCGCCTCTAACTTTGGCTTAAATCGCAATTCGAAGGAGAGGACCGGTTGAGGGTTATGTTTTGGATTTCCCGTCGGATTAAGCAACTTAGTGCACAATCCGTCGCGCTGACCTGCCTCGTTTCCTTCAGTTCAGTTCCGACTGCCGAGTCTTTTCTTCGGGTCAGCTCAGGTCAGTTCGCAGGTCGGTCAGTCCGTCCGCCAGTCCGACTAATTGTAATCGTGGGAAAAACCAATCAGACGCAACATTCGGCCCTGGACCAGCTCGCTTTATTAGGGGGCAATATTAGCGTAATCCGCATTTAGGGTTTGTGTCGGAGAAGCCGTAAAGAACTTGGCTTGCGTTTACGGCCGCACCATAAACTGCTCGGATTTTGCCATTCGAAAACCTACCTGTCCGATATTTCATTGGGTCCACGGATTCGGGAATTAATTCGGTCCTTAGTTCGATTCAATGAGGTTGATCAATGGTTCCTTTATCATGACTTTGCCGTTACTCTTCAAAATTTGTGTATAGGTATAGGATCGAACCTACACCTTTAAGCCCATAACTTTTCTTACAGACATTATATTTCAAAGTGGCATAATTATAAATAATTGTGGTTGAATGTCTAAAAAATCGGTATTCCAAACTTATTTTTTAATTATCTGTAGATTTTTTGTAATTTTTTATGATGTAACCACATTTGAAATTTAAAAAAAAATAGGTCTGCAGAAAAGTGTCCAAAAACTGCACTTCTACTCTTATAACTTTTCTCGCAGACATCCGATTACAAAATGGCATACTTCTAAATGATCGTGGCCTAATTCTCTAAAAATCTGTGTTTTCAGTTTGGTTTGTATTTTTGGGTCGATTTTTCGTCATTTTAATGATGTTACCCCTTTTGAAATTTTCAAAAAATGGCTTTTCAGAAAAGTGACCTAAAACCTGCACATCTAGACCATAACTTTTCCAATTTAAGTCCTATTTTAAAGTGCCATAACTTTAAAGACTTGTGGTTTGATCCTCGAAAAATCTGCATTCCAAATTTTTATTTTAGCGTTGATCAAATTTTTGACCCATTTTCATGTTATATATTTTTAAGTTTCTGATGAGTTGTTCAAAGGTGACCCAAAATCGGACTTCCACATTCCATAACTTTACCAAATATAATCCGATTTCAAAGTGGCATACCTCTAAAGACTTGTGGTTGGATTCTCTAAAAATCTGCATTCAAAATTTTCATTTTAGCGTTGATCAAATTTTTGACCCTTTTCATGTTACTTATTTCTAAGTTTCTGATGGGTTGCAAAAAGGTGACCCACACTTGGACTTCTAGATTCCATAACTTTACCAAATATAATCCGATTTCAAAGTGGCATACCTCTAAAGACTTGTGGTTGGATTCTCTAAAAATCTGCATTCAAAATTTTCATTTTAGCGTTGGCCGACTTTTTGACCCATTTTCATGTTAGTTATTTTTAAGTTTCCGATGAGTTGTCCAAAGGTGACCCAAAATTGGACTTCCACAGTCCATAACTTTACCAAATTTAATCCGATTTCAAAGTGACATACCTCTAAAGACTTGTGGTTGGATTCTCTAAAAATCTGCATGCAAAATTTTCATTTTAGCGTTGATCAAATTTTTCACCCTTTTCATGTTTCTTATTTCTAAGTTTCTGATGGGTTGCAAAAAGGTGACCCACACTTGGACTTCTAGATTCCATAACTTTACCAAATATAATCCGATTTCAAAGTGGCATACCTCTAAAGACTTGTGGTTGGATTCTCTAAAAATCTGCATTCAAAATTTTCATTTTAGCGTTGGCCGACTTTTTGACCCATTTTCATGTTAGTTATTTTTAAGTTTCCGATGAGTTCTCCAAAGGTGACCCAAAATTGGACTTCCACAGTCCATAACTTTACCAAATTTAATCCGATTTCAAAGTGGCATACCTCTAAAGACTTGTGGTTGGATTCTCTAAAAATCTGCATTTAAAATTTTTATTTTAGCGTTGATAAAATTTTTGACCCTTTTCATGTTACTTATTTCTAAGTTTCTGATGGGTTGCAAAAAGGTGACCCACACTTGGACTTCTAGATTCCATAACTTTACCAAATATAATCCGATTTCAAAGTGGCATACCTCTAAAGACTTGTGGTTGTTTTTTAATTTTGTATTTTTTTTTTGTTTTATTGCTTTTAAGGATCGAAATCGAAATATAGAACATTTAATTTTTAAAGAGATGTAAGGTATATAAACTTAGGCTTGCCGAAATTCGCCTCCTTTCTTGTTATATAAAAAATATTTTTATATTTTTGTACGAAAGGCACGAGTTTTAAACCCTCATAATCTTTGATTTTTCAACAATCCAGTTTAAACTTTTTTAATTCTATGCATGTAGTTTTATATTATTTATATGTTTTCATATAACCACTTGTAGTGTCAGTTTTGGATGTCCTCCCGACAGCCCCGGTCGTTTATCATCGTCGTCTAATGATGACGGCTCTACGGATCGCCCTACGGTCGGAGAAACTCAGATGATGAATGGATCCATATCCGGTAGCTGCAAGATTATCGGATACGTGGTCATGTTTATGCATATATCGGACCGCCATCGATATTTGGTGATTCAGCTGGGGACGTCGCAGGTGGCCATAATTTAGGCGGCGGTATCTCTCGTTTAAAAGTTAAATGAGCCGCCGGAGACCTCATTAGATACGCACCCCCCGTTGTCTATCTATCAATCCATCCATCTAACTATCTATCTGTCTGCTATATGCCTCCATATTATATATTCAATAGTCTATATCTGCGTATGTACGCGCGTGGCATGAGCAATCGGAAATCGGGTGAACAGTAGCCAGCCGACATCGCCACCTGTCCATAAATCGCTCAGACCCAAAGACCCATGGCATTATACATACGATATGAGCAGTGTGTCAGGAGGGAAACGCACCCGAAATACTAATTATGGGAACGAAATCTATGGGGCGTCATAAATCAAATTCGAATTCCGTTCGCAGGCGTTACATCGGAACCATAGACGTAGCACGATGATATTGTAGGTGTTTCGGATCTATAACCGAAGTACCATTTTCGGGGACCCGAGAGAAAGGCAGAGATTGGAGATAAGAATCACAGGGGATCGATGGCTTGCATACCAAATCATACCGAGAATGATTTGTGCCCAAGTGTCCCATGCCAACGGGTCTTCGCATTAGTGAAACCCTAAAATCAGGATGGTTTTCGAGAACCCCCAGATCTTCGGTTTGATTTGCGGCCCTCGATAGGAAGTACTTGTCCTTTTGCTATTCGAAGATTGGAATTTTAACCATTTTTTGATCTTCAGATAATATTGATTCATTTTCCAAATCCTGTTGAAAATGAATCTTGAGTGGTTTATCAAATTCTCTGCTGGATGCTTGACTTTTTGATCGATCAATCGAAGATCATACCAAAAAGATACCTTACAATCATTCGACCAACTTGTTTATACGATTGTTATGATGTATGATGTTTTGACTAATCCTAATCCTTAAAATATCTAAACAATTTTGATTACAGAAAATATTTACGAAAGTTCAAGTTTATAGAAACAAAATAAAGCTAGAATGATTTGATTTGATTATCGGAGAAGAATCTATAGATTCATAAAATTCTTATTTGGTTTTTGAATAGAGATTTGTATTTTCCGTTGAATTGATCAAATATCAAAATCAAAGGTCTGGGATTTCTGTGGAATATAGATCGTTTTCTGGATCTGCTTGGTATTTCCATACTTCACACCCCCTGCTGTTTTTTCGCCCCCACCCCCTTTAGCACACTTTTCCAGTGCCTACTGTACGTGGGACATCCAACTGAGCTGTGGAATGGGGTTTGTTTATAGGGCTGAGGTCAACTATCTATGTAAATCCAATATTTGGAGTTTGATAACGCATGTACAATCCACATATGGAGCATAAAGCATGCAGTTAGTGGGTGGAAAGGGGGTGGTTCGGTTGTTGGGAGGTGGAAAAGTAAAAAAAAAGTTTATTCCTTGGGAGGGAATACAAATAAACTTTTGGCCCTACGCGCGGACAGACATTATGTGCGCATTATTTTGAATATATGTACATAAATTATTTCGGAATATTTATGTACGTCTTTGTTTGTATGTCTTTTGGTTTGAAATTATACGTGTAAAAAAACCACACGATTTCAAATGCAGTTGCAGCTTTTCGGGCCTTTTATTGAAAGTAAATATTTATGTATGTTAATGTGGGTATATCTTTTGAAATATTGTTTTCTGGAAGTCAACCTTGTATTATAAGATAGTTCAGATACAATTTCTATTATGAATAAATGTTTAATAATAATTTTAAAAACTAGTACATTTTTCTAGGGACTTAAGTAATTTTTTTTTTAATTTGCATTTCCAGTTTTCAAAGTCAGAAATATTTTCATGTCTTTTTATACCATTCCTAGTCGGCTAAGGTATACTGTACAGTAAAATCTAGCCGCTGCAATGAGTTCTAGTGGTAGTATCTCAAAAATCGGGCAATTAAAGCACTCCGGGACTTGAACACCGGGTTTCCTTTTCCTCCTGAAGGTCAGAATCAGAAATACAAAAGGGAGCAAGAGCAACCCTTTGAAAGGTAAAGTTCAAGCTCTTCGTGTGAGTGTTTGGGTTTTGGTTTGGGTTTCGGTTTCGGTTTTGGGATACCTACAATCCAACAGTCCTACAATAATGCACTCACCAACACCAACACCATCGGGAATCCATATCAGCACGGAGGAACAATAACAAAACGCCGCAATAACAAAACATTCGTGCCCCGGACAATCGGACAAACGGACAAACGGAACGGACGGAAAGTTCAGACATACCATACACACAGGCACACCTACGTTTCTAGAGCCACAGGCACACACAGTGGTGGGCAAGAGACTAGCGATAAATTATTCTATATGTTAATGATAAATTCATTCTAATAACAGTGTGTTACAAAATTTGTATTTATTATTTTTACATTAATACTTGCACTTGGCCTTGAAAGAAAATTAAAAAATAAATTGAATTTTAAGATTTATAAAATCGTGCTATCCATTTTGTAAAAACGGTGAAGTGGTGGACAATTTTCCTGACAATATTATTTTCCGTAAACCATAATATAGCTAGAGAGTTTTTTTACTCTTTAATATCAACACTTTTTTATAAATACATTTTAAGGCATATATTTTTATAAATGGTAGTTATTTCGTATTTTTTGAACGGTTACCAGAGCTAACAAGCTTTCCCCAGCTGGATATTTAAACCTGATCCCTTGGGTGCTATTTTCATGGGCTGTGGTGTACTCACACACACACACTCGCAGTAACCTTATAAAGGCAGGCCAACCAAATGGAGACGAAGGCGGCAGAGGCGTCGGCAGAGGGGCGACGCTGGCAGCGACCCGGGCAGAGGCGTCAGCAGAGTCAGGCCAGACAGTCTGTCGCCAGAAAATCCGCACTCACACCAGCAGCATTGCACTGACACGCACACTGGGAGAAATGAGGGACGTCGAAGGGGCAGGGGGGAAGGAATGACGGAGGGAGAGGGGGCGTCGCTGCCCACTGTGTTTTTGTATCTTGGTTGAGAAATCGCTCGAAAAAGCGAAGCGCAAGGCAAAGCAAAATTCCATTTAGATTATGCTCTGTGTTCTTATGCTTCTTCTTCTCGTTGCACTGAGAAAAAAAGTTAAGTGCTAACGACATCTTGTTGAGAATACACATATATGTAGGTTACAAAAACAGTTTTAAAGTTTAAAATCTTGCACTAAATTTGTGGCAGCTAAATCTAAAAACTTAAATTTGACGAATTTTTCGTAAAACTTGGTTATTGAAATGTAAAGCAAATCTATTTTAAAACTTTATTAAATGCATTTTTTATGGAAACTACAAATTTAAAAAAATTGGCTTAAGGATTGTCCACACACATAAATGTTTTTAAATTAAACGTGTACAAATCTTTTTGCTAAAATTCCAGTTTTTCTTCGCTTAAGAACATTTAATAAATTCAGTTTATAACCATACATGAATGGAACCTAATTTCGTAACCATATTGTACAGCGCTTATTTTTGCTTCTATGTTTTTTTTTGGTAAATATTGCAACAAAAATTCTTACCGACTAAATATAAAACTCAACAAATATATAACGCTCTTTTAAAGCTCTTGGTCCGGAATTTGTTGTCATGTTTTTGATTTTCAGTGTACCTCTCCTGTTGTTGTTGGCGCTTTTGACGAGCTGAACGCGCTGCTTGGGAGGTGTTGCTCTACACGCACACAAACGCAATGAACCCCAGAAGCACACACACATTTAAATGAGCACTCGATGTGGAGAGGATGTGTGTGTTAGAGTGAGTGTGAGTGTGATTGCAGTGTGCATTGCATTGCCAGACCGTCCGGCGCGCATAACGTCATCGTCATCGGCCCAGTGGCGTCACTTTCCAAGGGGGTTTCCATCAAAAACACAATGAAGGGGGGCTAAAGTTCAATACTTAAAAATGATACTTAAACTTCCATTTTCTGGCCCAAAACAGGCACTTTTTTGTCCTATTAATTAAAACGGTTTAGAGTGATCTTGTTACTTTGGGATCGCCAGAAAGTATGCAATATTTTCAACAAACTGTATGTCCTTTTTGAAAAATAAAATTGCAATATTTTAAAGCCAATTATTTGGGACTGCCTAATTAAATATTCGTAAAGACGAATAACCTTCTTTCTCAGATGTATTTCCTAGAATATTCTAACCTCCGATCGATCCCCTTCCAATAACGACCATGTTTCCCCCACTCGAGTATGAATTTTATCGCCCACGATTTCGGTATTTGTTGTTGCCTCTACTGTTTGTTTTCGATACCCAAGCACACACACACACGCACATTCAAATACACAGGGGGTACTTGAGTTCTATGGTTCAAAAACCCCTCCCCGCAACCCGCCCCTAAAAAAAAATACTCAAACAAATTCTTCCAACTAACAATGCTAAGTTTCGTTTGCCATGTCAATGCAAATCGATGTTGATAAGTCTCAAGTAGCCATAATTTGGGAAAGTTTACTTACCAAGTTTGAAAGATTAGATATTCCTATACCTTATTCTATAAAGTTAACTTAATAAGCTACTGATGAAACAATATTTGTAGAACTTTTTTTTAGGGCCTGCTTAAAAATAAAAACTTTATTTCCTGTTACTAAACAAAAACATCTAAAAAGGTTTTTAAAGGGCGAAACATTAATCTGGATATGATCTATAAGATATATGTACATAAATGATCTTCAAAGAGAGCAAGTTTGCTAAAAAATTATATTATATCTTGCGGTTATTAAAATATTTTTACATAAATTCAAAAAATAACAACAGGAATGTATTAAACATTAAAAAAAAACCATGAAAAAGACATTGATACTTGATGATAAAAATCTAAAAATATCTAAATAACTGGACGATTATCCAGTTAGTTAAGTCCGTATGTTTTGACAGGATTTTTAATATATATTTTGTAAATTTCTTTAAATATTCTTAAGACCACCTGTTGTAATCATTAAAACGACTCGCATGCAAAAATTCTTAATCCCAATGAGCAGAACATTTTTTAACCGAAATGAAACCGAATCCTGCTTATGGCATTTCCACAGATCCAAAAGATGGATTATCCCGCGAATTCCTTGGATCTCTTGGATCTCAAGTTAACCCTTTCGGCCTGTCAGATGGCATACTCCTCAGGTGCCCGGCTGTCTGTAGTTTTTATGTGAGTTTTGGGGATAAATCAAGTGCGGGGCGTGTGTTCATAAGGGGGGTCAGTTTGGAGAACTCCAGTCAAACTGTACTAAAGATAGAGGCGAACACGTTCCCAGTGCCACCACACAGATGCACACACACACACACCAGCACACCAAGCAATGTAAAAAAAAACAAAAAAAATACAGGAAACGCGGACGCCAATGGAGAGAACACATGGGCGGGGGTAGAGGACAGCGGACGGGGGATAAGTGCATATGTGGCCCCTGAAACTTAACACTTCTTTGGCTCCGGCTGCGAATATTAAAATACCCACTTAAGGCCAACAATAACAGCGGCAAGAAGCAGAGAAAATGAGAAAAAGAGGAGCTAGAATTGAACTCAAGTAGTTTCCTCTCACACTGGCAAAAACAAATAGACTTTAAATACAAATACAAAAAATAGAACACCTTTATCAAAAAGTTTAACAGTCATTAATTTACATTATCTTTAAGGACAAACATTCAATAACAATAGGTTCAAGGAATAGAGTTCGACACTAACAATATAACTCATACTCATTGTTATCAAATTTGTAAGTATTTAATATAAATTTAAAAAGAAAAACATTTTTGGTTTCAAACTTGTAAAAATATAACACTGTCATATTGAAATTAAAAAGCAATAAAATTGGAAATTAATAAGACCAATTAGTATTAATTAGTATTATTGATATTTAAAAAACAATTTTAATATTTTTTTTCATTACTACAAAAATTTTAAATAATGGTTTTTCGGTCATAACAATAATATTTAAAATATGAAGTTAGTTTTTCCCAGTGCCCGAACATGATCTGGCATTGGCGCCCGTGCGTCTGAATATGGAAATCGAAATGGGTACGGTATGGTGTGCTATACGGAATGGGATATGGGATAGGGATAGGACACTTGAGTTTTGGACCGGGCTTATCTTCGGGCTAGAGGAATCCACTCGAAAGGGCGCTCGTCAGCACTTGAGAAAAGGAGAAGCAGGCGGACTGCATGGATATTAACTAATTGTCGGCCACAAAAACGCAGGGAAGCGATCGACACGCCATTTAACACATTTGCACGCTCCAAAAGTATTTCCTTTTCGAGTTTATTCTGTACCCAATGATATTCTTTTTTTTAGCTTAAAACGTGATTTACTATATTGTTTTGTCAAATCGAATATATATATATGATATAGTGTAAGATATAGTGTATATAAAAAAAATGTAAATACTTAAATTTTATTTGTTTTTTATTTAGAGTTTTTCTTCTTTAAAAACGTTGGGTCCTTAAAGGATTGATATTTTAGTGAACTGTTAAATATTCAAATGAAACAAATATGTATGTATGTTATACGATAAAAATTTAAAAATTGCAGCCCAAAACTTTTTTTTATTTATATATTAAATTCTTGGCAAAATAAATCATTTTCTAGTCTTGAACTTTAAATTTTGTTAGCAACGCGCCAAAAGTGTCTCCATACTTTATTTTACCAAATGGTAACATTAAATGAGGCTAACCTTTAGGAGAGAATCAAATGAAATATAAAAAACAAATTTCCGTTTTTTTTTTTACTATGTTGTAAACAATTTAGTTTTTCAACCCATTTTTCTGCAAGATATTTTTAAAATTTTTTTAAATCCGATAACTGCGCGCCAACTGTGTGACCCCGCCCAATGACAAGTAAAAATGTTATTTCCCTGGTCTTGCAACTCTTGGCAGTCGATAGACAGCACCGCCTGCCTATCGGCGATAACCTTAATCGGACGTGTTTTGCAAAGTAGATGCAAAAAAGTGGGCAGAAAAGTGCAATGTTTAACGTTTAAGTGCGTTAATTGGAGTTGCAAACAACAACAACAACAGCATTGTTATGCCGGTCAAATTAATTTAATTGATTTTCGGGAAGCGCAGCAACAACAAAACCACAAAACGCTCACAAATACACACACATACATGCATATATACTAATACAAAGGACGCCAACGGTAAAAGGAAAAACAAACACAAAGAAAATCAAAAAGGAAAAAGGAAAGGAGAGCGCAGCTTTTCCAGGAATTGGGTCATTTGTTGTTGTTGCTGGTGATTTTCCTTTGAATTTTCATATTTTGTTGTTGTGTTGTGTGTGCATTTGTTGTTGTTGCTGCTGCTGGTTGTTGTTGTTGCTGACAGCTTAAATGTTATGGCAACACTGGCAAATTGCATTTGCGTGGGTGAGTATTGTTTTTTTTAATGCATTTATTTATTATTTTTTTCTTTTAAATGTTTTATTCTAAAAAAATGGTGATTCTCTTTATGTTTTCTAAAGAGTGAGGAGGGAAAATCAAAAGGATAATACCAAATCCAATTGGGAAATCGGAAGGAAGCCTTATATATCCACCAGAAAATCCTGGCACAATTTATGGCAACTCTACGCGTATGTGTTTGTGTGGGTTAGTGTAATTCTTTATTATTGTTTAAATTTATTTTTGTTTTTTTGGTTACTTTGCAGATGCAATTTAATATGTATATTATTATTATTATTTTTTGAATTTTTTTTAGTAAACCAAAATGGTACATTTCGTATGGTATATATACCCATTGTACTTAAAATCAAATTTTTTTGATTTACTTTATTTTTATATTTCAAATATAGTTAAGAACTATAATCAATTTTGTATACCTTGTAATTATGAAAGCATATTAAAAAGGATGTAAAGTATACATAACTCTCTTTGTAATTCGCCTACGATTTTTTCTTAAATATCCATAATGGATAATATAATATGATAATTAAAATATCCATTATAATTTTAATGATAACAAAAATGTATCCGAAAAAGGTAACCTTATAATTTCTCCTTTTTTTTTGGTTGAAAAACTACTACCTTATTTATTATCTTCCCCTACTAAACAACCTTTTCGTTATTTTTCTTGCAGAGTGAGCCAGCAAAGTAGCTTGAAAGCGAAGGATACCACTGCTACAGCCAGTCAGGAGCCTTAATCTCCACCAGAAACTGTTCAGCTTCAGAATCCGATCCCCAGACCATAATTCCCCTAGAAAATGAGTGTGGTTGGCAAGCAACTGAATCCCGTGCAATCCTCCAATGCCGCTGCCGTGGCCACATCTTCCTCTTCAGCCGGCGGAGGATCCTCTTCATCCAGCAGTGGGGTGGAGGCCAACGGTGGCAGTGGAGGATCCGCGGGGGCTGCCGCCTCGGGAGGCGGAGGTGCCTCCAACGACTCCAAACGAGCGGCGGAGCCCTCCAGCGTGAGTCCCGACGAGGTGCTCCACCTGACCAAGATCACGGACGACTATCTCTGCTCCGCCAATGCAAATGTGTTCGAGATTGACTTTACGCGGTTCAAGATCCGCGACCTGGAGAGCGGAGCCGTGCTCTTCGAGATCGCCAAGCCGCCGAGCGAGCAATATCCGGACGGACTGTCCGTGGAGGAGACCATGTTGGCGGCAGCCGAGGAACTGTCGCTGGAGGACACTGCCGATCCAAATGCCGGACGCTATGTGCGCTATCAGTTTACACCGGCATTTCTCAACCTTAAAACTGTGGGAGCCACGTAGGTTATCCTGTATTTTATAATGCCTACATCTTAACTTATATTGGCTTTATCAACTCTTTTAGTGTAGAGTTCACTGTGGGCAGCCAGCCTGTCAATAATTTCCGTATGATCGAACGCCACTTCTTCCGCGATCGCCTGCTAAAGACTTTCGACTTTGAGTTTGGCTACTGCATTCCATATTCGAAGAATACGTGCGAGCACATCTACGAGTTTCCTAACCTTCCACCCGACCTAGGTGAGCAGTCCAGCCCAGTTAAGCGGGCATTTACATAATCCCAGCCAAGCAGTCAAGAGGCTGCCAAAAAGTTAAAGGTGTTTGTGGGTCAAGGCCGCTTTGCACTTCTGTTTGTGAGAAAGAGGGTTGTTTGTGGCACATTAATAGGCTTTTATTTGTCAGATTTCGTTGATAAGTTTATGACCATATACCATTATTATTATTTTACAATTTTGGTGCCAGATGACAATTACAAATCTGTTATCTTATGCTTTTATAATTTTAATTTTATATTAATGGGGTCTTATTTATTTATTTAGATTATTTGTATTAACATTTATCATTATTCCATTATAAGCTTTGACAATATTAAGTATTTATTAATGTTTACTTATTTCCAAATTTAACTCGAACACGAAAATTATATTTATGCTAATGAGAAGTTATTTCATTTCGTTATTTTATATCGTTTAGATTTAATTTAAAGTTTGAGCAAGTATATTCTTAACTGTATCCTAGCGTGAAGCTCACTTCGATATTTTATTACAACCAATGTTTTCTTACCATTTAAATTAATTTGGTCCAAAATGAGTTATGTATCTATAATTTATTGACTTATTTTATCTTTTCAGTGGCTGAGATGATATCGAGCCCCTTTGAGACGCGCTCGGACAGCTTTTACTTTGTGGAAAACCGACTCGTCATGCACAACAAAGCCGACTACGCCTACGATGGCGGCATTATAGTCTAGAAACCCAACTAAGCAGTGTATGGATGGAAGTGAAATGGAACTACAACTAGAGCAAAACTAATAACTAAAGAACTAAAACTACAAAAGCTGTGAGACAAAATCAATGACTTGTCACACACACAAAACACTGAAACACCCACTCACAATCCACAATCACTACACATCGAATCGAGGAATATTATCACAGCCATTTTAGCCTTAGCACAAGAGTTTTACCCACCATTCCTGTTTGATGTATTTAGCAAGGATAATGACTCCCGTACACTCCAAACACAAACACAAAAACAAACAAACAAACACACACTGAAGCACGCGGAATGTGTTCATTTATCAATGATTTAAACTTCGACTATATAATTTTAAGTGCAATGTGATTTCCCCTGATTTATATCTGTATTTATACACATTTATTTATTCCTAATAAGTAAGTACACTCACACACGCCCAACAAGGAACATACATACGTATACACACACGAAACCAAAGAAAAACGAATTGAAACATTTCGAAAATTAGAAAAACCAAAAAAAAAAAAACAATTGCTGTCAATTTTTGTATGCAGCATACGATCATACGAGATCTATCAGCTTCTTCATGGCATTTTTTTCGTGTCTGTGTATGTATATTTTTTAACAAAACCCAGATGAAAAAAATGAAACGAAAATGAAAATCTAAAGAATCTAACGATCACACGCCGAACAAGAATGATAAATTAAATTACATTTTAAATGTACATACACCACTATAAATTGAAGTTGGGTCAACATTTTTGAGAAATCGAAACTGACGTCATTTGGAGTGCATTTCGTGACTAAAAGTACTTGAAAATGTAGCTACAGTAAGTATTTGTTGGGGAAAACCTTGAAAAATCAGTTCAAAAATAGTCAGTATAATCAGGTTTAATGTTGCTTATTTAAAAGCTGAATTAATTTTTATTTGGTTATAATACCAACCGATAACCGGTAATACAAACCGTGGTTCACTTAACTAATCAAATAATTATTGGCTTATATTTGATTTTAGTTTTCTATATCAGGCGTTAAATTTTAGCTACTGTACCCGCAAGAAAATGACTAATTTATTCAAAATAATGTTATTTGATTATTTAAGCCTTATCAAAATGTTGCTATCCTGCTCTTTTTTGTGAAGGTTTACTATCTTGATCTGTACAGATCTTAAATTGAAAGTATGCAACAACTTTTTTGTTTTATAAACAGGAAATTAAACCTTATATTTCATATACGTTTTCCATTTATAATGTTACATGTAGAAAACCTATCCAAAAAAAGAGTTTTTAAGTTTATTTAGCTAAAGCCTATATATTATTGACTCCTTTGTACAATTGGCTAACATAACAATTTGGTGGTTCAGTCAGATCTGTTTAGGAACTCGCTGACTAATGTTAAAAATTCTTGCGGCTGTTCAAAGTGCACCAGATGACCGGCTTCCAGCCAGTGAATCTCGGAATTCGGGAACATCTCCTGAATTTGCGGCCATTGCTCGCGTCTGAAATCGAAAAAACATTGCGTTAATTTGGATTTTTAGAGTTGGTAATCTGTAGCAACCAAAGCTAACCTCATGTAGGGTGAACGCGATCCGCAGATAAAAGTGGTGGGTCCCGTATACGGAGGCAGTTCTTCCAGATTACTTTGGTAGTTATCGAAGCGGGTGAGGAAATCTCTAAGAACCTGGGCATTGCAGGCCCACGAGAATCTGTAGGGGATTACTCCTTTGAATCAATCCAAATTTAGTCCCCAAAGAGCCTAACTTACGCCCCCGAATCGGGATCTTTCCGCAGATTCAGCATGATGAAGTCCACGGTCTCGTCTTCGGTGGCTTCTAGTAGTTTTTCCCTGGCTAATTTCCTGCCCTCCGACATGGACAAAGACGGTGAGAGATCCAGGGAGACCATCGCGTCGAAGATTTCCGTCATCTCGCCAGTGGAACGCGGCACGCTTATGGGTGATATGTCCACTACTATCAATCGGTCCACCATCTCGGGCTAAAATGGCACAAATCATGATTTAATGTGGATTCAAAATACATAGATTTGTGTAAGATTATACTTTATACTTTTGTAATAGAATACTTTATAAAATTCTTTGGCAATTTTTAGAATCACATCCTGCCATCTTCTTTGAACCTTACTAGGTATTGTTTCCTTTATTTATACAGTCGTAACATACCTAACTTGAAGTCTCTATGGATCAATAACAAAAATGGAACCCTTACTAATAGGAATATGAATTACATATTTAATTTTAAATAAAATAATACTAGTTATACCTATATTGTAAAACATATTCTGCACTGATCCTGAACCATATTAGGTATTGTTTATTTTTTTAAGGAGTGCTTTAACTAATCCTAGATATATTTATGTCAACATATCCTGCTCCTAGCTAAACAACAATGGACTTTTAAGCCTAAAGGTTCATATACTCGAGTAATATCAAATATTCCACTTGAAATTTCACAGAACCTAGTTGTTTTACTTGGGATCTATTCTGTACTGATGATCAATATTACGTATTGTATTTCAATCTTCTTGGTGAATTACAGTGCACCACTCACGTATTTGCGGGCGAAGTACATCATGGAGCGACCTCCCATGCTGTGTCCCATGCAGGCGGCTTTCGGATGGTTGCGCTGCTCCATAAAGAGACGCAAATCCTCGCTCATTGCCCCCGAATTGTGGACACTCGAATGGGGACTCTCGCCATGATTCCGGACATCTATAGCATACACCTGGGGGTAAAAAACTTCTTATTATTCAGGGTAATCCATAAAGTACCCAATGACCCACCTTTCTGGGCACTTTCCGCACCAGAGCCTTGCTAATTCCCCGCCAATTCTGCTTGGAACCGAATAGTCCGTGGTAGGTCAACAAAGGTGGCCTCGTTTCGTCGGTTCCTTCGCCCGTGTACAAATCGAAGCTCAGTTCCACGGGCTCCGAGGAGTACCCCTTCTTCAGGACCCAAAAAGGACATGACCCTGGAGGAAGGACTCTCTTTCCCGCGGGAAAATACGTTAGTAAACGTAACGATTTCGTCAGGTGCTGCATTTGGTGGCCAGTGTGTACACACGCCACCGGCGGGAAAAACTAAGCGGACAGTGGTGTGTGCGTGGGTGAAAAGGGGGCTATGTTCTTCCAGTTGCGTAATTAAAATCTCAGTCAAATGTTGTTAATTTCGAACATTGTGCCAATTGTATTGTGGAGTCAAGTTTTTGAGCTATTTACATATGCCAGGCAATCGACAGGGACGTAGTTCAAAACATTCATTAAAGGGTGTTTGGAAAAAAAATCTGGTGTTTTAAAAGGTTATTTAATACTGATTTTTAAATACAATATTCCGATATGGAACCAATTGATAGTTTAATTTACTATTTTTTCGAAATAACTTTCAATATTCTTTTATTTATTTCATAGATATATTCTGGCAAACTAACATTTTTTTAGAACAAAAGTTTTACATCTTCGCTCTGCAGTTTTTTCCCTAAACTATTAAGAGACTTTTTCGATTTTTTTTCCAACACGCAATGGAGTTTTTTTTTTAAAGGGGCATGTTAGCCCCGCTTAACCCTTATGCGACGACCTTACCGGCCAAGTGGCATCACTGTCGGGTACCCTTAACCTTTTTTAGGGTATTTTTAAAAAGAGGAATTTCCCGTCACGCTGCGCACGGTCACTCTGGAGGGGCAGCCGCCATATTTTCTATTTTTCGTGACAGAGGTTATTGTTTTAACTCAAAAAAAAACGAATCGAACGCAATTTCCGCTGCCAAAACTTTTCCAGCTGGCCAATTAGCCAGCGCTTACAGGTAATCCAGCTGCAGGCCGGGAAAACAGACAACAGGCACTCTATCCCAGTCCTACGGCAAAAGTCCGGCGAAGAGAAAAAAGAGGGGGAAAGCGCAGCGCTGACGTCGGCAGAGGCAGCGCAGCGGCGTTCTCGCTCGCACCCACACACACAACTGAAGCATAGGTAAGCAGCAACAATAAATCGAGCATATTGCTTAAACCAGACCAACAAATTGATATATTTTCAAGTATTCTATTTTTCCCCTCCAAAAAAAAAACCGAAAAAGTAAAAGTTCAAAATGTAAAAGTATTACAGTAAAAGTCGAAAGTCAGTAAGTGAAAAAGTGGTTAAAGTTGTTAAGTAAATCTAATTTCGGTCGCGAAAAGTGCGCAAAAGTCCGCAAAAATTCAAGAATATCAAAAAATTAACTTTCTGATGTGTGTGCGTCTGTGTGTGTGCGTGTCCTTAACTGTTTGTGTGTGAGAGGGAGGGAGCGCGTTTATAAATTTTTCCAATTGCTCACTCTCTCTCGCTCTCTGTTGTCTCTCTCGTTCGCGTCACAAAAATTGATCAAAAATAAAATACAATAAAAAAAGGCAGTAGCACACACACAATATAATCAATAAATTAAAAAGATAAATGCTAATAAAAGAAATGAAGGTAAGAACCCTACAAAAAGTTAACAGCAACAAAAAAAAATTTATCAATCAAAACTTTTCTTCTCCCTCATTGCAAAAAAAAGAAATAAAACGATACCCATATCGATTAAAATGCCCCATCGCGCTATCGGAGCAATCGAAAAGCTATCGGCATTTGTTGGGGGCTTTTGACCGTGACCTTGGTTTTGTTTCCCTTTGTTGACCCCAACTTTGTCTCCCTTTATCGCTAATGGGTTATCGAAGTTGCTATTCTGGCGATTTTTTTTGTTGATTAAAACGATTACATAAGAGTACATCCAATGCGGGATCGTTCTATCGATCTTAAACAAAAAATTACATTTTTTTAAAACTTATATAGAAAGGTCAAGACTTATGCATTTTCTTAAGAACTTTCAATTTTCAAGAGGATTACCAATAAAAAACCACGTGTTATGATTTTGTGATATATGATTATTAATTAAAATCGAAAATGGTTAAGCTAAATATATTATCACTGGTTTACAAAAAATCCATGACTTCTAACCAGGTCTTAATATTCTGAATATACTGATTAAAAATATATATATCGATCAAAATCAAAATAGTATATAAACTGTAATAGCTTAGAAGAAGCCTCCAACAAATGATCGACTTGCTCCACTAGTTTTGCCTCGGTTATATTCCCCCACCCACTGAAATGTGGTGGTTTACTATCGTCTAAGATTTGTCCAGGGAGTTGTGTAGGAATAGCCAAGATAGTCCAACTAATACCCGTTCCCTTCGAATCTCCTGCAGAAACGCCTGGGAACGAGTTGCCCGCACCGGCATAAGGCGAACCCATGGTCCTCGATATGGAATCGGACGATTCTCGTGCCAGTTCCCCGTCCAACTCTTCGGAGTCGCGTTCGAGTTCGCCCACCAACGACAAGGAGGAGGAGATTGCTCCCGATCCGGTTGAGGATCAGGCAGACGAATCGGCTGGCGGTGGTGGAGGAGCCACTCTGGAACGATCTGTTCGGGCCGCGTCCACCAGCAGCTCATCGTCGAACTCCAGCTCCAGTTCGAGTCGCAGTGAGCTGTCCAAGAAGCAAAAGAAGAGCTCGAGCAGCAGCAGCGGCAGTGGCAGTGGCAGCAGCTCCTCCAGCGGGTCCTCCAGCGAGGATGAGGTCGACCAGGAGCCGGAACTGGAGCAGGAGCCACTTTCCGAGCAACAGAGGCAGCGACATGCTGTGCCTGAACCGGAACCTGAATCCTTAGCGGCGGCGACTGCGGAAGAAGTGCAGCAGCCTGGCTCTCCAAGCGCGAAATCGCAGCCCAGTTCGTTCCTTTCCTCCGTTCGCAGCAGGAGCAACAGTCCCCAGCTGTACAACCAGGCTGCCGTGGATCTGAATATCAGCCACGAGGATCTGAGCGATGTTAGCGACATCGAGGCGGACGAGAAGCGAGCACCGTCCAAGAATTCGCTGCATCCGGCGGACGAGGACGAGGATGGCGCCATCTCCAACGACTCACTGCCCGCTATGGGCGAGGAGGACGCAGTGCAGCAGAATGGCAAGGCGGCCAGCGGGGATGAGGAGAAGGCATCCGCCAAAGAGACCAAAGTGAGCTCCTGTCTTTACGAATCTAGGACAAACGTATTTCTATACCCTTTAAAAGGCTTGCTGGTTTCAAAAGCATTTAATAAATTCTTAGTAGTTATACTAACTTAACTTAGTTATTTTAAACGTCTTAATATTGGGGTTGGTTTCCCTATATCTTTTATAGCTGCTATACAATAATATAATAATTGGTTGAAAATAGATTTGATCTTAAAATTTAAAAGTTAACCCGTAACGTTTGTGTTATATTGAAACCGTATGTTGTCTTTTCAACTTTGGCATTATCAAAATATAATAATAATATAATAAATAATAAAAATATATTAATTAAATCAAATTTTGTATTTATTCCAGCCCGACGAAGCCTCCAATGGGCGAGCGCCTGCGTCCGCTTTGGAGGAGGACCTGGTTAAGACGCACGACGACGACGCCTTGGACTTTGAGGCGGAGGAGGGCGAGTGTCCGGAGCCGGTAAAGGAGCCACCGTCGGAGAGCAAAGCCAACGAAACAAACCAGGCCAAGGGCCCCACCAAGGGACCGGAGGACAACGATGACGATGATGACGGCGAGGTAGACGGCGATGAGGACGACACCGATGACAAGGACAAGCGCAAGGATACCGCAGGCAATGGCAGCCTGGAAGAGGGCGAAGACGACAAGGAGAAGGAGGCGGCGGCGTTGGCCACGCTCAAGCGCAAGAAGGAGGAGGAGGAGCTGGAGGAGGGCGAAGTGTCCGACGAGGACGAAAAGCGGCCGGAGGAGACTGAACCAAAGCCGGTATGTCGCTTCTACACGCGCGGCCAGTGCACCTGGGGCATGAGCTGTCGCTTCCTGCATCCCGGCGTCACGGACAAAGGCAACTACACCATGTTCGAGAGCCTAGTGCGATCGGTTCCGATGCAGGGCGGTTCGGCCGCAGCCGGAGCGGCCAGCGCTGGATCCTCGGCCGCTGCCGCTCGCGCCGGATCGGCTGCTTATGGAGCGCACTCCTCGTCGACGGCCGACTTTCACGACTATCGGAACGAGCGGCCACCGCTTCACCATCGGCCGGCGCTCCTCCATGCGCCCAGTATTTACGGTGCCCATGTGCACGACAGCCGCACCCTGCTGCCCGAAGCGCCGGTGGTGGTGGAGAATGCCTGGGAACGCGGCCTGCGGACTGCCAAGGAGATGATGCGAAAGGCCAACAAGCGGAAGGAGCAGGACATGGACTTTGAGGACAAGAAGATGAACCTAACACTGTCGCCCGATGAAATGGAGAAGGATTCGTACTACCTCAAGGACCGTGGCGGCAGCAGCGCCCGGTCACCGCCCCCGCAATCGGGCTCGGTGCGCGAGCAGCCACTCAATCCGCTCATGCCACTCTCAATGCATCCGCATGCCGTTGCCCACAGCAATCCACGTGCCCTCCTGCCCCTGCAGTACTCCGTTTACGGTCCGCCACCGGATCGCTACGCTCGCGGGCAGTATATGCCGCCGCAGTACGAGGATGTCGACGCGTACGGCCGGATGGCAAGATATCGTGAGCTGCCGCCCCATCGGATGCCGCACTACGAGGACGACCGGCGATTGAGGCCGGCGCGTGAGGTCATTGTGCAGCGGGTGGAGGCCGCCGGACGGGGCGATGAGTGGAGCGATCCCTGGATGAGATCCAAGTCGATGGGTCGCGGCGGATCCTACGATCGCGAAGATCGCCGCCGGCGGGACAGACGCAGCTACAGCAGCAACTCGTCGTACTCCACCTCGAACAGCTCGCAAAGTGACTCCAGTTCGGATTCGTCGCGATCAAGCAGTCCGTCGGACCATAAGCGACGGTACGGCGGCAGTTCCCACAAGTTGGCCGGAGCCTCCGCCTCCGCGCGTCGGCATGGCGGTCGGGCAGCTCGCTCGCCCAGCCAGATCCCGCGTCGCCCCAGGCACTCTTCCAGTAAGTTCTTGGCTTGTTCATTCAATTGCTCAAAGAGTCTCATCTCAATCATTGCTTTAATCTGGCTTTTACAGAAGGTAGCCTTTCACCTTCGTACAAGCGACCCGCTTTGGACAAGCGCGGTGCTGGCCACAGTCCCGCCTCCAAGCGAAAGAAGCTCTCGTCGCCGGCACCCAAAAAGTTCGACAAGCTGAGGCGCCGGCGCAGCTCCAGCACATCTGACTCAGGTGAGGCATTATTTCATTAGCTATTACAAACACTTACTTTAATGTTTATGTTTAATTCGTTTACAGACTCATCGGATACCTCGTACTCCGAATCGGAATCAGGCTCCTCGTCGTCGGACAGCTCATCGGGATCCAGGGACACGCCACAGAAGCGAGTCAGAGCCACTGACAAGGCGCTCAACGAGCGAAAGCTTATCAAGAAGCGTAAGGATCACTCATTATGTACATATAGTTTAAGGGAGAAGTTCGAAGACATTTTTAGGGTATTTTTAATAATAATATAAATATCAGTTTTAGCAATTTAAAGTTTGTTGGTTTATAATCACTCAAGAAACCTTTTTAGATTAAAGTGTATTACAAATAAAAATATGTGCCCCTTGACCAATAAAATAAAATACGATTTTCGAAAATAAGAACATTTTCTAAATTGTTAAGATGCGGCTTTATTTGTCTGTAAGTAATGTTCTTTAAAGAGTCTTTTGTAGTTCAAGTGTAAAACAGCTTTCCCTGTAACTATTTTTGATGATGAATATATAGTTTTAGATTTGGTTGTGCAATTGATTCAAAGATACTAGATTACCGCATATAATACTAGCATATATGATTTGTTTTAAATGTTTTGTAAACTTAATTCTTACAATACTCCGTAATTCATTAAAAACTAATAAATTGCAATGTCTATCTCCACAGCCGCTGAACAAGCAACCAAGAAGCGTTCGCCCATTTCCATTGAGATTAAGAAAACGTCGAACATGGTGGGAGTTTCGGCGCTGGCCTCACCCAACAACTCAGCCGACTCCGACAAGGAGAAGGAACACGGCAACGGCAAGGATAAGGAGAAGGAACACAGCAAGGATAAAGACAAGGAGGGCAAGGATAAGGACAAGGACAAAGACGGTGGCAAGGATAAGGATGGCAAGAAGTCGCGTCGCGAGGAACTGCTGAAGCAACTGCGCGCCGTCGAGGATGCGATCGCCAAGAAGCGCTCCAAGCTTAACTGATCCGGCTGGCTCCTGTCCCTCCTTGTCATCATCCTCCTCATCCACAGTCTCGTATCCCTTCCACCCAAAAGCATCCGCAAGCTATACCCACCCAAACTCGCATCCCCTTCCTACAGCCGGCGGATATTCGATCGGCATCAATCAATACTTAGTGGTTACGCAACATTCGCATCGTATTCGATATTGCCCTGGCCTGTCGCGACCGACCCGATTGCAATATACAATTCAGTGCATTTAGGTTTAACAATCATTATGTCCTTCTTTTTCCTCCTTGACTACCGCCAACGATGGAGCATTAAATACTATGTTTATAATAGATTATAAATAAAAGCCAACACTTATGATGAAGAAATGTTCTGTAGGATTGCAAATGTTAAGGGGTACTTTATATCACTTTCAAATTGGGTTTAAGTGTCTGAATTAATGCCACTTTTAAACAACAAGTTTGTTGTTAATTAAAATGGAAAAAAAATCTAGCAAATATGTGAGCTCTTAATTTTAATATCAGAGGATTAACTCACAAATTTTGTAGATGTGTCACTCTTTGAAATCTGAATCTGATTAGTCAAGCAATGGGCCCTATAAATTTATTTTGGGTGAAAGCTGACATTCATCGGAGACTTCAAAATTTGAACCCGAAAGGGGTCAACAAATTGGTCATCGCTGAAATTAAAACTTACAAATCAGATTATTAGATATCCAACATTTAGAGTCGTTAATTTTAATAGGGCAAGTTGTGAATCAAGAAGAGCAGAAGTTGGTTAATGTTTCTTGTAAATCATTTTTATTAATATTACAAAATAAAATCGAAATATGCAACCAAAATTAAATTGATGCGAATAAATGATTTATTTAGTGAGTAACAGACTGAACAAAATATGAAATAATTTTCTGCAATTTCTTTAAATTTTCTGTGTATTAAAAGTAACCAACAAGTTTAAATAATGCAAATTTCGACCGGCGGTAAATCCTTTTCACAAAAGGAAACCTGCCCAGCTGCGGAGCATTTTTTCCATAGATTGGACAATTTTCCCCGGAGAGTGCGTGCGTGTGTGTAATGCGTGGCAATTCCGCGCAGTGTGTGTGGGCTGGGAAAACCTATTTAGATGACGAATCACAGAAATTTGGCCTCATCAATGTCTGCGGCTCAGGGATCGGAGTGCGTGTGAGTGTATTACATTTCAGGGTTTCATTTTTTATACATGCACATATATATTATGGTTTATTTTTTGTTTTGCTTGGCAATCTCTCGTCCCCGTCATCGTGTCGCATTTTTGGCAATCACAGGCGGCAGCAGAAGCTGTCAGAAGACATTGTCATCATCCAGCGACCAAGTCAAGAGCCACACCCCCAAAAAGGACCCACCCACCCAGGAGGGGAGGCATCCACCCACCTGGTCACGTCCTCATGTGCGTGAAACGACCATACATGTGTCCGTAATCGACTGAGTTCGTAAGCTCATGATACACTCGCAAAAATATGCTACAAATTAGAAAAATATTCTAAGAACTTGAAATGATGTCAACGAAATTAATTCAAAAATAAATAATTGAAAGTCAAAAAATTTGTATTAAATAAATTAATATTAAGTTCCTTTAAATATTATTTGTCCGACTTGATAAAACTTTTAATTTTTTTTATATAAAAAAGAATTCAATCAAAACTAAAAAAAATCGATGAAATTAATCCGTACTGGAAACCCTTGGTAATTTATTAGGCCCATGTTTATTAAATATTTTAGCGGACCAAAATCCAAATCCAGGTCCAATACAAATGGGGAAATACTATTCCAGTATAGGTAATTTTTCTTAGTGTATGCTTTTGCCTTTTCCTTGAGCCTAGCGGACTGCTTAGGAAATAGTGTAATAAAGGCCAGCTGAAGCTCCCGTCGAAACCGCAGATTCAGATTCAGATTTACGTTCGGCTGAAAATGAAACTGAATCTGCCACCGAGAGTCTGAACTCCGCCTCTTATTTTTTCCCGGGATTAGCAAATACCTCTGCCATTTTTTTGTTGGACACCTCCGCACCACCCACACAACACACACATGTGTGTGTGCGCCAAAAAAAAAAAAACAATCACGAACAGATTTATCGCATTCATATTCAGCCTGATGCGAAATGTGACCAAGAGGGTGAAAAGCGGGAAGGGAGGCAGCAAAAAAATGGGACCAACTCCCCCACTCCACCCACCACCCACCGCCCATTCCCTTGCCCCACCCCCTACCGCGCAAACCGCAAAATGGGATTACATTACTCAAAGAAATTTATTTTGACAGAACTAATATTTTGTCGCAGAGATCAGCTTTGGTCCTCATGTGCTGGCCTGCCCATGGAAATCTGGACTCTGATTGCCTGCTTAGTGGGGGAGGGGGTTGAGAAGGGGGCTGGGGAGGGGGTGGTGGTGGTGGGGTGGAGTGCGGTGGGGTTGTTGCTTCGGATTGGAGTAGGAGTGGGGCTTTTTTCGGGGGGTCCTATGCGATCTATGAACCGAATTCTGGTTACGAAACTTCTAAGAAATATTTATTTTTTAGATTCTTACTTATATTTTGAGTTCGTTAATTGAATTAAATTTAATTGTTTCATTTTATTATAAATAATGTGTTTTTAAAAACCCAAACAAGAATGTCAATATGATACAAACACAGTTAAACACAATTTTTATCAAACACAAGGTGCTAAATAAATTAATGTTTAGTACAACTAATATACATTGGCAAAATAATAAAAATAAGAAAGAGTGAGTACTTAATTATAAATTGGCTTGTAAATTATTTTATTATCTAAGGATTAATTGTCTTAAAACTTAAGGTCAATGTAAAGTCACTTTTAATAAAAATTTCGCTATTGTGGAGAGTTTGTTTAAGTCTTTAAAGATATGCAAAGGTGTTTGTGATTGTGAGTTTGTTAAAATTTTTATTGTGGTTTCCTTTGGCCAGTGTCAATTTCCGCGCCTTGACTTGATAAACGTCAACAAAGATGGGCGTAAAAATAAAATGGGGGCGTGGTTAGGGCCTGTTTTGTTTGCTTGGAAGCCCCAGCAACATATACATTTGTATATATGTATACAAGCATGTACGATGTACATATGAGGATTTGCACACACGTATTTGGCCATGTCCTTTGGCGTTGTCCCCTGTCCGTTTGTTGCCATAGCCGTTTTCTTTTTCCCTGCCGCCTTTTCCCCCCACTTTTCCCCCATTTTCCCCATTTCCATTGCGACTGCGTGTGGTATGCTTTATTTTTACCCAGGCAAAAGTTTTCTTTGATGCAATATGTACAAACGACCCGACCAGCTAACGGCCACCAGAAAGGACCAAATGCGAATGGCTGATGTCCTGTGAGCAGGCACCCCCAACCCCCCTTCTCCCCCCTTTTCCATACCCCCTCTATTTGCAACTCGACCCTCACGTACGAACTTTGGCCATAACAACAACTGTGGCCATTACGAAGCCAAGGCATGTGACGCGAAATCACACACACACATGTGCACAGGGAGAAAAAAGGGGGTTCTTTGCCAGTTAAATTATATCAAATTTCAAAAATTATTTGTTAATATTTGGATATTGATATAACATGTATTATATTCTATTATATGCATTACTGTTTGCCACTGAACTATATTGTTCTATTAAAATCTTTCATACTATCAGGCTTTTTCAGAGACTTTGCATCTGTAACATATAATTTGATGTCACTTAATATATTTTATATATAAGACCTAAGATTTGTGAGTGATTGATTTTTGATATACTTTTAAATACTGTTTGTATCTGTTTAAACATAATCAAAATCAAAGTATTCTTTGTATTGTAAATATGTTAACTTATAATTCACATTATAATACGATGCTAATTGTATTTGTTTGCAATCTAATATATTTGGTAACATTTATAATTTACAATTTCTTAAACCAAAAATGCATAACATTTTTTTTCAGTGCGGCGGGTCCCTTGGTCCTTTTGGACATTCCGTGCAGAGGCGCGTTGGCAACCGCCTGCTACCTTGCCAGGACCTTCCACCACCAACGCAGCGGCAGCGGCAGCATCCAGAGCAGCCATCAAAACGGGCTTTCAATGGTAGACGAGGTCCTGCCACCATTCAACCCAACCACCCACTTGCCACCTCCTCCCCCTCGAAATCGCCCGCCTGCAAAGTCTACATTCAGGTCCTGTTGTCCGTTTTTCCGTTGCCATGTTGGACGGCAATGGCGATATTTGCTTTCCTTTCCGCCATGAAACGGAGTGAAATGTGAGGAGGCGGAAAAGTGGGTGGCAAGGGGGTGAAAAACGCCGGACTGGCCTTTCAAATGTGGGTGGGCCGCGCACATGGGGTGGATTTTTCGCCATTATTGTAGCAATTTTGATCAATGGCCCTATATTTCGGGGGACGCTGTTCGCCCACCCAAAAAGGACGAAAGGTCCTGGGACCTGGGAAAAGGAACCCGCCGCACAGGACCCATCTTCCTTTGTAAGTATAGTCACCTATGTCTTTGAGGCACCGCGTTCGCTTCGGTTTGTCCTTAAACTGGTTTTTAAAGGCATATTTATGTAGAATTCGATTACAAAAAAGAAAAAATTGTTAACCTTTTATTAAGATCAGCAAATTAGAAAATCACATCTATCTTTAATTAGTATAAATTCCAATTATAAGATCTTAGAGCCTTTTTCCTTTTAATGTTTTTTATAATTTAGAATTCATAATTACATTTTCTTTATAATAAAAAGAACATAAATTCTAGCGAATAAAGAAAAGAGGAGCTGTCTCATTCCCATCTATTAAACAATTATTTATAATTTAATAATAACTATCAAATTCATAATTTTTCCAATTAATATTTTTATATTTCTATAGCGACAAAAATAATTAATAATATGTAAAAACATGCTGAGCATTTTGTCGTCGACATTTTGTAAACGGCCAACTTCCTTTCTCGTCCTTGTCTTTTTTATTATTTATTTTTGCCGCGTCTGTGGAAATTCGATGGGGAAATCAGGGGGTGGTGGTGGTGGGTGGTTATTATTTGTGCCTTGGCCCCATGACCACACATACACCCCCCAGTAAATACACATTCCTCCTTGCGAAACCGAAGGACGGCACATATGTGCGACCACAGGCCATGACAACATTTCGGGCTAATCGAAGTTAACCCCTGGCTGCCAGCCCCTTAACCCCACGCGCGCCCGTTGGCTTTGGCAATTTTTTATCCATGGCTCCCAGTTTGCCATTCAATTCGTTTCGATTCCTTTTCGATTCTGCCACTGCGACTGGCCATTAAATTTACGACACAAAACGCAGTCGGGCAAACAAACAAACAACCACACACACCCGCACACACTCACGCACTCGCATGCACTGCGAAAAATGAGGTAAACAAATAGTATGTCATATCAAAACTGAAGCCCACGGATACAAGACTGTTCTTTAAAAAAAATTATATAAAAATTAATCCAATAATTAAGGAAATTCCATGATTTTTTCATAATTATCTTAATAACTTAATATTTCCAAAGGTATTATGTACCTTATAATTGAAATAGGATGCATTCAATTAAAATTCAATTAAAATCTTTTAAGTTTTTATGAAATAATAAAAATAAAATAGGCCCCAAAGCAAATTTAGATTAAGGCAGTTATGTTTGAGTCCTTTAAATTTGATTTAGCAAAAACTGACAGAATCCAAACTAATATTGAGTTTTAGACTAGTTATTATATGGAAATCTATGTAGATGTTAACTTATTATAGAGCAATATTTACTATTTTTCTCAGTGCTCGGACAGACAAACAAATCGAGGCATAGACAAACAAACAAACCGAAGGGCAAACATTTTTATAAAGTCGCCGACGACGCCAATGAGCAGCCAGGAAAAAATAAGAAAAGAAGGAAAATAAAAGAGTTGCTTATGATTGGAGATGGGGGGGTGGTATTGGGGGCTGAGGGTTTGGGATTTCGGTAGGGGGATTTCCCCAAAAATGAAGGCAACTGTGACTGGGCCACATGTTTGTGGACATTTATGCAAACTTTTCGCATTTTGCTTGCGCATTTGGTTTCGGGTGGTTGGGGTCAGTAGGGGGTTAAGGATATGGGTCCAGCTTGGGAATGTGTGTGGGGGGTGGGGGTTAAGGTCTGTGTGTTTGTCTATTTGGTGGCTTTTACGCAAATTTGATTTGGATTCGATTTGGGCTTTATGTATTTTTTGAAGCTATGAGTAAGGCAATCAAGCAAAAATCGCAAAAAATATTTATCTAAGTAGCTAGATTTTTACGTAGTTATTTTTTAACATAAAATACACACTAAGCCAAAGAGCCTAATAAAAAGTGTAATATATTATTTTATGCTTCTTAATTATGTGTTCCAAGTTTTGAATATACAAGTATTTTGCCCTCAGTCCTAAGCACCTTAATATTCTTCACCGATCCTACCAGCATATTTACCCAAGTCCTTTTCCCTCTTTCCCTTATCGATAAGAACAGATGTCGCTAGCCAGCAGAATATATAAAATTACCGACAAAAAAAAAAGATAACAAAACAAATAATAAATAAAAATTGCCCAACAAGGTGCAAATTAAATGAATTCAAATTTCGACTGCGGTCGCCACTACTTTTAAAAGGGGGGTTGGGCGAACAAGGGAGATGCACCCATATGGGACAGATGTCTTTAAAAGCGACTTTTTTATATTACACGCACACACACTCGAGCGAGTCCTGTTCCTATCTGTCCATTTGGCTGGAGGTGATATATATAAGGACACAGGGTATGTGGCCTGCGGGATGACTGTGATTCTGAATAGTATTTGTTATATAGAATATATAGATAACCTGCCAATATGTAGAATATAAATATTAATATCAAAACGATAAAAAGGCAAAAAATGTTATTTATTGATACAATTTAAAATTAATGTATTTAGAGAAATAAATATTAATATTTCAAATGCAAATTACACTTTAAGATAGTAAAATCAGTATATTAAAATTCTTAATCTATTGTTTTAAATAATGTATATATTTTTTAAACTTAAATATGTTAGCTTTAATAAAATATATAAATGTTTATCCAAAATGATATAAACGGTATAGCTCAGTACCGCTGATTAATATAAATATTTTTAATTGTAAATTAAAAGCGCTACTGAAACAGCTATCAAACTAACTTAGCCATATTATTCAAGTCATTTAATTTACCATTTTTAAAATATATAGTAAGCAATTAAAAAAGAAAGAGTATTCCCAGGCCGTTCTTATTAAAATACACTGGTGTACCTTTCTTGTTTTTGAATAAAATGAAAAATTTGTAAACGTTCGCGATCTCATATGACGAAACGGGACATGCAAACTACAAAGGACGAGCAATAACAACAACGCGGCAACATGAGGGCCATTTGTGTGTGTGTGTGTGTGTGCGTGTGTTAGCGAGAGTGTGTGTGTGTGTGTGTGCCGCCAGATTGCCGCAAGGTAAAAAAAAAGTGCACACAAAATCAACGCGACGAGTATCTCACATGTCCTGTACTCCCGAGTCCTGTGTGCGTATTTTGCTCTTTCTGCTTTTTTATTTCTACCTATTTGGTTTTTCTTTCTTTTTTTTTTTTTTTTTGCATATCACAGGGGGTTGGAATCATCATTTGAATAATTCGACATTTGCGGCGTCCCTTTCAGCGTCCTTCCACCTTTGATTTCCACCTTTCCACGCGCCACAGCCGCGCATCGAATGACGAAAATTTCGTAATAAATAAATAATCCTTTTCCCCCTTTCCCTGCAGTGTATGAAATGGAAAAACTGAACTGAAAAACTATGCCACGGCAGCGGGGAAAATTCGCTCGCAATTTGAAATTATGGATGAAAAGAAATGAGGCCATGCAAATGTGCGCGTATGTAGATACAATGTGGGTATTAAGGGTTGGGCTCTGGGGGGAAGGAGAAGGGTAAGGGGAAAGGGTAGGTGCTGGTGCCAATATCCGGAACTCGGAATTCGGAATCCGGACCTTATAAGCCGCATCCCAGTTTTCCCAACACACACACACACACACACACACACACACGCACAACACCTGGCCAACATCGGCAATCGATATCCGCGGACAGTTGCTAGCCGAAATTCGAAATTCAATCGGATGAGGATGAGGATGCGGGAACTTGAATTATATATCCCCGGGTTGGGGGCAAGGAATTCGATTGATCTGAATTGATTAATCCGCCAGAAGGCGGACTTATTTGATATACTTGGTGGGCAAATATGGTGGAAAAAGTAAATCATCAAAAAGGTCTTATTAATATAACGATTACATTCAAAATTTAGTATCACTGGTTAACTTCGCTTTATGTCGTTTGATAAATTCAACCAAAATGTAGATTGAAATAGCAAAATATTGATCGTTTTTAAATTTCGTTATAAGCACTATCAAATATATTATTTCACTTTCTGACTAGTATTTTAATTGAAATTGTTTGAATTTCCTGAGACATATTATTTAACATAGATAGCATTATTATCTAGATATGCATTATTATATGCATTTTAAATGGAATATTTTAATATTTGAAATGGAACCTAAAATTCTATAGTTTCTTTTTTGGGTGATTTAGTAAAGGAAAATATTTATTTTAAAAGGAATTTAAATATTAAAAATTAATTTATAAATGTTTGTTTTTTACTTATAAAGATCATAAAAGTACTAGCACTATAGCACTATGTGATTACCATAAATCATGGAAAGTTTTTTTTAATTTTATTAAGAATTTAAATTCCATTAAAGCAAAAGCACTATTAAATTCTTTCAGTGCAGTGCAGTGGGCATTAGCATCGTTAAATTTGTGTATTTGAAAACTGTTTTTCAAAATGCATTATTTCCGCTGCTGTCGCTTTGCAACCCTAAAAAAATCGCCAAAAATTTGCCTGTTGTGCCATTTTTAATTTTTCGCCTTTTGTCATTGTCCGTTGTAACCCTCTAAAGCCCTTAACCCTTTTTTACCCACCCATCCTGGGAGACACAGACCCTCGACCCAGACCAATTGCAATTGCAGTTTCGCCAATGTGCCGGAAAATGCACAAAATCGCGCATCAAAAAAAAAAAAAAAAAAGGAAAGGGGGAAAATTCGGGAAACCGAAATCCCAAATCCATCACGAGGTGTACAGTTGTGCGACCTTATCCGATCCGATTTTGCGATTTCGCTCAACTCATTAACCACTTGACTAATTGCTGCTGCTCAAAGGATAACTCGAATGGAATTTCCCCTAGTTTTTCGTCAGTTTTTTTGTTGTGTTATTTCAACCCAAAATCGAGAGACAGAGAGATCACAATGGGATTGGCGCCTTATCGCATTACACGGGCTCCTGTTTTGGCTTTTGTGGCCCTAATCGCTGCCTTCACACCTTTAACAATACCGCAGCATCCGCACAGCCTCAAGTTCACACGCACTTTGAACCCGAAGAGCAGAAAAAACGGAAAACAGGATTCCCATTGAGGTCCTTCGGATCTCTGGTCCAGGTTCAGCATCCCCTAACCACTTCCTCACTCGCTCACTCGCATCATTTTTGGGGTAAAAAACAAAGTTTTTGACATTAAACTGCAAACATGATGTTATATAATACACATAATTGCTCGGCTCATGGGACGAACAGCATCATTCATTGGCTCATTGGCTCATTGGCCGGGCAGGAAGTCAAGGACCCTTGAAATGATCTGAAAAATCCCTTTTCCCCTCTCTGTTTTCATTTATTATTTTTCCACCAATTTTTTGTCCTTTTTTTTTGGGTGTTTTGTTGCTCATAAATTGCCGCTAAATGGCGCAGGGGTAGCCTGTCATTGGTTTGTTTAGGGTTTGATGTGTCAATATTTGACAGATCAAATTGATATTTATACGTTTATGGTATAATAAGGACTCCCCCTCCTTTCGATGTTTGTGACTGTGTGTGCGTGTGTTTTGGCATCGGCTACTTAAAGCCGACTAATTGCTTGATTAATGAATTGGTCGGTTGGTGAGGTCACTCGGCGGACCAGGGGTCAGTTCACGCCAAAGGCACCATTGGTGGGTTAATCACTTGGTGGGGGAGTTTAGGGAACTTATTGATTGGAATCAATGGGTATGGGTTTAGCAACACACAGCTGGTGACCTCGATTTTGGTTAGTTTTTTATCAAATAATTGTCTTCTATTCTTTTATATATATCTAATTATATATATTTCATTTATTATATTTAAATACAAGTTTTGTTATTAATTTGCATAATATTTCTTGTAAACAGTATTTTAATTTTATTGTCATGAAATTTCAAGAATTTATTTTATTTATTTATTTATTTATCTAAAGCTAACAGTTAGTGTTAAACTAAGAGCTAACGTTTTCGCCATAGCAGCTTAGGCCTTCAGCTCGGGGCTTAAATATGTTTATGGAACTAATATAAAGTTGTTGACAAAGTTTTCATATTTACAAAGTTTACATATTTACAAAAGTAATACAATTGTATTTACATATTTACATATTGTATTTACATGTGTTCTTATTTCATATATTGTAAGTTATTTTAGAACTGTTCAGGAATTTTAAGATGAGTTGGGAATTACATTCTTGTTTTTAGCCAATTAAATACAAAAAATGTGCTAATTATTTTAAAGTTTGGTCATTTTCATTACTCAAAATACATAAATACATATTTAAATATTTGGATCTCTTGAGATATTTAGAGTATCCTTTAACTTTTAAAGCAGTCACAACGGAACAGCCTTCGTATTTCAAGTTACAAATTTTAAATTATGATTGATGATAAATCGTGGTGAACCCTTTTTAATTGTTATGCTTTCAGCAATATGTAGTTGTTTTTTTAGTACAATAACATTTTTTGGTAGTAGATAACATTATATTTTCAGATGACACATTTCTTTTAAGATATCCTGAGATAACTAAATATTTTCGCTAAGCACTTAGTGCTAAAAGATATCCTGGATATTCTTATAATAATCCTCACCTCAAGCTCTTCACTTACCACCCTAAGAGAAACTCCTTGAGGCAACCCCGAACCGAACCGATTGTGGATCAATCATCTCGTTAGGGAATGTGTGCCGCAGGCCATTGTTGTCTGCTCCAGGACTCTGGTTATCCTGCGATCCGTAGAACCTGCGAAATTAAGGATCACAGCTGGCCAAGGACCTCTGAGTCTGAGTCTGAGTCTGGGACTGAGGCACCCCGGGTCCTTTCTGGCCGAAGACCCCTTGCCGAGGGATGACGCCTCTGTCGCGGTCGGCAGCCTCCGTTATCCTTCGAACGATCAACCCCCTCCCCCCCTTCCCCCCCAACAATTTAAGGATCCGGCCGTCTTTTCGCTGCAGAAACTGTTACCT
This sequence comes from Drosophila rhopaloa, assembly GCF_018152115.1. NCBI lineage: Eukaryota > Metazoa > Arthropoda > Insecta > Diptera > Drosophilidae > Drosophila > Drosophila rhopaloa. The sequence goes on along the minus strand of NW_025335123.1, from coordinate 7,853,274 downwards.
TTTCCATAACTCGAACGGTACCTAATCATTATAAATTATAGATGTGGCCTCAAAGGGGTTAACAACTTTCTCACGATCTATAAAAAATAGAAGAAGAAAAAAGGAGAGGAGAAGCTGGCGATGCTAACAAATGGAAATCCATTAAAGAATCGAAGGAAAACTGCGAGTGTCTTGTGCAATAAGTCTTTGTTATAGAATGTAACGGGTTTTCAGTCCCTTGACATCAAAGAAATTGGGAACCCATTGACTGAAGTTCGACAAATGGGCAAAAGTGTTTGCCCAGGTCTGTCACTTGGATTTATGATCGGATTCAGGAAATCCAAAAGGATCGGGGGAATATTTTCGATTGTTTCCAATATTTTGGAATAATATATATGTGTTCTTAGATAACTTTTATTCCAATTTTATGATTAGCAATTTCATTTAAGAATTCCAAGCTTATAACTATTTTTTCCTGTTTAAACATCTGAATGCCTGGCAAAGTTCGATATTCAAATGAAATTACCCCAAAAGATGCGGAATGTTTTTCGGCTTGATTTCCCATTCCGCCGCGAATCCTGTTTGTTCAGCAACTTTTCCTATTTCCAGTTTGTTTGTTTATCGTATTTATTCTCGTTATTATTATTATTATTGTTATTACTATTATTATTGGCATATGGGTTGTCTGTCTGTGTGACTGAGTGCAGCCACGGAAAAGTGTATAATTTCATTTATGTCCTGCCCCACCACCAGTCGTGTCCTTGTGTCCTTGCAGAATTTAGCCGACAAATGTAACAAACGCAACGCGGTAAAAAGCATTGCGAAAAAGCAGAGAGAAAAGTTCCAAATGAAGCAGGACCATGTAAACTGGATAACATTTCAGCGGCATCGGGTCCAAGGATCCAAGGATCAGGAAAAGGAGCGGAGGGTGGAGGGGCAAGGAACAGGAGCAGGACTCGGCGATGAAGTTGCTACGGAAATTCGTTATTGTGTTACCACAGGCGATGTGTCTGTGTCCCAATGTTGCCCCATCCACAAGCCACCACCCACATCAACATCCACAGTTCCTAATAACAACAGCTTACAGTGGGCTAAAAATCAGGTAATTCTCAATATAAAAAATTATAAATTATTATACATCATATAGTAATTATAAATAAACTATATATATTGCCAGTTAAATCCTGCAGTAACTTAATATGAAAATGTAATATATAATATACATTTACATGTGTTATATTATTATCTTAAGTTTACTAGATAAAGTTATTGTTTTGTATACAACTTTATAACTGATACACTTCGGTATTTTAATATGTGTTATTTTTGTTTCGATTTTTAAATGATGTTATTATAAAATCCCATAACTTGATCCACAGTTCGCTAAAGAAACAAGCAGCGACGCACGGCGCCGGGCACCTTTTTCCTTTTTCCGTATTCCTTTTTCCTTCGAAGGAGCGACCTTTGCATGCACGACAATATTTTAATATGCAAAATTTCAAATACAACACACACACACACACACTCTGGCGACTGATGCCGTTTGGTCAGGACGACCGACGACAGAGGTCCGTTGAAAGGGATGGAAAATGGGGGGAGTGGCAGTGGGGGGGCGGAGGAGGAGGCGGACGGTAGCCCAAGTATCCAATTCAAAAATTTTGCAAACCAACCGGGCGGAATCGGCAAGGACGACAGAACGCCACACGGACTGTTCGTCCTGTTTCTCTATTTTTTTTCATTTCCTCTTCCGCTGGGCGGCGTCCACCGAAGCGCATCATCAACAAGGAGCACACACCCACACAAACACACATGTGAGCGGTCCAAAAAGGACCCCAGGAGAAAGGACTTACTGGGCGAAACTAGCATTTAACATACTGCATTAATATTACTTTCTCAAATGCAGATATATATATTTTTTAAATATTAATTTTATTTGTTCATGTTTTGCCCAAAGTGTTTAATGTTTTATTTTTTGAAGTCCTCACAAAAATTTATAAATATTTCTTTTTATATTTGGTGTTATTTATTTATTTTTTTTAACGATTTTTTAAGATTACACTTTCTTAAATAAGGGGAAACATTTTTTTTTGACACTGTCAAATTCTCGAATTTTGAGAGCCTTGAGCAAAAGTATAGGCTTTCAAATTCAGAAAAAAGGTGCGTTTCTTTATATTTTAGATTATAGTGTTTTATTTTATGGGTGATAGAATTTCTTGCAGTGCAAATGCTTACCACCCATTGCGGGTGGACCCGACTCGATTCGTTGGCTTAGTGGCATATTGCGCTGACACAGGAGCTTCTCTATTTGCCTGCTGGGTCGCCTTGCCTCTTGACCAGTTATCCTTCCAAGGACCTCCCCCAGAAGACCCGCCCCCTCGCCACACCCCCCCTTCCCACCCACCCATGTGTCAGGCAGTCAATCAGAGGTCCTGTAGATCCTGATTTACGCAGGTGGGCTGCCAAGGGCATTGTTGTTCCTGTGGCCAGGACATTTGATGTGGGACCCATATGTATCACGTATGTAGTTGCGTGTGTGTGACTGTGTGTGTGTGTGTGCTCGTTATGTAACCACCTTTATTTACATAGGCACTGGGCCGTGGTGGATGGAAATCTGATTTTTTCTGCGTGCCAGCCATAATGTGTTTGCCTGGACAAATATTTTGCGCAGTCTGTGGCTTAAGTTGGTCAATGGAGTGGAGTTGAGCAACTCCGAATGCGATGAGCTGACAGGACACATCTGCAATGTGGATTTTTCAGGGCGTTCGGATTTACAACATGCGAATTTAATTGAATGGAAGATAAAAAGTTTGATTGACTATACAATCTAACTTTAATTGTTCAATTCTTAACTAGTAGTTGTGGTGAAAAATATGAATTGATAATAAATACAGTAATACATATATTATTAAATGTATCCTTTTTGAGGATAACTACGCATCAAACATAGCCCAAAGACTATTATAAAATAAGTTTTAAAAGAAAAACGGGAAAGGAGGAATAGAAATAAATCTAAGATTTAAAATTGAACTTGCCTTCTTAAATGTTGCTCAATATTAACTGCTTTACATTTTATCAATTTAGAGAAAAAAATCAAACTTGGAAATAGTTATACAAAAACAAGAAAAGAAAGATTACTTCGGGCGGAGCCGATGTTGATATACCCTTGCAGAAGATTCTGTAAATAATATTCTCCAAAATTATTCATATGATGCATTCTTAATACTCATAAAAAATCACAACTTCCTAACTTTAAAAACACCAAAGTTATGGCATTTCCGATCGTTCAGTTATATGGCAGCTATAGGATATAATCGGCCGATCACGGCCGTTCGGACTTATATACTGCGTGCAAAGGAACTAAGGTTGTGTGGAAAGTTTCAATTCAATATCTTTAAAACTGAGAGACTAGGTTGCGTAGAAACATACAGACGGACAGACAGACGGACGGACAGACGAACATGCTTATATCAACTCAGGAGGCGATCCTGAGCAAGAATATATATACTTTATAGGGTCGGAGATCTTATAAAGGCTTTGAGTTTCATAACTATGCTTAAATATCTATTTATATCTACATATGCGAAATGTTTCAGCTTTATAGTGAAAAATGTATCTTTATTTCAAGTGAAACCCCCAATAAATCTTTTGCCATTTTCGCGCTTCGCTGATGGTTTTTAATTGCTACGGGTTTTGCCCAATCGATTTGGCATCGTTCTAAGCAGGTGGGCGAAGTTGTCCAGGAATCTCCAGGATTGGGATCCCATTGGGAGGGTGGAAAAACAACAAAGGCTCCGAGGGAAATCGCCAACTTGCATTTGTCGCCTCGCACGGGCAGAAATAAAAGGAGCTGGGAAAAAGGAGCAGGAGCAAAAGCTGTCGGTCTGCCAAGGCTCTTGTCGCAGGACTCGCGGTGCCGTCGTTTCCGAATGATATGATGCGTGCCTCATGTGTATCAGTACACATATATATATATACAATCTATATACATACGTACACTATATGCATATATTCATGTGTGATGTTCAGGTTGTTTTTTGGAGCGTGTGGCCGTGTTGTTGTTTTGACAACGGGCGAGACAAAAGGAGCAGGACACCAAGGACCATGGACCAGGGACCAGGGTCCTGGGACATCGGTGCGTGGCGAGTGGTTGGCGGGGAGCTGGGAATATTTAACAGGAAGAAACCAATAAAACCTAATGATATGAAAAAATGCAATTTTCTGAAACTCGAGCGAACGCTCACAAACACACGCAAAGCGAAAGGGGAGCGGAAGCACACATACTATGAAAGAAATGCGGGGCAGTGTGTGTCCTTAAGTCCCGTTTACACTACCGTTAACACTTTGAAAAATGATTGAAAAATGTTTAGGTATTGTAAAAAAAATTAGAAACAAATATATTAATCTAGAGCTTAATTGCTTTTAAAAATGGTTTTTATTTGTTAGGGTTTTACAACTATTTATTATACTACGAAAAATCTGCTTTCAAAATGTATTAGCTCTTCGAAACTAGTCTCAATTTTTATGAATTAAAAAAAACTTAAAGAATGGATTACAGAGTTTTAATATTGTATGTAATTAATATTAAAAGCAATGAAAGTAATAACTGACTCATTTATAAGGTATAATTTTTTATTATTTTTTTTATTATTTCATTACTTTTTTTTTGGTCTACACTCAAATAAACTAGTGCACAAAATGTAACATCTAATTTTTATTTTAAAGTTAAAAAATGTACTAGTTTGTAGTATTTTCGAATACAGTTTTCCTTTACAAACAGAGCTTAACTTTGATTTTCCGCTTCAAAAATCACAAACATCCAGAGCAGCGGCGTGTGTCTCTGGCCAAGTTGTCCTTCGTCCTTCGTCCTTTTCTTCGCCGCCTTGCCACCTCCTTGGAGCTGCTCCTTCGATTGTCCCCCGTTGTCATATGTGAAGTTCTCCTCGAGTTTGAGGATTTTATATTACCGAGGAAAAGCAAAAAATTGAAACGCGAACTTGGCTTCAAAAGGAATTTTCTGCGGTGGCGGTGGAGGGGGGTGGTATTCCTCGAATGATAGACAACGAGAAAACATAAACATGGCACCCAACACTTGTCCACTGGCCTGGCAAATGGATTGGGAAACCCCCTGGAAAAAGCACCCAACCCTGCCCAGGATCGCACATAAATGACAATGTATTACCGCTAAACGAAGGCGGGCAGCGGCCAGAAGATAGCAGACATGTAAGCAATTTTCCAAAGTACTTAGTCAGCAACTTTTACCCCTTTTCGCTGTGTGTTGGATGTGGAGTGTGGGATGTGGGATGGGAACTGGGAACCCCCGCCCTTTGACCTCTCCGGGGTGACCACACACATCCAAGGAAAAAAGCAGGAGACGGAGAGAGAGGGAATGAGCAAAGGCGCCCACGCATGGCTCGCTGGAGATACCGGGGGTTATGTTATGTCCTGTCACTGGCTACAAGGATAGCGATAAGCCAGCCACACCCCCAATTGCCTCCCCCCTCGGTCCACCGCCCTGCCATCCTGCAGCAAAACATTTTTTTCGCCAGCGGTTCGCATTTATTTATTTCCATTTTTTTAACACATATTAAGCCGCAAAAATATTGCCTGTCCTTTCCACTTCTTTTTTTTTTTTTTTTGGTGGTGGTCCAGAATTTGCAAAAGACGCAAAAAGTGCTGGAAAGAGAGGGGGCTAAATAGCTACACTAAAGAAAATAAAACCAACTTTTTAAATTTATATTGCACATTTATTTCCAATACTCCTTGGTTATAAAATAGTTTTTTAAAAGCACTCTGAAGAATTAGTATGGCAATAAAACTATTTTAGATATGAACAAAATTAAAATTAGTTATTATAAACACAATTCCATAAATATTTCAACATATTTGGGTCTTTTAATGTAGACATGTAGTATTTTATAAAGTAGTTTAATAGGTGTTTAAAAAACGGCAGCAAATAAGTGTGTGATTACCATTTAAATTATATAGTATTATTATAACTTTTTATGATGAATCATTGATGTAAATGAACTATATAGATTGCCACCATTCTAGAACATTTTTATTTTCTTTACCTTTTTCTTTACAATGTATTAAATAATTTTTCAATTATGTTCTAAATTATGTTTTGTTTTAACAAATTACTATTTATGTATGTATGATTTGGCATGGTAATGATACAATTTTAGATATTTTCTTTCTGTGTAAAAGGAGAGTGGCAAATGGGAACTGGGAAAACTCGAGCTGGTCGTCTAATTCAGTCGATAGCCATTCATTGGAAACTCTTGATTGATGCTCTGGCCTTGTCTGCTGTTCGTTGATAAGCGGCAAAGACTATGCGACTCTTAACCCCACACAGCCCTCGTCCATCACCCACCGCCACCCACAGCCTCAACATCCCCCCCTAACACCCCTCCCCCTGAAATGTAACCAGGCTGATTTTTACAATTGCTTGCGATTCAATTTTTCACTTTACATATTTCATGGATTAGACGACTTGAACGGTGGGTTTTCGGCAGGATGGGGAAGGGGGGATGGAGCGGATGTTGTTGCGATGGATATTGAAACTAGCATAAATGGAAATTCGTTTGCCGGGGGTTAAGAGATGGATGTGCCTTTGAACCTGCCCTTTTATTTATGGTTTTCAACTTGTATTTTTCATATTTAAAATATCAAATGCCTATTTTTGTATGTATTCGTTTATTTTTAAATTTATTTTAAATAACTAGTTTATTTTACAAGACGTTAATTGTAGAGTAAAAGGAATTTTATTTAAATTTTTACTATATTTAATTGGCCTAATATTTAAAAAGGAACGTTTTTCAAAATTGTTCTTATTTTTAATATTTTAATCTGCTAACCAGTCAAACTTCTAATAGCTTTCTGCCTTTTGAACATAGGATATTTTATATATTGTTAATACATTTAAGAGCCTAGACAAATCCCAACTCCCCGAGTAAAAAAACGTACAAATATGGCTCCTCTGAATTTATTTACATGATTCAAGTATCCCATTGATCGAAGCTTGCCGAGATACTGTTTGTCCGTCTATAGGCCCCGAAATGGTACGTCCTTAATAATGTATTCACCCACTCTTTGGAAACTTCGCTATGCCCGACTATTTTACGCAATTGAGTTCAAAAGATAAATTTAACATGAGTAACCATCAAAAACGGGGGACTTGAACCAATTTACAGACTGAAATATAGATGGGTTGTTACCCATTAATTGGACCTGAACAATTTCTAGTGGAAATGCTGATGCTGGTGTTTGCGACTTCGGGCATCCTCGAGTTTTTTGAGATACTTAGCGGCGATGGTGAGAATGGAGCCCTCGGCATCCGAGAAGTCATCATCGTCCTCCTCATCGAGGTCATTGCGATCCATACTGAGTGGTGGTAGATTGTTTAAGGGAGTGCTCTTCACCTGGGTCTCCCGATGGATGGGCATCACGGTGATTTTCTGGGCCTTGGTCCTCGATCTCTTGGCCAACTGATCTTCTGGGCTGGAAGGCAACGGCTCCTGCGATTGATGGCGTTTCTTGGATGGACGATGACGTTTGGTGCTTCGTCTCAGGGAACTGATAGACTCCACGGACTGGACTGCACCCTTAGAGTCCCTCTCCTTGTTGTCCTTGTGGTCCTTCTTGCTGTCCTTGTGGTCCTTCTTGTTGTCCTTCCTGGAGTCCTTGTTGTCCTTCCTGGAGTCCTTCTCCTTGCCGTCCCGTTGCCCGACGGAGGTACCTCTGCCTTGACCTTGCTGACTCAGTATCTTGGCCATCCGATCCTCCACCACCTGATCGATGGACCAACTCAGCTCCTTCAGCTTCTCATCCACCACTTCATTGACCGCCGTCCTAATGGCGGTGTATATCTCGTCCAGGTACTTCGACCTGGTGCATTCCGACTGAGATCTGGGCCGCAGCTTGTCCAAAACATCCTCGGTGATCAGCGCAAAACGCAGCTTTGTTGCCTTCGACATAATTACCAGAAAAGAGGATAAAACAAAAATATATTATTGTTCAATTTGTTTGGTGTGGCGAGAATTTTGCTTTGATTTTTGTTATTCTTAAAAATTTTTTTTTGAATAAAAATAGTGTTACTGAACCTCTCCGTTGCTTTCAGAGCTCTGATTTTGAGCTCCGAAGCGATCACAGCAAATTGACAGAAGGCATCGGCCAAAATTCAAGGACTACTGTTTGATATATATATTCTCGATTCATTTCGTACTGGCTCCGATTTGGTTTTGGAGTATGCCATGAGTGGTTTATTGTTTGGTTTCCTTTTATATTTGTTTTTGCCATGTTGACATGTGACAGGTCGAACGCATTGTTCGAGGAGGAAGACAAAGGACGAGTGATTTCAATTAGGAGAGTTGAATAAGTCAGAGTTTCTCTGACCGTGTGACATTTCCACTTCCACTTCCTCGTCCTTCCGTTTTTTGTTTTTTCCTTCGGCGAGTCCTTGCGCTGACATTTCTCCCTCCCTTTTGGGCACTTCCTTTTGTGGGCACTTCAGGATGCGGATCTTGGCAGGACTATCCCTTAACCCACGGATGCCAGATGTCAGGCCGGAATGAAAAATGATAATTTCCTGTACCTGGCCGGGATTAACGCGATTTACCCGAAAGGGTTACGCGATCGGAAGATGTCCCAATAACGTGTCCTGGCAAGGCCTCCAGGTAAAAAGCAACCTCCTTTGCCTACCTAATTCGCGGTAGGGGAGGTTTGGGCTGGGCCAACCCTTTTTTTTTGGGGTGGGGGTTAGGGAAGTGCCTACAAATTGCGCCAAGAGCGCATTTAACCCTCGGGATAGTCGAACATACCCGGGATAGGCAAATCCGCGAGTCATCCGGCCACATTCACAAGCCGATCGACAGCCGCCAAGATTGGACGTATGCGTTATCGTAATACTCGACACGGGCAATTATCGCCAGACACTCATCGCTATCGGTGCTCCTCGATCGGATTTGCGCTTTTCGAAGTCCTCGATCGGACGGAGCGATCCAGTCAAGTGGTCCGCCGGAGTGCCATCAATTAGCCAATTCGCATTGTTCCCGATCCCTGATCCCCTCGATGAAGATCGGAGATAAGGCCAATATGAGGTCTCAAGAGCTTTAGGGGTTTACCGGACTTGATTGTAAATAACATTGGATGTAATTGCTGTTCTTGTGATTTTCTAATTTAAAAAATTTACAATCTTACTAAAGTATCAATATTTAAAACAATATTGGTTTTTGGTTTTATTTTCAAGTAATAAGTTGTGTTATGTAAAAGGCCTTTTATAAATTGTAATTTCTATGAATGTTAAATGATACAAATAATTTTACTAAAGCTTTCTCTACATTTTTAATCAATTGGGTTAGTGACAAATCTAATCTAATTTATTTATCATAGTTAAAGTTAGAAATTTTATGTAGTTCATTTTAAAATTGTCTTCATGTTCAGATCCTTTATATATTCGTGGATAACGTATTTTAAATTTGTCAAAATGTTCGATTGTAATTATGTAAAATATTTGAATACGAATAGAGTTCAATGGAGCTGTTGAGAAATGACCAAGATGGATTCGCAGCTTTAAGTTCTCCTGGTAATGGGCCATTTATAGACTTCCAATGGCAAAAATTAGCCATTTAGCTGAAGGGGTGAAGTGAATGGGTGGAAGGAACAGCCCCCAATCTGAATTTCAGGAACTTGGGGACCCTTGATTGTCCTCGCTCCCCCCTTCCAGTGTGTTTTCCATGTCGTCCTGTTTGATATCGCAGCGCGGCATTTATAAATGTAATTGTGGAAATTCGCAGGATGGTGGTGGGCTGGTGGGTGTGGGCTTGTCCCTTTCCAAGGACACCGGCTTCATAGGGTTGAATGGCAAATGGCCGCTCCAGGTCCGTTCGATGTCCGGGGTCCAGGACTCTCGAGCTTTTTTGGTCGCTGCTAGCCATTAGGGGTGGACTTTTCGATTCCATTCGAAAACGTAACGATACGAAACGCAGCGCAGGACATCCAGGACCTGTCCAGGATATGGCCGGCCAAGCGGAGTGAGCGAGATGGGCGGACAGAGGTGAAGTGAAATATGTGCGATTTCAATCCAAGTCCACATCCACATCCACATCCACGAACAACTGCAAAACTGGCAGCCACTTCAGCTCCGTGGGCCGTCCATCACCAGGCCACCAACACTAACGGGCTGGTCGCACAATGTCCTTCGAGGGGGTGGTGGTGGGTCGAACATGGAGAAAAAGAGAGAGTCCAGTTTAGGCAGGGAAAACAATCACTTTCATTAGTAAAAAACGACTTACATTTATTCCAATAGTTCTGTTGGCAATCTAATAAAATAAAATTATAGGATAAAACGAAAATAATAGGATACAAATTTTACCTTTATTCAATATAATTTAAAATTATTTATAATTGACTTACATTTATTCCAATAGTTCTGTTACCAATATAATTTAAAAAAATTATAAGATACAAAAAAATAATAAGACACAAATTTTAACTTTTTGCAATATAATTTAAAACGATACAAATGAAGATTTATATATATCTTAACTTATGGCCTTAACTTAATTTGATCAACTTTGATTTCATTTTATTATTTATCCATCACATTTCTGTAAGGTAGAGCTTATTACAATACCCAAAATTTTAAACTTGAGTTTCTTTATCAAAGATATCATTTTGCAAAATAACATTTTTAAAAATCGATCATTTTGTACAATGCGCAATGAAAATCCATAGATGCTGTTACTTTAGTTTCTTTATCAAAGATTTGCTTTTGCAAAATAAAGTACTGCGAAATCGATGATCTTAAAAAATTCGTTAAAGTTTAAATCTCTTAATAATGGGTTTAATTTTCTTACTGTGTATCTCTGGATTCGCGTTTTAGCGCTCCAACAAAGGGGTCAATAAGAGGGGCTTTAACGACTGTGACTGCCCCACTGGCTTTTCCAAAACCCCCGCCCCTTTCTCACCCCTTTCGCACCCCCCCCCCCCCCGCTCCCGCTCCCGCTGTTTAGCCCTTTTGTGGACTGCGTTCGCATTCAACCCCCTCAGCAGATTGACTTTTATGTTGATAACTCTGATGTCGTTCTGTTCCCGCTGCCTCTCGACCACCCCCCACCCTATCCCACCCCCCTCCACACTCTTCAGTTGCCACCCCCACCCCTTTTTTGTTTGTATGTGTTGTACAAGTTGTCCACTACAGAAGAGAACTCGCCGTTGGCTTTCCACTCACCCCTCAAGTGGCCATTTTGAATTTTGGCCATTTCCCTTAGCGTTCCCCTTGGACACTGCCGCCCCCATTTCCACCCACTCCTCCCGCTTTTCGGCACTCCCACGCCACCCCCCCCACCCCAAAAATCCCTACTTATCCACCTCCTATCCCGCCTCAGGATCCTCCTTTTCCTTGTTGCCACTTCATTGATTGAGGTAACTTTGGGGGGCGACTTTAAGTCCTCTTGTTCAGCTGACCACCTTCAAGTGTATACTAACCAGAGGGAACGATTATAATCCACTTAAAGCTGCGAGAGGCTTGGGACTTATTTATATAAAACATTTACAAAAAAACTAATTTTTCTTAAATGGGAATTATAAAACTAACAATACACTTATCTCATTTTAAATATAAAGAGAAAAATCTCTCTGCAAGACATAATTAAGAAACAATAAGTAAAGTGTTTGGGCGGTAAAAGTATTTAATTGTATAAAAAATGTTATTTATATCATTTGAAAGTGATAAAATCTATAATTTCTTATATACAGAGATGTTTCTCTCCTTATGATTACAATATGGAATAACTCAAGGACCATTGTATAAGCATCCTTTTGGTCACTGCCCAACCCCTTGGAACTGTGTTCTTCTCCGCCATTTAAGTCGCTTGTCAGGTGTGGGTGGCAAATCCGAAAATTAGTTGCCTCCCCCAATAATACGGGTCTAAGCTGGCTCGCTCCACCTCACATACGTCTCTATTCGGTCCGGTTTTTGGTCCGCACTCTGGAAGTCCGGAGTGTGGACTTCGGTTTTATCCCTTCGACTTGACGATGTTTTTATGATGCCCAAGACAGGAGCTCGTGCTCGTTGTTCGCCTGGCCGTATTAAGACAAAAGGTTAAATTTAAATTTGAAATGATGAAGGGGTTGCTTCTCGGAGGGGGTTGGGGGAGGGGGGGTTGTTCGAGGCTCACAGGTTCGAGCATCACGTCCACATTCGCTGGCTGCGTGCTCCAAGCGCCCTGGCCATACATTGCAATATGGCTGCCCCTTCGGCTTACCAGAGCTCCTTCTCCCTGCCCCCTGCCCCTCCACCATCACCCATGACCCCTGACCCCTTAACCCCCGACCCCTTAACCCGCTCTGTGTCTGCAAGGAAAACGAAGAAGCTGCGGAGCATATTGTTGCCTCGGAATTGGATTGTTGGGTTAGGTGTAAGGTGTGGCAGATGGTGTGGATTTTCCTCTGACCGTGTGTGTGTCTGTGTGTTCTGGCCAAAACCCCCCCCTCATCCAAAGCCATCTGTGTGGGTGGTAAGTTGCTGAGTGGTTCGATGGCAAAAAGAAGCGAAGGAAACTCCTAGCCAAAGGCTGCAGACGTGGGCAGGATAACTCGGAGGGTTAAGGCGTTTGGCAGTAGCTAGTCGACATGAGCGTAGGCAACGTAGGGTTAAAGGGTTTTTTGGGGCGTTATTATATCAAATGGTTATAATGTTTTAATTTTCAACAAGCGTTTTAAAGTATATGAATTCAAATAATTACAAAGAAGTCTTGTTTGGAATATTCATTATCAAAGTAATTTACATTACAGTTTTACATTAGGTAGAGAGAATAAATTAAATTATTACATCTTATTTCGATATACGAAAATCTTTAAATGCATAAATAGCTCTAATATTGTGTTTATTAATTAATTATGCAAACATTAAAAATACATTATAGTTTTACATCATGTGAAGAAAAAAACTTGAATAGTGTGTTTAGTAATTAGTCAAAAAACCCTAAAATAATGTATGAAATAAAGTTTATTTAACCCCCATTGAAAGAACTTCAAATACGCCCCTGAAAACTGGGTATAGGTGGATTCGTCGTATGCTAATGGACATTCGAGATTTTGGTTTTGGGTATTTTGAGCAGTTCAGCTCCTGTTTAGTCGGTCTTCGGCCGAGCTCGGGGAAAAGCCGATAAGTACGTTTTATGCCCTTAGAATGCTACGTGTGCGACTTGCAGTAGTGGGGGAGGGGGGTTTTCCAAAGGGGGTTACGACTGGACTGGGCTCATGATACTCATTTTGTGATTGTGTGATGATGGATGGGACATGTGCCGGTGGGCGGGGAGGTCCTTGGTCCTTGGTCCTTGGGTCCTGGTCCTGCCCAGAATGCCGATGGCTGAATGGATGGATGGCCAAAAGGACATGGGGGAGTGGGCCGAAATGGGAGGCCAAGGGCCAGTTGCATTTGTCCTTGTGCTATTGAGCGTGAGCTCTCCTGCTCGCTGGAGTGTGCCGGAAAAAGGATTCGAACGATTTAGCATTCGGAATAAGTTGTCCCGGATCTCGGGGCCCGGATCCCCGGATCCTTTGGCATCTGTTTGTTTGCATTCCACTCACCTGATACCGCACAACCCCCCCTCCCTTGGTTTTGGACGCCCATTAGATCCATGAAATATGCATGCGGGATAAACATAATTCGGGGCATGCGAGTAAATACTTTTGTCAAGATTTGACCATGATTGAGTGCGACTTTGGGTCCTGCAGGTCCTGCGAAGAGGTTAACTAGCCATAATTTATACGCTCGATTGGATTTCGCATTTGTATCTGCATTGTTTGGCCGAAGTTTTCATGGTTTGGGGTCCACTATTTGAATATACAATGTGGAATATTACAATTCCAGAGTGACTTATTTTAGGGTAAAGTGTGGGATAGGTGTGGTCAACAATTCGATTATAACATTTGATGATGATCTCTCCTGCTAAGTCTTTAATTGGATTTATAATGATTTCATTTATTTGAAATTTGAACATTTGTGTTGTCTACAGTTATATGCTAACCAGTATAAATAATTATAACATTTGATGAATATTTCTTAAGTTGGTGATTTTTATGATGTCTTACTTTATGAGCTTATCAATTATTTATTTAGTTTATTTAGTATATCAAATATTTGTATAATATTGAAATTTTGAAATTTCCGAAAAATGGTTTGCAGAATTGGCCTGAACTTTTAGGGCCATAACTTTTTTTCCTATTTCGAAGTGGCCTCTAAAAACTTGTGGTTTAGTTTCATAAAAAAAGTTCCCAGCTTGGTTATTAATATTTGGTTGACTTTTTGTCAATTTTTTATGATATAAAATATGCGAAAAATGGCTTTACAGAAAAGTGACCTAAAACTTTCACTTTTTTGGCCATAACTTTTCTTACCGAAATTAGATTTCGAAGTAGCATACAACTAAAAACTTGTGGTTTATTTCCTTACAAATCTGTGTGGAAAACTAGGTATTTAATATTAGGTCGATTTGTTGTAATTGTTTATGGCTTTGCAGAAAGGTGACCTAAAACCTGAACTTTTAAAGCCTTTTCCCAGAGAAGTGCGATCCTCTAAAATACTTTGATTTAATTCCCAAAAAATCTACATTCAAGAATTGTTTTTTAATTTTTGGTCGATTTTTTGTCATATCTATATTGTAAACTTGCAGAGGGTATTATAATTTCAGTCAAAAGTGATCCCCATTCACACATTTTCCATTTAAAATACAGCTTAGCCTTTATAAAGTCTTACTATTTGGGTCTACTGGTGAGGTAAAATTACAAACCTCCCTCCCAAAATCCTGTGCAGCCATTTGCGAAAACTAAACGCTTGCATTTCGCAGACAATTTCGAAATAATTGGGCCACAAAAAGCGCGACGCTGTCAGCGATTTGAATTTGAATATGAATATAAATGTGGCTGGGAGAAAAATAAAAAATAAATAAAGAGCACAACGAAATAATGGCTGTGTCATATCCTTATTTTCGAGTGCTATTATTAAGCGTTTGAAATATCATACCGTCATGCGGGAAAGGGGAAAAGCAGGGGGGTGGAGGAGGGGGGAGACAGGAACAGGACCTAAGGACGAACGCCCATGTGTGTGCTGTATTTGTGTTGGCGCGATATCCATTAGCTAATATTAAAATCATTCTTTCTACTTTTTGGGGAGCGCAGACCGAATGGCGCTGGAAGCTAACCGCGGGAAAATCTCCACCCACTTACGAACACCCTCCCTCAATTTTCCCCCTCATCCGCCCATTTCCCCCGCCAAAAAAACTGACAAAACAGACCAAAACACAACACACATATACGCACAATCAACAATCACGCACTCACCCACTGGATTTTCATACACTAAGCGAAATGAAGCAGGCCTTTGAAGCATAATCCTAATTCTCAAAACCTCAAACTATGTGATTTTCTTAGTTTATTTTCTTTAAACTGATTAAATTTATAAGTTCGGAAGTGTTATATATTGATTTCCTTTATAAACATGTCTTAAAATATGTAAATAGTTTTTGTAATAAATAATCAACATAGTTATTATGTTTGACGTTTGAGATTTTATTGTACAATATTTAAAGTTTATATTTTTGGGGTTATATTAAATGGAAATTTCACTTTTTAATGGGCATTAATTGATTATTAGATAGGCATTTTTAGATGTAGATCTTTCCCCAATCTCGCATAAAATATTTATTTTTCTCTGTGGAGAGCAGGACGACATGGAAATAAATGGGAGTCGGAGTTGGAGTCCTGCAATCCTGTGTACTCTGAGTTTTTGGACCTTCGCCGGCTGAGTCGCATTGTTTAATGAAAGTTCTTTCCCAAAAACTTTCAACGGCCCATCCGCATGTGACGCATGTGTGTGTTGGTCCTGGGACATTGGCCGCACGTATGCAAATGTGGCTGTGTCCTGCGATAGGAATGGAATGGAAGGAATGGTGGTAAAGGGGTCGGGGGGTCAGGGGGTGGCACTGGGCGGTGGGTGGTGGGTGGTTTTCGGTGGGCGGCAGGGACGTGCGATGTCAGACGGCAGTTGACAGCATGTTTATTTGTTTGCCGCGTCCCAGGAAAACCCACTCCCACCCCGGGAAAATCCCATATCCAGATTGTCCAACTGAAGTCCGCAGAATATTATCCGAACTACTGATCCCCATTGAAGGAAATGTCATATTGTTCGGAATTAATCGACTGCATTACTGAGAGTTTGAATGAATATATTCACGTGTTAGCTGAAACTGATTTCAAAAATATTGGCTTAAGAATATAGTTCAAGGCGAATACAAATCGTCTCAAAATGAAATAAAAAAAAAACAATGCTTAATTTGAAGTCCAATAAAATTTTTAAAAGGACCTCCTTTTTTTATAGGAGTGTTAAATCTCCTATAAATAGTAAGCCAACTGATTTTTGTTAATAAACTAAACAGTCAAAACTGTTTGGGCTAATTGAAAAATATAGTCCACAAATTAACATGATTCAAGTGTGTACAAAATCAGATATAATTATTTCACAAAAGGCAATGTAAAAAATAATAGATAAATTCGGATTGGGTAAGCTGATCAGATTGCTACATTTTAAGGATATAAAATATTTGATATAGGTTTTTCTTAAATTGCTGTGGATATTGTTGGATGAACATTCTGTTAATAAATTAAAGATAAACTCCATTTTTTCTTAACTAGTACCTCCTGACCATTTAAAGTAGAAGCAGCCAAGTGACGGCATTAAAGTGCCTTCTGTCACATAGGACAATTCCCCAACCAAAAGAAAGGATTCTAAACTTGCTGCTGTGCAGGTCCTGTGTTCATATGCCGTATGCAAATGAATACCTCTCGTTCACAGCTGAAATACGAACAATTCCAGGGGCTTCTCTTTGTTGACCCAGCACAGCCCCCACCCGCGTCCCTCCTCTGCCAGGACATTCACACTCCTGCACTCCTCCACATGTCCACTCGTTGGTCCGACGATTTCAGACAGGACATGCGCGTCTTGCACTCAGTTTCGCACACAAATGTGGAATATATGTATGTACGAATGTGGGTTGGCAAACTTCAGAGTGTGAGTGGCTCGCATTGTTGTTGGTTGTCAGGACTTTTGGTCCATTTAACATGTCTCATAATAATTGTGATTGGGGTTTATTTCGCATTCATTTGAATATGAATTAGCATCGTTTCGCAGGCGAAGGCGGCCAGAAGATATTGTAGTTGCGTAGTATGGAGTTTATAGAGTTTGCGGAGTGGGTGAATGGAGCGGAATGGACTGGATGTGTTTTGCCAATTTAGCTAAAAGGGAGAATCTGCCAGTGGACACACATAGCGCACATAGCACACATCACACGTACACACACATGCGCAGACACATCCACACATCCTGCAGGACTTTTGAGCTCCTGAGCTCCGGACTCCCGGTGGTTGCCACTCGTTAAGACGTAAAAAACTATGCAACATTTTTTAGCTGTCAGTACAGTAACCCAACGGATTGTCCTTAAATGTCCTGGAGAATAGAGTGAGTGAGAGCGAGTCCTGTCGCTGGGGGAATTTACTGTTATTAATTAGTGCAAAACGGCCCTTGGGGGCCCCTTTGGGTTTTCTTTCGCTCTGCCATCGGTTTCCTCGGTTTTTGGCTTAGGTTTCGGGTGGCAGTTAGAGATCTTGGCCCAAACCCGTGTCCTGTGGGTTTCCTGATTAAGGACGCAGGAGGTAAAATGATTTTGCGGAATGTCTAGCCGGTCAACGGGGGATATGTGCTGATTCATTCGCGAGGGTTATCTATCCACTTTAGTTGGAGTGCGTCTTGAGCAGATGGGTTCGGCAAATGGCTTGGAAAGTATCGTAACTTATGATAGTTTAATGACAATTTTTAGCCACTTACAGTTTTTTTTAAGCATAATAGAGTTTTTGCCTTTAAAATTATTTAACTGAATTTTTTATGAACTAATTTCTAAGCACGGGAATGCTAAATTTCGCTAAGCAATTTTACACTTTTATAAGTTAATCTTTTGTTAATAATTTTTTTGTATATTTTGTTCGTTAACTTCTAAGGGGGTTTGCCTTAAATATTAATGTCTGCATCAATACAAAAGTTAAAAAATATGTGTAAGGTCAAAATGCTTAAAATAACAATTCAAATGAATAGAGAATAGAGTTTGCCTGTTCTTTTACTTATTAAATTTTATGTTGTATGTTTCATTTGGCTTTTTTGTTCTTATGTTTATTTTATATACGCATTTGACCCATCCTCTCATTAGATTCGACACAAAATCATTTTAGCGTCACTTTCACTTCACTCTCCTTGCCTAAACCCATTCCCCTTCCTCCCCGCTCCTGTTGATTCAGTTCCGTTTGTATTGCGGTGAGTTGAACCAACAAAAAAAAAGCAGAGAATTATTTTAAAAAATTGCCCACCGCCCAGTGACAGGATAAAAGGGAAAAGGACACAGGACACAGGCCAAATGGCAAACAGAGCGCGTAAATTCAATAGGCAGACAACGGGATATCAGTCCGCAGATACATGCCCTTTCACACTCATCCTCGTCCTCGTCCTCCTTTTCGTCCTGAAATCCATCCTGCATCCCTGCACCTCAACTCGCGGATTTTCCGATTTTCCGATTTCCCGACTTTCCCTCGGCACATTAGATCATAAATAAAATTAGAGCGCAGTGTCCATTAGGAGCGCATCGATATCAGATACGCCTGGTGTGCGTGTATCTCTCGAATGGGTTGTGTAATATTGATTAAATTGGTGAAACACTTTTTTTCTCTTTTAAATTACTGTAAAATTTCGCACACTCACTGGGACAGGAGTGGTGGAAATTCGACGGCCATGTATTCTGCACAGCAAGAAAAAAATGCCGGAAAATGTATTTCTGCCTTAGAAACTACTCTATAATTAATTAAACATTTGTTTGGTTGGGATATTATAACAATAAACTTATTTTATGCAAGTTGAAATACTATTTATTTTAAAATACTATTCTTATTTTGTGAATTTAAATTTTAAATATTTAATTAGTCTTTCTTTCATTGAAATAAATTGAATTGTAGTGGGCCGATTTTGTAGAAGGTGGGAAACAAATTTTGACCTATTTGTATTGTTTTCTAAAAACCCCTGTAATGGAAAAATATATATATATTTATACAGACCTAGGGGGACCACTATCTTTTCCCAGTGTATTTTGTAACCCAGTGCCCTGTCACCCTTTCGGCCATTATCCTTTCCATTGCTTGCTTCGGCTGCTGCTAATAATATTGACACAAAGGATACTCTCTGGTCGCGCACTCCACGCAAAAGGTAGGGCGCAAAAAAAAATCGAAAGGACGAAGGACGAAAATGCAGCAGAGCCAGAGGCAGGACGGCTTTGATCGGCGAAGTCAATTGTAACACATCGAATTGTTCGCATTGATAGATTTTGATTTATTTGCAGTTATTTATAGGCTGTGTGCTGGGATTGGTATTGCTATTGGGATTGGGATGGCGATGACGATGACTCGCCGTGAGTGGCAGGATACTTGCGACATTAGATTATCCGTTCTTATCCTCGATTTTCGGTTTGCCTCGGTTTTTACCCATTACCCATTACCCATTACACATTACACATTGGCCCTTCAAGATTCGCACAGTTGCAGTTGGCAGGATGAACGTGCAGAAAGGCTGCAAAAAAGGTTGACAGGACTCGCAGGACTCGCCAAGGTGGTCCACGGTCCACAGATGCTACGTGCTGCACACGGTCCACATGACATCTGCATATATCTCCCTCACATTCTCACATCCCCACATCCTCGTCCTTTTTTCCTTTCTTTCCATATTCCGCATCAACTGCAACTCATTCCATGCACATGACTCGACGTCAGCGAGGGCAGCTCAAAGTTTTTGAATATTTCAGGAAATTATGCAAATATCGTTTCAAATTTTGTGTAAATATTATTTTAATTATCTTTTCAGATTATTAACAATGCAAGCACTGTAAATCAGTTAAAACTATTGAAAGTTACAGACCGAATGTTATCAATATCTTTCAAATAAATTAAACTAATATATGGTTTTCATAACAAACTATTTAATAAATTTGTAATCAGTTTTTGTGGACCTTTTATTCTAATTATGTTAAAACTAACAGGGTGAAATGGTTTAATTTAAAACAACATACAAAATACAACATATTTCGATTGAATTAATTGGATATATACGGTAATAAACATGACGTATTTAAAAATATGAAAAACTTTATTTATCTTTGTTTTCAAAGTATAAAAATACCTAAAATTAAAGTTCCAGTCACAGTGTGCTCAATCTACTTGAACTAACTAGAACATAATTACATAAAATATTTAATGTAATGTTTTGAAAATGGTATTTGTCATTTTGTTTTGTAGGAGTACTAAATGCAGTGCACTTATTTCAGTTGTAGGTAAATGGCCCTCGTTCGGCCTCCGCGTTGTCTGCACTAATTGAAAA
This sequence comes from Drosophila rhopaloa, assembly GCF_018152115.1. Classification (NCBI taxonomy): domain Eukaryota; kingdom Metazoa; phylum Arthropoda; class Insecta; order Diptera; family Drosophilidae; genus Drosophila; species Drosophila rhopaloa. The sequence continues at coordinate 7,832,828 of NW_025335123.1, read as the reverse complement.
TGCTCGTGCAGCGCTCAGCGCGGTATCTGTATCTGTGAGATACTTTTTCTGCATCCGTATCTCGCGTATCTTTGTGGCTCCGGCCTTTCATTCAGAGAACCCACCCACAGCCCAGACCCACCGCCCCTTCGGCTGACTTTTACGACTGACTGCTGGGCATGCAATGGGCCAGGATGGCAAGAAGGAAACCAGGGATGTGGAGATGTGGAGATGCGGTGGATCCGGATGGGCTGCAGATGGCAATGGCGATGGTGGATGGGTCGTCGCCTGTCCAGCCTTAAAATGGGTTGCTCCGCCGACGCTGGTTATCTCCACACATCATTCCCAGTTTCCAGCTCCTTGTCTGTATACGTATGTGTGTGTGTGTGTGCTTATTGCATATCCTTAAGGTAATCACATTCACAATATAATAAAACCATGTGGTGGCGTTTCTTTTGCGTTTCAGCTGCCTTTAGCCAGGCGTATCAGTCCGGCAGACATCTCAGCACCCTGCTTTTGGCCAAAGCCATTTGAATAACTCATTTGGATAGTGTAGCTCACATTCTTTCTAATATACTTAAAATATATAACATTTTTAGGCCTGGCCTTTAAAAATATATTTTTAAAGGTTTAAAAAAACCGTAAGATAATGTTTTGAATCTTCAGCATAAAAATCACTTGTGGAAAACCATTGCAATTACTAAGTCAGGTAAGTAAGACATATTTTAAATTTAAGAGGTAGATTTGTCTTAGTTTATTGGAGTTTGTGCTTTGATTAAGGCCTTTTCATAACTTAAATGAAATGCTAAAAAGATGTTCCTCAAAATGATACCGTTGTCATAACTTCAATTAAATGCTAAAAAGATGTTCCTCAAAATGATACCAAATCCAAAAAAAGGACAATGTTATTTCTAAAAAATATATTTTAAATCACAATTTTCACAATTTTTTTTTTGGTCAAGGAAGAGCATCCGCAGGATTCAACCTGGCCGAATGTCCTGGCTGCGCTCCTGGCGACTTCGCATTCTCTTCTGCGTTTCGTTTATTTTTTGAAAAACTTTGTTGGTATCCAGCTACAAGTCCCTTGGGCAGCATTTACCACCCCATTCGCAGGCGGTCCTCGAAGACAACCCACACACGCACAACCGCACACCTCGTTGGAAATTCCTCTTCAAAATGGACATATGGCCACTGGCCCACACTCACACCCCCTTCGCACACCCACACATCCATCAGCATGAGTGTGTGTATGTGTGTGGGTTTTAAAACCTTAAACAATTTTGGCAACGGCTTGCGAATAGACTGTAAATTGGGAAATTAATGGCCCTGTTACAGCTCGTGTATTGTTTTTTAAAGGGTTTTCATTTTTTTTGTCTGTTCTTTGTTTTTTTTTTTTGTGGGTAGTGGGTGGAAAATTGCGGGAGGGATGCATTCCTGTGGCTTCCATTTGAAAATGGGTTTTCTTCTGAACAGACTGTTTTTTATTCAGGCTAAATCATTTCATAGATTTGGCTTCTTCGATTTGTCAAAAGAAATCGTATCCTTTTTAACTTTATATAGCCAACGAAAAGGTTTTTAACAAAACAAAACTATTTTTAAATAAGATATATAATCAAATGTATGTCCATATAAAGATATTTCATACTATTATTTGTATGGCTTAACAACTTATATAGCTTAGCCGCCAGTATGCATAGTTTTTATAAATTTAGTGCAAAATTATTTCTTTTAAATCGAATATTAGAAACATATAATTATATATTTTTTATAGAGATTTTTCCAATTCAAATAAATGCAAATAAATATTCCCAATGACCAAATAAATAAATACAACAAATTTATAAGAACTAAATCATAACTTTCAGATGGGATCTGCATTTTAAAATATCTAAATTGATTTGTGAACCAACACAAACAAATTTCGACTAAACAATGACCAGAAATAACACCTCCGCAAAGGCCAAGAAGCTGTCCGACGAAAAAGTAAGGCCAAAATGGCGATAGCGCAAACAGGAAGGGGCAGACCATATGCAAAAGACAAGCAAAAAACAGAGGACAGTAAAATACGGGAAAAAAAGAAATACAACCGAAAACAGAAATTTAAAATAATAACAACCCAAAGGAAAACAACATTTGCAGATGCGGTGATGTTGGGTTGGAAAACTCTCATTGTGCGGGGTGCGGGGTGCGGGGGGTGGTGGAGAGCCGGAAAAAAGGGGGAAAAGGCGGAAAAGGCCGGACAGGACAGCACAGGACACAGGACACACGCAAACACTAACGCCAACCGAGCGACAAGCAAACAAACAAACGAATGAACAGATATCCCAGCCCCAATACCATAACATTGGCAACATACAAGGCCATAAACTCACCCACACACAAGCACACACACACACACACACACACCCAAAGGACTCCAGGACTATAGATCCTGTCGGGCGATACATATTCGGATGCCCATTTTTGGACCTTCGGGGGGTTGGAAGTTGGAACTTGGAACTCGCCGCCGCGCAGGACGATGCAGGACCTTTTATATTTACATGTCTTAAAATTTTAAAAAGGACTCGCTGGGTAGGGCCCTAGCCGACTGGCGAAGGACCTTGGCATCTACTTTGCATATGTACACCGGGAGAAAAAATATGTTTAGTTACTTACTAAAAAAATTGAGTTCGAGTAGAAACATTCATATTTATTCGTTATTATTATGCTAAGTGTGATTTTTTTTTTAAATGCTTTACATTACGTGCCTAATATTTTATTTATAAATAAGAATAAATTGAACTATATTTCTAGTGAACCAAAGAAACAATATACTTTACATAGTTATAGAGCTGATATTGTATAACAAATAAACATAAATGTATTTCTGTATGGCTGACAATTTCTTGCAGTGTATGCGTGTGGGTTGCCTTTTTTGGGTGTAGTTTTGACAACCAAATTGTTGCTGTTTTTGTTGTTGCCGTGGGCATTGTGTATGCATGTGTTTTGTGGTCCTTTTGGGCGCCGCGTTCCAAAGAGTGTCCCTGGGTTCCATGGTGCCCGGTTCCTGGTTCTCCCTGCCCCCTGCTTCCCGCTCCCCGCTCCCCGCTCCCTACTCCTTTGCTCCTTTCCCGACTCTCGGTTCCGTTTCATTAGTCGGACTCCCATTTGGTTTCGTTTCGTCCTACCTTTCCACACACACATGCATGGGGATCCTTGGATCCTTGGACCCTATATGCCGCCCAATGCCGAATTGGATTTATACGTGTATAATAAAAGTACTTGACGGGAGGGCCAAAACACTAAATGACTATAAAAAGCACTTTGAAGAGGGTCAAATGGAGATAAATTTGTATGTGTGCTGCTTGTGTTGTTGGCAAAGGACATGCGACTGCGGAAAGGATATTTGCTTGTATCTAATGTGTTTTTATTCTTGAGCTCGTTTTCGTCTTACATTTTTACGATTCGGCCGGTCACTTCGGACGGTTTGGACGAGGGATAGACCCGTGAACATATATTTGTACATACATATATAGAGAGGGTTGCTTTGTCACTTCTGGTGGTTGGGGTTCCCTGCGAACATGGGGTATTTTATGGCCACTGTTAAGGCTTTTTGCGGCAACAAGCATTTTTCGGCCTACCACCGCCCACCCCCTGCGCTGTTTGATGTCCCCCCCCACACTCTATGCCATATATACGTATATCCTCCCCCCATCCATCATTCACTTATTTGAATAGTCCCTGCCCCACGTCCATTTCCAATTTTGGGTCTATTCCCGCATATGTCTGGGGGAGATTGAGATTCCAGGCCATTGAATGCCCTAACGGGGTAGCCGGGATATTGGGCTCATTTTGTGATTAACTGAAATTCGATATACGCATTTCAGTTGGCTAACAAGCAGATGTAGCGAAAGTGAATTGATTTCCAGCAAGTGAGATTTACTTTTCATTTTTCTAAAAAAAATACAAAGAATTGTCTTGGCAGGTTTGGATTGTTTAATCTATTTACATTTTTTAATACATTTTATAGGCAATGAAAAAATACATTGCCTTAAAATAATTTTTTGAAAGGATTTTACGGAAAAGTATTTTAAAAAAAGCAAATTAAAATAAACGTTTTCTAATACTTGGGGGCTTTTGATTGATATTTTTTAAAACATTTTATTTAATGCCAATAGGATGTAATATACAAACATTTGCAGTCGAAAGCTATTTTTGCTGTTTTTGACTTTTCAATATCAATTATCCCAAAACCTAATTGAATATTTGAGGAGTCGGTGTCCAAACATCAACCAGCGCTTTGGAAATCCCGGAGGGATCGTTCCCTGACATCCTTAAACTGACCCAGCACTTGGCCCATCCAATTGCTTTTACCAGAAGCCATAAGCCAAATCGACTTTAGCTTTTTGCAACTGTTTTCCAGTTGAGTCCACTCACCCCTAAATAAAAGGTGCAAATTTCTTGTCATTTTTTCCTTCAAATGTAACTCGATACTTTTTGCTACATTGGCCACTGGGCTCTTTGCATCGATTTCTAATTGCGATCTGTCAATTACTGGGAGAGTTATGGCCCAGGAAAGTTTGGGCCCGAACTCCCGGCGGGAATTCGCGGACGTCAAGTGGCCCATCTGGCAAATGGGCAGCCTGCGAATGTGCAATTTCGATGCTTTTTTATGGCTTATAAAAAAGCAATAACAACACTGACAGCAATGGAAACCAGACACCACCGCCTCGTACACTGCCTCCTTTCGAGTCCTTTCTCGTCCTTTCTCGTCCTGCCAAGTCCTTTCGCATTCTGCTCGGCAAGGTCGCGGTGCTGTGAAAGTTTTCCACTTTTGACTGACAAACATGATTAATTTCAGCGCTGATTTCGCTGTCAGTTGTCTTTGGTTTTTCCGAGGCGAATGCGATCAATCATTTTTAAGCATTTTCCGACACTAATGAAAAGCCTAATTGGGGTTCTGACACTTTGACCATTGGTCAACTGGCGGACTGCCGACTGCTATCTCAAGGACCTTCAAGAAGGACCCTCAAGGACCCTCGAACAACCCGTTTCATCGCCTTTCCGAAGCAAGGGTTGCTGGTCGCTGGTCATCTTGGCCCTTGGTCAAGATCCTGGGTCGAGATCTCTGCCACACTGGTCATCTTGATTGCCAGCGACACAGGGTTCAAATTGATTAAGGCGTTGATGGGATAAGAAAATAGGGGTTAACATGGGGTGGCATCTTGTAAAAATAACTGAACGACTTGACCAATGTCAAAAGGAAAATATTCAATTTACATTAACAAATGCCTAAGAAAGATTGTGCTGCCTTGCATATTAATAAGAGTTAATTTTTTTATTGCCAAAGCAAATTCATTTATTTTATTTAATTATATCAAAATAAATATTTCTTGATTCAGCAATTTATAAAAGTAATTCCATGTAAATCAAGAAATCGTTCTCCTTTTTTTTTTCTTCCACCAAATAAATTCATTTATGTTTAGTTTAATGAATATATAATTTATATCACTTATAACACAAGCTTAGAAATGTTGAATTCCAACCATTTTTTAATGTAAATAGTATTAATAGTACACAATTTAAGAATTCGTTTTAAAGGTGTCTCAAAAATGTAGTCCAAAGTTTGGTTATTGCAAAATGGTATTGCATTTAAATAATAGTTACAAATGGAACTTTGTATTCTCAAAAACTTTTTCAGAAATTAACATGATCCAATGAGGTAAATTTATATTACAGAACCAGTTATGATTTCACAAAATGAACCAACAACCGTTTGAATTTGGCGATCCTTGCTTTCCGAATTTTGTATGAAAGAGAACTGCTGACGAAGCAGCTGCTTAGTCCTTCGAGGGAATGTCTACAACTGATGGAGGAACCTAGAGTGCCGAATTCCTGCACGAATCCTTTTTCACAGTCACGTCCCGAATATTGTTCCCTATCCCGCAACTAAAGGTCATACAGAAGTCAACTCCCCGATCTGATCAGAATTTTCAGCGGCCAATCGCTCGTGCTTCCCTAAAAGTTAGGGGTTGCTAGCGATCTTTAGGGCAGATCAACCCCTAGTTTTATAAATTAAAGGAGTAGCACCCAGTTGATGAAGGGAGATGACCATATAGCCGTAGGGGTTGGAAAGGGAAAAAAAATCAGAGTCCATGTAACTTATAGATCTGTAATATAGACAGCAGAAACGTGAGCTTGTTGGTTTATTTACATAATCGGATTAAGTTTCAGCAAGCTTTTCATTTCTGTTTAACAAAAGAATCTGAATCACAGTCTCAAATTTACATTTTGAATTGTTACAACTGTTTTTTGGAGATTGCATCAAAGGGTTAAGTATTCGTTACTTTATAGTTATATGCAGAAAGTACAGATAAATGAATTGAATAGTTTACATGTAGCAGTTCGTAGTTTATTCTTGTGATGTAACCAGTTTTTTTTTAATTTGAATAAATTACAAAAATATCATGTGTTACAAAGATTTTGGTTGTGATGTCTACTTCCTGTTACTTTAAAAACAATTAATTGCTAGAGTAGTTTCTACAGTTGTCGCCACCCTGCTGTTATTATCATAAATGCTCTTAAAAACTTAAAAAATCCAAATATAATATGTTTTTTATTGAGGTAATCATTTATATATTTCCGAGTTAAATCAATAATATTAATGGTTTTATTTTATGTTTGCCTTGCGATTCAGGTAATGAAATTTCAATGCGATACAGTCGGATTTGCTTGATTAGCAAAATTCCATAGCCTACTTTTCAGGGGCGAACAACAGCATTCTCCGTCAAAGAATGTGGCATCAAGAGAAAGTAGTTTCCCAATCCTGCGAGAACCCACCATATTTGACTATCCTTGAAGAGGGCCCATGCCGGGGCATCAAAGTGATTTGAAGTGGATGGGGCAGATGAAATGGGTTGATGGGTTGTCCTGGGATAGAGAGGAAATGGCAAATGTTGTCTAGACCTAAAACAATGAATGAGAAATATCTGTTTGTGATTTGTTTGGAATACTTTTTCCCTCCACCAACACAAACACGAAAACACATACACATGCGTTATTTAAATATTTTTCAAGTAGTCTTAAATTAATTTACACCCACTGCACACACATACAGGCCCCACACACACACACACACATGCCATCAAGTGACAATTAGAAGGCAAAAAAGCCACGCACTCATGAAAGGATGCGCAGGATGTTTCCACCCGTACACACACATACGATATATGGAGACGAAGGATGGCTGGGAAAACAAAAGGTTAAATTCGCTTTCAAATGGTCAGAATCTTTTAATGAGTGTGGGTCCTTTCCTTGGCTTTAACCCCCTGCCGGCCACGAGCCCTTGCGATGGCGGACAGGCAGGCGCACTGAGTGGGTGACCCACACAAAGGCAGCGACTTCTCTATGTGTGCTCGTGAGCTGGAAAAGGGTTAATGCTGCTGGCAAGTAAACACCACCGGCTATGGCCATCCTTCGTGGACAAACGGACACACGGACACACGGACACACGGACACAGCGATACACGGACACACGGACAAAAGGGATATGCGGACACAAGGACTCACGGACAGCGGACCGTCGAGCCGTAAATCCAGAAATCCACCCGCTGCCGCCATTATGCTCCGTCTCACTCTACCGCCTCTTGCCTCTCGCTTCCGCTCACCGAGTTCACCCACTATCCCAGTTGAATGCGTTCCAAGATGTCCGTTGGCCTCGGGATTACCAATAATTAGAAAGCGACTTAGCCACGCCGGCTTGCGATGTACGCATCTCATTTGGGGGCTTACGAGGCAATTGTTCCGATTATATAATCAATTAATAGCCTTGGCTTTTCCTCCTGATGATCCGGAAAGAGCTGGGAAAAATCTTGTGTTTCTCAAACAAATTTGGGATCATGGTAAATCGGGAATTAAAACGTTTAGCAAAATTTTGACCTTGTTCAAAAATGGTATTAGTAACTAAAATGTTAAATTAATTTCAAAACCTTTTTTTTAAGTTGTTTTTTATTAGAAGTTCAGCGATGTATTATATTTCATAATTGAATTTCACAATTCCTTTGCATTGTTATTCAATCAATAATCACGCAAAATCAAAACACGCAAAATCAAAAAGGTCTTGCTTGGCAATATTTTTAAAGTATTTTTTCGAGGTAATTTGGCCAAAATGGTACCCACAACTGAAAAACTGACTATTTTGTAAGTCAGAGGCCCAAGCAGTCGCTTCCTGTTTGATTTGGAGATATATTTTTTTATAGGCAATTTTTGATTTCTTTTACATCATTTTTCGAAACATACAATTTTTTAGCTGTGAATGCCACTCCATTGAACATTTTATAACGAACTCAACAAGGTATGGCATTCCTAGATTCGACCACTATTTCTCTGGGTTTTGATTAAAACAGCGAAAAATCTAGTTAATTTTTACCGGAATTTGGCCATGATTTTTTTGAAAAATAAAAATTATTTAGCTGTGGATGCCACTCGATAGGAAATTATATAACGAATTCAACGAGGTATGACATTCCAACAATTGACTATTATTTGACAGGGTTATGATCAAAAAACGGAAATCAAAGTTAATTCTTTCCGGCGTGTGAATTTTAGGCATTATTAACAGAGTTTAACAACAATAACATTTTTTATAAGGGTTTGGTTGCTTAACTACTTAAATGAACAAATTTTGAAACACAATTCTGTAAGCACGGGTGAAAGAATTTGTTTAAAACTATATTAAAATCTACACATTGCTTAACATTTAATCATATAACAAAATATACTAGTTATTATGTTATAGCTTATAATACTAATTTTTACTGCGTAAGATTATTCTTTCACTATGTTTTGTATTTTAAATCATATTTTATATATTTTTTAGCAATTTGTTATATACTTTTTTTTTCAGTTAAGCTTATTTCATAGAAATAAAAAATAAATTAATTTTGTGACATTGTATTTTTGGGGTTATGAGAAGACACTGATAATCAAAATTAAAAGATAAATTATAAAATATTGTGTTTATTTCCAAAATATAGATTGCAAAAGTAAAACTTATTTCTTCATTATTTTATGTATTGACTTTCAATAATACGTTTAATTTTGTATTACTATCTAGTATTTATTACTTCAAATGAAAACTTAATATGTAAGCAAACAAGTCGCAAGAATTCTTTGGCTATTTGTAAATTATTTAATTCGACGCATTAGGAAAACGAAATAGTTTGGGATTTGAAATCGCAGTTGTTGCCGGGGTTGAATTGCCGAACTTTATAATGAGAGCAAGGAACACACGCGTGCCTCAAAATATTTACACACAACGGGCCAAGGAAGCGCTGGGCGTGGGGTGGTGTCCTGCCCTGTCCTGTCCTGGTTCCGGTGTAGTCCTTTTCGTCCTGGCGGTTCCACGGCAGTTCCAGGGGGTGGTGGGTTGGCCGCTGGTCATCCGCCATGTTGGCCTTTGGTAATTTGCTGAGCTTCAGCTTCAGCTTCAGCTTTGCATTCGACGGCAGGACATTCGACGCTTTTGCAACCCCCGGAGGAAACTCGTTTCTCTAAAAAAAACCCCCCTACCCCCACACACAATATGAAAATTTGAAGGGAGTACTGAGTCTGTCATGGCGGATTCTCGATTGTTTCGAAAACATTTCACGTCTTCAGCTGCCTCGCTACAAATCGGCCTGAAAAAGGACTCGCGATCGGAACAGGAACTTGGGCAAATCGGGCAACTCGGCCACCAAAAAACTGGGAGGCACGCACGCAGAGATTAAAGGTTACCACTCGCGACCTTGCCCAAAAATACAACAAAAATCGGAGGCAAAAAACACGAAATCCGGGAAGCAGCTTGTGGCATGTACGTGCTCGTTGGCCGGAGCCTCGGAATCGCATCGTAAATCATTATGAGCTGCATAAATGCCTACAAAATGTTTCAATGTTTTCGATTATAGTCCGCCGCATCGCGATAAATATTTCGATGAACTTTGATCGCCCAGGGGCAGCTTAGATTTCAAAGATATATATTTTTGCAGAAAAATAAATAAGAAAAACTCGCTTTAAATGGTACCCACTAATCGCACATTTAATTTTGGTCTGTTTTTATTTTAAATTCATAAATATTTAATCATTTCTTCTTAGACTTCATTCCTGCAGTATTTTATATTTACATCAGATCAAAGATTTGTAATAAAATCTGGTTCCATTTTGTTTCTAATAGCAAATGATTATTTGTGTTAACTCGGAGTTCGAAGTTCTGGCGAAATTCATGAATATTCATTAAATTGTTAAAAAAGAAAATTACAAGTAAATGTTTAAAAATCCTTAATTGTTTAACTTGTATTTAGTCACTTTATCTCCGTGTTTTTAAATGCTGCCTGTCTTACAATAGTTTTTCATTAAAATACCATATAGATTTTCTTCTGATAAGTTTTTACTCTAGAAGATGGCCTAAAATTCAGATAGAAATAATTTAATAACAAGGCCATTTTCACCAAGATGAAATTAAATATTGTCCACTCTTATCCTTTAATTGCTATTAAAAATGTTGTATAAAATATTTTTAATTCTTTACTATAGACAGCCATATTGTAGTTTTAAAATAGCTTGAAATTAAGAGCATCTGCTTTAGTGCTCTTGCCTTGTAAGAAATAACTACTCATTTAAATTAATTAAATTGTATTCCCTACTTTTTTCTTCACTTTCTTAATTGTTTATTGTATTATCAACCAATTTTAATTGGCGGACAAGTTCTCAAGCTTAAAGCCGCCAATGGGTCTCACTTTTACGTAACTAAATATATATTTTTTAGCATCTACCGAATTTTCCAATTTCCGTCTGGCCAAGTGTGAGTGCATGTGTGAAAGGGTATTGGGTGTGAGAGTGTGTGGTTCGTCTGGCTGTGTTGGTGAGTGTGGGTTAGTGTGTGTGCTTGTGCCTAGGGGCGCATCGCAGACCTAGTCAAATAAAACACTTTCTAAAATTTGACTTGGGCAGAAACCGCATTCATTACTCTTAGCCAGGAGCCGGCAGCCCTCAGCCAGGAATTTGTCGTTTTTAATCTCATTTCAAAAGTCCCTTCCACACACACACACACACTCACCAACACACATAAGGATGGCACAAGGATGTGTAAATATGAGCATTGGTCCAAAAACTTGGTGATGGAAAAATAAGTTCTGGGCTGTTCGCCGGGGGAGAGATTGAAAATGATGGTCCGACAGATTTTGAAAATTACCAGGCAGCCAGCCGGCGGGCGAATTGCATGTTGCCCGGAGGCCAAGGAACAGGACATCTCCACATCCGCATCCGCATCCACATCCGCATTCGCGTCTGGTTGGCGGAGAGGCAACCGCAGGACCTGAGCCTTGAGCTGGGTAAATATTTGTGGTTACCGAAAGGATACTTTTAGCTATGCGTAAATTCAAAAAGGCAAATTGGCAACTTCTGAGCTCTTTTCCTATGTGGGTGAGTGTGTGTGTGGGCAGGGGCAGGGGCGTTTGGAAAGGGGTGGGACTATGGCGGACACCTCAAGAAAACATGGTAAATATTTAATAATATGTTGAAAAAAAATGTTGTCTCAATTTTAGGAAATACATTTAGTGACTTTTTACTAAAAGCATAAAAACTATTAAAAACATTTTATTTAATTAATTGAGTAGACCCTTTAAATTAAGGGTCATTACTTTTTTTTTTAATAGTTGGTACTATGAACTAATTTTATTAATGAATTTTATTCCTAAAAAGTCAAAATTAATTTTTATACAAATAGACAATTTTAAACAGAATAAAGACTGCAAAAAGCCAAAGCAGCTATAACCTTAAGTTTTCAGTTTGTAAATAGAAATGATTGAACATTTTGGAAAATGGTTCACAAAATTATATCGAATATACCTAAACCTTGTAATTTAATTAATATTTCAAGGGCAGACACTGTTTAAAGTTTATGTTGTAAAATTACATTACCACTATATAACTAATATATTTCTTCTTACACAAGCATACTGCCTTCCCTTTAAAATTACAAATGGACCCCCTTGAAGGACAACCTGCTTATGCCACTGTGTGTGGGTGTGTGGTTTGCCCGAGCGTGTGTATTAATAGGTGTGTGTGTGTGTGAAGATACAATATCTCAGGGCAGTGCGATTGCGTGAGGAATACAAACAAACGGGAGACACATGGGGCATATATGCCCCCTGGGCAGCCCAAAAAAGCAGATTGAAATGGCTTCCGAAATCCGAAATCCACAAAAATCCCCCCTTTTTGCCCTGCTGATTTCATTAAGACGGTGACCAAATAAAATTTATTAATCCTAAGGCTAATAAATAGTGCGACATTAGCACAAAAAGGCATCCAACCGCAGCAGAGAACCGGTCTATGTAGGTCCTTTGGTCCTTTTGGTCCTTTTGGTTCTTTTGGTCCTTTCGGTCCTTCATCCTGCTCCAGGGGTTGCTGCTGTGGCTCATTTGAATGTACTCTGGCTTTTAATGGGGAAAGTGGCAGATTTTTGTAGCTATTTTCTGGTTTTTTTTTCACAGCATATAGCATCCTCATCTCGCAAAAAATAAAGGGGAAGCTGCTGGGTCAGAGGTCAGACCAATTAACCCCACTGATCTCGGAAGCTGGGCCACAGATCACTCTCCAAATGAGCTGGAAAACTAGTTATTTTTCGAAATCATTTTCAGGGGATTTCGCAGGGCCGACTTGTTGACCTTTGGCCGTGCAATTTAGATGGATATACACACAGCATCATCATCATCAGAAAAATACAAAACATCAGGGGTTAGTCAAGTGTGGAATTTAATTAGTGCCCCATGTTCGGGTTGATTTTTCTGTCAGGTGAGAGCGAAAATCGTGATGCCATGCAAATTATGCACTGGGTAAAACATTTTTGGCAGAGTTTAGTTAGTTGTTCTAGAAGTTTGTATAATCATAGTATGCATAATCATTTTAACATTTTAAATATTTGTTTTTAGGCGACTTTCTCTCTATCTTGTATATTTTTTTTTAGAGTTTTTATTTGAACGCTTATGAGTTTTAAATAAATACATATATGATAATTTACCCTCAATAATATTACGCAAAGGCATAATTGAAATTTGTTTATAACTAGAGGCACACAATTTCAATCTTTAAAGTATATTTTTTTGTGGCAAATTAATTTATTAAATAAAACTGATATACAGAAACTAAGCTAAAATACAAATGCTTAAGATAAAATGAAGTGAATAGTTTGCATCTCAGTGCATCGCAACTCTTTTGTTGTCATAAAAATTTCAACATGTGCTCGAGTACCGGATTCTCGAAAGGGTGAAGTGGGTGGGTGTTTACCTCGGGGCAATTGTCATAGGCACGCACCATCTAAATTCTCACTAATCACGCAATTAGAGTTTAATTAAACGCCTAGGACCTTAAAAAGGTGTACTTTTTCCACCATTTCCACAGTTAGACTTGCTTTTATTTTCCATTTTATTTACACAGCATATACATATATATATACACCATTTTTTTTTTAATTTGCCTGCCCATCTATCTCGTCGTTTTCAGCTCTGTAATTGTGCAACAAAGTTTGGTCCAGGTGTTTGCACTGGTGTGTGTGTGTGTCTGTGAGTGTGTTGGTGTGTAGGTGTGTGTGTGTGGGCCAGGTGGACAAATGGATTTTCCAAATAAGAGAAGCGGGAAAATGGGCGGACAACAAAGCCAAAGCCAACTCGGGATTGCATTCGCATTCGCGTTTTTGTTTGAAAGAGTCCCAGGAACAACAAAAACAGTGAAGGGGGGATGGGGGAAGGGGAGGTGGGGAGACACTGGCGGCTGGGGAGGGGGGCGTGGTAAAAGAATGCAAACAACCCAGTGAAAAGTTAGAGAAGTCATTGAATGTCAGCCATGCAAGAGGAGAATAGACCGGGCAACGAGGGGCGGTGTGGAAAAGTTGCACTCTCCACTGGCCAGGTTTTCCAGGGGGTTTTCATGTCCCCTGCCCCCCTCTCTTACACACACACACACACACACACGCCGGCTTAATGATTCTTTTATTCATTATTTCTCTTTTTTTATACTCACTCCAGAGCTCATGGTTTTTTTACACCGCAAGAAAATAAGGATCTTAAATAAAAGCAGGTTGGAAATAACATTTTTAAATAAACAACAAATTTCAGCAAATAATAGGCAAATGAATCAATGCATCTTAAAAATAATAGATTGGCGTCTTTAAGCCTTTGTAAAATATATTCAGAAAATAGAATATTTGACCACCCGAATTAATTAGCTAAAATTAAGTACAATCGTCTGTCAGTAAAAACTGATAAAGCAATTTTGTATTAATTAATTATTAATTCTTGGAGAATCAAAATTGTATGACCAGACATCAGAGTTCATGCAAATATTCTACATTTTCCAAAGTTCCGTATCCTTTGTAAAATTATTCAATGAAAATGCGCAGAGCAATCCTATGAATTCTAATTTTAATGAAGGACTCGAAGTAATAGTAATTTTAAATTTTAGTAATAGTTTAAATATTGATGTTTTTATTAGTTTAAGTTGCGGTGTCTTTTTTATCTGTGCAGGTGTGTGTGAGTGTGTGTGGCCAGTGGCGCAAGTTAGCCAGCGGCGGCAGAGAGGGGGTGGTCACAGGGAGTTGGTGGGGGGTGTGGCATCCTCAGGGGAGGGGGATCCAGGGGGCTGGGGCTTCCCCTTAGGACATCGGGGAATGCCGCCGGAGCTGCGCTTTGGGGCTCTTATTAACGAACCAGCGAGTGCGCGAGCGAGCGTGCCTGGTGTCCTGCCGTGTGTTCACACACTCGCACACTCAGGCACACACACTCACACACACACAAACACACACACACGCCCACACACTATCCCATGGAAAGACAATGTGCACTTGCACTCCACACACACATACGAACACACACAACGCCACTTTCCACCGCACGAAATTTGCTCGCACCAAAAAGGATGCATTGAAAGGACCTCGACCATCCGCTCTCGCACTCCACCCCCCATCCCCCATCCCCCAACCCCCCTCCACTCCCCTTCTTTATGACGCCACAAAGGTTCATGGACAGTATGAGAGTCCTTAGCTGGCACAAAAGAAAGGCTTAAGTTTCCATTTGGTCTCTAGAGCACGATATCCAGCGCCAGGACACTCACTCACACATGCATGTGCACGGGTACATAATGTGCTCATGTGTGCGAGAGGTCCTGCGAGGAGAGTGGGTCCAAAGGGGGTTCCATTGCCCACTGCCCAAGCTAAAGAACTACACTGGGAGCAAAACAGTATGATGGCAAAGCGCTCTAATATAGAGAAGCCATATTTCTTGTTGGGTATCGTGGTAACATCGGCCATATTTAGGGGCCTTCAATTTCCCGTTCATTTAGAAAATATTGACATTAATATAGTTAAAATATTTTTTATTATTATTTTTTTTTTTTAACTTTATCACTATTTGTTGCTGTGCAGAATGGAGCTGCAGAAAGGCAACGAAACGAATGGAATGGTAGTCTGCGCTTCAGATTCAGATTCGGATTCAGTTTCGGTTTTCGTTCCCGTTTTCGGTTGCCTTTTGCTTGTGGTGGCAATGCGCGTGCATCCTTTACGGTTTGTCCCCATACTCTGCAATTTGGGGTGTATTGGCTATCCTGAATAGGAACGGCCTTTAGTAATTAATTTGGAAATAGTGGTCGAGTGTAAGAATGTCATACCTTTTTAAATTCTTAATAAAATTCCCAATCAATTGCCATTCACAGCTAAAAATTATGATGGTACCCTTTATGAAAAATATTTTGTCCAAAATCTTTAAAGAATCAGCTGGATTTTTGGGTTTTTTAATAAAAAGCCCGGGAATGAGTGGCCGAATGTTGAAATGTTAGCCTCGTTTAATTCGTTATAAAATTCCAAATCCAGTGGCATTCACAGCTAAAAAAATGTATTTTTCGAAAAAAATTATTTTTGCATAATCTGTAAAATCAGCTCTATTTTACGGTTTTTTAATCAAAACCCTGGGAAATAGTGGTCTGATGTTGGAATGTCATATCTCTCTGAATTCGTTATAACATTTCCAATCAAGTGGCATTCACAGCTAAAAACTGTAATTTTAGGTTAGATTTCGTATATAAACAATGTGTAAAGTCGGCCAAAAAGTAAATTGTTTGAAAAATGATGGGGATTAAGAAAAAAAAGTCTGTGCTGAGGTCTGTGCGTTATTTTGGCCAAGTTTAAAATTATATTCTGTGTTGGTTTTGGTGAAAGTTAAATTATTAATAGAATTATTTAAATGCATCCTTAATTATTGCAGGTTCCAATTTCTTATTAGCATGTTAAACATATATATAAATTATATATATAAGAGATTTCCCTTTGATTATAGTTTTTACAGGGTATAATCCCGCTTACCAGTCGCTTTTTGGGCAGCCGGCGAATATGAATGTGCTCTGACTTTGGAGCCATAGACATTTGTTCTTTGACTTTCTTTGCTTTCCGGGTGAGACACCCACTCATTTTGCCCGTCCGCCCCCCGCCCTGACCGAAACACCCCTCCCCCGCGAATCGCGTCTGTGCGAGAAGTTTGTGGTATCATTCCATTGGCATTGGGAAGCCAGAAACAGAGACGGAGCCTTTTTATTGTTTTGCCAACGAAAAAAAAAAAGTAAATAAAAAAGAAAGGAGAATCGTCTAAATGATAAAAAACAAAGCGTAAGGAAGTGTAAAAGTTGTACTTTATATATGGGTCTGGGGCCCGGGGATCTCGGAAGATCTGCGTAGTGCCCCGTGAACAACGCCATGTTTGCTCAACGCTGGGCAGAGTCCTTTCGCTGGGTGGTTGTGGGTGGTTTTGGGTGGTTTCGGGCGGTTTTCGGGCTCTGGGCTGTGGGCTGTGGACTGCGGGCTGTGGCAGCCATTCCCGGGCCAGGGTTTCAATTAAAACATCACCCGGCAAAAGGAGCCCCTTCCGCCCGCCACTTTGAAATTATTCAAGTGGTCAGATGGTGTTGTTCATTATTCCTGTAGTTGTTTTTGTAATTGTGCACACTCGATGGGGTTGAAATGCACACACACACACATACACACTAGTACTCGTACCCGTGCCCGTATATATATGTTGGCATATCCTGGCAGACTCCGGTCACAGACACAGATACACGCTACATCCGCTCACATTGGTAGCTCGCAAGGCGAGTGCTTCAATTCGAACATAATAAATTAATTTATCATCAGAAAAGAATCTCTGCCAGCTAACTGTAAAAGTTTCACCCTTATAGAGAGAGCTACCCGCCATGTGAATAATACACACATACTTGAATTAGTCGCTGCACGAACAAATGTCGCCTACACATCCTTCCAGCTTTATATTCCCCATGTCCTTCCCCCATCCCCCATTCCCCCTCCCCTATCCACGCCTTCAGAAAGTAAAGCCACAGACCGAATCGCAGTCCTTGTATCCGCTTTGAGTTTGCGGGGTTAGGGGAGGGACAGGGGGGGGGCGGAGAAGAGGGGCTGGGGTGGACCAAAACCAAGGACCAAAGGACCCCATGCAAATGGAGAATGAATAATGCGCACCAAGTGGGGTCCACATATTCGGCAGGGCCCTGTTATTAATTGCCCACCTTCAACCGCGGCACGCCACTTATCCGGCAAAAAGCAGTCCGATGGAAACTATTAGGCATATAGAGTGAATACATGTGGTCCGGTCTGGGAAATATAGATTCTCTGGATATGTATTAAGGCGAAATATAAGAATTATTAGTTCACCAAATAAGGAAAAGTCTTATATAGTTTCTACACTTAGCGTATCATGGCAACTCCTAGTTGATTATATAAAAAAAAGTCTAATAAAATTTCTAAACCAGTAAATTAACTCAGTTATAATAAACTAATTGGACTAATATAAGTACATATATTATCTAGTACAACAGAAAATCCGTCAACGAGTTATAACTGCATTAAAAATAAATATAAATCGATTGAAACATTAAATGTACACTAATTTCTTTAGTTTTGGATAAGTAAAGGTTGATAAAATTGGTATAAGACGTGTTCTAGCTTATGCTAATAAAACATATGCAAAAAACAAAAACAACTAGGTATATACAACATAACTTACAGGAAATGAAAGCTGGAAAAATGAAACAAGTTAACAGCACTTTTCTACTGTCACCTTTTGTAATTAAATATTTATATTTAACCAGTTATGATAATAAGAGACAAGAACTCCAAATGTCAATAACAAATAAATGTCGAATTAAATAATATAATACCTACAAGTACAAACGCATGTTTGTTATTATAAAATAAATTGTTCTTGTTTGTGAATGAATACAAACTAATGTTTCTGTAACTGTTGGAAAAGAATCATTAACATTTATATCATTTTTGAGAACATCCGTTTCTTTAATAACTAGTTTCACTCATTTAAGAACCTAATATATTATCAGAAAAGGAGTAACAAAGGATAATTCTTGACTGTTATCAGGTAGAAATATGCATATATAGCTTTTCCGGTTACTGGCGGAAAAGTCTGCGTCCCGCAAGGATTTCCCCGCAAGCCATTCGATGTCCGTTTACAACCACCGGAGAGTTGGAAGCGTCGAGCATGTTCGACTGCGAGCAGGTTCGAACTGGCCAGTGGGCGTTGGTGGGTGGTGAGTGTTGGGTGGTTCAGGGGTCGCTGCCGCAGTCGACGGCGACTGCGCTGCCGGCGTCGCATGTGTGAGGTTCGCTTCGCTTTCCAGTTGCCAGATGCCAATTGAAGTTTCCGCACATGACAATTGGGGCGGCCAGTGGCGCTTGGATTGGTCACTGGCTGGTCGAGTGGTCACGGGGGGCCGGGGGACGGCCAATGGGGGTCGCTCTCTCGTTTGTTCTCACTTTCCTTTCATTTTCCTCCCTCTTTTCTCCCCCTTTCCGTTCCTATACGGCAAGCGGATGTGAGGAGCGCCACCTGGTGGCTGCCTTCACCAGCCCTTAAATGCACGCAACACTTTTGCACTGCACGATCGTTTCCGATTGTTTATGGTTGCCTACTTTTAGGGTGCGTGATGTCGTAGGTTCCGTCTTGCTATAAAAATCCTTTATGGCAAATAAAAGTCGCTCTCGCTCTCTTACAGTTTTTCAATTGTATTTTTATATTTTTTGTATTTTCGTAACACAGACAACTATCTTTTAATTATTAATTTTTAAATTTGTTGGTTTTTTTTGTTTTCCATTCGTATTTTCGTTATTGTTACTTTCAAAAAATTACACACATTTGAAAAATATTTTTGGTTTCTTATCGTTTTGTTTTTGTTTTCTTTCTTAATCCGCCTTTCCTTGCTATTGCTCTCGGCCAAATGAGACAATGTCCTGGTTTATTTGTTTTAGTATAAAGTTTTCTTTTGTTTTTATAGCTACAATTAATTTTCTAAGATTTAATGATAGTTTTAGTTTGCTTCGTTTCGTTTCGGTTTCGGTTTCCGTTCGCTTCTGCTCTCTGCTTTTTGTGGAAGAAATAAACTTTGTAAATTGGTAACCGAAAATATTTGCCAAATAAAACATAACTCGTGTGGGTTTTTTTTTAATAATTTTCATGGATTTTTGTTTATTCAGTTTTTGCTTTTATATATATGTTCTATATATGTGAAACACAATGCATTAAAACCTCATTCTTAAATTTAGTACATGTCGAATTCCATAAATTATGCACGGTAAACTTCGTCGATAAAAACGGAGGAAATCGCCCGTATTAAGGCAATTTGTGAATCAACTGCTTTAGTAGGGGGATTTCCAGGTGGGATTTTAGGGGACTCGAAACAAAACAAGGTTTAAACTAATGTTGCGCCTTTGAATTTTGCTCACAAAAAGGTATTTTTACTACAAAAACAAACAATTAAATATTAATCAAAATTTGGATCTCAATCTTTTGTTTTAGTTTCAATCAAATAACGAAAATCAACAGCAAAAAAACAATTTATAAAAAAATGCACTCTCTCGTGTCCTTTCTTCCTTTTCGTCCTATTCATTGTCCGTTTTCCAGCTCTCTTTCGTCTTTCGTCGTTTTACTTCTGTCTTTTATTTTGTAATAGCAAGAAAACAAATTTCGTTCTCAGTTCTTCAGTCTTCTAAATCTAGTTTTTGTTGTTTTGTTTGTTTGTTGTTGTTGTTTCGGTATTTTCTCGTTAATTGCTTTCTTATATTTCACTTGAAGTTTTACGTACAAATTTGCATCTTCGTCTTTTCTCAATTTGCCTTCTGCCTCAATTTTTATGCATGATTTTCCTTTTCAGCTTAGACTAAAATTGTTTAAAAAAAATTTGTGTTTTACATTTATATTTATTTATGTATGTAAAAAAATTTGATTATTTTTCGTTTTTCTTTCATTTAAATTACATTTAATAATAGAATTATGTCTAGGCAAAAAAAATAGAGAAGGAGAGGAAATAAATCAAGGGGAAATCGAATGAAACGAATACATATACGATAATTATAATTAGAGTTAGGATTTTTACAAGTGTTCGTCTTTAGTGCTAGGGATCTAGATTTACTAAAAAATGTACATCGATGAAAAAAATATTCATTCACTCGCCCATATCGATAATATTCATATAGTTATGCGTTTAAGTTTAGAGTATAATTTTGCTTATTTTTGTGGCTCACTGGGAGCAGAATTTTTTTTTCATATTTTTTTTTTCTTTACGTTTAGTTGTAGTAGGTTTCTTTTTTCATAATATACAAATCCTTTGTTTTTGGTTTACTTAGACCTAGGAAATACACTGGAAAATGTGTGTCCACACAATTACTCTCTAAGCGATTATATTATTACATTTACGTATATTTATATTCTATATTTATATATATATATATATATAAATTACAAGCACGAAAAAAAATGTTGGAAAAAAATAAGTTGTGTGTGTGTGTGTTTTCAGTTTCAAAAAAAAAGGCTCGAATCTTTAAAATTATATTACATAACGGTTATTGCTTTGGTATTAAATGCCTCTGGTCGTTTTTTTTTCGTCGCTTGGAAGGAGCTGGAGGGGGCTTTTTTCAAAAAGTCATATTTACAGGGGGGGGGGGTGTTGGGTGGGTTGAGGGTACGGGTTGTATCTTTAGAAGATGCGCGACATGATGCGACTGCGACTGTTCTGCTGCTGCTGCTGCGACTGCGACTGCTGTTGCTGCTGCTGCTGCTGCAGGGGCGGTGGTGGCGCCAGCGGCACTGGGAAGCCACTGAAAAGTCATGCCTCCTCCTTCAGGGAAATGGGATGGACGCCGGTCAGACTGGAGGAGGCATTGGAGTCATTGTCACCACTCACGCTGCCCGGCAGTGAGAGATTGTGGCCACCGACGAACTGGGGCGGGTAGCCGACCACGCCCATGGGCGACAGCTGCTGCTGCTGCTGCTGCTGGGCCGCCTGGGCCTGCACCGCCTGGGCCTGGACCGCCTGGGCCTGCTGGGCGGCCGCCTGGATGTGCTGGGCGGCGGCTTGGGCAGCCTGGGCAGCGGCCACCGCGTTCGCCGCGGCCGCCGCCTTGCCCTGATTGACGACGCACTTGCGCATGTGCTTCTCCAGCGTCGAGGGCACGCTGAAGGGCATGTCGCAGAAGCGGCAGCGGTACACATCCTTGCCGGTCCGCCCGTGGGTCTTCATGTGCCGCGTCAGCTTGGAGCTCTGGGCGCAGGCGTAGGAGCAGAGCTCGCACTTGTACGGCTTCTCGCCGGTGTGGCTGCGCCGGTGCACGGTCAGGTTGGAGCAGTTCTTGAACACCTTGCCGCAGAATTCGCAGGTGTCGTTGCGCTGACGGCTCTCCTTCTTCAGCAGCGGCCCCTGGATCAGCGAGTTGGCCCCGCCCAGGCCCAGTGGCTTCAGCTTGAGGTTCTCAAAGAGGGCCTCGTTGCGGTGGAGGGCCTGGGACATGCCCCACCAGTCGCCGCCGTCCATCTTCATCCGCTTGCTCAGCTCGAAGGGATTGGGGAAGGGATTGAAGAGGGGCACCTGCGAGGGGGCGCCGCCGTCCTGCGGCTGCGGCTGGAACATGTTGCAATTCTTGGCAAACTCATCTCGCAGACGCAGTGCAGCCACGGGCAGGCCGTTCAGCTTGTCACTCAGTGGGGCACCCGCTCCACCGCGATTGTTGTTGTCCGCTGCGGCGGCGGCGGCTGCTGCTGCTGCGGCTGCCGCCTCCTTGCGGCCCGACTCCTGCAGCGCCTGCTTGTAGGCCTCACTGTACTGGGCGATGTTGGAGAGGCCGAACTTGTCCATCAGCTCGCCCACCAGCGAGGTGGCCCCCGAACTGGTCGTCTTGGGACTCTGGCTCTTGCCGTCGATGCGATTGCTCACACTGAGGTCCTCCGCCTTGTAGTCCATGTCCTCGCACTCCTCCAGCTCGTCCTCGTCCTCATCCTCGCCATCCAGGTCGCCATCGCCGTCCGGATCGTTGTCACCGTCGCCCAACTCCTCCTCCGACTCATCGGGATTGGGGTCCTCGTCGTTGTCGGCCTCGTTCGTCTCCAGCGAGTCGGCATTGCTGCCGTCGTCCTGGTTGTCCTGGTTGTCCTGCTCGTCCGCCGGACTGCGGTGCACCCGCATGTGCTTCATCAGCTTCTGGATGTGCGAGCACTCGAAGTCGCAGGCGGTGCACTTGTACGGCTTCTCGCCGGTGTGGGTCCTTTGGTGGATGATCAGGTTGTTCTCGAAGCGGAACTTCTTGTCGCAGTAGCTGCACGCGTAGCAGTTGTTGCTGGCCTCCTGCAGCGACACGTCGCCCGTTTTCGAGGGCGGCGTGCTGGCGGAGCGCGGAGTGCTGGCCAGGATCAGGCCCAGGCTGCCATTCTCGGAGCCACCCTCTCCCAGTTTCTCGGGCGGAGTCAGGGAATGGGGTCGCGGGATGGCCGTCAGTTGCTGTTGTTGCTGCTGCTGCTGCTGCTGCTGATGTTGCTGCTGCTGCGAGGGCGAGGGGCTCGCGAAGTGCGGCGATTGCTTCTGTCGAGGACTCGGCGAGCTCGAGTTAACAGTGCTGCCAGCTCCAGGGCTTGTTGTGCCCGCAAGCTGACGCAATCGCTGCGAGTAAAAATCCATCTGCTGCGGTTCCAGTTTCAGGGAGCCACCTGCTCCTCCCACCAGACCGGGCGTGATCTGCTGCTGCTGCTGCGCCTGCTGCACGGACTGCTGTTGCTGCTGCTGTTGCTGCTGTGCGGATTGCTGCTGTTGCACGGACTGCTGCTGCTGTTGCTGCTGCTGCTGCTGCTGTTGCTGTTGTTGCTGCTGCTGCTGGGAGCTCAGGGATGGTGGCGGCAGGGAGGCCGGGGGCACCGAGCCCCGCTGGCTGCCACTGCTGCTGGAGGAGGGCGGACGCGGCTCACCCGATCCCCCGGCACCCACCACCTGGCCGTTCGCATTGAACTGCGCCTGGGCTGCGGCGGCGGCGGCGGCCAGGTTGAAGCCGTGGTGGCGAAACTGCTCGCTGACCAGCTGCTCCATGCGGTAGTGGTCGGCGGGCGAGGGGCGTCCGAAGAGCGGCGCCACCGTAGGAACTACGTTTCCGGCCTGGGCAAGCGCCGGCGGCAGTGGCATGCGCAGCAGCTGGAAGGGATTGGCATGCATCGCCTCTGGCGGCGGCAGCAGCGGATGGTGCCGCATACCGGCGGCCATGGCGGAGGCCAGATTCTCCCGCTGTTGCTGATGCACACGCTGCTGTTGCTGCTGTGCCTGCTGCTGCTGCTGCTGCTGCTGCAGCTGCAACTGTTGCTGCTGCTGTTGCTGCTGCGGCGAGCCAATGCTGCTGGTGTTGCTGATGCTGCCACCGCTGGTGTTCACCAGCGAGTTGGAGCAACTGGAGCTGACCGAGGTGGAGAGGATGGCCACCGGACTGCTGCGCTTGGCGGCAGGATTCGGGCTGACCGCTGGCTGCGGACTCGCCAAACCGGAAGCGGATGCTGCGGCGGCGGCGGCGGCCAGGGCCAGAGCACTGTTGTTGAGGGCGGCGGGCGTGGCCACCGTCAGGGTGGCGCCTCCCACTCCCCCGGGACTCTCCACGTAGATCTTCACGCCGTGCGAGTGCTGCACGTGCTGGATGAGGCGCCAGGCGGAGGTGTAGCGGGTTTTGCACGTGGAGCACGTGTAGTTGCTGGGCTCTGCAAATAGAAGAGGAGGATTCACGTTGAGTACAAGGTTAGGTCAAGGTTTAGGTCATAATGATTGGAGGAGGGTATCAGTATAAGGGCAAGTCAAGGGATTCCAGTCAAGCATTATTGGCCATATAAAATAATTGTTTTGATATTCACATATTGTTCTACAAAAGCGCAAATTAAATAGTTCAATAAGACAAGTTATTAAAAGAGCTAATTGTTTCAAAAGCTATATTTTAGATCCCCACAATTCCCAATGTGTTAACTATTAAATTTCCAAATTTTCCAGTGCAGCTCTTAAAGCTATAAATTGCATTACCAGCTTAGCTAGACTTTTGCCCGTGTAAATTCAGGTTGCCTGGCAATTTCGTTATTAATTATTAATGAGCATTTTGCGGAGGAAGGGAGAACCGCGGATCCTAGCCAGTATTTATTTATTTATTGATTTTGCAGCGCGGTTGGCATGCCAAAATGCGCCAGGACACGCATGAAACCCCGGACGGAGATTGCCAATATTGCGAAGGATATTGCCCTATGCTAAAGCACACACACACACACACAGGCACATGTGTGTCCTTTAGTTTGTTGCGGTTTTGTCGCGACATTTGTTAATTTGCCATGGCGGAAATGGCAGCCCTAAAAACCACCCACCCGAATGTCCTGCATCCCGTGTCCTGCGACACATGTGCCGCCGCCCCGCGCAACAGATGTAAAATTGGAAAATTTATGAAAAATGTGCAAAGAAGACACTTTTCGTTTTCGTGTTCGTTTTTCTTTTTTTCATTTTTTTTTTTTGCGCCGCCACTAAAACGAAAATTTGTAATAAATAAAAATTGAAAGCCAAGGCGAAAAAGGCGAAGACGACGCAGGCTGGCCACATGTCGCCACCGAGGACAACAAGGTGTTAATGCCATCGAAATGGAAACTATGGGGAACGCAGTGAACTACCCCCGAGATGAGGACGCTCCCTGCATTTAAATGACGCCTTTAAAACGCACGAAATGAAAATTTCCCAAAATTATCCATAAAAAAGAATGGAAATGGAAAGGCACGAGACAGGACACGCATTCTCCACACTTTTCCTTTTTTTTTTTTTTTTGTATTACTATACATTTTATGGGAATCCACATTAAACTTGTGCAGGGGAAACTGAAAATGAAACAGCTTCCTGGCGCTGTCAAAGGTGAGTCGTGTTTAACATGATTTCGTCGCGACCCTTTGGCAGCGGGGTTCAGGATCAGCCTTCAGAGCCCAGGATCCAGGATCCTGAGATCAGGGATCGCCGGCCCGCATGCCACAGGAAATGCAAATGAATCTGACAGATAATACGTTCGCAATGCCTCATCCCCGTGGAAAACACAAGGAGCAACCCTTGAATACTGGCGGAAAGGGTTGGGCCCGATCCTCAAAGTACATAAAAAAAGAGGTAAAAGTTGTCGAAAAACATCAGGCATTATTTGTCTGATCCTTGATCGCAGCTCGCGATGCGCACGCGCTTCAAAATAATTATTTAGATAAAAAAAATGGGCAGAGGAACGGGTAAAACACAAAAGGCGCGGGTTTGGCACGTTCTGATTCTGTCAGCTGTCGAATGCGGGAAGATCCGACACGGCAAATAAATTTAAATATTATTTACTCTTCAGTTAAACAAAAAAATAGGAAAAGGTCTCATTAATACATTTTTTGTGTATTAGGAAAATACCTATTAGGCTGAGGAATATTTATAATAAAAACATATTCAAGTCATATACAAAATTTTTCTTTCTATCAGCTGCTGTTTCAATGCAAAAAAAACTCATTTAAATATTATTTATTTTTCAGATCAAAAAAAAGAGGCTTAAGCTGGGTTTTTGTTTTTAGTGTTTCAGTTTTGTAAAAGGATACCTTATTTACATTTATTTTTATTTACATATATGAAAAATCATTTCTAATTGTTAAATCAAGCAATCTGTCCTAATAGTATTTATATTTATTTTTCTCTCTGCACTCCTTGAACGCAAGGAGCGGATGTGCTGGCACCGGAAATGGCAAATTGACCGCCAGGAAGTGCAGTCGTCTCACAGTGCGTATGAGCGATGCCAGCGGGTGGCGAAACAGAATAAAAGGGTTGCGCGCGTAATGGGATAATTGTTGCAGCTTCGCCAACTGTCAGCATCCTAAGCCAGTCCGTATCCTTTTCCGGCATTTTCCGCACAAAGGACACCGGGCGCAGGACATCTAATCCTGCTCGCAGGACGTGGAATTGCATGAACCCAAGGCATTAGCCATTGATTTCGACCATTCGACCGCTTCGAGTGGGGAGTTTTTTACACTCGGCTTTACATTTTGTTTTTCCTTTTTTTTTTTTGGCTTAGTGCCAGCATGAGTCAATAATTGCGGTCTGAGCCTTAACCCCATACCGCCCAACGCCCACGTGACCCTTAACCCTTAACCCTCTTGATGGGGTTTCATTGTCGCTGCGGTCGCGACATGCTGAGCCTCGAAATTGATAATTAACACGGCTGGGCTGACAGGTGAAAAGTCGTCCTGTGGCAAGGACATGTTGCATTTACATTTTTGCAACAAATATCCATTTTGTTGACAGTTGGCTTTCTTTTATTCAGCGAGCACGGGCACTGGTTGCCATGGCGTATTTATAATTACCAAATGGCCAACAATGGCCCAAAAGGAAGGAGTTAGGTTGGACAGCCACTGAAGTAAAGTACAGAGTCGAACGGGGGGAAAAAAAATAGGGAAAAAGGCAGAACAATGCGTAATTAACGCAGCTCTGTGCGATGTATCTGTAGCTGTATCTGTATCTGTATCTGCGGATGTATCTGTAGCTCTGGTCGTGTATCTGTGCATCTGTGTATCTGCGTCTTGTCAGTTGGCATTGTCAGAGTCAAACAACTTTTTGCCGTATTGTCAGTGACTTTTGTTGTTCGCTGTTCGTGTCAAAAGCGCAAAAGTTCAAGGGTTAAATGGCGTATGTGTAGCTGGTTTCTCCCCTTGAAATTCTGTATCTGTATCTCGGCATCCCGATATACCATTTTTAAGGCCAATTTTATGTTGTAAGTCAATCGCTTTTTGGCTGACACGCGACCTTCGCGATGTGTTATTTTTTTATTTTTTGATTTTTTCTACCTATGCTTCTGACCTCTCTGGAAAACAACGGGCACCTCTTTCAGCGGGTTCAAGTTGCGAGGAATTTTGTTCTCATATTTTTTGTATTTTTATATTTTTGAAATATCCCTTGTTTTTGGCCAGCTTTTGTGCGTGTGTCAAGTCCAGTGCGATGTCCTTTGTCCAGTCAAGTGGCCTTTCACCCCCTTTGGCATTCCTTAGCTGTTTTTGAGGCATTCAAATTACCCTCGAGGGCAGCTTCTGAGCTTCTGAGCTTCGGCTTTATTGTCCTGCCTGGCTGTTGGTTACCCCTAACCGTTGCCATAGTCCTGCTGCCACTGCTTTTTCTGCCTTTTCTGCTCTTTGTTTTTGTTTTTGTATTGCTGTCTTTGGCTTTTCATCATCATTTGCATTGAAATGTCAAAGTCAAAGGCCAGAGAGCCGGGGTTTCGATTGTCGCGCTCGCTGTCCGAGTGTCCTTTTTCGTCCTGCTGCAGTTTATCAGCATTGAGAGCTGCGCTTTGAAGTCCACAGTCCGCAGTCCGCAGTTCGTGGTCCATGGTCCATGGTCCGTATTATGTAGTCCACAGCCCGCAGTGTCCGCGCTTTTTTCCCCGTATCATTATTGCGTTGTGTACGTTTTTTCTTAGGGTTTTTTTTGGATTTAATGCAGCTGCAGCTTATCGCCGAGGGCCCGCGGCCCGATCATCACATCAAACACATTTTTTATTCGACGCTGCTTTGGAGGGAATTTTAATTTTGCCACCCAAAAATGCGTCCTGCTATTTTGTAGTGGAGGATGGGCAACCCATGGGACTCGTGGGAGGACTCACCTGTGTGGACTGTGTTGGCCTCGGCATCGACCAGCTCCATTTTGGGCCGCTTGGCCAGCGAGCGCTCCTCCTCCTCCTCCTCCTCCTCGTTGTCATCCTCCATCTGGTGGTGGTGATTGGCGCCCTCCTCCTCGAACGGCTCCTGCTTGACCTTGGCCTGCCGATCCTGCCGATCCTGCTCCTCCAGCTCGCAGCTGCTGTCGCCCGAGGATTGGCGCTCTATGGCCGCCGGACTGGAGGGGGCGGCATTCGAGTCGAGGGTGGTGGCGCCCGTCTCGCTGTCCTTGGGCGTGGTATTGTCGTTCTCTGCGGGGGGATCGAGGGGTGGTGGCATTAGTACACCGACAGAAAACAATGTCACTTGTGACTAAATAAAACTCAGCTTGCTTGAAGGCTGACAATGTAAGCCAAGGCTTGCTTATCTCCTTTTTTCTCTCTTTCTTTCTAATTAATATTTATTTAAGCTGTTCATTGTTAATAATCATTTCTGATGACAAGAAATCTAAGTTTATCTTGTTGATGATTTTAAAATTATTACTAAATTTTCATTTGTTTAATACCAATTAATGTAATTGCATTTATTGGTATTCCAATTCTTTTAATTTCTATCCTTGCTGAAATATCCTTAAATGGGAAATAGGAAAACTCACCGTCTACTAGACGCTTGGGCGTGCTACTAGCTCCATCGGCCAGGAGGTCCGCCGGACTCGGTGGTGGTGTGTGGATCCTGGAGCCGCTGGCCGTGCTGCTGGCCGCCGCCGCCGCTGCTGCCGCCGCTGCTGCTGCCGCTGCCGCTGCGACCGCCGCTGCTGCCGAGGCGGGAGCGGACTTGCGGCCGGAAATGGGGGCGGAGATCGAGGGGCGGCGGTTGACGAGGCTGAGCGGACGACCCTCCTCCGCGTCGCGGTCCATCTGCGGATTCTGGGTGGCGCACTGGCCGTAGTTCTCCTTGTTGCACTGCAGCACCTTGTGCTGGATGAACTTGACAATGTCCGAGAGGGCGAACGCCTTCTGGCAGGCGCCGCACGTGAGGATGTCCTGTGTGGCCACGGCATCGTTCTCTGTGGAGTCGGAATCTGTGGATGCGAAATAGAAGATGGCACTCCTTTAGTTGGCAGTTCATAAATCTGGCAGGGGCCACTCATTTAGCCCGACTGTTTTATGGCCATGCCGAGTCGGCTTCATTAATTGTTCCCAGTGTAAATGTGAAAATCCCCTATTTACATATGGCCAGATAAGCAAATATGCCCGCCGCGAATGCCAATCTCCCCGTGCACTTTAATTTATTTGCCAAATGCCGGGGAAACAACAATAAAAATAGCCCAACAACCGCCCCCTTTTTCCCGCGCCAGTATTTGCATATGTGGGTGTGAGAAGGAGATTCAGGATTTCGGTTTTGGTTTGGGTTTGGAATTGGGTTTGGGTTTGGGTTTCGGTTTGGGCTTCGGTGGTGGATTGATTGTGTGTGCATGACCATAAATTCCAGTAGCTGTGCAATTAATTCGGCTGCTGCTTTTTGCCATCGCCCCATACATTTACTCGCATATAGTATCTGCGGTTGTCATGGCTTATCTGGCCCAGAAATTAGCAACACCAGCGAGCGTACATATAAACCAAACGAACAAGAACTGGAACACCCAGCTGAACTTAAGCGCCCCGAAGGCAGTTAAACTTTTGTTTTCGATTCCATCGACAGGACTTGATTGACCAGAATGGCTGGGAAATGAATAAGGAGGAGGACGTGAAGGAGGGAAAGGAAAATGGAAGGGGACTCCTTCGCCGCAGGACACTCGGGGGAAAAAGTTGAAATCGAAAATGCACAAGTTTTCGGTCAAGCGAAACTTTTTGTCTCATATTTATTTATTTTGCATCCCTTTTTTTTTACGAACTATAACAATACACTGCTTTATGATTTACAATACTAGAATCACAGAATTTATAAAATTTAATTTCCGTAAGCATTTATCTGAAAACTATAATCACACAACTAATGCTAGTCTTTTTATCACAGATTTTCCTTGCTTATTTTTTATCCATCAATTGTGTGACTTTAATCGAAGACATCATCCTCAATTACAGGACATCCCCGCCCAATTCCACACACAGTTGTCAATTAGGAAATAGATATATGAATTATTGACTCCCTGTCGCTTTGCCACTTGTCCTTTATATTTTTTTATGTCCATTCCGGGGGCAGTTCGAACAATTTGCGGTTTGCCCTGGGTCCAAACAATAACTAATGCGCCCTAAGCGGGGATATTCCGACCGCCCTTCCAATTGTCCTGCCAGGAGCTACGCTTTTTTATCAATTGATTGTCCTGCGAGGGGGTGACATTCACATGTGTCCTTGTAATTTCTGCTGATTGCCTGGGTGGGCCACGCTCAATTTTCGCTTATTTTTTTATATACGCTATTTTTGTTCCCAAAAAAATATGTTTTTCTCTGCATCCCCCGATTGACCTTTTTTTTTTGGGTATTTTCCAGCTGATTAGTAGTGTATTTATTGATTGGCCAGCATGCAATTGGCCAGGGCCAAAAAAGCAGGTAAAATAAGAGTCAAGATGAACGGTGCTCTGCTGTTTTACCTGCTGTCTTTTTGAAAATGGGGGCGTGGTCGAGCGGGAAATGGCCGGGGGCGTTGCCCGATGATATTTGCCTAAGCGATTAGATTAGATGTTTGCTCACAAGATTAGCAGACAGACAGACAGACACAGACTGCAAGTTACGATTATGAAAAGGAAAACTTATTGACAGCATGCACAATATTGCGCCAGCTGAAGAGGGTTAATATTTAGGGGAACGGTGGGAAGGGGGGTTGGACAACAAAAAAAAAAATAAAAGGTGAAAGGGTGTGAAGCTGTCAAGCGTGTCAGTCCGCCTGACAAGTGTCAACAGAGTCCTTGCCAAATAGATTTCATAAAAGTGCCAGCTTATCGAGACCGAAAAGTCATAAATTGCATTAACCCTTTCGACAGTGACCAAATCGAATGCGATTAAAGCAGATCAAATAGTGAATATAGAGAGCATTGTTCAATTAATATTTAATGCCATAACTTTATTCTGTGTCTTTGATTTGAACTAAACTCCCAAAACATATTTATATTTTCCACAACCATCCAGCATACAATTAACGAATAATTTGCTATGCATTCGCAATCTCTTAATAAAGTGCTACACTTCTTTTTCCGCCTTTGGAAATCAGAATTTATTAGCTGATGTGTGATGTCATTGGCATCTTTTACCCTCTTGCCTTGCAAATATGCGTAATTAATTCAGCCGTTTTCCCCCTCGAAGAAAAAATAAATAAATTGAAGTGCGTCGATTTGTTAACCGCGCAGCTTAAGCCAAATATTTACGAGCTGCGACTTTGGCCTAAAGCACTCCTGGCCATTTAATGCAAGCCTCCGGCCATTAATATCTCCCCTTTATATATCTAGGATATGTCTGCGATACTTTCGGGCGGGGGGAGGGGGGGTTAGCCAAGTGGGACAATTAAGAATTAACATATTAATAGAAGTTTTGCGCAAATTATCAGGACAAGAAAATATGAAATTCGTTCGGCTCCTTGTATTTTTGTTATTTATAACGCTCTCGTGTTATTGACTGCCCAGGGTTGGGGGCGTGGCAGGCGAAAACAATACGTTGATTGTGCTAATTTATGCCCCCATCCTGGCAGGAACACACACACACACATATGGACACACAGACTCAGGCAAGGAGTCGAAGGATTCGAAGTATTCGGTTTTATGGCCCAAAGGTTATGGGTGGGTTGCTCTATCTGTGGGGATGCCATAAAAACCAGGCTGAGAGCGCCACATGGTCGTCCTCGTCGGCTGTTTTTAGGTGCTCACTTTCGCAGGACGAAGGACACAGGACGCAGGACGCAGGACCCCAAATGAAAAATGGCGTCAGCCGAAAAAGCCAGGTCACGAAAAACTGGACCAACTTTTGGCGGAGAATTGGCGAAACTTAGGCCTCTTTAAGACCTCTCAATTGAATAAAAAACTATTGGTTTAAGAAAGTAAGTAATCTTCCTTAAATATATTTCTAATATATACAATCAATTTATAAATAAAAATCCTTTCATTTATGCTGCAAAAATCGAAGACTAAAGACAACTGAGTGGGTATTCAATTATAATAGCTCCAAGTGCTCCACTTTGTTGACGTGTGGTTAAATAAAAAATAAGAAAAAACAACGCAGAAATAATAATAACGTACGCCCTGAAAATGCTGAGTAAATATTTAAAGACAACACTTTTTTTTTCTTTTTTTGTTTTGTTGGACTTGTAGTATTGTTTTTTTGGCCAACTCATTTAAAAGTTTTAACAACAACGAAAGAAAAGGGTTAAACAAATTCGAAATTCTTTTTGTGGCAGGCGATAACAGTCGGCGGGGGCGTTATAGTATATAGTATATATGTTGTGTCCAACAGGCGGTTTTTTTTGTTGTTTTTGTTTTTTTATTATTTTTTTTTTTTTGGCTGACAGTGACAAAGCGACGTCAGCAGCTGAAAAACTCAAAATCAACTGGAGCCGAGCGGCCCCCGACTTAATTTGTTTAAACAAATTACGTGTGGATAACACAGCGATACGGATACATGGAAAGGTGTTTAGCAGCTGAAACTATAACAAACAGTGCGGTGTGGTATATAGTATATATATATATATATATATATATATATATATAGTATATATAGTGCCGCCTGGATTCACAATGATTTCTGTTGTGCGGGGGCGCAACAATATCGAAGCCCCGAAGCCTTATCACACGGGTCGCCTTCGCAAAGTGTTTTAGCATACAAAAATTTGGTTTTATTTGCCTACTGGCCCCTCTATCCCCCCAATAGACCCCGTTTTCTGGGGGTTGGTTTTTGTGGGGGTGGTGGGGGGTAACAACAAAAAAAAAAAAAACGAGGAAAAGAAGCGGTTAGCCAAAAGCTAGCGCGGCCTGCTGATAACACCCGCATATGGCGGCAAGGTAAGCGACTGGATATCTGGACAAACAAATGAGCAAACAAATGGAAACCCGACCGGAGACCACAGACCAGGTTCGAGAGACCAGAGACCAGAGACCAGAGACCACAGACCCGTAGACGGACGATTCGAAACCCGCCAGGTTGAGTGAATGAGCCATATGCAAATATGGTCGCGGCTCGGAATCGGGCATTAACATGTAGTCCACGTGTGCCCCTGTCTGTGTGTTAAGGCTGGACACACATGGCGACTGATAAGCCCAAAGGAAATGGGCACAAGGCATGGGTTCAACGGAAAAGAAGAGCATTCAACCAAAGGGGCACATACATATACATGGCAATTAATATGTGAAAACCCAAAAGCCAGGTGAAAAACTTAAATAAATACTTTACTTTTAGTCTCAATAAATTTCCTTGAAATTTATTTTAAGAAACGAAAGCCTTGTTAATGCCACATAAAACAAATTAGACGAGGCGGTAGAATATTAAACATGATAAGAGCAAAAAATAGCTATAGTACATAATAAATATTGATTGTTTAAATACTTTGTTATACGGTTAAATAAATTAATTGTAATTATCAAGTAAAAAAGTATACAACAGTGATAGTGAAAGTGATTATGATGCGCTCTAAGCTATTCATAGTGTTAATAGATCATCAATGTACTTTCGAAGAACCCAGCTAACTGTACTTCCGGTTGGCTAAAATCCAATTGGTCTTTTGAAGTCGAGCGTTGTTTGAACATCCGTTTGTAATCGAAATGTAAGTTTAAGGTGGACCGCTCTATTTGCTCAGAGCCAATGAAATGTTCCCATTGTTGTTCCCTGCTCACATCTTTTGATAAGACATATGTGGCTTGTAAGTTTTACTTTTCATTTTCAGGTCGTTGTTTTTTCACTCTCCTCTTGTTTTGTTTTTGTTTTTTGTCGCTAAAATATTTGTATTTGTATTGTGAGCAAGGTGCAGAGAGGCGATATAGAGAAGTTTGTTTTATTTCCCGAAAGTCAACGACAGCCACGACGGACATATGTAAATATAGCTGCGATCCATATAGGTAGGTAAGTAGGTTGCCCCCTCTATATGGAGTCTATACCCTCTGTACCCCTAAGTACACATGTGTGTGTGTGTGTGTGTGGGTGCGGGCGTTGGCTTATTGCCGTTGTAATTGTTGTTCTGGTTCTGGTTGTTGTTACCGTTTCTTGTTGTTGCTGTCTTCCCAGTACAACGCGCTTATCAAAAATTGTCCGCACATTTGCCTGTGTTTTGTATCTATTTGGGGGACAAAACAGAACGACAACGGCGAATGATTAAAGAGACACCCATGAAAACCATGGAAGAAAGAAGTACCGCACCAGAACAGGAAGAGCTGTTATAGGAATTGCTGGGAAGTTCCAAGAAACTCTGCGGTTATCTCAGTCCAAGATACATGAATCTGGGCAATTGCTTATTGGGAAATATTGGACATACTTTTGGTCTTTCCTGATTTGTCAAAGTGTTTCAAGGGAGTTTATAATTACAACTTAAGATATCACAGGAAAATCAATTAAAAAACAATTAAAAAATGTACCGACCCAAGTCTAATTGAAAGGATGACTATTGGCAATTAACACCCACATTTACAAGGGCTTTTTTGATTGGGAAACTTACGGCTCAGCGAACGGAATCCATGATCCTCACTGATCGACAGCATTTTGTTGTACATCTTAAGTTTGGTATAAAAAAAATGGTTTGGGGTTGTCTGTGTTTTTTTCTATATGTTATATGTTTTGTACTTTTAACACATCACAAGTTTTTGTTGTTTTTGTGGGTTTTGGGTTTAAAAAAAATAGTTTTTGTAAAAAAAAAAAGCGGAAGGCACGAAAAGATTTAAGTGACAGACACACGATCGTAGGTAATCCAATTGTCCTGCGTGTGGTTGTCCCAGAATGTTTGTTTATTTTCGTTTGTTTGGTTTTTGTAGGATTTTAGCACTTTCACAAGACACGAAGCGGTAACGGTTAACGGTTAAGTATCGGTTGCGTATCGGTTAAACCGTTTCGAGTGATTGTGGGAATGCGAGGTAATGGTAAATCGACGTGTTTTTGCCGAAGGATCTGATCTGATCGGAGGTCGTGTGTAGTGTGTTGTTGACCCCTCGGAGGCTTCACGTGGACTGACAGCTAGTTGGCTTCCTGGGACGCTCGAGGGTCGACGGTCGTCGGTCGTTCAGTCTCAGTCCTGCCGCTGAGGCTGTGCGGTCGCAGTCGACGTCGACCGAGGCAGCGCCAGTATTTTTTACTCACACACCGCTCATCTTTCCCTTTGACCCTCGAGGGTCGGGGCTAAAAAAAAAAATATGTAGAAAAAAACGTGTGTAGTCACCACTACACACACATGCAGGGGTTGCTACGCTGTCTCCCTCACTCTCTCCCTCTCTCCCTCGCACATGTTCGAGTTGCGAGTGGACCATAGGAAAAATGAGAAAAGGGGGATGAATTCATCTGCGGACGGCTGTCCGTCGCTGCCTGCGTCGACGGCGGCAGAGGCAGCGACGGAGACTGCGACTGTAACTGCTCCCCCCCAGACCCCCCCTCTGGAAGAAAATCTCTCCTCACATGGGAAATGGGAAATGGAAAAGCGACGACTGTCCGCCGCTAATCGCTGCCCAAATTGAGTTGTTAGGCGGCAGAGGGTTAAAATTGGGAACGAAGGAGTGAAACTATAACTATGTCACGGACATACAGATGGGAAAGGGGGGGATGGGGAGGGGGTGGATAGAGCGAACGAGTTAGATACCAGCGACCAATTGACCAATGGCATTGGTTTCACCTCGGGTTGGCCATGCGAGGGATCCTAACTAAAGATAACCCATGATTTTGGGTTCTGTTACAATTTACAGATCTTGAGGAAATCGATTTAAGAGGTATTCTAACTCATGTCACCTTAAGAAATCCCTAAAAAACTAATTAAGGTTTCATATTTATAAGTCGATAGTAGTTCCCATTAACATCATATATTGTCTAATATCCATTCATTTTCTAATAACTATAAAATCTTTAAATCAAATATATTTGCTTATAATTTTGTAATATCATTCATACTTGTAATATATTTTTTTTCTATAATGCATTAAAACATGTAAATTTAATAAATGCTATATTCTTATTGGTAAGTTTTTCTATGAATATTTTCAATGCTCAATGCTATTTTCTTAAGTGGATAGATTATAGAGTTCTGTGTTAGTAAAAATCATATTCGAAATATAGTTAATTTAAATGTTTTTAAATACAATTTTAAGATACATATTCCAAACCTTAGATGGTTTGCTATAAGATAGCACTAGTTTTGGATAGTTCTTAATTTTTGGAGATCATGTTTAGCAGGCAGAACTAATTAAGTTCGTTTGTGAGGAGGGATCATATGTAGAAAGGGAGATGCTGGAGTTCTGTTTCAGTTGAGTGAGCTATTTATGGAGACAATGCTCCACAGATCCTGGCAACGTCGGAGTACCTTGAACTCTCTTTCTCTCTCCTTCGGAATCTCTCTAAATCTCTGTATCGCGTATCCCAGCATGGGATGTGCGCAGTTCTCTATGGAGTTCCCATCGCGGAAGCTGCGCAATAAGTGTGGCGACCAGCCCCGATCTCGAAATCCCCTTCCTCCGGAATATATCTAATAATAGAGGACGCAATGCCAGCGGGGAGAGGGGAGGCGATTCGGGGAAGGAGATGGAGATGGACAGGCGGATGCGTAACATTTTCTAAGATTTTTGGTTCTTCTTCTGCCTCGCTGCTTAATCCTTTCCCTTTGTCAGGGGGTAAACGATTTTTTTTGTTCCTCATGTGTGTTGTTTTTTGTTTTTTTTTACTTTACTATACTATGCCTGCCAATGCCATAACGAACCCTGTTTTTTGCGCGCGCATTTAATTTTGTACCCCTCGGCAGGACGAAGACGCGGCGGCGCCTGCGCAGATGCGAGATGCCTTGTAAAAGGATGCTGCTAATGTCCTGGAACGCTAAGAAAAAAAACTCGTCACTCGTCCTTTGTGCGCTTTAATCAACGCAAGCGGGCAGGGAGCAAGGGGAAGGGGCAAGAGGCAAGAGGGGAGGACATAGGACATCCAGCCCGCGTCCTGTCGCCTTGCAATTATTTTTTATGCAATTTTTACCGATCGCCGCCTGCTTTCCTTAAAGTTTCCTTTTGTATTTATTTCGTTTTCCTTTGTCCCGCGGGGTAGTGTGATTTTTTGCTTGGTCCTTTTTGCAACCCCCGAAGGATCTGCAGGGAGTTGCGAATTCAGTGAGTCCTGCGAGTCCTGTGAGTCCTGCGAGTCCAGGTAGCGCCGTGTGTGTGTGTAACGGCATTTTTTGTTCTATGCAAATTTTTTCCTTCCCCGATATTAATTTTTTATGCCCCTCGTGCGTGTCCTTATTGTTTTTTTTCCACGTCCTCCCGATTCGCGTGTGTGTGTGTGTGTGTGTAAGCGCCTTGGGTTTCCTTTTTTTTATTTTTGGGTGGTGGCCAAGATTTTCCCAAGATATGAATCGCGAGGGGTGGGGTGGCGTTTGTGTCACATGTGAGGCAGGCAAAGGTTTTTTCTCCTGATTTAGATAGAGGGTCCTGGACGAGGACAAGGACGAAACAGCCGGCGCAGCTTCGCATTGATTACCGTCGCTTTTTTAATTCAATTCAAACAATGATAAAAAGGAAGATGGTCTTGGGTTCCGTCGTGGGTCTCTCACCCTAAGATGGGCAATTGTCGTCTCCCCTCGGTTACTTTGATTTTTTACCTTTACTTCTTTTTTTTTCATTTTGCTGTCATTCTTTTGGATAATTTTCCCTTGATATTCACGTTTTCCTGCGCTAGCTTCGGTTTAAATGAGCAAATCTCACTGGAAATGCATTCGTTTTTAACGGAAAATTTATGGCCCACAGGAAGGGTGACCGGTTTTCGGGGCTCCTTTTTTTTTGGTTTCTTGGTTTTTTGGTTTTCTGGGTTGGCTGGTTCCTGCGTGTTGCAGATAGAAATCCTGCGGCAAGAACTTTGCATTTTTTTAAGCAAAAAAGTCTTAGAATGAGTATGGAAATTGGATCGGTTTGTAACGGTTTCGATGATCAGTTAACAAAAGAAGGATATTAAAAAAAAGAGCTAACGAAGCATTATTTAAGTGCAACAAAAAAATTTCTTAGGTGTTTGAAAAACATTTTTTTTGGTTATAACATAATTTTTTCATTCTATCTGCGTAACTTGAAATTATGAATTATATTGAAGAATGTGCTGTTTATAAGACATAGTTGATATACGTTTTGGTGTCTCTGGGTATACTTCAAACAATATTGCTTTTAATCCTCTGCCATTACTTTTATTTATAGCACTTGCACTTTCCCTTTTGCATTACTTATTTTCCTAGCAAGACTTGCACTTTCTTGTGACCATAAACCAGTTCCACTTTGATAGGTTTTGGGTGCAACTGTTCGTTATCTTTCCTTTGGTATCACATTCTTGACCCTCAACCTGCTGCTGTCCTCGTTGAGAAACTCGCAGGACTCCTTTGTTGTTGTGATTGGATTTGTCATCTTCACGCATCGTGTTGGCCGGTCAAATCAATCAGTTCCCTGGGATCTCCACATAGATATTTTCCAATATTTTCAACCTTTGTTTGTGGAAACGGTTGAGTGGCCCTGGGAGACGTTTTGCTAATTCCCAAAAATAAGGTGAAACACGTCACTCTGCATAATGGCCCAAAAAAGGTGAAAAAGATAGAGAGAGAGTGAAACTCCGAAATTATGATTATTTCTGTCCCAGTGACAATTATTGTTCGTTGTTCGAGGTGCTCCTTTCACGATCATCACGACGATGATGAAATGTTGTCGGCGGACGTGGACACAGGTCGCTTCGGTCCCAAAAGACCGCTCAGACCCACACACATGCGATATGCTATACGGTATATATCAGATACAAAACACGCAGCGTTACAGATACAGATGCGGATACAAAGATACAAAGGCGCTGCCCAGATGCGAATGCCGAGATATGGAAACTTTGCGGGGGCGAGGGACAAAGCCACTAAATAGCTGCACGTTGGACAACATCGCATCTTGGACATGCCAAACGATCGGCGGAGGAGGAGGAGAAGGCGGAGGAACTGGAACTCGGGTCTTGGGACTTGGGGTTTCTCTGGGGAGCAGCGTCATC
Organism: Drosophila rhopaloa; assembly: GCF_018152115.1. Classification (NCBI taxonomy): domain Eukaryota; kingdom Metazoa; phylum Arthropoda; class Insecta; order Diptera; family Drosophilidae; genus Drosophila; species Drosophila rhopaloa. The sequence goes on along the minus strand of NW_025335123.1, from coordinate 7,793,692 downwards.
ATTGACACGCAGATTGTGCAACTACAAAGGCGCATTTCAGGCCAACGAATGTCCAACGTCCGAGGCGAAAATACACTGGCGAAAACACATTGGGTTATATAAGCAATGTCAAATACAAAATCAAAATTGTGTTTATTTAACCATCAAAAATAGCATTGGATATTTGTTATATATTTTATATTAAAATAGGAGTTTAATTAGAAATCATTTTTGGGCGATTATTACAAGTGTATTGTAAAGGCAAGAAATGCAGATACTATTTTTGGATTTCGTTAGATATTAAATTCTGTTCTAAAGTTATATTAATTAATTATTGATTAACAATTTGTCTGCTAGTTTCTTCCTCTGTAAACGCACACATGGAAAACTTTCTTCGCAGACGCCTTTTGTGTGGCAGGTAATGAAAATAGGAAAATAAGCTGAGCGGCGAGCGTATGACGACAATTACTCAAGTGACATCTCCATCAGCGAACGGAGATCTCTTGGCCGCCGGACGTGGACGTGCCCATCTTTTGGCCTCGACTTTGGGCCCTGGTCAAAAGGGGTCTTAACTGAATGGCTGATGTTGCTGCCGTAGGTGTTGTAGTTGCCATTGCCGTTGCCATTGCCCCATTTCGGATTTACAGACTGAACCTGAACCGCAGCCTCAATGCGGCTGTTCCCACTGTACGTGTCTCGCATATTGAACGACCATATATATATATATCCATAGAGAGAGATATCCCCACCCGAAACTGGCAACCAAAAGCCTCAGAAACGAGGAATGCGGTGGCTATATGCCACAGCGAATGGTCCACGAAATCGATATTTATGGAGTAATCAGAGACTTCGATTTATGCGATGGCTCAAAGTTGGTAAGTGGGTATCGAAGCGATAGAACGCAACCCAAATTCTCGAGCTATAAGTTTTGAAAAAAAAACTATTTTTATCACAGAAGCATTCTCCTTTGCAAAAACTAAGCAGAAAAGATTATTGTACTTCAAAACAGTTGACAATAAATGAACTATTTGTGTTAACATAAAAACTTTAAAGGGTATTCTGATAAATATAGATAGAAAATAGCCATGAAAATGTAAAATAATGCAACACGAGATAGAAAATCACCAAATAATTAGATTCCAATAACACAAACTCAAAAGTAGAACGAACATCTGGTAGCCTGTGGAGATCCTGTGCATCGCATCCTTTATCCCATTGCCGCATCTCCTGATGGGCTAATGGGCGTGTCATTGCCCTAAACACCCACAAATATCCCTCGCTCAACGAGATGATTTATCCGCAATAAAATCGAGGACAACAGGAGTAAATGTTTTCGAAATAAACACTGACGCACAAACGCTGTGCAAACGGCGGCAACCTGGCGAGTTACTGACCATTTCGGGATTGTCCTGGCAGGACAATAGCGGCAAAATAACAGGACAACGCCCACGGTAGCAATAGCAGTGCGTTTGGACCACAGATGGACATTCGGGGATATGTGGAAGGATGTGTCCACCAGTCACAACAACAGGCACGCACTCACAGTGGCAATCATAAATAAATCGCACGGGGTTAAGACCACACTGCGGCCATCATCAAACTGGAAAAGCCGACAGGCAGTATAACCCTCTAGGACCCAGAGGGATAAACCCCGGACAAGTGGCGCCTCGGAAGGTAAATTCATAAGTTGTTTGTGCTAAAATCAAATCTAAGCTTAGCTAAGTGATTTCCATTTATTATAACTTATGTTATATGTACAAACTAAAAAGATGTTTATATTTCTTCAGCACTTTTTTGATTTATTACTGAAGTTCTCTTTACTTTTAAAAACCAAATAAGAAAACTATTTGGATATAACAAAATTAGTTAAGTAAATCGAATTAATATGATATCTGAGCAGCTAAAAAAACCCAGTAAAAGAAAAATTGATTACATCAGTACAAATAAAAACTTATATTAATTTAAAATGCAACAAATCTTAACAGCTCATTTAATCCATATTCAAGCCCAACGTTTTTAATTGTATGAAATTCCAGATAAACCCTTTAAAATCTCCACGAACCCCAAGCCGACATCATTAATCAAACTATTTGCAACTGATAATCGAGCATAGATCGAGTGCAACGGCATATCGAATTGCCTGGCCGATCTGATGCATTATTATGTCAGTCTCGTAATGCGGGCGTAGCGCACCAAAGGGTTAAGCCGAATCGCACTCCACAAATTATCTAAGCTAATTTCGTTTTACAATTTAATTAGTTTGAATTTCCACATGTCCCGCATATGACCGAATTTATTAGCAACGGGCTGCGCATGCGTCTCGCCCCCCATTTTTTTTTGTTTTTTCTTCGGGTTTTTAGTATTTTGGGCTTGGCCGAAGGTCCGGGGTCTTATCGCCGTCTCCGGCTGGATGATTCAGTCAAGGTAAGGCCCGCAATTGGGTCAGGGAGCCACAAAACTGGGCCCCAAAAATAAAAAAGAGCCAAAGAAATGTACGAGTATGTTTGTACAAACCCAAAAAAAAAAAGTAAAACAGAAACCAGACTGTTTGTCATGCGTGAGTGGGGCGAACTCACTTCCGGCCTTTTTCTTATAGTTTTTCACTCATATTTCACGGCTGATTGAGGTGGAAAAATCGGCCGGGAAACAGCGCTCTATAAAGTTCAAGAGAGTCTCCTCTAAGCATGCTAATATAATTCCACAGAGTACCTACAGTTCTCCACAAAATAATAGTACTTTCTTCAAACAATTCTAAAGTTGGCTGTGCAAATTCATTCCTAAAGTCACAATCTTCTCTCTCTAATAATCACAAAATGATCGAAAAACTTACGTCTTGGTTGAGAAACGAACTTGGCTGTATCAACTGTCGTCTGGAGAATGGAATTGGTCTAATCGGCATCGGTGCTTTTCTGTTCATCCAATCGAAGAAGTGCCCAAAACGCCTGGATAATTACGGAATCAAAAGCTTGGCTCTAGCCTTTGGACTAATGGGCATGGCCCGTCTGGCAGATGTTAGTTTCCCGAAGCAGAAACCGAAGGATCAGGACACTCCGACTTTAAGGACCACGGAAGATCATGAGTTCTTCAACAGCCGTTAATTGCATTTGAATTTTTTAATTTATATTTTTCCAAAATTGTTAATGTAAACAAAAAATACCAATAATAATACCCTTTAATGTTTAATAAAATTTTTTGTATATATATATATTGGGTGCTAGAACTATTACTGTGCTAGTACTAGCTGCCATTGAATATTTATAATAAAAACTTAATAAATGATGAAAAACAGCATCTTTAGTACTTTTTGGTTTGCCCTTTTCAAAAGCAAGAAACTGCTACTATTATTTTGAACGCGGCTGTGTTTTGGGGGGCAAGAAAGAGCGCAGGCTTGTCTAAATTTGGCATTAATTGCTTGGAAAATGTCGCTCTGCCTGGAAAAAGGGGGCGGCGAGTGGGTGGTGGGGGTGGTCAGGGGGCAGGGGGCAGGGGCAGAGGTGGGGACTGTGCTGCTCGTGCAGCTTGCCAGTTGCAATTCCAGGTTGCCAGCGTCTTCGCCGTCTCCTCTTGAGGACAATAAAAGTTCGTGAGAACTTGATGCTTATCGAACTGAACTTGCAGACAATGCCGCAGTGGGCAGCGGGATCCAGTCGGAAAATTGGCCAGGAAAATGGCCGGGAAAGGGGGGCTTTGATTAGCCTGAAATGGATCAAAATCAGACACCGATGCTCGCTAGCAGAATTTCCCACAGTCGCCAACAGCCAACAGCTGTCCCTTTTCTTTTCTTTGTCGCCAAAAACCTAGAGACCCTCTCTTCTATTTTCCACTAGTTTTGCACACATCTACCTCTTTCACGTGACAGTTTTCGTCCTGCAAATGTGTGTCCTCCTTAATCCTTTTTCTCACGCACCAAAAAACATTTAATAAAAAGAGAGCGCTGAGGTTCTCAAGCATCCTTCGATCGATGACACGTCGCAAATATTGGACAGCCTGCAAAATGCGCACTCATTGTCCTGGCGATTTCGCTACAACTGCCCCTGTCCTGAATTCTGAATTCTAAGTTCTGAACTCTGCGTCCAGAGTCCTGGGCCCTCGTCCTTGTTCCCTGCTTGCTTCCCTTCAGGTAGCGAGCTATCATAATGATCGTGGCTGCATCTGCATCCTCATCGATCGACAATGGCCACAAATCCGAATCACGATCAATTCAATTACCAACTCCCCAAGCAGGATCTCGCAGGATCTGCCCAGAATCGCAAGAGGAGCCAGCTCACCTGCTCGTCTTTCCCATGACACATACTGCCGGGATTTTTGGGTTCTATTTTTGCAACTTTTCCGCTATTCGCGATCTGTCTGCACTGGCAAAAACAGTAGTTTTTAAAATTTAATTTTCGAATAATTTGAAACCTTGATTTAAAAAATGTATCTTTCCTTTTTTGGACATTTTTAATATTTATTGAAATCGTTTGAGACAAGTTATTAAATTGAAGCTATTAGTCAAAGACTGGAAGTTAGGACTTAATAGAATAAAAAGATTTTTTAAAGATGATTTAATATTTTTCTCCCGTTTCTAATATTAAACAATATATTCCCAAGAATTTGTCCAACTTTCTTGGAGAGTACACATATTTTCTTTCCATGTAGGGGCTAATCAAGTGGCAGCGGGACTGCGCGAAGGACATTGTCCCAGGATCTTTTCGCATTTCCACCGGCGCTGCTTTGTCTGCGTCTTTTCTGCTTTTCTGCTGAAACATGAAGCGGCCAACAAGTGTTTGGGCCTCAGGATGCAGGACCCAGAATCCAGCCTTCAGGACTCAAGACCCCGACCCCAGGACACAGGACTCCTGCATATGCGCTTAGTGTAATGGGATAAGCTGAAGGCCCGCTCTTTATTTTATTTCCCTTCCCGTCTTGCAAGTGCGCGATAATGAAATTTTATACTTGTTCCTGCCACTGGGCATTTCGATGGTACTTTGCTGGGAAATTGTGGGAAAATCTTTGTTAATCCCCGCCTGATGAATTGTTCGATCGATTGCAGGTGCAGCCCCATTGTTCGATCGCAAAACGAGATCGGTTCGCTGGTGTGAGGGCTAAGCCGGGGTTTCTGGTCTCGATTTGCACAATTACGATCGGCGATCAGCGATCAGTGATCTGCGATCGAGGATCTCTGGTGGATCGGTGGGGAAAATAAAAAGTTGCCCAAAGACATTGCACATGGTCAAAAATTGTCATTGGTTACATTTTTTTCTAAACAGCAATTCGTTTTTAATAAGACCACGCATTAGGTATGTTTAAGAAACAATTTATAGTATACAAAAATAAGCTTTTGAAAACAACTTTAATTTTGTAAACCCAAAACAAAACATTTATTTGTTGTATCAAAAGGTTAAATTTATCCAAAAGGCTAATATAGTTGAAAATACGAAGAGATAAAATGACGTTTAAGCTGTTTAAAAAATAGCGAAAAGATTAAAAATTTCCAAAATAAAACACTAATTGCCCAATGGACTAAACCGAAATTCTTTAGGTGAAATCTACTTTATACTCAAAGTATAATTTCCATAGGAAGGTATCCCCTCTGTTTGTTCAATTGATTTCCTTTCCCCGGCATTTAAATCACTGCCAATTAGATGCAGTCGCTCATTACTCACTGGCTCTTGGACTGATCATGTTGCCTGGGAACATTTGGTGGACGCACAATGTGGTGCTAGTGGTGCTGGTGGTGCCAGTGGTGCTGGTGGTGCTGCCATTACCGTTAGACTCACCTGCAAAGAGAAAAGCCGAGCATAAATTATTAATTAAGAAGTGGGGGAAGTACTATACAACAGCGGCGGATTCCAGTGCAAATAAATTAGTGGAGAGGTGGGAACTGCCACGTGTGGTGCACGCAAGAACCGTTCTTTCACCCACCAAACAACAACAGCAACAACAACAACAACAGCCGTAACAACTAAAACAACCGGTGACCAGTAATGACCTCTAGAGTAAAGGGCCGCCACCGATTCCATGTGAATGCCAAATGCGGAATCTTTTCACACTGCACTTGGGAAGACAAAAGAAGTTCGCATAACTGGAATTAAAGCAGCGCCAGCGGTAAACAGTAGTGCTAAATGGGCCAAGAAGAGGGCCTCCACCGCCGCCGCCGATCCTCGCATGCAATCGAAGTGGACAGCCCACTCCAAAACCCGAGTCAGTCACCCCGAAAAAAATAAAATAAAAAGCGGAAAAAAAGCAGAAGAAATAGAGGAGCTGTGGAGCCTCATCAGCGGAGACAATGGTGGGAATATTCTCATATTAAGAAATCGCGCGATCTTCAGCGCCAGATGTGTCCGTGTCCGTAAGTGTGTGTTTGTATTTAGTGCAACGCCAGGTCAGTACACCACCCAACCGCCCAGCCGCCCAGCCACCCACTACCATTGCCTTCACCTCCACCCACTTGCAACGGGCACAGGCAGCTTCCCCGCAGCAACAAGCAACTTGCAGCAGAAGCAGCAGCAGCGGCAACAGCAACTTGCAACAGCAGCAACTGCAACTGCAATGTTCATGGCAAATTCGCAACGTGTCGTGGTCGTGTCTTTGTTGTCATGTCCGAGAGTGTAACAAAGACCTCGACGGAGTGCCCCGCCCACTCCCTGCCTCCCTTTCCACACACCCCTCCCCCACCACCAAAAACGCCCCCGCCAAAGTAGCGCGAATAAACATTCAAGCGGCAGCAACAACAATAATTGCATTACACATAAAAATAAATTGTAATGAACTAAAGGAAGAGACTGCTGCAGCGGCAGCAAAAGAAGAAGAAGTAGCCAATGTGAAAATCGATGCGGAAGCAGCAACACAGAAAGGGCATTGCAGCAACATCAAAAGCAGCAGCAGCAGCAACAGCAGAAACTTGCAACTGCAACACATTTACCCTAGCTACTTTGTTTTACTCTTTCGGCTGAGGAATTTCCTACAATTCGTCTAACTGTAATTTTGTGCCGGGCTCTCTACCTGTTTTAAATATATTTAAATAACACGCCATCAACATGAGCAACAGCAACACAACAGCAGCAACATCAGGAACACAGCGGCAACAATGAGCGATATTAGAAAATTAAGAAGGGGGGAAAACTACAGGATACTTTTTAGAAAAAGCTTAGGATAAAGTGGTACAAAACTTTTTTGAGACAACGAAATTTTTTTTTTAATTTTTTGTGTTTTCAGAATAGATTAAATAAGTAAATTTATATTTGATTAAACATCTATAGTTATGGGGCCTAGAACTCTTTGAATTGTGCACATATCATTAGTTTTCTGATTTCATTTTAAAGTTGCTTGTTAAGAAACCCCGTATTTTGAGCTAGGCATTTGACAAAGCATGAAAAATATATACATAATACATTTACTAAGAAATTCACACACACTTCTCAATGCAATTTTTAAATTTTTTTGTATTTTCTATTCAAAATGAAAGTTTTGGTATGTAATCGATTTTATTTGGTTAACAATAAAACGTTTACCAGATTAAGGACCAAATCTAAGGTGATTCATAAAGTTGTCAAGGCGAAGAAGTCCTTGCCCACAGAAAATCACACGGGCAACTTGAAACACATGTGCCCTTGCATATGTATTTGTTTGTTGGACAATTAATTAGCCATGATTCTCACGACCTCAAATTAAGAGAAAAGCCATATCAAATACTAAATGGAAACGGCAGCAACATTAGCAGCAGCAATTGCTGCCACAGCAGCAACATCAAGAGCACAGCAGCAGCATTGAAACGGACAATGGACAACGGACAATGCAATGGCCCTAAGAGCTGGCTTCCAAGACTATTTGGGGAAGAGTTGCAAGTTGCTCATAGCGAGTTGCTAGTTGCCGGTTGCTGGTTGCAAGTTGCTGGTTGCTGGTTGCTGGTGGCAAGCGCCAGGCATTCGGGATTTTTTGGGGAATGTCAAGCGGCCTTTTGGAGGCGGCGTTGGTGGAGAGTTCGTCGAGAGCATGTTGCTAGATCTGATTTAAAGCGAAATTAGGAATAATGGCTATGGCCTGCACATGACAAACACACATATATATATATATATGCACTGGGCGAAAAAGAGCAGGGCCGAAGGGGGGGCATTAAAGGGAGGCGTTGACAGGCAGCAAATGCGAACAAGACAGCGTTTTTTTTTTTTGGTTTTGGTTACCCAGTCGAAGAGAAAAAGAAATTATCTCACGGATAATCCGAACAACACGTTCAAACTTTTTTCCACCAGCTTTTCCTCTCTTTTCATCTGCTTTTCGTTTCGTTTGCTGGCTTTTCTTCTCGGGCTGCCGTTTCTCGGGCGGATTCCGCCGTGGGTGGAAATCGGAGGATGGAGGCTGGGGGATGGCTGGGGGGATCAGGGTGGGCAGGTGATGGGGTCTCACCCTTTTGGGACGGCCGAAGGCATTGACAGTGCGGGGGCGCCTCGAAGCCCGGCTGAAACAATGGCAAACTCAACTCAAATGCACCTGACGGTCGCTCTGTCCAGGCAGCAAAGTCGACCGCAGCTGGAGTACACTGAGCGAAAATATGACCTAAAGTAAATCAAGAAATTAGCAGAATATCGAATGAACACATGTGGCCTATCAGAATGTGTATGACTATTTAAGAATTTTAAAACCTTTATTTTCTCTTGATTCAAACATGCATTTTTAGAAGGGCTTTTGTTAAAAGTATTTAGTACTTGGCAAGCCGTAGAAATATTGATGATAATCTCAAAACGGCATGAAAATATTTTAATCAACTACATAAAACTGAACAAAATTTTTTTGGGATCATTTTAACTTTATCATCTTTTTTTTTATTGAATAAAACAGTTTGTTGGAGCCAATTCAAAGATCTGTTTGAAATACTATGTATATTTAAAATATTTGAATACACTTTTCTTAAAGTGTGCATACTGGAAAGTGTTTGGATGTCAGATCGGGCTCTGTGGTTGGTCGTCGCTCATTGTTGTTGCAGAAAGCCATTTCGTATTTGCTTAGTTGCGATGAGAGAAAGGGTAACAGATTCCCACAGTCGGCGAGACAACGGTACTCGGTGCTCGGTGCTTGGTGCTCGGCCAGCAGCAACATCTCCCGCCAGCCCAAGAGCAGCATCTAGCCAGCAGCAACATCACAGCAGCAGCAACAGCAACAGCAGCAGCAGCAACAACCAGCCGTTGACAACTCGCAGGCCATTGTGCCCATGAATGAAAAGAAGCCAGAGTGTTTCTGTTTCTGTATTTTTCCTCCTTTTTTGTTTTTTTTGGGCTCGCTGATTGATGAATGTCAGCCGAAAGTGTGAGGGCAGGGCAGGTGTCATGGGAACCTGTCGGGTGGGAGTGTGGAACAGGGGGGACCGCTGAAGGTCACCCAACGTGAGAATCGAAAATGTGGCACACTCTCCCGCATCTTTAGTGTTTGCCCAGCTTCTGGCCGAAAGAGCTGAGAGCTCCACTCGAAGCCTTCAATTCCTTCAATTCGAATTTCGAACGGCAGCAAACAAAGGCCCAAGTGACGTGCGACCCACGAGCAACCAGCAACCAGCAACCGACAACCTGCAACATGCCTCGAGCAACATGCAACAGTTGCGGCACACTAACGGATTGCGGACTTAAGCAGTCTAACCTACAAATCATAAAAATGAACAGAGACACCCGAAAAGGGAATAAATAAACAAGTCAAAAGTAAATTCGCATGGTTGCAAAGTTGAAAGTTGAAGTCGAAGTCGAGTTGAAGTCGACACTTGAACGGAAAGCCTTGTATCTGAAAGATACTCGTACTTGAAACGATGCGCACTCTGCTCCGCGTGATCGACCGACTGTCGAAGGGGCTTACAAACTGGCGGACAAGCGGACAAACTTACGGACAAGCGAACAAACGGACGGACAGAGCGACCTAGGTGCCAGCCATAGGGCATCCATATGGATGAGCTGTTTGTATTACGTTTGAAAGTCATGTTGCAGATACTTTTCGTATATCTGCATATCTCCGGGCACCTGCTTGCCACCCGCCGACGCTGATGTTGCTGCTGGGATGTTGCTGTTGCTGCTGCAACGTTGCCGTTACCATCGCCGCTGTCGTCACTTGCATATCAATGTGGCCGAAAATAAAATGTGACGTCTCGAGGTGCACGATTAAGAGACTGCAGCATGAGCAAAAGGCACAAGTGCAGATGCAGCTCGGATTCAGATGCATCTCAGAGTCGCCCAGTGCGTCGCTTGTCGGCCTGTGACGCAATGCAAGACGGGACTGCACTATAGAATAAACAAAGCAGCTATCAGGTCACTGTGAGAAATGATATGCCTAGCAACCAATGCAAATATTTAAAATTCTAGCCGTGAATATTGTGAAGGACTTGAGTTTTTGAGTAACACATATTTAGTACAGGTAAAAGGTAATTCTTTAAAGCGTAGTACTACTTGCTTTGATTGAAGATATTTTTTCTGTTAGAAAAAAGAAATACGTATGTACTAAAAAGTACACTTCAACGCAGCGATTTTAAGGACACTCACCATAAAAACCAAATGGCAGCGCCAACAAATATTGAAACTAACTCAATACAATTTTTTAACGTAGTTAGTACTAGAAGAGTATTAATAAAGTTTAAAAAATGAATAAGAATATATTGTTTTGACTCACACTTGATAAACCGTTACCCATTTTCAATCCTGCACTAATTACCCAAAATATGTAAACACTTTTTTTTGCAGTGCCCCCATAAACTGGCAGATTGCTTGTGGTAACATTGAAAGTGCAGCGTCGATGGCGTCGTGTTAGTTTAGTTTGTTGTTTCGGTTTTGTCTGCTGTGCTCTCTGGCATGGGTTTCTTCTATTTTATTTTATTTTTTATCTTATTTTTACCCAGTGCCATTTGCTATTTGCTTGGGCCTGGGCCTGGGCCTGGGTCCATCCACCAGGTCCATCCGACGACTCTTGCCGTCTGCGGTCGTCGGCAATTGAATTCATTGAATGCCCGACTTGAGAGTCAACCGCAGAGGCAATAGTTACAACAGCCAGCACAGCGAAACATCAACCGATGTTGAACAGACCAAAAGCTGAGCCCCCTGGTCGCGGTTACTTTTGCAATTTGTATTAAGGATTTGCAGCTGAATGGGGCAGGGACAGCAAATAGGGACACGTCTGCGGTCTGGACGAACATAGCGCATTTAACTAAGTCCTCCCCGCTTGTCCGCGCTGCCAATCCAATTTTCGGCTGAGCATTGGCAACATTTGCATTTACATTTACACGCACTTGCCGCAAGTTGGACATGCCGCAGTCCGCACACATGAACACACAGACACACCCACAGGACAATCAGGACAAAGGGTTTCCAGCTCATCCTCGCCGCGGGTATCAATCGGATTTGAGCTTTCAAAGCTGCCCAAGGACAATGGCTCAAATGACAGGGTGAGTGGGTTAAGTCCTGCGGTCCATTGTCCACCGAAAGAGGCTTGAATTAGGGATGGCAGGGACTAAAGCGGCATTTGATTCGATTCGGTTATCGATACACTATCTATGATACATATGTCTAATACATCTATTTTACTTTAATTTCTTCTCGTTTAAAATTCAGTTGATTAGCCAAAGACTATTAAACGGCTAAAATTATTAACAGTAATCGTAAGCTGAAAACAAAGGTTTCGAATTGCTAACAACTTCACCATTGAATTAAAATGATGTCGACTGTTTTTGAGATAATAATTCTTTAAAAAAACAACGAATTTTTGTGAAACTAAAAATGTTTTTACTAAATATGTTTCCAAATACAACGTTAATATTTGTAATGTATTTACAAGAGTTACTTAACAGGTAAATTGACAAGTAATAAATATTTGATTGTCATATCGCTTTTCCAGTCTCACACCAATTGAATATTAAGCCAAATCGGCATAAATTATTGGTCAACAATAAGCTGCCGACTGAATCGAGCATTTATGGGGCTTTGAAATGGCGTTGGTTATGGTTTTCACCCACCCACCGACTATTTGGCACATACTCGTATATTTTGCACATTTTCAAACTCCAAACGCACAAGCTTAACCCATGGCAGCCCCCCATTTACCCAGCTGACAACTTCTCGCCCTGCATTGACACCTTCCAATAATTTCGGGGGGAGGATGGGTGGTGCAGTGGGTGCTTTTGTGGGTGGTGCAGGTGGCGGAGTGTGTGGCATGCAGGTAGCTGCGATGCAGCTGCGATTTGTTTCACTTAGTTTTCGCCCTCGTCGCCAACGTCGGAAAATTTGCGTACGGCGTCGCTGGGATTTGGATTGTGTAAGACATGCACGCAACATTACCGCTACTCCCGCCCATTTCCCACCATTTTCCATCTGCTCGGATGTCGTGTAAGTAAGCCGATGGCAAACAGAGTACACGGCGACAAACGACTCCTTAAATGCTATATCTCATATCGGGATATTTTTAAAACCAGTTTTAATATTTAAATCAGTCCTCCTAATGATACAGTATCATTGGCATTACATTTAATTTAATTTAATTTTATGTGTTGAAACTTTTTAATCATTTCTAGATCTGCAATTTTCTTTTAATTACGTTTTTATAGTGAGCTGCTTAAATATAAAAACATATGTTTCACCATAAAAATGTGATTTTTATATTTTTACATTGAAAATAAACCTCAAACTATTTTTCGCTGAGTGCGAAAGACTAGTACATTCAGTTGGCTGGCAGTTGGATTTTCGGGCAGGTTGAATGCCATTCTACGTCCAACTGAGGCCGCAACTCGTCCACCCATCATTCCATCCATCCGTAGATCCATCCATCTATCAGTCAGCCAGTCAAGGCCACTAATTAGGTGTAGTACCCACCTCTCCATCCCATTCCATCCCACTGGCCACAACTTTTCCGATGCTAATTAAGCGACGATGCATCAAAGTTGTTCTGGAAAATCCTGCGTTTCGCTGCACGAAAATTCCGATCGGTTCCCAGCAGCAAAAGCAAAAGCAATGGCAAAATCGGGAACACGAACAACCGAACCAGTGAACCAGCGAACTACCTGACATCCTCCTCGGACATTGACAATGCGCCCTCTGAGGTTTTGACATGGCTGCTCCATGGTATTGAGATGTCATCGGGATTCAAACACACCGACCCGGCCAACAAGCTAACGAGTCCCGGCTATTGGCTTTTAGCTTTTAGCTTTTGGTTTTGGACTTACATAATTAGAGGCAACAAGTCGGGCCAACAGGCCCAGAGTTAAACCAGAGTTAAGCTGCAGTTTGCCCAGACCAGACGATTACACGCGCTGCCCATGTAATGGGGCCATGTTCGGGCTCATCTGATTGAAATGCCAAAACAACTGACACAGCGACAGCGGCCAAGGACCCCAAATATACTTAATACTCAGCCCATGACATCCACATCCACAGCCACGAAAATGCTGCAAAGCTGGGGGGTTTTCCTCAAGAGCAACTCACCTGAAAATACAAAAAGGAGGGAGAATGTTTAATATTAGTACAGGGTTATGGTATATAATTTAATAATAATAGCATACTAATCTTAATATATTACAAAAGTGTAAGCTTATGATGAGGATTTATTAAATAATTTAAATGTAGAATTCTAAAGCCTTACTTTTAATTCTAGTTAAAAAAAACAGCAAAGAACAATACCATTAAGATAGCATCTTATCTTATTATATCAACTTGTTTATTATATTAATAATAAAACCAGCATAGTATACAATAAAGTCACAAGGGTAACTTGCTAACATCAATTGTAATATCTGACTAAGTGGGTAGTCTCTAAACAATTTAAGGCCAAGGTTTAGAAAATAATGCATAATGTTTAATAGTCATTCTTTGTTACAAATCCCATTTGGTTGTGCAGCAGGGAAAGAGTGGCGAACTTTTACTCGGACCACAGGGCTGGAAAGGTTTTGGCACCTGGATAACCTGGAGGGCCCAAGGCTCAGGTGTGTGTCATTAAGATTCTCCCACGCATTCAGTGTCAGGTCTGAAGTGGCCGCCTGGCCAAGATCTCAAGCCCCCAGTTGGCCCCTAAAAGCAGAACAACAACACAAAAAACAAGAGCAGCAAAACAAAGGCAATTGGACCTGGTCTGGTTCAGTTCAGTTCAGTTCGTTTTGGTTTTGGTTTTGGTTTGGTTTTGGTTTGCTTGGGTTTACTTCACCTTAGAGTTCTGCTTTAAGACCGGTTCTGCGGTTCTTGCGGCTCTTGTCGCTGCCGCTCTGCTGTTTGTTTGTTTGTTGCAATAAAATGAAACGTAAATGAAATCTATTGTATTCCATATGAATAATGAGACAATTTTAATAATTTATAGACAACTTTCGGTTAACCGCAATAAGCCAAAGCCAAGCTGCGAGACTCTAGGTGAGACAATGGCTGAGGATTCCGATTCCGATTCCGCATCCCCACCGCAGAAGTTCGATGATCCTACAACTCGGATATGGATATACATATATATATAATCGTGTGTATATATATAGGGTTTCTCAATCTGCTTTCGCTCTATGCAGTCCATCGTTAGCCGTGATAACAAATCGCGATTGGCATCGCTTCCGATCGATCGCACAGACAAAGGTGAGAAAACTTTGGCCCTGAGTCTGGTTTCTGTAGTCAGTAGTCACTAGTCTGTAGCCGGTAGTCAGCAGTCTGTAGTCTGTAGTCTGTAGTCTGGGGTCTGTAGTCTTGGGTCTGGAATATGGATATGGAGTCTGGAGTCTGGAGAGTGTGGACCATTCATTCATTCATCCAGCCATCCAGCCATTCATTCATTGACCGCAAGACCCGCAGGCCGGTCCATATAGCCCATCGTTTGTAATTGTATCTGTCGCAGCAATAAGTCAAAGTTGTCCCAACTTGGTGGCTCCTCCAGAGGAGATGATGCCAACGTGAAATGTGTGGCCCGTGGTCCAGGGTCTCAGTTACATTTCGGTTACACGATCCCCGCCTCGATTTGCCTTCTGGTATTGTTTTATGGCTTGGCTATTAGCCGAGGAAGAGCTAATCTCCGCCAGCCACAGGTCGAATGGTCAGGAGTTTCGGTTCCGTCTAGTGGCAATTAAATGGCTTCAGGGCACGGGCGATGCCACGGGCACAGGTGAGACGAAGGGGAAGAGGTGGCCCTTTATTTATAGGATGCATTGCGGTTAATATCTGGTATTCGTAGCAAATAATGCATCCTTGGTAGAGTTGCTGTAATTGATTTATAATTATGATAATGGATAAATGATTACAAATCCCATCGCAAGTGGAAAATCAAAGCTTCCTTCATTAATGTATATTTTTTAACCATTTATTGGCACCTTAAAAAATATGCGATTTAAAAGGAGTTAAACAGTTCTCTGTTTTTTGTTTATCTAGTATAAAATATAAATCAAAATATTAATATATCGCTTTAATTGTTGTAATTTGGAGAACTTCATTACGATTCTGGATAAGAAATGTTCATCAGTCTGTTTTAAGTAATCCAAAATTAGTTTTATAAAGTGCAAAAATAATATGTTACCTAAAAATAGAAATAAATTCCTGACCACATTCCATGCTTTGGCCAAAACACTCAAGACATGGTTTTTCGTTTACCAAAATTGCGAAATGGGCGGAGTCTTAAACCGGACCCACATACGCACTCATATATACAAGTCCCCATATATGTGTGTGTACACACATCCCCACTGACCGCACACGCCCATTCGTCCAGTTCCAGTTCCATTTCCACTTCCATCCGAAACTGCAGCTCCATCGCCAGGAGTCCCTGGATTTTTGTGTCCCAACCCCCGGGGGCGTTCTTCGCATCCCTTGTGGACAACACTCAAAGCCAGCCAAAATCAATAGCGCCCCAATGTCGGGTTATGTTTGCGCCAAGGGGGTTTGCGGTGGGGTGTTTTGGGGGCTCGTTCGGTGGGTTTGGTCCTTCGAAAGATGGAGCAGCGCAGGTCCTTTCGTTCGGACTCGAACTCCAAGTGGAAGTTGAAGTCGAACTCGGACAGCCGGATGCGACACTTAAACGATGTGCAATGCCGATGAAGATGAGGCAAAGTGGGTGGTGCTTCAAGGGTGGTTCACCGCCTCTCCTACTGCTCCTTCTGCTTCTGGTGAAACCGAGAACCCCGCCAGGGACAGACGCCGACCAAATGTGGCCGATGACGTTGATAGTACACGTTCCAGATACACACATAGCTAGCCATCTCCCCCTTCCACCAAAGATACGGATACATATGTGCAGCAGGCGAATCCTTCGAATCCTTCCTCCCCAAGGCAACAATAAAAACTTGAATTTTGTTGATTTTATTTGCCGGCTAGGAGTTTTTGGTATCCAGCTACGTAGGACACAGCTCCTCATCCCTCGAAGGATGCCGCCTGGCAACGGTTCTCCGGGAATCGCCCAACTTGAACTTTATGCGCTGCGGCTGAGTGATTCGTGTTGGAGTCGAGTCGAGTCTCCTCTTCGCTCCCGAGTCCCGTCTCCCCAAACTTGTATCCACACGAAAGTGGACCTTGGACGTTGTCTGTCTGGCGGAGAGAAATCGACTACGGACTCCAGGACTCCGTTTCCATTCCCATTCCCATTCCGGGAACCATCGCCCATCGAACGCCCAACTCCATCTGCAGATGACTAGA
Source organism: Drosophila rhopaloa (assembly GCF_018152115.1). Classification (NCBI taxonomy): domain Eukaryota; kingdom Metazoa; phylum Arthropoda; class Insecta; order Diptera; family Drosophilidae; genus Drosophila; species Drosophila rhopaloa. The sequence goes on along the minus strand of NW_025335123.1, from coordinate 7,777,127 downwards.
TAGCACGCGTCGTTTTTGCCACTTATTGGACAGTCTCCAGTATCCTGGATTCAGGATCCGAGACTCAGACCCAGACCCAGACCCAGACTCAGGACCAGACTCCTCCCTTTTGTCCACCCCCTCCCCCACGAGGATGTTATGTATTTGCTGGCCATGTTCCCTCACCGGGTTTCAAACCAAAAAAGGGGGTTTATAGCCAGACTGCTGACTGCAATTTGGAGAACTTAACCGCAACTGGCAGCTGAAAGGGGGGTTAAAAGGGGGAAAGGGTGGGATCGGGAGGAACAGGACACCGCAGGGCAGGACACAAATTGCGAACAAATGAAAGTAGCGAAAATGTTCGACTAGAGCGGCGAATTCGCTGCACAGCAAAGAATTTCAGCTTAATAACTTTAAGTTTTGTGAATGAAAGAGAGCTTAAGTGTTATTTCTAACATAACTTAAAAAGTTTTTTATTTAAATAACTATTTTCAGTAAAAAAAATGAGGCAAAAATAAAAACAATTACCCATATTTAACTAGGCTTTGATTTTTAGACAATTGAAAGTTTATGGAAAATTCTATACTCTAGTTAACCACTGTTTTATGTGGAAATTTTAAAAAATTGTATGATAACATAACAATATACTTTTCTTGCAGTGCCTTTTTGGCTGTACATGTGTACTTCTGCTCTGGGTCTTAGTCCTGCTCCTGTTTCTGTTGCAGTTTCTGTTTCAGCTGCCTTCAACTCCCGCCTTCACCTCCTATTTTCAATCTTCCGCCATCATCGAGCTTCGTTTTTTCGGCAGTTTAACTGGAGGTCAAGAGAGCACTGAAAGCCATGAATCCCACCAATCTGCTGACGCATCCTTATGGTTTTCTGGGATGGAATACTCTGCTATAGGTCCTGGTCTATCTTGTTATATATTTTTCTTATTTACTTTCAAAATACTCAACCGGACCTTATTTTTGCACTTAAAAAAACCAGCCTAGAAAGCGCCATTTGGTTATACAACATATTTTGTAACATAACATCGAATAACTTATTTATATATAATTTATAATAATTGAAAAGTTTTTGAGAATCGTCGGGTTTATAACCCATGGACCAAATATGAAATTCAAGACCTTTAAGTTTCAGTTGGGACATTAGCTATTTGCCTCCATGGCCCACACCTAACCCCCCGCCGGTCTTGCCTTTTAAGCCAGTCACAGCTGCCATATTCAAATATGCGGTTTGGCACTCTTCAATTTACAACAAATCGTTCAAAACAACAGCAACAACACCATAAATCACACACAAGGCACACATACTGGCATGTGTGTGGATAAATGCATACATGTAAATACAGTGAGTTGGATCCTCCGCTTGCATTTTCTTACACACAATTGTCTCTTTTCTTTGGCCTCGCACAATGCAAAAGTGGGTGGTGCTTTTTGCTTTGGTAGGTGAGTTTGTGGGTGGGTGCTTTTGGCCTTTTGTGAATTGGTGTCCAAGCGTTTTATGTTTCAATTATGCGCAACTTGCGACCAACAATGGTGCTGCCTTTGCCGCTTTTCCCTTCAAATGAGGCTGTAAAAGGACCAAGAGACCGAAAGGATTCACCACCACCACCTCCTTTTCGCCTTCTTTTCCCTTTGGCTTTCCCTTGGCTTTCCGTCTTTCTCTGCATTTGTGTCTGTAGCTGTCTGTGTGTTTGTTGATGCATAAACTCTTTCCACATATGCAGCCACATCACTCATACGCACACGCACACATACACACATGTGATTGTTCGTCCTGCTGAATGTTTCCCATGTGCAATTTTCGCAGCCTGGAGAGGCCTTTGCACTTTGTGGCCCGTGCTAACTTGGAAACTGGCCAGAACTGGCGGCTAAGTTGGCAACTGTTCGCCAGTCCAACTGGGAATTCAATTAGGAACCTCTTGACTTCCCGAGGTCAGCTCAACCCATCCATTTTTGCTCTGGATCGTCCTTTTTTATACAGTCAATGAAAGGACCTTAATCTTTGATAAATTTACCAAAGATATCAAACAACAGAGTTTTATTATTATATAGTTGACATTCTTGCAATCAAAACAAACTGACTTATCGATTTGCACTTAACAATGTAACAAAATAGCAAATTTTTTCAATTCTTAAAATGTATAAAAATTTCACACAAACAAATTACAAATTTGTTTTTATTTTAAAGCTTACCTCTAAGAAAGTTTTAAAAAAATGTCTATCCTTTGTAAAACAAATGATTGTTGTTCGTCAAAATTAGGCATTAAAAAAAAAGATCAATGAGTTCTTAAGCGATCTCTAGACCCAAACCATTTTCTTTCCCGTTCCGCTCCTGACCAGTCTACCCCTTATTTCTTCAGCCAATGGAGTTAAGAGACTTCAAGCTGTGAGTGGAACTTAAAGATGTAATTTTCTGAATATTGTTGAATTATGAATTTCTTATGGGCATTTCAAAATGGCGTCTCGAGAGCTGTGAGTGTGTGTGGGGCAGAGCAAGCTGCGCAGTCGCAATAGCCAAATCGCGAAATCTCGATCGGAAATCGCAGACGATGACGATGCTGTGGCCAAGCCCAGAGCGAGATGGAGCTATCGGACACGAGTGGGTGCGAGCGGGACAGCGGACGAGAGACCGCTGGGCTTGGCCCGAGTTTTATATATTTTTTTCTTTTTTTTTCATTTTACGTTGGCTTTATCAAGGTCTGGCCAATCAAAAAGTCCAACGACACAGACGCACACGCCAAATGGAGAAAGAGTGGGCAGATCTCCAGAAAGAGAGGGCCATATGGCGAGGGAAAAAGACGGGGAGTGAGGGAGGAAGAGCGAGAGGGGGACAGCGGCGATCGACAAACAGACAGGTGTGAAGCAGTTTTAGCTTTTGCAGCCGAGACAATAACAAATATCGTAATACAGTTGCAGATAAGGCAGTATTAGGGTACAACAACATAAAGGGGTAGGGGTACAACAAAACCTGTTGTTATTGTTGTTGTTCCCCCCCACCACTCCACATTCTCTCTCACGCTCGCACACCCGATCGCCAACGAAGACGACACCGAATAAAAGCACGAAGGCGAATCGGGCCCCAACCGGTACGGGCCGAAACGGTCCAGGGCAGGGCCAAATTCAGCGACAGCAACAGCAACAGCAAAAGCCAAAGCTAAAGCCCCAAAGCCACCGGAGTAAATAAGTTATCAGGCGGAATTGTAACTGGAAACTGAATGAATAAATAAAAAAAGGGGAGGCGTCAACAAAAGCAAAAGCAAAAGCAAAATACGGATAATAAAGATCAGAGCGCGTCTTTGGAAATTGAGGAGAGAATCTACAGAGAGCGAATAAGATCATTTTTGAATCCAGCTTAAGGCAGATTTTTTCCTCAAAATCAAAGATCTTCATTTATCTTGTGATTCTCAATAAAATATTATTGTTAAGTAAAATAGACATTTTGTTGATATATATTCTTATCATATATTACATTTCATAATTTTGAAATCGATTTTATTATTTTTCATTCAATGTATCAAAAAAAACAATATTAAATAAACTGTTTTATAATAAGATAACAAAAATTTATAATATATCAGATCATTAGTAATAAACCTAAATCTCTTTATAGAATAATTTTCTAACAGCAAACTTGTTTATTGTAATGTTTTGATATTTATTGTTGTTGAAATGTGTTAAACGTTGTTTTCTGTGCAGAGACTGTAGACTGGAGACTTCAGAGAGCCACTTACGCACACCAATGGAGAGTGGGCTGAGAAAAGGTGGGGAAGAGGTGGGGAAAAGTTGGGAAGGAGGAGGAGAAAAGGTGGAGAAGAGGTGGGGAAGCGCAGCGAATGGCGAGCGAGCAAATCGAGAATCGAGAAACGAGGCAATTGAAACGCAGCGAAACGAACGCGTGCCCATAGAAAATGAAGCCAAGACGCATTTATGTATGGGGATGGGCAAAAAATCAGATATTTACTTTTAGCTATACAGCAATACATGTATAAAGAAAATGCTTTAGCTGGAAATGCGGATTGGAAAGAATTAAAACTTAAGAGATCTCAAGACACAGATTGCACTCACTAAACTCACGATGCGGTAAAGCTTATAAATAATAAATTATGCAACTCGATAACTAAGTAACAAAAAAAAATGTAATGAACTATTTTCTCATTAAATTGTATTAGTAAAACAACCATAAGACACTTACTGCGAACTAAAAGAACAACCGAAATATCAACCCTAATTAAATGCCTACCATTTGTACAAGCTTGTACAAATATTTCAAGATCGTGCAAATCCATAATTTAGATATATTTTTATACAAATATATTAAATGATGGCATACTTTATTTATTCGGTTCTTGATATGCATACTTCAATTATAATATTTATGAAGACTACACCCTTTAATATGCATCGAAACGAGGTAAGCAATTTGTAAGAAGAGCTCCGCATCACCCACTTCCTCCCACAGGAAAAAGTCGATAGTCCCTCCACAACTCCTCCTTCACCATTTCTCCCCTGCTGCTCCCCCTATTTTTTGCCGGGTGACGGATATCATACAGCATCATCCAACGCATCGCAGCCATCCCAGCTGCATGTCCCCTTCGATGACTCTGGATGCAGCTCCACTTTAAGGTGTGCAATGCAATGTGACAATGGCATCTTAATGATAATAATTATGCTGATAAGATGCGTGGGGCTCAGGGAGAGAAAGATGATGGGGGTATCGGGATCGGAGAATGGGGCATCCATCCAAGCGCTGATATAAATCGCTGGCAAACGGAAATGGGGAGTGCCGTGGACCCAAAGAACCATCGCATGCATTTGAGGTGGGGTCCCCCTGAAACCTCTGAAAACTTCCCTCTTCGAAAGCTCCCCTCAAAATCCAAAATCCCTCCAGAGACCTCAATCTTTACGTTCAGAGGTCTTTGATTGATTTATTTATTTGTGCTGGGGCAACGCACATACGGTTTTTGGATTTGGATTCACATCTTGGTTTCGTTTTAAATCGGTAATCATTGAATTAAATTATGCCGGGCGACGAGGGATGGGAGATGGGGGACAAAGATCCATCCATCCATCTGAAGGTATATTCGTCCAAGCCTTTTGGCCGCACCCACACCCACAACCTGGAGTACGACAGCAATCATCGAGGAGGAGTTGGTCACATGCCAAAATCATCCAGAAACAACAGCAACCCAGCCACCATCTCCATCTCCATCTCCAGCTCATTGGCTGTGAAGTTTTTATTGAATTCGCTGCCAAAACACCCACATGGCCCACGGTGAAGAATCCGAAATCCCGAGATCCGAAATCCAAATCCGAAAATTGTTAACAATATACGAGGCTACAGTGCGTTATGAAATTATTAAATGTACTAGAAAAAAATCAATTGCTCTTATTTACCACACTATAAAATAATTTAATTTTAGCAGTCTAAATAGAAAATAAGGTGGATTATTAAAATTATTAAGGAGTCTATAATAGTCTATAAACTCGTTAAAAAAATTTGAGCTCAAAGTGGTTATTGTTAAAAATGTTTTTTTTCTTTACCAACAAATTAAACAATTTTTTTAAAGGATAAAATGGCACGACAAATTACTCTTTTAATAATTTCTAATTAATAATTTGTGACTTGTGGACCTGACAAGGTCCACATTTGCGGGACGCACTGTACTCAGACTTTTAGCTGGGTGTGTGCACCGACTGGGTTCGACTTTGACTTCTCGGGGGATCGGATCGGATCGGAGGTTTCGGAGGTCCGGCAAACGAACGGATTGCGTGGGCTTTGCATTTCCAATCGGCTCTTTGGTCGCCGAAGCTATTTATAAACGCAATGAATGAGCAAACGGATCAATGAATGAGCGAGTGCGCTGAGCCAGCGAAATAATAATTGCTTGGCTCAATTAAAAACAAAGAGAAGAAAGACCCATGAAGACCCCATGCCGAACCTAGCTTGAACGACCACGAAAGACAAAAGCCCGTCAACAGCTTTGGAGGCTTCTTCTCGCTTCCTTCCTCTTGTGGTCTTTGGGTTTCTTTAAGTTTCCTCAGATGTCTTCGGATTTCTTCAGGTTTCTTCAGATTTCTTGGGGTCTCTTCAGGTTTCTTTAGATTTCTTTGCGTTTTCTTGACACTGCGTAGGCGCTGCCAAGCCCATGGATCTTAATGAATGACTGCCACGGCCCGAAACTAATCACACTGCAGCTTCTCTTCGAAAGACCCCGCCCATCTTTTGCGCAGCTGAGTTATTTGATCTTGGCCTAATTTATGCAAAATAATTATTATTTCTTCCCAGCCGTAAATTTGTAATAGTCTTGTCGATTTTTTCCCAGTTTTATTTATTTATTTTTTTTTGCTAAACGGGGATCTTCCGCATTTCCGGTTCGCTTTTGGCACGTGCTTTAAGGGGATGAGAGCCCAGCACATCTGCTGAAAAATAGTAAACAAAAACAGGAAAAAAAGACTTAGGAAAACCCATTGAAATTTTCGTTCGCGCCTAGGCAAATTTGTAGCGCGTGCGCAGGCCAAAAAGGGGGCGGCGGGGGCGTGGCAGGATACTCCACCCATCATCACTCACCACAGTCAGATGTTCGCCTTCGAACATTTTGCGGTTTGTTTTGCTCGCCGGCTACGCGCTTAAAAACAGAAAAAGTAGCAAAAAAATATATAAAAGAAAAGCGAGAAAAAGAAATTGTGTTTGCAGAGACACAAAAGGGGGGAAATTGGGGGTGGCGATGGTGCTCTAACTATGACAAAGGTGCCAAGTTCTGATGCACCCCACCCAACCAGCCCCCGTTCGCCGTTGAAAGTGAAAAGTTTGCCAAAGTGCGGGGCGGGACATCATAAAGTAAAAAAAAAATGAAAAAAGAAAAGCCGGCACACCAAAAATTGAGAAAAACCTTAAGAAAATGCGCGTCAAAACAAACGCAGGCAAAAGAGTAAAAGATTCATTAACTTGTTAGCTTCTGTTTCAGGTCATTTGCTGGGATTCCCCGTCGTTGGGGTTTTTCTTCTTATTTATTCTTGACAGAGGTTAAGTATACGCCAAGTTGGCTGTCCAAATAAAATAATAACAAGTGTGCTAACGAGAGTTATTGCTTGCTATTTGCTCTTGAATATCTTTATAACATTATTACTTCCTCTAATTTTTTAAAATTGAGTTAGAAACAGCCCGATTTAATTTTACTCCATCTAAAAGCATTTTCTTACTTTTTTTTCTGTTTATAAAGTAAATGAGTATTACAAAAAAAATATATCCTTATAGTTTAACAGTTGAGTATTTAAATATATCATAAATTAGTAAATATTTCAAATTCGGTGGTCAGTAAATAAAAAATAATTATTTCATGGCTTTCAACTGCTTATTCGGGCTTATTCATTGTGTTTCCCCTGGTCATAAAATAAAAACCCAAATCAGAAAAGCGAAGCTGGTTAATAAAAGTCAGCGAATAATACCCAAAGCGTTCACACTTATTCGCTTCATGCGCGCTTTTTGTGCCAGTGAAAAACTTTAAAAATTAAAAAAGTCGGCAAACAAAACCGAACAAAGGCCGAAAAGCGAGTGGAAAACAAAGGCGGGTGCAAAACAATTCAGAAAAATATGAAAGCTAAAGGGGAGAACGGGTGGCACTCCCAGGACTCTGACGACTCCCAGGACATGCAGGGCTGGCCAAAACGGATGCACCTAGCGAGACAGTTTGGACCTCTGTTTTTAGTTTTAGTCTCCGTCTGATTCTCAGACTCGCCGCAGCGGAAGTAACTCGCTGAGCGCTGTTGTGGCTGATTATGCTGCCAGTGGCAGTGCCAGTGGGAAAAAAGGGCTCGAAAAGGGGGTTAAAGGGGGGCTGCAGGGGGTCAACAGGGGGCTTCATGGGTGGAACGGGGGACCGGTGTCTGGACCATGTGAGCGGCGCTGGCGTCTCTCCCGCTGAGCAGCCCAGAACGGGCCAGTTTCAATTTATATCCGCCATGTCCTTGCCCCCCGCGAGCATTCAAATGCAGCAGTTCCCCTTCCTACACCGAAAGAAAAATTAACAGACCCTTGAAGTATTTTAGAAATCTAAAAGCTCTTAAGGGCAATGGAATAATATTTTTTTTACTATGTTTACAGCTGAAAAGGTAATATAGTTATATCGATCTATGATAAAACCATACGTTTTAATTACTAGCCCTTATAAGGTGATTATATACCACATTTTGAATTGAGGAAATTATTTCTTGGACTATTTATAAGAAAATCAGTACTGCTAAAACGTTTAGAATTGTTATCAGTTAAAAATTTGTATATTCATATGTAGTAGCAATCAGCTCTTTTTACAATAACTGAGCTAAGAACTTAATAACTACTTTAAACAATTGGAATGCTAGTTAATGATTATATTTAATTGGTTTTGAAACTTTTAAGTTAACTAGTCAAATCTCAAAACTAGTGAATGTTTTTGGGCAATTGTTTTTAGCATAAAATGACTCGCCAATTTTTCGCCTATGCAGGCGTATTTTTGAGCCGTTTAATTATACATAAATACGAGAGTTGGCATTCAGCCCAGAGATTCCGATTCCCCTGCGTCCTTTTGGGACCCACCATCCGACAGCCAACATCCAACATCCAAAACTGTGGCCGCAGCTGGACAAAAGTTTGACGTCCACATGACGACACGTTGACACTGCGGGTGCAGGACTCTCGGGGAGTGGGCGTTTCGGGGGGCGGAGTGGCAGAGGGGCTGGGGCAGGGGCACCGCTGTTATTTGTTATAACAATTGCAAAAGCTGAAAACGCGAGGAGGACGTTGCCATGGCGAGCAGGAGCAGGATAACAAAAAAGGCGGCAGCGGTCGCCTGGTCGGTCGGTCGCTCATTTAATGGACACTGTTTGGTCGATAATCAAATTAAAAGAAAACCAAGGTACAAAAAAGGCAAAAGCTAAAAAAGCTGCAAAAAAAAGGAGCCAAGGAAAACAAGAGCAGGCGCTAGGACGACCGTGAGATGTCCAACCAACGTCGGGCAAAAACAAACCCCCCGGTCAGTCAGTCAGTCAGGTGGGTCAATGAAGGGTTAAGGGGCCAACAGCGGGCTAAGTGTGGGCACGTGCAGGTGCAATCGGTGGACCCAGAAGCGTGCCGCTCGATTAACGCTGACCATATAGAATCGAACCCTATACCGAATCCCCGTCAGGATGTTTGTTCACTCAAGCTCAACGGCATGCAGGATATGCAGGAATTAACTGGCCGGCAGCTGAAATTTTTTTGTTTAATCGAATATTTTAATTGCTTACAAATTCATTGATTAGTTGGCTGTTTTTTAGCTGGCTTAAAGTTTTATATAAATGTATATATTTTAATTTAGAAAAATAAATAATTAAAAAAATTATATACAAATGTCGCTATTTATTATTTAGATGATTTTTTTTATAAATATTATTTCTTCATAACGAATATAAATTGAAGTATCGAAAGTTAAAAGCTGTAAATTAGAATATATTGCATTGGCTAAAGGCCGATTCCAATTAAACCGTTAAGTTCGCAAGATCCCCCGCCCTCAAAAAGCGATATGTTTCTTCCTGAAAATGGGGGTGAATGCTTTCCCACCCCCTCGATTTTCACTTCTCCCATCCACTTTAGGCACTCTCAATAACTTGTCGTACATGAACATTGCGACTTGTTCTCGGAAATTACTCATCAGGCCCATTGTCCCCCCGCGGCCACCCCTTTTAACCCATGTTCCCGATAAGAAGAGCACCCATGGGCGGCATGACGAAATGCTGTAAGACTCATATTGTTTTTGTTGCTGTCGGAGATCAAAAAGATTCCCACTACAAGAAAAATGTCAACAAGCGAAAAAGACGAATACAAAAAAAAAGAATTGTGAGGGTTGGGGGAAAAAAAAAAGAATCGAAATTGAAATTGTAGCAATTAATTATGATAGAATGGATATGGTGGCAGGGTGGGGGGAAATGAAAGAGGCTAACAACAGCAATTTTGGGGACAGCAGATATCGATAAGGATGGGTACCAGTGCTCCAGGTCCGATGCTCTCCATCTGAAAACACGTCCAAGCTCCGATCGTCAGCAATTAGGCCTCCTCTTATCACAACCACTATATTACCTGGAAAAAAAGACGACCGAGGGACAGGTGCAGCCACCCCGCTTTGTTGATTTTGATTTGTAAGACAAATAGACCGAAAACGAAAAAGAAAAAAAAAACCAGAACAGCAAACAACTTTGCGAGCAATTAAAATTGTTTGACGACATGGGGATGGGATCGAGAAGGGCTCCAAATAGCGGGTAAATTACTTGGGAGTGGGCAACTGGCCGAGTCAAGTGCGTCACTGTCCACTCGCTCTGTATCGCTATCTAGATAAGATTGATAACACTGCTTGCTCACTCGGCAAATGGAAAATCTGTGCAAAAAAAGCAGCTCCAACCGGGCCCCAAAAAACGAGCGAAAATAATTATGGCTTTATGGCGGGGGACAATCCATATATTATGACAACGATATGGCCAAGGCATACGAATGTGGCCCGCTATCCAAGCTTTATGACTTTACGGCCCTGATTTCCCTTTGAACTAAGCCGTTTTCCGACTCGTCTCTCGTCCCAAAAATCGCCAACTCGGTAAGGAAATTCCACGGAATGTCCGAGTGGAATATAAAATAAAGCAATCTCCAGGAACAACGATTGTACAAATGTGAAACGAGTAAAAAAAAATCTGAAAAATCATTGTGAACACACCTAGGCGAGCTCTGATTTAGGCATGGCGATATCGCAGCGATAACTCGACTAGATACAAAACAAAAAAAAAAGCGAGCAGAAGGAGACCTTCCATATGGCGCAAAGGGGTGCGGGTATACGGTGAAGGTGTGACATGGTCGACTGATATGGCCTGACCATAGGCGCACGTTAACACATCCTAAATTCCACTGAAAGTATGGAGCTGGTGACCCCAATATTAATAGAACTGTTTAGTTATATAATCACTATCTATTCACAATGTTTACATTTGTATTACTTTCATAACCAAAACGGCTAACATAAGCCTATTGCTAAAAGAAATAGGTTAATGAGTGATGTTAACGATATTGGTCAGTTATGAAATTGTCCCATATGGAAAGGTGAGACTGTTTTTTTTTATAACAGGTTGCAAATATTTTGCATCTATTCATATTTATCAGTTGGCTTATTCATTTATAAGAGGACAATGATTATTTTAAAATGTGATAAAACAATTTTTAGAATAGAGTAAAAAACTTTTTAAAATATTTGACAAAAATAATAATAAGCATTCAGATGTCAATCCTTTTAAAATATTTACTAATAGTATAGTATAGTTTTATTCCACCATATGTATCTTATTGCCAGGCTTCTTAAATAATATCTTTATATGAATAATCTAATTTAAATAGGCTTTAAATTCTTATCTTACAACATATAATTTTTTTGTTAAACACTATCTAGTTCTAACACTCAGTTTAAGGCTCCTTAAAAATAATCCATTTCCCACGTTCTTAAGACCATAAAAATTTCATCAGCACCTGACAAAAACTTCCATCAGCTGTTTGCGCTACGTCGTAAAAGAACAGCCCAATTGGGATATCCCAGCTGGAAAAGTTTACCCCCATCCCAATTGCAATCTCACTTACCTTGTGCAATTCGAACCGCGGGCATTTTAATTCTCATTTTTGTTTCCAGTTTCCGAAGGTGTTTCAAAACTTCGCAGACACAGGCACACAAACCCAGCGAAGGGCAATGTCCTGCCGATCTCCCAATTCCAACTGGGGTGCCAACTTCCAATTGGCTTTCTATTGTAAAGTTCTATAATTTATTGTTTTTTTTAGCTTAGGCCTACTCTCCTTTATTTATTTATATTGCACGTTCCTCTGTTTTTTGGCTTAAAAAAAATCACACATACACTAATTGGAATCTCTAGCTTTTAAATTTTCTAATCAGACAGCTTCAGTTTGGTTTTTGGGGGCTTTTCTAGGGCTGCCATTTTCCAAAAAAAAATTATGTTTTAGTAATACACTTGTCACTTGTTTTTTGTATGACTTTTGTGATCTGTGCTTCTATTTTTCTTGTAGTATAGGAACCTTTTGCACGGGGGCTCTATTTTTTAAAGGATTTGTTGTTTGTTTGGCAGTTTTGTTGTTGTCACATACGCACGCGGCTTCATTTGTGTAGAAAGAAAACCAATTGGTTTTTTGTAGGCTGCTTGCTGTATGTATGTGTATGTAACCAATTGGATTTTGTATTTTTTGTTGATAACACACGCCGAGACACTTGAAAAAAATTGCACAAAGTGTGTATTTTTGATTTTGTTTTGTATTTCGGTTTTTATTTTTCGTTTTAATTTTTCTATATTTATTTATTTTGTTTTTGTTTTGGGAGTTAGTTATTGCCGCGACGGCTAACGGTAAATCGGTAAAAAGCGGTGTTTTTTATGTGTTTTGGCGGCGGTTAGCAGCTCCGTTTTGTGTGGTGTGTGGTGCTAACGGTAACGACGGAAGTACGCGACTACTTGCGACGTTTTAGCGGCGAGCGCGTCTTCGCTGCCGCTGCTCTCGGCGGCGTCGCTGTTGCAGCGCCGCAGCTTTTGTCCAGCTAGGCAGAAATAACAACAAGACACGGTGCGACAAAGCACAAACACACTGAAGCACCAAGCTCAGCCCACACAAGCGAACTTGAGCGAACACGAACGAACGCGAACGAGCCCGAGCGAACGCGTTGCAAGCGAGACGAAAGCTTGCGAGCGGGAGAGAGCGTCACAGACAGAGAGATAGAGAGCAAGAGAGAGCGGGAGCTTAGGCGAACATGTCCGAACGCGACGATGTCCTGCGAGCGACTGCAGATAATTCAATTTTATTTCAGGCTTTTGCACTTTAATGCCAATCTGGCAATTTGATTTTCGGTCGACGTCAACGCCGACGCAACGTCGACGCCAACGCAGCCCTTTCTTAACGGTGTTTTTTTATTTTGTTTCGGGTGGTGCGGTGGTGGGTTGCCTTGCTGTTGTTGTTGTTGTTGGGTGGCAACGGGCGTTTGTTTATTTGCCGCCGGTCATGTGTGTGTGCGTATGTGGGGGTGGACAGCGAAACACCCGCTCGCGTGCTAGAGCGGGACAACACATGCTAGTCGAATCGCAAGGGGTGGTGCCGTTTAAACTGGTCACTCTGGTCAATCGACGGATTTACATACAGATTTGTGTGCTCGCCTTGAAACAGGCTTTTGCAACCCTCTTGCCGGCAGGACACAAACAGGATAACAACAAATAACCACAAGTCCACAAGCGTTTAAGGCGCGCGCGCACCTTCGCGCTGAAAATCAAAGCAATAAAAAAAGGAACTCGAGATAGGATCACGTAGGTAATAAATTGCACTGAGCCAAAAATTATAAAATATCTAAGCGTTTCACCGAACTCCTAGCATTGTGTCTTGACTTCTTAACTTAAATAACAAATTGAAAATAAAGAAACATAAACTTTCTATGTTTAAATGTTCCGTGAGTAAATGTAAATTCTCAATAGATGACTATACCAATATCTTTATAAGTACATATGTAAGTACATATGTATATTTGCAATAATCTTTAATTATAAATAAGCTATTATGATAACTTGTTGACCATATTATTTTAAACAAAATTAAGACCATGCCAACGTTAACTTTCTGCTGGTTCTTGGAATAAATGTTAAAAGCCTTGACTAAAATTGTTGTGTTATTCAACAAATGTAAGTGTTTTGATACGAACATACATATGTACATTTAATCAGGTCTGTACTTTAAGTGTGGCGGGATACGTAAATTTGGTTTAGGAGGAATTTAATAAAATTAATAACTTTTTAATACATTATTAGTTTTTAACTTAGTTGCTAAGTTTACCAATCAATCAGATAAGGAAGATACAAATTAAATATATTTTGTTCTTCATTGTGTTCTTAACATTAGGGAACCATATCATTCCGCTTTGTCACGGACGTCCTCGTCGTTCGACTGTCCAAAAGCGTCTGATGCAGCTTCGTTAGCTTCGGACTTATTGCATGCAACTTGGATAGCCAAATTGAATCGACAAGCTAGCAACATGTTGCAAGCTCTCAGAGATCTTTAAAGGTCATGTGGGTGGGGGTTGGGAGGTGGACTTTCTAGGGTTAAGGTGCATCCCTGAATGAATGATCTTCCCCCAGCCCCCACTCCTTTTCTTGGCACCAGTCCTCACACCCTTGCAACCACAACATCGAACATGTTTGCCTGCTGGCCCCCAAACAAAAAACATAAAAAAAGTATCAAGCAAAACAAAAAACTGGACGCTCTCCGTCAGCGTCGCTGCCGCAGTCGACGTCGCTGCTGCCATTAATGTCAGGCTCTTTTGATATCTCATATATGTACAAATATATGTACGTATGAGAATCAGCGCACTCTCACATATGTGAGCTTCAATTGTGCGACAGTGTGTGTGTGTGGTTTTTGTTTTTGGTGTGTGTGCGAATTGTTTTTGTTGTTAATTGTTTGGGGAAGTGGGGGTTACGGGGGTGTGTGGTTAGGGGGTGATAGGTTTTCTAGGGTCCGAGTCTTTTTCCAAACATTATTCCCCTTCTTATTTAATAGCCCTTTAGCCCGTTCATTTTGGATTTGATGTTAGATATGGGGTTTTGGATTAAATATTGATTTGACATGTACAAATCGCCATTAGTTCTGTTTTTGGATCTACAAGAAATATTATTTTATTTATATTATGTTCAAAACTTAAATGTGGTAGTGAAGCTTTCAATCTAGAATATGAGAAATTTTGCATCATTGTTATTACCTACTGAACTTACAGAAACCACAATGGCAAATATACTTCTTTGAGGATATATGTTGACCAGGCTAGGACATTGTATTATCCATAAAAAAATAAAAGTGGTTCAATATTTACAATAAAATATTTCTTATTGTATCCTAAAATGTTGATCTTGTATGAGGACCCTCGAGATCTCCTAGTTTTTCTGTGTGCTGTATAGCATATAGATTGGCGCTCTATCCTTACATATACATATGCAAACACTCGCACGCACTTTCGCACACACGCACACATATGTGGCGTCGCACACGCGCGTTCGTCATCGATTGGCTCTCCGCCCCTCTCTCTACCACCACCCCTCGCCTTAACCCATCCACCCCCAGCCCCCACCTGCCGCTCTCTCTTTGGTTGCTCACAGGTAGCATAGCGAAACAGAGAGAAATTTTTGAGAGAGAGGGATAGCGCGCCACCCCCTCTATAACAAAAAGAGAGTGGGAGCGGGGGGAGCACAATGTGTGCCACCAAGTTACAAGGTGAGGGCTAGTGGGCGGTAAAGGGGGGAGGGGTTCAGAGTAGGGGTCGCCGGGCATCGCCATAACTGTTATCAGTCGAACGGTAACCGCTCGCATGAAACAGCCGGTTAGCGGAATAAAATAATATGAAAAAATGATACATTTTTTGAGCTATGTTTCATTATTAATACGTTTTAAATTGTTTATTTTTTCGAACAATTAGAAGTCTATCAAACAGATACACATTTTTTATTTTTAAGGGGGAGGCTCCTTGAAAACATCTAACTTAAGGAAAAACTTAAAATGAATACCGATTATTTTAACAAATCTAAGCCCATTTAAAAAAGGGAGAATCTATAAAAAAATTATCCCCTTAGAAATTGATTTTTTGGACACAATCAAAAAAAAAAATAATTACGAAATAATATGACAATTATTTTGGCCATAATTCGAAAAAATTTGATCAACGTTAAACTGAAAAATTTGAATGCAGATTTTGGGAGAATCGAATCACAAGTCTTTAGAGGTATGCCACTTTGGAATCGGCTTAAGTTTGGTATAGTTATGGTCTCTCGAAGTCCAATTTTGGGTCAACGTTAAACAAGTCATTAGAAAATTAGAAACAACTAACATGAAAATGGGTCGACGTTAAATTAAAAAATTGGAATGCAGATTTTTAGAGAATTAAATCAGAAGTCTTTTGAGGTATGCCACTTTGGAATCGGCCGAAATTTGGTAAAGTTATGGACTCTCGAAGTCCAACTTTAATTCACTCTTCTAGAAGTCATCCGAAAATTAGAAATAACTAACATGAAAATGGGTCAAAAATGTGATCGACGTTAAATTAAAAAATTTGAATGTAGATTTTTAGAGAATCGAATCACAAGTCTTTAGAGGTATGCCACTTTGGAATCGGCTTAAATTTGGTAAAGTTATGGACACTCGAAGTCCAACTTTAATTCACTCTTTTAGAAGTCATCCGAAAATTAGAAATAACTAACATGAAAATGGGTCAAAAATGTGATCGACGTTAAATTAAAAAATTTGAATGTAGATTTTTAGAGAATCGAATCACAAGTCTTTAGAGGTATGCCACTTTGGAATCGGCTTAAATTTGGTAAAGTTATGGACTCTCGAAGTCCAATTTTGGGTCTACGTTAAACAAGTCATCCGAAAATTAGAAATAACTAACAAGAAAATGGGTCAAAAATGTGATCGACGTTAAATTAAAAAATTTGAATGCAGATTTTTAGAGAATTGAATCACAAGTCTTTAGAGGTATGCCACTTTGGAATCGGCTTAAATTTGGTAAAGTTATGGTCTCTCGAGGTCCAATTTTGGGTCAACGTTAAACAAGTCATCCGGAAATTAGAAATAATTAACATAAAAATGGGTCAAAAATGTGATCGACGTAAAATTAAAAAATTTGAATGCAGATTTTTAGAGAATCGAATCACAAGTCTTTAGAGGTATGCCACTTTCGAATCGGCTTAAATTTGGTAAAGTTATGGACTCTCGAAGTCCAATTTTGGGTCACTCTTTTTCAAATCATCCGAAAATTAGAAATAACTAACATGAAAATGGGTCAAAAATGTGATCGACGTAAAATTAAAAAATTTTAAAGCAGATTTTTAGAGAATCGAATCACAGGTCTTTAGAGGTATGCCACTTTCGAATCGGCTTAAATTTGGTAAAGTTATGGACTCTCGAAGTCCAATTTTGGGTCACTCTTTTTCAAATCATCCGAAAATTAGAAATAACTAACATGAAAATGGGTCAAAAATGTGATCGACGTAAAATTAAAAAATTTTAAAGCAGATTTTTAGAGAATCGAATCACAAGTCTTTAGAGGTATGCCACTTTCGAATCGGCTTAAATTTGGTAAAGTTATGGACTCTCGAAGTCCAATTTTGGGTCACTCTTTTACAAGACAGCGGAAAATTAGAAAAAACTGTCATGAAAATGGGTCTATTTTTCGGTTTTTCAAACCGAACTCTACGTAATAGTGGTCAGATATTGATATGTCATAGATCGTTGAATTAGTTATAAAATTTCCAATCAAGCGGCGTTCACAGCTAAACAATTTAAATTTTCGAAAAAAAACATGGAGGTACCCCTTATGAAAATATTTTTGGCCATAATCTGGAAAAATCGACTCTATCTTTTGGTTTTTTAATCAGAACCCTGACATTCACAGCCAAATGATTCTTTAAAAAAAAAGTTATAGCAGAACTTGTCATACTAGCTAGACAACTTGTCCACTACAAATTATAGATAGCTAACCTAATTTTAAATAAAGTATATATTACTGCTAAGAGATAAGACCTCGTGGGGGTGGCTTCCCCTGCTCCTCAAAAGGCATAGCTGCCGGATGATTCCGATTCCGATTCGGCGAGATCAAAGGGATCGAGTTGGTGGACTGAGGGAAGGGGAGAGAGTCGCGCAATTACCCGCGAATCCGAAAGGCGAGTGCGAATTTGTCAGATTTGCGACTCGCGACTTGAGAGGAACCTTCGCAATTGCAACGTACGCAATCATCGGGGTTACACATACATTACACAGGTATGCACTGTGCGAAATTTGTTGGTATTCGATTATGATGTAGATGATCTTGAGAACTTTACTTTGATTCGTTATATCTGACAAAGTAAAACTCAGAATATTGTGAGATTCGGATCCAATAGTCATTATTTATTTACAACAAATGCGATTTCCTAAGATAAACACATATTTAGTTAAAATTGTAAAGTTTTAGATGTAAAACTGCATTTATTGAGTAATTAAACTGAAAAATTTATGTGTTCAGACGTCATTTTAAGCTGTATAAGTTGAGGTTCATAGTCACTGCAGGAGAACGCAGAATTTCGCCCAGTGCATAGTCATACCTTTAATATATGCAGATGGAGGCCCGGCTCCGTCAGCTATCGATGGACGCCTGCTCTAACCGATCCGATCGGATCCGAGCCAAACCGATCCATTGTCGGCGAGATGTGAGATTTTCGCTTCCATTTTTGTTATTTGTTGGCAAAAACAAAACCGAAAGCTGAAAATGAAAACAAAAACTGTGAAAAAAAACACAAAAACCGCCATTAACAATAACGAAAATTGCAGAATTGCCGACAATTACAAGGGGGTGGCGAATTTTGCGAGAGGGGGTCTCAGTTCAAATTGCATGTGACATATGCGAAACGGGAAAGTAAAGCGAAAAAAAAAGAACGGAGAGGAAGCGATGCTTGAGATTTAGAGTGCACTCCGAAAGTGCAGTTGCAACTGGAAGTTGCAGCAGGAACCCGCCAGCAGCAACTGCTGCATCATTATGTCAGCTGGAGGTCCTGCGGCTTTCCATCTCCACCACCAAAAGACCAAAAGACCCGAAGACCCGATGATCCGCAGACCAAAAGACCAGAAGTGACGACAAATTGCCCGGGAGAGCCCCTCAATCTGCGATCCATCATCGACGTGGCCAACACTTTTGGCCAACGGCCACTGGCCAGCTTAAAGTTCTTGGCCAGCTCCATCGGCCCATTAGCTCCGTGATTGCCGCTCGGCTAAGTGGCCATCTAGCCAAGTGGCTAGCCGCACTGCAAGAAAATAATTAAATTTACAAAAGATTTTGTACTTAAAAAAATATTTTAAAATGTTTTCAAGTGTTATTTCTAATTTTTATACCCTTGCAGAGGGTATTATAATTTTGGTCAAAAGTGTGCAACGCAGTGAAGGAGACATCTCCGACCATATAAAGTATATATATTCTTGATCAGGATCACCTCCTGAGTTGATATAGCCATGTCCGTCTGTCCGTCTGTCCGTCTGTCTGTCCGTCTGTCTGTCCGTCTGTCTGTCCGTCTGTCTGTTTCTACGCGAACTAGTCTCTCAGTTTTAAAGATATCGAATTGAAACTTTGCACACACCCTTCTTTCCTTTGCACGCAGTATATATGTCGGAACGGCCGGGATCGGCCAACTATATCCTATAGCTGCCATATAACTGATTGATCGGAAATGCCATAACTTTGGTGTTTGTAAAGCTAGGCAGTTGGGGTTTTCTATGGGTTTTATATTTGGCCAATCAATCAGACCTACCAAATTTCATAAGGATCGGCCGACTATATTCTATAGCTGCCATATAACTGATTGATCGGAAATGCCATAACTTTGGTGTTTGTAAAGTTAGAAAGTTTGGATTTCCTATGGGTTTTATTTTTGGCCAATTAATCCGACCTACACATTTTCATATGGATCGGCCGACTATATCCTATAGCTGCCATATAACTGAACGATTGGAAATGCCATAACTTTGGTGTTTTTAAAGTTAGGAAGTTGGGATTTTTTATGACTATTAAGAATGCATCATATGAATAATTTTGGAGAATATAATTTACAGAGTATTCAGCAAGGGTATATCAACTTCGGCTCCGCCCGAAGTTAGCTTTCCTTTCTTGTTTTAGATTAAAATTATTATTATTTAATAATTATTTATACTTTTAAATTAAATGACTTTGTTCCTGCCTTATGGAGGTTTTATCGGAAAAATAGAAAATTAGAATTAAACTTGAATAATTAAAAATTGAGATATTACACAGAAAAAAACATAAAATATGACCATTTCTAAAAAAAAAAGTTGCTGCTGACTTTAGCTTTCTAAATACTATAATTTTCGGCATTCCATGATTGTCTTAGAAAAATTTTGTTCAGTGCAGCAGCGAACGCTGGATGGCCATAAATCGTTTTGGCCAACGGCTGACCATTATCACAGCTACCGGTTCTGGGTTCGTCGCTATCTTCTTTAAAGAGGCTATATCCATATGCTCCCCCATTAAGTATCAGTCTATAAGTCTGTTTTTTGTTGGTGCCAACGCTTCCATTATTCCGCCATCATATCTTCCTCATTTTTTTTTGACTATTAATTGTCGCGTGAACAGCTTTGTTAGATCGATTTGGGGGTCAGGCACACCAGTTGGCTACCGCTATGTCAACCACTGGAACCTCCCACTCGAAGCGACCACCCACTGCAGCACCCCCTGAGCCACCCCCTGCACCACCCCCTGAACCACCCAGTTTGGTGGCACCGATTCCAATCCGATTCTCAATGCCAGCGGCCATCCGTTGATCGATTAAACGACCCGCTGAAAGGTGGGTGGTGCGGGGTGGAGTGGGCGGACTTCTGGGTAAGTTAATGTCACACCAAGGAGAAGAAGAAGTCGCGGTCCGCTCGCCAAGTTGACAAATTGTTGATTGACGCAATCCAGCCAAGAAAAAATAATTCCAAAGGAAGGCCGCGTATCCAAGGAGCTGATGGAATTTTCGGGTGAGAGTTTAGATGGTTATATGGCTATATGCACACAAAATAAAGAATGAAACCATTTTGTTGTTAATCTGCAAATGCAATTATTCCGTTTTTTAGGTAAAACGTGAGCCTCATTATTTATTGATAATAAAAGCACTTAAGATATCAAATATTAGATGTAGAGTCATGATTTGGCAAACAAAAATGTTTTTTTTTTTAATGACTGGATATTTATAAATTTTATTTATATAAATACTCCCAAGATAAGTATATATAATTATAGTAATTTAATTTAAGATGTGTGTGGTTTTTTGATTTTGTTAAAAAATATATAATTTATAATAAACTCAGAGAAAATCTGCTGATCTTAATCTATTGATGGTTCATATTTTTTTCCGAGTGGATGGGATGGTCTCCTTCTGGGCTTTTGTGGTTTTGGGCCGGGGTCGCAATGGCAATCGCCCGGTTGGCCGCTCTTTCGACCGCCTGACTGGCTGACTTCTTGTTGTTTCCGCGCACTAAACAAAGTTTATCGATTTAACAAATTTAACATCGGCCAGAGAAAGAGAGCGAGTGGCACATTTCGAGTCTTCCCCAGAGTTCCTCTGCCCCAAAGGCCTCTGTCGGCTTTGTTTAGATGACCCAACAAACTCGGCCTGTGTCCTGGCCACCCAAGTGATCGATTATACATTCGATGGCCATGAAGGCTAACAACAGGCCTTAAGCCCTCCCGCCCCGCCCCGCCCCTCATCCTTTCGTCCTTTCCTCCTTTGGCAGCCAAAACCGCCGGCTGTCCTCATTGCCTGCGGTGGTTGCTCCGGCGGACCTTCTTTTTTGGGGCCACTTAGGTGGGAGTGGGGCCAACGAGGTGAAGGAATACCAGTGGAAATGAGGTTGTCCTCAGATGTCCTTAGAGGATCTGGTTGAACCAGAAATGTATGCATTTCAAATTAGTTTACAACTAAATTGGAAAAAGGTCTTAGCTTACACTTTTGACTATTAGCCTAATTATTTTATAGAACCATATGAGCTTGATTTCTTGTGGTGTTCAAACGTATCACTTTAACAATATTTTCGTTTTTGTGACTTTCAAATCGATATACAGTTTTTCATTTCGATTTAAAGCACATTCTTAACAATCTTAAAAATGCACTTCATATTTCATCATATCAGATACGCCAAATATTTCCCTAACATTTTAAATATTGGAAATACTTTGAAGATGACAGGTCATTAGTGAACCACAGTATCTGAATGACTTATTACTTATTTTACTAGTCCATCTGCAATCTTACCATACAATTATCTAATCCAACTAAGGGATTTACTTTGGGAGATTGTTTTTACTCAAGGTTTCCATCTGGATCTTCTCAGAGCTGGAAAACCTACTGGATATTACCTCGGCAATTCTTTTGGGATAATAGTTAATTGAAATTCCAAATTCCGAGACAAGTGCATCGTAGCACTTGAACCTACTTGAGAGAGTCCTGACGGACCGCGATGTCCTGGAGTCCTGTCAGTAATCGGAGATTCCACTCGAGACCCGATACCTTTCAATCTCTTTTGTTTTTGGGAATCCGTAGCTCGGTCTATGAACATTCAGCTTCGATTTTCAGTGCGGTTAACCGAAAGGCGGACAAGTCGCATCCAATCACCCACTTCAGAATTGGAACAATAGCGGTCAGACAAATATATATCATTACTTTTCTTATTGGCTAAATTAAATTTGATATTAAAATATGTTAGTGAACTGAATTTAATTAGGAGAACAAATTGAGCCTTTGCCATTTTTCTTTAAGATTAATAGAAAATA
This sequence comes from Drosophila rhopaloa, assembly GCF_018152115.1. NCBI lineage: Eukaryota > Metazoa > Arthropoda > Insecta > Diptera > Drosophilidae > Drosophila > Drosophila rhopaloa. The sequence goes on along the minus strand of NW_025335123.1, from coordinate 7,754,776 downwards.
TATAGATTTTAAGAAAGTAGTTTTTAAGTTTTTACATTAAGAAGATAGACAACGCGGTTTACAATTATATAATAATACAATAGCAAAAGAAAAAAACAATATAATATATATAATAATATTATATTGAGCAGCCAAATCGTATAAAAATGGTGAGAAAATAGTAAGTCCCAAAAGAAAGTTTGGGATAACCATTTCGATGACCATAGGTGTATGTGAATCAGAACTTCACTCCTTCCCCCTTTCAAGTGCCACTGCCTCCGTCTCGCTTCCACCCGCTGCGATGATGCGATCACTGTCCAAGTGACACTTTTTGGGGCACGGAGACGAAACAGTAGCGCTTGGCCATAAATAAAACCCAGTGACAACAACAGCACTTGATATGTTATGTAGTTTGATTTGCCTGCCGCCTTGAAATTTCCGACAAAATGAAAATATTTGGGAATTATTGGAATCTCAAGTGTGTCCACAAATGGAACATTGACAAAGGCGGCCATCTTGGGAGCAGAACTTGCTGAAATCTGGGGAGATCGGAGATGCTCGTTTATATAGCTTATGTGGCATATCGTATATAGTGTATAGTATATAGTATATAATACAGCCCCACGGCCAGTCTGGCCGTTTGTCCCACGGACCAACATATGGCAGACACATGTGAGCAGCCGAACTCAACTCAGGCCAAGCAGCGGACCCGGGTCTCCGATCTCAAGACCCCGCGTATTGTTATTTTAAGCCGCGCCGCCGTGGAGATCACAGATCTTATGGATGGGGATGGGGATGCACGGGGAATGTATTGGGGTGCTATTGCCATCCTACATGCGGCATGCTGCATGCTACAGGCTATGTGGTGGATGCTGGATGCTGGATGGAACACTGTCAGTTGGCTTGACACCGACACTGGAATGGCATGAAATGGTTTTCGTGTTCTCGTGTACGGTTTCAGACTCTTGCGCCTCACTCGCATCGCTCCACATTTGACCAGCCCCTTTGGAAGTCTGAGAAATCCGGGGGAAATCGGACAGATAGAATGGGAACATCAGAACACATTCGTAGCAGGGGGTGAACTTGAAAATCCCGTCGTTATGTGCAAGAGATATATTTATACATTTTCACAATTATTATTTATAGGTCTCGAGAAGTCAGGGAATTGGAACTTCTTTATATTCATGTTTATATTTGTGGTTTGCATGTTTCTAATCGTAATCGTATGTCTTACAAATATAATAGATTCAAAATTGTCAATACAAATTATCTTAGGAATCTTTGTACAATAAATGCTTTTGTGTTTAGAAAATTAAAATCCCTTATTAAGAAAGAATGAAAAACTGATAGAAAAATAACTTCTATCAGTTTTTCATTCTTTCTTTAATTTTAAATTTTAAAAGAGTTTAGTAAATCGTTGGGGTTTAATGGACATTTTTTTAATAACTGGCTACAGTTTCTTTTAAAAGATCTTTCCAATTTGTATGTTACAGTAGGGTAACGCATTTTTATTGAGACAATGTGGAAACATAAATAATTGGTGACTACTGGTAAAACCTAGATATTGATATTTTATGTAATGCATCATTCTGCTTATACCAATTTCCATGTTGTATTTTTGCCTTTTTAGCTAGTTAAATGTCACCATTAGCCTTAATCAGACATTAATCTCCCGAGTGTGTTTAGGTTTTGTTGGTCAATTCCGGAAGCTCCGGCTCTTTCCTCGGCTTTCGTTGCGTGTGCTGGGAATGGGGATAAATCTGGGGACAGAAGACTGCGGACAGAAGACTGTAGACTGGAGACTGTAGACTGAGGCCCAAAGACTGCGGATTGGAGACAGAAGACAGTCACGAACGAAGGGGGAGCGGCAGTTCTGGCCTGGTCTGCATTGGTTTGCCTCGGCTTTTCGGTTTTCCTAGCCGAAAGCCGGCTTATCTTAATTGCAATATCGCTGCGATATCTGCCGATGCCAATCTGCGTGCACACAATGCGAATTTATCGGGGGGGCCAGTAGGGTATAGTATAGGGTATAGTTCGGTATCTCCCGATCTGTCGCCGGGTCGCTGCGATCCCAGATGTGGGCGTGTCGCCGCCCCTCGACCCCCAGCCCCTAAACCCCCCCGAAATGATGGACAGATATGACAAATGAGCTGCAATCTCTACACGAGAGCAGGTTAGGGTATGCACAGTTCACCTGAAGCTTATTAACTCCAAAATCTTTTGTTTCGCCTTGCTCTTTAGCTTTTAAGCGACGACAACCCACGCAGTCTGCGCTATGAATTCGAATGACTTGCCCCGGCCAGATCTTCCACATAATGAATGAATCGGTCCCTGGTCTATACACAGAAAAAAAAGCAATTAAAATGAATGGCTAGGTTTTCAAAATAACGAAAAATAATTTTTTTATAAGCCATAAAGCTGGTACAAAAAATCAAGAATTGAATTTAATTAAAATGTGATAAATATTAAGCCAACAAATTTGAACACCAATTGCATAAACATAATTTTTTATAAATTTATTATTATAATAGAGAATCGAAAAAGGATTATCTTAATGTTAAAGAGTTTCCAGTAAACCAATTTTCCAATTTGTTCATATATTTATAAATCTAAAGTACATTTGTTGTACCATTTGGTGTTATCGTTTTCTTCTGTAATATTATGTAAATCAGGCATCAAATAATTTGTAGATTATTTGATGAATTTAAAAATATATTTACTGCCAAATACCATTCTTTCAGTGTTTAATCTTCGGGCCTGCTATTTTATAACTATTTTTTCCACTCGCGGCCTAGCCCGACTCCAATGACAAATGGCTGGCTGACTGGCTGGCAAATGCTGTTAAGGTGGCGCATGACACCACCGCAAAACTACTGGGCCAAGTCCAACTATTTAGCCGGAGATGATTAAATATATATCCAGGGGTGGTGGCTGTGGTTCCCCCAGCCTTTGGGCCCACTTCCTGCTCGATCCTACACAGATCTCTTGGCCGTGCCCCACATCGATGAATACGAAATGAGTTTCTTGGGCCTACTCGAATCGGGCTCGTATTCGGATTGGGGATCGGGATCGGGATTGGGTTTGGGATAGGGATTGGGATTGGGATTGGGATCGGATGCCAGGTCTTATGTCTTGCTCCCATTTGGCCAGATATCGCGGCTGCTGCATCTGCACGCACTAGAGCGAGAGATCTATAGCCGGATAAAGATGTGGCAGAGGGAGATGGGGCTATTGGGTGCCCAAAAGCGTAGGCTGGGACAATTTTGTACTTGTAAGCGATCGCACTTTTTGGATTTTTTTTTTTTTTTTTGGGTGTGCCTGCCCCTCTGCACCTCAGCGAAAAAAAAGAGAGGAAAAAAACCCTGCCCAAGTTGGGCAATTGACGGGGCATGCCGGCCACGCCCAGCTTTCCTGGTCATCAATGGCACAAGCCCAAGAAAAGAAAAAAGAAAAAAAGAAAAAAAAAAAACAAAACGACGACAACGATGATGATGTTATTTCGCTTGGTGGCAGGCCTGGGCCAAGATTTAGCCGGAATCGAGGGATCGAGGTGGTGTAGCCATCGCCATCGCCATCCCATCCATCTGATGGATTGTCATGCATCGGCGACGCTCCGCTAATCATATGGCACCAATATGCGTGGACTCATCGCCGGCGACCGAGTGGAGCTTCACTTGGAAAAATATGTTCATGCATGTGCCATGTATGATAATTTATCATTTTTTTTTTCACGGGCTTGCAGAATTATTATTCCAAATTGTTTGAAAGCGGTTTCTTGTATTTATTATAAGTTTTCGTGTTGCGAATTGTTTGCTGCTGACAGTGTGTGATATTGGCAAAGCCAAAGCTTTCTGATGCGATCACACAACTGTCAACCATTTCAGCTTCTGAAGGCCTTGAACTAAATTACAGCCTTTACATTTTTTCTAAAACACCCAAAAAGTATTTTATTTGAACAGAAAGTTGGTATTGTAAAGCCTGTATTTATTTTTATTTATTTATTTACTTATCATATATATAAACTATTGTTTTGCCAAATTTCGCCAAAAACATTTGTCACTTTTTCTTCAACCGTAATTTTTCCTATTTCTCCCAATTTAATGCATTTTTGCGAGTGTTTACCCAAGATCCCACAAAAGTCGGACCTCAAACTTTTGATTTTGAGCACCTCTTCGATTCCAGCTGCCTTACTTTTGTATTTTAGTGGCAATTTCGCGCTTGAGCGGCGTTGACAAACGAATAGCAAGCGGCCAGCGGGAAATCGATAGTGAAACCAGGCCAAAATCAGCTGGACATTGAGGTTGAACTGCCGAAATGCTATACTGCTGAACTGTCGAACTGACGAACTGCCGAACTCCGGATGACGCGGCACTTTGCATTGTAACTCGTTTAGATTTCTGGATTAGTCATGCCGAGATTGGGCAATGGGCCATGGCAATTGCCCAATGTGACAGCTGATCTCGGAGGAGGAGGACCCAGGGAGATGGATCGATGCGATCCAAACCAAGCCAAACCAAGCCAAACCGAACCGAAGCGATCCATTGATGACTTGCCCTGACAGATGCGGAGGTGTGGGCATGTGGCTAGAAATACTACGACGGCGGAGATGATGATGTTGCCAGTTGGTGGCCTCGGCCCATGGGCTCATTATTTAAACGACGCTGCTTTGGCTGCTAAAAGTCATCAATAAAGGCTAGCTGACCACCGGTCTGGGCTTGGCAATTGCCCCGCACATGCAAATGCGAGTGGGTGGCACTGAGTTCTCCAGAGCCGCAGCAAACCGCACCCACGAAATGCAGGCCACAGGCGGATGGGAGCAGTCACAGCTAAAGAAACTCAAAAGTGAAAAACTCAGAGCTCGAATGAAAAGGAAAAAAAAAACACAAACCCAAACCCAAAGGAAGACTCACACACACAGATTGTCGCCGAGATTTCGTTGTAAGAGATTGGGCATCTCGCTCAGCTTCTGTGGTCTCACATTTTTTAAGGGGGTTCTCCATTAGCTAATGGACTCGATGTCCACTTGTTGTGCAAACTCAATTTGGGATTCTGTGGACAGGAGTCGCATGACGATTAAACACCCAAAGCCAAAGATAACCCACAATAGCAATGCACTGGGAATATTAATTTTCAACTGATAAATGGTAACAAAAATATTTATGATCCTAAAGTATAGCAACCAATTCAAAGATTAATGAAGCTTTGCTGTGTGATCTTGTATCAATTCTAATCACATTGCAGGGTCACACCTCTAAATATTGCAATAAAAGTGTGACCATGCATCATGAATGCATGTACCATGCATGACCATTCATATACAAAGTTTTAAACGAAAACAGATGTTTAAAAAATTTTTTAAAATAAATATTTGTGAAGAAAAAAACTTCTTTCATAACTCCCGAATTTGTTTTCTCTGCGGGGCATTCAAAAATAAAACTTTTGGGGACTTAGAGGGAGGATTTTTCCGCTGGCCATTTGTGCGGGTCGCTGTACCTGACGGTGGGTTTTCAGTTTTCATGTGGTTCACACTCGAGTGCCCACAATTAAAATAAAGCCTGTCCAACTGATAAGCCTTCCTGCATTCTTTTCTTTTGTCAAGGCAAAAGCACAACAGGAATAAATAAATACGAAATACGAAAAAAAAAAAGAAAACAGGGAATTGAAAAGTTTTGCCCTGAGCCGAAAGGAAATTTAAAGGGAGGACACGCACCACACATGACCAGAACACATCACCCCCCCCACTCCCAGCACCACTTTTAGCCCACATTCAAAGAGTCTTTGAAAAGTTATGCGAACGCAAACAAAACTTTTAATTTGGCCAGTTTGAAAAGGTGAAAAGAAAGCACCGAGCTGGGGGCCAGATAACGATGACCTGGCCAAGAAGACGACCTGGCCCCGTATGAAATATTAATGCCGGACTCTGCTCCGCAGATGAGATGGGCTGCGATGAGGGTGATGAGTGGGTGGGTGGCTGTATAGGTGGGTGGGTTTCCCATTTTTTTGGGCTGTGGGGGGAATTTTTAATCACCCGAATGGACTTCAATCGAGGCGGGATTCGATGGCATCGCGCTAGTCTAGCTGCGATTGTTGTGTGGGCAGCAGAACATTGCAACTGCCACTGCGGCAGCCGCAGCAACACAATCAGAACACTGAGAAAAATTTGGTGAATTTACTAAATGACACTTTATACTCCTATAGACAATAGACAGCTTGCAATATTAAACCAAACCGTTTTGGCTTTGCAGAGGTTTTTATTTAGTTATTAGTATTGGATGTGATTTATTTTTGTTCTACTGTTTTATCATGATTTATTTATGGAACAAAAAGAGGAATGTCTTAAAACTATTTAAATCTGTGATATGTATCTTAAAACTTTTTAAATCTGTGATGAACATAAGTAGCTAGTAACATAATTTACGTCCTTGCTATTTCCTATTAAATTACAATTTTAAAATAATTTCTTTGTTTAATTGATATTAACAGCACTTCTCGGCTAGCCAGCGACTTAGTTTTATTTGTTGATATATATTCTTTACGAAATTGATATAATATTGAGACTGCATCCTATAATACCGTGACCCACTTAAGCAGTTAATATTTTTATTTAACCCGTTTCTTTGGTGACTCTACCTATTATAAAATTATAGAAATTTCGCATTCCCTTGGTCGGTTGGTGTATATTTTCGCTGTGCAGGGGACTGCATCGCTCTACATGCCACATAATGGGGCATCATCGCCGGCTGCCTGGATGTGTGCCAAAGTGCAGAGCGGAAGTCATGACTAGCCGAACACGAAGCGATGAGATGGGGTTGGGGTGGGGGGGTGGTGTATTTTGGATGAGCCACGGATCGGGGAGGACTTCTTCGGGGGGGGAGGGGGATTGTTGGCTTGAGACGTCGAGCAACTGAAATAAGAAAGTTCGTACATTATTTCGGGCAGACACCAAAAATTGCGCGACCGTATAATTTGTGCGCGTGAAAGTGAGAAAGGTCCCAATTACTTAGAGGGGGGGGGGGGTGGTACAGTGAAGCACCCACATCGCCGGCGACCGACTGACAGACTGACTGACTCCGCGAGTGGTGCATCGAAATTTGTCATAACCACGATTACGATTTGCCCGTTTTTTGCCCGTTTGTTTCCATTTCTAGAGCTATATGGCCACCAGAAGTAACCACTGAAAAGTCGGTGGTGCGACACGAGCATGCTGCACCACCATCTCAAATCTCAAATCCGAGAGCCCGAGCCTGTGAGCTTGTGTCCTAATCGTGCCGCAGATAGATTCGTGAGTTTAGCATACATATGTCGGATGTAAATCATTTGACAATTTCGCAGACGTTATGTGCCACGTCTCCCAGGCCATTTTTATACCCTTGCAGAGGGTATTATAATTTTGGTCAAAAGTGTGCAACGCAGTGAAGGAGACATCTCCGACCCTATAAAGTATATATATTCTTGATCAGGATCACCTCCTGAGTTGATATAGCCATGTCCGTCTGTCCGTCTGTCCGTCTGTCCGTCTGTCTGTCCGTCTGTCTGTCCGTCTGTCTGTTTCTACGCGAACTAGTCTCTCAGTTTTAAAGATATCGAATTGAAACTTTGCACACACCCTTCTTTCCTTTGCACGCAGTATATAAGTCGGAACGGCCGGGATCGGCCGACTATATCCTATAGCTGCCATATAACTGATTGATCGGAAATGCCATAACTCTGCTGTTTGTTAAGTTAGGAAGTTGGGACTTTCTGTGGGTTCTATATTTGGCCAATCAATCCGACCTACCAAATTTCATAAGGATCGGCCGACTATATCCTATAGCTGCTATATAACTGATTGATCGCAAATGCCATAACTTTGGTTTTTGTAAAGTTAGGAAGTTGGAATTTTCTATGGGTTTTATATTTGGCCAATCAATCCGACCTACCAAATTTCATAAGGATCGGCCGACTATATCTTATAGCTGCCATATAACTGATTGATCGGAAATGCCATAACTTTGGTGTTTGTAAAGTTAGGAAGTTGGGATTTTCTATGGGTTTTATTTTTGCCCAATCAATTCGACATATTAAATTTCATAAGGATCGGCCGACTATATCCTATAGCTGCCATATAACTGATTGATCGGAAATGAAATAACTTTGGTGTTTTTAAAGTTAGGAAGGTGGGATTTTTTATGAGTATTAAAAATGCATCATATGAATAATTTTGGAGAATATAATTTGCAGAATATTCTGCAAGGGTATTTCAACTTCGGCTCCGCCCGAAGTTAGCTTTCCTTTCTTGTTTTGTTTTTCTTTTTTTTTTTTTTTACTTTTTCTCCAGGTGCTACTGTTTCCAGTGGGGGTGGGCGGGGGGTTCAGAGGGGCTGACACCTCCGCAGTGGAAAAGGGTTTCCTTCGCTGCGCATTTCCCAGCCTATGGCAGTTTTCAGTGGGCGGCGGACAACGAATGGCTAACGAGACCACGGGTTAGCATTTAATTGTTATCGATATATTATCAGAGAAGCTTTATTAGAAGTTGACTAAGTTAAATCCTAACTCTAACCCTAACTCTTTAACAGATCACTTTTGTACCGGAACTTCTTCATTTTCATTTCTTATACATTTCTGAAATTAATTGAAATCGATTTATTTTAAAGAAGTTTCATAAGAAGTTTTAGCTAGGTTAAATCTTAATTTAATATGGGAAATGATTCTCTTAAACATACACTCAGGTTTCAACTGACCTTTGTTGTAAAGGAACTTGTTCATTTTCATTTCCTGGTAATGTATCATTAAAATCTATCTACATTTACTTTTAATAATAATTCAGTTAACAAAGAAAATTATTGGTTCAAATTTTTAAATAAGTTGTTGGCCTAACAGGATCTATAAGATTTCTTTTTACGGACTGCATTTTCATAAGTAACAAGAAAGGAAAGCTAACTTCGGGCGGAGCCGAAGTTGATATACCCTTGCAGAATACTCTGTAAATTATATTCTCCAAAATTATTCATATGATGCATTCTTAATACTCATAAAAATCCCAACTTCCTAACTTTAAAAACACCAAAGTTATAGCATTTCCAATCGTTCAGTTATATGGCAGCTATAAGATATAGTCGGCCGATCCTTATGAACTTTGGTAGGTCGGATTGATTGGCCAAAAATAAAACCCATAGAAAATCCCAACTTCCTAACTTTACAAACACCAAAGTTATGGCATTTTCGATCAATCAGTTATATGGCAGCTATAAGATATAGTCGGCCGATCCTTATGAAATTTGGTAGGTCGGATTGATTGGCCAAATATAAAACCCATAGAAAATTCCAACTTCCTAACTTTACAAACACCAAAGTTATGGCATTTCCGATCAATCGGTTATATGGCAGCTATAAGATATAGTCGGCCGATCCTTATGAAATTTGGTAGGTCGGATTGATTGGCCAAATATAAAACCCATAGAAAATTCCAACTTTCTAACTTTACAAACACCAAAGTTATGGCATTTCCGATCAATCAGTTATATGGCAGCTATAAGATATAGTCGGCCGATCCTTATGAAATTTGTTACGTCGGATTGATTGGCCAAATATAGAACCCACAGAAAGTCCCAACTTCCTAACTTAACAAACAGCAGAGTTATGGCATTTCCGATCAATCAGTTATATGGCAGCTATAGGATATAGTCGGCCGATCCCGGCCGTTCCGACTTATATACTGCGTGCAAAGGAAAGAAGGGTGTGTGCAAAGTTTCAACTCGATAGCTTTAAAACTGAGAGACTAGTTTGCGTAGAAACAGACAGACGGACAGACGGACAGACGGACAGACGGACATGGCTATATCAACTCAGGAGGTGATCCTGATCAAGAATATATATACTTTATAGGGTCGGAGATGTCTCCTTCACTGCGTTGCACACTTTTGACCAAAATTATAATACCCTCTGCAAGGGTATAAAAAATGGTCATGATCCGTACAATATTGAAAAAACATCTTTTCAATAAATTTAATCATCCAAACCGATTTGTAAAATGGAAAAATCTCAAAAGGTATTTAAATATACTTTCCTAAAAGTTAAAGAGCTTAAAATATGTATACTCATTTGATTGACAGTTTCTATACATAAGGTGATTTATTCTCGACCAGAAGTGCCGCTGATCGATGAAGTGAACTCGAAAAGTGAACCCAATCTGGGCAGGATCGGCGGCATTTAACCTGGCCATTATTAATATGGCTGGGCATTTTATTGCCCAGATCGTCGTGGTTTGCTCTGCCGTTTTTCGTGATTTATTTTTTAAGCAAATTGTCGCCAGTAATCCAACAATCCGGAGCCCAGTAGCTGTGGGGCTGTCGCCGAATGGCTGCCATGTAACGGGTTCCACAGAGGGGGGATGTGGTGCTTGCGGGGGAGGGGGCTTTTCCGGGCAGGGGGGGGACTGGGGAATCGTGCCTGCCCAGCGGAGCATCTGTATCTGTATCTTGGGGAAGATGCTCCTCTTCCTGAGCAAATGTCGCATGTGATTTCCCAAAACTGTTTCCACGCTCGCTGCCCACCGAAAAGCCAAAAGCAAATGTTTGTTCAGTGGTGCCGGTGGTGCAGGGTGGTGCAGGGTGGTGAAGGGTGGTGCAGGGTGGTGAAGGGTGGTGCAGGGGCACCTAGTGGTTACTGGTGGTTACTCTGCTCGGTGGCTGGCAGTTGGGGGACCTGAGGACAGCCGCTGATTATCATCAAAAGATCGGAACTGAGCGGAGAGACAAACGCGAAGACGCTTCTCGTCTGAGTGGCTGCCTAGCGAGCTTTGTTGTTGCCCCATCGCTTGGCTGACTGTCGCCTCTCGAAGGCCCGAGTCGCCACCACCACCTCCTCCAGCACCACACCACCTCACTCCCCCCTGCGGAGCCACTCCCCCCGCTCACGCCAATGGAAAGCAGAGCGTTATGGCCTGTACCCACACTCCCAACAACAAAAAAGACACAAACAGCAGTGCACAGTAACTCATTTTGATGGTTCACCAGAAATATATTCAACTAAAGGTATACATATTATTGGTATTTTTTAAAATATAAATAAATAACTTATTTAAAATATTATAATAATATTATTAGTACTAATAGTAATAATAATAACAAGCCAATAAAAATGTATCGCTTGTATTTAAGATTTAAAATACATATTTCTTACTGGCTAATGGGAAACTATTCGCTTTAAATTATAAACGAAAAAAACACAAATTAAAATAAGATATTTTCCAATTTTACTAAAATTTTTTTTACTAAGACTTTATTTTAACAAAAATCCTTTTAAATATGACAACATTTTTGATTTGATTTTCTCTCCGTGTTTCTTTGGCTTCTGCGGCAAATTAAAGTCCAAGTGCGAGTCAAATTATTTCTTTACAAGTGAGTTACTGTTTTCATTGCGGCTCTTAATGTAACTAACTGTTTAGAAATATTTATTGTTGTGGCGGGTCTGCTCTGTGTGTTGCAGGTGACGTTGCCTCGTTTAATCGGTTGCAAAGCCTTGATGATGATGATGCGGCTGCCACGAGTACGGCGATTATTAAAAATCACTCCTAGCCAGGCTAAGCGCATCTAAGCGCTGACTGGAAATGCCCAGATGCCCATGGCCCGATAAAGTGGGCTCGAGTTTCTACTTGGATTAATGGGGAATACGGGGCAGACGGGGAATGGGGGGAGTACGAGGGCGATTGCCCATCGAGCGAAAAGCTCAAAGGGAAAGCCAAAAGAAAATGTCATTTTGATATCTAGGTGATCTTTACCAAAATACCACACATGTACACTTGTCAACTGCGGACTTTATTATGCTGATTTCACCGCATTTTGAGAATTTATTAAACATTTGGAGAAACCATATATTTCGGTACTTAAAAATGAATGTATAATCAATAATATCCTCTTTGCTTATCAAAACGATTTATAATTAAGCTACAAATAAAAAATTGTTAATCTAAATAATGCTAACATACATTTTGTTTTTTTTTAATTACTTTGCTTGAGACATAACTTAATTTTTATCAGTTTAGAAGAAATTTTAATAAATAAGTAACCGAAAGATTAATCCATCAAATTAATCCAAGTGAATATTTTATTTAAATGTAATTTATTGGAAATTTGGTAGATAATCCTATTTTTATACCCTTGCAGAGGGTATTATAATTTTGGTCAAAAGTGTGCAACGCAGTGAAGGAGACATCTCCGACCCTATAAAGTATATATATTCTTGATCAGGATCACCTCCTGAGTTGATATAGCCATGTCCGTCTGTCCGTCTGTCCGTCTGTCCGTCTGTCCGTCTGTCCGTCTGTCTGTCCGTCTGTCTGTTTCTACGCGAACTAGTCTCTCAGTTTTAAAGATATCGAATTGAAACTTTGCACACACCCTTCTTTCCTTTGCACGCAGTATATAAGTCGGAACGGCCGGGATCGGCCGACTATATCCTATAGCTGCCATATAACTGATTGATCGGAAATGCCATAACTCTGCTGTTTGTTAGGTTAGGAAGTTGGGACTTTCTATGGGTTTTATATTTGGCCAATCAATCCGACGTACCAAATTTCATAAGGATCGGCCGACTATATCTTATAGCTGCCATATAACTGATTGATCGGAAATGCCATAACTTTGGTGTTTGTAAAGTTAGGAAGTTGGGATTTTCTATGGGTTTTATATTTGGCCAATCAATCCGACGTACCAAATTTCATAAGGATCGGCAGACTATATCTTATAGCTGCCATATAACTGATTGATCGGAAATGCCATAACTTTGGTGTTTGTAAAGTTAGGAAGTTGGGATTTTCTATGGGTTTTATATTTGGCCAATCAATCAGACGTACCAAATTTCATAAGGATCGGCCGACTATATCTTATAGCTGCCATATAGCTGATTGATCGGAAATGCCATAACTTTGGTGTTTGTTAAGTTAGGAAGTTGGGATTTTCTATGGGTTTTATTTTTGCCTAATCAATCCGACATATCAAATTTCATAAGGATCGGCCGACTATATTCTATAACTGCCATATAACTGAACGATTGGAAATGCCATAGCTTTGGTGTTTTTAAAGTTAGGAAGTTGGGATTTTTTATGAGTATTAAGAATGCATTATGAATGATTTTGGAGAATATAATTTGCAGAATATTCTGCAAGGGTATTTCAACTTCGGCTCCGCCCGAAGTTAGCTTTCCTTTCTTGTTAAATATTTAATATTAAATATATTTGAATTTAGGTCTTACCACAATATATTTTTCGCTCAAATACAAATCTTAAATAGCAAATATGCATGGCACTTTTTTAAGGCGACTTACATGTAATTTTATTAAATTGTTTTTCATATTTTTGGGTCAGCCAACACAGCAAATATAATTGTTTTAAATAGTCAGAGCACCAGCATATGTAGAGCACTTTAAAGGTAATTTGGGAAATAATGACCCCTTCCCCCACAAAATCTTCAAAGTCAGCCAAGTATTATTTGGCCCACTCATCGGACTCTCCAGATTTCAGAGTGCGATTACCCGGGGTTTCGCCCATATGATGACTGCCCCATCTAATTTTTATTGGGGATGAGATGGTATGAGGTCTTGAACAAACTTTTAGGCGGGGGTGTGGGTAAGGTAGGGCTAATTGCAAGTGCAATGACTTCCGCGACTCCACTTAAATGCGACTCGGCACTCGCACTTGAGTTTTGTCATATAGTACATATAGTATAGTATAGTATGGTGGATACAGTGGAACCTGGACAGTTGCCGCCAAGTTGTGTCGGCCGGGCCGAAAGCAAACACACATGTTTAGATACCGAGACAGAGATAACACTAAATTGAGAAGGAGGGGGAGGGGGGGTCTTGGCCTGGTCGGTTTGGGCTCGCTGCCCCTTGTCGCTTTCGCGGCTCAGTTAATGTTAATGTGCTCCAAAGTATTCTCGGCTATCTGTTTTTGTGGCTGTGCGTGCAATTGTGACCAGTGGGTTAAACCAATTTCACGCCGGTAAAGCGCCAAGAGCGTTGCAACCCCGGCTGGTGTCATCTACCTTCCAGGTACCTTCTTCTGCCTTCCAGGAGAGCCCCGAGAAGCCCAGAAAGAGAACCCAGTTTAGATGGAGATGGAGATGGAGATGGAGTCGAGGTGGTGGCCCTCTGCTTGGCCCTGTCTAAATGTGCATGACGTACACTTTTTGGACTCGCCGAATGGCGAATGTCGCCAACGCGCCGTGATCTCGGTCGGAATGGAACTCAAACTGCCACTACACTGCACAAAAATGACATGGGGAAAGATTTAATGACTTTGACAGAAATGTATTGCTCACAAATAAAATATCAGAGTAAAAGTATGAGGTTCAATCTAAATATCAAGGCTAAGACTCTAAAACAGAACATAAATGATAAACAAATATTTTTAAATATAAAAATATATTATTTATGATTGGCTATTTTTTTAAGATTAAAAAAAGACCTAAATTAACTTCTTTTACATTTTTTAACAATGTTTTAGCTTCTTGCAGATCATTAGTAATTAGTAGCAAAACCAAAAAAGATTTTACATTTCAAGAAAACTTTGTAACAATCACAAAATGTTTGAATTTTCTAAGTGTACCTGCGTAAATGATGTATGTAAAGGTTTAAAACATTTATTTATACTCTGTAAATTATTATAATGTACTTTTCTATTGAAAGCTTCGTCTGAAATATGAAATAATATTTCTCTCAGTTCAGACAATAGACTTTAGAAATGACAGTTGGACTGCGACACAAGTTTTCTGGGTTCCCCGATCTCCGGCTCTTTTCCGTCAGTCAGTGGAGCGCAAAGGAGTGCGACTTTGGACCGGGGTCTGGATGGTATGGTACCCCATGGTATGGTAAACTTTGTGTGGAGCGAGAACCTTGGGTTAGGGCCTGGCCATTATCAACTGGCGCTGGCCACGGCGGCCCCCACAATTGTCAATGTGTGTGGAACTCATATTAGGCCATTAAATGCAGGGCGATAAGAAAGTTCAGCGGAACTGAAGCGAGCAATTTCAGGCTTAGTTTACTCTGCCATATGGTAGATTACTGGACGGGGTGAGGGGGAATGGGAGGGGGGAAGGGGGGTTCTAACCAACGTGTGTCCACTACGAAAAGCATCACGATCTGGCCCAACATGCAGACATGTGTCGATACATGCAAAGGAATATCTGCGCAAATACATATATCTTTAGCTGTGGCTATACAAACATAAAGCACTCGGCGTGCTCAGCGCCAAAACATAATTTTCGCCAGGCGAACACACAGCGGACACCAGCTCGAGGCAGTTCCAGATGCATACTAACCACCGCATATAGGATCCATGCCCCAAAAACCAGATTCAGATCCCAATCCCAATCCCGATCCCGATCCCGAAAGCTTCACTCGCCTGGCGAACGAGCGGCTCAAACAATTTTATTGATTAATGAACCATAATTAGAGACATTTACAATGAGCCACAATAATTCTTCATTACCAAAAGCCGAGCGGGCTGAAACGATGCGCCACACGCTCCGCTAGTCGACAGGCGACAGTGGGCACCCGCTAAGGCGTCCATTCCCGCGGGCAGTGACTTAAGTGGCCTGCTGTCGAGTTAATCGAATCACTACTGTGCTCGCTTTTCGGCGATCCCGTCACGCATTCGAAGTGCAGGTTACAGTTGTGACCGGACACTGCGAGAAAAGGGGGGTGTTAATTGAGGTGAAATTATTTGGGGCTTACTTGGAAGTTGTGACTTACTTATTTTACAAATTAAAAGACTTTAAGGGGTACATTCGGAAACTAATTCTTACATTTATAAAAGTATTTTCTGGGTGTATTGTAAATTGCATAAATAACATTAAACTTTTATATAAAACTGGCTATTTAAAATTAATCTAAATTATTGATATTATTTAATATTTTAATGTTAATCGCATTTTCAACACAAAGCAAACCTTTTTTATTTATGTATTTTAACACTGATTCATAATAAATAATTAAATATATTTAAAAAATCTATTTTTCTTATTAACTTTAAGATTAAATCATTACAGTTATACCTATAATTTTTATATATTTTGATTGTTTTGGCAGCCTGATTTAAACTTTGATTTTTACTTTGGTTTCCAATAAGGCCATACTACATATATATGTTATAAAATAACTTAAGATTTGTTTTAAAAAATCGTAGCCTTATGAAATTAACTTAAACAGTTAAAGTAACCCTTTCGATTTTGAGTTTTCACCTTTAACTTTGCTGTGGCTTATTTAAATATTGATTTAATATTTCTCCCCATTTGGTTTTTCGGTGTGCCAACTCCCACCGCACCACTCTTGACCCATCTGCATTTGCTGAGCGATCGTGGCTCACGCGCACAACTCATTCAATTTCGGTGCAGACACGACTCCAGCGGATCGCTCTGCCCCACTCCACTTCCCCGCCCTGCACCGCCAACTGGCCCCCATTCTGCACCACTGGATCCACTGGAGCCACGAGGATCAGATCCACTTCAATGAATGAATTCGGCGTCTGCGCATTGCCAACATTCGCATTCCCATTCTGCGTGGTGTGTTAACTTTCAGTTGGAAAATCGTTGGAAAATAGGGGGCAAGCGGGGGAAAAGCGGCGGAAAAGAGGGAGGGAAAAGCGGGGGAAAGCGGTCTTGGAACGTGTCAATCGAACACGAAACAAACAGGACGGACAAACCGCAAGGCGAACTCGGACACACACTCTACATGCGAGTTGCCTGCACTATGGGTACATATATATATACTTTTCGGGGGGAGCTCTAATCACTTCCGAGTACGAGTTCATAAATCCACCTCGCTGTCTTCTCCACCTGCGAATGCATTTTCCCAGGTTAACTCCGCATTCGGCTGGTCATCGGTGGGATCGGTAATTGAAAGCGATGGGAGTCGGTTGATTAATCGACAAATGTAGGCGATTTAAAACGACAAATGTGCGAGAATAGACGAATGAGGGCCATAAATCGCAGCAAATGGCCAGCGATTATGTTATCGAATATCAATACGATGGTAAATGGGTGGCTCAACTAATCTCTTTCTAATATTTACCATTTGTATTTTCTTTTTAGAATCCGTTGTTAAATAGTTGTACATTATATTATATTATATTCCAAGCATTAAACAAAGTCTTAGATTTTTAGCTGAAAGTTTGAATACACTAAATTATTAATGAAGTTTTTATTTAAGAATTATTAAATTACGTAATACAAATAATTGTTATAATAAAAATGTAATAATTTATATTGTTGTATACTAATTAAATAGAAATACACACTACATCTTTCATAATCTGTTCATCTTTTCGTAATAAAAATCACACTAAACCACTTATTAAACAAGAATAATTACCCTGCCCAAAACACATGTCGAGTACCCAGTTGAAATATTCTTAATTACCACAGCTTATCAATGGCTGGCATAATGAAAATCTGCAGAGTTCTAGGTCTCTGAACTCACGCCCATTGCTTTTCAATTATTTATACGCGATTTGGGTTTAGTGTAGGCCGGCGATCGATTAACGATAAATTCAGCCGGGCAGCATCATCATGGATTCAGATTCAGATTCAGATCCAGACCGAAACCGAAACTCCAAAGGGGACTTTACTTTTGGCCACCGTTTCTGTCTTGTCTCCGAGATGGCCGCTCGATAACCGCCGCCAACAAAAGGAAAAACTATAGGAAAACTGCAGCCAAACTGTTGAGCCTCAAATGAGTTTTTTGCCGAGGCAAAGGCAAAACGGCGACGAGGCCAATTTACTATGCATATTTATTTGGGAAAATAAGTAATCAATGGCGGGAATGGGTGAGCGGGATTGGGAATTGTGAATTGGGAATGGTAATAGAAATGGCAATGGCAGGAAGCCCCCAAAACACGACACCCATCCACTCTGTATAAATAAATAAAAGCTGATTTATGTAATTTCACAAATTGGCCCGGCTTCTGGATTGCCATTGCTCCCATGATCCACATCCACATCCACATCTACATCCGAATCCAAATCAATGGCAATTATTAGCGGCCAGATCGGCTGACCAGAGGTCCAAAAAAAAAAAACAAAAAAAGAAAATACAAAACAAAACCTGACCCACCAAGTCATGGCCAAGAGCCACAAAAAGCAAACCAAACCAAAACAAAGAGCCGCGCGGTGCGAAATTTAAATTTTTCGCTCGAAACGCTTCTGGGGACATTGTCGCCCGGCGAAGGAGCGAGTGCGAGTGCGAGCGAGAGGGCGGGGCGGAGGAGCGAGGGAGAGGGCACTTGCCGTGGAGCGGAGACGTGGGAACTTACTTACTTGTGGTCCAGGCCAGTCCGAGCCCAACTCCCCCTTTCCGTTCCCGCCCCTCACTGCCCCCTCCCCCCCCTTTCTGCCCCATCGGCAACTGCAACTGCCGCCACTGCTGCACGCTGCTGGGAGCAGGATGCACTGCGAGAAAAACAGTGTAAGAACCACTAGTTGCCCTTAACAAACGTCTCATGATGTGTACATAAAATATAACGAAGAATCCTGAATTATAAGCGGTATACCATTAAAATTCTGTGGTTTAATTAACCATTTAATTGCATCAACATTTCGGACATAAAACATTTTAGTTGATTTTTATTGAATTTCTTACTCCTAGAATATTTCAAAAACAGATCAAATGATACCCGATTTCTAAGGAGTATACAACTGCATCAACATTTTTGGCATTAAACATTTTTAGTAAACTTCTTAAAGAAGTGGTATCTAGGGTTTTTATTTATCGAAATTTTCCAAAAATGGCTTTGCAGAAAATTGAATTAAAGCCTGCACTTTTAAGTCCATAACTTTTCTTGCAGAAATCCGATTTCGAAGTGGTTTAACTAGCTTCATTTTAATCATCGAAATCGAAATGTAGAATATTTAATTTTTATAAATATGCCGAAGTTTGATTCCGCTGTGGTTTTTTTTATCTTTGGGAGACATGCACTCCAGTGTGTGTGTTCAAAATTAGTAATAATCTGCAATAAAATTTCTACAGTGTGTTATATTATTGACCACTTTAATAAAGTCCATTGCCGCTCTCTAAGTTTTTTTGTATTATTATAAAATTTTAGAAAAGCCACTTCCAGTTTCTCCCAGTGCAGCACTGGCCGTGGGCTGCTAGGCTTGCCGCAGAATATCGCGCACGAATTGCGGGGCAATGAAACACAATGAAGGCGAACCACGCGGGCCGTCCAACTTGTGCTCCCACTTTTCTGCAGCTCCTACTACTGCCAGCTCCTCCAGCGCCAAAAGCCAAGTGCCTAGTGCCGAGTGCCGAGTGCCGAATGCCCACTCCCAGTCTTGGCCAGAAAACAGAGCCACATGGGCACATGGCCACA
Organism: Drosophila rhopaloa; assembly: GCF_018152115.1. NCBI lineage: Eukaryota > Metazoa > Arthropoda > Insecta > Diptera > Drosophilidae > Drosophila > Drosophila rhopaloa. The sequence continues at coordinate 7,735,455 of NW_025335123.1, read as the reverse complement.
TGGGCACATGGGCAGAGAAACCCAGGCAAAACCCAAGCCAACTGCAAGGTAACTGCGGTAACTCGGGTAACGCTGTTGGGCAGCCAACAATGGTGCTATGGCAGCTATGCGGCTGTGTGGATCGATTAAATTGGTCGCTAAAGGTCGAAATTAAATCACGAAATAATTGTTACACCAAATAAGTTCTACTATGTCTTCTTCTGGCCGCCTCTTCGTTTGTTCGAAGCCATCGTGCTGGCTAGAAACTGGCCCCGTGATCTATCTGGGGCCCTGATGACCGTTTCTGGCCCACTCTGCCACGCTGCCACGCTGCCACACTGCCACTCTGCCACCATCCCGACCATGGGACAGTGATGCTCGAGTTGCCGGCCACGGTACAATGCCCTTATCGAGTTGCAAGTTGCAAGTTGCTAACAGCTAACCGCTAACAGCTTACGGCTTACAGCTTACAACTAAGAGTTGGGAGTTAAGAGCAATAGGAGCTGCGGCAATATCTGCCCCAGGCAATTACCCCGTGTCACAATAAATTGTTTCGTTTTGGATTATTTTCGGGTGCCCATCAGCCCACCAACTCACACACAAAGAAATATCAATTTTAACCAGTTAAATAAATAACCCAATTTGAGGGGGGGAAAAAGAAAAGTGCCAGAAAATGTGAGTAAAATCACTATCTTCACTTCAATTCCCCAAGGAATGATATTTATAATTAAGATGCGAAATCATGAGATGATCTTGCAATATTTGTAGTTTCAGTGAAGAATCTTATCTAATCATAACTCAAAAGTCAAACTTATGTTATATTTTTCCAAATTATTTAAAGTTCTTTGTTGAATTTTTTAAATGAATCTAGATAAAATATTTAATGGCAAGCCAAGCTTAAAAAATAAATCAATTTCACTGGCTTTGTAATAAAGAAAATATTACAAATTACAGGTTACTTTCCCAAGAGAATTTTCGAGGTAACGGATTAAAAAATAATTTCTTTCAGTGCACTGATCGACCGATTCGGCGACCACAAATCTTTCGCTTGTTTGACTCGCCGTGTAATATGTAAATTGAAAATGCTAAACGCCAGACACTCGACCTCATAGATACAGATACGCCATGTCGATACAGATACAGATACGGCTTTGGATTTGTATTTGGATTTGGGTTTGGGATTGGGTTTGGATACAGATGCAATAACAATATCGGACAGGGAAACAAACAGAGGATCAGGTCCGAGGATCGCCTGGGGCTTCCAAGCTGCGGAGGCCGTGCGAATGTCGATTAAATTAGTTTAGTGGAGGAAATTGGGGAAGGGGTCAAATCGCAGGGGTCAGTGGCTACTGGAAGGCAAGCAATTGCAGTGCCATTTGTGACGCAAGTGAGGCACCTGCAGATCCCCAGGAAACCTACAATTTATTCATTAATTATTTATTTAAATATGAATTATATACCATATATAGAAAGATTAATTAATAATTTGTTTACATTTACCAAAAGAAATCCTAATAAAATCACTTTATATTATTTTAAGGACTAAAATACATAGTTAAAGTATTATTTAAAATATCCCAAAGTAGTGGTAATAAAACTCAGCTTTATTACTTAAGTCCATTAGCTAAATCAATCAATCCCTTGGCTCTAGTTGTGTAGAACTCGCATCCATCTTTGCTGATTGATCAATCGCTTGGCCTACAGTCGGACCCCATTAAGTCAGACCATTCTCTTTGCCTTTCTCTTTGCTCTGCTCTGCGGCTAATTGAAAACGAAAACAGAGACCGAAATAATATTGTAAAACTCCCCAGAGTAGTCGGATTTTTCCAGCACCCCCTCCACCCCCCTCGTGAAGTCGGGGATCCCCCGGGAAATCCTCTCGAAAAGCAAAAGAGCGGGACAACAATTGACAAAACGATTGCTGGCAGTACAAATTGAGTTATTGTAATTGCCCAAAACGTTCAAATCCATCTTCGGTCTCTCTGTTTCTCGCCGTTTCTCTCTTTCTCCGGGTGGAGAATCGGAGGGGGGGGGTCTTGGGGATTTGGGGAATCAGGGGGCTTATCCAGTGCCACGACTTCTTGAGTGGCATGTGAACGAACGTCTTGCGAAATGCGACCAGGACTTGGGATGTGGAACTGCTCGTGGAGATGGATCCCAGTCGCGTTTAGTGGGTGACTGATGCCCAGAATCAAGGTGCACTGCAACTGGGAGTCACTGCAACAGCAGCAACTGTTGCAACTGCAACAGCAACTGCAACTTGGCCCTGCCAAATGAGTGATTGTATGCGAGTCGAGCGGAGGTCAGGTGATGGACGACTCCAAATAGAAATACGAATACGAACGCGAATACAAATACAAATACCAATCCAAATCCATATCCAAAGAGCCCAGCTCGAATCCAAAATGCGATTTAGACGGTGGCAGCGTGCAATCGCCATCCCAGCCCCAGATGTTTGTAAATTACACACGATCATTAAAAGATTGTATTCATGTCGAGATATTTCGCGCACCGCTGCAGTTCTCATTATTTTAAATACGATTCAGGGGTATATTAGGTCACAACATACTATATATTTAATTCTCACAGGAATTTTACTGATTTCTTTGCATGAGGTTTAAAGATTAGTTTTAATAGATTTTATATTGTCTAATTTAAAATTCATTCTTTCTGTCCCATAAATATTTTCAATAATTTGTATTTCACAATTTAAAACCGTATAAACATGTTTTAAGTGTTGTTTTATGTTCTTAAGTTCAAAACATATAAAAAATAGTCTTGAGCCTGCATAAATGTAAAAAAACTTTTACAATCTAATACTTTTTTTAAAATAATATTTTAGGGTTGATAAGGTCACATTACATTTACTTGAAATTTTTGTAATGTTTTTGTGAAAGCATTGTAATAATGCTTAAAATTCTCACAAACAAGCCAATCTTGACCTTGAAAATATTTTAATAATGATATGGCGAAGAT